>NC_090927.1:768205967-769455967 GCF_040938575.1 Ambystoma mexicanum | reverse complement strand
CCCGGGAACCTCCATAAGGGGAGCCATCTGTAATATGGGCAAGATTCTGCGTTTGTGGATAGTATCTGGCGCCCGGCCTGTAGTGCGGTAGCTGCTGGGTCAAATGGGCAGTTGTCTTTATAGGTGTAGTTCTATATAAGAGTGTTAAGGTCGGAGTCCTCGACTGCCAGCTTCTCAAGCTTGACATGTGGTGGGAGTTGGGTTTCACCATACCAGAATGAGGCATATTGGGCCTGCGCTGCTATCCAATATAGCTTGAGGTCGGCGGCCGTGAAGCCTCCCCTCTTGTAGGGCTGGGTCATGTCAGACCACTTTTTCCTCACAGCCCCAGCATGCCATAAGGATTGTGCACAGAGACCATGCAATTTAGCAAAATATGGCTTCCCAGGCCAGATGGGGACATTAGCAAAGATATATAATAATTTAGGTACTAAGACCATCTTCACCAAGGATAGCCTTCCCGCCATAGTGATGGGGAGTGAACGCCATCTGGATAGTTTGTTTTCAATGGGAGTTTCCATGGCCACATAGTTGTCCGCTAGTAGCAATGGCTTTGTCCTGGATACCTTTACCCCCAGGCAGCGGAGGGGATACTCACCATTCGGTTGTCTGGTGTTATTAGTGAGTGGGAATATTTTGGGTTATAATTAATTGTGAACCCCGTGAAGCCCCCTAAATGGATCACGTCCCTTAAAATAGGGTCAAGGTTTATCCCAGGGTGTCTGATGTACAGTAGAACATCATCGGCATACAATGATATTATCTCCGGCTGGTCTTTCAGGCGAACACCGCGGTCGGATTGACGAGATCTGATCATGTCGGCCATAGGTTCTATGCCCAGTGCAAAGTGGATTGGGAAGAGAGGGCAACCCTATCGTGTGCCTGTGCTCAAGATGAATGGTGGCGATCTGTGAGAATGACCAATTCACTAGCTGTGGGGCACGTATACAATAGTTTAATATATCTAATCATTTCAGGACCAAATCCCATCTTCCCAGGACCGCCCATAGGTGTTGCCACGAGACCATGTCAAAGGCTTTCTGTTCTGAACATCCAAGGCCACTGCCACTGCCTCCGCCTTAGGGTCAAGTCTGGACATCACATCAAATAACCTCCTGATGGTCAATGATGTTGATCTGCGCGGGACAAAGCCCACCTGGTCATCATATATCATGTATGGCATGAGGGGAAGAAGCCTGTTTGCTCGTACCTTAGCAAAATTGTTGCTCTATATTCATGAGGGATAATGGTCTGTAGGACCCACATTTCATTGCTCGGTTTCCCAGGTTTCAAGAGAATTGTTATAGTGGCCTCTCTGAGTGGAGGGAAGGATAGAGTGATTCACTCCATACCTCGAGGAGATGTGGGGCCAGTATAGCTGCATGTTCTTGATAAAACTTGGGGGTGAGCCCATTAGGGCACAGAGCATTACCCTTTGGGAGTTCTGTCATTACCTTTAATATCTCCTCCAGTTAGATCGGATTTTCGAGCACCTCCCTAGCCCGCAGGCTCAAGTATGACATGGGGATCGCCTCTAGGAGGGACTGCATAGCATGTGTATCATGCAGGTGTTCTGCAGAACACTGGGTGCCGTAGAAACCCGAGAATACCTTCAGGATCTGTAGGTCCGCCCATTGGGGGGACCACAGCTCATCGATGATTCAGTCTACCTGAGTATATCCGCCTTCCAAGCTAGCTAGTCTTCAGTTCAAACAAACAACAGTAGTGTTTATGTTTTCGCCAATATACAAATTATTGACCCAAAAGGCACACAATACACAAAATGCAGTCGTATCTGCATGAATTAACAATTTCGGGTAATCCAAAAACACTTCTTTCAGAAATTATCAATGCTGACACGTTTTGGATTTAACAAAATCCATCTTCAGGGCTAGAAGTGTTAAGTTCCATATCATGTTCAAGTCTGAAGTTTTCATGTTTTAGTCGTAAAGAGATAAAAATATCCTAATTTTAGTCCTATTTAAGTTAAGTATGATACAAAATCATTACGTAAGGTATCATAGTATAATAACAGTAATAACCTGATCTCCACAGGGTGGGCAGTATAAAGTGGTCCTACCTGTGTATTAAATTAAATGGATTAACATTGTGGATTCACCAGTCTAATTTTAAAAGATATGAATGAACATAAAAATATGTCATCACTTACCCGGTAGAAGACGTTCGGCAGACTCCCGGGTAGTGAAAAGTGGTGGGGGCAACAGAAAATATGGGGCCGCTAATGAGTAAGAAAAAAATAGCATACCATTTGCTGCTCCCTTCTTGGCATGTGTCTCTTGCAGGAGGAGTATCTTTAGCTCATGTCTATGGGCATATGCCATAATTTTACATGACTTGGTGTAGGTTCCCAACCCCCTAACATTCCAAGACATCGGTTAGGTTCCGTCGCGTTTCTTGGGGAGGTTTTGTATTTTCCCTATTCCATCTTCGGATATTATGTCTATCTTACCCATATATTCGCTGTTAACCTTGTACTCTGTTGCCAAATATTTTCCCAATTTTCTTGGTTTGCTAGGCTCGGAAATGCAACCATCGTTCAGCTGTTCATATGTTTTCAATACAAACAGAAAACTCACTTCTCTCCCACTCTCCCTCACTGCCCCTCCCCAACCTTGCAGTGTAATCACCCCCCCAACTCTGCCTACCCTGACTTGGCCTCCCTTCCGTACCCTGACAAACCATTAACCTTAACAACTGCTGTGGGGTAAGCCGTCGCCACCATGACCCGCTTTGCAATTGTGACACTAGTGCATACTTTCCCACTTATCTGTGCTGGTGGGTTAGTTTGTGTTTACCATAACCTGGCAGGGCAATAAGGATGGTACATGATGTAGTCCTAGAGTGTTCCTTAAGGTTGGGAAGTGGGTTGTAGTCATCCCGCTCAGGACCATCCGGTACCGGAATCTGTGCTTCGATGAATTTGACTGCCTTCTCCGGAACCGTAAAAAAATAAAGCTTGCCCCGAAACTGGAATTTCAGCCGAGCCAGGAACAACATGGCATATTGAATGTTGCGGCTACAGAGCAGTTTCTTAATTCCAATAAACTGGGGTCTCTCATTTTGCACTGGTATGGAGAAGTCCGGGAAAAGTCTGATTATTTGGGAGCCCAGGCGTAATTCCTTTTTTTCCCTGGCAAGGCAGAGAAGGAGATCGGTGTCGCGATAACTGAGAATCTTTGCTAGAATAGGTCACGGGAAATCTCCAGGTTTAGTCTGGGACCCAATGCTTGGTGGGCACGTTCAACCGCAAAGAGTTTCGACTGCCTGCTCCATACCCACTAACAGGGCATGCTCTGGCACTCCAACTATCCTGATATTGTTCCTCCTGGAGCAAGACTCCAGGTCGTGGCACTTAGATTTCACTGCTTTCATATATTTCACTTGGGATGACATTGTAGTATGGAGGTCGTGGACGGTGTCTTCAGTCGCCCCGATCCTAGCTTCAGCTTCCGTTATGCATCCATCTTCCGTGGCCAGCTGTGCCCTCATGGATGCAACATTGGCTGTGATATCCCCCAGTTTCTCATGGACAGCCACAAACCCCTTTGCCATAGCCTCCATCATATGCGTGAGGTTAGTGGACGCGGTCAGTATCAGATGTGCTTGGTCTGTTTGGGAGCTTGTTGAGGGTTCTGGGTTTCCCCGAGCATTAGCTGTTGTAAACTTGTCCATGGCCCCAGTCTTTTTGCCTCCCTCTGTGCCCTTAGTCATGGTAGTATGTCCGGTAGGATGATGTTCACTGGTACCTGTTAGGCAGAATTATATGCAGTACCCTTTGGGAACACTACACACAATTAAGACTACAAGTGACAGTACAATTTCACATTTGGTACAAGCCTGTACCACACAGTTATAGTGGTAGCAGTAGCAGAGCAGCCAGACTTATCTCAAGAGTAAGTGAGCAGTACAAGATAGTTACACAAAGGACAGCAATTACTATGATTCAGGCAAACACTGGCTCAAGGTTTCTAAGTAAAAGAATATATATTTAATTATTCATCAGTTGTATAAAAGTTCACCTTTATAAGCAAGTTAAAAAATCACAATCATAAATACACCACGCGACTTCCTTTAAATTCCAGACAAGTTAAGCTCACAAAAATGAAGTGGGAGCAAAATGGCACTCCAGCAATTTAAAAGGGAGGGAAAGACAACGTTATTAGAAATTAGGCAAAACCAACAGGTAAGTACTCAGGGCAATTGAACAAGAGAGACTACAGTGAGGAGATCAGCTAGAAAAGGCTTAGGGCCAAAGTCAATGGGTCAAAAGTCTTTTGCTCAAGATCACACAGTTCAGGGTAGTTTGCGGTAAAGTTTGTGGCACAGATTCCGGACGAGGTTGGTTGGTAGAAAAGTTAGTTCAAAGAGAAGTGAAGGACAAGCCCTTGGATTGGAGAAAGATTTAAAACAATTTCACCGCGGCTGAGCGAAACGCACAACCGGATTTGCACAGTACCTTAAAACGGAGCGTGGGCTGTAGCTGAGGCAGACGTTCCTGGTAGTTCCTGCAGGGTCATGGTTCCTGAAGCGACTGTCGGACTGATCAGAAGTAGGAAGACTGGAGGGTCCTGCACTACCCAGGGAAGAAACCAGCAGCAGTGCCAAACAACGAATAAAAGGTGCAATACTTAAAACCCAAGCAGGGTCCGACCTTCCTGGCTATACGGCCCACTGTAGCTCTGTACAGCGAATTCGACCAGAGGAGGGGTCCTCGCTTGTAGTTTGGGCAAACTGGTTGGTCCCACCAGCTCAAGGGAAGAAGTTTCCTGGAGGATCTTCTCTGTCGTCAGATTTGGAGATTCGGACCCGCAGCAGGCTTCACCGGGCGGTTCAGTCGTGGTAGGGGTCCTCTTTTTCCAGTTCCTCGTTGGTTCTTTCGTTCCAGTGGCGGCTCTGCTCTTCCAGTCCCAGAGACCTGCTTTTTATGCAGTTTTCCCCCATTCATACAGCCTGGCTGTCAAACACACAGCAGGGTGGCTAGCCTGGCAAGGCCAGTCCCCTTAGCCAATTAGACAAGAGTGCAACTTGTGTTACCAAGGGAACCCATGGCAGGGGTCCGAAGATCCCTCCCTCAGATCCGGCCTACCTAGATTATCGGGCGCCTTAAGGAGGGCTTCTGTGCAGAAGCACGCGAAAAGACAGCGAACAAAGGATCATCCCTGGTTTGGCGTGCAGAGTAAAACACGAGAAAGACTTTAACAAAAAGAAATGGTGAATACACCCAGCCGGAACCAAAATAAAAGGTATTTGGTCAAGCGGGTTTATGTTCGAGGCTAATATAATAGCCTAAAACATTACCACGTTTATATAAGATAATCGCGGTAGAAAAGTTAGGGTAGATACCTCTGCCACCAGCCAAGTCTTAATGTTAATGGAGGAAAGCATGACGCCAAGAGGCACAGACAAAAAGGGATAAGAGTTAACCCTTTCCAATACTCCATATAAGATGGTGTGTACTGGGTCTTTGGTAAAAAGTGACTATATAAAGTTAATGGCAACTTTACCTGTTTCTGGGGGACACTAGTCAGCCCCAGAAAAATGGAGTCAGTGGGAAGTCTCAAAGACAACCCTATGTCACTGCACTGAAGGTGCTGTGTAACACACACGAAAAGTGGTGCACATGGAGTAGGTGAGGTTCCAGTGCTCAAGATCACACAAACAGTGAAAATACACACAGCAAAGCACATGTAAGAGTGGGAAAAAAGGCTCACACTCTTACCAGGTAAAAAAAAAAATACTAGAAATCCAGCAAAGCTGCTGGGGGACTCACTAGGTAAGGGAAATCACCATTTAAGAGAATTCTCCCTAACAGTCCCTGGTCTCGTAGGGAGCACAACCGGCATGTGCAGGCCCCCAGTCACAGCATGTGTAGGACTCTAGGTTTCCTGTAGTATCCTCTATTGGGGCGATTGTTCACATTCTATGTCCAGCTATTCCTGCAGTGGATGATGTAGGTCTGTTGGTCAATAGCCAGTGGGCTCCTCAGTGTCTGAACGCGAGCATAGGTGACCAGTTCGACCACATTTATGTGAGTGCTGATAGAAGACATAGTTCTGGGTCCCTTCAATCCCTCGTCGTTAGGATGGGTCGGTTTATAACAGGCTGTGATTGGTCCCCTCCAATGCGGGACTGCTGGGTCCCTGTGCATGAATCCAGCGGGAAGCGATCCCCGCACAATGTCGAGCAGTTATGTAAACACTCCAGTGTCACGCGCCCTCAAGTGTTTGGTCTATTCTTATAACAGTTCTGGTGATTCAGGTCTTGCAGGATGCAATACTCGTTCGAATGTGCATAGTATGTGTCCATGCCCTAAAGCGCCTGGTGTTTTGGAGGAATTCACCCAGCAGTAGGGGCCCTGGATGTACTGCTGTCACTGCCTGGTAGTCTAGTGATGACAGGGGGCCCAGCCCTCAGCAAACAAGGAGTATCACGCAGTGGCAAGGTGCAGGTCTGCGAGTCTTTAACTCTACCAGTCCCGTTGCCACCTATATTTATGATCCGGGTGGCAGAGACTAGCCTTGATTTTAATGACACAGGGCTCGTATACGGATCTGACATGGAAGGGCGCTATTTACTCCCAGGCCCGAGAAAGTGCACCGTAGGCCACAAGTGCAGGGCTCAGGGGCGATTATGAAGGGAGATGAAGAAGCCCCCCCCCCGGGGTCCGGCGAGGCAGAGGCACGCACCAGAGTATTGTCAGTTCCCTGCAGGGTGCGTGCGCCAGAGGTTATACCTCAGATCTGCACTGCGGCAGATGTGCAGTGCTGAGCAGCAGTTGGTGGGCATCCAGAGAATCCGGGCCGGCACCGGTCACTGGACGTGCTCCTGGGCCGACCGTCCACAGCAGTGTCTCAAGGACTCCACCCGCTGCGATTGAGATTAGCCAGTGCAGCTAATATGACATGCCCGGCCGTGCTTCACTCACCAACAGATGGCTGGGCAACGTGCAGGCTGGTCCCCTTCCTTTTGGTTTCACAAGGGTGCAGATGTTCAGCTGACTCCCGAGAACACCCTGCGCTATAGTGGGGAGGGTGGACTCCAATCTCAGCTGTCCACAGGCAGCCGCGGACTGCGAAGCCGATATCAGTGGTGCAATGTTTCAATCAGAGCCCATCCTGCTAAGTCCAACGGGCTCCGACAGTAGGATCTTCTGTGGGCTCAGGGCGAGTGTTCCCCCAGCGAAGAGGTAGGATTCATGAGGCTCTCGCCTGGTTCACCTCCGGCTCCCATCTCAGTCCGTCAAGCAAGCAGTAGCGCCCGGTGCATTCAGTGGCCCTGCTCCAGCGCGGGCCTCCCGGTTGTAATACCTAGTTCCGTTTCCTAAAATGGCACCACCTCACTGCGTCCCTCCTCTTCAACCACTGCAACAGGGCCTCACCGGCACCGTTTTCATCCGGGATTGTTGGTAGGGGTAGCCACTGACTTCCGATAGCCGAATTCAGCATTAATTCTATATTTCGTGGTGAGAAAGATGGTATATTTCGTGAGAATAGTGCGGGTCACAGCGGAGCGACGTCAGGTTAGACCCCCATCTGCTCGCTCGTCAACAGCGCCCCCAATATGCATGAAACTCTAGCCACGATTGGTACTGCACACATTTTTTCCACGGTGGATTTGACATCTGCGTACCACCAGGTTAGGCTACACGAAGCGTCCAAACCTGTAACAGCATTCTGTGATAAATCGCAGGTATTTGCCCCTTCTCCCTAGGCGGGAGCCCCATGCTGTGAGGCTAGGAATGTGAGCCCGCTCTGCAAAACCCGTCCTTGGGGTCGAGGCAAGTCATACCTCACTGGGAGAGATGCTCCCTCTGGGGACAAGAACTCCCATTGCTGTGAGGAAATCACTACATCAGCAAATGTAATTGTACACATGGGACCACCTGATAAGCCTCAGGATGTTACATCATTATCTTTGGCTGAAGGCAATGCAAGATGAAACCTAATGGCATTAGAACAGGAAGATGTCTCTTTAAAGCAAGACGCATATATAACTGTGCCGAGCAGGAAGAGAGAAGAGGAGAAGCCTGATGTACAGGGGACCCGCCCTTATATCATTACGCCGGCTGGAGTCTTGTCCAACCCGGTGGTGGCGTGACCACAAGCTGGATGCGGCGGGCAGGACGTCCCTAGGAACAATGCCGATAATGCCCGTACAGCAAGCCAGGGTCGCTTGACACCAGCAGCGATAGTACTAACCAGGAGTCCGCTGCGGACTCAAGAATGAGAAGCTGAGCAGCAGAGGGAGAATAGTCCCGAGCAAGAGTCCTGAGCACCTGGGTGATTGGGAGAAGCGGGAGGCCTGCAGAATTTTGTTATCTATCAGAAGAAACTCATCCCACTTTTAAATATGAGATATAAAATGCAGAACAATCTCATTTAAGAAGCAAAAAGCCTAGAAGAGAGGGGCTGAGTACAGATAGTTGTTGTATGTGTAATAAGTGGAGAGATACCCAAACCAGAGGTGAAAAACCCAGAAGAGAGGGACTGCGTCAATACAGCTGGGGATAACCAGTAAAGCGAGAGACACTAAAAGTTTGAGAGCAGATGATAAAGGAAGCATAGAAAGGGGTAGAGAGAAACAGGGCTCTGGAGATGTTGAGCTTCTGGGGGAAAGTGAGAAAAGGAAGAATACCTCCTGAGGAGGTACATCTGGTAGTGGGACTTCTTGGAGAGGAGAGAAGGAGAGAGTGGAGTCGAAGATGACCCTAAGGTTTTCTGCCTCACAGGAGGACGCAGGGAGAGGGTCCAAGGAGGGCAACCAGAGTGAAAGAGGGTAAGCGGGAGCAGGGGTCTGAATGAGGAGCATCTAGGCCTTGCTGGCGTTGAGGCAGAGATCGTTGAAGGCACACCATTGCTGAATCGTGGATGGACAGTCCGGAATGAGCGAGAGAGGAGAGAAGGCAGAGGGGAGCCTAAAGGAGAGCTGAGTGTCATCCGCTTGACACTGGAAGGTAGTGGAGAAGGTAGAGATGAGGTGGGCCAGAGGGGCCACGTAGACGTTGAAAAGCCAGGGTGAGAGGTTGGGGCCTTAGGGAGCACCACATGTGGAGAGAGGTGGTGGAGAGAAATGACCCCAGTTGGACCTGAGAGGGATGGTCCAGGAGGAAGGAGGTCAACCATGCTATGGTCTGATCCATGATGCCCAGGTTCTCACAGAGACAATTGATCAGGATGCCATGATTGACAGTGTTGAAAGCAGTGGAAAGATCAAGGAGGACAAGGACAGAAGGAAGGCTAAAGTCTAGATTAGTGAGCAGGTGTTCAGAAGAGCAGTTTCCGTGCCTCTGGCTGCTCTGTTTCCAGACAGATGGTCATGGAGACAAACAACAGACTCAGTATGGAGAGTAAGCTGGGAGATGGCCAGCTTTTACAAGTGTTTGCCCAGGAAAGGAGTGATAGAGATTGGGTGGTAGTTTGCTGGACAGGAAGGATCGGCAGAAGGTTTCTTCAGTAGGGGGTGCACAAAGGAGTGCTTAAGGGCAGAGGGCAAAGTTCCAGTGGCACGCGCCTGGAGAAGTGTCTGGTTAAGTGCAAGTCTGTTCGGCTGAATACACTGTTGCTCTATATGGTGGGGAATTCGCTGTGTGCCTGATCTTTGTGCTAAAGGAGATCTGCCTACCTGGCTCATTTTTCAATATAACCTGACTGCCACGTGCCTTGCGCGCGCGCCTTGAGAAGTGTCTGGTTAAGTTTAAGACTGTTCGGCTGAATACACTCGCTCTGTATGGTGGGGAATTTGATATGTGCCTCATTGTTGTGCTAAAGGAGCCCTGCATACCTTGCTCAGTATTCAGTATAACCTGACTGCCACGCGCCTTGCACCCGCGGCTGGAGAAGTGTCTTGTCAAGTGTAAGACTGTACACTGTTGCTCTGTACGGTGGGGAATTTGCTGTGTGTCTCATTATTGTGCTAAAGAAGCCCCACCTTCCTGGCAAATTTTTCAATATAACCTGACTGCCCTGCGTCTTGCATGCGCGCCTGGAGAAGTGTCTTGTTAAAGGGGAATTGCGCTAAAAAAATGTTACTGTCCCGAACGTTCGGGCATGTGTTTTTAAGCATACTGTGATTGATCGTAAAATAAATGTCCTATGCATCTTACCTTAGTTTTCCTCACTTTTACACATATGAAAACAACAGGTTGGGCGCAGCCATCTTGTGCTAATCTTATCCGTTGAGCCATCGCATTAACTTCCAAGGGCGCTTGTGGCAAGAATACAGATCGCCCGCCCCTGAAGCTGGCATCACTAGACGCATACGCCCCATTTCCCAACGCCAATGCACATCTTGTGTCAAGGTTCTCTGTACGCAAGCTATTGACGTGTCTCCATGAAAATGGCCGGACGCCTCTTTCCTCAATAAGTATAAACATACCCCTTCTCATCAGACAACATTAGAGTTGCTTTTTCAATTGTTTCACTGTCTTTTTTTTGGATTGCCAGTGACTCGTTTCTGCTCTGTTCAGCTATCTTTGTAACACGAAGCCCCTGCGAACAGATACTTACACTAGCATTACTATTGATTTCAACCGTTACTTACGTTTTATTTATAAATGTGTTGTATAATAGCAACAATACAGCCCTACCAGTACAAGCCTGATTATTCCGAGGAGGAAATAATTGAAAGAGAAATATGCGGAAACAATGGTGAATCGAACGATAGTTGGGAAGATGAATCACCGGATCATGAGCCGAGCCTAGTCGCGTGGAAGACGTTTCCACCTGGTGTACCTGCAATTGTTGCAAGGTCATGCCAACCGAGGTGGACAACTGCTGCTGCCAAGAAAACTCTGGATGCTTGGCCTACATATCAGAAGAAGACACACCACCGCTATGTATTACTGAGCTGCATGACTTCAGGGCAGCCTGCCTCACAAGGTCCGTGTTGAGGATTATGATGGTGCTTATGCATGAACTTCAAGCAACAGTTCGCCCTCGCAATCCAAGGAACGAGTAAGTGTTCTCTAGATCTGATATCATTTTGACCACTGAGACAACTAACATTTCATGTTTGTCTCCTACATTGTCATAATTTGATCGATCACTGATGAATGAATTTAGTCTGCCATTTGAATATATTTCTCTCGCTTTTTGGAAATCGGACTGTTCGTCGCTTACATGTCTTTCACTTTCAACTAAAAAAAATATATATATTTCTCTGCGGCCCAAACCGTTATGGATTGAATGGGTGTTCACTTGTGTAATGTGTCGAGACTTTAAAGCCCAAAATCATTTTTCCATGCATTCAATTTTGTAAGGGCAACTAAGCCATAGAATTTAGGATGCATTTTCAAGTAGGGGTGATACACTTATCAGGCCCATTCAATTGCAGTCTGTATGTTTCTCTTCCACAGGTGGTACAGGCTGGTGGCCTACCGTTCGTTTACATGGTGGCTTTATGAGAGGCTTGGATTCCGTGTTCGATGAGTTATACCCGCCTGTGTCATTGGAGACATTTGTGCCAAATTCCCCAGTGACAGCAGACAATACAGGGGATTTTCACACACTGCGCTGCAACCTCAAGTATACAATATATGTTTATGCCATCAACATCACCAAACTCAATAAAATACAAATGAGCATATACGAATAGTTGTTGCAATTTTTCAGTGAATCAAGAACACGCTCACTCGTTTATGAGGGACATAAAAGAATGGTTGGTGCACTTTTATGCTCACCTCGTTCGCAACAAATCATCCCCCCTCCATTATACCCTACTCCGGTACTGGGTAGGTGTGAACTGGCAAGCTGCCAAACACCATGTACACTTCAAAATGTATCTTCTGCATGGTGTATATATAACAACGAGGACCGTTTTGGGATTGCCTACTGTGGGTTACCCAGTTCAATGTTCACACTTAAGAAACACACAGTTTCTTTGTTAGAGTAAAAGTTTTGAAAGAGCAACGTTTCTCTAAATAAACTTACAGCGTATGTGAATGCACTGTGTCGTGCTAAAAAAACACATGTTGGACCACAATGGATCATGTGTTTGCCGCTTTCTAGATGAACAGAAACAGAATTTTAATGGATTTTCTTTATTAAACGGGTGCAGAATGTTAAAACAAGGGGAAAAAAATGGTGGAATATTCTTCAATCAATTTCTCAATTTTTCTCTCTCAATATTTTCGTTAAAAAACAGGGAATCCACAGAGTTGTTGTATTGAGGTTTCAAAAACCAAATGCACTGACTCCAGGTAGTCTTGTTGTACTCTTGGGTCAGGTAATTTTATAGCCGACCGGTTTCTGTGGTGAAGAGTGGTTGAACCACATTCATCAGGGCTTAGAATATGGGCCGGTGAGTAAAAGCCCTCTTCATTACTGTTGCAGCGTTGTCTGCATTAATAATGTTCCTCTACCCCATCCATGTTGCTGGTTGCGCACGGAGGGGTAACAAGCGGCCTGTGACCTGCTGCTTGAGTCTGGGTCTGGCGAGAAACTTTCGCGCACAGCTCGCCAGACCCAGACTACCCAGAGTACAACAAGACTACCCCGAGTCAGTGCATTTGGTTTTTGAATCCCCAATACAACTCCTCTGTGGATTCCCTGTTTTTTAACGAAAATATTGAGAGAAAAATTGAGAAATTGATTGAAGAATATTCCACCATTGTTCTTTTCCCTTGTTTTAACATTCTTCTGCATGGTGACCATTGTTCACATGGCCTCCCCAGACCCAGTGTCTCCAGGCTCCCCTCTTCAAGACCCTGCCCCCACAATCCACATAAGTGTCCCCCGTCAGCAGAGTTTTGGGCCTTTTGCGCTCGCCTCATGCCCATCCATCCCCCCTCCCGTATCAATGGCAGTTCGCACCTGTAGGCATGCGCTCGAAAGGGGGCATGGAGGTTGTAAACGGCCAAGGTGCCAAACACCAGGTACACTTCAAAAGGGATCTTCTGCATAGTGACCATTGTTCACATGGCCTCCCCAGACCCAGTGTCTCCAGGCTCCCCTCTTCAAGACCCCGCAACAAACACGTCACAGATTCACATACACAACCACTTTTCTAATCCTTTATAAAAACCTTGACATTTAACAGGAGAACATCTCTGAGCTCTGCAAGGTATCTCGTCATCGTGCTACCTCTTCCCTATCTACTTGCTCCCTGCTTGCTGAATGGGCTTGTTTGTTCATCCAGGTAAGGGTAGGTCACCTATTTACTATCTATTTCCACCTAATGTACCCAGTATTGTAATGTTTTATCTCAAAGACTTCATCATTGTCTAATGTTTCAAGTATTTTGATCTCAATAAATAGCACATTGTATCACTGTCCATTGTAATAGAATGGAATCTTTTGTCGGTCCATGTTTGCAAGCATGTTTCCTTTTGATGCATGAAAGTAAATTCAACAGAAGATTTGCAGTATACCAATCAATTGTGTATGAAAGTTATCGCTGTGTTCATTCAACTAGGTTACACAAGTTTTCCTTCTTTGACTAAAACAAATTTTGCATGGAAAGTTGTGATATAATTACATCAATCACATGCATACAGTATTTTTTTTTTTAAGTATTTATATTTTCTTATACAGTTCTTACTGACTTTTCAAGAATACATGCTTGTATGTTTTAGGGGTGCCCTTCTGTGAGCCATGTCAAAAGTCCGGGGACAGTCCTGCATACATTCCCGAAGGATATTGATTTAATAAAAAGATGGATTAAATATTGCGGTTTTCTGGTGGACGAGATTGAAAGTAGGGAGCAGAATGTCTTGAAGGACGTGAGGGCCAATCGATTCTGCATCTGCAGCCTGCACTTTACCGGTGATATGTACGAACAATCGAAGTACACAAAGAAGTGTCGACCCAGAATTCTTCTTAAATTGATTCCAAATGCAATTCCAACTAATGTGAGTCTGTGATGATGAATTAGCTGTGTTTATTGGTATGTAGGACAGTGGTCTGCATAAATAGGTATTCTCTATGATCTCTCGTTTTCATTAGGGTAGGGTATTGAAAAGGTAACTTCATGAACGGATTAGAGCTTTCGGTGTATATTTACTTAACATTTGTCTTACTAAAGTTACCATAGTTACCATATTCTATTGAATTTTTACTATACTACATTTTAGTATACTACGTCTATCCTTGCTTTCTGGATCCTCTAATAATTCAAGGAATTATGACCATTAGAAAACAAAGCCATGGTGCCCTTTAAAAGTCACATAATGTTTTCGTAATCGGTTGCTTGACATGTCCCTTTTTTTCGTAGAGCACATTGATGGAAGCACAGACCCTCTCAAGTGACAAAACCACAGACATGTCCAGTATCCCAATGGTGAGCTCCACCGACATGCACAAAGTCATATTTTCGAGCGTTGGATCTGCCCACATATCTAGTACAACTTTAATTTTCCCTTGTACCACTTTATGACAGTGCACTGAAAATAAAGGAGCAAGGTTCTGCATCAATTACTTTATCGGAGTCAACATCAAGCTCACTTGCCTACTAAGTAATTTTATTGTACTTGTCCTTTACGAGAATGTGTTATGCTTGGAATTTCAAATAAAATTAAAATGTTTATGTAGGCTATGGGTTATTTACACTAGTGGCATGTATGGGTGTCTATACGTACCATTGTCTGCGTTTCATTGTCTCCGTTCCCTTTTGCTGTTTTCATCCGTACTAAAACAAATACTGTGTTATAGGGGGATACTGGAACTTCAACTACAATCACTTCCTCCTTTGCAACTGGTCCAGAGTTTGAGGTATGCGTACTTACAGTTCCCTTGCAAGAATGATAGTAAATCTTACAAAGGTTATTATTTGAGACTGAAATGCATATAACCGTGCACTGTTTCAAACCTTTATGATTTCGGTTCTAACGTTACACTTCCCCTAATGCAGAATAAATGAAAAAACCTTTGAGGGCAACATTACAATCTGTATGTGTTGCACTGTGATCTCAAATCAAGTACATGTGTCATCTCGGAAGGTTATCAGGTGAAATCTGAAATGTATATTATGACTAAATGACGTACACTGTTGGCAAGGGTATTTCGAGGGGATTGGGTCCTCCGACGTATTCCATATCTATGACAGCAATCACCACAGCAGTGCTGCTTCGGAAGATCGTCTGCGTCGATGACGTCGATACGCCGCCCTCGAGGACCTCCTCCGACGGCCGACGTCACTGGATGTTATAAGTAGGACGCACGATGCCCGTAGCCTCAGTTCCGTTTTTTCCGCAAACGTGTTCGCTTCGTGAATCTTGGTACGCCTCGACTCTTTGGAGTTTCTGTTGTTCATCTCGGTTCTTCGAACCTGTTCGTTTGTGAAGTTATTCTTCGTGAAGATGTCTACCTTGTCTTCCACACCGTGTCCGGGCTTTAAGAAGTGCGGGGACTGTGGGTCCAAGATGTCGGTCACAGACTCGCACGACGCCTGCTTCTGGTGCCTTGGGGAGGCCCATGACACGGATGACTGTGTCGACTGCCAGTCGCTCACGTCGAAAGCCTTGCAGGAGCGCAACAAGAAGGTAAGGTGTCCAAGACCCGAAAGTCGAGGTCTGCGGGGCTTTCGACGGACGACTCGAGGGGCGACTCTCCGCGTCGTCGTCGGAAGTCCAGTGGGTCTCGGTCCCGGAGTCGGTCTCGCCACTCCTCTGCCTCTTCCAGGCACTCCCGGAAGCGCCATCATTGGTCGCCTTCCCCGTCCTCATCCGAGGACTCCGCCCGTCGGCGGGTCGCTTACCCCACCAAGCATGCGACACCGGAGGAATGGGCTTCCTTCGGGAAGAAAATGTTGGCAATTCTTGAATCACAGGGCACTGATCCATCCGCACCTCCGAGTGGGGTCGGTTGTGATCAGCTGAGAGACGCCATGCCTTCGGGCTCAGGTGGTCGTCATGATTCGTGGGAAAGGTCCCGCTCGGACAAGGGGAATCGTTCTCGGCATGCCCGGTCCAGGTCCCGGTCCTCGACGCGCTCGACACCGAGTGAGCCTGTGAAGTCTTCGTGGAAACATCGACGCCTGTGGCGCCGAGGTCATCGACGGACGCTCTCGAGGCTCCGCCTCCAAGGAAGTCGTCGATGCCATCGGTGCCCAGAATGTCGAGGGACACGCTCGGGGGTCCTCCCTCGAGGTCTGTGTCGACGCCATCGATGCTGTCGGCGCCGCGTCTGTCATCATCGCTGATTCACTCGACGCCCTCAACGCCTTTCGGGGCTGTGTCGACGGGGTACCTCGTGGCTCGGGGGAACCACCTAGGAAGGCTCTGGCCAAGGTCAAGCATGGCTTTGGTTCCAGTTCTGTGCCTTCTTACCGCCATCTGGAATTCATTTCAGAGGTGGATGAGGGCTCTGATGATGGCATGGTGCCTGACACGGTTCTCTTGGGCCATAGCCAGTTTGAGGACCTAAGGCAGTCCCTGTATATTGCCAGTGGGCTGGACATCTCTCTGGAGGTGGAGTTTTGTAGGCCTGAGCCTGGCAATCATGCCGATTCTTGGTACTGGCGACTTATGTCACGGGTCACAGAGTACTTAGGATGGTCTGCTCCCCCAGGGGAGTTTGTTCAGGATGACCTTACGGATATCCTCGACATTGGTCCACCAACTGACCCGGTACTGCCATTCCATATGGCTCTGCAAAGAAGGGTGGCAGCGGCTTGGACTGCTCTGGAGAGTCTCCTGGCAGTAAGCAAGTCTTTGCCGCGAAAATACTGCCCAGCCAGTAGCGACCCCTGCTACTTGTCCAAGCACCCTACTCCGGAGAGTTTGGTGGTGCAGGCTGCTACGGCCCGGGCAAAGCAGGCGTTGTACCCTACCATCCCTCCTGATAGGGAAGACAAGCGTTTTGACGGCTGGGCGATGAAAGTGTTTTCTCCTGGGGGTATGGCGCTTTAGGCGGCCAACTCCATTTGTGCCTTGTCTCGTTTCAGGCACACACTGTGGAACTGTGTTTCCTTGGCGGCTGAACATATTCCCAAAGGGGATGAACGGGATGGTTTCCTTGCCATGGTTCAGGATGGCAAGGATGCAATGTGTGAGGCCGTTCAGTCGGGTTTGGACATGGCAGATTGCGCGAGCACCGTGATACGCAGGTTTGCGTGGTTGCGGAAGTCGGGCTTTGCTCCTGATGTGCAGGCCCGGCTCCTCAACATGCCCTTTGACGGGGAACATCTTTTTGGCAGCAAGGCTGACGAGAGCCTTGAGAGGTTGCAGACCTCCAAAGCTGCAGCAAAGTCGCTGAGCGCTGCAGTTCGACAACCTCTGCCTTTTCATCCTAGGGGACAGCAATGGAGGGGAGGTTCCTTTCGTTATTACTCACCCTCTGGTAAAGCGAGAGGAGCTTCCAGTCAAAGGTGCCACCGTAGGAGTGCCAGAGGTGGAAAACAAGGTACTCGAGGTGCCAAGGCCGCTCAGGCCGTTGCCTCTTTGCCCTCAGGCAACGCCGCAGCTGCTTCAGCTCAGTCATGAGGCCATGTCCCATGGTTCGCCGGTTGGGGGAAGGCTGGTGCAGCATCTTGCAGAGTGGCGCGCCATTACTTCAGATGTGTGGGTTCTGGAGATCATAACCGATGGCTACTGTCTTCCTTTCCGGCAGAGGCCTCAAGACAGTCCACCGGGGAATCTCTCTTTGAAGAGTCCGGATCCGCTCCTTGTGCAGGAAATTCAATCCCTGCTGGAGAAAGGCGCCATAGAACTGGTGCCTGTAGCAGAGAGGAACAAGGGATGGTATTCCCCTTATTTTTTGATTTCCAAGAAAGACGGGGGATTGAGACCCATCATGGACTTGCGTGGTTTGAACAAACTCCTCAGGAAGGACAAGTTCAAGATGGTTACTCTTTCTCTAGTCATCCAGGCCCTTCAACTTCAGGACTGGTTGGTGTCCCTTGACCTCAAGGATGCTTATTTTCATGTGCCAATCCCTCCGAAGCACAAGAAGTACCTGAGGTTTGCGGTTGGCGACTCGCACTTTCAGTTTCGGGTCCTGCAGTTTGGATTGACCTCCGCCCGAGGGTCTTCACCAAGCTCATGGTAGTGGTGGCAGCGCACCTCAGGAAAGGGGGGATTCACATCTACCCCTACCTGGACGATTGGTTGATCATGGCGCGCTCTCCTGAGCAAGTCCTGGATCATCTGTCAGTCACCTGCCACTCCCTCCACAAGCTGGGCTTCTCCCTCAACTTAAAGAAGTCCCATTTGACACCAACTCAGAGGCTCCAGTACATCGGAGCAGTGCTCGACACATCCCTGGGGCAGTGTTTTCCTCCCCATGTGAGGGCTCATCACATTCAGCAGATGGTGCACAAGTTTCAACTTGCCCAGACTCTCCCAGCGTTCGAGTTCTTGAGACTGCTCGGCCTCATGGCATCCTGCATTCTTATGGTGCCAGATGCCAGGTTGTGGAAGAGATCTTTGCAGTGGGCACTCAAGCTCCAGTGGTCTCAGTCCTCCGGCAGGATGTCGGACCCTGTTCAGGTGCCGTCTTCGGTCACCCGGGACCTTCTGTGGTGGGCCGAAGAAGGCAATCTGATGAGGGGGGCTCCATTTTTGCTGCCCTGGCCGGAGGTGACGATCGTGTCGGACTCATCCCTCACGGGATGGGGAGCTCATGCCAACTAGTTGACAGCGGTCGTTGGTCTCCGTCAGAGTCCAGACTCCTTATCAATCTGTTGGAGCTGAGGGCCGTCAGGCTAGCCCTGAAGGCTTTTCTGCCGACTGTGTGAGGAAAGAATGTCCTGTTCCTGACGGACAACACGGTGGCCATGCACTACCTCAACAAAAAGGGGGGGCAGGGTCACTTCCTCTGTGCAGGGAGGTGATGCAGCTCTGGGTCTGGGCAATCCAGCAGGAAGTTTCGATCTCGGCAGTTCATCTGGCAGGAGACGAAAACGAGACGGCGGACGCTCTGAGCAGGCAGAGCGCGATCTCTCACAAGTGGGAGTTGGCTCAGGAGATTCTCTTGGAGATCTTTGCCCTTTGGGGGACCCCTCAAGTGGATCTCTTCGCCTCCAGTGTCAACCAGAAGTGCGAGAGGTTCTGCTTGCGTGAATTTCCTCCAAACGGAGCCTTGGGAGATGCGTTCGTGGTGAAGTGGTCATTCCCACTGCTGTATGCGTTTCCTCCAGTCCCCGTCATCCCGCAAGTACTGCGGAGGTTACGGAGGTTCGGTTCCCGGATGATCCTCATTGCTCCGGCGCGGGCCCGGAGGACGTGGTACCCGGACCTTCTCGACTTGTCCATCTGCCCTACCTGTCGTCTTCCCTACTGAGACGATCTGCTCTCACGGGAGGGGGGTCAGGTTCTCCATCCAGAGGTCAGGTCCCTCAACCTTCACGCTTGGTTTCTGAAAGGTTGAGGTATAAGGATTGGGACCTGCCTGAAGATGTGATGGAGGTGTTGCTTTCGGCCAGATGGCCTGAAACAAAGTCCCTGTACCGTTGCCGTTGGAGGAAGTTCTGCGACTGGTGCAAGGTTACGAATGTGGATCCTTTTGCATGTGAAATTCCCAGGGTTCTGTCTTTTTTGCTTTCTTTGGCCCACAGGGGCCTGCAAGTGGGTACCATTGAAGGTTACCAGGCGGCGCTGTCCATATTTAAGCGCTCGTCTGAAGAGTGTTCCTATTTTAAAATTCCTAGAATTTCTCAGTTTCTGAAAGGGCTCACTAATGTGTTCCCTCCGTCACCTTTCCAGGTGCCCGGTTGGGATTTGAACCTTGTTCTCAAGTTTCTGATGGGTGCTCCGTTTGAGCTTTTGCATTCATGCCCTTTGAGACTGTTAACTCTGAAAACGGTACTTTTAGTTGCGGTCACTTCCGCTCGCAGAGTGAGTGAGTTACAGGCACTTTCAGTTAAGCCACCCTTCACTGTGTTTCATAAGGACAGGGTTGTCCTTAGAGTTCGTCCTTCTTTTCTTCCGAAGGTGGTGTCGGAATTTCATTTAGGCCAGAAGGTTCTTCTTCCGGCATTTTATCCTCCTCCACATCCTGGTAAGGAAGAGGAGAGGCTCCATAGGCTTGATCCTAGGAGAGCGTTAGAGTTAGTTAGTTAGAGCTATTTCACGCATGTCCCGGGCAGAGTGGACGATCAGCTCTTTATTGGTTACGCTGGAAAGCGTTTGGGACAGGCTGTGACGAAACAGACTTTGTCTCGCTGGATTATTTTGGCTGTCTCTGCGTGTTATCGCTTGGCGGGTAAGGACCCACTGGTCGGCTTACGGGCCCATTCTACCAGGGGTATGGCTGCTTCTACTGCCCTGCAGAGGGGTGTTCCTATTCGCAACATCTGTGATGCAGTCACATGGGCTTCGGTACATACTTTTGTACGTCACTATTCCCTCAATTCCATCCGGGGGCAGGGTCTGGCCTTTGGCAAGGCGGTCCTTTACTGCGCAATTTGATTGGGCATGCTAAATTTCTGTTTTCTAAATTCTTTTCCCACCTCCTTGCATTGGTACTGCTTTGGGAGCCTGACATAGATATGGAATACGTCGGAAGACCCAATCCCCTCGAAGAACAAGTTACTCTCTTACCTGGTAACGTTCTTTCGATGGGATGGTCCGACGACGTATTCCATATCGCTCCCTCCCTACCTTCCCCGCTACAGAATTTTTTATGCGATTGCAGTTTAAGTTTCCGCAAGGCTTTGTGTGTCAGACTGGTAGAAGACTGGTGGCACACGTTCTGGGAAAAACTAGAACTGAGGCTACGGGCGTTGTGCGTCCTACTTATAACATCCAGTGACATCGGCCGTCGGAGGAGGTCCTCGAGGGCGGCGTATTAACGTCATCGACACAGGACGCAGATGCCGAAGATTTTCCGAAGCAGCACAGCTGTGTTGATTACTGTCATAGATATGGAATATGTCGTCGGACCATCCCATCGAAAGAACGTTACCAGGTAAGAGAGTAACTTGTTCGTTCATACGAATGTTCTATTAGTGTTGAGACAACAAACCTTATAGTATACGGTTCTTAATAATGTAATACTACTTTGTGTGTTAGTGCTCTGTGCAATGAAAGATTTTAATTTCCAGTACAATTGACATTGTTTTTTTTTAACAAATATTCTATTCAAGGCATGTACACAAGGTGTGGAATTAGAAGAGGATGCACATGGACCACAGGTGAACATACCCTAATATTGAATAGAATTGAACATCACATTGCATTTGGAATACATTTTTATGTTGTATTTTTTTCAAGTCAATGAAGTTGGTTCTGTTTGTAGATATGTACATATGTTTGTTTGCGTGGAAATTAAATGTGCTTATTTTAAACCATATAAAAACGCTGTTTTCTTTCAGCTTGATGCTGCAGTGGGAAAAGAGAAGCCCACGGTTTCGAAGAAAATCAAGAAAACAAGGGTAACGAACAAACAAGTTTGTTTTGTAGATGTTTTCAGGCTGATGTTTTTTTCATATAATGTTTTTGTTTTTAAAGTGTTATCTGCTGTATGTATGCTATACATTGAGCATGTTTTTCTACACATCTCTTAGAGGCCCAGAAGGAAGAGAAGTATAAAGACTCAAACAACAAATGAATCCAAATATGTCGCTGGCCAAACAGATTTCACAATGGAGCTTCTATTTGGGGCGCAGGGTGGTCTAGTCAATAAACAGACTGGTGATGCTTATGCCCAGTGGCCGGAAACTGAATGGAATGTCACCGGTGAACCGTGCAAAGTGTACATAGACCATTGCTACCATGTGACAACTCGACAAGATGAAACTGAATACAATGAAGATGCATTGCAATTCCTCGCAGACCCTTTGACACAATCTACACCCGCTAAAAAAGTTCCATCCAAGAAACATTCGATGTTACCTGTTTCTCTAATTCATGTGCAAATATCACAACCTGAACTAACAGAGACTGAAAACTAACAGAGACTGAAGCTTCACCGCAATTGACAGAGGAACTTGCTAAAGATCTCGACTTCAGTTTGTCTAGGTTGGGCGATTTGTCCACCACAGTCGAGTCACAAAACACATTCATGCAGGACGATTGACTATTAAAGGAGCAAAAATACATTGTATTCGACAGCTGCCTGCTAGAGATTGTACAGATGCTGAAATGTGCCCATACATTGAGGGGGCACCTATGCGGGGAGCCATTGGTGAATGTGTCTTGTGTATTACAAGGCACTAACCAGAAAATCCAAGCCAGCTGTGTCCACCTCAATTCTACATTTTCATGATCTGATCAACCAATGGTGGGCAAAGTGCCTCCTGGAAATCTACTATGTTTAGCAGCTTTACTGTTCAGCGGGTCGACTTTTGGTAAGATTTCCAGTTTCTGTCAATTTGTGGGAGTCGAGTTCCTTGCTAAAACCCAGTACTACAAATGTCAAAGGGAATTCTTATTCCCCGCCATTAGTCAAGCCTGTAAAATTGAACAGATGTCAATCGAAAGTACATTCTCTAGCAAACGTTTCTGGCTAGCTGGCGACAGACAGTGTGACAGCCCAAGATTTTCAGTACTGCACATACCACTTTCAAGAAATGGAAAGTAAAAAAATTGTGAGCTTGCAGATCGTTCAGGTGTCCAAATGTACATCTTCTGTGGCCATGGAGAGACATGGTTTTATCAAATCCGCCGAACTTCTTCAATCTAGGGGAATGCAAATAGACCTGATAGCCACTGACAGGCAAGTTTCAATAACCAAAGCCATGCGAGAGCAGTTTCCACACATTCACCATTAATTTGATGTATGGCACTTTGCCAAATCAGTCAATAAAAGAATTGCAGCTGCTGGTAAAAAAAAGGGTTCAGAAAATATTTTAAAGTGCTGTCAGTCTATCAGCATCCATCTTTGGTGGAGCTCCAAAACTTGTGATGGATCTGTAGAAATTCTACTTGAAAAATGGTGTTCATTGATGCACCATTGTTCCAGCGTACACTCATGGACAGAAATCCAACATTTTCACGAATTTGCACATGGACGTTTATCGAAGGAGAAGGAACGCAAGAAGAAGTGGTTGGTGCCATGTTCACCTCCACAAAAAGAACTTGAGAAGATCGTGAACGATAAAACGCTTTCAAGAGACCTGAAGGGACTCAAAGAATTCTGTCATACCGGAGATTTGGAGGTGTTCCATAATATGGGCCTAAAGTACAGGCCCAAAAGGTTGTATTTCAGCATAGACGGTATGGAGGCCAGAACAAGACTAGCTGTACCTGCGCAAAATGAGAATGTTGGGAGGGAACAGGCGAAAGCTGCAGGAAACTTTGGGATGCTTCGTTACCTCATGGCCTTTACAAAACGAGGCAAACAATGGGTGGCCAACCCAATATACGAGGAAATGGAATTCAAATTTGTGAACTATTTGATATTGAATGTGTTGGCCATGCATACTCCTGGAATCGATCCTGATTTTGTTCCAAGGACGCATACAATGCCAAAAAACATTGCCAACAAGCCCTGCCAACCTAAAGCAGAACTTTTTGAAAAGTTGACATCCAGATTTAAATGATTTGTAGCTGTCTTCATAATCTGCTCACATTAACATTTTTGATATGTTCCCCAATGTTTGGACATTGTACATAAACAATCGAATGCTATTACACTCAATACTAATGCTATAAAAAGTATTAAAAAATATTTAATTATGCAGATTTAATTGGGTGTATGATTCATTAATGTATATCTTTTACCTTCCCTTTGTTTATATTACTGGTCCTTGATCGATAAGACACACTTCTGTGGTTGCTATTGGTGATATATTTCAGAAGAGAATTGCCCTAGCATATCGGTGCTGCACTGCCCATTTGGGTTGCTGAAATACTGATAGGCAAATGGATATTTGCCATCAGTCAAAGGTACACTGAGGCTTGGTGTCTGTAAAAACCCTCTGCTAGACCCAAACCACATCCACACATGCAGTGCATGGCACTGACGTTGATGGCCTATGGTGGGTAAGATTTTCATAGCAATGATCTATCGCCTGACCTGTGTCAACCCCGTAACTTCCAGAACATTTTTCTTTAATGGTATATTATTTTTTCAAACACCTCGGCGAGTGGGCACCTCTTTACTGTTAAGGATTTCAGTCTGGCGACGCACACCTTAGTCTCGGTCTAGTATGCAGCGCACAATTGAAATGCGTATGTTTTTATGTTAGATTCAATATTGAGATGGTACACCACTCCAGTCTCACCCCCTTTTCAACTACCCCTGGTCACAATGGACCATGAACCAGGCTGGTTGATAAAATGTAATATTGATTTATTTTAAAATTCAAAAGAAATCATCCAATAATTAATATGGGGCAGCAATCATAACAATGAGAATGTAAGCAATGCACTTAGTTTAACCTTCTATTGACACCTTTACAAAACACCAGTGAATAGGAGCACTTTTTGATTTTCGAAAAGATAGCCCTTTAGTTAGAATTTCCCCCTGCAAGGTTCCCTCAATCCACAAATAATCAATTCTGAGTGGATAAACAGAAGCAGCAGGTAATCAGGAATGACAAATAGGAAACAGAATTGAAATCCTACCTTCCCTCCCCAAACAAGAGAGAAAAATGGATTTTAAACCCTGGCAATGCTAAAAATGACACTCGGAAATGGATGAATCAAATAATGAATGTGTGCAAAAACCTTGAAACAAATACAGTTCTTAAATAAAGCAACAATGTAAAGGTACTAACAATCACAAGCAATGGATTAGCAAGAGCATACAGTTCGAAAACTGAGTGGAAAATTTAAAACAGATTGCAGCAAATGGCACGTTGGAAACTTTGCAAACTTTGTTTTTCCCGCCTGAAATTACCAAAACGGGTTTTAATAAAAACGGGTGAAATACATTGATTTAGAGGTACACAGTAAGCTCTGGGGTTGATTCGCGAGTTCGCGCCCACCCTGGCGGAACCAGTACGATCACGATAGGATTAATAATTTAGGATTTCACAAGGCAAAATTACTGAAGAGATGGCGCAAGCACTAGAAATCAAAGGCAGGGTTGCAAGAATGATTCTGACTGTATTACAAGTTACCAGGGTAAGGATAGGATGACTTAGAGAGGGGAACTAAGGACAAGGCAAGGCAAGGTATACTATGGTTTTCTATGGTTTCCTATTGATACTCACAGTCCACTTTAGTTTAGATTTTTGGGACAGTGAGTGTTCTGGTCACCACACGGATCTGGTCTAACAAAGGACAGAGGGACAAAATCAGCGGGACAGGATCAGCTGGGCAGGGACTGGATACCAAAGGATAGTTCTGGTCACCGGATGATATAGGTCGTCAGGGTAGCAGGATTGCAGCAGCATGCAGTGAGTGGCAGCAAGCCAGGTTGGATCAGGATGCCGAAGGTACCACAGTTTTCCCCTTGTTAATGGGGAATGTAATTAGTTTTTTTTATATTGGAAGCCTTGCTGGAAGGGTCAGCAAAGCTTGGCCTGGTAGTTGGATCTGGAATCTGGATCAGTGCAAGATGAAGGAAACAGGAACAGGGCGCCGTGCAGGAAATCAGGAAGAGAGTGTGTCTAGAGTCTTGTCAGGGCCCCTTATTTATAGTGCAAAATGACATCATCAAAGTATAGGCTGGGCAGGGTTAACTATGCACACCCCTAAGCTACTTGGATTGGGCAGGGGTGCTAGTCTCCACCTTGCTCTCAACTGGTTGGATTTCCAAGGGAATGATGTCAGATTTATAAGATAAGTTTTAGAATGTCCAAAAAATCCCACATTTACTCTACTGAAAATCTGATTTTGCCAAAAACATACACTTATAAAATTGCAATCTCTTGGCAAATTATACACACAGGTTACATATTATGTGCAGCACATATCAGTCCAATCCTCCAGTCTGTGCGACCTTGTTTCGCCCTTCTACCAGTTTTTGGCGTTTTTCAATGGGATTTATATTACTCAACATTCTAGAACTTTATACATGTGTGTGGATTATCATGAGGGATGTATGTACACAAATTCACATTTGCAACATGGATGCTTTTCATTTATTCTGTCATATTTTGTAACTTCTGTTCCCCATGCGGCAATGAGTTCTACCAAGTCTTAAAAGAAAGCCCATAAAATTATATTTGAAACTGCAAACCTTTTACATGTTTACAAATTCTTGTTGCAGAGATAAAAAGTCTTTAAAGTTTATTTATGAAACAGTCTTTGAAAACAGCGGGCAGTCCTTTGTCATTGCCCATTTTTTTCTTTTTCAGCTGTAACCAACTGTCACTTCAGCCCTGTGTGGGGTGGGGGTTCCCAGTTTGATTGAAGGTGTTATGTCCCCACTACACTTGACAGGTTAGTGTCCCAGGACTTCTATTGTCCCAGCCTGGAGCACAGACGAATGTTTGACGACTGTGTGAACTTTCTTTGCCTGGCCCATTCAAAGTTTTTCAAGCTGGCAATTATCACTTTCGTGTCCTAGAAGTTTGTGGTGTGTCTCCCGTCCTTGGGGAAGTTTCATAGCTGGCAACTGGAATAACTGTTTTTTGAGAGCTTGCAAATCCAGCCCATGTGTTTTAAACTCTTTAATATCTTATTTTGGGTCCTGAATTAAAACAAACCCGTGAAAGAAGATAGCCTATGTGTGTATTATCACCAATAACATAATCCCTTTACATTGCTATGTAACCAGGCATTCATTCAACAATTTATTTTTAAACAGCCCATTTTTTTTCTTCAGTCAGCAAAGCCTATTTTTCCACCTGCTAGCATTTCTTCCTTTAAATTCGGTTTGGTAGCTCCCTCAGATGCCCACACTGTCTTTGCAACTGTAGTAATTTCTTTGAATGCAGAAGTTTTATCTAAAGCATAGATACATTGACACTGACCTGGCAGAGAGTTAAAGTCTCTTTGAACTGCTGAGCCTGGATACTTTTGGAAAGAATTAAATGCGTGTTCACGTGCGAGTGAAAGTGAAGTTACTTATTGATTTCTCTAAGAGTTGGTTTGACTGGGCCTGTCACTCAGGAATTATGCCTGGTTTTGGTGAAGCACAGTGAAATATCCTGGGCATGACAGGGCCTTTTTAATCACAGTGGTTTCAGAATGAACAGATGGAATTAGCGTCAAAGCAGCATTTTTAAAGGCTGAAAATGTTTCATTTTGAAGGGGAATTTTGTGTTTTCCGCAAAGCAGTGCTGCCTTTTCACTTGATTCCCTTTTTATGTTTCAGAACACACCGGCATACTTTTTCAGTGTGTCCCCTTGTTCCATCTTGCCTGAAGTGTGCTAGGCAGGATGGTGCAGTCATCTTTTTGTTGCTGCCAAAACACAGTTTTGAGGTCCTGCTGCGCACAGGAGCTAGCGCAGCCCTTTTTGTAGGGCAATGCCGTTGAGTGGGTCAATATATCCCACATTACACGCTCTGAGTATTTTAGTCTTTTTATGGGTGTGATTTTTTGGGGTCTCCATAGCTATACATAGCTCACCATAGCGTCCAAATTGTCTTTTCAAATGTATCCTTTTTTGCAATAAGTGCCTTATGTTGCTAGGTTGCCCTAGGTGCACCACTTTTAACCTTCCATGGCTAACCTTGACAGAACTACAGTTCGCAAAGGGTAGAAAGTATCCTTTGATCCCTTTTGGTGACAGTTTAGTTACCTTTGAAATGGCATGCTATTCTCAAAAGTATATATAAGGTTATTTTGTTTGCCTATGAATTGGTTGTGCCTCTTCCACAAAGGTAATGTTGTTTTGATTTTATTATTCTGGTAAGAATAATTGTATAACTGGGGTTTGCTTCCCCTGACATGCTGTTAGCCTGCCTTAGGTTTTGCCGACATAAATTTGGGTCACTCATACAGTGTAACACTGGGTTTTGCTTTGCATGGTCTGTTTTAGACAGACACAAAAGAAATCTTCGGTTACACTGGCCTTTACGTGGCTCGTATTATCAGTTTTACTTACCTTGAGTGCAACTGTTATCCAAAACTAAGTTGAAGTAATTGCTTCCCCTACTCTGTGAACCGAAATCAACTGTGATTGAATTTTACACCTCAAGGTCCAACTCCCCTAGAATGACTGTTAGACAGATTACAATTTATAGGTTCATACCGTGCGTATTATGAGTCTCAGAAGATCATAAAAATGTATTGTCGCGTTTATTACAATATGTGATTTCTTGCTGAGCGTCACGGTACAACGGATAGGGGTCTACTAAAGGAATTCAGTGTTGGCTGGGTTGGACACAGTGACATATTTTAGGACCCTGTATACCAAACTGAGCATGTACCTGTGGGAGGCGGTGATTTGGGGGGGAGATTTTAACTGTATGCTAAACACGAGAGTAGACAGCTCGGATAACAAAATAGACAGACCTGCCCCGGCTGCCAGGGTACTGCAGTCATTGTTAAAGGACTTCGGGTTTGAGGACACTTGGAGGATGCGCCACCTGCAGGACAGACAGTACTCACATTACTCTGCCCCACAAAACTTGCATACTAGGCTAGATTACATGTTTGTCATGCAAGAGCTGATGGCAGAAATAGTACAGAGAGAATACAAGGCAAGGGTCTTGTCATACCACTCGCCACTGGCCCTCACATGGCAATACAGACCCCCAAGAGCAAGAATACCGACATGGCGCCTCAGAGCTGAGGCGTTAAAAGATGTAATGTTCAAGGAGAACTTGAGAGAAGAAATAGTCAGTTACTTTAAGACCAACACCGGTAGTGTTGAGTTGGCGGGTATGCTTTTGGAAGCCTTTAAAGTGGTAGTGAGGGGGATAGCCATAGCTAAGACTAAAGGACTGCAAGGAGGGATACTAACAGCACTGCAGGAAGCGGAAAGGGAGCTGGAGAAAATGATGAGAAGCGAAGGCAATACTAAAGAGGACACCGAAACCATAAGCAGGCTACAACACGAATGTGCGGGACACTGGGAGAGACTGTGCAACCTAAATTAATAAGAGATATGTAGAAAGACAACATGCGGGAGGAGATAAACCAGGAAGGGTGTTAGCATGGTTATACAAAAGTGAGACCCCAAGAACCAACAATCAGGGCAATAGAGCAGGAGGATGGGCAGCTAATGGATACCCAAGAGGGCGTGAATAGAGAATTCCTAAAGTACTAACAACAACTGTATGAGGATGAAGGGGGAAGCGACCACAGGGACATAAGGGAAACACGGGAAGACATAGGTATGCCACTAATTAGTGCGGAGGAGCAAGCGGACCTAGACGCCCCGATAACCCTGGAAGAACTAGAGGAAGTGGTGGTGCAGCTACCCATTGCAAGACCCTGGGGGCCGACGGTCTCCCTAGTGAATTTTATAAACTGTACAGAAAGGAGGTGCTCTCCCCTGTTTTTGGCGATCCTTGAGAGAGGTGATTATTATACCACTCCCTAAACCCAATAAGCCGGGCAAAGATTGCAGATCATTTAGACCATTGTCAATGCTTAATCAAGATAGTAAAATGCTCACGGCGGTACTGGCAAACAGGATGAAACGGATTATTGACAAACTAATACACCCTGACCAGACTGGGTACGTCCCACATAGAAATATAACTAACAACCTCAGGCGACTACACTGAGTTATAGAACACACAAAAGTTGAAACTTCGGAAATTGCAATTGTATCACTAGACGCAATAAAAGCATTTGACTCAGTTAAATGGACATGGCTGATAGCAGCCCTGTCCAGTTATGGGATAGGACCTGATTACCTTAAATGGGTCAAATTGCTGTACAGCACACCGTTGGCCAGGGTTAAAACGGGAGCGATAATATCGGAAAGGTGGCAACTTAGCAGGGGTAGTAGACAAGGATGCCCGTGGTTCCCCATGCTGTATATCTTAGCATTAGAGCCCCATGCGATATATCTAAGGCAACAGTATGACATGATGGGGATAAACATAAATGGAGAACCGCACTTGATTTCCTTGTACGCTAACGATATGCTTTTATATTTACAATACCCAGAAGAAAACCTTCAATATGTTCTGGCATAGCGGTGAACCCCAGAAAATCATGCATATTCCCTATGGGTAGATAGGTCGGTATTCCACGAGAGGAATTGCCAGTTTTACAAATACCGTGGGAGGTTAATACATTTAGGTACCTTGGGATAGACATCTACCATACGGTGGAGGCAAAGCACCAGCATAACACTGAGAAAGGCAGTCAAGGGCATCTAAAATAGCATGATGTTTTGGGTAAAGCTCCCTCTGGCAATGATGGGGAGAGGGGCAATGTTGAAAATGGTGGTCCTACCCAGATTATTGCATTATTTTGGGAATATACCAAATCTGATATCAAGACGATTCTTTGACAAAGTGCACAGCATGTGTAGGGCGTTCCTCTGGCATGGGACGAGGAGCAGGGTTGCCCTTTGGAAATTGCAAAATGCGTATGATAAGGGGGGCATAAACTTGCCAAACTTCGAAATGTATTATCTAGCGAGCCAGCTACAATACGTGGCAAAATGGCTATCAGAAGACCCAAACTCAGAATCTAGGTTGTTCAGACAGGACTGTGCCCCATACTTCTTGAAGGAAATCATATGGCTGTCCAAACCAGACATGAAAGAGCGCCCAACGATGATGACATTGAGGTGGAAAATATGGCGCAAGGCCTGTCAGATAATGGAAAATCCGACCCTGTGTTCCCCGTAGGTGCCACTGGTTGTACTGGCAGGGAAAGAGGTGCAGTTAATGAAGATAATCAGGAAACACTGGGAACTGGTGGGGATAGCAACAATAGGAGATATTTGGCAAGAGGGGAAGATAAAGGAATTTGGGAAACTGGTGGAGGAAACCGGGTTACATACAGGACAATATATTACATATCACAGGGTGGTCCAGCGAATTAAAGAAACATGGTCAGAAATAGTATTGGAAGAACAACCAGACACCACCATAGAAATATATATGATATAGCAGAGGAGGGCACAAGATATCCAGGATATATGCGCTGGTAATGTCTAAAGTGGGAAAGGAAGTGGTGCAACTACGACAGGACTGGGAAGAGGAGGTGGGTGCCCCGATGAGTGATAGAATGTCGGAGTGGGCCCAGGGGTACCACAAGAAAGTGTCAAGGAATGCAAGGTTACAGCAAATACAGTTGTACATAACCCACAGGGCTTATATGACACCCCAAAGGATAGCTTAATTCAGCAATGCAGAAAGACAAATGTGGCGAAGAAAAAGCTGGGATGACGCATATGTTCTTGGCGTGCCCGGAAATCGAGAAATTTTGAGGAGAAATAGCTCACAGATTGGAGGATTAAGATAACTGTTGGGATAGCGTGGGCATGTCTGCTTGGGGCTTTCCCAAGATCACGTAAACGTGAACATGTAAGCAAACTAAAGGATTTGGCGTATATACTGGCGAAGCGTAGGATTGCCATGGGATGGAAGGCGTGTCACAGACCTAGGATTGAAATATGGTGGAGAGACCTCCAGAAATGGGCAGAAGCCAAAACTGTATTATGGCAGGATGCTAGTAACATGGGGGGGATGAAGAAGCAGAAACCCTGACAAGCTGGAGACACCTAATAGCTACACTATTTGGGTCCACGCAAGATTGGTCAAGCGATCAGGACCCGGCAGAGAACACGAGTAAGGAAACCCCTTTGCAAACTGCAGAAGTAGATCGCGAAGAGTTGTAGGCTTGGGGGGGGGGGGGGAGGAAAAGCAGTCAACCATGATTGTGTTGTATAAAATTTGACATATTGTAATATGTACTGCAAGTCTGGTTGTTGTTTGTTGGTTGTTTGGTTGATATAAAACTAATAAAAAAAATTTAACAAAAAAATGAATGTTGGCTGCGTTAGCCAGCGCTCACCAGCTATTCTCAACTTTTGAAAACTGATCTGCCGCCAATGGCACTTCCTATTTGAATAGTGGGAATCAATTCTTCATCGCCTCTGGCACCTTCCTGACTTGCTATGGCCTTCCCAAGAAGAACCGCTTTTTGCTTGACCGGCGCGATGGTGCACTTTCACGCACTACTGCAATGTTGAGCACAAAGCTGCCCCGTCTCAGGGCCACATTAGAAAGTTAGGTAACGACTCTGAAAAATTGTCTAACGCTCATCCTCGCTTACCCTATGCACTTGCACGGTCGATTGTCACAAGGCCCAGTCGGATCATGAATGCAACTGACTTGGCATAGGCACGCAATTTCACCTGTCTCACTTGAACGTAGACAGGGCTGCCTCTGGTGGGATAGATAGTCTGAACGGACATGCATGAATTATAGAGGGCGGCGTGCAATTGAAGGCTGTCCCCTGTTATGCTCACAATATAATGAATACAGCCCTCTTGGGAACGAAGCCAAGAGATAGCTTGCAGGGTTCATCAAGGTAAAATTTTACTGAAATTTAAAAAAATGTATCCAAGGTGTCTGCTCTTCGAGAATGTTGAGACTCCAAAATGAATGATTTTGCTTATTGAAAGGCCACAGCGTCATGAATGACATCACATATAGGGTCATAACCCGCACTAGTGATATGTAATAACGTATTCATGACCGCGCGGCATTGGTGGATGCCAGCCAACAATTTGTTTATTTTTCAGCCATATTTTTAATGCTACGTGGGTCAGCTGGACTCATCTCTCCATGGAGTGAAGGTCAGTTCATGGGCTGATTCTTGTGGGAATGGAAGAAATTAATCAGTTCACACAGACACTTGTCCGGTCTGTTTTATTATTGTGGCATTCTTTCACAAAATCGAAACCTACCACGCATACAGGCTGAAAACAAGCTTCTAATGTTATTTGAACTTGACCGAAAGTGAGCAATCGCTAGGCTAGATGGACAGAAGGTGTCGAATGCCCACAAAAATGATAACATTTACTATATTGAAAGTGGACATTGGAACATTTAGTTTCCATTTATGCAACTGTTGTTCGGAGCGGACACTCTGCTTTACGCCGAGAGAATGGAACTACCAAACATAATGTAAGTTCAACTATCCATAATATTTTTGCAATTAAAAACGGCACTTGTGCTGTATGCATATTGAACAATTCAGTGACTTGCGAATATGCCATTTGTTGAAAATAGTGGACACAATACGTTGTTCTGTTGATTAAATGTATACCGCGCCATATTTAAAAAACCAAGTGCGTAACTCACGGTTTGTTTATAAATTTACTAAATAATAGTTATTTGTGTATAGTTTAAAGAGGAGTTAAGGTTTGATTATTTTTTCTTTTGGCCGGAATTGCTTACTGAGATTGTTATGAATTGTTAGTTGGAGCATGTTGTGACCATTATTCATCGACGACCCGCAACCTGTATGCAGGCTAGTGATATCTTAACCACTTTGTGCCATGGAATATCCTGGTGTGCTATCAACGTTGCATTATTGTGCATCTTTAAGTAGCTGTTGGGTGGATGTGCCGGGGGCTGAACATTTTCCGAGGGAACTTGATTCGCTTTTCGATAGATAATATTCCCAGTTCTGTTATAATGCCATCTGTCTGTTGTTCTCTTTATCTATCAGCTTCTCCATTCCATTGGGAGCTATACCTACTTCACAGCGCTAACCTTTCATGCACATTGTAGTCTCAAATACTTCCCCATGTTGTCTGTGTGTGTTCATTATGTGTGGTTTGTGTTCATTATTAGGTTTCATCCGGTGCAGAATTACAGGGTAACTGGATAAATTTCAATAAACAATGGCTACTAAAATATATTTTTATTCTGTTATCTACACAGATATATTGTACCGTTCTGCGAATGCTATAGTTTCCGGCTACCATGGGACGGATTCTTCAATCAACAACGGCAGATATGCCTAAACGCATCTCTTAGCATTTCCGTCATGTGGGATGACAGACAGGGACTGATATGCCCTTTGGCGGTACCAGGGACAAGGAGCAACCTGTCATCGTGCACGGTGTAGCAAGAAGCTGATGCCAAAGCGTTGCGATCGAAGGTGTGTCGAATCCGCATCTTCTCCTGAAAGGAACAGCATGTGCGTCATTATAAAGTTTTGCTGGTGTAACCCAAGGACACACAACAATTGGTCGTTGATCGCAATCAGTGGATCATGATAATGTGGTTTTGGAAGTGTTCTTTGATAAATAAAAGCACTTCTACATTGCAGATTAATGATGTTTTCTTTAAGAATATTGTTTGCAAATCCGTTTTCGGACACGCTGTGAGAGGATGTGTGTGTTGATCTTTCGGCTTCTGCGTTAACTGACTTTATGGCGTGGGTGATGACTGGGCGCATTTGGCTATGCTGCCCACTAACATCATGAAAATAGGTGGAGCATATCGTTTGGAATAGTGATGTCAGCTTCAGGGGCGGGAGCGATCTGTATTCTTCCCACGAGTGCCCTTGAAGTTCATGCGATGCCTCAACTGATAAGATTAGCACAAGATGGCCGCGCCCAACCCGTTGTTTTCGCATGTGTAAAAGTGAGGAAAACTAAGGTAAGATGCATAGGACATTTTTTCACCATCGATCAGTTTACTAAAAAACACATGCCCGAACGCTCAGGACAATACTGTTACACATTACCAACATTGGTCATGGTGGCAGAGGAAAAGATTAGGCAGAACTGTGGGACACATTATTGGAAGAACAGCCGACGCTGCAGCATTGCATACTGGAAGCAGCTGTCTAGTTGTTTTACGTTCGCCTGCCGCTTCCGCGACAGATCACGTGATGCCTGAAAAGGAAGGAAGTGCTTCAAGCAAACGTGTCGTACTGTCTTTACCGATGCTCTGTAAGTCCGCTACTAGGAATCCAACCTTTCTGACTCTGTTGACTGCAACTTTCCTTGTTCTAACTATCTATCATCTCTCCAAATCTCCTTTTCTCAGACTTACGATCTGGCCGATCACCGATTGTACGGTTAAATACTTGAGAGGTTCTACCCTCGGCAGTGAGTGTTCACATTACCCGACTCTACTCCCCTGCCATTACTCTTCCCTCCAAACTTTCCATTTCTGAATCTCCTTTCTTTTCCGTTCAGCCTAGCTACCAAACCAGCCTTCCGAGACACTTTCCAATGTCTTCCTCCAACCCCACAGAATAGTCAAGTCTTTGTACCGAACACCTTTCAGGATTCATAGTAAGTCCCCTCCTGATAGGTAGCTTTCTATATCGGACACCCTTCTTTCCTTGCACTTACCTGTTCTGCCTTTCTTTCATAGAAAGAACACCAATCCTCATTGCGTACAAACTCGTCTAAGGAACTGCATCCACTCTCCACCGCCCAGTTCGGAGCTTCGCTGCTACACAGGGTTTTTTTCCCCTGGAAGGTTTCCCTGGGGGGTTGTGCCTTCCTCCTCCCTGACTTTCAAACACGGGGAGAGAGAGGAGCAGGATTCTCACAGGAGATTTTCAAATTCCTTGCTGGCTGTCTTCATTGGAAACTGCAGTCTGCCCAGGTTAGTGATACAGATTGTCATATACCGATTACCAGAATAACAAATACCGTTTTTGAGCGCACTTCCCCTTTAAATCTTTGTCTGACTCAATTTAGTGATCACTCCATGCTTTCATGTCAGTTTAACAAATGTGTGTCTATAGCATTGGACTTGGGTCTGATTTAGAAATAAACTCTGCAAGTAGCCGTGTGATGTGGAATGATTACAATTTACAAAAATGTTATAGTTTAGTCAGGAAGGACTATGTAGATGTTCAACATGTCGGGAAATGTTTTAAGTGTAATCATCATCATTTACAGAGGGAAGGTAGAATTATTTCAGTCAACTGGTGGATATTTTGCCCGCTCACCCCCAGTCGCTGACACAAGTGAGAGAAGTAATCTTTCCGGGGCCTCCTGCAGCTGGCATAGGGGAAGGTGAGTCCTTTTGAGTCTCTGCTCTCACAGCCTAGGGAGGTTGATGGAGAGGGCTAGGCCTTGATCCTCAGAAAAAGTCAGCCCCAGGGCTTTCAGGTGGGTAAGGAGCAGAGCTTTCCTTTTTCTTGCAAAACCTGTCTTCCCTTATGGCAAAGGACTTTGGAAAGGACTTCTTTCCCAATAGGGTCCAGATTAATTCTTCCTGAAGTTCTTGAAGATCCAAAAGTAAATCAAATAAGGAGTGAGGGACTCCCTTTTGTAGGTAAAGGCCACAGGCGATTAGAGGATAGTTAGTCTGCTTTAAGAGCATGTGATATGTCAGACATAGGAGACGAACAAGAGGACATTTTTGGTTCAGATGGTTTATTAAAGAAATTAAAGAAACCCTCCTCTAATTCCTATTTCTGTAATGGATTCCCTATGCTAGAAAACAAAATGGTGCTCATCGGGATGTCTCACAAATAAACTCTGTCCTCCATCCAAATCTATGATAACCTTCTTATCTGCCCTTCCACTATGAACGGAAAGAAAGAAATGGAATCTAAGCTTCAGCTCTTGGTTTCACAGAATGCTTCCAACAAAAACAAAGTGTCTCTCAACTGTTCTTTTGGTTCAGATAAAGGCCTTGCCAAGTAGTCTGAACAGTCTCTGGTTTATCCCTTCTCCTGCGATGTTTCCTTTTGACATGGATATGTTGGTAATCACATCCCCGGGTTGTCAATGGGCCTCATCAGCCCTCCTGTGTGTTTTGGTTTTCTCTTCTCCTCCTCCGGTATTCTTATCCTCAACCTGGAGTGGGTTACGGGACTGCTCAGTCCTGCTTGGTTAATTTCTTCTCTCACCCCATACTGCGGTACTCGTGTCGTTAGCCCCTTGTTGCCAATGGGCCTGCTCAGCCCTGTTTGTGTGGTTGCATTTCTCACCTCCTCGCAGGATATTCGGCTTCTCAGCCCTGTGTGGGTTTCGGACTTCTTTAGCCTGAGTTGGTCTGTTGCTTCTATCAAACCTTCCTGGGGTATTCGGGCCATTAACCTAGTGAAAGCGATAGGCCTGCTTGGTCCAGTTTCGTCTGCTGCTTCTCTCACCCCCTGGTGGGGTATTTAGCTTCTCAGCCCTGTTTGGCCCATTGGCTTCTTTAGCCCAGCTTGGTCTATTGCTTCTATTACCCTTGCCTGGGGTAATCGGGTCATTAGCCCCATGTGGAATACGGGACTGCTAAGCCTGGTTTTGGTATGTTGCTTCTATCACCCCCTCCTGGGGTATTAGGATCTTTAGCCCCATATAGACTATGGGCCTTTTCTGCCCCATTTGTTTTTTTGTTTTTCGCACCCACTCTTGGATATTCAGGTTCTCAGCTGAAAGGAAGGCATGGTATCAAACAGTAAGACTGACAGAAGTGACCATAGTTCAAGGGTGTTTATTGAACTTCAGTGGGGTTTGAAAAACATCCATCTGATCCTAAATCTAAAGATGGGAGCAAGATATGACCATCAAATAATAACGCACTCCTAGTAGAGTCTGTCAAAATAAAAGGGCCTATACTAATAAACCTATTGCCAATCCTTTCTTCTAAATACAAATAGTGTGGGAAACAATGTTATGCAAAAAGAAAGGTGTTCAAAAAATTATATTTCGGGATATTCAGGTAGTTGGCCTCCCTTCCCCACGTTTTCAGCATGGGACAATGCGGCACACTCGAGCTTAGCACAGGCTCTGGCTTCTCTAGCACGAGGATGCAGTTCGGATCTGAGTATCAGGGCCTTCTATGTCAAAGTCTCTTTGCCATTCAAAGTCTCTTACTTCAGAGGGCCTGATGCGACAAACAAACATTCAAAAGTTCCTTTCTCCTCAGGATTCTCATGTACAACTTCTTGGGTGATTTTCGACTCATCCCAGGCCCCCCTACGCCGAGCTCAGATCCACTTTAACACAAAGTTTTCACTTGATTTCCCTCTTGTCGGGCTCGGACTAAATCCATGTACTCTTCCAAACTTGTATCTAATTCATCGAAATCGACGGCTTTAGACTGTGCGCAGGATTTGACTTGACCCATCGCAGGACAACTTCGATTCACATGTATTCGTTCTCTCTCAATTGATCTCCCTCCACTGGGCTCGGACCAACTTTATCTACTTTGCTCACTTCTTAGCTGGCTACCCTACAGAGACCTTTGATTGAGCACCCACATGGTGCCAAACCACTCTGTCAAAGGTATTGTAGTTTGCATTAAAGTTCAATCACTCATCAGCAGTTTAACTTCATTCGCGTCCCTTATCACACGAGTTCAATGCTCGTTCCAGCGCCATACAATGTTGCTGCTTATTACCTTGGCTTCAACACAGACCCGTCTTATATCGGTCTCCCCAACTCACCAGCTGTGTTGCTTTCTCTGAAGCGGATTTGTTCTTGGAGCCAAGGACATTACCACGGTGGCTGGAGATTCACTTCGCCTTGATTACGGACGTTGGTGGGTCCAGGTACCTCTGACACACAATGCAGGATTCTTCAGCCTGGTTTCCTGGTCTTACGCTTTCTCTGAAGGTCTTGTGAAAGTAACCGTTCCTTGTCGAAAAGGTCAAGGGAACTTTCCTCCTTGCGACCCCCTTCTGTTTTCAACATCGTTCTCCTCTCGTTAAACTGCCATCTTGGAACTGCTGTTTCCTCAGGTGCTTTGTCTCGCTCAGAGTGTGCTCTCCTCCTCCGCCTGTTATCCGTGTGGGCAAGTGGAATGGACGTCAGGTGTGTGTGATGATCAGGAATTGCCTGACCTCGCCTGCCAATTGTATTGGGACACTTCAGGTACATGGCTTGGATGTTAGTCTGTTTTCCCTTAGAGCAGGCTGTCAGTGAGAAAGTGTTTGTGTTGTAAAAGGGGGGGTACAGTTCCTGGGTAGGATGGGGTGAAGATGTTATAAGGAAGGGGCTACCGCGTCTCACTGTCTGGTGTCCCACTCTTGAAGACTTCTCACCCAGCTGATCCTGCTGCACTGGTCCACCCCCAGGAACTGTATCCAAAAGTGATGGCTGTGTCCTGGCCACCTGGATGACAGATCTCTGGGGACCAGTGGGTGAGACACCTTCTGGTTTCTCACATAGCCCAGCATGGTCATGGTTGTGGCCTCACCACCCTCCAGCTGCTGCTTGGATGCTGCCACGTACCTTCTCTACAGCGGTGCTGCACTGTAGTGCAAGTGGTCCCTGGCCCATGTGGATCTGCAACCTTGACTTTGCACTGGTGTCCATGATCAACTGTTCTGCATTGCTTCTCCCTACTCGGTTCCTCTGTATCGGCGGGACAAGATGTCAGTACGTCACATTTCCTTCGGTTCTGCCTCCTTCCTCAGTGGTCGCCGGTTTGTCTCTGTTTCAACCTTAGTTGGGTTTCAGTCTTAGTTGAAGTGGCAGCGTTCTGTGGGCTGTCTTAGTCTACACCCTCCACGACGACTGAGTGGCTCTCAGCTCCTTCTATGCGCAAGCGACTCCCTCCTCTGAGTTTCTGTGTACACCAGTATTTCTCATGCTCTGGCAGATTCTCTCCTCTTCAGTTGGCTGACTTTCTAATGGGAGACTGGCCTTTTATGCCCTCGGCCACTGCAACAATCAGTGGGGACAGAATGCTCAGTCACAGCTGGTAACAAAAAAGAAGTGGAACACATGAATGGGAGCAAGAGAATAAAGGGAATAACCAATAATGTTCTAAAGGCTAGAGAGATAGTAGGGAATAGCCAATGAAAACATGTATTCGGAGTGCTGTAAAAGAGCTCAGAGCTCTGCAGCAAAGGACTCTTGACTTTGTTGCAGCAGATTAGTCAGAGGAGGAGCAGGAACACAAATCGGAGAGTAGGAACAAGTAGGAGGAGACACTAAACGGGGAAGTTACTGTTGTGAAATCTTAGACCAGACCTTAATGCCTCTTCTGCCTTTGGATCCAAGACCAAAGAGATGTACTAAGAAGATGCCTAATTGGCCCAGACAGAGGACCTTGTCAGAGGGTGAGGCTTTCTGGCAATGGCCCTTAATGGGTCATGTTGGGCAGAACAGACAAAGAGGGTATAAGAGCCAGCAAGCTTGCCCTGAAAGAGGGACCTGCCTATAGAACAACGTGGTGCACTACCTATCTAGACAGAACCTGTTGGCAGACTTGTAGCTGGCCTCACCCAAAATATTTGACCTAGTTTGTTGTCTACAAAATCCATTAAATGAATCACAAAAGCACTGGTGCTCTTTACCATTGATGTGCTTCTAGATGGGAAAACATCCAGGGAGAGAACATTCTTTCAGATTCAGTTGATTGGAGGCTGGCGCGTGGGATGGACTATTGTTATCTACGCTTAACTAATCTTTTGAATTCATCAAGGACTCGAAACGATAATTTCAGTGTACAACAGTGTTAATTAATCGAACACATGTTGCAGCCTAGTTGGGACTCATCAGTGAAATCTAGTTGGCATTCTTCTTAAGAATTTCCAAAGGTATTTTATGTAATACTGTGTGACACAGGGCAATTTGAGCATGTAATGCTTTCAGTTGATAAAAGTCAACTAATCTTGTAAAATGTATGTAACCTGTACGATAGGACTGCTGAATGAGTCGAAGGCTTTGACTGTCTTTGTGTTAAGACAAATAAACAGTCCGTCTGTGCTATGAAGAGAAATTATCTGACCAAAATTTAAATTTGTTTTATTTTATTTGTATAGCGCCTTAATAACAAAGTGCTGAACATGCAATAATGAATGGTGCAATAAAGGTGACTGAAAAGCAGAATCAGGATGAAGAGTATAGGGAGGAAGAAAGAAATCTTTCAGCCAGATTTTGAATAGGTGGTACATTAGGGATAGAACCAATCGAGAGAGAAGGAGAGTATTCCAATATTTTGGAGCAAGCAAATAGAAATATTGGAATCAAGAGAGCGTGCATGGAGGGGCGAGGGGCAGACAAGAAAAATTTAAATTGAGACCTGAGTCTGCGACTAGGAGTGTAGAAAGAAACAAGAGAGGAGAGATATAAGGGGACTAAATGATTAAGGCATTTAAAAACTATGCAAAGAAAAACAGTATCCTGGATTTAAAAGAAAGCAAGCATAAAGAAAGCAGAGCAGGACGAATTGACTCTCGTGGAGATAGGAAAAAAAGAAGACGAATAGAGGAATTGTATATTGAACAGAGGGGGCCAGTCTATACACATATACACAGGAAGGCCAAAAAGGATAGTGGATCATTAGAATAGGCGAGAAAAGACCAGTGAGGAGAGCAGTAGTTTAGTAGCATGAATGTTAAGACACGGGCGAATGTTGTACAACTGGTACTGGCATGAGCGAGTAGAAGAAGATATTTGAGGGACTAAGGAAAGGAAGGAATCAAAGATAATGCCCAAATTACAGGAAGTAGGTGAGAGAGTATTAAAAGAATAGCAGGGAAAGCGAATAGAAGGAAGAGGAGGAGGGACACTGGAAGCAGGCAAGAACATAACCTTAATTTTTGAGTGGTTTAGATGAAGAAAGTAGAAGGCAATTCATGCTTGGAAACAAGTAGGTAGGCAAAAAGGTTTGAATGGATTTCAGAAGAGAAAGAATAAAAGAAAAGGAAAGAAAGATCGGGGAGTCGTCCACATTAAAGTGATTGGAGACACCAAAAGAAGAAATAATAAAGACAAGGGGGCAAGTATATAAAGAGAAAGGTAAAGGACCTAGCACCTAACCCTAAGGAATGCTATAGGTGAGAGGATGGATGGGGAAGGATCGGTCAAGTCCAAGAGACCAAGAAAGTACAAGACGAAAGCTAAGAGGCAAACTAATCCGTGACCGTGCAACGAAAGCCAAGATTGTAAAGAAAAGAAAGCAAGATAGTGATCCACCATGCTGAAAGCCACTGAAAGATCAAGGAGACCAAGAATGGAGGAATACTAGAGTATCGAACTGTAAGGAGGGAATTAGTAACAGCAAGTAGAGCAGTTTCATCAGAATGAGAAGGGCGAAAGCCAGATTTGTGTAGGGGAAGGAGATAATTGGTGAGAACATATGGAGAGATCTGGGCGTAGATTATGCACTCAAACAGTTTTGAGGGAAAGGGTGAAAATTCCCATATCAATTATAAAATGTTGAAACCTACAATAAATGTTTACCAATCTGTACATTGTATTCTTAGTACTCTAGTTGTAACATCACTACTTGCCTGTAAAAAGAAAATGACCTACCTTCCACCTGCAATAACGTATTACATTTGGTTTGTGACATCACAATGCTGCTACCTGAGCTACAACAGGGCAGGTCAGGTGCCGCTAGAGCATATATTTAAAAGTGTGTTGAGCTTTTCAGATTCCTTTTTTCTGAACTGTCTGTGACAATTAGAAGATTTCAGCGTGGGTCTGAGACAAAGGGGCTGATTAATAGAATTGGGCTCAGAAAAGGCGCAAAGGCTGCGTGCCGATGAGGAGTCTGCGCCAGAGAAATCATTGCACGGCACTCGTATTCATGGATTTCCAGAGGCATCAGTAGCCGTGGCGCAAGTAACAGCAAGCTGCGCAAGTAACGCCCCCACATGCAGTAAAAAGCAAGTGAAATGCCTAAAACTGTCCAAGCCTCCGCGCCATCCTTGGGACAGCATATAGCCCCCCCTAGCAAAATCATGTGAGCGTAATCGCACAAAAACACCTTGCAATTCCCGGCCGCACCCCAGCGTAATCGCGTGAAAACACTGAGCGATCCCCTGCCGCACCCCAGCCAAAACATGTGAAAACACCTAGCAGACCCCGGCCTCACCCCAGCCAAATCGCACAAAAGGACCTCGCGGTCCCCGGCTGCACCCCTACGTAATCGTGTGAAAACACTGCACAATCCACTGCTGCACCCCAGCGAAATCGCACGAAAACACCTTACAGTTCCCAGCCGCACCCCAGCATAATCGTGCAAAAACACCCCACGATCCCCGGCTGCACCCCAGACAAATAGTGCGTCTGCACCTCGCAATCCGCGGCATGCAGCCCCCTCCTGACAGGACACCCACGCCCCAGCCCCCATCACCCCACCCTGCAGGCAGCCCCCTCCACATGCCATACCCCATCCCAGCCCCCATCACCTGTGCCCCCACCCTGCAGGCAGCCCCCTCGACATGGGATACCCCGGCCCCATCACCTTCGCCCCTACCCTGCAGGCAGCCCCCTCCACATGGGATACCCCAGCCCCCATCACCCGTGCACCCACCCTGCAAGCAGACCTCTCCACATGGAATACCCCCCAACACATCACCCATGCCCCCACCCTGCAGGTAGCCCCCTCCACATGGGATACCCCAGGCCCCATCACCAATGCCCCCACCCTGCAGGCAGCCCCCTCCACATGGGATACCCCGATGCCCATCACCCGTGCACCCACCCTGCACGCAGACCTCTCCACATGGAATACCCCCCACCACATCAACCATGCCCCCACCCCGCTGACAGCCCCCTCCACCTGCGATACCCCAGCCCCCATCACCCGTGCCCCCACCATGCAGGCAGCCCTCTCCACATGGAATACCCCCCACCACATCACCCATGCCCCCACCCTGCAGGTAACCCCCTCCACATGGGATACCCCAGCCCCCACCTCACTCACAAACAGTGAGGGGAAATACACAGTCATGCTGCACACGTGACAGAAAATGCCATTTCCCCATGGACAAACAAAATCCCACTTCACAAACCACCACCGGTCCGCCCCATCTGTATACTCACCCCGCAAATAAACACTGAACATAACATGTGCAAGTAAGCAACCGCACACATGACTAACAATGGGGAGGATCAGGGCTACTAAATGGATTACCAAACAGGCACACTGCAAAAATAACTGTGACCGACAATGACTGTGAGAGTAAAAAATAAATATATTAAACAGTTGTATTTAAACCATACATACTGTAAATAAAATCATAAATCATAATCTTAAAAGATGTCCATGTAAAAATAGCACACAAAAGTCCATCTGTATAAATAATATTTACACTAATAAATCCATAAAATGACAAATAAAAAACCTCAAACACACCAAAAAATTATGTACAAGAAAACATGGAGGATAGTCCACAGTCCACTCCAACACAAATGAAAAATAATTAAAGGAAATTTACACCTACAGAACTATGTACAAAAAAATTGAGTAATGTCCGTGAGCCAACCTCCAAATAATAAGGAAAAATGAAAGGAAACTTATATCTACAAAATTATTTACGCAGGCAGCGGGCTAGTCCTCCTTGTCACCAATGTTAGTCAATGTCTCGGCCAGAGCATCAACAAACGCTGCGTCCTTAGGCGGGCCTCGGCTCTCTCCTCGAGGGCTTGCAGGGACTCCATCATGGACCACTCCATCCCATGCAAGTATCCTCGAGGATGTCTGCAAGCCTCTCTGCCCGACGCAGTGCAATCTCCGCCCTGGCCATGGTGACTCTCGCCTCCAGAGCCCGCTGCCTCTTTGCCTTGATTCGCTGCCTGTATCGCACCAACACAGAAGACAACCTTGTCCTGAGGTCTACATTTGCGTCCTGCCTGACGCCGCCAAATCGCCCGGTGCCTGCATCGTGTGGACACCCTCTGGGCTGATGTCATCACCCAGGGGTGTTGGGCCTGTGCCCTGCTCCTGGGTGCCTGCTCTCCCTCCCTTGCCATAGCTCCTGTCATAGCCTGGATCGGCGTAGTGACCACCTCAGCTGATCCACTGGTGACTCCCAACTCATTCATGGATGTTAGCTCCACCAGACTGGCCGACATAGGTGGCACTGGTACACAGGGGGCCCTGGTGGTATCTGGGCCGGAAGGTGCCCGGGAGGACGACTGGCGCACAGAGGAGCGAGACGAGGAGAGGGTTGCATAAGTTTGAGAGCAGGAATGCTTCTAGCCAGTTAAGGAGACGACAGACCTCATTGTGATGATGTGCAAGCCCACAAGTGCAAGCCTGCACATCATCACGAATGACGGCTGTACGTCTCGCAATACCAGCTAGCAGGGGTTCCACTCTCAACAGCCGCAGGCATTGGGGTGTCGGTCTGGGTGGAAACATCTGACACCTGGGACTGGGTCCAGCCTGAGGCATGCCCGCAGGTGCATACTGGTGCAGGCGCTGGCCCAGGGACAGGATTTGGCACAGGCCCCTACACGTTGACCTGCATTGCCTCATGCCCCTGTGTCAGGACCGCACCAGTCACATCCACCTCACCATCCCCGCCGGGCCCCCTGGACTGTGCTAATACTGCCCCTTCCTCCTCTTCCACCAACCTTGATGCCTCCCAGAGTCTTCCGCAGTGGATGTCCCCTGTGTCAGCTCACCTGTCCCCCTGTTGCTGAGGAGTCCATGTCCACCTTCGCCCTCTTCGACCACCCCTCAGCAGCTTCGGCCGATGGTCCGGACGCAAAATCAGCCACCTCGGTCCCCGATGATGACGTGTCCAGGGACTGTGGTTGGGCCTTGCGCCTATGCCTGGTGGAGGCATCCCTGCTGCCTTGCTCCACAGCGCTGTCTCCGCCCTCTTCTTCCAATGCAACTGCATTTAAGGAGCCATAGAACACAAACATCAGGGTACTGCACCGATGTGTGGTTGGCACAAAACATCTTTGCACGAAGTACACTGCTAAAGGCCACAACCATCATCACCCTTAACAACACACAGGTACATGCAATGTACTTACATACACATACATGTTTGTCATTCACAACAGAAAATCACAATCAGGGAAATGGCACTGTCACAACCTTTCAATTGGACATGCACACACACATGCATCATGCCCTCATATACATGTCATGCACACACATCACCTGAGAGTCCACAAGCAGTGCACTGAGCAATCACATTAGAGTCACCTCACCAGCAATTACGCAACATGACTAGGTCACACATTGAAATGCACCTGTTACATCCATGCATAAGTGATGGCCATTCACACAGTCACATCTTAGACACATACATGTGAACACCATGCATGCACATCAGGTTGACAACACCACCTCATCTGTCACACTTCTCACACAGGCACGTCTCAGACACATGTAACTGACCACATGCACGTTGTGAAATGCTGCAGTACAACATACAATGCAAATGTCAGACCATTGAAATCACACATGGTTAACTGAACACATGTAGAGCACTGCCTGGGGCATGCACACAGACATCCATACAAGAGGCATAATTGCTGTAAACCCAAGGTGCACACTCACCCCATATATAAACATGCACATGCACTGTGGAGGCCAGCAACACATGGACACTCAGCTGTCGACTCCAGACGTTGCTGCATCTCGCTGACGTGGGTGTGCAGCGCCGGGTAGAACCTCGCCAGGACCCGCATGTTGGTGTTGTTCATACGGCCCCTGCGCCTCCGATGCTGTCACCAGCCTGGAGGATGTGCAGGGCCTTGCTGTGGGTCCTGGATTTCAGGTCCTCTCAGTGCTTGTGCATGTGTTGGTAGTCACAGGGTGCCACCCACAATCTTGTCCCAGTTCAGCTTCCGTCCTTCCTTGCCGACTTGTGTTTGGGCGTTGACGAGGGCATCATAATGCCCCAGGACATGCTCCACCAGGATGTCAACTTCCCTGGCAGTGAAGTTGACAGGTCTCTGCCTTGCTGCCATGGGGTTGCCACTCACCTCAGAAGATGTTGCTTGAGGCATGGCAACCCCTGAGGCAGGTGTGGGTGGGCAAGGTGGTCCTGGGGCTGGGCTGTGGAGCAGTGGTGATGTTCTGGCACATTGGGGGTCTTCTGGATCAGATGAGGTGGTCACAGAGCCAAGGACAGGAGCTCTGGCAATGGCTTGACAGCAGGCACTCTAATTGCAGGGCAGGTGGGCTGCAGGTACACACAGAAGGTGTTAAGCTCACCTGGTATCCACGGGGACACCACCCAGCCCTGGTTGGATGATTTGCACTCTCAAACCCTCTCCCGGTCCCTTGGTAAGGCCTCTGGTTAAAGATGGGTCTTAATATTGTAAAAGGTGGATTCTCCGTCCTGCTCCTCATGGCAGGGGTGCGTAGATGTGGGGGGCGAGCAGCGACCAAGTTACTTCACTGGTGCAAGCCCTGTGTGGGAATCCAGGCCTGCTGCGACTGCGTAGGTTTGCTGCTTTACAGTCTTTATATGCAGTTCTTATGTTCTTTTTAGTTCGAATAATAATGTCTTGCTTCTTTCCTTTTAGGTATGGAAAGGTATTTTGGTGTTGTCATTCAGTTTGAAGATGAGCCTGGGCCGGTAGGCGAAAGCGCGGTGTGCGCGATGCTGTCAGGTGAGTAACGCGGGAGGCGTGGCGCTGTTTTGCCTTTTATATTGCTAATCTGTCTTTTCTCTCCTTGCACGTTGCGATGTTCCTTGATGAGCGACGTAATGTTCCAGCAATGATACTGACAAGGAGATGACTACCCAGGTAAGAATTGTGTGGCTTTCTTCATACGGGAGCAAACGTGAGTAAACGCTTACTAATGCTGTCTTTCTTTCTCATCTTTCCAGGTTATGGTATTCCAGGATGCATGTAGTGCCAGATGGTGGAGTTCGTACCTTCTGGTGAGTGGAACTGAATTCAGCGATGGATTTAAGACAGGTTACTGTTCCAGGTAAGTTTCGTAGTGTTCTTTCTCTCTCTGCAGGTCCATGGTTTCAGGTAAGCTGGCATCGAAGAACTGGACACGGTGAGCATTACCCTGCCCACAGCAGAATAACGCAAAGCATGGTCTGGTGTTTGAGTGTGGTTTAAATAGTCTCAGGTAAAGTAGTCCAGGTAAAATAGTCCCAGGCCTGCCACACCCAAAAGACTAGACCGCATAGCTCAGTTCCTTGTAACTGAGCTATGTGTGTGCCTCCATGTTGGCTGAACCCCCCCAAGTTAAATAGTGCCAAGTAAATAGTCCCATTCTAATGTTGGTTTTCATGATGGTTATGAGCCTGGCGCCAAAGGCGCCAGGACTGACTACAAGAGAGTCTTGAATGAGGTTTTAAGGCCTTGACCTGGCTCTAACTGGAAGGCTGATTTGCCAGTGAGGGCCAGGGGCAAGGGTCATGACAGTAGGCAGGCAGCAGCAGATGGCTCATAGGAGGCAGCTCAGGGCAGTAGGAGGAAGGTAAAAAGGCTCGTAGGCAGGTGCACGTGGGTCTTCTGTGTTACTCGCGTGGGCAGCCGGAAACAGAGTGACGGTTACTTCGCGCATGCAGAATTAGCATGTGCACATGAAATCAGAGCAAAGGCCCTCATTGCGTATGTTACGTGGCACACGCTGGCCATTAGACATTGGTGTTCACATTCGAGATAAAGGAGTGCGTAGTAGAACATTAAACCGCACGTGCGAATTGGAGTGGACGGAAGTGTGGACTTCGGAGATTTTTGGGGTGCCACACATTTTGCTCACTACTGTGACAGTGCAAACTTCTTATTTTGGTGTGGGATTTGCCCCCGCGCGTGTATTTTTATTTTTCCAGAGGCTAACAGTGAGTCACGTATGCATTATTCATGCTCTGGGTCCCCCTGTGAATCGCGTACCCCCATTCTTAACATTACAGTAGCGTATGTGTACTTTGCGTATGCTTTTTTTGTGTTGCTGGGTTGCACAGCATACCGCGTAACACTTTCCCTTCACGTGAGCATCCGAGGGTGTTATGTACATGCATTTTTGATATTTGGGGTGCCTGTGCATTACGCATCCCGTTTCTTTTTTTACCAGGGGTAATATTGAGCCTTGACCATACTAGTACGTTTTACATCACGTACTCTGCCCCCTCACTCCAATTGTCAAGGACAATTGCTTGGTGTGCCTCCTATTGTACTAATCCATCTGTACCATGAGTGGGAAGGCCACAAGAGGGAAAGGTGGCAGAGGTGGCCAGGGTTGGGACGTGCAGCAAGAGCTGTGCATCACCCCCAACATGGTCGGGGGCTGCAGGTGATGCTGATGTCCCCACCAAGCAGGGTCAGGGAGCTACAGCAGTATCTGATGTCGTCCACCCCAGGTACACGGACACGCAAGGGCATATGCTGTCCGTGCATCCAAGGTGAAGGGTTGTCCACGCCAAACACCTGGCAACAGCTCCATGGGTCAGGGATCTGCAGAGTCATCTGCTCTCCCAAGCACGCAGGTTGAGGCCCCTGCAGAGGCAGCTGCTGTCCAGAGCCCCCAGGGTCAGGGAGCAACATCAGTATCTGTTGGCCACCCCCCCCCCAAGGTACACGGACACGCAGGGGCAGATGCTGTCCGTGCCTCCAAGGTGAAGGGAACGTCCACGCCAAACACCTGGCACCAGCACCCTGCGTCGGGGATCTGCAGGGACAGATGCTGACCCAACATCAGTGGGTGATGGCATGTTCCAGGCCACTAGTGGTCCAGCCCCTACTGCCCTTAATAGTCCCAGCCACTCAGGGTCTGCACCACCTTCCAAAGACAAAAGCATGTAGATCAGGGAAAGGCTCAATCCCAAAGCACGGCAAAGGAGACCGCCAGGTGGAGGAAGAGGAGCTTCAATGAAATTGAACTCGACATCCTTGTGGAGTACGTGCGCGACCACCACCGTTACATGTGCACGCAGCCAGGGACTGGCAGCGAGTCACGGATCGCATCAACGCCTTGAGTAATGAGAGGCGCACAGCTTGTGAGGTCATGAAGCGGTGGATTGACCTCCACCGTCGAACCAAAGGGAAGCTGGGTGCCATCATCGCTTCTGCTCTGGTGACTGGATGTGGGTCACCACAGGAGCAGGATGCCATGAGCGAGTTGATTTAAGTCGATCAGGTACAAGGCGTGGGAGGCTTCCAAATTATGAGGATGTCCGGTGAGTGATGAAGCATGTGCATCCTGAATATGTGTATGTAGATTAAATAATTGTCTATGATTGCGTAACACTTCTGCCTGCATTTGTATGACTGACATGGGTGAACCATGTCACGGTGTACTGACCCATGCTTAGTGTACTGCAGAGTGCATGCAACCCATGTGCTGCACATCTGATGAACATGGCTTTGTGACAGTAGTAATCCACAACCGTTGGATATTGAAAGACATTCCCGGCGTTGCCAATACAACGTGGCGTTTGGCTATTTACATCAGTGATGTTAGTGACTCGGCTATGCCAGTCAAGGGCTTGTCTCTGAAGCACGTGCTACACATCATGCACTGAATGTAGTCCAAATTCCAACCACACATGTCCATAGGTGGTTTCATGCTACCCATACCTTCAATGAACACTGTCTGCTGGAGGGACATTGGGCCATGAGTGACATAGCATTTTACTACACTGTGCAAATCCCTGCCGCAGCTATGGCACTGACCCCCTTGTAAGATATTTGTGTGGAGTCATCATGTTGACCCGTCACACTCAACACACCCCCCCATGGGTGCATGGCCCTTTCCCTCTTGTGTGTCACTGTCCCCTCTTCCTATCTCCCAGCACATGTCATCACTCTCTCGACATCACACACCTGGGACACCACACATGTCTGTTGGCAATGTCTGCAGTGTTTACATGGTCAGGGACATGGGATGTGGTGGCAAGTCTGCATACGCCATGATTTCAGGATTTATGTACATAGTGTATGAATGCAAATTATGGCATGTTAACATGCATGTGAATGTCTTACATGACAGCATTGTAATGACTGCATTTAGTAGATGCAATTAACATGATTCTTCATGTCTTTGTGTCCATGTGCAGGTGATGAGCCACTATATTCAGGGGAGGAGGTAGAGGAAGAACGGGAGCCTGAGCCCCAACAAAGCACCAGTGAAGGATGTGTTGTGGCAGCTCCTGAGAAATCACTGGTGCTACAGTCCATCCAGGGCATGAATCAGTATGAGTCTGACTCCAATGATACCAGTAGCTCTGTTGGTGAACCGGATGTCCATACCTCTATGCTGTCGGAGGTGAGTGCATCAAGTGATGGAGCTGATGTAGCCCATGCATCTGCAGGGGCTAATTTCCCCTCACAGGGCCAGTCAGTGTTGCCACATCCGTCTGTGTTGGTTACGGCTGCAAAGCCACGCTCCACTGTATAGGCCTCTGGTCCTGGGACTGATGACCAGGGGATGGATGCAGTCCTGCAGCCACAGACAGTGGCTTCACATCAAGGGCTAGGCTCCCTTGGGTCCGGCAGGCATGGGGCACGCACACGTGGTGGACGTGTCGCGGCTGGGGAGAATGTGTGGGAGCAGTCAATGTTGCGTGTTGCACAGCAACAGGGTGCTTCCTAGGCTCAGGGCATGGATAGAGTGGCCAATTCCACGTTCTCACATGGAACACAGCTAGCGCACCACCTGCAGGCATTGCAGTACACATGCCGCTCACACAGGCTGCACATGGAGGCCAGCAACAGGAGCCGACGGGCCGAACTGAGGTCTCTGCAGGCATCCCTGCTTGCAGAGGGTTGGGCCCACAGGGCAGCCCCGAGGCAAGAGTTTCTGTCTCTCAGAGCTTCAATGGAAGTGCGAGAGGCAGCCCGCAGTACACAGTGCGAACAGCAGATGCAACTGTTGACTCATACCATCTCGGAGGAACTTTGTGCATCCCGTGAGGACCTCCGAGGCTTCATGTTGCAGATGCATTAATCTGGGGGTCCCGCCTGGCCGCCGCCGTGGAGGTCCAGGCCAGGGCCATACGTGGTCAACCTCCCTTAACACTACCACCTTCGCATTCTAAACAGGAAGGTGGCGACAGTGTGCGATCCATGTACCCATGGAGGGAATTGTTTTTTTAACTTCCACACATGTGGGTTTTAATGTGCACACTGCCCCTCCCCCTCCTGGGTGGAAGTGGAAGCCCCAGACCCCCACCACTTCCCGGCTGTTGGCATCTCATATTTTGTTTTGCCCTTTCCTGGTTGTGGTCTTTGTTATTTTTTGCATTGATTGCCCTTGAGGTGTGCCATTAACTCTTCTGGGACTATACAAAGGCATGCCTAGTGAACTCATCACGCATGTTTGCATGGTGGTGCACCGGGTGGCATGTGCAGGTAATCATAGCTTTGTTTTTCCATGGCACATGTGTGCTATGTCAATTATACTGCACAATGAGTGTTTTAATATGTTCGCCAATGTTCCAGTAATCTGTGATGTGGCGGTGACTGCTGTCCCGGGTGAGACATCCTGCACCATTCGAAGTCCACACTCCTCATGCCCTTCACCAGACCATGTCTTTCCTTTAACAAACTAGGAAACACACTTACTAGTGAAGGTCATGTGGGATTTACAACATTCAGACAGTTATTTGGTTAGCATTTGCACTGTTGGGCATGCTTCATTGTTGGTCATCTTTGCTGCATGTGTCGGTTCTCTTTTATGTTCTTTACTTGCTCACATGTAAGCTACCTATGTGGATACCTCAATGGGTGCACCGACTGTGTTGTGCAGCATGTCAGTGTACATCAGTAAACCAGGCCATGGACTCCTTGAGCTGTCGTTTCCTTGTTATTCACTCTCTGTGCCACTCTCCTTCTCTCCGGTGTGGTACACTGTACTGCTGTGCATATCAATGTCAATGGCCATTCACCCTGTGTTCCTCCTGCACTCTGTGTTGTATGCATATTTTCTTTCTGGTGTCAACTGTGATCATGTATGTGCATGTATTTTGTGCTGTTACTCTGCATTGCATTCCATGTAGGTAGAGCGTCTCCCAATGGTGTGCATTGTATGCAAGGCAGGTGAGTTCCACTGACAGGTGAGTGCATGGCATTTGCTGACACTTTGGTGGTGTTTGCATGGGAACGGGGCACTGTGTGTGTGCCCCTCAGCCCCCCTTAGTCCCTGTGATGGCTGTATGTGTGTCTCCCCCATGGTCGCCTGTGATATTGTGGGTGCCCCCCCGGTCCCCTGTGATGTTGTGTGTGCCCCCCACCACCCCTATCATTGTTCTCCCCCCTCTTCTTCTAGCCGCTGCCGCCTAAAATTACTTTTTGCATTCGTATGCTGCTGCCACCCTGCAACATGGGGCTAGGCAACATGTATGTTTTGACAAGCACTTATGTATCTAAGTAAGCCTCTGTAACAGCGCTGTGATGGCCAAGGGCTGTTGTGCGCTTTATAAATGCAAATAAATAAAATATATGGGACGGTTTATGTGACACACAGGCGATTGGATGTCTAGTTTGGCATGATGGTAGTGGCATACTCCCTCTTCTATGTGTTTCTTTTGGAAACCCACAATTAAATTACTTTTAGTTCTAGGGGATGCACACAATGTAGCACTTCCAAGGACACATTCTCAGGGTGGTTTGGTGGGCACAGATGATTGGCCCTTTGTCATCATTGAATGGCACCTGGAATGTACCAGGGCTGTGTGCACTCCACAGGGGTTGGATTTTAGGTGAAACATTTAGCCACAATCTGGGTACGGGCAGCCTCGCCACATGTCCTTTGAAGTGCCATTCGCAAGCAACGTGCATGTGGTTGCGGGTGTGGAGGCACCACCATGTCCACCGGTACGCCATGCCATATTGCACCATTGTGCAGGACACATGCTGCCACAATGATCCTGCACACTAGTGGTGGTGCATATAGCCAGAGTGGTCAAGGGAGCAGAAACGTGACTTGAGCACTCCGAATGTGCGCTCCACTATCCCCCGAGTTGCAATATGGATGGTGTTGTATCTTACCTGGGGTGGTGTGGCAGGGTTCCGTATTGGCGTCATCCTGTAGGTGCTCAGAGGGTAGGCACTGTGTCCTTTAGAGGCAAAGAGTTTGGTAATTAGTGTGCATTTGTGTGTGTGTGACTTGCATGCATGTGCAGGGGCATTTATACTCACCAATGAGCCATGTGTAACCATGCCTCCCAGCTTCCAGAGCCCGGTGTAGGGGTGACATTCTGAATATGAAACTATCATGGCTGGACCCTGGATAGTTTGCATATACAGAAGTAATGATAACCTTGGCATCTCATACAACCTGCACGTTGATGGAATGCCAGTGCTTGCAATTGCGATAGATGTGCTCTGTCGCCCTAGGTAAACGTAGAACCACATGAGTGCAATCGATGGCACCATGCACTCAAGGGAAGTGCGCCACCCCAAAAAAATCTTGGACCATGGCCTGTCTTTCTGCAGGTGTTCTGGGCATGTAGATGTGCCTGCGGACTGTGGGGCATGCAGTCATTATTGCCAACACCTGGTGTAGGCAGCGTGACTGGGTGGGCTGTGAAATGCCCCCAACTATGGCAGTTGTCTGCCTAAATGATCCAGTGGCCAAAAAATTAAGAACATTGAGCACCTTTTCCAAGGGGCTCAGTGCTTAGGAGCATAGGGTGGGTGATGTGCGGTCATCCTCCCACTCCGTTACCAGGTCTAATATGATATGAGGTGGAAACCTATACCTGCTATAGACCTGGTTATCAGGCATCCCAAAAAGGCTGGTCCTAGGTAGAAAAATCCAGGCCCTGGCCATTCTCCTCCTGCGGTTTCCCACGTTCACTGCTGCGACAAATAGTACATTCATCGTAGCTGTATACGCGCGTTTGTTGATCGTGCAGGCTTTTTATGCATTTGTTTTTGTGCGCTTTGAAGTATCCGCCAGCTATAGTGTGGCGTACGGGTTTCAGGATTTGCACATATTTTACTGCACGCCTGCAAGCCCTGTTCATTTCCATGAATACGGGTTTTTAGCGTGCGTATGGGCGTTGCAAGGATTTTACTTTGGTACATCCCTCATTACGCCCATATTTTCGCTTGTTGTTCTCTTTTCCACATGTTCCGCCCCCTTTTCAGGTTACTGTGCAGAACCCAACGCCCCTTTGCTACGGGTCTTGCGCAAGGCGTTCGTGTTGTCGCAGTGTCGTGTTGGACTGCCATGTTGGACTGCCGTGGATTCCTCGCAAGTCCCCAGTAAGCCCTGTGCATTGTGTTCCATGAATAAACAAACTGGCGCTTGCGCGCAATTTCGCACGCAAGCCTCCTATTTCCCGCGCAAATCATTCCGTGAATCGGGCCCAAAGTGTTGAAGGGGATAACTGTGTTACTATGCATAAGGAATACTATTCTCTTCTATCCTATAACATAAGGATATTGCAAATCACCTAGACCTAGGTCTTGTTCCTTTCTTTGTCTTGGAACATGGAACATCTCAGTTACTTGGAATATCGTTATAATGGCCCTCATTACGAGTTGGGCAGTGGGGAAAAAACAGCAGTAAAGTGTAGATAATTCCATTATTGCCATGCTGTACTATGAGTTTTGGAGGTAAATCCTCCACTTTCCCACCAGAAAACGTCTGAAGTAGCATGGTGGAATTACTGCTTGCAGTAATTCGCAACAATTCCCTCTGGACTTCAAAAATGGGGACTAAGATCGCTGTGTCACCACTCATGATCCTGTGGTGTTAAGGGTGATTGCTGCCCAATTGTCACCGAACTCATAATGAATACCCAATGTATGATATGCAATACTTTGGCCCTTGAAACACTTGTGTATAGGCGCGTTATAAATGCCATATATCATATATCATATCATATATATCGTGTTTACTGCTTAAGTGACATTATATTGAATGCCAAAAGCTTCCCTTTGCATGCCTTTTGAGGTTTTATGATCTGAAAATTAATTACATTTTGGGTAGCAGCTGTAGTACATTATTTTGAGATCTTATGTCATATAACGCCAATGATCAGGAATATTTTAGGCTGCCTTATTTCAATGTACATTTTGTCAATGGCTCGGTTGATGCTTTTTGGCTCTGAAGGACAAGTCATTGCCCCCTGTAGGCTCTGGGTCGAATCTCCCTAAAAATTATATTTCTTCTACCCAACTACCGTGTGATATGCTCATTATCGTATCGGGACGAAGAGTCATAGAAATTCAAGATGGTTCTGATTCATGAACACAAAAATACATTTTAGCTGGCAAGAATTGTTTAAATCATAAACTATCTCAAATCTGTTAGCTCAGTATTTGTCAATGTTCTATAGCTCATACTGAAATGTACTTTTTTCTTTGATGTAGCCCATGAAATCTATGCTTCTTCTGGGACATCAATAAAGTCTTAATTTAGAATGGAGTGCATGTTTCTACTAAACTAAGATGGCAAGTTCAAGCTGTTTACACTTATGGTACATGTCTTTATTCCCTTTCCAAAGCTATGGTTATTAAATTCGGACACATTGTTGGTGGAAGCTGCTGGACAGATCAGTGAAAATATTTTAACTCTGGTAGAAGACAGTTCCAGGCATGATTCTAGTTCTTTGGAGCTCAGAAATGCTGTTAAAGTTCTTTACCATCCATGCACCGGAAACCGGAACAAGGAGTAAGTTATACCTTTTGTGAATTTGTGTGAATTATTTAGTTTTGTGTGGGTAATGTTCTTATTTTGGGATTGATTCACCTTTAAGAGGTCACACATTCTAACTGGTTGTTTGTTATGTCCTTGTACCTCCAACCCAATTTCTTTACTGTACTCTTAGTACAGCTCCTTTGCAGGATCTTTTTAGATTGCACGTAAAATACATTTGTTGTTTGAATTGATTGACATATTGAATATCTGATGTTTGTCTTTTCCTCATGTCCCTGTTTGATTTCTTTAATTTGGAAAAAGGGTCTATAATCCTGAACGACTGGCCACTCTTCCTCTGGTATATGTTTGCATTGTGCATTCTGTTGCGCAGTAAAGCCTCTTTGTTTTGATGTCTTTTGGCTGTGGTGTGTACTTGGTTTGGTATAGTAGGAAGAGACTACCTGTATACCAATCTTATTTGACTGTTACAAATACATTTTTTACTGAGGAGGTGAACTTATGACTGGAGTTTTGGAGGTTCTTTTTTCGGAAAAGGTATTAGAATACACACACACACACACACACACACACACAGTTGATTGATTGAATGCGTTTTCTGGAAAGCAGGGTTAAGTTTGTGAATGTTGAGAAGCACGTAGTTCGATAATGGCTTTTCCAAAACACTGAGGCTTTGTGCTTGTGTTCGTGAGGTTACTGAAAGATTAGCTAAAAATGTTAGACTGGAAGAAAGGGGGGAAAATGCAAACCAGAGATGGTGGTGTAGTCACTAATGGTGATTAGTAACAGTGTTTTGTGAAACCCAATGAGGTTGTCGCCTACGATCAGGGAGCAGTTGCCTTAGTTTGTTCTTAGTGTTGATAGTTGCTGGATTTTGTAGAGCGACGTGACACAAAACCTGTACGATAAAAATAATCCACCAAAGCCAAACAACCACTACACCGCTTTGCAAGGGAAAACAAGGTTTATTATATGCAAAGGTCTTCGATGGTCCCTGTAGGAAGTTAAAGGTTATATAGTGGAAAACCGCACATTATCATACATGGGTTACAACTTCATCCCACCACCCTCATTGTCTACCAACTATATAACATTGTATGAAAAAGTAAGGAAGGCGTGGCGCACACACCAGTTCCCAGTCAACATATTACCTGATACAAAAATAACTCTGTTAAATCCCAAGAATGTCCATATATTAACAAGGTTGAATCCCAACTTCTGACAAGTATTAACAGGGATGAATACCTTCAGCTACAGTTACTCCTCCAAGCTCTTTCTTGTCACAAACAATCATCAGGGAGGCTTTGTTTCGTTTCCGGTGTTACCAATATAATTGCTTTTTCAGTCTCTAAGAATTCTGGTAGCTATAGTGAAATCATTTTTTCAATTCAGCTGACCAGGAATAGACTCCCCTCCAGGAGCACACATCTTCCCCATGTTATGGCTCTCCAAAGTAGGGCATATTAACCGCGGTGCGGCTGCCTCTGGAGCACAGAACTCCACAAAATTGTATGAAAAAGTAAGGAAGGCGAGGCACGCACACCAGTTCCCAGTCAATATATTACCTGATACAAAAATTATTCTCTTTCTTTCTTCAGGTAGTATATTGGCCAGGATTTGGAGCACGCACCTCACCCCCCTTTTGTTTTTACATGTAATCTGTGGAGATCCGGACTCCAGAGGCTGCAGTACTGAAGACATTTTGCCCTACAGTGGAGAATCATATTTATGGTTTTCCCCCCTCCCCCTGCTAAGGGTAAGATGTGTGCTCCTGGAGGGGAGTCTTTCCTTGGTCACCTGAATTAAACAAATTATTTCACTACAGCTCCCATAATCCTTAGAGACTGCATCAGCAATTTAATTGGATTCGCCTGAAAAGAAAGGCAACACAGCCTCCCTGAAGAGTGTTGGGACACGAAAGCGCTATGAGGAGGAGAACAGCAGTACAAATACAGTAGAAGGGATCCAACCTTATGAACATTTTGGCAACTATTGGGATCTAACCCAGTGAATTGGACACTTTGGGATTTAACAGAGTTATTCTTTTTCTTTCTTCAGGTAGTATATTGGCCAGGATTTGGAGTGCGCACCTCACCCCCTTTTTTTTCGAATATATAAAATGTTAATACCCCCGATAGGCTCTGGACCAATTGGCCACACCTTATCTAAGCCCATTCCCCTATGCACGAGGCCCACTACATCACTATTGAATCCTAATACATTCTTGGCTGACAGGTATATTGATACACCAATAAATCATGACCGTCACTTGATGCACACCCCTCCGTCCCAGGCCCATTCAAAGTAAGACACAAGGCCAACTCTGCTTTGATACGACAGTGGGCCTTCTGATTACACCAGATGTTGTGGCATACACTAGTTGCACCCCTGACCTTGTACTAACTTCACTGGCAGCACCTCTGCTCCTCCAATCCCAAATCACGGTAATTCCCCAGACACGGCTGCCCCCTTATCTCCTACATCCCCAGGTGCCCAGTGATGACGTGACAAGGGCACCACTCTTGAGATTGATTTTCAGGGATTTATATGCTTTTGTTATGTGTCTACTAGTAATTCAAATGGGATGACTGTTCCTCAGGTGCAGGCAGTAGTGCTCTAAATCTTTGCCGGGCCTGTTGGCATCACAAAACCTTGTATCCTGTTCTCATGAGTTTGTCCGTCAAAGGGATCATCCCTATCTAACCTCCCCACATCTAACATTCCATTCCCAATGCCTTAGAGCTCTACAGCTGGATACAATTAGCAATGCACAGATGCCTCTTATTTTCAACGCACAGGTGCCTCTTACCTCAGCTTCTTGGGGGATGGAAATGAGATTTGTCTTTGGATAGAGCTAAACAGAGCTGCAGCTGCACAACAGGGCCTTCATTCTGTTCATCGTGTGCTAGGCCTTGAAATCCAATATGGCGGCACTCTTGCCATGTCGACCTGCTGAACTCACTTTTACCACAATATCTTTCTGACTCCATCTTCTCTCTCCACTTCCTTTAGCTCCCTTCTCGCACCTCACTTAAAACCTAACCTGGTGTACTATTTGTAAACCCAGGGCCTATAACACATTGCCCTATCTATAACCTCTACAACTGCCAATTGCAACATTAATACATTTGTTGCTCATTTTGTGTTGCTATATATCTATTAGGGCCAAAACTAGCTGCTCACACTGCTCCGTTTTTTCTCAGCCTGAACCTTTTTGCCCGGCTGGGACGCTGTACATGCATTCCAACAGTCTCCCGTTTAGTTAATACTGCATTAACTAACCCAACTGCTTCCATTAGTCTATAATCATCTTTGGGTACCCATGCCCTAAACACATGGCGTAAACTTCTCCCCCTTTAGGCATTTTCATCCGGAGTTCACATCATGAAACAACAACCCCCATCGCCTGCTAAGTCAAACCAATGTTGTACATGATTCTCAGAGTCAGGTGGAGGGGAGGTCAATGTACCTGGGAGTCCTAAAGCCTGCTCTACTCTCACCATTCCTGGTGTTACAACACCATCCCTCTCATCAGTCTAGGTGTACACGTGTCTTGTGAGGGGAGGAGCTCAACCCGTTGTGATAGACACCATTATAGTCGCACTCTTCAGTAGGGTCTTTGAACAGCACCTCAAAACCATCTGGCACAAGCACAAAATCATGAGCAGAAAAACCACGATAGGATGCAGTCATTTACTGCTATTTACAACCACAACGGGGCCCAAAAAACATCAAATCGAACCAGTCATCAGCATTTACTCTTGCTTCCTTCTCCATGGCAATCTTCAAGTTGTGAAGGGGGCCTACCGCATGGGTCATGGACCTGTTGTCTGCATCATTTGGGGGTTGTAAATGCAACAAGACATGCCAATAAATCTTGTACACACCCCCCTCCATAGCTGCAAGCAAATCCAGAACATATCTGTTCTGGAGGGTCATGACTCTTATAGCTTCTAATTCAGTCTTAATAGAATTAAGACCGCGCTCTGTGTGGTTCACTAACTAAAGCATCTCCCACCTGGTGATCTGCAGCCACTTGGCATTTGCTGCAGTCTGGATGTTTGGCACCAGGAAGGAGGCGAAAATATTTCTCTGTCCTATTGAACAGGCAAAATTGGTCTGGGATAACCTTGTTTGCCGGATGAGTCTTGCGACCAGTAATTGAATCTTTTCTGGCGACGAGGCCTTGGTGAGCGGCAAGCCCGTTTGTGGGATGGGTGCTTAGTTGCTCCTGGGGGCAGCACGTTTATAACTGTCAGATGGGAGTCAGGAACTACCAGGACTGCTGAATGCAAAACGGTGAGTGAACAGACGCCCCTCCAAGATGGCGGGAGATGAAGGTACGCCCATTATCTACACACCCAATACACGTACATCAATGCCGCTGTGCCTTTGGTCAGAACAGGAATAAATAGGACTTTCTTGCAGCGAGTGTTCGTCCCTACAGGTATAGTGCCATTTCCTCAGAAGCAAAAGGAATAAGCTGCTGTATATGCACTTTTGCTGGCTTCTCGCTTAACTCTATCCATGTCAGCTTTGGTACATAATTTCCTCTTATTTTGCCACAGTTCGGATTGTCACCTGCATCTACGTCCTCTGAGAACCCCAGGAAGGTCACTGCGTCTGTAAAGGCCTCATGAACTAAGACACAGACAACAGATTCAACTTTCTATGTAAAAGCTTTATTTCACTTAAATGCCAGGATAGAGTAAGGCCTAACTTGCCCTATGCTAAGGTGGGGTTTCCCTACTTAAAGGGAACTAAGGATAGTTTGTATCAGTAAGTTCATCTGAAAAGTCTGTCTGTGTCCAAAACCTATACTTTCCCTCACAATGAACCATATACAATGTATAGGGATGTCAGCAGTAAAAGAAATAGTGTTGAAAAATAAAGTTTTGAGCTTCTTCCAGCACCTGGTTAATAGTCTGCTTCCCCTTCCACAAGTTAAAAGGCCTCTGGGTTCCCTTCCCCAAGAGTTCAATAAGGTTCACAAAGTCTCGAGGTTTTCTTCTCTAAGAGTTCAAACAAATTCACAAAGTCTCGGGTTCCCATGCCTAAGGGTACACATCTTTCTGCGAAAAGGACAATGCCAATTGAGATCTTCTGATTTTCACAAAACAATACACTAATTCCAAACCTGCTTGGTCCTTCAGGCTTTTCTGTATTGAGGGTCTCAGGGTTCCCTCCCTCAAGAGTTAAAACTTTCCTGCTTTTAAAAAAAGGAAAAGGAACAAATAACAGTTCAAATCTTCTGGCTTTCAAAAGAAAGGCCTTGGGGTTCCCTTCCCCCAGAGACTGCTCTTCCAGCTTCCAAAACCAAAATCAGTTCAAAACATCTGGCTTACAAAAAAGTACCAGTTCAAATCCTTGTTCATCCAGGCTTTTTGCACATAGCTTGCTCTGTTTCTACATTTACCATTCCCTTCAGCCACTTTTACAAAATACAAGCTTCTTTATATTTGCTGTCCTTAGCTCTTTCCAAGTAGGGGTCACTCGGTCTAGGCACAGTTGTCGGACCACACTGTACATCCATTACAGGTCACGCAACCGATAACCCTAGGCACTTTGTTATGCTTCTGTATTGTTCAGGTTTCTGCCAACACACAGGTTTTCTCTCTGAACCTATTGCTCCTTGGGGCCCTGTATCTTAAGCCAACGCTCATTTCAGATTCTGCTTGGCAGTCTTTTGGCTTTGCCACAACTTGTATTTCACACAACTCACTCTGTAGTGTTCACCTCTTTTCACCACCTTGCTTTCACTTCATTTATAAGTGCTCATTACTTGCTTTTCTTTTGTGCTATATTCAAATATGCTCATCATATCTTTCGGTTAGTTTGATATTCAATAATGCTTGTTGCAACTCTCAAAAGTACCTGTAATACCTTGCAGCCTGTTCAGTATTCAAAAACAGTTGGTTTGACCTACCATTGCAATTGTAATAGGTTTCAGTTCCCTGAGGATTCAGACAAGCTTGTTTCCAGCCCCTGGAGTGCCCCGGTACGAGTGTTCCCTTCTTTACACCCACCGGTATGAGGCCTCTCCTCTGGGGTTCTCTGTTCTGCTTCCGGCTACTGTTCGCTCTGCCTTTTCATTGCGGGAGTCACAGCAAGAAGCGCTCACCGTCCTGGAATCCTGCAGCGCATAGCTCCGCTCTTCCTCAGCAGGAGCTACTGAGGGCACTTCACAGCTCCTGCTGTGGACACCGGGCAGGTAGGATAGCAGGACTTTCGACCCTCTCACGGCCAGCCATGGCCCAGGCATCTCTCTCGCCCTCCCTTAAGCCAGTTCCTCTGCAGCCCACTCCGCTCTTCCAAGCCGCGTTCTTCTCTCCAGGCTGCCTTTCTCCTTCTACTGGGCAGTCACCATTTTTATACACCTGGGACTTAAATTATTGCAGGTGCAAGTCCTTCATTTCATTTGCCTGACGCTGGTTAACCCTATTAGCTGGACATGCCTGGCTATTACAATGGAACACCTCCAAAGCCCTCTTCCTAGTCTCAGTACCAAAGTGGTTTGAATTAATGGAAGTGTGCATAACTCTCAGTTGTTTCCTTCTCATTTTGGTACTGGATTGATATGTATCTGTATTAACAAGAGGATGCTGATGTGTGTTTATCCTTCCAAAATGAGGATATGTCCTCCTAGTTGATCTCTTCCTCGTCCCAGTATAACAATGGCATTTCTGAGGGCCACTTTGAAAGGAAGAAAGGGGGAAAGGTTGACAGTAACCTACAAAGGCTGTTGTGACAGAAAGTTAATTGTGAAAAGGAAATGGGGGATACCATGTCTCATGTCCTCTCCCACTCCCCACGTTCCCTCCACCCAGGTGACCCTCCCTCGCATATCCACCCCAGGGACAGGATCTAAAAGCAATGGCCTTTCCCTGGCCACCTGAGCAAAGGATGCCGGGGGGAAATAATTGAGGACGCCCTCAGGTTCCTCACGCTGCACACTAGAATACCTGTTTCATTGAGTTATGACACTAATGCAGTAGATGCAATATGGAATATCCCACGGCGTATACAGAAACAAAATGTATCAGATAATAAGGGCACCCTGTGGTATAAGCTATCATATTAACTCCATATGGTCTACGCATGTTGTACGTTTGTTGTAGTGCCAACATGCTGGGACAGTTTACAAAGGTGACTGGATCATCAGCATCTATCCTAGATTACAAATTCCTTAGTGGGCTTAACGTTCAGTATGTATAGAACATGACTAGAAGGGAATAAAGTTATAATTTTCCTATCATAGTACAATGGAATGTGAGTTCTAAGACAGAGCTGGAGTTTGACTTGATAGGTAGGGTGAAGATTAATCAACCTGCCAGCCGTATGAAATGGACTTCTAACAATATTGAAAAGATTAACTCCAAGGCTCATGATTTGGGCACACAGTTGATTATTGCAACAAATGAAGATTTCCAATATAGCTTTCTGACATGTGATTTATCTATAGGTATTATTGGAGGTTATACAGATCTATTAACAACAATGACTACCGAATATATGACATGCAATGTTATGAAGGATTTGTGGATATTGTGATGAAACCTTATGATCAAAGGAAGGAAATTGCCTAACACTAATAGACAAATGGTAACGAAGAAGCATAGACATACGTTTGATAGTGAAGTTGCAAAAACAAAAAAGGTGCCTGTGAAAGTATTACAATATAACATTTTGTTCTTCAGCTTTATTTCAGTATTTCTACTATAAAAACACAATTACAAGCTAAAATAGAACACCATAGAGCACTAGAAACATAATCTATTCAAATACAGTATCAATAACACTATTAAAATCACAATATTACAAAATAGTTAAAAAATAAAATCCAGTTCAGATCAATCACCAGGTTTTTGCACAAAAATCTTAAAATACAATCAATTCGTCCTTGATGTCAGCAACTCATTACATTTGTGATCTTTTGGACTAAAACAACAGTCGTTGGATATAAGGTGCATTAGTGCCTATACAAAATATGTCGACTTTCAAATTGCTGACTCCCATTATGGCACGGCACAGTGATCACATAGCTCACTATGCCCAGCATCACCCTCCTCCATGCCCCCCACTTATGTTTTCTGTGGCACACTTCTGTGTGTGCCACAGTCTCTCCTACATCCCAGCGGCGTCCGTTCTCTCCCACTAACGTGGGTCTGAACTGGTGCTGCAGGGTCATTTTTTTCAAACTCATTTCTTTATTGTCCCTCTCTACCATCTAATGGAAGTGGGGGACACCCTTGCAGCGCCTGCTCCCATTAGTCTGTGTCGTGAGGTCAGCATTTTAGTACGGCGCAAAGACACAGAAAAGTTTGCCTCCTTGCTGGCTGACGGGGGCCAATCTCTTTCTCTTCCTCCCTTTATTTCCCCTTCTCACTCGATAGCCTGCGGAAGATCTGCAGGGCTCTGCATTTTCCCCTCTGCTTTTAACATCTATATCCAGCTGCTTGTCTGTCTGGCCACTCCTTCGGCCTCCGGTGCTACTTTTATGCTGATGACACCCAGATCCTGGTTCGACTTGATCTTGCCAGGGCTGAGGGGTCCTTGTGTCTATGCCAGTCCCTGGAGGATGGGAGGGGGGGGGGAGATGAACAGCAATTTGCTGAAGCCGAACGGGGACAAAACAGATTCTAGTAGTGGGTTTCCCCCTAATCCCACTCTTTGGACTCCTTCCTTCTGGCGCTCTGCACTTGGTAAATTCCCTGTTCAAGTGATGGCAGGGAGTAATTCTATCTTCTATCCATTCTATGGCCGCCCAAGTTGGCGCAATCTGCAAGGCTGGTCACTTCCATTTGAGGATATTGCGTATGGTTTTACCATTTCTGCTTAGTCATCTGCGTCCTCTGGTTGTGGCATCATTAGTCCTTAGCAGATTAGATTATTGCAATGCCTTGCTTCCGGCTCAGCCTTTTGGGCTTATTGTTTGATTACAGGTGTTGCAGAATCTAGCTGCTCGGGTGGCTACCAACTAACCTTACGGAATTCACATTCCTCTAGTTTTGCGGTCTCTTCGCTGGCTCCTGGTGCATAGGTGAGTGGAGTATAAGGCCCTGTGCCTTGTTCATCAGGGCTATTATCAGCAGTGGGCAGATTTTCTTTGTGATAAATTTGGTCCTTATATTCCCAGCCAGGCTCTTTGTTCTGGAGATACGTGTTTTGTAGTAGTTCCTAGGTTTCATCTTGTAAGAGTGGGAGGCCGAGCCTTTTCAATTTCAGCTGCTAAGATGCGGAATGTGCTACCACCTGCCCTGAGACGCACCCAGAATCATCTGGAATTCTGTCGGCTGTTGAAAACTTTATTCTTCTAGGTCTAATTGCTAGCTGGCCTTGTGTGTGTTGTTAGCGCCAAGATGCCTCTGGGCCTACGAGCGCTTTATATATTTTTTGACATAACATAATAATGCCATGGACGCAGTGGTACGGGCGACATTTTGGTATGTTTCTGTGACAAGTTGAAGTATGATCGGGAGACAGTATTATATCATTTATATGCTTTCATTCCATAACTATAAATACATTAAGGATGCATGGTATATGAGAGCCCCGCCACCCAGCCTCCAACCGTCTTTCTCCTTCCTGGTCCTCTCCCTCATCTTCCTGCTCGCCCTTGCATCGCATCCTAAATTCTATGATGCAATCCATAATGCACCCCAGCATTACACATCCCCTTTCTTTCACCACGTTGCTTCCCCCTTCGGTTCTGCTGCCATCGCTACTCAGCATAGTCGTCAAGATTATGTGGTCTTCTATAACTCCTTCCCCATCTCGACAAGGACGGCATAATGTCAGTTGTGCCTGACCCAGCAGATCTTCCACTCCCTTTAGGCAGTCTTGAAACCCCTGGAATATCTGCTTTGCCTGACAAGGAGGATTCTTTAACCCTTTCAAACAATCTCTTTTCCATCACCATCACCTTTCCATATTCCACACCCTTCCATCCTTCGTCCTCAACGCATGCTTGAAAAACTCAATTACTTCAATGGGTTTAGACCATCGACAGCCATCACCACTCAACACACCTGGCAATCTGATTCTGACCCAACTTCAAACCTGGGGAACATTGCACCTCCTAAACTGCCTGTTGTCCTGAGCGTCCTTGTTCTTCAATTGACCATTTCTAATCCTCTCCTCCACACCACATAACTTCACCTCCACTCCTGAGACCACCCCCCATCCATACAGGCAAAAGCCTGGTTATCCCCTTTCTTCCTCCGCAATATTCGAATGGGGTGATACCTGTGGTGCAGTGTGGAGTAAATCTATGGGCAACAACTGTTCTCCTCACCACTTCCTTCCATTCCTTTCCATTGGACCATGCCCACCTGATTACTTCTTTGATTATCCTATTATATCTTCCCACAGTTCCATTTGTTTGCGGATAGTATATGGCGCTCGTCTTATGCACAACATACATTTCCATTTAATTTGATTTAAATTGTGACCCATTATCGGTGAGGACCACACACGGGTAACCCTCACCCTCCCACAATTCTTCTAAAAACTCAATAATACTCCTTGTAGTGGCATGAGGTATCGTTTTTGCCTCTGTCCCCATCTAGTCAAAACATCCTCAACCACAATACAGTACAGCTGGTAACCTTCACTCCATAACGGTTCCAGCACATCTATTGCCTATTTCTCCCATGGTCTTCCAGGTATATCCATTAAGGCCATGGGACATCGCCCACTCACACATACTTTGCCACTATTAGCGCAAAGGATACATTCTCTGACTTTCTTCTCAATCTGTGCATCACACCCCGGTCACGTGCTTAGTCTTCACAATTCCTTGTTGACCTTCATGACAAAGACGTATTATCTTCTTCAATCCCTCTGGCGGTATTAGTTTGTCCCCTCTCATGAGAATACCATCAACTAGGTGCAGTTCATTTCTCAAGTTCCACAACCCTTTAACACCCGCTTCTCTCGCTGTAGCTTTGCTCAAGCATCCTTCCACTAAATCTTTAATGGTGATTTGTATTTTGTCGTCCTTTTCCATTTCATTATGCCACTCCTGTTTTGAAATTGCAGGTTCCCACACTACACAAATGCCTGCTTGCTCCTCATCATCACTTCCCATTTCTACATTATTAGTCATATGTGACAACCAGCCAGCAGCATAATTCTTTACTCCTGGAATATATAGTATTGGGAAGTCAAATTCCTGTAACTTGGACACCCACCTTCTTATCCTGCCCAATACGTTATCCAATCCTTTAGTTGAAAAGATCTCGACCAACGGTTTGTGATCAGTGTGTAATTCGAAATGAGTGCCCTATATGAAACTCCTGAACTTCTCGGTGGCCCATTTCAGTGCCAGGGACACTTTTTCAATGGTTGCATAAGCTTTCTCTGGCCCCTTCAATAGGCAAGATGCAACAAACGCTATCACATATTTCTTCTTGCCCTCAACCTGCGAAAGCACAGCACCTAATCCAACATTAGTGGCGTACATGGTAATTACAATCTGTCGTCCCCTTCTATAATTGTATAATGCTGGTGCTGTTGTTAAAGCTTGTTTAATATATCGGAACCCATTCTCACACCATGCAAATTGCACACTCGATCTTAATAGGTTTCTTAAGCAACTTATGTGATCAGCAAAACCTTTGATGAATTTGCTATAATATTCAACCATTCCTAAAAATGGTTTTAGATGATCTTTGCAGTTGGGTGTTGTCATTTGTTCTACTGTGTTAACTAATTCCTTCTTTGGGGAAATGCCATCTTTGGAAATCACATGACCCAAATACTTAATCTCTTTCCTATTCTTCGATTTATCCTTACTAAGTGCCAATCCCACTCTCCTCAGTTTTTTTAGAAAGTGTTCAAGCCTTCTATCATGCTCTTCTTTGTCATTAGCATAAATCAAAATGTCATCCTGAAATAAAATCAGGCCCGCTTCTCCATCAAATATTCTGTACATGACCTTTTGAAAAAACCGTGGAAGCTGAAACGAGACGAAATGGCATCCTGCGGTACTGAAAGAATCCCTCTTGTGTAATGAATGCTGTAAAATGGCAAGATTATTTGTGCCGCTTAATCTGGTGGTAATCCGAGGTAAGGTCGAGGGTTGACATTTATTTTGCAGGACCCATTGTGGCGATTAACTCCTGAATATTAGGAAGTGGGCACCGCTGTGGTATGACGTGTTTGTTTAATTGCCGGAGATCTACACATACCCTGACCTTTCCTGAAGGTTTCCGCACTACCACCAGAGGTGACACCTATTCTGAGTCATCCAGGATTTCTATAATTCCTTGCTTCTCTAATTTTCTTTGTTCATCTTTTAGTTCTCCTCTTATGGATATCGGTATGGTCCGAAGTCTTTGTGCAACAGGTTTTGCAACCTTCTTTTAATAAAATGTGATCCGTGGCCCCCTTCAGGCATCCAATTCCTTCTTTAAATGCGTCATCACCAGCTCCACTCTTGTGCTCTTTCACATCTTCAATTACATACACTGCTTCATTAGCATTTAGATGTAGTCACACCTTTAGGAGTCTTTGATGCGTCCAATTTAATATGAACCATGCACCCTTCTTTGATACATATACTAGTCCTTCGGCCTGTCTCCCTTTAAAATCCAAAGTTGCTCTGAACCATCCAATCAGCTGAGTCTTCACCCCCCCCAATATGCCCTGGGGTTGTCCACTTCAGGCAAATAGTCATGACCGATCCTTTTCCACACTCCCTCTGGTATTAGAGTGTACTTAGCACCTGAGTTGGCCATCATAGTAATTTGGAGGGCCATTAAAATGGACTATTGTCATTGGGCTATCCGTTGTATCTTCAACCGATAGCCAATACACATTCTTCACCTTCATCACTATCTTTGCCACCAATTGGTGGAGTCTTTGTTCCTGCAGCATTTCGCTATATGACCCTTTCCCTTACAAATCCTGCATATCATCCTTAAAGCTGGGCGAGCCGTACTGTTGGCTAGATGTGAGGGGCTGTTGCACCTTTAGTAGGTACTGACCATTCTCCGTCCTCTTGTGCTTTGGCCGTGACCACGTCCTTCCATATTCAGCATCCTTCCAGAGCTCCTGCTCATTTTCTCACTGTTGTACCTGAAATCCCTGCCTTCGTTACTCCATCTCCTCGTTCCAGCTTTGTTATCTATTACTGCTGCGACTGCATTACAAGGCTGTGGAATGGCAGCTCCAGTTTTGACGCATATGCCTTTTACTCTTTCCTCTTAAGATCTTTAAACATTTTTTTGTATGTTTAGCATCTTTGGCCACCCTCAATACTGTTTCCAATGGTAATTCATCCTCTGCCCACAACCTTTCTCTCACTGTGCTACTCCTGCATTCCAACATAAACTGGTCTCTGTGCCTCTCATCCAATTGCTGATTAAATCTACAAGTTCTTGCTAGCTTGCGTAATGCGGTAATGTATTGCTCAACGCTCTCTCCTTCTTGTATGCGTTTGCCAAATTAGTATCGTTCTCGGATTGTGCACATTTTTCTTCCGTAATGTTTGTTCATTTTCTTTATTGCCTTTTCATATTCATTCATATCATGTCCCTCATCCGCACTTAGATCCGGTAGATCTTCAAAATTCTGCTGTTACGCTGGTCCTAGACAGTGTAAAAACAAGGATGTCTTTCGATGTACACTGTAGTTTGTGCCCACACTACATTGGCATAGTGCTGAAAACCCTTAAACCATCTTTTCTAGGGCAGGGTTGGTGTACCCGCCTCCAACAGAAACATAGCGGGCGGAGGAGCACTATGCATGACCATGTCTCCACCACCTGTGTAAGTAGCCGTGTTGTTGTGTCCTTTAAATTCTTATTAATGTTGTCCTTTTTCCTCTCTCAATAGTTGAGTGTTTAGGTATTACCAAGTTTAAAACAGAAAATATAGAATTTTTTTGTTGTTGACTGGGACAAGTAGGAGTGTTAAAGTCCTAACTGCAGATCTTCATTTTCTTGTCTTGCATCTCAGAATGGCCACTCATCACGTGGTTGTCACATGGGGCCAGGTGCTTTCCTTTGATGTGGCTTTGAGTAGTGAAGCCTCCTCGGTGCCCTTTATTCATGGCGCTTCCTCTAGATCCACAGCATCAACGACTGGGGCCCCTGCATCAAAGCTCACCTGGGTTTCCTTGCTACGGGCTCACCTCCTCACACCACGCTCTCGCAGCAGACTGTTTGGAGACAGCATGGCTCGCTTGGCACTCGTCGCCACAAGTATGGTCGGGAGAAGATGATGTATCATTTACCTGCTTTTATTCCATAACTATAAATGCATTAAGGATGCAAGGCATATGCGAGCCCCGCTCTCCAGCCGAATTCCTCCTTCCTTGTGCTCCCCCTAGTCTTCCCGCTCCCCTTTGCATCGCATCCTAAATTCTAGGACAAGTTGCACAATGCATAATGCATCGCAGCACTACACAAGTATAGCACAAAACAACTGTAAGCAGAATTCACAGTTTACAGGTAATTTCACTTCTACAATCCCATAAGTACAAATGTTCTTTCTTTACAATAGCTGCTATCATGCAGTTGCCCTTAACAAAGTTCAAGTGCATAGAAAGTACTTAAAGGAGAAGTTTGCTCAAAAATGTTATTGTCCCAATGGATCGGGCAGGTATTTTTAAGCATACTGTAATCGATCTTAAAAATTTTTCCTCTGCATCTGACCTTAGTTTTCATCACCTCTACACATGCGAAAACAACAGGTTGAGTGCGACCATCTTGTGCTAATCTTATCCGTTGATGCATCGCCCGAAGTTCAAGTGCCCTCGCTGCAAGAATACAGATCGCCCGTCCCTCAAACTGACATCACTAGACGCTTACGCCTCTTTTCACAAACACCAATGCACGTCTCATTTGAACGTTCTCTGTGCGCAAGCTATTGACGTGTCTCCATGGAAATGCCAGGACGCTTCTTTCCTCAACAAGTATAAACAGACCCTTTCTGAGCAGACAACATGCTTTTACAATTGCTTCACTGTATTTAGTTTCGATCGCCCGTGACTCGTTTCTGCTCTGTTCAGCTATCTTCCTAGTACAAAGCCCCGCAAGCAGGTATTTACACTACTAGAACTGATTTGACTCTGTACTTGCATTTTATTTAAATATTTATTGTATAATGGCAACAATACAGCCCTACCAGTACAAGCCTGAGTATTCCGAAGTGGAACTAATGGAAAGAGAAAGAAGCGGAAACGATGGGGAATCGGACGATAGTTGGGAAGTTGAATCACCGGAGCATGAGCCTGAGCCTAGTCGCATGGAAGACGTTTCCACCTGGTGTTTCTGCAATCGTTGCAAGGTCATGGAGACTGAGGTGGAGAACGTCTGCCAAGAAAACTCTGGATGCTCGGCCTACATAGCCAAAGAAGACACACCACTGCTATACGTTACCAAGCTGCATGACTTCAAGGCAGCATGCCTCACAAGGTTCGTGTTGAGGATTATGATGGTGATTATGCACAAACTTCGCGCAACAGTTTGCCCTCGCAATCCAAGTAACGAGTAAGTGTACTCTAGATGTGATGTAATTTTGACCACTTAGACGACTACATGTTGTTCTCCTTCATTGTCCTAACTTCGATCGATCACTGACAAATGAATTTAGCATGTATATTGAATACATTTCTCTCGCTTATTGCAAATCAGAGTGTTCATTGCTTACGTGTCTTTCACTTTCAACTAAAAAACAATATTTTTCTATGGCCCAAACCGTTCTGGCTTGAATGGGTGTTCACTTTTGTAATCTGTTGATACTTCAAAGCCCAAGTACATTTTTCCAGGAAGTTACTTTTCTTTTTTTTCAACAATATTTTATTGATTTTACAAGATAAAATATTACATGCAACAATGCAATACCTGTCAATATAAGCATTAATTAGAGCCTTTATAGTCTATTGTGAGTTGTAGAGTGGAGGAGAAGGTGGGAGGTTCCTGGGTTTGGCGGTTGGCCGGACAAGTTCTGGGTGAATGTTCCCCTATGTTCTGGAGTGTTCGGGGACCGGTTAGGGGTTAGTAGAGGGGGCTGCATTGGAGCCATCTGGTGAGCGGAGGCCTCCTGGTGAGGGCTGGGTATTTGGCCGCGTAGTCAAGGAATGGGTCCCATATATTCAGGGTTCTATTTAAGGAGTCTGAGCGAATTGCAGAGATTTTTTCTGATACTGTAATCTCCCAGCATTTGGCCCACCATAGGGCAATCGAGGGACCATTTTTGTCTTTCCATAATCGTGCCATTGCAATCTTCGCGGCCAGTAGTAGGTGGTTGCAGAGGCAGGAGATATGGCCTGAAATTGGGAATGCGCCGTCGCCGGTTTCGCCCAAAAGGACAATTCCTGGGTCACATGGGATTGAGAGGCCAGATATTTCCTTAATGTGCTTCAGCACTTCTTTCCAATATATTTCTGCCTTTGGGCATGTCCATACTAAGTGGTAGAGGGATCCGGGGGCTTGGCAACCTCGCCAGCATGAGGCGGGAAAGTCCGGGTTGGCTTTATTGATTTGGGTGGGGGTGATGTAGTATCTGTAGCACAGTTTGTAGCCTCCTTCCTTATTCGTGACGCATTGTGAGCTCTTATGTAGTCTGGCCCAAATTTGTTCCCAGCTTTCTACTGCTATCTCCCGGCCAATATCCCTTTCCCATTCCGTCATGTATCTTGCTTTCTTTGCTGGATCCGATCTGTCTAGGACCCGGTATATGGTGGATATTCTGCCTTTGTTGGTCGGGGATGTTAACGTGAGCTCCAGGGCTGTTGGTTCTCTCGAGCATTTGTCCCGAGTCCTTCTGTGGGACAACCAGTGCCTAATATGCGAGTATCGGAATCTTTCCCGTTCACCCACTCCGAATTTTGTTTTGCATCTCTCGAAGGTGATGGGGGAGCCATCTTCCATGAAGTCGCTGGTTTTTGCCAGGCCCCCTGTTATCCATGCGTGGAAGTCTCTAGGTGGGTTTCCAGGGGTGAAGTCTGGGTTGTTCCAGATGGGGGACATGGGTCCCAGGTAGCTGCGAAATCCCCATTTCCACGCTGCGGTTTTCCAGCATTGGGTTGTGATGGTCGTGGCAGATAGTGGCCCCGAATTGGGTTGTGGTTTTAGTGCTGGCAGGTGTGGGAGATCATGTAGTGGGACCGGGCACCAGGATTCTTCAATTTGACGCCATAACGGGGGGTCTACTTCTTGCACCCAGGCGAAGGCGTGAGATAGTTGAGCCGCTAGCGAGTATCCGGCAAGGTCAGGGACACCCATTCCACCAAGTGGCTTGCCTTTCATCATGATTTGCTTTTTGATCCTGGGCCTCTTCCCTCCCCAGACAAATTCCATTAATTTCTTCTGTAGTGCTCGTATGGCAGGGGGTGCGATTTGTAGTGGTAGAGATGCGCATTGATATAGCCATCTGGGTATCCGGTTCATTTTCACGGCTGAGATTCGCCCGAACCATGAGATTTCTTGTTGTTTCCATCTTTTGAGATCATTTTGCAGAGCGCTGAGTAATTGTGGGATGTTTTTTGAGTGTAGGCGCGTTGGATTTCCGGTGATCTGTACTCCGAGGTATTCTATGGCATCTTTGGCCCAGGGAATTGGTGAGAGTGGCGCGAGTGCGGCCTCGTCTAGGTGAGATAGATTGATGGGTAATGCTGAGGATTTTGTTAGGTTGACTTTAAATCCTGACATGGTGGCGAACGTCTCGATCTCTTTCCATAGGGTCCCCAGGGAGATTGGGAGGTCTGTCATAGTTAACATGACGTCGTCGGCATAGAGTGTGATTTTATACTCGCGGTTTCCCACCTGGATACATTTTATGGTTTCACTTTGTCTGATTCTGGCGGCAAAGGGTTCCATGGATAGGTCGAAGACCAGGGGCGAGAGCGGGCAGCGCTGTCTAGTGCCTCTCGTGATACGGATGTGTTCGGATCTCGTGCCTTTAACTCGGAGTTGTGTAGTGGGGATTTGATAGTTGGCCATGACCCATGATGTGAAGTTAGGGCCAAAGCCGAAGCGTTGGAGGACCTCGTGAATGTATCCCCAGTCCACTCGATCAAAGGCTTTGTGGGCATCTAGTGAAATTACAGCCATTTTTGTTTTGGATTTATGAGCTAATTCAATTAGGTTTAGTGCTCGCCGTATGTTGTCATGGGTCCCTCTGCCAGGGATAAATCCTGTTTGGTCACGGTTGATTAAGCTTGGAAGGGTCGGGCCCAGTCTTCTGGCTAGCACTTTGGCAAAGATCTTCCCGCCGTTGTTCAGGAGCGATATGGGTCGGTAGGAATCTGGCAGTTCGGGGTCTTTTCCGTGTTTGTGGAGCAGGATCGTGGTTGATTCAGCCATGGATTTAGTGACGGTTTTCGTGGATAGGAAGGAGTTGAACAAGGCGGATAGTTGTGGGGCAAGGACTCTGGCGAATCTTTTGTAGAAGGTTGCGGTTAGGCCATCTGGGCCTGGCGCGGAGGGTTTGAGAGCTTTGATGGCTTCGATAATTTCTTCATCTCTGATGGGAGCCTCCAGATGTTCCAGGTGGTCCGTATTGCGGGGCGGTAGTGCGTTTAAGTATTCTGGTAGACCTTTTAGTTTTAACGGATCGCTGGACATTATAGCGGTATGGTATCTCAATAGTTCGTTTATTATCTCCGACTGGGAGAAGAGCAGTTTCCCATTTCCCCCTCGTAATTTGAGTATGTTGTTCCGACTACGGAGCACTTTTAGCTTCTGTACTAATATCCTATTTGCTTTGTTTCCTTTGGCGTAGTAAAATTGCTTTGTGTACGCTAAGGACTTGGCTGTCCGGTCAGCGCAGTGCATTTCCAAGGCCGTTTTTGCCTTCCTCAGAGATCGCTCGGTTTTCCTCGAGTATTGCGTTTTTAGCTGTGATTCATGGAGGGCTACTTCTTTTTCCAGTTTGGAGGAGGCTATGTTTGATATCCTTCGCTGCTCCGGCCCCTATTAGTACACCCCTAACCACCCACCGCTTTCATTGCGTCCCAGATTATACTGATGGGAGATGTTTGTGTGGTGTACTCTTCAAAGTATTTTATCAATGAGTCCTCCACTTCGGCCCTTATACTAATGTCTAGAAGGAGTGAATCATTCAGTCTGCAGTATCTTTGAGGGGGAGCTTTCTGGCCTGAGATAGCTAGGTTTACAGATATCGGGGAGTGGCCGGAGATCATGCGTGTGTGGATTTCCGTGTTGATGACACATGGGAATAGGATGCCGGGGATTAAAATTAAGTCAATTCTTGAGTATCCCTTATGAACGTTGGAGAAATGTGTGTAATCTCTTGTGTTGCCATTTTGTATTCTCGTCTACTGTCTCTGTTTCTCTGAACAACTTAAGTAAGGCAAGGGCCTGCACGTAATCATTATTCGTGGCGGAGAGAGTTTTATCTAGCAGTGGGTTAGGGATGGTATTGAAATCTCCGCCGATGAATAGGTGGCCTTCCCGGAATGATAGGATTGTTGGTAGGATGTCGTTTAAGAACTTGCTTTGGGAGGAATTGGGGCTGTAAATTGAGGCTAGCGTGATGGGAAGTTCTTCGAAGGTGCCTTTGAGAAGCAGGTAACGGCCTTCTGGGTCTCTTCTTAAAGTGATGTTGAGTAGTGGAATTTTGTCGCTGAGAAGAATTGCCATCCCCCTTTTCTTTGAGCCAGAAGTGGCGAAGAAGGACTGTTTGTATCTCTTTAATTTTATGCGGCGTTCATCCTCTACGAGTAGATGCGTTTCTTGTAGTAGGACCATGTCTCCGGCCAGTTGACTCAGGCGGTGCTCTACCGATCTGCGTTTTCTTGGTGAGTTCATCCCCTGAATATTCCAGGAGAGAAATCTTAACTCGCTTGTATTAGTCATCTCTGGCGGCGTTGTGATGAGGCTGTATCGTGGAATTTATCCCTGGGCTGATCTGTGGGTGTTGAATAAGGCCTGTTGAGTGTAATGAATTGTGGGCGTGTTTTCGTATGTTGTTGCATGTTGTGCTGCAGAGTCCTTGGATGACTCTGGGAACGGTGAGTAACCGTACTGAATAAAGCATTCTTGTAAGTTTTCGTACTTCTTTCTCTGTCTTTTCTCCTTTCCCAACGTTGAACTGGTAGATGGAACTTCTACCTACTGCCACTGGGGAACCTGTGGCACCAATGCGCTCGGTGTGGCCAACTGGGCCGTCGAGATGAACCGGGGGCAAGCTCGTCGGAGGGCACATCTCTGTATCGGTGCGTGTGAGTTGTTTGCGATGGTATCAGAGGGGTCTCATTTGGCCTTGGGAGAACATTGCTTGAGGGAACCATTGTTTCCTGCACCGGGGAGCTGCTGCTGTGTGCTCAGCCCCTGTCGCCGTCTTTTTTCGGGGGGCCTCTGAGTCTGCGCCGTCTGTTGGACTTGGACCATGACCCTCCTGGGGAATCGTCTTGGGGAGGGTGAGCTGACTCTTCAGGTTCGGCGCTGGGGTCGGTACTGCCTATGCCCATGAGTTTCTCTGCCTCTTTCAATGACTGTATTTGTCTCTGTGTTCCGTCCCATTTGAATTCCACTGAAGTGGGGAATCCCCTGTGATATGGGATTTTCTTTTCTTGTAGCCAGGTTGTCAGAGGTCGCATTGCTTTCCGTTTCAAGAGTGTTGTGCTCGCTAGGTCTTGGTAAAGAGAGATCGTAGACCCTCAGAAGGTGGTCTGTCTCATTTGCCTTGCTTCTCGCATAATGTCCTCTTTTATCTGAAAGAAGTGTATTCTGGCCAATACATCCGGGGGGAGCGCTGAGGTTTTCCTTGGAGTAGTTCTGTGCACCCGGTCCAATTCTAGGGGGGAAGTGTCTGGGAGGGTGATGATGAATCAAAAGAGATCCGATATGTAAGCTTTCAGGTCTGGCTCCGGGATAGTGATTGGGATACCTCGGACTCTAATGTTGTTCCTCCTTGATCGGTTTTCCAAATCCTCCTGTTTTGCATCAAGGATGGTACATCTTGCTTCGAGGGCAGCTATCCGGTCCTTGTTATGTTCATCTTTGAATCTTTGGTCACAGATTTCGGATTCAATTTCGGCGGTCCGATGCTCCACTTCCCCCATTCTTTTGTCCAGTGTGTTTATTTTCTTAGTAATTTCCTCAGAGCTTTTTTGGATTTCCCTGGTTAGGGCTACTAATAGCTCTTGCAGGTCCGCCTTGGTTGCAGCTTGAGGCGGAGTGGGATCTGTTTCTGTGGCTGGTGGAGTGCTATTTTTGATAGTATCCCCCGGAGGGTAGGCTTTCTTAGCTCTTTCGGCAGCAGCGGAAGATATGAGGGTGATAATGTCCGATTGTTTAGGTGCCTTCCCGCTTTTAGACATTGTCGTGGGGGATTGCGGTGAGTGGCAGTAGCTCAGTATTAGCGAGGTGATGAGAGCTATGAAATGCTCGGGAGATTCTAGGGCTGGGTCCCTGAGTCCAATAGCGGAAGTTGTCTGTACCGGAGGTGTGAAGGCGCAGTAAATGGGGTAGTGGCTGCGCCGGAATCCCAGGTGGGTCAGGAGGGAGCTGGTGATATAGGGCTCAGAAGGTCAGGCCAGCAAGTCCGCGAGGTTCCGCTCCGCCACACCCCCAGGGTGGGTAGATTGCCCTCCCGCTCTCCCCCCGACTCCTTACCTCCCGACCCCGGTGCTGGGGTGTTATGCAGCTGTAGTGATTACGTGGATTTCCTGCGACCAGGAGCAGCCTGGGAGGATGTTGGGGGTAGCAACCCCTGCAGGTCTATGGAGCGATAGTCTAGGAAGGGGGCCAGGAATTATGAGGAGCGGGTGGCAGTTGGCCTGGATGTGGTTGAATTGGTGGTTGGGGCGGCTAGGGGGAGGCGAACCAGGGCGCACTCCGGTGGTGATGTGTGGGGGCAGGAGGGCCCGTTGCTGTGGTGGGTGCTCCGGGCTCTGGTCCGCAAGATGGCCGCCGGGCCTGGAGGTGCTGGAGCTGCGGGAGCAGTAGTGCGGGACCTAGGACACTGGAACGTTGAGTTAGTCCAGGCTGGTAGCGCTGTGATTAGGTGGCTGTACCACCGCTTTCGATGTGCCCTGAGAAGAGAGAGGGAGGCCCGTGAGTCGGAGCCTCCGTGGATCTGATGCAGTCCTGTGGGTGGGCTCAGAGCGCGCGCACTCCTGGTGGGCTTGATGGCCGGCCGATATCAGGGCAGTCGGGCTCCAGTGGCGATGGGGAAAGCTGATGGCCTCTTGCAGTGGGCAGTATGCGTGGAGGCAGGCTGGCTGCGTCCCGGCCAACGGGCGGGGGAGGAGAGTTGGCTGTATCTCTGCCCGGGGAGCATTTCTGTTTCGGGCGTGGACGGGGCCCGCTCACGTCGGGCTCGGATGCCGTAGGTTCTCTTGGGGACACCCGCGTTCGTTGGCGCTGTAGGGAGTTCGGAGGGTGCCTGTGGTGGTACGAGTGAGGGTAGATGGCCTCGGCGTGAGCAAAGCCGATCCGTCCGAACCAGGAGCTCAGGAACGAAGATAGCGGTCAGCGGCCGCGTCTCGGCCGGCGAGGATCAGGGTTGGCACCTTCGTTTCCTAGGGCGCAATGTTGTTTCGGGCAGTGCTTGACGGGGGAGGCTGGGGGTTGGGTCCAGAGGCAGCGGGACTCAGCGGTAGGCGACGAGCAGGCACACGCCGGATCATCTCTTACAGTTGCCGATCAGCAGGGCTTCTGTGTCCGCTCCGCCCCCTCCTGGGTGGCCTCCGGCTCTCAAAGCTGCGGCGGCCATTTTACTGCCGAGTGGGCCCTGGGGCTGTTGAGCGGTCTACCATGGCAGTCTCGGGATGAAACCGGGACTCACTCGGTTGGTGGGTGCAGCGGAGGTTCACCCAACGGTGGCTTCAATCACGGCAGAAAACAGAGGCTGGAAACGGGGATTTTATGGAAAGGTGCATTGGGCCAGACGGGAGCTCTCAGGAAGACATTCCAGACGAGTCGGCTCCAGGCCACGCCGCCCCTCCCCCCGAAATTTACTTTTCTATGCGCAACTATGCCGTAGAATTTAGGATGAATTTTCGATTAAGGTGGTACACTTATCTGATTCATTCAATTAAAATATTTATGTTTCTCTTTCACATGTGGTACAGGCTGGTGGCCTCCCTTTTCCAAGTTCAGTTCAATGGGGTTCTTACAAAGTTCCTTCAAGGTAGGTAGTATGCACAGTTCAAAGATTTCCCATAAATCTGTTAGGCTTCCCTCACCTATTTCAATGTCAGTTCAGTATACATCAGAGTTCTCTTGAGTTGATTCTTCTGGGCTGCTCTCACCCGACTTCACAATTGTCAAATAAACAGATGTTCACTAAGTTCCGTCTTGGTTACTTTCCTAGGCTGCCCTTGCCTGTCTTTCAAACACTTAAACACGGATGAAACACTTTTCAGCTAAACAGCTCCGCTTCACAGAGCTCGGGGAGAACTCCATTCCCCAACCTTTGTACTTTTCTTTCACAATGTTCACCTGTCAGAGACCTTCACAACTGCATGGTATTATCAACCCCATGTGTGACCACTCCAACAGCAGGGTCTTTATTATTATCGCCTTCCCAGAGACCTTCGCAACCGTACAGTATTCTCACGCCTATGCGTAACCACTCTGACAATAGGGTTAGTTTCTTAATATCCATTGCTCTTGCACTACGTGCCTCTTTCACTTGGTTTCGCAGAAGGTGCCCTCGGCCACTCTGTTTCTCTGCATGCTCTTTCCCTCATGCCCTTCCTTCAGCGGCTTTCAACACATTTTGCTTTCATTATTTACTGTTCTGTTATCCTTCATGAAGTGTTTAACAACGTGCCTTCTCACACAGCACCTCTCTGTTACTTTGTTTCTCATCTGCTCCCTCGCCGGATAAATACAATCAATCTTTCAATTCAGTATCTTTATCCTTCAATGCGCAGCCTTGCATGTAACACTCTATCTTTTCCACAATCGTGTAAATCACAAACCGGCTCTCCCTTTCTTTGAACTCATCGGCTGCGACTGCTTCTGTGCATCTTTCTGTTTTCAGCTCATTGAGGTCAGGGTCTTGCCCACCTGCCCCTCAGACACTCCCGGGCGGCCTCACGGCCCAGGGGAGGAAAACAAGCAGTCTGCTGGTGCATGGAGGAAAGGGACTAGCCGGCCCCTCGGCTCCCTTCTCTGAACTCTTCTGGCTTCTTGGAGACACGGCTCCCTCACCACGCTTTCTCCTGCCTCAACTTGCAGCCTGCAGTGTCTTTGCGTACCGTTCTACCTCGCCTGCCTGGTTCCCTGCAACTCTCTCAGCTGCTCCTCCGTCTCGCCATCCAGCTTGCCTTCCTTCTTGGCCCCTGCCGTCCTCTCTCTGTCTTTCTGTGCTCCACCTTCTAAAGTTTGAAAAACTATCCACGAGTTTCAGGCGTGTGTAATTGTGACTGAGTGCCCGAGCTTGCCTGGCCTTATTAGTGGGACAAGGCCAGTACATGTTACTAGTGGTGATCTTCCTAGTCTCAGTCTTCCTCTTTCTCGTCTCAGTAGTTGGGCTAATTAGGAAAGGAGGGAATTTATGGGAGTTGTAGTATCCCATACATTTCAGCATCGTGCATTTGTTCAACCTATGGGCAGGAAAAACTACAATTCCCAGCAGCCCCAGCATTCTATTAGTCCTGCTACCATGCGCACCAGCGCCGGTGTACCAGGTGCAAGACGGTCTTCCCCGGTCATCACCCGGCAACGCCTGCGACTATGCGGTACAGAGAAATGTACAAAAGTGGGAAAGTTGGAATAGAACTGACCGCTCTGTTTGCGGACATCCTCTAAAAACCAACTAGATCAGATATGGGTTATTTGCCGGGCCTTTCCCGACTAATGGCCGTGCAAAAGGCAGTGAGGCTTGCTAGTGTCAACCGTTATTTGGCCCTGAAACTAAATACTTAAATACTGCTCCAATTTTACGCACCATTATTAGGATGGAGGTGGGGAATGAGAAATTCACCATTTCGCCAGAAACCCCCAACAGTGATAAATCCTGCCATTTCTGGCTGCCTCCGGCTTCTGGCTGACGCCGGCGAAATCAAAGTTGCTTTACTTAATACGAGATCCTTAAATAAACATGCAGGGGATGTTCATGATCTACTGCTTACACAAGATCTGGATATCCTCTGCTTAACGGAGACATGGCTATCTGAGGCTAACGGCCCGACCATCGCTATGGCGGTTCCAGAAGGGTATTCCATCAAGTGTTAAAATCGACTTACAGGCACGGGTGGTGGGGTGGCTGTCATTGCAAAAGAACGTTTCCAGTTCTTTGAGACCTTTGAAGTATGTAAAGACTGTGAGCTATTACATCTGAAACTTTCCTCTTCCCCTTGGAGCTTCCTCAATCTCATCCTAGTTTATCGCCCACCTCAGGACATGGCTCGCTTTAAGGAGGAGCTACTACACCTTGTTAAAAATATCAATGGCCCAAATTGCGTAGTTCGTGATCTAAATCGATGGCTCCATAATCCCAAGGACAAATAAGCAAAATTATTGGAAGAATCGCTTTTTGAACCGGGGTGTAAAATAGAAAATGACGAACCTGCGGCCATATTGGGTAACATCTTAGACTGGGTGATCTTCAGAAATATTGAGGTTAGAATGAAAAATACTGCTCCATGTATATGGTCAGACCATTGCATTGTTGAATTCTCATTTTATTTAAAAGAAATTACCAAAACGGCTATAAGCCCGGTATCGGTGGTTTATAACCAGAATTTCAAGAAGGTCACGCCCTCCCATATCAAGACCTGTCTTCAGGTAATCATGTCCTCTACTAACAGCTCTGACAGCCCCGAGAAGCTTGTAGAAATATACAACCACAACAGTTCACTGATGAACTCGTCAGTTTAAAAAACTGAACTAAGTGCAGAACAGGCATGGGTAAAACATCCATCAGCCACTAAAAAGGAAAGATGGAAGATGTTAGAAGCAGAGTATAAAGCCAAGATTACCTTAACCAAAAAAGATTTCTTCGAGAAGGAAGTCGGGGAGGTTTGGGGGGGTTTAAGAACACGAAAACATTGTTTGAGATCTTAAAATTGCTGGAGAAACCAAAAGCCCTATCCCAACCCTTTCATCCCACAGAGAAGGACTGCAATGATGTGCAAATGGCTTTTGCGAACAAAGTTGGTCGGGATAAAATAGAAAAGGACTTGGATAACAGACCATGTAAACAGCCCCAGTCAGTAGAAACCTTGGATATGCCACGTGATCAATCACATTTTGTATTCAAACATGTGACTATCCTGGAAATGGAGCACACCTTGTTAACAATGCATCCCACTTCATGCAGTGAAAATATTATCCCAGTGAAGTTCATTCTAGAGCATAGCAAGGAATTTTCACCCTTCCTCACATGACTGGTCAACTCGTCCTATGACTATGCCTCATTTCCAGACAAAATAAAGATAGTTACTGTCTCGCCATTAGTGAAGAAGGCAGGCTTGGATCCAAAGGATGCAAAGAATGTAAGGCCTATCACCAATACAAATGTCCTGCTCAAGATCCTTGTAAAAATTACCACTAAATAATTCCAGGGATACCTGGAGACCGCACGAATAATCCACAATAAAAAATAAAGTTTTAGGGCACACCATAGTTTGGAGACCACTCTCCTAGACCTGTAACACACATGTTAGAACTAGCTGATCAGGGAAATAATGGACAACTGATCCTTCTTGACCTATCAGCTGCGTTTGATCTGTTATACTACGATCACCTCATAGATACACTTGTGAAGGTAGGGAAGTGCGAGTCCCAGGCTACAAACTGGTTTAAATCCTTTCTATCCAATAGGCAATCCACAATCTCATGGGATGGTGTCTCATCGCTGTCAACCCCCATTTGGTGCGGAGTCCCACAGGGTGCTTGTGTCTCACTAACCCTGTTCAATCTTTACAGTGGGCCTCTTTGTGACCGACTTGAGTCATATGGGGTTATGTTTACCAATTACGCTCATGATACCCAACTGATTCTAGAGATCAACAGCGATCATGGGAAGGACACCAAGAACCTGACCATGATCTTTGAAGCAATAGAGAGTTGGATGACGAAGAACTGGCTCTTCCTCAGTGAATGAAAGACTGGACTTCTATTATTCGGGGGCCCAAGGGTCAGAGCAAAATTGGGTCATGAATATTCACATTGGTGTATCAAAGGCGCCGTCATCACAGTGGCGGACAAAGTTAAGACCCTATGGGTATTCTTTAACGCAGACATCAACATGGAGGCACAGACTACCTACACGGTAAAGAATTGCAACTACTACCTGAAACTGATGAGGAATATTCAACCATTCATCTCAGAAGAGAACAGTGCCTCGATTGGTAGAGCCATCATCTTATCACAAATGACTACTCTAACTCGCTGCTAATTGGGGCAAAGATAAAATGCATCCAACGGCTGCAAACGCTCCAAAATGATGCAGTCAGGATCATTAAGGGTATCTCCAGACGGGAACATATCTGCGCAGGGAGAGAATCCCTGCACTTGTTGCCCATTGTGGCTCGTATCCACTTCAAAACAGCCAACATTATCCATGAAAGTCTTTATGGTCATGCCCCAAATTATCTAAAGACACAGACGTTTTCCAATGTTCCTAACCGGGCTCTAAGATCGGCTATTCTGGGAGCAATTAAACCGCTCAGATTCAGAAAGGCCAGAGTTTTTGGCAGAGCCTTCCCTATGAGGGCCGCATAGATGTGTGGAATCTGCTCCCAAGCAAACTTCAAATTTTAAAAAATGTCAACGGTTTTCCCAAACGTTACTGTTTAAAATGGGTTGAAAAACACCACCTAGGAAATCTTATATGGTCTGACCCGTCTATTAAAAGTACTTCTGTGTCTTTGTGCGCCCTGATGCCTGAGGGTTCCTGGTGCTATATAAGTAAATAAATGCACAGTAAGTGCCGTAGGAGTGTCTGGTGCGCTGCAATGTCTAGTTCTACTGCTGCCCGTGTTGCAGAATAGCAGCTTTGCCGGCTACAAAAGCTGCTTGCTACTGATTTTGAACCCAATTTGGATTTGCTTTGGAAGCAACGCTACTACAGCGCTCCAGATTTCACTGGGAGTTTGTTTTTCGGACTTCGAGATTTGCCAAAATTGGTGCATGACACACCCCAGCAGCTGACACCACTGCATAAAGCACGGGCGCGTCAGCGAGTGTGTTCGTGCACCTTGAGTGCAGTAGGAGTGTCTGGTGGCTACAGGGGCCACTGGGTTAGGCTGAACAACTATGTAGTGAATTCCAGTTTCTTAATATGTCTCAGGGCTCAACCCCTAAGTTCTACGCCATCCCCAAAATAGATAAGGATGTACAAAATCCCCCTGGCAGACCAATAGTAGATGGTTGTGGCACGATATTGGAACCTATCTGCAAATTTGTAGATAAGTACCTACAACCGATTGGCCAGAACACCACCACTTATCAACGAGAAAGTACATAAATAATTTCATTATTTGATGGAAAGCAGTTTGACTCAACAACAAGTTTCCTGGTCACCTTTGATATAGTAGCGCTATTTACAAGCATCCCTCAAGATGAAGCTATTGTTTGCATTTGATCTGCATTGGTCCGATTACCAACAGCATTTAAGGCACCCATAGAATTTATCATTGAACCTCTCAGTCTATTACTAATGAAAATGACTTCAAATACCAAGAACAATTTTTTGAGCAGACATAGGGCACTGCAAGGGGGGCAGCTTTCTCCCTGAGTTGAGTTTGGCAATCATCTTTATGGCATGTTTTGAGGACAAATGAATCTTTACAGATCTAAATCCCTTTCGCCAATGTATCGATTGCTGGCGTCGCTACATAGACAAATATCATCTTCATTTGGCATGGGACTCTTGACAACCTCAATAACTTCCTTCTATGGCTGGATCAATGCCACACAGCAATCAACTTCAATATGAGCTAGCAATCAGCAAATACCATTTCCTGGCCTACTCATACAACATTCAGATAATAAATTGATCTGCTCACTGTAAACAAAACCCACTGATCGCAGTACTCTTTTGCATTTTGAGAGTTTCCACCCACGAAGTCAAAATCAAAGTCTACCATACTCCCAATTTTTGAGATGAAGGCGCAATTGCACCTTGCTACCTGATTATGACTTCCACGCCCAACATTTAACTAATAAACTTAGGGAACATGGATATCCGAAAAACTGGTTTCTGACTCTTACAAAGGAGCAAGGTTCACCCCTCCGGAAACACTTTTTGAACCCAAAGTTAAGACCGCACAAGATAAAATGATCTGTGCACTTAAATACAGCGCAGACACTTTCTTGGTATAAAAACAAAAAAAAAATCAAGAAATTCTGGCCCGTGGCTCACTTATTCTTACCAAATGAACCATTGCCCATCCTTGCCGTTGGTACATAACACACCTAAGAAACTGAACAGATCTATAACCAGCAGCTGGGAATCTGCGTCCCCTTACGGGCCACTTTCCATGCGCATTATGTTCAGTGTGCAAATTTGTGTAAAAAACCAAATCATTCATCATTGAGGGAAAAGAATGGACCCTGAGAAAACATACCAACTGCAAAACGTCCTGGGCGATTTACTGTATTCAATCCATCACGTATCAGATACAAGTACATACAATCACTACTAGTTAGTCACTACATGGAATTGGGTCATTCCACCGAAGATATCCTATGGTGGGTGATTGATGTGGTAAAGGACACCTTGAATCCCCACTTAGCCTTGGCAAACAAAGAAGCGCGCTGGATTTTCCGGCTTGACACCATTGAACAAGGCCTTAATGAGGCATTCCCTATCTGTGAAAAACTAAACTAGACCCTCTTTTTTTCAGGGACCCGTTTTCAGCATTTAGTTTCATAGCAATTTCAGCCTCCACTTCGTAGCAAGGCATTCTAGCACATGTAGTGTACCTCAATGCAAATTGTACCACAGTTTACTTCATTCTACATTTTTTTCCTTGTTAGCACTGACTTTTTTAGCCTTGCTCAAATATTAGGGCACATGATGGCCATCCAACTGCTAATTTTCCTGGTATGAGGATCCCGGTTTAGCCTACAGGATGTTAGCTGTAATACTGAGCAGACTCTAGTGTTCAGTCCCCTTTCTTTTATCTATTATTTTTTGTTTTTTGTTGACACGGTCTGATTCGAGCCCAGTGCATGACTACGTACATTACGTCTGCGCGCACTTGTTGGTCTGATGACATTATAGGAATCCAGCCTCCAGGGGGCTCAGTTTAGATGCCGGCCACGCAGGAGCAAGAACAATTTCTCTCCCCGGTGATACTTTCTGTCTGATGTCTTCGTCTCAGCACAGGTGAGAGTATACAAATAGTCTTGCTCTCCGAAACCTGTAAATGTGTGCCCCACCCAGATGGATTCATTATGTACTACGGCTACTTAAACCTGCATAACTCAGTAGGGTAATTTGTTGTTCCTCCTCTTTAATGCTAGATTGAGGGTGTGAATTGCTTTCGTACAACTTGATAGATTTTAGTTTCAGTACCCGCTCTGTTTTGCTTTGTTGTTCTCACTAGCTGTACAAGACTACAGGCACCATTGAGGCTCATTCTTCTCTTCACTTGCTTCAGAGGTGGATGTACCGGTCAGCAGTGCCTATCCGGCATGTTTAATTTAGGTGTATTTAGATCACTGCTTCTCGAATAGGTAAGTATAACCCCTTGCCTGGATACTTCCCGTGCTCTTTCTTCCTTTTTCTTCATTTACTTTTGATAATAGACACTGGGTCCTCCTTTTCTGGTTTTCATCTGTTTCCATATCAACATCGAAACACTATGCACGTTTTGGCATGCCAGACTAGTACTCACAAAAGGAACTTTTAAGAACTTGCTTATGGACTCTCTTTATATATATCATTTTTCCCCCACCGTTCTCTTTCTATAAGCACACTTGTGGTGGTTTTTATGGGCCAACAAACTAGTCCCTTGGCTACCTTCTCTGAGATTGATTGTCCCGCCTCACAGAGGAATAATCTCTGTTTGTTCAACACATGGGATATGATTAATTTGGGTTAACCTAGATACCACCAACACTGGGACCCTCATTGGTCCTCACATTCTATTGAGTACTTTTTTTTACATTCTTTTTAGAGGTTGTACAGAGACAGTTTCTCCTGATGAAGGTGGTTGCATTCTTCACTTTCCACCGAAATGCCATTTGTACCGCTCACGCTGGTATACTATTTCTGTATAGTATTCTTTGCTATGACAACAGCGGTTGGCGCATCACGCTAATATTTTAATATTGGCTTATAGTTCAAAGATAGCGGTAGGCGTCAACTCTATTAACATCAGTCTCCCTCTATCAGCCTCTGTTTGGCACTCAGTTGCCAGTTCGAAATTTGATGTTTTCACTTTGGCCACTGGTATAAATTGACGTGAAACCTGCATAAACATTTATGAGTTAGGCAGGGCCAGGTAGCAAGTTTAGTTGTGCCTTGGCACTGGCAGGTCATTGTATGTCTTGAGAATTTCATCAAGCTAATTTTTGTGTTTAAGTTGTTCTATAGACCAATGTTTGTGCATTTTTTGTAATTTCTTTGTCATTTATCTCTGTTGCTTCTCCCCTGTGGCAGAGCGTTGTTAATATCAGCACCTTGTTTTTTCTGTAACAGTGTTTATAAATACTATTGTTCCATTTCCATTTTTTAAGATTCATACATCTATTTTAATGCATTTCATATCAATAAAAAAGAATATAACTTTCTTCCTTTCTTCTTTTTCTTTCAAATTTTATTATGTTGTATTGACTCTATAAATATTCTTATATCACACATTTTCTATGTATATGATGAATTATTTGATTAATTCACTTAGAGTGTTTTAATGCATTACTAATCTAAATCAATCAACTACACTTGGAAATTAAATAAATGTGTACACGGGAACACTTCTTTGTTGCTCGTGAATTATAGGTAAGCCTCCCTTTTCTTGCGCCTGCAACTTTCGATATATCGCATTGAAAATGCCCAATCCTGCTACACGTAAGACTACACTATGTAGTGCCTCCTACGCAGAAACCTCCATTTAAAGCGAAAAATATCAAGCACCCGCAAAAAGCTGCCCCAAAATCACAGTTAGAGGCCTTACCAAAAACTGCCAGTGCTAAATATTTCAATTGCATTAAAGCTACACTAAAGCTGACAAAACATTCCATTATACTGTCTGAAAATTCAGTGCTGTCTATATCCTCTACGATTGACAATAACAATTCACTCTTGAACCTGGTCGTTGGCCTTCAGCGAGCATCCTTGGATGGCAAAACTCTACTACCCTCTTGTGAGGATGACAGAAACAGAAATTAAACAAATCTCTTACAGTCTCCAGATCTAATCGCTCCATCTTCATCTGCTCACTCTTATTCCACGGACACGTCTATTGAAAGTATAGATAAAAGTAGCATTCATAACGCTCTCTCCACCGCGATCTTCACTAAGGCCTTTGATCTTTTGGTTTAAAAAATTGAAGCATTAGCTTCTTTGGTCTCTCTTTCAAATTAACAGACAAGAAAATTATATTGGAAGCTATGGTGGATACGACTCGAAGTGGTTTAAAAACACACGTATCTATGGGAACATCAGCAAATATAGAAATTCAAGAAAAGTTACCTCAAACAAAGTTTATACTATCTTTATCAATGAGTGACAGATCCCTCTTGTCTCCCTGTCCTTTCCTACACAGCCAAAAGCAAAAAGACCTAAATATAAGTTGGGATTATGAAGCCCTGTTTTTATCTCTAACAACACAGGCTGTGATTTCTGCCAAAAAAGAAAACTTGAAAGTATACCAAAAATGGTAAAATTTGGTATAGAGGTTGAAAATCGAATGTATGAGATGAGCGCGAAAAAGAAACCTAAATTATCAAATCCAGTTTGGACGTTGGTGGAAACCAAAAAAGGTTGGTGGAAAACAAAAAACTGGGAAGAGAGAAGAAGACAGTCAAAAATATTTTCCCGGATGGTTCTAAGTGCCAAGTGTTATTAAATGGCCCTAAAATACAGCAAGCATCTGTAAAACAAGACAAACAAACTAAATTGGTACAACAAAAGGTTGGAGCATCAAAAATTAATCACTTCTCTTCATGTTGCTGCCTAAATCCTGCCGACTGCTATTGGCAAAGAGACGAAGAGCAAGTTGGTGAAGAACCATTACAGATGAAACAAAAGTCGCCTCAAACGAACATAGATTCTACTAAGGCACTAAATGTACTTTCGAAGAAAATAAAGAGGAAAAGACCTTAGGGAAATGTGTTATTCTGGAGGAATTAAAGCCCAACTACAGTCTGTTTTTGTTCACACACACCTGTTGGAAATTCTGGGTCAATTAACCCAACTGGATTTGATCAGTTCCACCGATATTACCTGCATTGAACTACCTTGGATGGGGAGCAGAACCAATTGGGCACTGGCTGAATTTTCATCATTGCTGATTGTTTTGATGTTCAAGGCGGGAATCAAGAGAATTAACTGATTTGGGACTGTCTTTAACGATATGTCGGAAAAACAAGAGTACTATTCCCAGCAAAGATCTTGCACGACCCTCTAGGAATGTAAATAAAATAATTACTGTGGAACAGACGGTTAAAGCGAAATTCTCCAGCATGGGGTCTGGCATGGATTCACATGCTCATGAATATTCCCCGTCATCAGGCTGGGAAGCCTCGGTAAAGAAAATAAATCAGTTTCAGTTTCGTTTCTGAACTGTCTTTCTCCTAATAACCAATCACTGGTCTCTGGGTCATACTGCCTCCAGCCAATGACTGCCCTCTACCGAAGCCCCTCCTCTGGCAGCCATCTTCAGATTTTTACCACACGTTCAAGTTTTGGGAGTCCTCGTGCTATAGCTCTCGAGCTTTTACTGCATATTGCGTCTTTTCAAAGAGTTTACTCTTATTTTTTTGGTCAAATAGAGCCTCAAGCTCCACCGATTCATCTTCCTATCAACGGGGACCCCTTTTCGGAAATCTCTACGCCCCTCAAGGGCGAGTTCATCGAATTTCACTTCTTGGAGGATTCCAGAAGATCTTGGAGGCCTACCCCTCGTGGTCATGGCCGAAGACAAGGGAGACTCGACACCTCTGTTTAGGATCTGCCGGGATGTGGACTACAGAACGTCTTCAAAGAGGAAGGACACTCACAGTGCCACTACTGCCTGCACGCAGATAAATCACAAGTCGAGGAGGCCTGGGTGTTCTGCAAGGACATGTCCTCCCGGACTATGAAGGACCGCCACAAGCGACTCGCTGACTGGCTGGAGTTGAAGAGCCCGGCGGCAGGTGAGCCCCGGCAATGTACTTCTCCGAAGAGATAATCCAATCGATCTTCTAAGACCTTTGAGGGCGCTCGGGCGATGGGGGCCCAACATAAGGCAAAGCACAGCGAGTCCGCGGGCACAGGGAGTGACGTTGGGACGGGCTCCTCGGTTGCCAGGCCGGGCGCGACATCACCGACGCCGTCAACCACGAGCCAGCGCTCCGGCTCGATGAAAAGGAAATCGGACAACCCGGGTAAGCTTCTGGAGAAGGCCCTGTCGGTTCCGATGGAGAAAGCCAAGGGGGAGCGAGGCAGTGGCCCTCCCCCCACGGTGAAGGCCTCAGGCACGCCTAGGGTTGCGAAGGCCCAGATTCACCAGGCTAAGGCTTCGATTGAGGGAGTGGTGGCATCCCTGGTGAAGACCGCAGAGGCGGCCCCAGTGGAAATGACCCTCAAGCCTAGAGTTTCCCTGCCCAGCCAGAGGGAATCCTCTTTCATGCCCATTGATAAGACCCCTGTGAAGTCCCTCGGAGAAAAAAAAAGGGGGGGCATGGTAGTCCTATCGGCCTCCGATATTTCCTCCGAGGATGAGCTTTCAGGACTCAAGATGGTTCTTGACAAGTGATTCGTGAGGTCAGGGGCTACGGGAAGGACCCCGACGAGGCGGACGAGGAAAGCGATAGGGGAGACGGTGAGGAACGGCAGATCGACGAAGAGCCGGAGGACTCAACACTGCTGCCGACGCTACCGTCGCAACTGCTGCCTCCACCGGCAGGCAGGTCGGAAGACATCTTGTTAGCCTTGCACACGCTGTGCACAAAAATAAGGACAAGGTTGCCCTTGCATCCGGTGGATGACCCAGCGGCTCCAGGACCGTCAGAGAGCCCACCATCCAAGCGAAGGCGGATGCATCCTCCCCTGCCCTTCCATCCTTCACCTCCATCCCCTCCGCCGAGGGACGAGACAGGGACAGAGATGACGACGACGGGGACGGACGACGACAGCGCCAATGCCGGAACAGATCTCCCGCCGCCCCCTCCCCGGGCTTTTCCTCATGACAAAATTGGCTCGTTTCACGCCATGATCGGCAGGGCCTTGGAGCTCTTCCAGCTATGGCCCGAAGAGCAGAAGAAGGAGGGATTCCTTTATCAAAGACGAGAGGCCAAGAGGAAGACCGTACTCTCAGTCCCACTATTGGACGACATTTGGGACGAGGGACTGTCCCTTCTGAAGAACCCGTCCACGGCCCCTGCGAAGAGAGACTGGTACGAGAAGAAGTACCAGGTCCCAGATTCCGCTCCTATGTGCCTCAGGGCCCAGCCATCCCCGGACTCCATAGTGCCCGCAGCGGCTAAGAAGAAATCGGCAGGGGCAACGGCATCGACTTCCACTTCCCCTGCGGACGGCGAGGGGAAGCTGGACGCCATGGGACGTCGGCTCATCTCGATGACCATTAAGGTGGCCAATGCTCTCGCGATCGTGGCCCGCTACGATAGGGAGCTGTGGTTTAAAATCACCCCCTCCTGGACTTCCTTCCGGACGACAAGAGAGCAGAGGCCCTCAAAATCCTGCAGGAGGGCGAGGTGGCTTCTGACCACGCCATCACGGTAGCCACGGACATCGCCAACACCGGTTTTTGCCAGATGGGCAACAGCGTTTGCCTTCGCTGACGCGGTTAGCTCAGGGCCACCCATTTCCGCCAGGACGTACAGACCAGGGTACTGGACATGCCCTTTGACGGGAACAACCAGTTCGGCAAGGCAGTGGACAAGTCACTGCAGGCCATCAAGGTGGAAACCGAGACGGCCCATGCCTTGGGCACGCTCCATCAGCGACGGCCGTCCTTTTGGACCTCCAGAGGCAAGTCTCAAGGTGCCTCCAAAGGATTTGGTGGCAGCTCTTCATCGTACCGTCAGGCGGCCCGTTCTTCGTCGCAGGAAGCCTACAGGGGCTGCAGCAAGGTTGGTGGACATTGTCGTCGTCGCCAGGGGGACAAGGTGGCAAGGCCTCGGCGAAGCAGGACTGAACCGGCCGTGACATCGGGCCCCCACCCGAGCACCCCGGTGGGAGGCCGGCTGGCGAACTTCGTTGGCGTGTGGAAATCCATCCCCACCAACCGTTGGGTGCTGGATGCCCTGGCCCACAGACACACTGTGGAGTTCCAAAGGAGGTGTCCCCACTTTCCACCAGTGGCCAGGAAAGAAAACCACATTCCACAGCTACTACTGGAGGTACGAGCGATGCTGGAAAAGGGCGCGGTAGAGCTCGTCCGGAAGAGGCTCCGGGGCTCTGCAGTATACTCACGGTACTTCCTTGTCCGAAAGAAGACCGGCGGCTGGCGGCCCATCCTAGATCTCTGCCGCCTGAACAAATACAGAAAATCCCAGAAATTCGGGAGGGTCACTCTTCAGCACGTGCTAGGACAGCTGGAAGAAGGGGACTTCCTGTCGTCACTGGACCTGGAGGATGTATACTTTCACATCCCCATACGCAAGGGACATCGAAAATGTCTGTGCTTTGTGGTTCAAGGGCGGCACTATCAGTTGAAGGCACTGCCCTTCGGTTTGAAGTCAGCGCCAAGTGTCTTCCCCAAGTGCCTGGCGCCGGTGGTGGCGCGGCTGTGCCTGCGGGGGATCCACGTCTACCCCTATCTGGACCATTGGCTTATCCGAGCAAAGTCAAGGGAACTCGCTGTCGACCACACAGCGAGGACCGTCCGCCTGCTCACGGAACTGGGGTTCTCGATAAACTATGCAAAGTCCTGCTTGGTGCCATCGCAGGACACGCTGTTCCTGGGAGTCAGGCTCAACACGGTGGCACGACTGGCTTCACCGTCGGAGGAGAGGATAAAGGCCATCCTGGGCAAGGTACAACGGCTGTTGACCATGGAAGTTGCCAGGGTGAGGTCCATCAAGTCCCTGCTCGGCATGACGTCATCGTGCATCTACCTCATTCGGCTGTGCAGGTTGCAGATGCGGCCGTTGCAAGAGTTCCTCGACGCCCGTTGTATACAAGTGGCGGGAAGCTTCGAGGACAAGATCGCCCTCAACAAGACTTTCCGACAAGTGATCCGGTGGTGGGGCACCCACGCGCATCTCCCAGCGGGCATGGACATCCAGACCCCAGCGCATCAGGAAACGGTGATGACGGATGCCTCCATGGATGGTCGGGCGCGCACACTGGAAATCTCCACGCAAGAGGCCTTTGGCTCCCAGAGGAGAGGGAGCTGCACAACAACATCCTGGAGCTCCAGGCTGTATTCTGGGCTCTCAGGTCCTTCCTTCCGTCCCTCAAGAGCAAGGTGGTACGGGTCTTCACCGACAACACCACTATGATGTTCTACATCTGGAAGCAGGGGGGCACCAGATCCCAGGCTCTTTCCAAGGAAGCGCAAGATCTGCGGCACTGGGCCGTCGCCCAAGGGATGTTCCAGGTACCCTTTCACCTTGCAGGAGTGAAGAACTCTGTCGCCGACTCACTCAGCATGGAACTGCGCTCTTGCCACGAGAGGGAACTTTGGCAAGATCAGATAGACCTCCTATTCCGACGACGGGGCAATCCCCAGATCGATCTGTTTGTGACGGTGGCAAACACCAAGTGCTGGAAGTTCACCAGCAGGTTTACCCAGCCGGGGAGCTTGGGGAACGCATTCTCCTTCCCCTGGGACGGCCTGTTCCTCTATGCATTCCCACCGTTGCCGTTGCTTCTGCGACTCATCAGTCAACTCAGACGGTCCCGGTGCATGATGATCCTCGTTGCACCAGCGCGGCCGAGACAGATATGGTTCCCGGATCTTCTGTCAGCGTTCCCTCCAGTCAAGCTGTCAACGGACGCGGATCTTCTCGCCAGGGAAAGAGGCGCGATCCTGCATCACGACCCAGGATCTCTGAACCTGCAGGCCTGGCTCCTGCAGCACTAGAGTTCGGAGGCTAAGATGTCCCGGCGGACTGCAAGGAGGTACTTGCCAATGCCAGGGCGTCCTCGACTCTTAAGTGCTATGGACATAAATGGAAGAAGTACTCTGTCTGGTGCCGTGCACAGAAGATCAACCCTCTACGGATTACGGCCCCTCAAGTGCTGCCGTACTTGCTGTCGCTGGCCAAGGCTGGGCTGGCACATGCCTCCATCAAAATTCATCTGGCGGCTATCTCCCGCTACACCAGAACTCCAGGGCGGTCGTCGCTGTGGTCCCACCGCCTGGTGAAGGAGTTCATGAAAGGACTGTTCCGCTCGTTACTGCCGGTGAGGGCTCTGGGCCCGGCGTGGGAGCTCAATATGGTGCTGACCAGGCTCATGGGCCACCAATCGAGCCTTTGCATTCGGCGCTGCTGACATTTCTTTTTTTTATTTATTTATTTTTATTATTTTAAACAAACAAAACCAACAAACAATACAGCTTTTCGGGACGTACATAATCAGTATCAAACCGTCACATTATACAATGTTATTCTCCGTCCTCCCCCCACCCACCCCATAAACTTGAGCCGGCTCATCCGTGTCATCTACAGGAGCGTTTTCGGGAATCGCAGTGCTTGTAGACTCGTCTGAGTCTTCTGTTTCATAGTTAACCTGGTGGGGGTTTACCATAGAGGTCACTAATTGTTGCCAGGCTATCAGGGGGCCCACTTCCTCCTCACCCCCCCTGGTAACGGCTTCAAACCATACTGCTGATTCTGCTTCTGCCCTGCTCCGGAGGTCCACCCACCATGTCTCCACCCTGGGTCTGTGGACCGCCTTCCAGCCCATTGCGATTCTACGCCTGGCCAGGATGTAGGTCAGGTCCTTCATCTTGCTTATGTGCTTTAGATTGCGTGGCCTGGGAAAAATCCCGAGCATGCATGCCCAAGCCGACCCCACATCCAGCACCACTCCCCCACCGGCCATCTTAGTCTTTATTTCATCCCAGAATCTGCACCTTGGGACAGGCCCAGAACATGTGTAGCAACCCCACTTCCACCTCCCTGCACCTGGGGCATTTCTGTGTGGCCGAGCCTCCAAACCTGGCTATTTTCCCGGGGGTCAGATAAGCCCTATGGGTGACATACAACTGGATCTGTTGGAGTCTCGCATTTCGGTACACGTTTTTATGGTACCTTTGAGCTCTCTGCCATTGCTACTCTGTCATGAGTCCTCCTACCTCCTCCTCCCAGTCCTGCCTCAGTTGAAGCAGCTCCTTCCCAGCCTTTGCTCTCAGGAGCTCGTATACCCTGGATATCTAGTGCCCGCCCCCTGAGACATCATACATCGTTTCCAGGGCGGCATCAGGTTCTTCTGCCAGCACCATCTCAGGCCACCTCTCCCTCACCTGTTTCGTGAGTCTGGTGTAAGTTATATTGGCCCCTGTGCACACCTGTCTCCTCCTGCAACCTCTGGAATTCCAATACCTCCCCTTCCTGCCATATCTCCCCGAGGGTGGCCAAGCCCATCCGTTTCCAGCATCTACGGACTACCTCAAGCAATTGAGAGTCGTTTCCACACAGCGCCACCAGCGGAAACTGCTGGGAGAGCAGATCCGGATGACCCACCGTTCTCCACGTCCTGCGCCAGACCTCCCAACCCAGCTCCAAAAGTCTCCCTCTTCCCACCATTTTACTCTTTTGTAGCCACACCGTCTCTCTCAGAAAGTATGGAGCCAAGTCGCCCTGCAAAAGTCTAGCTTCTGCCGAGTCCTCTGACGACAACCACATGGCCACAAACAATAGCTGCCCTGCCAGATAATAAAGCTCAAAGTTTGGTTAGTTTATGCCCCCCCTGTCACACGAGTTCTGTAGTTTCCACAGGGCTACTCTGTTCCTGGAGTTGCCCCATATGAAGCTCCTGCACATACCATGAAGTCTCTTGAAAAGCTTCTGGGAATGAAATACGGGACATTTACAAAAAATGTAAGAGTCTGGGCAAAACCACCATTTTGAGCAGAGCTGCTCTTCTCATCATAGATAGGGGTAATCGAGACCAGAACACCATACTATTCTTAACTCCCTCGATCGCTTTCTCTGTGTTATGTTCGTGCTCTGTCTCTATCCTAGGACTCCTAGATACCGAAATGTCTCAGGCTGCCAGGGTATTTGCAGGATAGGCAGCCTCTCCAACGGGACACTCTTATACCTTCCCAAAGGGAACAAACTAGACTTCCCGGGGTTCACCGATATGCCCGAGAGGGTGGCATAACGATCCATCACCTCCAATACATATTGCAGGTTTTCCTCTGGGTAGCGCAAATAGAGGAGCATGTCATCTGCATACAGCGATATCAGGTGCATGCCACTTATCGGACGAATCCCCACCTCCCCATATTGTTGTCGCAGGCATATTGCCAGCGGCTCTAGTGCCAGTATGTATAACATGGGTGACCAGGGGCACCCCTGTCTGGTCCCCCTGCTGAGTTGCCATTTGTCTGTAATTGTGGATCCCATTTTAACTCTTGCTACCGGGGTGCTATATAACATCTGAACCCACCTAATGTATCCAGGTCCCATTCCGTATCCTTTCAGGGTCGCTTTCAACCATGACCACCGCACTGAATCAAAGGCTTTGACCGCATCTAGCGACACGATAGCCAACTCGCCCATGTCTTCCCCAGTGTAATCAATGATATGGTGCAGCCTCCTATGGTTGTCTGTGATATTCCTACCAGGGACATAGCCCGTCTGATTTGGGTGTATCAACTTACCAATCACCCTCTTTAACCTATTGGCTAGCACTGCCGTGAGTATTTTACTGTCCTGATTGAGCATGGACAAGGGTCTATAGGACCCGCATGTCATGATGCCTACCCCCGGGGACCCAGACCACATCCAGCAACCCCGGAAGCAGGCATCAAGTTATCCTAAGCAAGCCCAACAACCCCTGCTAGGGGCTATTTGGGTCCAGTCATGGCGCCATAGGCTCATATAGAGAGTCAGTCCTGGCGCCATAGGCGCCAGGCTCATAGATTAAAATTTACCTGATGCAGACCATGCTGCAAACTTACCTGATGCAGACCATTCTGCAAGAGCTCCAAGCCAATAGAGGTTTGGAAGGGACTATTTTTTACTCGGACGGGGCTTGGGAGGAATACTTACCTAGGACTACTTTGGAGGCTATTTAAACCACGCCCAAAGAGCAGCACACGCTTTGCGTTATTCTGCATCCAGCAGTGTAACGCTCACCGTGCCTGCAAGTCTGCATCCAGCCTTCTGACACGCCTGCCTCGAGTTTGGAGCTCCTAGAAAAGGGAGAAAGAAGGAGAAAAGGTTAGAACAAGAGCAATACCTTTAATCCTTACCTGAATTCCCGATCCATTGCGCCTTTGAGCTGGAAGAAAGAAGTTATTTTATGCGCGTTGCCTCGCCTGCTGCAGCGCCGCGCTGAACTCACCGGCCTTCGCAGCATCTTCACATTCCACCGCATCCTCCTGCATGTTCCCGCCGCACTCTGGCACCTAAGGAGAAGACGTGAACAGCAAGGTGAGCCAAGGGAATACACAGAGGAATATTAGTTACCCCCCCACCTAGACTTACCTGATTTTACCACCAGGGGTACTATTCCTCTTCACGGGTCGGCGCAGCTTCCACTGCATCTTCGCCGAACCCAGGCCCCTAAGGGGAAACAAAAGGACAACAAGGTGAAACAAAGGGATTAACAAGAGGAACCCTCCTCACCACAATAGATTTAGCTGATTTTACCGCCAGAGGTATTATTCCCCAAGACTTCATTCTTTCTCTCAGCGCCTGAATAAGGGAGAAAGCAACAGGTTACATATTGACATTATTTTATCGAACTGTGTTGGAAAATACAAATCCTTACCAGAATACTACCGGTTGCCACGAGGAACTCTTCATTAGGGTCAAGCTGCAACCTGAAAGGAATCGACAAGAGTGAAAGTTAGGCATTTGAACTCTTACGAACTTTATACTTACGGCGTCTTGCCGGGAATCTCTGAGTCAATATTGTTCTGGAACTCACCAATTCCTTCGAGCCAGCGAAGCAACTGGTTATCAACGCGCCCCTGTGCTCAATGCAGGATGGAGAGCTCATCTTTTCAAACCATCAGGTGAGACTATAAGAGGGGACATCAAAGGTGATCTGTGGGGAGAACAGCGGGGGTGGGGGGGATTTACGCTCAACTCCATGGGTGGTTAATTCCCTTTCTCCATTTGCAGAAGAATATTCCTATGGGCTAAGCAAACGAAGCTAGGTGGGCCAGTCCAGTCCGTCATCTCGGCCCTACGCGTCACATTGGTGGAGACCGCAGCTGTCCAGTTCCGATCGACGCCTCTGTGGGAGCCAGGTGAGCGTAACAGAACGCGAAGTCAACCCACAAATTCCCACCCGGGCGTTATGGATACCTCAGAGACTGACCTATTGGCCCAATTACTAGGGGAACTGAGGGCTGAAGTGCATTCTGCCCGTCAAGAAACAAATGCTCTTAGGAGAGAACTGATTTTGTCAAAGGAGCAAACAGATGACCTTGCTAGGCAACTATTGCAAAGCCAGGCTGGACAAGCACCCCTACCTGGTTCCGGGGGAAATCCAGCTCCTGTGTTATCGAGTAACCCTGTGCAAATAAACCTACCAGGAAATATTCCATTAGCTCCACCTGAACGCTTTGCCGGAGATCCCAAAAGGTTTGCCGTGTTTATCAACCAATGCTGCTTGCGCTTTTTATGCAGACCTGGAGCCTTCCCAAACGATCAAGCCAAGGTAGCCTTTGTATTGTCATATCTCAGCAGCAGTGCAGCCGATTGGTCAATTCCACTAGTTACTCAGGATCGGATTTTCAGGGCTTTCAAACGAGCATGGAAAGACTATTTGCCTGGCACTCCCAAGGACAGGCCCTGGATAACGAACTTTTGTCCCTACGACAGGGTAACCAGGACCTTCTATCCTACATCGCAACCTTTAATAGGTTGATAGTGGAAACTGGATGGCCTGAGGTAAAACAAATCACATTATTTCATCGAGGGCTTCGAGGAGAACTCAAGGATGTCTTGGCTCAAGTCGTGAACCCACCTCAAGACTGCGCTGAATATATAGACTTAGTGGTCCAGTTAGATCACAGACTTCAGAACAGAAAGGCTGATCGAGCCAAGTTTGAGAGTCGGGTGTTGGTCAAAACCCACGCTTACCCCAAAGGAGCAGATGCTTCAGAACCCATGCAAATCGGAGGGGTTAAAGGATCCCTAACCCTGAAGGAAAGAGAAAGGAGACGGCAAATGCAATTGTGTCTATATTGTGGAACTTCTGGCCATTTTCTACGGGATTGCCCTGTAAACCACCCAGGAAGGTGGTAGGAGCTGCTGATAAAAGCCATATGGAGTCAGACTCGGGAAACGACCACGCCCGACAAGCGTAGAGGTCCGCTTGCCGAGCTTGAAGAAGGATACTCAGACCTCACATTTCATCATACCAATGGTCCTCCTAGGACCTGCAACAAGGTGATGCTACTCTGGTCTAAAGTAAAGCAAACTTGCATAAGTGCTGGCATCACCAGATACAACTGGGAACCGAAAGAATGTCTGCTTGGAGCCCACCCCAGAATGAGCAAGATCAAACACGTGGTCAAGCTGATGGACATTGCCTGCATCCTGGCCAAGAGAACTATAGCTATGGCCTGGAAGTCAAAAGGGGGTCCTTGGTACGAACCCTGGATCAAAGAACTAGACAGATGGACCACAGCGGAGACCAGAGCCTGGCAAGACAGTGCTAACACTGGTGCGGACGACATAAACAACACCCTCGAGGCATGGATGGCCCTCCTTCGTGACATACCCTTCTCCGCAGACCACAAACCCCCCTGAAGAACCTGCCCGTCCCAATATAAAATAAGACAAGAAACCACTCAGCGCCTCGACTCAGACTTCTCGTGAGGCCTGAAACTTTATCTCCTTACTCCTCCGCTTCGGAACTTAAGCTGCAAAGAACGCTCTGATAGAAGAAGACTGTGCCGTTTGTTGTTATTATGTTATCTGTTATGTGTTTCCTTTATTTGGCTAACCAGAACCATTATTAAATACAACCAGTAATGTGTAATTAAACAAATGCCAATAAAATGCGTTAAAAAAAGAAAACAATGGTCCTCGTAGATCCAGGGCAGCCATCGCATATGCACGCAGTAAGGGCATACATTGATAGCGGGGCCATAGGAAACTATGTGGACTACGAATTGGCTTCAAGGATGAATCTACCTCTCTGCCGAAAAACCACCTCAGGTGTCATCAACACAGTCGATGGAACTGAAATTTCCTCTGGGCCTGTAACTCATTCCACCGCAGAGATGACACTATTGGGTAAGGATGGGCATCGAGAGACTAATGTGTTTGATCTAATCAAAGCCCCACAGTTCCAAATAATACTGGGGATACCTTGGTTGGAAACACATAATCCTTGTATTGATTGGCGAGAGAAGAGAATAACCTTCCCGGATTGTGCACAAACCTGTTACCCAAAGAAAAGTCAGAATGCAGGCCTGGCCACAGTAACCACAGCAGTCATGCAACTGTCTCCAGAATACCAAGAATTCCAGGATGTCTTCCAAAAAGAACAGGCAAACACCTTACCTCCTCACAGATCGTACGATTGTCAAATCGATCTCATACCCGGTGCATAACCCCCTTGTAGCAGGATCTATGCCCTTACGGAACCTGAGACCCTTCACCTACGACAATACTTAGACTGATACCTTGCCAATGGCTTTATTCGCCCATCCAAGTCCCCTGCATCTTCAGCTTTGTTCTTCGTGCCCAAAAAGGAAGGTGACCTCAGAACGTGCATAGACTACCGCGCATTGAACCAGATAACTGTTACGAACCGTTACCCATTGCCTCTGATCCCTGAACTACTAGAACAAGTGAAGGACGCTTGTATATACACTAAATTAGATCTCCGGGTGGCATACCATCTGGTACGTGTAAAAGAAGGCCACGAATGGAAGACTGCTTTCCGCACTAAGTATGGGTTATTCGAATACCAGGTGATGCCTTTCGGGTTGTGCAATGCACCAGCAGCCTTCCAATACTTCATGAACGATGTCCTTCGTGAACTCATTGACGTTTGTGTTGTCATATATATCGATGATATTCTAGTATACTCCTCTTCAGATTCTGACCATGTGAATCACGTCTGAGGCCGTGAAAAATTGTGCTAGCACAAACTATATGCAAAACTGAAAAAATGCGTTTTTCATGCCACAGAAGTTGAATTCCTTGGGTTTATCCTGACCCCAAAGGGAGTCCGAATGGACTCATGAAAGGTGGATGCAATCCTTAAGTGGCCATCACCAAGTACAGTTAAAGGAGTACAAAGCATGCTCAGCTTTGCCAATTTCTACCGCAGATTCATCCTGGATTTTTCACATGTTGTACATCCCATCACAGCACTCTTGCAAAAAAATAAACGCTTTATGTGGACTGAAGAAGCTGAAAATGCCTTCCAAGAGCTGAAAGCGAAATTCACGCCTGCACCTGTATTAAAGCAACCGCCCCCTGAACTTCCATACATAGTGGAAACTGATGCATCCAGTTTAGCCATGGGAGCTGTCCTGTCTCAAAAGGACCCTGAAACTGGCCAGCTTCATCCAGTAGCATTTTGGTCCACAACGTTCTCGGCACCCGAGTTAAACTATGCGGTTACCGACACGGAGTTATTAGCCATTAAATCCACCTTCAAGGCTTGGCGGCACTATCTTCTCGGTGCCAGGCATACCATTACTGTGATCACCGGAACTTACAGTATTTAAAGACAGCCAAGGCCCAATCGTCACGTCAACTCTGATGGGCATTGTTCTTTGCCGCGTGCGATTTTGTAATAACCTATCGACCAGGTTGTAAGAATGGTAAAGCAGACGCCTTATCCCGAATAGGGATTGGAGAGGCAGAAGTGAACCCAGAACCAGTACCTATAATTTCCGAACAAAGAATTCTTGGCATGACTACTCTACAGACACTAGAGGACATTCAGGTAAAGATCCAGCAACTCTTTGATCCTACAGCCCTGCAGGACTGGGTAAAAAAAGGCCCAGACTACTCTGTCACCAATGATCTGCCTTATTACCAAGGGCGGCTATTTCTGCCACACAAGGAACTACAAGAGCTAGTCATTTCCCGTTATCATGATACCCTAATGGAGGGGCACCTATGCATTGCAAAAACTGAAGCTAAAATTAAAAGACAATTCTGGTGGCCCACCTGGCGAAAGGATATTAAATCATTTGTGATGTATTGTGGCATTTGCGCCCAAAACAATAGTCAGAAAAAACCAGCTGGACTCTTACAACCTTTAGACATTCCACCTACACCATGGCACACGTTAGACGTTATTACTGATCTACCCCCATGCAATGGATTTAACACCATTCTAGTTATTGTGCATCTTTTTTCCAAGATGGCCCACTTTATTCCTTTAAAGGGATTACCTTCAGCTTCAATCCTGGCCAAGGAGTTCCTCGAAAACATTGTTCGCATACACAGATTTCCGTCCATATTGGTCTCTGACCGGTGCAGTCAATTCATTTCACATTTTTGGAAAAAATACTGTCAATTGGCGCAAATCGATGTGAGGTTATTGACCAGTCACCACCCCCAGACCGATGATCAAACGGAGAGGACCAACCAGACTCTCGAACAATACCTGCGTTTATGTTACATCAGACTGAGAGAGATTGGAAAGACATTCTTTGGATCGCCGAATATGCATACAATAATTCAGTACACTCTGGAACTGGACAAAGCCCCTTTTATACCTTATATGGGCACCATCCTCGAACCTCAGACCTTGACTCACCCCAACACTTAGAAATGCCCGCAGTGGACCATCTGCACGCTACGATTACACAAGCCTTTAAGGAAGCAACTACACATTTAAAACAGGCGAAAGAAAAATACAAGAAAGATGCTGATCGGCATAGGAGTGATACTCCACAATACCAGATAGGGGACCAAGTATGGTTAGCCACAAAACATGTACCTCTAAAGGGAACACGGACCTTTAACCCCAGATATTTGGGACCTTACTCTATTAAGGCCATTATCAACCCGGTGGCTGTCAAGTTGGACTTACCTGCTAATATGCAAATTCACCCCGTCTTTCATGTGTCACTTTTGAAGCCAGTGCAACCAGGGACAAGACTAACCAAGCCACCAGACCCTATCCTTTTAGACGGAGAACCCGAATTTGAAGTTAAGAACCTCCTGGACTCCAAGCTGATAAAGTCAAAACCCTTTTATTTAATCGACTGGAAAGGTTACGGACCACAGGAAAGGTCATGGGAACCTAGTGACCATGTTCATGCACCCCGATTGGTGAAAAAAATCCACAGAAATTTCCCAGACAAACCGAAACCACAGGGAAGAACGACTTTAGGAGGGGCCTTGGGGGGAGTGCGTTCATGATGCCTACCCCCGGGGACCCAGACCACGTCCAGCAACCCCATAAGCAGGCATCAAGTTATCCTAAGCAAGCCCAACAACCCCTGCTAGGGGCTATTTGGGTCGAGTCCTGGCGCCTATGGCACCAGGTTCATATGGAGAGTCAGTCCTGGCGCCATAGGTGCCAGGCTCATAGATTAAAACTTACCTGATGCAGACCATGCTGCAAGAGCTCCAAGCCAAAAGAGGCTTGGAAGGAACTACTTTACTTAGGGACTATTTTTTACTCGGGCGGGGCTGGGGAGGAATACTTACCTGGGACTTCTTTGGAGGCTATTTAAACCACGGCCGAAGTGCAGCACACGCTTCGCGTTATTCTGCATCCAGCAGCATAACGCTCACCGTGCCTGCAAGTCTGCATCCAGCCTTCTGCCACGCCTGCCTCGAGTTTGGAGCTCTTAGAAAAAATGAGAAAGAAGGAGAAAAGGTTAGAACAAGAGCAATACCTTTAATCCTTACCTGAATTCCCGATCATCGCGCCTTCGAGCTGGAAGAAAGAAGTTATTTTATGCGCGTCGCCTCGCCTGCTGCAGCGCCGCGCTGAACTCACCGGCCTTTGCACCATCTTCACATTCCGCCGCATCCTTCTGCATGTTCCTACCGCACTCCGGCACCTAAGGAGAAGACAAGAAGAGCAAGGTGAGCCAAGGGAATACACAGAGGAATATTAGTTATCCCCTTATAGACTTACCTAATTTTACGACCGGGGGTACTATTCCTCTTCACGGGTCGGCGCAGCTTCCACTGCATCTTCGCCGAACCCCGGCCCCTAAGGGGAAACAAAAGGACAACATGGTGAAACAAAGGGACTAACAAGGGGAACCCTCCTCACCACAATAGACTTACCTGATTTTACCGCCGGAGGTATTATTCCCCAAGACTTCATACTTTCTCTCAGCGCCTGAATAAGGGAGAAAGCAACAGGTTACATATTGACATCATTTTATTGAACTGTGTTGGAAAATACAAATCCTTACCAGAATACTACCGGTTGCCACAAGGAACTCTTCATTAGGGCCAAGCTGCAACCTGCAAGGAATCGGACAAGAGTGAAAGTCAGGCATTTGATCTCTTACGAACTTTATACTTACGGCGTCTTGCCGGGAATCTCTGAGTCAATATTGTTCTGGAACGCACCAATTCCTTCAAACCAGTGAAGCAACTGGTTATCAACGCGCCCCTGTGCTCAATGCAGGATGGAGAGCTCATCTTTTCAAACCATCAGGTGAGACTATAAGAGGGGACATCAAAGGTGATCTGTGGGGAGAACAGCAGGGGTGGGGGGATTTACGCTCAACTCCACGGGTAGTTAATTCCCTTTCTCCATTTGCAGAAGAATATTCCTACGGGCCAAGCAAACGAAGCTAGGTGGGCCAGTCCAGTCCGTCATCTCGGCCCTACGCGTCACATTGGTGGAGACCGCAGCTGTCCAGTTCCGATCGATGCCTCTGTGGGAGCCAGGTGAGCGTAACACTGCACTCCATGGCTGGCTTGCCTGGTTTCAGAAGTGGGATGATCACTGCCTCGCGGAGGGACGGTGGCAGTTCCCCCAGCTCGTAGGCTTCATTAAACATGTCAAGCAACGGCTGGAGTAGCTCAGTTTATATGTCTTGTAAAACTCACTAGGCAACCCATCTGACCAGGGCGCTTTACATGTGGGCAGATGTTGGATCACCACTTCCAGTTCGTCCGTTGTGACAGGGTTATCTAGATCCGCACGTTCTAGGTCATCCAGGGTGGGCAGCCCTATATCCTCTATTGTTCCCAGTATGTCTTGATTCGTATCCTCCCCTGTGTCCTCATATAGTTGTCCATAATACTTGAGGAACTCCTCATTTACCCCCTCCTGGGTGTTACGGGTTCGGCCTTCCGCATCCCTGATCTCTCTGATCACTGAGCAGGGGGTCTCGCTCTTGTACAGCCAGGCCAGCAATCTACCCGGCTTATCCCCCCCTGCATGTAGCCTCTCTGTGTATTTCTTGTAATTTAATTTGCATAATCTATCCCAGAGTCCACTGCAGGTTAACTAAGTCTTTTATCTTGGCACTGTTCTCCCGGGTAGTCTCCTCATTTTGCATAAGACCCTCCAGCTCTCTGATTCCTGAAGTTCCCGTTCAATGCCCCCTTGGAGCCCTTTAGATTTTGATATAGCTACCCCTCACACCACCACCTTAAATGCCTCCCATACTGTACCCACAGAGCGTACACTGCCCGTGTTAGTTTCATAATATTCCTTGATGGCCTCCCTCAGGTCCTCTCGAAACCCCGCATCTTGTAACGCCTTAGTTCTGAGTCTCCATGTCGGGATACGCGCTCTGGGGGGTTGATATCGCCACTCTATGACCAAAGGCGAGTGATCAGATAATACCCGAGCCTTATATTCCGCTCCCATCATTTCTCCCAATATCTCGGCAGCTGCAAACACATAGTCTAGCCTCGTGTGCAAGTCATGTGGTGCTGCGTAGTGCGAGTATGGTCTATCCATTGGATGCAGCTTCCTCCACACATCCACTAGGCCTAGGTCTTCCAGCATTGTCCCCAGCGCTTTAGCCGCTGGCGCTGTCTTCCCTGATTTGTCATCTGAACTGTCTATTCTAGGATTGAGGGTACAATTAAAGTCCACTCCCCACACTATCGCGCCACCCACTAGGGGGCTAATCTTACTGTATAGGGACCTAAAGTAAGCCGCCGTATCATGGTTAGGGGCATACAAATTGATGATGTGCACCTCTCTGTTCTCCAGGAGTCCCGTTACCACCACCATTCTGCCCTCTGGGTCTATTGTCGAACTGAGCACCTGAAACTGCACATGCGGTGCCACCCATGTGACCACCCCTCTTGCATATGTCGAATACGTGGCTCCCATGACAATACCCCTCCATTTTCTCCTGACCACCTCCAGCTTCTCCTTCGTGAGGTGAGTCTCTTGTAGCAAGGCTATATCAATACACATCCTTTTTAGATACAGCATCACTTTGTTGTGTTTTAAGTAACTGTTTAGGCCCCGCACATTCCAGGTCACCACTCTAAGATTACCCGATGCCATCCTGTGATGGCCCGTTTACCGACTCTTACCCTTCCCAGCCTCAACAATTCCCCCCCTGCACCCCAACTCCACCCCACTGCACACAATCCAACCCCTCTCCCCACCCTACCCTACCCCAACAAATGCCCAGCTCCATCCCTGGATCTCAGGTCCACCCGCGTCTGGTCCTATCTAGCGTCTGAGGACTATGACCCCGCGGGGCGTCACCGATCTAACAGTGACCTAACTAGGTGTACTACTAGTGGGTTCAAGGAATGCCTCCTAGTTGCTCCCACTTATCTATTTAGGGTTGTTGTGCCCAGCGGATCCCGCCAGCCTATACTGCAGCACACTCCCCACAAGCTTAATTTAACTCTATATTCAAGTCCCAATGTCTTGGCCATGTCCCCAAGGAGGACATAGCTGTGTGCTACTTATCTTCTGCAGCTCCCATCTGGATATCCGGTTCCTGATGGCGGCCCTGCATATCCAGCCATTCCATCGCATCCTTCGGCGTCTCAAAGAACAGGGATTTGTTCTTGTAGAACACCTTCAACTTGGCTGGGTAAAGCAACATATAACGATGGCCTGCTTCTTTTAATCTTCTCTTCACCGACCCAAAGTTCATCCTGCTACGCTGTACATGCAGTGTATAGTCCGGATATGCCGTGATTTTTGCTGACCCCCTTTCGATCGTTCCTCCCTTCCGAAAAAATTTGAGTATCTTCTCCCGATCTCGATAGTTCCGAATTTTTGCGATCAGCAGTCACGGGAGGGTTCCTGGGGGCGGTCTCCTTGACAAGGCCCTGTGCGCCCTTTCAGCAGCGAACCCCTGGGTCAGCGCCCCGCCAGTTATCTCCTGCAGGAGCATGGTTTCCACATATTATGTTGGGTTAGGCCCCTCCATTCCTTCCGGCAAGCCAACAATTCGTATGTTATTTCGTCTGGCACGCCCTTCTGCCTCCTCCGCTCTGTCCTCCAGGATGCCCACCCGCTGCACAAGGGCATGTAGCTCCGATCCATTTTCGGCGCACGCCGCAGTATTCGGGGCAATTTCCTTCTCCAAGTGCCCGGTGCGCTCCGCAACCGTCCGCACGTCCTGTCTCAGCAGGTTCACTTCCTCTTGGACCGCTCCAATCTTGAGGTCCAGGCCCACTTTCAGTTCGTTCATTGCCAGGCCCAGTTTAGTCTTCCAGGCCACTTTCAAGTCTGCAATTGCTGCTAGCACCTCCTGGATCGTGCCCGGTTCCTCCGCCTCTGTCGTGGGGGTCTCCTTGCTTTTGCCTCCCTCCGCACCTGGGGGCGTCTTGGTGTAGGCCTCCATCGTGGGCTGTTTGGTCCTGGGTCTAACAACTTTAGTAGACATCCTGCCGTGTTGTCCGGGCGTAAGCCAGCTGCACCTCCCCACGCACAGGTCTGCGTGGCAACAGGCCACTCTTGGCAGTATAGGGCCGTAGCGACTATGCCCATGTGTGTCTTGGTCGCTTGCCTCACCCTTAGAGTGGGCTGTGTCCTCCCACGTACTTGCGCACTCTTTGTCGTGACTCCGGTCTCTGCTTTACTCCATGGACACCTTCCAAGTCCGGTCTGACTTCACTGCGGGCCCAGCGTCAGCCGCGAGTTCGCTCGGCGGGTCTCGTCAGTTACCATCTATGCGTATTCGAGCTCCGGGCGCATGCCTCTTCGGACGTCTTGCTGTCTCGATCTTGTCCCTCGGCTCGCAAAGCATAAGCGCGGCCCGGGCAGTCCGCCTTCTTTCCTCCGCTTCTCCACACCACGGCCCCTTTGGGTCTGTTGCTTAAAACAGGATCCTGAAATCCATTGCAGGTACCGTCTGATCCTTCCGTCAGTTATCGCTGCGGCGTGCCCATGACCCTCGATGATCCCTTTGTTCCCGCAGCCATTTTGTTTCCATTTTTCGAGTCGGGGCCCGCAGTTATACAAATAGGTATAACTTTGTGTCCTTGCATCCCACATGCACCAAAGGTTTAGCGAGTACGGCCCCCTCCTTCATGGTCACGGATGTTAATTCACAGTGCTGGCAGGCATCCGTGCATGCACTTTTTCCCCAGGATCAATACAGGATTGAAGGAGCTCCTCCGGAGCACGTCACTTTACATGGCCGACCTAGCCACGCCCCCCGCTGCTGACATTTCTATCGTGGAAGACAGCGTTTTTTGTGGCCATCACCTCCGCATGACGTGTGAGAGAGATCCAGGCCCTCTCCTGTAAGCCCCCATATCTGACATTCCACGAGATGAGGGTAGTACTGAGGACGCATCCCTCCTTCACACCCAAGGTGCCGTCGGACTTCCATCTCAACAAGCCCTTGGTGTTGCCTGTTTTCTTCCCGTCGCCTTCGTCGCCAGCTGAGAGGACTTTGCACTCGCTGGATGTGGCTGGAGCGCTGAAGTTCTACGTGGACCGCAAAAAGAGTTTTCGGAAGACATCACAGCTGTTTGTGAACTTTGGCTCTGTGAATCAAGGGAAGGCCGTCTTCAAGGCTTCCATTTCCAGATGGCTCTCCGGCTGCATCATGCACTGTCACCGTTTGGAAAACCGACCGTTGCCTGGCCGCCAAAGGGCCCATTCGACCAGAGCGATCGCCGCTACTACTGCGTTCCCGTCTGGTGTGCCCCTGCTGGACATCTGCACGGCTGCTACGTGGAGGTCGACGCACACCTTCACGAAATTCTACTGAGTCGACCGGAATTCCAGGGAGGAGTCCAGAGTCGGCCAAGCAGTGCTGCGCAACCTGTTCGCTTGAAGGTGAGCCTGGTGAGGAGGTAAGAGATGCTTAATGTTTAGTTGTTGAAATGCTTAATGCTGATCATTGCCACCTCCCGTGGTTGTGCATGTGTGTACTGCTATGTATTCTTGTATTCATGAGCATGTGAATCCATGCCAGACCCCATGCTGGAGAAGGAAAAAGTTACTTACCTGTAACTGTTGTTCTCCAGCATGGATCTGGCGTGGATTCACATGCGAACCCTCCCGCCTACCCTTTGCGGTTCTTCTCTTGGTCCGAAGGCCACTTTACGTGCTACCAAATCTGAAGATGGCTGCCAGAGGAGGGGCTTAGGTAGAGGGCAGTCAGTGGTTGGGGGCAGTGTGACCCAGAGACCAGTGATTGGTTATTAGTAGAAAAACAGTTCAGAAAGGAAACTGAAACTGATTTTTTTTCTTTACCGTGGATTCGCAGCCTGACGATGGGGAATATTCATGGGCATGTGAATCCATGCCAGACCCATGCTGGAGAACTACAGTTACAGGTAAGTAACTTGTTCCTTACACACATTTCACACTAAGAAAAACTTGAAGAACAACAGTGAAATAGAGAAATGGGAATTAGATGATCTGACTAAGAGTACACATTGACTTCATACAAGTGAACAAAAATTAAAATGGCTCACTTGGAATACTTGAGGCTAACAGTCATTATTTTCCCATCCTGCCGGCCTAGAAATAATTATGGGAGGCAATATATTCCTATTACAGGAGTGTTGGTGTGCTAGACCTTTTATAATATAAGGACCCCAACTAATTCTAAATCCTGCCATTCCGTCAATTAGAGGTTGAAGCAGCGGGGGACTTGCTATTCGTGGCAAATTATTACATGATATAAGTCCCTTTCCTGTAAGGATAAGCACTGTGTACGTTCTAGCAGCCATTCATTCTCTTAAGTGTAATAAGCAAGATCCTATATTGCTTACAAACATATATGACCCACCTGGAGGATTTTATACAGAGAGTATAGATAGAGGCATCAAATCAATAATTTTGAAGTGGCATGTCTTATCTCCGAAGGGGCTAGTGACCATAGTTGGAGACTTTAATACAGAGAGTTTGAGCTCTCAACATTCTTGTAATGGGAAGATAAAGTCTCCTTGGACGCACTTTCTGGCAGCATCGACCTAGAGTTACTTGGATTTGTCAATGCTGACCCAAGTGAAAAAACTACATATGGTCAAATGGATTAGCTAGTTCCCATTAGGGCTACGCTATGGTGGACCCATTATTGGCCAGTAAAGGTGATACCATTAAAATTCACTTCAACAAATTGAATGATCATGTAGCACTAGCTTGGTCCATGCCTCTGGAGAACAATTACACCATTCATTTACTTTGTTCCAGAACTACTATTAATACATATGGCAATCAATTATGTTGGTGTGAAAAGGATATAACCTATGTAAACGATTTTTTGAATTACAATTTGCAAGATCTTATGGAAAATGGTTTGTCGGTTAATTGGGACCCAAATCATGTGATCTGTAGTAGGCAAATTAGCTGAAAGAAATACGGACAAAATTAAATTTAAGAATGCTATTAGGGGAAACCTCTTTTTTGACCCAATTATCGCAGCGCAGAAACAAACTCTTCGATTGCGATAAATGGAAATACTCGGATTGCTGTGGTGGAGAAATCGCTCCCACTAATTAGATTAGCTACTAGCTACAGAAACTGGACAAAGCGACACAAAGCATCAATGAATATGGTAAATTGGACTTGATTATTTGGTTGGCTTGAATCACATGGTACCCAGAAATGTTGGTCTCATTTTAACGCCTTTAGAAGAAACAAATTCCCTACAAATACAAATTTAGTGTCGGAACACGTATGGTTAAAACATATAAAGGATCTGTATTATTACCCCATTTATATTGACTGTAAGGATCCTGTGAAATGTAACGTCTTGGTGGCACATAAACTTGATATCAACGAAGATGTTATAGAGAACATTATTGTTAAACTAAAAAGCTTGCAAGCAGACGGGATACCAGACGGGGTACCAAACATAGTAATGAAAGCAAACCCGACACTGTGGGCAAAAATATGAACACAATTATATTACCAGATTGTACAAACTGGAAACATAATGGATAGCTGGCGCAAATCAGTCTGTGTTCTATTTTTTTTTTTTTAAATCAAATTTTTATTGGCTTAAGCATATCAACGTTACATTGCAGGGAACCTGCATACTTCTTCATATATATGCATAACATTTGTCTATATTATTTTCCCCTACTCCCAAAACAGTCCCAAAACAACGCCCACCCTCTATCCCCAACAATGTTCTGGCCGTATTAGGGTTGGCTCTTTTTCATTCCCTCCAGGTGCTCTTACTCCTTTCTTTTCCTATGCTCTTGGAGGTTCACAGATCTGAGTGGGCATTCCAGAGTCCGGTTGTCCACAGGGTTCAGTCCCTACACTTCTCTGCACATCCGTACAACTCTACCTCTCATGTTCGGTTAGCAGGATGTAAAGCCCTATCTCTGTGGTAGGGGACCTGGCTCCTCCTCATCCCCTTCTCCCTCTCCCTTCTCCCGCCTGTGTTCTGGGTCGTATTTCTCCAAAAACGGTGCCCACTCGATGACTTTCGTGGGCGATCTATTGTGCATTATTCTCGTCAATTCCTCCATCCTGTATAAGTCCAATGCCTTTGCTGCCCATTCCTTTTTACTCGGTAGTGTTTCCCTTTTCCACCCTCCAGCCAGGCAAGCCCTTGCCGCCAACAAGAGAAAGTGCGGCATATGTGGTAACCTCCTCCAATTCTCCTCTGTTGTTTCTGTTCCAAACAGGATCAGCAGCGGGTCCATCTCCCTTTCCACCCCATTAAAAGAGGGGATCAGTCAAACCCCAAAAACTATCGACTCTTGGCCATGAAAGACGCCAGCAACAAGACATTTGCTATGGTGGTATTGAACTAACTTAGTTTATGGGTGGAAAAAATTGAACTGTTGAGTCCCTTTCAAACAGGATTTCGTAAAGCCCATAACTCACTCACTAACATATGTGTTTTGCAATACCTTATACGCCCAAAAGCAACAAACCAAACTTGTACTGCTGCTATATAGATTTGACCAAAGCTTTTGACCTAGTCTCGCGTACAAAATTATGGAGGAAATTAACAGCTTGGTGAATTAACTTGACAATACTATACTTCATACAGCAACTTTCCACAGAACCCTCCATAACTGTCCTTTTAAATCAGACATGGCTACATACCAACTGTTTCAGTACTAATTGTGGCCTGAAACAAGGATGTGTCTTTTCCCCTATACTTTATAACCTTTATATGGCTGATTTACTGCAGATATTCCATCCAATAAAAACGTTCCACCTAAGATATATGGAATGCATGTGCCATAGCTGTCCTATGCGGACGATATTATATTATTAGATCAAACTCCTTGGGTGCACTGGTTACCTATACCGACAGTAATGCCATGCCTATCAACATACAGAAAACTAAAACTATGATCTTGGGGAAAAGCTGCAAAAGATCTAAGGAAAGGAGGTGAAAATTAAAAGATTGCCAGTTAGAAAACGAAGATGAATATGTGTACTTGGGTTTCCCCATTAAGGTAAATCCAGATGAGAAATACTACAAATACCACTTAGTTGCTAAAACTTGAAAAAGATGGCTGGCTGCTCGTCATTACATAATTCATCATGGCGGTCAGAATTTCCAGGGCCTCTTAAAAATCTATCGTACTGCAATAATACCGGGTATTACATACACTCTGGAAATTTTACTGTATAAGCTGACGAAATGGTTAGATGGCCTTGAAGGGAAGATATTGCGCACATTCGTGCACCTCCCAAACGCTACCGCGGTGGAGGCTCTAAGACTTGAATTTTGGATGAAGTCACTAATACCATCCTGGCAAACACTGAGGGTATTGTATATATGAAATTCTGTCAAACAAACCCAAATTCCAACCAGTTGTACAAATTATTGGGTGGAATTAACAGCATGTGAAAAAAGAATGCTTTCTTGCATGAACTGAAATGCTCTACAGAAAAATATTTGGAAGAAGTGGGCCTTGATATAACTATGATTACAATGGATCCTAACTTTGAGAAACACCTCAAAATCAAGGCAAAATTGTGGGACAGGGTAAAAAATATCAAACCCTGCACACAAAACAGAGATATAAGCAGTTTTCACATCAGAGTTTTCCAATATATAGACCAAGTAGCTACTTGATCAAACTATGTAATATAGAACTGAAACGCTTTATAATTTTCTTGAGGCTCAACCTGCTACCTACTAGAGAATATTGCTCAAATTGGAACAAAAAAAGGAATGTATAGACAATATCTGCTGATTGTGCGACGTTGAAGTGGAGAGCTGTAGACACATATTGACGGCATCTGATTCTTTAAAGGATTGCTATCACAAAGGCTAGGTGAATAGAATAACGCACCTAGAAGATATTACTGGTAACCAAATTTGGGCTACACTCGTAGGAGCAAAATCTGTGGTCATTCTGCAGCGGCCTGGGCAATATGGCAAGAGGCGAAAAAGAGATTTGTTGATCTCTCTTCAATTAGAAGTTGAACTTTTATGGATTAATTACATAGATATTTTGATTTTAGGAATTTAGAATAGGTTACTGATTAATTGTGATTTTATTTGATGATTGTATGAAGTTTTGTTTAAAGTTTGTTGATTTGTTTCAAAAAATGTGTTAAAAGTTTAAATTAACTATGGCACAATAAATAAAGCTAGAGGGAATATGCAGTAAATATCTGTCAGGAAATGAGGGATACCATGTCTCACTATCCAGTGTCTTCCTCCCCTCTCCCTGAGGATCCCCTATGCAGGTGATCCTCCCTTGCTTGTCCACCCCTAGGGTTGGAATCTAATAGCGATGGCCTTTCTCTGGTCACTTGAATAAGGGACCCCTTTCAGGTTTTTCACAGATCGCAGAAAGAAATTCAAAACGTATGATAAAACACCAAATATCGTATCCGTTCTTGACCTGGTTTCTCATTATTTTATGGACGCAGTGGGCCACGAGCCTGTGGTGGGAAAAAATCGCACAGTTCGTAGCTTAGAAACGTACTGATAATATTGAATATGACATCTGTGATATAAACAAGAAAAAACATTAGTTCTACAGGTGGTGTGAGATATAGCATAACAAAGACCTTGAAATTCAGTTACAAATTTTAAGAGAGCTACGTTCAAATAGTTCAGCACAAGAAAACCCTCGAAATCCGGGCAGGGTTGTGATCCACGCCACCTTAACTCGAAGGCCTCCCCATTGCGCAGCCCAGGGGCACACTGATATCCCAGATTTATCACTCATGACCTCACAATAGCATCACTGGACAATAGAGCACACTTAAAACAACACAGATGTATATCATGAGAAACTACTCTCCAGAGTAAAATATTCTCTTGCCATATTTGAAGACATAATGACAAACATGTTGTATAGGCGTGTTTGTAGTGCATGCTAACAGAAATGTAATATACCTAGACCTATTATAGGGGTACAGTGGGACACTGTCCCACTGTGGAGGTGTAGTCACTAGGCCATGCTTTGGGGAAGGTGGCAACAGGACCGGCTGTCATCAGTGTGCTCTAGTTTGCAATGTATATTGCTGTATAAGTATGTCTTAGTACCTCCTGAAGGATAGTTAGTTAAATTTGAGTAGGTATGTTTACTTGCAAACAAAATAATGTATTTGTTCTCATTGCGAGTATGGGGTATCTGTTACTGTTCGGCTTCATGTGCTTGAGTGTGAGATGCCTGTTCATTGTGTGAAGGCCCTTTCATTTGACCACCTGATGTGCTTCCTGGCGTAGATGCATGTTTCATGGTCTGCCCTACACATAATCTGCTTTACAGTCTTCCTCTGGATGTGAAATTTGGGCATGAGCCCTACTATTGTTGATCTACAGACCATCCGTGTTGGTTGTGGTGTGTTTCCTGTTCAGGACAACAGACCTGGGTGTTGGGGTGTTCCCTATTGTGTGTTGCTGAACACTTTCCTCTATGGTTGCTTGGGGTGTTGTGGCCCCAGTGTGAGTGGAAGTTATGTCTTGCATTGTGGATGCATATTCCTTAATGCCACCATGTGAGTGGGCGTGTCACTTTATCTTTAACTGTGCTTTTTTCATGATTTACATCTTCATAAATTCTGCTTTCTTCTCTCTTCTCTCTCTATGCTGCTCTCTCTTCGCACACTTTGATGTGAAAGTTCATCAGTATGTGGTTGCTGGTGTGGGATTTGTAGAGTGGGATTTGTACAAAGGTTTGGTGTGAGTCGGACTACCTTTTTGTGTTGTGATGGGAGGTATGTTATGTTATGTGTTGTGTTGTGTTGTGCAATTATGCCTGGGTAAATGTCCTGTGCGATTGGTTCTACTGGTCCTCACCAAAATCCTATCCCTAGCCTATCACAATCTCAAAATTCCCGATTGCTATTGTTTTAGCCTTCCCTGACGGCAAACACTCCCTCCATATTCATTAGAACGACTCACATCCGTAAAAAGGAAATGGCAGATTTTAATTTTGGAAAAGACTCAGTTGCTGCAATGCACCATTATAGATATGTAAACGAATTTGGTGCTTGGAGGACCCATTTTCTGCCAATTTTCTGTTTAAAAAAACGACTGGATGGATTTGCACCAAACCACCATAAGGTACATCTGACTTCCTTTGTGCCTTATATGTTGCTCTCTAAATGATCCACAAGATCTCCTTGTTGCCTTTTGAAGTCTGATCCCCACAACCCCTTCATAGTTGTGACCTACAGCTTCACACAACTAAAAGTCTACTGCGGATCGGATCCCCCATATACTCACCCTCACTCCACCCGCCTGAACTAGCTTTGTCATAAACATTAGTCTGGAATCCAGATATAATGTTCTGCACTGCTGCTCATTACTTACCTGCTTTAACCAGCTGCTGTCTGCGACCGCAACGTCTTCCAGAACTACCTACTCCGCGCGTTACATCCCGTGCTGCCACCAAAAAACTCTTTTTATGTCTCCAACGTGTTACTGCCCACTTTCTTCCTGGAACCATCTTGTGTCTGTGCACTCTGACCTCGATACGTCTGTAAAGCGAGCTTCTATAACTGCGTTGCTTTAACTACAGTTGCAAGTACATCGTTATTACTACTGTGTATACTTTGTATAATCAGAACTAAATGTTGTGATGCATTCAATACGCCACCCGCATACAAGGCACTGTTGAGACTTGCATTTTTAGATATAGCCATACTTGATTCTGTGCACTTTGTCCTTGACATATAATGTTTAAACATCTTTACAACACCAGCAGGTATTAGTGTTTGACTGGGTTACCCGTTAAATGCCTTTTGTGCATATCTCAGCTCCATGTCACACTTGGCCATTGTGTAGTACTGTTCTTCAGCGCCGACTGCAGCTAGACTCATGTTGCATTGAGCCTTGATGCAGGCTGCACTAGGTTGTTGTGCATAACTGCATCCCGATCCCTATTCATTGTGTCATTCAGACTCTTGACACACTTGGTCTCTATGTATTTTTGCCTTTCTGATACCCATCCAATGTGCAATTTAATCTTACACCACTTCCAGATCATTGCGCCTAATTGCTATTCTGTTGCCCACTGCAGCTCTAAGCCTGATTTTGCATTAGCATTTCTGACCTGTACTTTGCTTGCCACTGTGTCTCATCTTGCATTTAGTATCCTGACACTGTGTTGTAGCTCTAAGCCTTATCCTGCGTTAGCATTTTGACACTGTGCCTCCAAAGGATCTGGTGCCCTACCAGTCACAGTATTGCCGCCTGCCAGCCTCACCATAACCTGATTACGTCCTGGCAGGTGCTAGCTGAAAATTCTCAGCTGCCTAACCTCCCTGCACTGAACTCCTCTGCTTACTCTGACGGCAGTCTTGTAAGCTCATCAATGCCAGCAGACCCTACCTCTCGACCACCAACTGCACCACCTTAGCCAGAGCACTAGTACTCTCCAAAGTCGACTATTGCAATGCTCTCTACCTGGGTACCAGCCAAAAGAACATCAACAAGCTGCAAGTTATCCAAAATAACGCACTAAGAGCAGCTGTGAACATACCCAAACACAAGCACATCTCTGACGCCAGACGATCCTGTCAATGGCTATCTATACCTCAGAGAATCAAATAAAAAACACTTTCACTCACGCACAAATGCTTATCCAACCAAGCACCTAGATACCGCTCCGACAACTTCACGCACCACACCCCATCTCGCCCAACTAGATCAGCCCAAACACACTGCCTAAATATCCCCAGATTTAAGCTCCAAAAAGCAGTAGGTTCAAGCTTCTCTGTGCTTGCAGCTAAGCTCTGGAACTCACTACCAGTCGATCTCAAATCTGAACCATCGTTTCACCAATTCAGACACAGTGCCAAAACCTGGCTACTGACCCAAACAAGTCTAAAAGGCCAATTTACTACTACACAAATGTACTTACTGCCTGCACGATCTGTACAACTTCAATTCTTGTAAATATGGCATATTATATATATTACCTGTAACTGTTTTATAATGTCTTGACTATCTGTATTGTTTACCTACTGACCACGCTTGTTAAAGATTGGCTACGTTGTAACCATGCCAAGCGCCTGGATGCCCCAGGGCCAGGCGGCGCTATACAAATAATAAACTAAACTAAACATTTGAGGCAGATCTATACAGTGGATTAAGCTGTACTTTATTTAATAAATGCACCTTTTGGAAAAACCAATGCAAACAGTACAAAAAACACCCCTTTTTCAAATCTCTCTAATGTTTAAACTGTTGCACCAATGTAAGCCAATATTTACAAATTTGGTTGCTCGGGCCGAAACATCTTTGAAAAATGTAATATAGATACTTCAAATGAGTCAACAGTTAATAGTAAAATAATCTTTTCACAAAGTCAATGAATCTTATGTTTACGTCAACGGCTGTCACCCTCTAATTATGTATATATGTATCGTGCCATACTACAACTAACTCTACAAATTATGCATCCTAACACCATTATTAGCAATTATTCAAATCATGTTCTCTTGCCGAACCCTTAAAGGACAATGTGCTGTAAACCGAAGAAAACATCTTTTTAAATGCTGCAAAAAGCAGACTCATCCCATTTATAAATAGCTGTCTGACACTCGTGAATTCCTTTCTACTAAAATGTAGCAAGTGTTGCAGTGTTCTTCTTTAATTAGTGTTTGCCGTTGTGTCTGTGATTCAGCACCTCCGGCTAAAGAAGCTAATGACTGTTTTTTTTTCGCAATGCCGCAGTTTGTTGCTTATTTTAGCTTGCTTCTTGGTTGTCAGTAAATAAAGCAGAAGGGATGGCTCTGGAAATAGTACCAGCTCGGCAGTTGTAAAGCTGATATGACTAATTTAAAAAGAAAATAGCTTTCCTCATGAGCTGTGCCATTTGCCTTCTAAGATTTCTTTCTGGATACTAACCTTGTACACGCCATTACATATTTGGTTTCTGCTCATTGTATCATCTTCCTTTTTATGAAATCTTCTCTAAAATTGATCCACAATATCTCACCCATTACACAATAGTAGAGTTAATACACGGTTAGACTAACGGCAAATGAAACATGACAGTAGTTTAGGTCTGAAACTTACATATTGACCACATTCTATAAATGAATTTAAAACCAAAAATATGGTCAGGTTTTTGTACTTGGCATCATGTCCGATTTATCACCCCTCTAAGTGCTCCAATACCTGTTCTCATTGCTATGAAGAGCTGAGTCATGCCTACCAGGATTCATAAGTGTGAAGTGCTGGCTGGCTCCATGTCAGAGGCGAGCGTTTAACCCATGAGCTATCCATTTGAATGATATTAGGCTATGTGGCTATTATGGCGTGAACCTAGTTTTCAAGATCCACTGACATACATAGAAGAGTACTGTTGACAGGGGTACAAATGTCAAGTTAAAGCTACTAGTTAGCCATAAAAAGTCACTTGTCTCCTCAATTCTACGCACTTACACAGCGCACAATTTCTCACTTGCCAATGCCTAGTCAAAATGCTGCCCCATGCTGTTAGGTAGCAGATGTATACTCCACCCCCTTATATTTGATTAAAAAAACTATTGAAGTTGACTGACATAACATCCTTTGTTTCCGAAGAGTGTACAAGACTTTAATACTCTTGCTTTTGTTGTGAAGGGCACAGTCTTTTCTCACAAACCTCCTACCATTTTGAGGAAACATACATTTGTAGTCATCATCTGGCAAAACTCCCCTAGAACGACCAAGTTTTGTTTCATGCCATCAATTCCCAATATGGAGACCGATGGGAAATGCGAGACAGACTTAGTGAAATGCACACCTCTGGTGCTGATCCCTCGCATCCGTTTTATAAATGTGCATGTCTTTTGAACATTATGCAGGAACAAGTACATTTGTTTCTGCCTGATGCATTTTTGGACACCAAAATCGAGGATGCAACTGGATAACCGTTTGAAGATTAGGGGAAAGTAAAGACCAGAAAACCCTTGTTAAGAAAAATAAGGTCTAACCTGGATACAACGGCCAATAATAATGTTCTAAACCATATGGAGGAATAAGAGTAATTCCCAGTTGAAATTGGTGTCGCTACTCTAGTAAGAATTAAAAATAGAGAGAGATCTGTGACAAGATTTCTTGACACAGGTATTTAAAAATTGAATAACGGAAAAGAAAAGTGCAATGTGTCTGTAAATCTGCATCATGAATATTTAAGATTGCTATATGAAAGGAAACTTACAAAGAATCTGTGTTTTTATTGAAAATTAGTAAATGTAACCAGACATTTATGGACAAACCTCATGTTTACAGATATGACATAGGACTTTTATGTGATCCTGACGAAGACTTTGCTGTTCGGCAAAGCAATTGAGGCAACTGCTAAGTTAAAACATGTTGAAAAGAACATGTTTTGGAAGTCAACTGACCCATAATTCGGATATATACATATCCAATATATGAAACATTCAGAATGCTACAATTAATTTGGCAGAAAGTTTGAAAATTGTATAATATGAATGATATAAAATGTATAAAATAATATGTATAAATTAATGTGTATGAAATGAATGATGCAATGCATTTTTCAGAAAGTTCGAAAATGTTATAATGGAGTTGGTGAGAGAGTGAATGTGATATAAATGTGTGTGCATGTTGTAAGGAGCTCGTGGTGGCAACAGTAAAGACAGACACAAGTGACCACAGTTCAACAGTGTTTATTAAACTTTATATGCAGGATGGAAAAAAAACACCTAATCTAAACCTAATTTTGATATGGTAGCAAGCTATGACCATCACAAATGATAAGTCAGGATGTGGTAGCCGGTGGTCTCCCTTCACCACGTTTTGAGCATGGGACAAGGCAGGACTCCTGAGTACAACACACGCTCGAGCTTTCCCAGCACAAGACGACAGTTTTGTTCCCAGCTATCAAAACTTTCAGTGGTTAAGTCTCTTTTCTACAAAAAATCTCTTGCATCCGAGGACCTGATGTATTCAAAATAACAAACAGAAAAGTTATTTTCCGTATGTACGTTGGGGTTTGACTTTTCACCCCTGGATCCCCCTCTTCCGGGCTCAGACCCTTCTCGAATGTTGGCCTCCCTCCAATGGGTTGCGACAAGTGAATAATAGGGGGTGTTCCAATCCATCGCAAACCTGGGACGCAACGGCTCCTAACCCCGTAAGGGAGGCATCCGTCTGTAATACAAACTCTTCAGAGAAGTCGACTACCTTCACGATTGCGTTCTGGCACAGAGTCTGTTTCAAGGTGTTATAACATACCTCATCCTTATCATTCCAATGAAGTTTCTGGGGATTCAGCATTCTTATATTTATTTGTCAGATAAACCTATGGTACTATCTTATTAACCTGAGAAAAAAATCTAAGATCACTTTTGGACCTGGCGGTTGGTGTATCTAAGACGGCTTTTACCTTCTCATGTTGGGGCTGTACATTCCCATTCCCTAGGCCAAGATATTTTACGGCTGACTGGGCCAATCTGCACTCAGATGGATTAGCAGTTAGGCCAGCATTTGTGAGTACTTTCATGATGGTATAATGGTGGAAGAGAGGGTCCTCCGAAGTCTTACTATAAATGACGATATTGTCAATATAAGCTCCACAGAAATCGGAATAGGGTTGCAGGATTTGATCCATGAGGCGTTGGAAAGTGGCTGGCACGCTGTGGAAGCCAAAAGGCAGGAGTTTAAATTGGAATAGTCCTAGAGATGTTGAAAACGCAGTCTTTTCTTTATTTGGCCCCTATACAGGAACTTGCCATTACCCTTTGGTTAAATCTAGAGTAGATAGAAAGGTGGCTACTTCAAGTTTATCAATTAGGTCATCGATGCGTGTCATGGAATATGCATTGAAGTTCGAAATGGCATTAATTTGACGAAAGTCTATGCAGAATCCCCAGGAACGGTCAGGTTTAGTGACCAACATGATAGGAGAGGACCATGGCTTGAAGAGAGCTCAATAATATTTGCATTCAACATTTTGTTGACTTCCTTGATCACTATCTGTTGACTTGGCTTCTGGGAGCCTATATGGTTTTAAATGAACCACTTTACCTTTAGGTGTTCTAATATAATGGTATGTGTCTTTTACTCTTCCTGGTTTTTCTGAGAATACATAGGAAATGAGGCCACTAAATCCTTTTGATCATCTTGTTGTTGGATAGATAACACTGGAGGAATTAAGTCAATGTTATCTTCTCTTTGGGAACCAGACAGGCTAGTACTTTGGCATGGGTGGCTGACTGGTTCTCTTTTCACTCTTTCAAGATATTTACGTGATACAAATGGACCTTCTGTTTTCTGTCCGGTTGGGCTACTTTATAAGTACAGGTTCCTGTTCATTCTACTATCTCATAAGGTCCATGCCACTTGGAGACAAGTTTGTTTTCTGAGGTGGGTAAGAGGATCAGTACTTTTGATCCTATGTAGAATGATCTTTTGTTGCCTTTGGGCCTTTTCCATATGAGTACAAACTAAGTCTCAAACCAATTTCATATGTTCTCGCATTCTGGTGGCGGTTTGCGAGATGGGAATGGGGGCCTCCTCTCGTTTTTCCAACATTTCCCGGAGCATGTCCAGGACATCTCTGGGATCTGTACCATCGAGCAGTTCAAAGGGAGAGAAACCTGTGGAAGCCTGGGGGGGTTTACTCACTGCAAATAGTGCCCACGTGATCATTTGGTCCCAGTCTTTTCCGTCCTTCTCTACCAACTTTCATAAAATTAGTTTCAGGGTTTTATTGAATCTTTCTACCAAGCCATCGGTTTGGGGATAGTACACAGAGGTTTGTAAGGTGGTAATGTGGAGTAGCTCTTTGACTGTGGCAATAAGCTTACTCATAAAATTCGAACCCTGGTCTGTTTGTATTTCCCTGGGAAAGCCGACCCTGGAGAAATACGGTAGAAGATGTTTAAGTATCTGCTGTGTGGTATTATTTTTCCTTGGGAATGCCTCAGGATATCAGGTTGCATAATCCAGAATCACAAGGACATATTTATTGCCTAACCTGGATGTTTCTAGAGGTCCAATTATGTCCATACCGATTCTTGAAAAGGGGACTTTTATGATCAGCAATGGGTTCAGAGGGGCAGGTTGTGGGATGTGCGTGCTGGTCTTTTGACATATTTCGCATGTCTGGATGATGGTTTTTATATCAGCGTGGATACCCGGCCAGAAAAACTTCCCACTAATATGCGCCTCGGTTTTAGATTGCCCTAAATGCCCCCCGGTAAAATGGGAATGCGCGATCTCCAGTACAACCTTTTGGTGGCTCTTGGGTATTACCAACTGTGCTTTTACTAAACCTTCCGTAGATGTCTCTCTTCTATAAAGCAATCCTTGTTTTAAGACGAAAAAGGGACTTGTCTTCCCTAAACCTTCTTTTTACGGAATTGCTTGTAGAAAAGCTTCAGCGAGAGCTGGATCATTTTGCTGGGTGAAGGCTAGGTCGGAATAGATGGTGGGCTCTTCGCCCTTACTTTCTTCGATGTTAAGAGATTGATCAGCTTCCTCAAAGCCGAAGTTACCCATGAGGAAAAAAGGGGCTGTGCCAGTCAGAAGGCAGCTCAAGAGAGCTGCTATCGGGAAAATGAGCAGAAAACTACATTTCCCATAATGTTTGTTTCACCGTTGGAGCAGGTGTGTCAATTAGGAGTGCTCTTAATCCGCTCCCCGTCCTCTGCTGCTTGTCAGTGATTTTGTATGCAGGCACGGGTCGGAGGAGACTGGCTGTCATGACGGTGTTGGAGGCTTCAGGAACTCAGGCGCAGCAGTGACGGAGCAGGGCTGTATCCATCATGAGGGATTGGATTGGTTACGCTCTCGTGGCAAGCAGCCCGGGCCAGGCGGTGACAAACGCTTCTACAGTGTGCTGGATTCCAGGGCGCAAACACCTGGCGGCAAGGCCACCAACACTGGACGCCGATTTGCCTGGGGAGGTGCTGGCAAACCCCCCCCCCCCAAGGCCTCAGTTAAGTGAGACCATATAGTGCTGAAAAATACAGAGCATATGATTATTTTCAAGTGTGGGCACATGGTCTTTTCATTTGCATATTGATCCTACATCTCTCGTGAAGGGGACGAACTTATGGTTGCGAAGAGTCGCACATGTAAAAGCAAGTTCTGGGTCAATGGATGTATGGGGTATACCGCGACTCGCGGGTTACGAGTGCTCCATAACAGCGCATGCTGAAAGAACATTAGTAGCTACACACAGGGACTTGCTGTGTTGTTTTGTGGCTACTGGCTTCATGTTTTCATCATTTGTCTACCTAAGGCTTTTCTGTGCAATATTGGTGTACCCTTTGCCGTCTGACACAGCAGGGGGGGGGGTATTACTCTGTATGCCACTTGATTTTAGGAGATCTGTTGTTGCTTATATTTATGTTGCATCATGTGTTTGTTGCTCCACGTTGTCGATGGCCATCAATAACGTCAATGTGCTTATGTTTGTTGCTACATCAGGGGTAATCAGGAAAACAGGAGGCTCGTGGAATCCTAACTAAGAAGGGTTATTACTTGGTTTAATGCTAAAAGGTACTAGGTGTTTAGGTTATGTGTACATGCTATGTCTTTTCCCCATTTTCCCCTTTCCTATGCTCATGCAAGACTCCTAAACCTTTACCCGGTGATCCTAACACCCCCTACCTATCCACAACCTCTTCCTAACCCTCTTCCCCCCCTTTGGCTACCTCGTGGTACCTGTATATATCAAGATCAGGACCCTGTGCCAACCAAAGTGGGAGGGGTCAACTGCATTTGGCTTCCGTGGCTAGGAAGGAGTTGTGTGATACTCCAGGGGTGTGACAAAACATCTTTGTTTTATCTGGTTCACTTTCTTTAAACGGAGGAAATGGAGGTCTTTCCAAGATTCCCTTGCCAATTTGATCTCCCCGATGTACCGCAAAAGGAACCTCACCATGATTCTGTAAGAGAACCTTCACATCTCCCCGGAAGTCGGGATCAGTAACGCCTGTTAAGATTTCTATCCCGAACTTCCATGCTAGGGCAGATTTTGGGGCCAATCGTATGTAGCACCCCGGACGGGGTATCAAAACCAAGTTTGTAGGAATCATTCCTCCTTTTCCAGGGGGGATAATAGCTTCCCTACTGCTACAGATATCAAACCCTATTGATTCCTTGGTAGCGATAGCAGGGCTAGAGGCTGTATGACTACAATTTGTAGGGTTCCCCAATTAGTTTCAAATGAGTCATCTCCCACTTCTGATACCATATGTAAGGAACACATGGTGGAAACAGTAAAGACAGACACAAGTGCTCACAGTTCAAGGTATTAAACTGTATGTGCAGGTTGGAAAAACACCTAATCTAATCCTAAATCTAAGATGGGAGCAAGCTACGACCATGAAATAATAATAAGGAAGTCCTAGTGACGTCTTGTCAAATAAAAGGGCCTATACTAAAACAAATATATATTACCAATCCTTACAACTAAATACAAAAAGTGTGTGTGATAGGATTCGCAAGAAAGAAAGAAGTGTTCACAAACGATAAGTCAGGATGTGGTAGTCGGGCGTCTCCCTTCCCCACGTTTTGAGCACAGGACAAAGCGGGACTCCTGAACACAGCACACGCTCAAGCTTTCCTAGCACGAGACGACAGTTACGTTCTCAGCTATCAGGACCTTCGGTGGTTCAGTCTGTTTTTTTACAAAAATTCTCTTGCCTCTGAGGACCTGATGTATTCAAAATAACAAACAAAAAGTAATTTTGCGTATATACGTTGGGTGCTGACTTCTCACCCCTGGATCACCCTCTTCAAGCCCAGACCCTTCTCGGCTTTTAGCCTCCCTCCATCGGGTTCACTACGGCTTTTACCAAACAACTTCACCTGTTGGATTCACAAGTCTTAATGTCCTTTTAGACAATCTACTGTGGACATCCATCTGTGGGGTTCACTCTTGTCAGCACAATGTTCATTGGGGCCTCATGTTTTGCCACTTTCTGTATTCATCTGTCCGTCGGGTTAACTCTTGCCAGCCTCCCAGTTTCTTCTACTTTCTTACTATGCAGGATTCACTTCCCTTGGCTTTTCCATTGCGTGCCGGTCAAAGACTTTTCGACTGTACAGAAGATTTTGCTAGACCCCTGACTTTGACCTTTTCTTGACGCTTTACTAGGGCCTTCTGATATCGGTAGTTTCAACAAACAGGAAATCAACTAGAGCCTCTCAAATGACCACCCACGTGGTGCCGGACCTCTCTGCAGCTGGTTTTCCCTTACCATGTTAACAGTTCTATGAACTTCCCTTAATTTTCCATTGGCAAATTTTGTTCAACACAGTTCGGTTTCTTATCGGTTCTCTCCTCGACTCACCGGCTGTGATAAACCGCTTGGCTCTTCTTGTCTCTGGAATAAAGGCCGGCACCATGGCAGCAAGCGTCTCTCCGTGTCCTGATTATCAGTGTAGGAGAGCTCCATGTACAGTTGACATCTGCTGCAACAGACGCTGGCTATTGTTTGCGGTATTACGATTCCTTTCACCAAGGTTTTGTGGGTCTGGGTTAGAAATGTCAAGGTCGTTTCTCTCCTTGTCGTCCCTTTGGTTCTCGCCGCCTGTCCTTTCCTCTTGTACTGCCGTACTTGGATAGCTGTCTCGTCGTGCGGTCTGCCTTGTTCGTAGTGTGCTCTCGTGTTCCATCAGGTGTGTGTGATTCTGGTCATTTGCCTGACTTTGCCTGACCCTTGTATAGGGACATGTCAGGTAAATGACGTTGGTGTTAGTCCGTTGTCTTTCGTGGTGTGTGAAAGCGTTTGTGTCGGAAAAGGGGGAGGGGTACAGTTTCAGAGTATCCTACGTAGTAGGATGGGGAAAAGGATTTGGAAGAAGGGGATACCACGCCTCACCAGTCGGTGTCCCACTCCACTCCCGAGTAACCCCCATCCAGGTGATCCTCCCTCACTGGTCCACCCCCAGGAACTAGATCCAATAGCGATGGTCGTGTCGTGTCCTGGCCTGGCCACCTGGATGACAGATCCCCGGGGACCAGTCAGGGAGACACTTTCAAGTTTTCACAATGTTGTTAAGGATTCTAATCGGGTGTCACACACCAGACCAGGACTCTTGCCACTAGCCGAGGATGCAGGGCACAATTAAAACACTTTTACTTTCCTAGAATTCGGATTGAGCTGGCACCCAACCCGTCTCACACCCCCTTTTTTTATTTTATTTTTTTAAATGTTATAGTTTAATTTAAACTTCATTTGTCTCAGATTTTACAGAGTTTTCCTTTTAATTTATGGCATGTTTGTCAAGATTTAGTATTTCTTGTAGGAATTGGCATATTGTGAGAATGAGTTTGTTTGATTTGCCATTGAGCATCGCCGTCCATCTTTCTTCTTTCTCCATCGTCTGTTCTCTAATCTTGTAGTAATCACTGAGTCTGGTTCTTTGTTCTGAAAGGTCATTGCATTCCATGAGTAGGTGGAAGAGAGTTTCTGATTTCTGTGTGTCTGAGCAAAAACGGCAAAAATGTTCTGTTGGAGGGATTTGTCTCGTTTTTGCTAAGTAGAAGCGGGTTGGTATTATGTTCATCCAGATTTTCAGATATATTGCTCGCATTTTGTTGTCGGGAAAGATGGTCATGTAGGCTGGGAGTTCATTGATTGATCTCATGTCTGTTTTACATTGTATATTCAGACTGTATTTTGTTTTTTCCTTGGTGGTTTTTATCCATTCATTTCTCATCAGTTTTACTTTTGCGTGTTGAGGGCGCAGCGTGAGCATTTCATCTGAGATTTCTTGAGATGTCATAAATCGTTCGAGATTATCTTTCCACTTGTCAAGGATTGTGTTGTTCATTGCTCTGGGGTGAGATCTTAAGATTTGGATTGCCAGTGTTTTTTCGTCTGTGAGCAGCTTGCGTTATAGGTCGAGATGTTTCCACAGGACAATTGAGCTGATGGATTGTACTGCTACTTTGTGTTTGATTCTGGGCATAGGGAAAGATGGTGGCAGTTGTAGGATCTTGCGCCAGAAAGAAGCTTCTAGTTTTGTCCAGTCGTAATCCACGGCATTCATCATTGCTTCTGTTCCATAAACTATTGTTGGGATCACTTTTTGTTTGTAATATGTTGTTATGGGTTTGAATGAGTATTTGCCGTACTTTCGCTGGATCACGCATCCTTGTCGCGCCAGTGATTGGATCTTTTGTTCCAGTTTCGCTGTCCATTCTTTTTCAGATTTGGATTGATTTATGTGGATACCCAGATATTTGAATGTGGGTACTTCTTCTAGTTGGTTGACGTTTAAATACATTTTTAGTTGTTTTTCTTTTTTATTGGATGTTCTGCTCAGTTGCATGATTTTCGTCTTCTTTGTATTAATTGTAAGTTCATTGAGATTCATGTATTGGTTTAGTTGTGAGAGACTATTTTGGAGGCCTGAGGGTGTCTTATCCAACAGGATGATGTCGTCTGCATATGTCATGATTTTTACTGGTGTTGAGTTGACCTTTGGAGGGTTGAGGGCATCGGGTTGGAGATAAGTCTCGATGTCTGCGGTGAAGAGGTTGTATAATGTAGCTGCTAGAGGACATCCTTGTTTTAGTCCATTTTCAGCTGATATTTTCAGTGTTGTATGGCCTTCTCTTGTGAGTCTTATTGTTATTGAGGTATTTGAGTAGAGTTGTCTGATTAGCCCCAAGATGTCGTTTGGGCATTTCCATGTTTCAAGTTTATTCCATAGTTTTTGTCGAGAGATTCCATCAAAGGCCATATGAAGGTCTATGAAGGCCGCGTAGATTATTGTTTTGTTGTGAATTGCTTCGTGTTTTATCAGATTTAGCAGAAGTAGATTGATGTTTATACCCACGTTTGGGTTGAAGCCAGTTTGTCTTATTGAGAATCGTTGTGTGTCTGATGCCCATTGGTTGAGTTTTTTTAGAATAATGGATGCAAACAGCTTCCCCAGGGGGTCAAGTAGTGCAATTGGGCGAAAGTTTGTCGGATCGTCTCTAGGTCCATGTTTATGGATGGGCACTATAGTTGCGGTTTTCCATGACAAAGGTATCTGGTTGAGGTTGTTTATGAGTGTCATGATGTTACTCATGAGGCTGGCCCATGAGTGTGGATCTTTCTTGATCATCGAGTTTGAGGTCCCGACAGGGCCTGGAGCATAGGATATATTGAGTTTTTGTATCATGTCTAAAATGTCTTGGTGGTCGCAGGTTACCATCCACTAAGTCTTCTGTGTCTTCGATTCTTTTTCGGTTTCTTATGGTCGGGCTTTGTATATGTTCGTGTAGTGTTGGATCCATCGTTGTTCTGTCACGTTTCCAGTGAGTTTGTGTTGATGGCTGAGTTGTTGTTCAATAAGTTCCATATGTCTCTGAGGTTGTGTGTTTTATAGGTTTCTAAAATTGCCTCTGCATCTGCTTGTAGTAGTGTAATGCGATGCATTTTGATCCAGTTGTTGTAGTTTTGTTTTGCTGCTTTTATTTTTGTGAATGAGTCTTTGTCTTTCCTTTTCTTTAGTTGACGCACAGTGTTTCTCAGCGTCCTTTTCCTTTCAGACAACTCCTTGTTGTAAGAGTGTAAATGGATCTTTGTGGTTTGTTGCTTTATTTGCTTGTAGTAGGGTTGGAGTAACCACTGATAGTTTAATTTCTGGTTGTCAGGGAGAGTGATTTGGAGAAATTGGTTTGTGAGCAAAATTGTTGCTTGTTGAGTTATATGTAGTTTTCTGTCAGCTGTGCAAACTTCTAATGGAATAAGTCGATGGGACTGTGGTTGCCGCAGAATATTTTGTCTATGTATGATGAGGTGGTTGTGATCGCTCTTTGATGTTGTGATTATACTGGCTGTTTCTACTGTAGCTCTCAGTTCTTTTGAGAGTTAAATGTAGTTGATGATGGCGGACGATTTGCCTCGGGACCAGGTGGGTAGGAGCTTGTTTGTTCCGTCCGTAGGATAGTCAATGAGTGAGAGATTACGGATGTTGGTTTCTTTTGTCCATCTTTTAGCGCGAATTGTTCGTTTTCCGTTTGGGATGGGTTGTCCGTCTTTGTGCCATAGGTGGAAGTTTAGATCACTGCATAGTATGAATTCGATTCTTGTATGCTTGATGATGAGGTTGTCCATTGTTAGGAAGACACCATCTAGGAAGGCTTTGTTTTTGATTGCAGCAGGGTTCCAATAGAGGTTCATGATCGAGATTTTTCTTTCTTGTTGGTGGTTTGCGGAGTCAGGATTTGGGCCTCCTTTTATTTTTATGACAGTATTTTGTATCCACGGGTTGATATTTGTGGTTTGAAGTATGGACCATGCCGATCGATCTTGATTAGCGTTAATAGGCCTGATGATGGTCTTCCCTTAGGTCTTGTTGGTGCTGGGTTGAGGAATGTTAGGAAACCATCGCAGCATGGGGTATTAGACAGCCAGGTTTCTTGGAAACAGATGATCTGGTACGAATCAAATTCAGGTGATGGGTCGTTGAACAGATGGGAGCTTCCCCGTGAAATTGGGTATCGTATGCTTTGGAGATTTGTTTCCGGAGGGAACGTTTGTGTCCCTAGGGGACTTGAGGGAGAGGGGGACACTTTTAGCCCTGGATGTATTTCTATACTTCAGGCTCAAGGTGAGTTTGGGTGCAGTCTTTAATACCTTTCCTGACCAACCGCCAATATCCCTATATTGGATAAGACGCTTAATGGCCTGATGGGAAGACGTATGATCACAGGGCTATACTCAATGTTTATCCAATCCAGGGGTATGGGGGCACCACACCCGTGGGAAAAATGGGAGAGAACATTGGGATGGGAGATCCCGAAGGAGGCTTGGACATACTGCTGTGAGGGAATTATCCACCAATTTTATTGCACACCTGCCAGACTCAAGGAATTCTTCCCGGACACCACAGGGAGATGTAAAAGGTGTCACTCAGAAATGGCTGATTTTCTTCACGTTGCTTGGAGTTGCCCAAACATGCGACAGTTTTGGGAGTGTTGGAGACGATTGGCGGGATTATAGGCCAATCAGTGCAGCCTGACCCAATGATGGGATTGTTGGGCTACACGAAAGAAGTCCCTGGGGGAATGCGGAAATTAGTGACCTTGTTCCTTATACTGGCTAAGCGGAGAGTGGCCATGCTGTGGGGAAGGGGGAGAGCTCCCAAAATTTCACAATGGAAAGATGACATTATATATTGTAATGACATGGAGAGCGGATAGGGATCGTTAAACAGGCAACGATGTTGCGATACTGGCATGTGGGATGCGCATACACACTACCTGTTCCAACAATCTACAACTGAAGGCTTTGTGGAGTTGACGGTGGCAACGAAACGGGGAACTAAGGGCGGAATGTTTGTGGTTCAGAATGCACCTGTGTGGGTAGCCACCCACTAGCTAAGCGTGACTGGGAAAAAATGCGGGCCGACCAATGGTCAATGACAACAATTATCTATGTAGGCTATATTTACTGATCTGATGTAAAATGTCAAGATGCGATGTGTCAAGCGGGGGAGGGGTTTCGGGGTTTGTTAGTACTCTATTGTGGTTGTATTTGCTCCTCTACGAAACGTAATAAAAATAAATAAAAACAAAAATAAAAAACGTTAAAATAGACATACTCGGAATGCAGTTTTTATGCTGAATGACGGATGCACATCACACGGATAATATGAAAGTGAAAGAGTGACTATAAATTAATGAGAGGATGAGATTCTCAATGGGAAAGGAAATTCGGTTTTAAAAATAAAAGGTAAAAGAGGTGACTGTTGAGTTTTTGTCTGCCAACGCGCTGACTACTTATTTGGACCCTTGCACTTTGTGCTCAAGTATAGAAACGGGGTTCCTATTGGACTTTTAGACATTGCAGGTTGTGATGAATGGACATGCACGTTGTGCGTTATTAGTTATAGTGTCCACACCCCCACGCATACTTGTGTAATTATAATACATGAAAACAAATGTGAATTTATACGTTTTCTGTTTTTGTTTTCTTTCTTTTTTTTTTCTTACCCAAGGTGTGTCTATTGCACGTGAACCCGTCCCCCCTGGCGTGGTGACACTTTCCTTCCTTAGGCTACATAACCCTTGGCCCCTGCGCACCCGCGCGCGCACCTGCGAAGTACATTGAAGTACTGTTAGCTGTTTGCAGTTCGTGGTTCAGGGTCTGGTGGGTTGACTAATCTTTCCTTTCCTTATAGGTACTGGTGGATTTCCGAAAAACAACGCTAAATGTTAGACGGCCCTAATCTATAACACGTGAACTAACGTATTTGTGGGCGCAAGAAGCCCCGGATTTAAATAATCTAAACATAGAAAATACGGTAATCCGGGTTTGATAAGGGGCTAAAAGTAAGATGGAAACCACTTTGCGCAATGGGAAAAAAATTAAGGACTCTTATACACAAGAGTCCGTAGGCATAAACCCCATACGTACTAAAAATAACAACAACAAAAAATAGAAAGTTTGAACAGCCTCTCTAAACAAAAACCTACCTTTCTCTCAATGTCAAATCATCTTGTTGACAATATGGTTGAAATGAACACAAATGTTGAGACTCGCGATAATATTGCTATATGCTCGTTGAAAGAGATTAATAAAGATATCACTCATGATCCATTTGCTGAACAAGAAATAATAAAAAAAGATTATACACACGTTGTAGACACGTGTGAGAATAGTTCTATGCCTGCTGTAGACATATCTATGCTTGCCCCTGTGATTGTAGCTGACATAGATAAAGGGTGCGCCTTTCCCTGGGCCCCTCGACACCAGTATCTATATCTGGACAATTCAGAGAACATGTCCACTTTCACAAATTAGATATGCAAGATCATAGCAATTTATCGCACAGCTTCCTTCAAAAGGGAGAGGAATTCAATGATAAAATCCCATACCAAGCGACAAGCTCTCCAACTGTAATTGCAGGAAGGCAACAAATAGCTCCAACAGAAAGGACTTCACCAGGAAATATACAATCCTCATTCCCTATATTTAGCAATAATCCCTCATTGGATGCTTCAGCGCAAGCAGAGAGAAAGCTTTCAGAAGCCTTGGAGATAGACACGCATGGCTTTCCGGTAATTACAAGAATCCTTAATCTACTAGACAAGGGACACGATCTTACACACATGCTACTGAGGGATAAATAACATTTCGCTTAACTCCAAAAAATTATGCAAAGTAGAAGGATTTATCCTTGCACAAGAAGCCTGTCGTAAATTGCACGCAGAACACCCCACAAGATCGGTGCGAATATTTGAACAAGAATATGGTACAAATAAGGCACTGGTTTGTAATTCCATAGGAACACAAACGAGTAACGACTCATTATTGCATCATGGAGTTCCAAAATCCTACGCAAATATAGCATGTCAACAAGAGAAAACCACATTCATGCAAGGCAATGGAGATCAGATTGATTATATAGAAATTGCCAAAGCTCAACATGAGCGACTGTTGCAGATGGAACAATTTATATATCAATCTAATCCATAATTGCATCACGATAAAAACTCTCAATTGGAGATACCATTAAAACCTGAGCAAGAAAGACAAAATGTTTCTCCAGACAGTCCCTCAGCGATAGTAGAAATTATCGCGAAGGAGATAGATCTGGAAAAAATAAACAAAGAAGGAGAGAACTCAATTACCTCACTGGAAGGGATATAACATATATCGAGAAGAGCAAGAAAAAACTATCAAAGAGCACTAAAAAGATGGCACAAGAAAAAGGTTGAGACGATTGGAACACATCATGGAGAAAAAAAAACTCCAGGTAATAGCAAAGAAGGGAAAAATACAGAATCAACCTCCCCATACAAATACTGATGACCATGCCTTAAACCTAAGTCAACTAAACGAGGAAAGTAAGATAGTATTACAAATACCTCCACAAGAAACGAATGAGAAATGCAGTGGAGAGGATAAAGATCAATTGACGAGTCATGAAGAAAACAAAGCAGTACAAGCAATACAAACAAAAATGAAAGCATACTTTCCCGAAACACAATTAATAAAAACTAAGAACATAAAAAGAACAGAAAACCTTTCGGAAAACGTAAAATCACCCTCCAAAAATGTTATGAACAAACAAACAGGTATAAATACCTTGATGAATCAAGACCTGACAATGCCAACGCTGGTACAAACACGTGCTGAAATTCACGTGAATTTGATAGAACAACAAGTACCCAAAGCAACTGAAGCTATGCTAAACAAGCAAACTTCATCAAACATGACCATTCCAGCACAAATTAGTGAGGGGAACAATTTGGAAAGAAAACCTTCAATTATGCAAACGCGAATACAAAATAGTTTTACAATACCAGGTTTTCCTTCAAGATGCATGCAACCCAACACCTATTTGTCATATTCAAGATACTAATTTGCTAACAAACAATAGAGTATTGGAAAACGCAGAGAATGAGGACATTTCTCAACCCTTGACCATCATTGATGCAACTTTAGTAGCATTCAACAAAATCCCAGATGCCATGAAAACTACAATTGGTTGGAAAAGCGATCCTAAAACCAATGGAAAGAAAGGATCAATCGCTCCTTTCTAATGAAATCCCTTTACAAAATTCCTCATTTAAGAAACTTGGTTTCTGATGATATCGAAAGCATTCGCTTATCCAATATAAATAATAATCGAATGCTTTCGACTTTGCTTTCTCCTATCATCGCTAAGTTACTCTGGGAACATAAATATGATTTAATGATGTTAGGGCTAGAACTGCATGCTTTTCATGCAGTGGAGGAGGCTATGGATTTTCTTGACTTCCAACCACCAATAATGCCAACTCTGGGAAATAACACAAATCAAGTTACCTCCAACACAGAAACATCTAAACAAATGTTGGAACACTTAGCCTCTCTTACCACAGTACTTAATGGATTATCCTGGTTGGAACCGCTGATAAAAGCTGCATCCACAATAAGTTCATTGCAAGCTCCCTCATAATTGGAAGACTTAAGAATTAGTATGTGGAACTGCTGTGGCTTCAACAATCTTAAGAGCTGGCTACGACAGGCTCACGATGATTTGTTACCACACATTTTCTTGATCCAAGAAACTATGTCGATATTTGAACTGAAATTTGATGGCTATACCTCAATTGTACATCAAGCGGTAGGGGGAAGGGGTGGCAGACCAGCAGGGGGGATTAGCTATCCTCATTAAAAATGTGCTTTCTTTTAAGATAAATCATATCCACCACTCAGATTTGTTGTTATTGGTAGATGTATCAATAGACATGTTTTACAGCTCTAATGTTTTTTTAATATCACTCTATTGGAACCCTTCTTACATGTCAATTATACAAGCTTGCGAAATGTTTGAAACAGTTTTACACGAGGCATATGTAAAATCTCCATATGCAGAAATCCTGATAGGAGGTGATTTTAACTCTACGCTTGCACCAGTTCTGGATCTTAAGACTACTCAAAAATTGAAAACATACACCAGAAACACTAATGAAAAGGGTGACAAGTGGGTTCAATATGTAGAAAGTTATGATTTATATCCTATTGAACCAGACGCTACCCATAAAGCATATACGTGGAAAAGAGGATCATCCTCTTCACAAATTGATTATTTGATAGGTTCCAAAACTGTCTGGGTGGATGTCTCCCTCCTGTACACTGCACCCTGCACTAGGAGACCATTTAATGATTACCTCCCTATTGAGATGCAATTATGCCAAACATGTTTGTGATCCTACATTAACATTGATTCAAAGCAACAGAACAAGGCTTTCCATTAATTGGAACCAAAGTACCTGTAGAAAAATATCTTTTCTTGTCAATCGAGATCTATGGACAAGTAATATGCAGGTACCAAGTGAGATGGATGCTATTATGCAATGGAATCTAAAGATGATATCGGGTCATATAAATTTTGTAGCCAATGAGCAAACGGCGCAAATGTCAAATATATACGTAAAGGTCCCCGGTGCAACAGAGATCGCTGAGCTTAAACGCAAAAAAAACCCAGTGAATTAAGGAAAATAAGGAAGTCTTTTATGCCCCATGAAGTGATTGAGTACACAAATATAAAAAAAAAATAATAATCACGCAATTCAAAAACGATCTATCGCGTATTCGAACCAACAAGCTGTTACAACAAAACCAAAATATGGTCAAAATGATATGTAAACGTAACATCAGCGACATATGGAAACACCTAAGAGGTAATAAAAAAGAGCAAACTTTAGAATTCGAATCGGCAATTGATGGAGCATCTTGGACTTCCTTTTTTCTACATAAATACAGCATGCCGGTTGAATTTTCTTATTTAGAAAAAGCACCCAAGATAGAAACCATACCAGCTATTTGCCCTTGGGACATAAAAGACATACTGTATGCGATAAATAAGTTGAAAGCGTCTAGATGTGCAGGGCCTGATGGTTTACCCCCTTGTGTCATTAAAGATGATCCCTTATTTTAGGCACAACTACTTCTACAAAATTTTCAGACGATATTCCGCACCAAATCAATTCCTTCTTCATGGTGTACATCAATAATAATACCTATACACAAAAAGGGGAACCATTGAAAATCCTAATAATTTTAGGCCAATTGCCTTACTGGACGTGTCTGCCAAAATCTTTTCCATATTAGTGTTGCAAGAAATTGACAGTGATTCGCAATACCGATTGCCTACGCATAGCACAAGTGGGTTTTCGGAAGGCCATGGGAACTACACTAAATGCAAGTATTTTGGCTCACTTGATTGCATCCTGTAAAACTCCTGACAAAACTCCCATTTTTGTTGCTTCTCTTGACCTTAAAGCGGCCTTCGATTGTGTTATAAGAGAAATTTTATGGCAAAAGATGCTAAATGTTAATTTTCCAATACACTTAGTAACACTGATTTCCATGCTTCACCACAAAACAAATTTTAGGGTGAGAATTACTCGTGAAGGATCCTTAACAGATGCTATCCCTAGTTGGATTGGGGTGAAGCAGGGATGTAACTTAGCAGCCATTCTCTTTAACTTGTATATGGCTGACTTGGACATGATCTGGAATGAAAATGACTCATTTGCAGTACGATTAGGAAACCTCAAGTTATCTTGGTTAGCCTATGCAGATGACATTCTTCTATTCGATAAAACACAGGCTGGACTGCAGGCAAAACTGGAGAGTTTTCAATCATACTGCAACAATAACAATCTCAAAGTTAACCCCCAGAAATCTAACACCATGATTTTTGCAAACAGAAAAAAAATATGCCACTTTACGTGGACCATTGGAACAACAAGGGTAAATGTGGTGCCAGAAATGCGCTATTTGGGTTATAAGGTCTCTAACAATTGTTCAATAAGAAAAACTAAAGAACTGTTGATGGAGAAAATGCAAACTGTCAAAGGGCAAATGAAAATGATATACCACAAATTCTGTGCATTCTCCCCGATTCCTCTTTATGAATATTAAGGTGCGGAAAGTAGAAGCGATTCTATTATACAGAGTTCAATTAAATCTAGTAGATCTGGGACCTTGTCTCAATCGTATACAAGGAATATTATGGAAAAATGCCATAGGTCTGCCTCAGAGTCTCCCTAATGCCATCCTAAAACACGAACTGGGAATTACATCCTTAGCAGCACGCTATCATTGGCGTTTACTTTCACTCTATCTGAAAATGCTAGATCCGCTGCGAAATTCGATTTATATAGAATTTTCAAAAATGATAACCCAGAATCATCCCGTATCAGTATTAAAATTTAAAGAAAGAATGGATAATCTCCTGTTGAAAATCAATAGGAGAGTGGATAACTTAGATGTAAATGTCCAGAATTTTTTTAAAAAACTGTTTGAATACGACTGGGTAGAATGCATAACACAATTTTGTTCATATGCATCCTTTGAAGAATATGCAAGATTTACTCGTGCCCAAAGTCCTCGCTTGAAATACTTATTGTTATGTCCAGACAAAATGACTCGTAGAATATATATGTTGTTCAGAATGGATCTGATTCACACCAAAGTAAGAAAAAGTTATTGGAATAATGATGAAAATGTGAGAAGTGACCAAGTTTGTAGATTCTGTAAAGAATCACTAGAATCATTGAAACATTTATTTTTATACTGTTCCTACTTTGAAAATACACGTGTAATTATGTTGAAGGAATTTACAGATGCCAATTCGACTTTCGCAAGAAACTGTATTTGGAAACATTGTATGTGGGGAGCGAGCAACACGGCCATAATAGCAATGGTACGTCTGATAAATCATATTAGAAATGAAATAGAAAAACAGAGTTTTAAGAACTAGTTTAAAAGCACGACACTGATGAAAAATATAGTGAGGAAAATTAATTTGGTAAAATGTATGATTGAATGCTTTTTGATGAGTATATATAAGCTTATTTTGTTCTTTGTACTTACTGTATATGTTATCTAAAATGTATTTTTAATCAAGTTATTTTGTAAAGGTGTTTTACACTAAAAACAAATATTTTAATTTTAAAAAAAAAAGCAGTTAACAGAGAAAATCGGTTTGGAAAGCAAAGGGCAAGTTTCACTTAAACTAGATTTTAGTGGCTAGAAAAGAGAAACGCGACCCCTGAATAGAAAGGTTATGCTGCAGTTGTAACCCTTTACGCAGTGTGCCTCTTTTTAGGGAGAATTAATTTATTTAATAAAAATAGTACTAAGGACTTGCACAAGGACAGAAATGAGTGGAAGAAAGGCGCTAACGCTTGGAGATCAAGGACAGGATGCACAGACGATTCTGACAAGGTAACAGAGCAAAGGAGGCAGTTTGTTGTTGTTGGGGAACGAAAATACTCACAACAAGCACTTGAATGGGGTATTTTGAGCAGCGGACCGAGTTTCTGGACAGCAACGCAATATCTGGTCACTGGTCACAGCTGCGGATTCTCCTAGCAGAAAACAGCTAGGCAAAGGTCTGGTCACGGCACAGCAGAACCTCAGCTGGATGGGTCGGGTAGCAGGGCAAGCGGCCAGCACTGGATAATCCCAATGAGGGTTCAGCCACCTTTCCTCTTTCTCCCTGAGTTGTTGGGAATTTTTAGTGGGGTTTCTCTGGATCACTGATCCTGCCTGGATCGGGTCAGCTATGCTCTAGCCTGGCAATGGAATCTGGAATCTTGCAGGATGAATATGGAATATCTGGATACGCAGGAGCTGGACATTTCAGAAGAGATTGTCTCCTATCTCTGTGAGCCTTTACCTGTTACACTCACCTGAAATTCACGGGGACACCCCCCAGCCAGTTGGTCGCTGGTATCCTTCTCTATGGTCCCCAGGTGTGGTCCGCGGTGTAAGTTCCGCCTGGAAATACAGGAGGGCTGTGTTTAGGGTGGGTTGACCAAGGTAGTATTCCCCCCACTTCCCGCGTGACCGCAGCCCCTTTAGGCCCTCTCCTCACATTGTTGTAGAAGTGGGCGAGCTCTCCGTCCTGGTTTCTTGGCACGGGCACGTTGTCTTTCGTGGGCGAGTGCGGTCTAGTTACTTCACTGACAGCAACCCGCTTAATGTCTTTCAGGTAGGTCTTGAGTTTGTTATTTCTGCATGCCTTTTTCTGTGTGGTAATGTCTCTGTTTCTTCTCCCTTAGGTGTGCGGAGCATCCATGGGGATCTCGCCAGTAATGATGATGCCCAACCAGCGCTACGATGTGGTAAGTAAGCGATTTGCACTGCGCTGCGATGTCATTATTCGCTGACCTGTTTTTTCCTTCTTTTTGTAGGTCGCGGTATGCTCTCAACGAGTGTGGCTTCTCGAAGCGATGCCGACCAGAAGACGACCAGCCAGGTAAGCCTTTCGAATAGTTCGTACCTTGCAATGTTTTCGCTTCTTTCAGGTCCTTTGGTACGGGAGGCGCGCTGATCCAAGATGGAGAATGCAGGTAAGATGCTGCTGCTAACGATGTTCTTTTGTCTTTCTGCAGGTGCTGGTTCTCCCAGGCTCGAAAGGTAGCTGGATACGGTGAGCGTCACGTTGCAGACTGCAAAGTAAGGCGAAGCGTGTGGTCTTGTCCGGGTGTGGTTTAAATAGCCCCCACAAAGTAGTCCAGGTAAAGTAGTCCCTAGGCCACCACACCCAAAACACTATACCACATAGCTTGGTTCCTAGAACCAAGCTATGTGGATGCCTCCATGTTGGCTGATAGCCTAAAAAAGTAGTTCCTGGACACATGGCTCTCACGATGTATGAGCCTGGTGCCAAAGGCGCCAGGACTGGCCCCAAGAGGGCCTGGGAAGTGGATGCCAGGTTTTATTTGAGATCCGAGTCCTGATTCCACCTGGCAAATAGACTTGCCAGTGGGGATCTGGGATGAGGGTCGTGACACTACCTTTTACAAGGCAGGTGACATCACAGGATTTACGATGGGGGCAGACCTTTGGCTTGACATGCCTCTAACAACTGGATTGGTCAGGAGTTACTGTTACCGCCTTCCTGTCAACTTCAGCGACATGACATCAGTTTTATGGGGTGTGCTTACAAAGCCCATGCCCTCCCACAGTAATTTTTGCCAAAAATCAGTGATGACATAAATTGCAAATTTTTACAGTTGTCATTTTAGAAAATCACATAGGCAAATGACACATTTCATACAGAGCATGGCTCCCACTCCCAAGTCTGTACTTTGTCATTTCGCCCTCCTAATAATCTTTCACACTTTTCAGTGGGAAATAGTTCACCTAAAATACTACAATTTTATATACGTGTACCTATTATCACAGAGCATGTTTGCTTTAAATTTTAGAGTTGCACCATGTACACTTTCCCCATGATTTCCATTTTTTGCCGTTTGCGTCCACCACATGCTAGGGACAACTACTACAAAAATTGCATTTAAACTGTTAAACTTTCGCATTGCTGCGTTGTCCGGTTGCAGAAATAAAAGTCTTAAAGTTTATTAAATAAAATAGTCTTTTGCCCCAGATGGGCTGGCTTTTGTCTTCCAAATAAGGGCATTTCCTTCCAACCCACAGCCAGCTGTCAGCCCTAGTCCTGTGTTGCCATGGAGTTGCCTTTGAAGCTCCCCAGTTTGAGGGGAGGTGCTGCTAAAAAAAAGTCACACCTATGTTTCCCACAAATCCACTCTGCCAGGCTGGAGCACAGCCACAGAGTCCGAAGGAAGAGGGTGCGATATCCACCACCATTGCCTTTTCATAGGCTCCGGGGGCTGGTCCACTTTGGGGGAAGCAGATCCTGTTCCCAGGAAGCAAATGTCCTTTGAAGCCAGGAAGCAAACGACCTGTTCAACTGGCCTCACAGTAAATGCAATTTTTTTTCTGAACCAGAAAGCAGATCTGTTGGAATTAAATATCCCATATATGTTTACAAACAAACCCACCCTCACATTTCTAGGCAAGGACAGGGCCTTAATTCAGCATTTCACTTTTCAACAGCTTTTTCTTGTTTGTCAAAAGCACATTTTACAAGTGGGTTAAATTCTGCTGGGATGTCACTTTCAAATGCAGCTTTTCCTGGTATCTTTATTCTGAGCATTTCCATGGCCATAGTTAATTTCTACTACACAGGAATCTGTTCCACACAAGGGTCCTTTGAAACTGACATGCTAAGAGAGGGAGGGCTTCTTATGAAGAATTTAGCTGTGATATTTTGTTGCAAAGTAAAGCGTGTTTATTCGTATGGCTTGGAGTGAAGTTCTTTGTTATTTCACAGATCTTGCCTGGCACAGCCTGTCATTCAGTGAGAAATGCCCCCTTTTGCTGGAGCACAACCAGAATATGAATGGACATAGCTGGGTCTCACTGGATCAGAGCTGTGTACTGTTGAACAGATGAAAAAGGGCATCAGGGCACAGTCATTTTAAAATGCATAATATTTCCTTTTTCAGTGAAAAGCTTTGGGCTGGCAGCCTACCAGCGCTGCCTTTGAATTCTTTTCTTTTTGGTGCAAATTAACTTTTCTCTGGAGCCACTGAAGAAAATACTGGCAACAATTCTCAGGGTATTTGGTGTTTCATCTTGCCCCATATGTGGCTGGTAAGACAGCGTAGCCATTATTTTGGTGACTGCAAAACACAGTTTTAAGGCAAGGTGATAGTGCTCAACAGCATCAGCGCAGCCATTCTGCTGGTGACTGCTGAGATGTGGTTTGGTGGTGTAGGGGAGTTCTGCTGGGCGGTAGATGTATCCCACAGATCCCCCCGACTTTCCCGAGACTTCCTGTTGAGAGAAAGTAGGGCAAAGTAGGGTTCATCGGGCAGAGTTCTTTTTCCATCAGGGAGCAGTAATCCGCGATCCTCCCTCTGTCTTTCGTTGGAGTGTGGAGCGACACCCCCTTTTCTTCCTTCCCTTTCTCTTTCGTTGGAGTGTGGAGTGACACCCCCGTTCCGGGTCCCCGGGGAAGTCCACCTTTGTCTGAAGGAACGGAATCAGTACTCACTAGTGAATAAATAGACAGGTTACAAAATGTTCCCACTGACTGTCTTCCCAGAAGGTTGACATCAGTGGGACACATGTACATTACATTTATTACAGTATGCGAACAATATCAGCAAATAATTCCTTAACAAGGCAAAGATAGTTATTTTTACGCCATGGTTATGTGAGGCACTTTTGCAATGATAATGAGGAAAAGTACTCCCTGTTAAATAGATATACCTATGGACCTACCTGTTCCCTTCTGGTTCTTCTTTTTCTTGTCCTCATTCTCCAGATGTCTCCTCTATTTGAGTTTCCCTTGGCTCCTCCAGCAGTTGCAAAGTGTTCCTGGGATGACAACTCTTTAACTGATTAATGTGGACCCATTTCTCTTCTGCCAACTCTCCTTTGGGGATGCAGATTCTTTAGGCGACAGGTGAAATTTTATCTACAATTTCAAAAGGACCGTGCCAGTTAGGGAGAAATTTCTGCTCCTTGGTCGGGTTCCTTTGAAAATTGTACAAGTAGACCCTGTCTCCTATTTGGTACTCCTTTTTGGTGGTTTTCAAATCATATTGAGTCTTCATCCCCTCTGCTGATTTTTCCAGATTCTGCTGAGCGTACGCAAAAGCATGTTGAAGGAGTTTTCGTAGATTCTCAGCATACTCATGTGTTGTGGAGGCGTTTATCAGTGTCTGCTCTCGTGTTCTATAGAGCAGATTCTGCAGTAGCACCATCCTTCGTCCAGTCATTAGCTCAAATGCAGACATTTTGATCGCAGAAGTTGGTGTAGATCTGATGGCCATCAGGACAAGCGGTAATCAGATGTCCCAACTCGGCCCAGAATCTACCACAAACTTTTTTAGAATGCTCACAATTGTTTTATTGTACCTCTCACTCCCCCACTAGAGGGTGGCGGTATGCAATGTGAAGTTTCCTTTTTACCCCTAGTATCTCCCACATCTTTGTCATCACTTCGCTGGTTAAGTGACTTCCTCAGTCTGACTCAATCCTTTGGGGTAGGCCAAAATGTGAGAAGATGTGGTTGATCATCAGGGAAGCTGCTGTTTCTGCCTTGCAATTTGGGGCCGGGAGACATTCCACCCATTTGGTAAACAAGCATGTTACTGTTATATGTACTTGTTTCCCCTAGAAGAGCGAATCACGGGCCTGATGAAATCTACTTGTAAATCTGACAATGGCAGGGTCATCCCCCTCTTCTGGAGGGGAGCTCGGTGTATGAGTGAACTTGGCACACACAAGACACCCCATCAAATATTGGTCGAGGTCCTGCCCCATGTGTGGCCAGTATGCAACCTCCCGCAAGATTTCTATAGTAGTCTGAAACCCTCGATGACCGGCTGTGGCCGCGTCATGGCCGTGACTTAACATCAGGCTCTGGAATGAGGTAGGTACCACCCACTGGTCACATCCAGAGATGGATCTCCTTACCAACAAACCGTCTTGGATTCGGAACATTTTGGGACACTTCATCAACACCCTGAGATCCTCTTTCCCAATGTAATCGGTATCCGTGAAAGGAAAGTTCTCAGGGTCCTCAATGTGTTGATACAATTTTCCAATAATCTGATCCCCTTTTTGTGCCGTGATTAAATCAGCATCTGGGGTCTCATTACTCCACTGGGCAGTTGAGAGTTCCTTGTGAGCATTAGTCTGGGACCTAGTGACAGCAGTGACCTGGATTTCCCCCAACAGGGACTCGATCTCAAGGAGATCCCCTTGGATGGCTCTGGTTTTGGACATCTGATCAGCTAGGTCATTCCCAGGTTTGTCTGGCCCCTCTATCCTGGAATGACCCTTAATCTTCTTCCAATAGATGGTCATCCCATTAGGCGTGACCAGATCATCAGTATTTTGTATTTGCTTGCTTTAAGTGGTTTGTTATTAGCACACAGCATACCTCTGGTTTTCCAATGAAACAGGTGCTCCACGAACCCTCTCCGGACATAATCTGAATCAGTGATTATGACAAGTTTGTTGAGTTGGTGTTGGCGGCAGTGAGGATGGCCTGGTGAACTGCCATCAACTCTGCCACCTGACTACTGTGGGGACCGATTTTGTACCCAGCGGAGGGCTCTGAGGCGTCACTCACCCAGGCATTCCCAACGCCGGCCACCAGTTCCTTTTCCCCATTGTTATCAACATGGTTAGGAGCACCCATCCACATAAAATGTGGGAATCCCCTCACACTTATCTTCTTCATAGACTTTGTGCGGGGAATTCAGGTACGCCTCCATGTTGTCCTGGGTTTTGAGGCTTTTGTCCTCGAAACAGTTTTCTCTGGCACAATCATGCAAGTCAGCGAGACCTTGCGTGAGGGGACTCTTCTTGTTTTGGCCATGTCTGACCTCCACAGGAAAGCCTTGCATGGACAGAATCCAGGAAGTTATTCTGGAATTACTCACATTTCCTGCCTGGATTCTGTCACTTTCGAGTTATTGCAAAGGCTGGTGTGGAGTCTCCATTATGATGTGGGGCGGTAGTTTTTCAATGCCCACACCGTTGCCAGGGGTGCCCTCTCACAATCGTTGAATTTTTCCTCCACAAAGTCTTGCTTGCATAGGAGATTACTTTATTGACCTTGTCATGCTTCTGATAGAATATTGCTGTCAAGCATGTATTAGAGAACCCTGTGTCCAAAAAGAACTCTTTGTTTTTGACAGGGTAAGCTAGACAACTTCTTTTGAGTTGCTTTACTGCCTCGGCTTGTTCTGGACCACACTCCCACTTGACCCCCCCCTTCAAAAGATGGTTGTGACCTCCACGTAATCCTCAATGAACTTCTTCTGTAATTAGTCAGTCCAAGGAGGCTTCTTAGCTCACGCAGAGTTGTGGGGTCTTTTAGTTTTAATGGTGCTTCCAATTTCTGAAATAACTCCTGGACAGAGACCCTCAGGAGTTATTTCATGTCCCAAGAAGTTGACACGGGTCCTGCACCACTGTGCCTTCTGGAAGGACAGTTTTGCTGCAGCAACCCTAAACTGGGTCAGAACATAACGGATTTCCACTATGTGTTCCTCCACAGTTGAGCTTTTTATCAAGACGTAATCCACATAGCCCAGGTTACCCATTTCACCCAAGTCGGGCATGGCCTTATGTAAGAAGATGTTGAATTTGTTGCCAGAGTTTATGTATCCGAAGGGAGCCCGGATCCATGTGTACTGCTGCCCCCCGAAGGTAAAGTCCAGCTTGTATTGGTCCTCCCTACTGACGGACACGGTCTAGAATCCATTTGTCAGGTCAATAGCGGTGTATACCTTTGACCCCAGGATCTGGGCCAGCCCTTGGTCAATGTAGGGGAGAGGCCATCGGGACACGTTGACCCATTTGTTCAGCTCCCTGAGGTCTGCGCAAAGTCTCAATTGGCCATTTGGTTTTAAAATCCCCAGCACCAGATTATTAAAGGTGCTGTGGACTGGACAAATTATCCCACGGGACTCAAGATTTTTGATTATTTCCGTAAGGGACTCCATAGATGCGAGAGGCAAGCGGTATTTCTTCACAAATGCTGGAGTCATTCCAGGGTCAGTGGGAATTGTGGTTGTAGGTATCTTGGTGCAACCACAGTCGTACGAGTCCACAGCAACGATATCTTGGAAATCTAAGAACACCTGTTTCAACTTTTGCTTTTGTTCCTCAGTCTCACAGGCATCAGTGAGGTTGACCCGCTCTTCAACCATTTGCCTGAAGCCTGGAAAGACTTGAGGTTTTGCTATCTCATCGGCCTCCTCCAGCTGGGTGCAGAGGTCTCTGGTTAAAGTGTTGACCTGGACAGAGGGTTTCAGGTAGTAGAAGCAGTCATTGTGGACTTGGAATATCACCTCATCTTTCCTGATGTCACAGGTCACCTCTTCCTCTCCATAAGGGCAGGAAGAGCACACCAGGAAGTTCCCCCATTGCCGGGAGAGGATCCTGTCTGGTGGTATGTCATTGTCACTGTCATTGTCATAGCAGTCATTGGGGATTGGTCCTATCAGTTCATTTCCTAGATCCATGGAAAAATGTCGGTCATCAACCGCCATTCCAATAATGGTGGCCAGCACCCAGAGTGATACTCCTAGGGTCGCTGTTATCCATCAATATTGGTTTTGTGTTCTATATTGACTAATGGTGTTGGGTATATCCCCAAGCCCTGCTGTTGGAGATGGGCATTGAGAATTCTGCAGTTTCTGTCCTCTTTTAAATTTTAATTCAAGTGGGAATTGTTGGCTCTGTCCTGGGATGGTAACCCCCTCTCCAATTTGAAACTTCAACCGCATACGGCAGCAATTGGGCCGACCAAAATACTTTTTCAGAATCATCAAAGCCCATGGGATTGCCCCCTAATCGGAACCAGCCCTCGAGGTTTATAAGGTCCAAATTAATTGCAAACCAATTGAGAATGTCACTGCCTAAATAGAATGCAGCCGGGACATCTCACACGACCCAATAATTATACTCTATGCTTTTGTAACCTATAGAAATTTTGAGCAGACACCTGCTAGGCAGGAGATGTTTGGAATTGGGAGTTTCCAAGCCCATTTCCCACTTATAGATCAATTTAAATGTGGGAATGGTTGGATCTTTTAGGAGCTTTCTGAACATGGCCTCACTGATGAAGCTCTTTCCGTTGTTCAGGCACACTCTGGCGAGAACAGACTCATTCCCCTCATTTAATTGAACAGGGAGGAACAGCTGTTCCCCAATTTTCAGAATGTCAGCTAAACTTTGAGTGGGTTTTTCATCGCTATATATAGTGAGTTTGGATTTTCAGTTTGCGAATTGGTATAAAATGTCAAAGTATTTCCTTCCAGTGTGGAATGCCACTTGAAACATGAAGGTAGGTTGATTTTCAGGGATGGAGAGGAGTTGCCATCACCAGTTTCATTCCATCAAAGTTCTGGAGTTGTCCAGGAAGAGGGCTGAGTGGGATCTGGTGTCTCTCCCCCCATCCTGAATTTAGCTGCTCAAAGGCCCTTTTTGACAGAAAGAGTGGCTTTGGATCCAGTATCCACCAGTGCTGAAAATGGGGGCATGGTATCTCCCGTCCTTCTCAAGCGGGCAAAGGCAATGGGCATTTTGGGCAAGCTGGGTGGTCAATTTCTTTATTTTGGACTCCAACACAGTGGAGTTTTTGACAATTTTCTGTGCCGGAGTCAGGGAATCTGTAATAAAAAAGTGAAGTTGGTGGCGCGGCGGCCATTTCGGAAGTCTTCCGATGCGGTTCCGACTGAGCAGCCCCTCAGGGAATTTTTCCACTGCTGAGCCACCAAGCGCTCTGCCGCCCTTCCCTGCTCTGCAGTTCGGGTTCGCCTTCCCCTGCCTGTATTTTAGGGTGAAAGCCAGACTTCACACAGAGGCTACAAGAAAAACGTCCACATCGATGGCGCTTCAAGCCACGCTCCCTGTAGGTTTTCTCTTTATGTTCATCTTTATATAGAGCGCCAGGGGACCACTTCGGTGGTGATAGTGCCCGGTACAAATGTCCTTTAACATTATGTAACACATCTGAAGCAAGAGTTTAAGGAATTATTAAATGTCAAGACCCTACGACCATCAGTTTATCATCCCCAGACAGATGGGCCCCTAGAACGTTTCTACCAAACCTTGAAACCAATAGTGAGAAAATTGGTAGAGACAGAGACGGTAATACTTGGGATGTGTCATGATCCCAGCCAATGAGCACAGTGTATATTCAGGCATCCCAGATAAACCAGGGACATTACCTCAGTCTGTGGGTCTAAAGTGGGTGTTAGCCTGGCATACATGGCATTTGCACCACTCTCAGCATCAGTTTCCATAGACTTTCATAGTGTTAACATTGGTCTTATACTCCAACATGGCTGCCGCAAGATCCGATTCATTTCGGACAGCGCGCTCTATTGATATTGCAGCGGGAGCTACTTAAGCCCCGCCTCTGCTGAAGCGCTCGCTTTGCGTTTTCTCCGCTGACATCGGTTAACGCTACCGATGCTTTCTCCTCACAGAACCTGTCAAAAGGAGAGACATTTAAAACATTAGCTTTACAGAAAAAACACAACAGAAACTCAGTTTATTGAAAGAATTTACCGAACCGTAGTTTTCTTCGAAGCAGATTCTTCAGTCAGCAGTGTTCTTTTATTACGGCAGCAGCTCCTGTCAGAAGTTCCTCTCACAGCCGCGGCATCTTCCGACCGCAGCTTTCTCCGAACCCGCAGCAGCTTCAGTCAAAAGTAGCTTCCGTCGCCTCTGTACTTTTCCGAAAGGATTTTCCTCAGCTTTCCGCAATCCTGCATATAAACAGATGTATTTAATTAACTAAAGAACTGAATAGAAAAATACAAAAGAAAGTTAAATAGACTTACGTACCTGAAGTATTGCAAGTTTCTCTCAGGACAGCTTGTTTCACGCTTTTCCTGAAGACTGCAGTTATTCTACATTGGTGAACTTACGTTAGTTAACATTTTCTTCAGCTATGTCAGTTCGTAGTTTTTTGCAGTCATAAACTTTTCTGAATTCTGGGAATCTGCAAGAGAAAGGTTAATTGTTAGAAAGAGAGATCTCTCGAATGTAGGGATAATTACAAGATTAAAGAATACAATGTTTTTGCCAAGATACTTACCCTAAGACATTTTCTGGAAAGGAATTGGCATTTTTAAGGCAAGCAACTATTGAGCCCGTCAGCATTTCAACGCACCCCTGTAGAAAAAACCGGATGGAGAGCTCCACACATAATAAACACAGGTGAGAGGGAAGATTTACCACACTATATATTTTAAGGCAGCACCTTCTCAGTAATAAATGTTATAGTCATTCTATTGTTGTTATTGTCATTTTTACAGAAAAATAATCCAAAAAGTTTCCAAGTGCAGGTCCATAGGCCAAGAAGGCATTACGCTCCCGAGGAGTCCAGGTAAGCGTTACAGAACACAAAGCCGGCTCCTAAAAATACTCTACCTGAGCATAATGGAGGACACAGGAATTGATAATCTATCTCAGATTTTAGGAGAATTAAGAGCAGAAGTCCATGCAGTTAGGTCTGAAACCAATTCTCTTAGAAGAGAGTTGGTAGTTAACAGAGAACTCACCGATGAATTGGGTTGCTAATTACTAAAGTCCCAAGCTGGAAAAGTACCACTCCCTAGTGGGGTTTCACAGGGACCCATTTCCGCTCCTAGTCCTCCCTTACAGGTAGTTTTGCCCGGGAACATTCCATTAGCAGCCCCAGAGAGGTTTACGGGGGATCCACAGCGCTTTGCAGTTTTTATGAACCAATGTAACTTAAATTTCCTGTGTAGACTTGGGGTTTTCTCTTCAGATCTAGCCAAGGTGACATATGCGTTATCATATCTGGGGGGACATGCTGCTGACTGGTCTATACCCTTAGTCAATCGAGATGACCCCCTTGTTAATGAATTTCCCAGGTTTTTGGCAGGAATTAGAGAAACTCTTTCCCCATCCTCCCAGGGACATGCTTTGGATAATGAGCTGCTCTCTCTACGTCAAGGAAACCAGGAATTGTTGGCTTATATAGCTTCCTTTAATCGATTGGTAGCAGAGACTAGTTGGCCTGAGGAGAAGAGAACAACCCTCTTTTATCGAGGATTACGAGGGGAACTCAAAGACATATTGGTGCAAGTAGTGAACTCTCTTACAGGTTGTGCTGAATTTATCGACTTAACTATACAGTTAGATCACCGACTACAGAACCAGCACGGATGGAGAGCTCCACACATAATAAACACAGGTGAGAGGGGAGAATTACCACAGTATATATTTTAAGGCAACACCTTCTCAGAAATAGATGTTATAGCCATTCTATTGTTGTTGTTGTAATTTTACAGAACAATAATCCAAAAAGTGTCCAAGTGCAGGTTCATAGGCTGAGAAGGCATTACGTTCCCGAGGAGTCCAGGTAAGCGTTACAGGATGTAATGATAACCTGGGCCCTTTTTGCAGTCAGCAAAACCCCCAAGCCTCTTTGGGATTTTGTACCTTTGAAATTTTATATGGAAGGGCACCGTGTGATGTCCTAGACTTGCTAAAGGAAACGTGAGAGGAGAGAGACGAAGCCCTGTTGCCCATTTCTCAGACAGCACAAAAGTTAAAATCGCATATGAAAGCTGCCTGAGAAATTGTGCAGAAACATCTAGAGCATGCCCAGGAACAACAGGCTGTCTATAACTGACCGGCCATTACCCGCACCTTCTCCATTGGATAGTCAGTAATGGTCCTGTGACCTCAGAAAATAAAGTGATTTCACATTGGTACGGCCCATATAAGGTCAAAAGGGTCAGTTGAACTACCTTATAGCACAACCCAACCGACATCAGAAAAGGCAGGTGTATCACATACATTTGTTTAAGGAATGGAAAATAGACCCGGGTGAGAAAACTATCACCATGGGAGCCCTCCTTATTGACTCCTCTGAGGAGTCAGAAATGTTAGGCGGACAACTTTGTGAAGAGTTTCCAACTTTAGCCATTTTATTAAATAAAAAAGTTGGATAAACGCCTCACTATCCCTACCCTGCCTAAAATAAACTAAAGGAAACACTCTAACAAAAGGATATCTGTCCCTCACATTTGTACATTCAATAAAACAATAATGAAATGCAGGGCAGCTCAATTCAACAAGTATGTATAACATATAACCACATTCACAATATGGCCACTGTCTTTTCTCATAACCTGGATGAATTCCCCTTCGCCAGGTCTGAGCACGGTTTTGCTCCACAGTTCAAAAGAAACCAGGAAATCCTGGCTTGCTACAAAGTTCCAACACAGTTCTTGGGAATTAAAATTAGATGACAAAAGTTCTGTTGTATCCACAATGTACCAAAATAAATAATATGTTCCAATTCCTCTGGGAGTAAGAACAGGTTTTATGTTTTTCCCTTCTTCAAGCGACCAACAACTGTCTTTATCAGAATGATTTGCCACAACATTGATTTCAAAAGAATGATTGTGTTCCAACTCCTGCGGAAGTACGAACAGGTTTAAACAACAATTATCTTGGTCAGGATGACTTGCCACAACTTGGATTCAAAAGAAACCGTGTCTTCTCCACAGCAAATGAAATTAGTTTTTTTGGTTAGAACCACAGTTCATATCTACTATCACCTGGTTGACTCGTGTACCAGGCTTTCTACTTCCATTTTGTTATACGGGAATACTCGCCTGCCTGCTCAATGCTTCACAAAATAACAAAGTGTGCTTCAGTAGTAACTTCCAACCGAGAACAACAGCAACTTCACAAGGTTTATGTGGTATTAATCTTTTAAAGCAATTTCAGGGAAACAAGGAACCACATTAGTGCTCTTTAGGATTCCTTGGCAACTATGCTCCTTTCCCTCTGTATAAATCCAGAAGGGCAGCTTGTGTGGCACCTTTCTTTCCCCTCTACACCAACAACCAAATAGTGACGAGGATATGGTATCATTATGCTTCTGTCTTGGCTTTGGCAATGTGTGTTTGTCATATGGTGATTTGGGCTTAACAACGTACGAATAGCAAGTCTTACAGTTCTTGGATTCCCCAATTTTCCCTTCTCTGCTTAAGCAACGTTTTATAGTATTGATAGTGTTGAGGTCTTAAACACTCTTGGCTTGGGTATTGCTGATATGCTTTTGGTTTTAACAAAGCCACCACCTTTGGGCCTGCTACCAACTCACACGCTTGCATGCATATTCATTTTGCTTCAACCAAAGTACCTTTCATTGCCTTTGAATAGTTGGGTATTCAGAATTGTAAATGGGACTTCTTTCAGTCGCACGCGAGCAAATCTGCTTGCTGAGAACACACGGACAGCGTTGGATCGCTCTGGTGTCACTCGCACACCGTGAACTCACTGGGTTAGTCATTTGCTCCCGCTCAGCTTGGTGTTCGCAGGTCTTCTGGTGTTGTGGTGTCCAGCGGTCGGGCAAACAGCCTCTTCTGGCCCTAACCCGCTCGCGCCACTCGAACATGGAGCTTCTGCTGCTCCGGGGAGGTTCAGGTGCAACCGAGCCTCCTGAGAACTTTGGGGATGGCGAACTTCCCTCGCTGCTTCTGCTTCTCGCTGCGCAAACTCTGCACAACAGATTTTCAATGGGCAAGCGTTCTCTTTGCACGCTTCCTGCTGTACATCCTCTGCAGCAGGGACAACTTGAGGCAAAGACCTGTCACCTCTGTTGGCTTCTCTGTGGTCCCGGCACCTTTTGTCACCTGTAGTTTCCCCCTTCAGCTGCACACACAGCCCACACTGCTATCTCCACCCATGCTGCTCCGACGACTGCACCTGAGGTGGCCTTTTGAGCCCCCCAGTCTGCCTCAGGTGTAGGTAAGATTTACTAATTATCTGACCACTCTTACAGCAGTCTTCCTCTACATTCTTCTTCCTCGTCCCAGTACTGCAGGAATTATGGGCCTTGAAGCCCTTTCAACAAAGTTAGTTTTTAAAACCTTTCTACTTAGCATTAAGCCATTAAGAGATTGGGGTTTCGGGAAAAATTAAACGTGGGGAGTTTCTCCGGGCCGGTTTCTCCTCCATGTGGTCCTCCCGCAGAACACCACCCCCAGGGGCGGTATCAGAAAGCGTTTGCCTTTGCCTAGCCACCTGAGAAGTGTCCCATGCTTAGATTCTGGGAGGAATCACTACTGATACATGACACTCCCCTAAGGAAAACACATTAATCTTCCCAGAGCTGCTTGTTAGACCAGTTTCCTGATGTATTCTCAGACCAACCAGGAAGGGTTACCACCTTCTATCACTTTAGTAGAACACTGGCAGGGAAAACCATGAATCTTAAACCATACAGAATCCCTGAAGCCCAAAAGAAGTTGATAGAACAAGCAGTAAATGATATGCTTCAGGTGGACATAATCGAACCTTCAGAGAACCCTTGTTGTTCGCCTATAGTTTTAGTTGCTAACCCCGATCTGTCTTGGAGATTTTGTATCGACTTCAAGAAAGTGAACTCAACATCCTTGTTTGATAACTATGCAATGCCAAGGATCAATGAACTCCTTGAGAAGTTGGGGTCTGCCAAATATATATCGACCTTAGATCTGACTAAAGGATACTGGCAAGAACCCCTGAATCCCGACGATCTAGAGAAGACCGATCTTTTTCAACGCCCTTCGACCTCCATGGAGCCCCAGCAACCTTTGAAGGATGAATAGACAGAATTTGAAGCCCTTTTCTTCCTTTTGTGTGGCCTACCAAGATGACATTGTGGTCCATAGTGGCAGTTGGCCGGAACATCTTCATCACCTCTATGAGATTATCTGAGCCCTAAGAAAAGCCGGACTCAGAGCTAACCTCCAGAAAAAGTAATCTGGGCCAGTCTGCAGCAAAATATCTAGGCTTCTTTCTGGGCAATGGACTCATTCAACTGCAAATTGAGAAAGTAAAGGCAGTTCTAAAAACACCAATCTCTAAGACCAAGAGAGAACGTTGAGCCTTCTTAAGGATGACCAGCTACTACCGAAGATTCATCCCTAATTATTCAAGCATTGTCACCAATCTCACTGACAAATTGAAAAAGGCCCAGCCACAGAAATTGATTTGGAACAAGGAAGATCATAAATGTTTTAATGGTCAATGGTCTTGATGATAAGAATGTCCTCTGCAGTAAACCCGTCTTAAACAAAATGTACTTTAAACAACCAGTTTTTATTACAAACCAATGCTTCCAAGGTTGGGTTGGGAGCTGTACTCTCCAAAGAAGGAGGGAGTTGAACACCCTGTCTTGTACACAAGCAGGAAACTCTTCCCCAGGGAACAGTTGTATGCTACTGTGGTATTGGGAGCTTTGGCCATACAATGGGCTCTCATCCACTTACGATATTATCTGACTGGCAGAAAGTTTAGACCAATCACAGATCATTCTCCCCTGATGCGGATGAATTTACGAAAAGATAGCAACGGCAAAGTAATGAGAGGATTCTTGGACTTACAACCTTTTTGGTTTTCAGTTGAAAATCAAAAAGGACAAGAACAAGGGAACGTCAATTTTCTATGCTGCTTTCCCATCAGTAGCATAGTGGAAGCCACAGAGATAAGGGGAATGATCTGTAACGAATCGAGGGACTCATTCCTTCTCCTCGAGGGGGAGCCCCTTCCTATGAGGCTAGGGAGGTGAGCCCGCTCCGTAATACCCTCCCTAGGGGTAGAGGCAAGTGGAACATCACCAGGAGAAGACTCCCCCTTTGGGGACAAGGACTCCTATTCACATGAGGAACTCCCTCAGGTTGGACATACTATGGCCTAAATGGGATGTTTTAAAACCCAATCAAATATGACCCAACAAGACTGGGACGAAGGAACTCCTAAGGGATATCATTATTTTGAAAGAAAAGGTATTTTTCCTTTAAATTAAGACTTTCACTTTACTAGAATGAGGACGTTACAAGAACCAGTGTGGGAAAATAGTTTGTGACGGGAGAAAACGGATCGCTATCTTTTTTTTTTTTAATAATTCTTTTTATTAGAATTTAACATATATAATCAATCAACTTCAAAAATCACATCAACTCCCATGTACCCCACACTTCTCCCTAACCCCAGTAGTAGCACCCCAAAAGTCCACCGTTCTCAGTAACTCCTCGCTTGCCTTTCAACCCAAAAGGTCCAACAGCTTTAGTCTCTGTGGGCACCAATTTTCCCGAAATTCCCCCCTCAGATAGCTCAATCTCTCACCCCACTCAGCAGCAAAGCTCTCCAGCTTCTCCTCCACTGCGTATGTTGCCCATGCCAATGAAACCACATCCCACATTTTCCTTAACCAGTCCTGCTCCGTGGGGAGTGTTGGGCTTTTCCAATTTTGCGCAATTAAACTCATTGCTACTAAGATGCACACTGATTTTGCTTTGCTCCTCCCTATCGTGCCCCCTTCCCCTCCCGCCCCCCCGCCATTCCCGACAGAATTTACCTAGGGTCCTGACTGCCCTCCCGCCCAGTGATCTGGGAGAGAGCCCCCGCAACCTTGCGCCAAAAGGGTCTGACACGCGGGCAGTCCCACCATATATGAGGGGCCGAGCCTCGTTCTCCACAGCTCCTCCAACAGTCCCCTGAGGTAGCTGGGTACATCGCATGTAGCTTGGCCAGGGTGTAATGCCAACCGAAGATATACTTATACCAAGCTTCTTGTAGCTGGGTTGCATTGGCCACTTTGGGGATTGCCTTCCACAATCTTTCCCAATCCTCTCTTTCCCTCTCCACCCCCAACCTTTGGTCCCACGTTCTCATATATGGCCATACAATTATCGAGCTTGCGCTCTCAAGGAGTTTATATAAGTCCGATATTAGACCCTTAGCGCCATCATGGGACAGGAGGAATCGTTCAAACTGTGTCAGGTTCCGTGTTAGGGCCCTCCTCGCCTCCACCGACAGCACCCAGTGCCGAATTTGAAAATATCTATGCCTCTCCACCTCCCCCACCCCGAATTCCTGCTTACATTCCTCAAAGGTTTTGATGTTTCCATTGCTGAACATGTCCCTCAGCGTTCTACATCGACCGTTCTCCCACGCTCGAAATGCCCCATTCTCCAGCCTCAGCGTAAAGTCCCCATTGTTGAAGATGGGCGTTAAAGGGGAAGGGAACGATGATATCTTTCATTTCTCCTCTACCCTGTCCCAGGTCGACACCATCCCCTTTGTGATGTCGCTCAGGTAGACATGGGCCGGTCGTAGCCTTCGCAGGAGCCACAATATTTCACCCAGATGGTGTCGGGCGACTACCCTGTCCATTCGCACCCAGTGTTTTACATAGTCGTCTGCTAGCCACTCCCTAAGCACCCGGAGAAGCGCCGCTTCGTGGTATCGTCTAAAGTCTGGCAACCCAAGGCCTCCCCGTCCCCTAGAAGCCATCAAAAGTCGCCATGATAAACGTGGCCGTTTGCCTCCCCAAATAAATCCTTTAACCACCAAGTCGAGTTCTTTAAAAAAGCTTGCCGGGACAGACAGCGGGATTGCCTGGAAAAGGTAGAGTATACGAGGTAAGATCACCATTTTAATCGCCTCCCTCCTTCCAAGCCAGGAGATCCTGAGGGCCCCCACCGTCTCAGATCCCTCCTTACCTCCTTCAGCAGAGGGGAGTAGTTTGCCCCGATCCACCCAGCCAGGGAAGGGGTAATCCGAATTCCCAGGTATCGTATCCCGCCTGGACTCCATTTAAACGGAGAGAGCACCTTCAGCTCCCTAGCCTCCCTCTCCTCCAGAGATAAATTCATCAACTCCGACTTTTGCCAGTTTATCTTCAAACCCGATACTTCCCCGAATTTGGTCAGCCCCGCCATGCACTCCTTAATAGATTATTTCGGCTGTGTCAACATGAGCAGCATATCATCAGCGAATGCTGCCACTTTATGTTGGTTCCCCCCAAATGGGACACCCCTGACCCCATCCGACTCCCTTATAGCCACTAGGAGAGGCTCCAAATAAATCGCGTAGAGCAGGGGGGACAGGGACAACCCTGTTTCGTACCTCGCCGCAGTCTGATCGGGTTCTAAGTTTCCCCATTAACCAAGATTCTCGACCGAGGGTTCTTATAATTTGCCTCAACCATGCTGATAAATTCCATCCCCAGACCCATCCTATCCATAACCTGAAATAAAAACTACCGCTCCACCCGATCCAACGCTTTTTCTGCGTCAAGTGCTAAGAGTATCGCGGGAGTGGTCGTTTTCCGTGTCTTCTCTACTATATGCGCCTGTAACGCTCACCTGGTTCCCACGGAGGCGCGGCGTCGAAGGCGCAGAACTCTGAAGATGGACAGGAAGGGCCCCTCTATTCTGGCTTCCCTGGCTCATTGGATACCCTCCTTAGGGTTTGGAAGGATGAGCTCTCCATCCTGCTTCTGATGCAGGGGCGCGTTGAAACTCAGTTACTTCACTGGATTGAGGATTGATGGGAGTTCAGGTAAGCTTGACTGTTCAGGTAAGGCGCTGTAAAAGTTCTGTTCAAAAGTTCAAGCTTAATAATAATGTTCGTTGTCTAATTGCAGCAAGCGCTAATGCTTATGTCTTTTTCCCCTTAGGGGCCGGGGTTCGGAGTGCCGGAGATATGGCACCGACCCGAAGTGAAACAGTTCTGGATCCCTCTCACCTTGTTCTTGTCTTTTTTCCTCTAGGCGCCGGGGCGTAGCTGAATCCGGAAGATCGCTGCTGAAGATGGAAGCGCCTTGCAAAGGTGAGTAAAATGCAGCGCTGCAGCGATCGAAACAAAATGCCTTTAAAATGATGTCTTTCTTTTCAGGGCCGTTGGAGAAATGACTCCGGGATGCAGATTTAGCAGGTAAGGGCTTTTCTTCTCCTATTCTCTTCCTTTCTCCCCTTGCAGGTGTTCCAGGGTGCTGGCAGGCGTGGCTGAAGTCAGGATGCAGGAGCTGACACGGTGAGCGTCCAGCTGCTAGGTGCAGAACAACGCGAAGCACGTGTGGCTGTTCGGGTGGGGTTTAAATAGCCTTGGAAGAAGTTCCTGGTATGTATCCTTCCACCAATCAGGTATGTATCCTTCCCCGACCACACCCGGGTGGTGAAGTAGTCCTACAGGTTAAGTAGTCCCATTCAGGCCTCAAGAGGGCCTGGATGAAGCAGCAAGGTCTGCATCAGGTAAGTGTGCACCCAAGCACTTAAACACATATCCTCTTCTATGAGCCTGGCGCCTAAGGCGCCAGGACTGGGGTCCGCTATGAGCCTGGCGCCTAAGGCGCCAGGACTGAGTCCAAAGGGCCCCGACTTGGGCCCGCTGAGACTTCCCTGGGGAAAATGATGTCTGCCTCTGGGGTTGCTGGGCCCGGCCTGGCTCCTTGGAGGTAGGCATCATGACAGTACCCCCCCTCAAGGCCCCTCCCAAGGTCTTTTACTCCGGGGGTTTTGGTTTGTGCGGGAATCTTCGATGGAATCGTTGAATTAATCGTGGTGCGTGAACATAGTTACTGGGTTCCCAAGATCTTTCCTGAGGTCCATATCCTTTCCAGTCAACAAGATAGAAGAGTTTCGACTTAACTATCTTGGAATCTAAAATGTCTTTCACTTCGAATTCTAATTCTCCATCAATTTGGACAGGGCCTGGGGGCTCAGACAGTCTGGTTCCAGGTTGTACTGGTTTTAGAAGAGATGCGTGAAAAACGGGATGAATCCGCATGTTGGATGGTAAATCGAGTTTAAAGGCCACTGGGTTGATAATAGCTTTGATGGGGTAAGGCCCAATGAATCTGGGATTAAAAGTTTGCTGACCCTTGAGGGGTAGATGTTTAGTTGCTAGCCATACCTGATCTCCTACTTGGTAAGGAGGAGTTTTACTTCGGTGCAAATCAGCGTTTTCTTTATACTTTTTCTTGGCTTGCTGTAAGTGGGTTGTAGCTTCTTTGAAGGCTTGGGTTATTGTGGAATGTAGGTGATTTACTGCAGGCATCTCCAGGGTCAGAGGTGGATCTAGGTCAGAGGTCCGTGGATGGTGACCATACAGGGTATAAAAAGGAGTCTGTCCGGTTCCAGAATGCACTGAATTGTTGTATGCATATTCTGCAATCCAAAGGATGTCTTTCCAATTTAACTCGGATTGGTGTAACATGCACCGCAGATATTGCTCGAGAGTCTGATTGGTTCTCTCGGTTTGTCCGTCGGTCTGGGGGTGGTGGCTGGTGGATAACCGCACGTCTATTTGTGCTAGTTGGCAACATTTCTTCCAAAAGTGGGAGATAAATTGACTTCCACGGTCTGAGACTAATATGGAAGGGAAACCATGTAACCGCACTATATTTTCCATAAATTCCTTGGCCAAGGTGGAAGCTGACGGCAATCCTTTTAAAGGGATAAAATGGGCCATTTTGGAGAATAGATCCACTATTACGAGAATCGTGTTGTAACCACCACAAGGAGGCAGGTCAGTTATAAAGTCCATTGACAAGGTGTGCCAAGGTGCTGGTGGAATGTCCAAAGGTTGAAGTAGGCCGGCTGGCCTTTTCTTTTGACTCTTATTTTGGGCACAGATTCCGCAAGACAACACAAATGACTTTGTCTTTTCTCAAAGAAGGCCACCAGAAGTGGCGTTTGATCTTTTCTTCTGTTTTCGCGATACCGGGGTGTCCTTCCATTAATGATTCATGATGACGGGTAATGACAAGTTCCTGCAATTCTTTACTTGGCAGAAATAACCGCTCTTGGAAGTAGGGTAAATCATCCTTAACGGTGTAGTGAGGACCCTTTTGACTCCATTCCAGTAAGGCAGAAGAGTCAAAAAGCTGTTTTACTTGAGCTCGGATGTCCTCAATGGTTTGCAATGAAGTCAAGCCCAGAATTCTTTGTTCCGGTATGATTGGCACAGGTTCTAAACTCGAATTGGGTTCTTCCATGCCTATCCGGGATAAGGCATCTGCATTCTTGCAGCCAGGGCGATAGGTAATTACAAAATCAAATTCCGCAAAGAATAAAGCCCATCGGAGTTGTCGCGAAGATTGAGCTTTGGCCGTCTTTAAATACTGCAAATTTCTGTGGTCCGTAATTACGATGATGGTGTGTCTTGCACCGAGAAGATAGTGACGCCAAGCCTTGAAAGCTGATTTAATAGCCAGTAGTTCTTTGTCGGTAATTGCGTAATTGAGTTCAGGTGGAGAGAATTTTTTGGACCAAAAGGCTACAGGGTGTAGTTGGTTAGTTTCTGGGTCTCTTTGCGACAGGACAGCTCCCATGGCCGAACTGGATGCATCGGTTTCCACGATGTAAGGGAGATCTGGGCGCGGGTGCTTCAATACAGGTGCAGAGGTGAATTTGGTTTTCAGGTCCTGAAAGGCTTGTTCAGCCTCAAGAGTCCATTCAAAGCGTTTATTTTTCTTTAGGAGAGCTGTGATGGGTTGAACAGTTTGAGAAAATTCTGGGATGAACCTTCGATAGAAATTGGCAAAGCCAAGCATGCTTTGCACTCCCTTCACAGAGCTAGGAGATGGCCATTTGAGAATGGCGTCCACTTTCCGCGAGTCCATTCGGATTCCTTGAGGTGTCAGGATGAATCCGAGAAACTCCACTTCTGTCGTATGAAAAACGCATTTTTCGAGCTTGGCAAATAATTTGTGCTGGCGCAATTTCTCAAGAACTGCCCTAACATGGTTTCTGTGATCAGATTCTGAGGAGGAATACACCAGGATGTCGTCAATATAAACGATGACACAAACATCGATAAGTTCCCGAAGAACATCATTCATGAAGTACTGAAAGGCGGCAGGTGCGTTGCACAAACCGAAGGGCATTACTTGATATTCGAAGAGTCCAAATTTGGTGCGGAATGCAGTCTTCCACTCGTCGCCCTCTTTTATACGTACCAGGTGGTAAGCTCCTCGGAGATCTAGCTTGGTGTACACACAAGCATCTTTTACTTGGTCGATAAGCTCAGGTATCAGGGGCAAAGGGTAACGATTCTTAATCGTTATCTGATTTAGGGCGCGGTAGTCAATACAGGCCCTAAGGTCTCCTTCCTTTTTAGGTACGAAGAACAAAGCGGAAGAGACTGGTGACTTTGATGGGCGAATGAAGCCATTGGCCAGGTATTGATCCAAATACTGGCGCAAATGCAGGTTCTCAGGTTCAGTAAGAGCATAAATCCTACTACAAGGTAGTTGTGCATTGGGTACCAAGTCGATTTGGCAATCGTAAGATCGATGGGGAGGTAAGGTGTTAGCCTGCTCTTTCTGAAAAACGTCTTGGAATTCTTGGTATTCAGATGGTAGCTGTACAGGGGTGGAAGTTACAGAGGCTAGACCCATAGCTGGATTCCTTGTGTAACAGGTTGGTTCACAATCAGGAAAAGTTATCTTCTTTGCTCGCCAGTCTATTCTCGGATTATGTGTTTCTAACCAAGGGATACCAAGAAGTACTTGAAATTGTGGGGCCTTGATCACATCAAACACGATTGCTTCCCGATGTCCGTCCTGACCCACCAGAGTGATTTCAACTGTGGAATGCGTTACAGGCCCTGAGGCTATTTCGGTTCCATCAACTGTAGTAATTACATCTTGGGTTACTTTCGGGCGGAGAGGAAGCTTAATCCTGGAAGCCAATTCACGGTCTATGTAATTTCCAATAGCTCCACTGTCTATGTATGCTTTTATAGCATGCAACTGCTGAGGCTGTTTTGGGTTCACAAGCACCATTGGCATGACAAAATGCGAGGTCAAAGAGTTTGTTTTCAAGCTCGGCAAGCGGACCCCTACGCTTGTCGGGCTAGGTCGTTTCCCGAACCAGGTGTCAATAACTCGTTATCAGTGGCTCCAACCACCTTCTTGGGTGGTTTAACTGGACAACTTTGAAGAAAGTGACCGGAAGTTCCACAATACAGACAAAGTTGCATTTGTCGCCTTCTCTCTCTTTCCTTCTGCGATAATGGTCCTTTAACACTGCCAATTTGCATAGGTTCGGAAACGTCAGTACTCTTGGAGTTAACGTGGGTCTTGATAGGTACTCTGGTTTCATACTTGAGCCGATTTGCTTTTCTATTTTGAAGTCTGTGATCAAGTTGAACCACTAAGTCTATGTAGTCTGCGCAGGCCTGGGGTGGCTCTACTATCTGAGCTATAACATCTTTAAGCTCTCCGCGCAGGCCTCGATGAAACAATGTGATCCTTTTATTTTCAGGCCATCCGGTTTCCACAACTAGTCTATTAAAGGTGGCGATATAGGACAAAAGATCCTGATTACCTTTTCGTAAGGATAGCAGTTCGTTGTCAAGGGCCTGTCCCTGCGAGTGTCGAGCGAACAATCTTTCCATGCTGGCCTGGAAGCCCTGGAAATCCCGGAGAATGGGATCATCCTGATTTACCAATGGAATAGACCAATCGGCAGCACAGCCACTGAGGTAAGATAGTACAAAGGCCACTTTGGTCTGGTCGTTGGGGAAGGCCCCGGGCCTGCATAAAAAGTGTAAACGGCATTGGTTCATAAAAACGGCATATTTCTTGGGATCCCCCGCAAAACGTTCCGGCGGGGCCAAAGGCATGTGTCCAGGTAGATTGATTTGTACCGGGTTATTCGAACCCATTGTTGTAGAAATATCTCCAGAAACAGGTAAAGGAGTGTGCTCTGCCTGGCCCTGCAATAACCTTTTGGCCAGATCATCAGTTCTTTCCTTGGATAGGATTAGTTCCCTTCTGAGAGCATTAGTCTCCTGGCGGGCTGAGTGCACTTCTGCCCGTAATTCCCCTAAAAGATGGGCCAGCTGATCTGTCTCGGAAGTCTCCATAGCGCCCAGGTGGGAAATTGTGGTAAGGCTTTGCGTTCTGTAACGCTCACCTGGTTCCCACGGAGGCGCGGCGTCGAAGGCGCAGAACTCTGAAGATGGACAGGAAGGGCCCCTCTATTCTGGCTTCCCTGGCTCGTTGGATACCCTTCTTAGGGTTTGGAAGGATGAGCTCTCCATCCTGCTTCTGATGCAGGGGCGCGTTGAAACCCAGTTACTTCACTGGATTGAGGATTGATGGGAGTTCAGGTAAGCTTGACTGTTCAGGTAAGGCGCTGTAAAAGTTCTGTTCAAAAGTTCAAGCTTAATAATAATGTTTGTTGTCTAATTGCAGCAAGCGCTAATGCTTATGTCTTTTTCCCCTTAGGGGCCGGGGTTCGGAGTGCCGGAGATATGGCGCCGACCCGAAGTGAAACAGTTCTGGATCCCTCTCACCTTGTTCTTGTCTTTTTTCCTCTAGGCGCCGGGGCGTAGCTGAATCCGGAAGATCGCTGCTGAAGATGGAAGCGCCTTGCAAAGGTGAGTAAAATGCAGCGCTGCAGCGATCGAAACAAAATGCCTTTAAAATGATGTCTTTCTTTTCAGGGCCGTTGGAGAAATGACTCTGGGATGCAGATTTAGCAGGTAAGGGCTTTTCTTCTCCTATTCTCTTCCTTTCTCCCCTTGCAGGTGTTCCAGGGTGCTGGCAGGCGTGGCTGAAGTCAGGATGCAGGAGCTGACATGGTGAGCATCCAGCTGCTAGGTGCAGAACAACGCGAAGCACGTGTGGCTGTTCGGGTGGGGTTTAAATAGCCTTGGAAGAAGTTCCTGGTATGTATCCTTCCACCAATCAGGTATGTATCCTTCCCCGACCACACCCCGGTGGTGAAGTAGTCCTACAGGTAAAGTAGTCCCATTCAGGCCTCAAGAGGGCCTGGATGAAGCAGCAAGGTCTGCATCAGGTAAGTGTGCACCCAAGCACTTAAACACATATCCTCTTCTATGAGCCTGGCGCCTAAGGCGCCAGGACTGGGGTCTGCTATGAGCCTGGCGCCTAAGGCGCCAGGACTGAGTCCAAAGGGCCCCGACTTGGGCCCGCTGAGACTTCCCTGGGGAAAATGATGTCTGCCTCTGGGGTTGCTGGGCCCGGCCTGGCTCCTTGGAGGTAGGCATCATGACAGGGCCACCCACCTGATGTTGTCGGCCGTCTGTCTCCCAACCGCAAACCCAGACTGATCTTGATGGATCAATGCGGGTAAGAACTTCTCTAACCTCTTTGCCAGTATTTTAGTGTACATTTTTGCTTAAGTATTTATAAGAGCGATGGGACGATAAGACATACACTCCTCGGGGTCATTGCCTGCCTTGTGTATAAGTGTTATCTTAGCCTCCTCCATTGAGGGGGTGATACTGCCTCAGGTCCTGAAGGAGTTAAATAATTGTGTTAGGTGAGGAACCAATAGGGGAGAGTTTATAAAATGACGCTGGGTAGCTGTCCGGACCCGGGGCCTTGCCACGCGGGAGAGCCGCTACAGTCGCCCTCACTTCATCCTCCGAGATTGCTTGGCCAAGTTCCAACTCCTCGTCTCTGGACAGTCGCAGGAGGGGAAGGGCTCCCAGAAACTCCCTTTGAGGACCTGGCAAAGGGCATTGTGTGGAGTATAGTTCTTCATAAAACTCCGCCAGTCTCCCCTTTATCTCTTCTGTCCTAGTGAGTCTGACCCCTTCCTTGCTCCTCATAGCTACTATAACCTTACGCTCCCGATCCCCTCTCAATAGGCATGCCAGGAGCGAGTCTGCCTTATTTGCTTTTGCGTAGAACTTTTGTCTGACCCTAAGCATAGCGGCCTCCGCCTTTTTAGTTCTTAAGACCCTCAAATGGCCCTCAGCTGTCCTGTATTCCTTATATACTTTTCTAGAGGGGTTATTACCCAACCGTACTCTGGCGGCCTCTACCTCTCTTTCCAACTGCGCCTCAAGTTCCCTTAGCTGCCTATTTCTTTCCGCCTGCAAGGCGATGAGCTCGCCCCTTAGAGTAACTTTAAAAGCATCCCATCTGGTCTCGAGACTCGTGTCTACACTATTGTTCTGCTCAAAGTAGCCCCGAATCTTATTTTCGATCTCCTCACGCATCGCCCGGTCCCTCAACAGAGCCTCCGGAAATTTCCCGTTCCATACCTCGGTTCTGCGTCCTCCCAACCAAAGCTGCATCTGGACCACCTTATGGTCTGCTATCCCCACCGGGCCGACATCTATTGAGTCCACCCCCCCAACCAGACTTGCAGACACCCAAATATAATCGATTCTAGATTGAGTTCTATTAACATCTGTCAGGAATCGAGGGCGGAAGCTGTGGGATCGATGGATGCTCTAGTCCTTACCCATCATGGCTGCCTCCACTATAAATCTAGGCCCCGCCTCCAGCTCGGCGCGTTGTATCTGTGTATTGCCTACACTTCTACCAGCGCTCAGAGTTGCTCATAACTTTCTTTCTGAGTTTTCTTTCACGCTCTCGTTTTCGGCGTGAGCTTGTTTTTTCTCCTGTGTCCCTCTCCCCTTCTGTCCGCTCTGTGTTTTTGTTCTACGTGGTTTTCGTAACCGACTATCTGTGTTCTGCCTTTCTCGCTCGCGATCCCTTTCGCGCTCAGCTTCTTGCTTACCTTCCTGTTTACTTTTTCTCCGCTTGCGAAACCCTTCGCACTCTGCTGCTCGCTCTGCCTTCCTGATTCCTTTTTCTCCGCTCGCGATCCCTTTCGCGCTCCGCTCCTTGCTTACCTTCCTGTTTACTTTTTCTCTGCTAGCGAAACCTCTCGCACTCTGCTCCTCGTTGTTACCTTCCTGTACCTTATACCGCTTGCGGCTCCTATCAGTTTCTGTGTCCGAGGCATCTGGCACTCCAGGCATTCTACAGTGTCCTGACTTTGGAGAAAGCCCTCGCTTTTCGATCCATCATTCCTGAATCTTCATCATTTCAGCCTGGGAGAACCTGCCTTATACCTTGCCTTAGGAACCACTCCTCACCTTGCCGGCAGATCTTCATTCAAGGGTTTTTTCTGCCGTTCCGGCTTTTTCCCTTGGGCACCGAGGCTGGCCCACTGGGAGCCCCCCATGGCAGGTTTCCACTACTGCCAAGGCGGCCTCCGGACGGGCCAGACCTTACTTGCACGATAAGAAGGTTAGAACACCTAAGGATCTTATCTCTACCAAGAAGAAGGAGCGTCCCCGAATCCGGACTACGGTAAATGACTCAGTATCAGGAGATTCAGGTGAGGAGAAGGGGGAGGTGGAGCCGAAGTCTGACAACATCGGAGATGAAAGTGAACCCCTCCTCCTCTCCCCTCAGCGCTCGCCATACGTCTCACAGACCCGCTTCCCCCCATTTTTCCTTCAACCCAGACGAGGCCACTGCCCCCCCACTTCGCCCCTCCTGCCGCGTACGATCTCTAAATCTGTCCCATGCCAGGTTCAGGTCCTCCATCAAAATCACCTGCCCTCTTGCAAAATCTTGTACGATTCCCAGCACCTCCCGTAGAAACTGGTCCTGGCCCACATTAGGCCCATACACCAAGGCTATTGTATAGGGCACTCCCCTGTGCTCCCCCCTCACCACAATATATCTCCCATTTCTGTCCCGAAGGATGTCAGCGATACGGAAATCGATCCTCCTCCCGAATGCCAACGCCACTCCCCCCTTCTTTGTAGGGCCGGAGGCGAATAAAATCTTAGAGAAACCCTTCAATCTCAACCGCCCCTGGTCCTTTCGTAATAGGTGGGTTTCCTGAAGCGCCAGCACATCCAGCCTATGAGAACTGATAAATTGCTCCAGTTTAGACCGCTTGAGAGGGGAGTTCAACCCCCTAACATTCTGTGTCAGCCTCTTAAAAGGAGAACCGGTAGGCAATACACTCCTCGATGTCGGCCCCACCAGGCCTCACCTCGGTTTTTTTTTTGTTGATTTTTTTTTTTGATTTTTTCTTTCCCACCTAACCCCATAGAGGATACTCTGAGCCATAGCTTCCCCTTCACTGCCCAACCCCCTGCCCGCGAGTCGTGAGAACACAAATGCCCCATTGGGTGCTACAAACCCTATCCCAGACAACCCTCCCTCCCTCCCTCTCTCACCCTGCATCCCCAACTTAGGATGAGATCCCCCCTTCCCCCTCCCCCGCGCCCCCCAACCTGCCCGCCTCACCACGCCACTGCTCCATCCCACACCCCCACCGGGCCTCGTCGCCCTTCCTGATCCCAACATGTTGTACTCCTTCACACCGAGCTCTTCTTTCACCCCATAGGGTCCATCACCCCTTGCGTAACATACTCCTGCTCATGTTCTGCTATTGCCATCTGTACCACCTTCTGCACTGGCCTCACCACCCTCTCTTATCGACCCACCCTTGACCCTTCGGCCCTTCCGTCTCCTTTCCTCCTCTGTAGACCACTCCCACGGCCTCTCCCTCGGCCGGTTCCCCGTAGAGCCACCCCCCACCCCCCGCCCCGCCCAGGGGGCCCTCCACCAGATCGATCCCCAATATGCTAGCTCCCTCCTGTGCAGAGCTTATCCTTCTTTGGGCACCTTCCCACTCAAATACCAGCCCGAAAGGAAATATCCACCTGTACCGTATTCCGCGTTCATTTAAAACTTTCAGCACTGGCGCCATCTTTCTTCTCTTTATCGGGGTAGCATTAGCTAAGTCCTGGTACAGGGCTATCTGCTGGCCTTGGAACACTATTGGCTCTTTTTTCCTTGCGGCTTGAAGCACTGCATCTTTCTGCGCATACCTGGAGAAGGCAGCCAGCACATCCCTCGGCCTCGCATCCGTTCCCCTTGCGAGCCTTCCAACCCTGTGAACTCCATCCAACTCAATGCAGTCCGGGCTGACCTCCCCCAGGATATCCGCAAAGATACCCCGAATTTCCTGCTTTAGGTTCTTGTCCGCGAACAATTCCGTTAACTGCTTCACTCTGATGTTGATCCTCCGGGACCTGTTATCGATATCCTCCATCTGAATCTCCAAGTTCCGGGTCGCCGCGTCCAGGCGCTCTATAGCCTCACTATTTGCCATCGATTCTTTTTCAACTTCTTGGAGCCCCATTTCTAGAAGATCCGTCCTTTCCCCCAAGTTGTCTCATGTCACGCTTAATCTCCCCCAGAGACTCATTCAAGTCCGTCCGCATGAGCTAAAATTGATCCCGAAAAGTCTTGGCCAGATTTGCATGGAGGGCCTGGATTTACCCCAAGAACTCTTGCCATTGATCTGGGCCAGCTCCTGAGCCCCCTCTGCCGTAGCTCTCTCCTCCGCCCCCTCGTTGCCTCTCGCCGGGTCCTCACCCAGGGCCTGCCTTGGCCACATAGCGGGAAGGGTGTTTTGAGAGTCCTGAGGGCACTGCGAAGATTTCCCGCCTCCCCCTTTGTAGCGCGTGGCCATCAGCGCAGAGTAGTTGCGATTGCGTGCCACTGGGCTCTCCCGTCGGCGCTTCTACCTCCTCACTTAAGGAAGAACCCCACACGTGTCCACTAAGAAGGGCAAGCAGCTCACTTGGCACTGCCATCTGGCCTGCGCAGTATCCTGTATGCGCCTTGACACCTGGCCTCCCTATTGCCCCTAAGTGAGGGCCATGTTCATTTACTAGGGCCTCTCCTCAGGCGTCCTTCTCAGGGCAACCGTCCCTATTTGCTTTCTGGCCTCCTCTTGGGCCTCAGGTTCCTCTAAATCCAGGCGACCTCCTCCACTCGGGCCCCAAGGCCACAGAGGCGAAAGGGCCCACTATCTCATCCCATTCTTCACTTACTGCGTTGTCCAGCGCCGGGTTGCTCCCGCTGTAGACAGCCCGGACCGCTTCTCCTCTTCTTTCCTCAGCCCGCTTACGTGCAGGCAGCCGCTCGACTCCTCCGACACTCTCCCTCCACACAAGGTCCCGCTGTAGCGCAGGGAGCCAAAGTTCGGGGCCCGCGGGTCAGTGAGGCCGCAAGCGGGTGTCCGTCGGGGGTCTCCCTACACTTCCCAACAGATCCCAACACTTTTACAAGAACATAACAAGAGAGGAAGGCAAAGTAAAACCGTGAAGTTAGAGTTCAATAGGCCGGATCCACTTTAAGAGGATCAAACGAAATGTGTCCAAGGTCACACGGTTGCAGTGCACAAAAGTCTTGTAACGGTTCAAAAAGGAGTTGGACCAAAGAAGGGGACCAGTTAGAGGGTCAAGGCGGCCAGCCCAGTCCAGAAGGTTAAGGGGTTATTATTACCTTGTAGCAATCTTTAGAAAGGGAGGCCTGGCGGACGTGGTACCTTAAAGTGGTGAGAACACTCCAGCGGGGGCAGCTGTTCCTGGCAGCGGATGCTTCGTCCGGGGGAAGAGAGGATCTCGTGGAGGAAGACAGGAGTCCGTTCCACTGCCAGGGAAGAAACCAGCCACGGAGTTTCTCAGGTACAAGGAGCGGTCCGTTGATTCCCGGTTCAGTGGTGAGTGGCTATCCGGCCGCCGGGGTGAAAGGGGCCTCTATGGGTCCCTCGTGCTATGGAAACAAGGCAATGACCATACACGAAAAGATGCGCCAGACACGAGGTTTCAAATTCCCAATGCTAGGGTTTATTGCAAGCAAAAGATAGTATCAATTGGCCAATTCTGATCTCACGCCCCGCGACGTGAGTTTCCTAGACCTCGAGGGACGCAAGAGAGCGAATTACTTACATCAGTTACATATATACAAAATGCATATCATACAATCAGCAAAGTCATGTTCAACACCCCTCTGTATTAAGTTCCTTTGAACTCGGGATGACGATGGACATATCCGACGAGTATGACGATCATAATGGAGCGTGGGCATTCCTTTCTGGGATACTCATGAGAAGTTCAGCAAACTCTTCAGTCCCCTGACCTTGTCCTTTCATATTCAGACAGCAATGTTAACAGTTGAGCAGAGTAAGCAGAATCCGCAAGAATTGCAAGCTGCAAAGCAGTTTTTAGACAGAAAGCAATGAGCAATGGTTAACAAGCAAAATGGCGATTCTGCTACGTTTAAAATGGCCGCTTGTTGGTCAAGCATAACAGTCTATATTTCTATAATTCGGTGCATAAGACGGTTGGCCAACGGCCATCAAGTTACGTCTATCATTCAAATGAAGGGTATTCATTTTTCCAGATTGACAGGGGTGCTTGGCACGGGCAGTTCGACCACAAACCGGTCTGGGGTGCGAAGAAGGAAGGTAAAACTGGTTGTGCCCACCAGTCAGGGGAAGAAGCCTCTGCAGCCGGGAGATCTTCTCTGTCTTCGGGAAGTGGTGAGTCGGTTCCGCAGCGCTCCACCGGTGGTGTCGTCGTGGTAGGTCGGCTCAGCTTCTCCCTCGTCGGATTCTCAGGTCCTGTGGCGACTTCTGAAGTTCCAGTCCCCAAAGCCCTGCTTTTATGCAGCATACCCCCATTCACTGAGCCTAGCTGTGAATCAAACATGCTAAGTGGTGAGCCGGCCGGCTCACCACTTGGGCCAATCACACAAGAGTGCGACTTGAGTTACCAAGGTAACTCAGTCCAGGGTGTCTAAACCCCCTACCACACCTCCTGTGGTACCCAGACAGAGTGGCACCACTTTTGGAGGCTTCTGTGGAGAAGCCCGCCAAAAAGTGGAACAAAGGGCTCGACTTGGGTTGGAGTCACAGAAGAGAACACAAACGCCATTTTAGAATCGAGTCCTGGCAAAAAATACCAACCGGCGAATTAATATTAATTGAATAAACCAGCGGTATGTTCGAGGCTATGAGAATTAAATAATTAAAGTTGGTAGCCTCGAACAATGGGAAAATCCCATAGGAAAATATTCGCGGTCGAATATAAAAAGTAGGTTCCACTGCCACCAGCCAAAACTCGATCAGGGGGGACGGAGACGTGCCCCCTCGACTAACAGACCCCGGGGCAATCGAATTGCCCCAACCAGTAACTCCACAATATGATGGTTTGTATTGGTTTCTGTTAATAATTTGGGACTAGTAAAGCCAATGGTGACTTTACATGCCCTGGGAGACAGCAGTCAGTCCCAGGGTATGGAGTCTATGGTGGGGTGTCACTATGGCACCCCTGTATTACTGCACGGAGGGTGCTTTTTAACACACATAGTAAAAACACATGAGACCCTATGGAGTAAAGGACCCCATAGCCCATAAAACACATTACCAGTCAAAGGAACACCATAAATCATGTCCAAGAGTGGGAGAAAAAGAGTCTCACTCTTGGCAGGAGGAAAAACAAACTCCAGAAATCCAGCAAAGCTGCTGGGTGACTCACTAGGTTAGGAAATTCAGCCTAAAGAGAGAATTCTCCCTAATATGAACCAAGATACTACGGGCTATTTTAGGACCTTATACAGCAAAGTCAGCCTGTTCCTCGGGGGCGGGGGGGGGGGCAGTTATATGGGGAGGCGACTTCAATTGCACACTAGATCCCAGGGTGGATAAATCGAATAGGAAGATGGAAAAACCCACCCCCGCAGCCAAGACTGGGAGGGAGGGAGGGTTGTCTGGGATAGGGTTTGTAGCACCCAATGGGGCATTTGTGTTCTCACGACCCGCGGGCAGGGGTTTGGGCAGTGAAGGGGAAGCTATGGCTCAGAGTATCCTCTATGGGGTTAGGTGGGAAAGAAACCTGTTGAGAGACTTTAATCTAGAACATATATGGAGGCTATACCAGCCACATGATAGGCATTATTCCCATTACTCGGCCCCACAAAACCTATACACACGGTTAGACTATATTTTTGCTACTCAGAACTGACGGGAGAGCTAATGCGGTCGGAATACAAAGCGAGAGTCCTCTCAGACCAGTCGCCACTATAACCTGGCAATACCTGCCTCCTAGAGCTAGGATCCCAGCATGGCGGCTTAGAGCCGAAGCATTGAAAGACACAGTGTTCAGGGGGGACTTGGGAAAAGAAATTGTAGAATATTTTGAAAATAACACTGGAAGTGTTGAATCGGCTGGCACTCTATGGGAGGCATTTAAGGTGGTGGCGAGGGGGAACAGCTATATCTAAATCCAAAGGCCTGCAAGGAAGTATAACGCAGGAGTTGCAAAAAGCAGAGGCGAAGCTAGTGGCACTTATGCGCACAGGAGAGAACTCCCTTGAAGATGCCGAAGCCATATGTGAATTGTAGCAAGAGTGTGGAGTGCACTGGGAGAGATATGCAACCTAAACTATAGGAAATACGCAGAGAGGCAGCATGCTGGAGGGGACAAGCCGGGGAGGTTGTTGACATGGTTGTATAAAAATGAGACACCCAGACCAACAATCAGAACAATAATGGGAGAGAATGGACAAATACTTGATACTCAAGAGGGCATGAACGGTGGATTTCTTGAGTTCTACCAACAGCTGTCTGAAGACGTTGGAGGGGGTGAATTGCTTGAGATGGTTGAAACACTGGAGGATATTGGCTTACCTAAATTGGGGACTGAAGAAAGAGAGAACCTAGAGGCCCCAATAACGTTGGAGGAACTAGAAGCAGTGATTAAACTATTACCTACTAGCAAGGCCCCGGGAGCGGACAGACTCCCCAGCAAGTTGTACAAAACATATAAGACGGAAGTGCTCCCCCTGTTACTGGCAATGTTGAATGAAGCTTTAGAAATAGGGACACTGCCGGAATCCCTGTGAGAGGCGAACATTATTCCACTTCTTAAGCCCAACATGCGGAGCATGGACTGCGGGTCATACAGACCGCTATCCATGCTGAACCAGGAAAGCAAAATACTCACGGCTGTGTTGGCGAATAGGCTGAGACCGGTTATTAACAAACATATACATCCCGACTAGACTGGATATGTCCCGCACAGAAGCATATCCGACAATCTTAGAAGGCTCCACCATGTCATAGAGCAAACAGAAAGCGACTCGCACGATGTCTCAATTATCTCATTAGATGCGGTGAAGGCCTTCTATTCTGTCAGTTGGCCGTGGCTGATAGCAGCCTTAAAAGAATATGGAATTGGGCCTGGGTTCTAGAAGTAGGTGAAACTGCTATATAGTACGCCACTGGCTAGAGTCAAGACGGGGGCAATAATTTCAGAGCGATGGCAACTCAATAGGAGCACTAGGCAGGGATGCCTGTGGTCCCCGATGCTGTTTATCCTAGCACTGGAACCCCTAGCGATATATCTGAGGCAACAATACAAGGAGGTGGGGATCTACACGAAGGGAGGGCCACATTTAATATCATTGTATGCTGATGATATGCTGTTATATTTGAAGTATCCTGAGAAAAACCTGCAATATATCTTAGAGGTAATGGAGCGATACGCAATGCTCTCTGGCATTGCAGTCAATTCTAAGAAATCGTGTATTTTCCCCTTAGGGAGATATATAGGGATTCCACGAGAAGATCTACCAGTATTACAAATACATTGGGAGACTAGAACCTTTAGGGATTGATATTTATCCCACAGTGGAGGCTGAATACAAACATAACACGAAGAAGGCAGTGGCAAACATTGAAAATAGCATGAGATTCTGGGCTAAGCTCCCTTTGGCCATGATAGGGAGGGTGGCACTACTGAAGATGGTTGTATTACCTAGGTTGTTACACTTTTTTGGGAATATGCCATACATGATACCCAAGCGATTATTTGTTAAACTCCAGAGCATATGTAGTGGGTTCATATGGCATAATACCAGGAATAGAATAGCGCTGTGGAAACTGCAGAACATGTTTGATCAAGGGGGCATAACATTTCCCAACTTCGAGGTTTATTATTTGGCCAGCCAACTGCAATATGTGGCTAAGTGGTTAACTGAGGACTCAACCTCCGAATCCAGATGTTTGAGGTCTGAATGTATCCCGTTATTCTTGAAAGAGTAGATATGGCTGCCGAAATCGGAGCTAAAATGGTGCACGAGGATGTTAGAATTGGGATGGAAAATATGGTGCAAGTCTTGCCAGGTCATGGAGAACCTGACCCTGTGTTCCCCGCAAATGCTGCTAGTAGCATTGACTGGAGTGGACGAGCAATTGAGGAAGGTAATGCGTAGGCATTGGGAACCGATGGGTATTTCAACCCTGGGGGATGTATTGCAGGATGGGAAGGTGATGGAATTTAACGCACTTGTGGAAGAAACTGGTCTACACTCGGGACAATATATTACTTACACTAGATTGGTGCGGCGAGTGAAAGAGACGTGGTCAGAAATAGTGCTAGAGGGTCAACCCGACACGGCCATAGAAACAATTCGGTATCTAAGAGGGAGGCACGAGGTCTCTTGGATTTATGAACTGTTGATGTCAAGGGTGGGAAAGGAGGTGACCCAGCTGAGACAGGACTGGCAAGAGGAAGCCGGGGAACCTATGAATGATGGGTTGTGGGTGAGGGTTCAGAGATACCACAAAAAAGTGTCCAGGAATGCGAGACTGCAACAGATCCAGTTATATATTACTCACAGGGCGTACATGACCCCCCCCAGAGGATTGCTCGATTAAAGAATGCAGGACCACAAACATGTTCCAAGTTCGGGGAGGTGAATGCAGGGATGATGCACATGTTCTGGGCATGCCCTGAAATTGGAAAGTTCTGGGGCGAGGTAGCCCACTGTTTAACCGAGAAAGGGATCATATTAGATGTGGAATCTGTATGGGCATGCATGGTAGGGGTATTTTCTAGACTGCTCAAGCTGAAACACGTGTGTAAACTGAAGGACTTGGCCTATATACTCGCCAAGCGCAGAATTGCCATGGGTTGGAAAGCAAACAATAGACCAAAGGTAGATGTTTGGTGGCACGACCTCCAGAAATGGGCAGAAGCGGAAACAGTGGTATGGAGCGAAGCAGTCAGTAGAGGGGGAGATGAAGTGGCAGAAACTTTGACAGCCTGGAGACATTTAGTGGCCACACTGTCTCGGTCCACCCAGGCCTGCCTAGGAGAGCATGATTCCTCGCGAGTACGGGTGGCACAATGACAGTTGGGGAAGTGGAATAGGCTCAAGTTAGGGGGAGGGCAATAGGGAGACAGTGGACATTTCATGATACTGTATATGATGCTCCGAACTTATATGATGCTCACTTCTGGTTTGTTATTTTGTTGATTGGTTGTTGTTAAAGTTAATAAAAATTGTTTAAAATAAAAAAAGGATGAAACAGGTCTATGGCCAAAATCATAAATCGGATAAGAGAGAACCAAAGGGAATACAAGAAGAAGACAAAAGGTCCCAATTGGGGAATTGAAGGAATAATCCACGAATTGACGAGAGACCATTTATGGATTGTGTATTAAAGACTGGTACTAACAGTACCCTCGGGAGAAGAGTCATTCGCCTGATTTAAGTTAGTTCACCCTTAGTGGTTGGGTCAGTTAGGGTAGGTTTGGACAGCAGACTTGTTACTTTGAACATTCACGACTGACAGACGAGCACCTTATTTGGTAAATTAGGCAGGAACCACCCATAGTCATAGGGCAAGTTAGCCCTTCTGTCTTTATTTTAATAACCCAGTGTACATCATGTCCTCTAAGAGTCCTTCTCCTTCTTCCGACTCGCCACAACATCCTCTCCCTTTCTGCCATATTTCTTTTCCGCCACAGACTACAGTCTAGTTACCTATGGTGGGGGCACTACAGTGGTGGCTTGTACAGTATAAAAGCTTATCAACATAACTTTAGAAATAATATTGCCACAGAGGTTGATAACATGATGAAATAAAAGGTTTGGGTTCCTAGTCATTTAGTTTGCATCTTCAAAAGAATGTTCTATTTCACTATCACTGAGTCTGGAGGAGCCGTGGCGACTAGCGCCCGACATGTCCGCCTAATCCATCTGTTCCAAGAACCCCGGGAGTTACAGCTGAACCGGAGCGGCTCTCATGCATTGCAGTGCCCGAGACGGGCTGTTCAGCGACCTTAAGTGGTTTGGCAGCGTAGTGGCGGGTTTCGCCCGAGGGAGCAGCAGAGAAACTGGCAGAACGGTGCACCTTCAGTGAGCCGTGTGGCGAGGCCTGCAGGCCCATTGCAGATGTGCTGCAACCAAGAGGGCGCACTCGGGAGCAGTAAAGTAGACTAGTCCGGAGGACTCCAACATAGCAGCGCAGTGCCATCGGCAGAGTGGCGAGCCTGGCGATACGCAGGCAAGTGCCAAGTAACATAAAATAAGCCAGCAGTGACAGGTACACTGATGTGCGAGCACAGTCAGCGCTCTCTAGGCTGGATGAGTGGCCCACTGTGGAGGTCCACAGCACGGCTAAAGTAAGAGCACTGGGCCCATTAGGAAAAGTCCCTGCAGCGAACGCGGCACCACAGCATTGGTGGGAGGTGGAGACCCGTTCAGCTCAGGGCAAACTTGGGTGAAGCAGGCAACCAGAGCAGAGTCCTGTGGACCCAGCGCACAGCAGTGATCGGACATTGCGGCGCCTGGAGAAGCGCATCAAGTGAGGCACTGCAGGCTGCGGTGCAGGCAGTCGATTCCCCAGCAGGCTGTGAGCATGAGAAAGTCTTCAACATCAGATGCAGAACGGTCAAGGAAAGGAGAGGCCATGGAGGAAGTTGTACAGGTATCGGCAGGGGGCTCTCCAAATCAGACCTGAAAGAGGAACTAACCCAGTCCATATGGGCAGGGATGAAAAACAAAGCGGATGTAACGCTCACCTGATTCTCGCAGAGGCGCCGGTCTTGACTGGGCGACTACCGTATCTTCAAAAGTGATGTGCACCACCCGGTTGGCTCTTTGGGCTGGACCTCTGTGCACTGTATGCCTGACTCGAAGAGTAAGATGTCTGCAGATAGAAAATATGGGATTAATGAACTGGGGTTATTGGGGTGTCCCTATCTCTTTCCTTTTCTCCTCTCCTGTAGAACCCCAAAGGTTAACGCTCTCACCTTAGGTAAGTGAACGCCGAGCTCTCCATCTGCCTCGGGGCAGGGTGCTGTAACCAGTTTCTTCACTGGATAGGTAGCGCAGGCCTCTTGACTTCAGAGGACTGCTGTCCGTCGTTTACTTCACGAACGGTGAGTTCCGAGTATTTCAAATGTCTTTAAAAGTCTTTTGTAATGCTGTCTCTTATTTTGCAGGGTTCCGGCGATGGCGGTTGACTGGCTGAAGTGAGTTGAGGATGGACCCGTATGCGGAATAGAAGCGCCTGGAAGCGCGTAAGTAAGCGCTTGTTGCTTGCTTCACGATGCGCACTAACTGTCCTTTTATTTTGCAGGTACCAGTTCGGAGCTGCTGAAGGATGCCGGAATGCCCACTGAGTTCGGCGTGGATGGAGTAATGGCACGTGAGTATTTAACGTTACCCAATGTCTTTAAACGCACCTTCTTTTGTCTTACAGATGCGGGATGCAGCGCCGAAGGCCTCCGGAGCGTGCGAAGAGTAGGTAAGCCTTTGTCTTTCAGATGCAGGAATGCTGCGCGAGGCGTTGATGACAGCCGATGGACCAGGTAAGAGATGCGCTGTCACTGAAGACCGTAGTGCTAACCTGTTCTTTCTTGTCTTTATAGATGTTGCTGAAGACTGGATTCAGGATGGTAAGCCTTTTTCCTTTAGGCCCAGGATCAGATGCAGAAGACACGATGAGCGTTCTGCTGCAGAGGATGCAGAATAACGCAAAGCAAGATTCATCCATCGGGTGTGGTTTAAGTAGCCTCCTGTAGTGCTTAGGTGTCTCCTTCCACAGCCACGCCTAGGTAAAACAAGAGTTCCTGCTTTCCAGAAGAGTTCCAGTGTTCTGAACCTAGGGAGTAGCTCCTGCCCCACCCAACAGGAAAAGTAGTCCCAAACAGAAGAGGATCAGGGGTTCAACTGGCAGGTAAGTAAGCAGCATGGTCTGCTGCAGGTAAGTCCACCCAAGCATTATGAGCCCGGCGCTTGCAGCGCTGGGACTGGGCATATTTATGAGCCTGGCGCCACTGGCGCCAGGACAGGGTCCAAAAGGTCCCAATTGGGACTGGGTGGCACTCGGAACCTGGGTTATTGGTCTGCTTCCAAGGGAGTTGGGTAAATCCTGGCCTTTTGGAAGCAGAGATCATGACAGTACCCCCCCTCAAGGCCCCTCCCAAACCGGGCTTCCCCGGGGGTTTTGGCTTGTCAGGAAATGTTTGATGAAATCTTTTGATTAGACGAGGAGCGTGGACATATTCTGCAGGTTCCCAGGATCTTTCTTGAGGGCCGTAGCCTTTCCAGTCAATTAGGTAAAATAGCTTAGATTTGGAGATCTTGGAGTCCAGGATGCTTTTGACTTCAAACTCGAGTTCTCCATCAACTAGGATAGGTTTTGGGGATTTAGTTAGTCGGGTTTGAGGTTGCACGGGTTTTAAAAGAGTGACGTGGAAGACCAGATGTATCGTCATGTGAGGGGGCAAGTCCAACTTGACCGCTACTGGGTTTACTATGGTAGTGATGGAATAGGGACCAAGGTATCTTGGGTTGAATGTGCGTGGTCCTTTTAGAGGTAGATATTTGGTGGATAACCAGACTTGATCTCCTACTTGATATTGGGGGGCTTCCTTCCGGTGTTGATCTGCTCCTTTCTTGTATTGTTCCTTAGCCCTTTGGAGGTGAGAAACGGCTTCCTTAAAAGCTTGGGTGATTGTAGAGTGCAGGTAGTCTACTGCTGGTGTTCCAAGATCTTGGGGTGGATCCAACTCTGAGGTTCGAGGGTGACAGCCGTATAAAAGAAAAAACGGGGTTTTCCCAGTTCCTGAGTGGACAGAGTTGTTGTAGGCATATTCGGCTATCCAAAGGATATCTTTCCAAGTTTTTTCAGTTTGTTGCAGCATGCAGCGTAAATACTGTTCCAGAGTTTGATTGGTCCTCTCGGTTTGTCCGTCGGTTTGAGGGTGGTCACTGGTCGATAATCTCACATCAATTTGAGCCGACCGACAACAACTTTGCCAAAAATGAGAAATAAATTGACTACCTCGATCCGAAATTAGCACTGAAGGAAAACCGTGCAGTCGGACAATGTTTTCGAGAAATTCTCGGGCCAGAGTTGTTGCTGTTGGCAAGCCTTTGAGTGGAATGAAATGCGCCATCTTGGAGAATAAGTCCACGATTACCAGGATCGTATTGTATCCGGAGCATGGAGGTAGGTCGGTGATGAAGTCCATAGAAAGTGTATGCCAAGGGCGAGGTGGGATGTCAATAGGGCGTAAGAGGCCGGCTGGTCTTTCCTTTTGACTCTTGTTTTGGGCGCATACTCCACAGGACATTATAAAGTCTCTGATATCTTTTTTCCAAGACGGCCACCAGAAGTAGCGCTTGATCTTTTCTGAGGTTTTGGCCATACCGGGATGTCCTTCCATTAGAGACTCGTGATAACAAGAGATCACCTTTTTCTGTAAATCTGTGCTGGGCAGGTATAATCGTTCTTGGAAATACAATAAGTTGTCCTTTACTGCAAAGTCCTTTCCCTGCAGATGCCAATTCTGTATTTCTGCTGGAGTTATAAGTTGCCTGGTTTTATTCCTTAATTTCCTCTATGGATTGAGTGGTTATTACACCCAGAATTCTTTGTTCGGGAATAATAGGTACAGGTTTAGGGTTGGTCAAGTGTTCCTCCACTCCCATCCGAGAAAGGGCATCAGCTTTACCGTTTTTTGTACCAGGTCGATAGGTAATTATGAAGCCAAACTCGGCAAAGAATAGTGCCCAACGGAATTGTTTAGAGGATTGGGCTTTTGCGGTTTTCAAATATTGCAGGTTTCGGTGATCCGTAATCACAGTAATGGTGTGTCGGGCCCCCAGAAGATAATGCCGCCAAGCCTTAAAGGCAGACTTAATAGCCAGAAGTTCCTTATCAGTAATAGTGTAATTGATCTCAGGAGGCGAGAATTTGCGAGACCAGAATGCCACGGGATGTAACTGATTGGTTACTGGGTCCTTCTGTGATAGAACTGCCCCCATGGCAAGGCTCGAAGCATCAGTTTCAACGATGTAGGGGAGTTCGGGGCGAGGATGTTTTAGAATTGGTGCAGAGATAAATTTTGTCTTCAAATTCTGGAAAGCTTGTTCCGCCTCGGTAGACCATTCAAAACGTTTGTTTTTCTTTAACAAGGCGGTGATGGGCTGGACTATTCGAGAGAATTCGGGGATAAACCTGCGGTAAAAGTTGGCGAAGCCTAACATGCTTTGAACCCCTTTTACGGAGGATGGTGATGGCCATTTGAGAATTGCATCGACCTTCCTTGAATCCATACGCACTCCGCTAGGTGATAATATGAATCCCAAGAATTCAACTTCAGTCACGTTGAAAACACATTTTTCCAACTTAGCGAAAAGTCTGTGTTGACGCAACCTCTCGAGGACCATTTTCACGTGTTTCCGATGTTCAGATTCCGATGAAGAATAAACGAGGATGTCGTCAATGTAAACGACAACACATACATCTATGAGTTCTCTGAGGACATCGTTCATAAAATATTGAAAGGCGGCCGGGGCATTGCAAAGCCCGAAGGGCATGACCTGATATTCAAATAGCCCATACTTGGTGCGGAAGGCCGTCTTCCATTCATCGCCCTCTTTTACTCGTACCAAGTGGTAGGCTCCTCTAAGATCCAGCTTTGTATATATGCATGCTCTTCTGACTTGGTCCAGGAGTTCAGGGATTAAAGGTAACGGATATCTATTCTTAACGGTGATCTGGTTCAGGGCGCGGTAATCTATACAAGTTCTAAGGTCCCCTTCTTTTTTTGGAACGAAGAACAAAGCTTAAGAAGCAGGGGACTTAGAAGGACGAATAAACCCATTTGCTAGGTATTGATCCAGGTATTGTCGGAGGTGAAGGTTCTCAGGCACGGTGAGGGCATAAATTCTGCTACACGGAGGAGTAGATCCAGGTATCAGGTCTATCTGGCAGTCATAGGACCTATGAGGAGGTAGAGAGTTAGCCTGATCCTTCCGGAAAACATCTTGGAATTCTAGGTATTCGGGAGGTAACTGGGGAGTCTCCGAAGAAATTGCTGCTAGAGCAACACCAGGTGGAGGGTGACAAGTAGAGACACATTCTGGGAACTGAACCGTTCTTGCTCGCCAATCGATCCGAGGATTGTGTTTCTGTAACCAAGGTATCCCTAGAATAATCTGGAACTGAGGGGCCTTGATCACATCGAACACGATCTTCTCATGGTGTCCATCTTGACTTACTAGCGTCACTTCTTGAGTGGTATGCGTTACTGGTCCGGAGGCTATCTCCGTACCATCCACCGTAGTAATGACGTCCTTTACAGCCTTGGGACAAAGAGTTAGATTCATCCTCAAAACCATTTCCTGATCCACATAATTGCCGATGGCACCGCTGTCGACGTAAGCTTCAATCGCATGTAATCGATCCGGATGATCAGGGCTAATGAGGACCATAGGTATCACGAAATGCGAGGTCACGGAACTGGTTTTAACGCTCGGCAAGAGGACCTCTATTCTTGTCGGGCGAGGTCGTTTCCCTGCTCAGAGTTTGTGACCTTGGTAACTGCAGCTCCTACCGCCTTCTTGGCTGGTTTCACCGGACAGTCTCGAAGAAAGTGCCCTGAGTTTCCACAATAGAGGCATAATTGCAACTGTTTTCTCCTTTCCCGCTCCTTTTGTGTTAGTGGTCCTTTCAGGCCCCCTATTTGCATGGGTTCCCCGGAGTCTACTCCTTTGGAAGGAGTTGGTGGTTTGGAAAATACTCGAGCATCAAACTTGGAACGATCGGCCTTCCTGTTCTGCAGTCTGTGATCTATTTGAACGACTAAGTCTATATAATCCAAACAGTCTTGTGGGGGATTCACTATTTGGGCTTAAACGTCTTTGAGCTCTCCACGTAGACCTCTATAAAACAGCGTAATCCTTTTGTCCTCAGGCCATTGAGTTTCCACTATTAGTCTGTTGAAAGATGCAATATAAGCCAAAAGGTCTTGATTACCCTGTCGCAACGAAAGAAGCTCATTGTCCAAGGCCTGCCCCTGTGAATGTCTTGCGAACAGTTTTTCCATACTAAGCTGAAATGCTTGAAAATCATGGAGAACCGGGTCATCTTGATTAACTAGAGGGATCGACCAGTCTGCCGCATTGCCACTAAGGTACGAAAGCACAAAAGCTACTTTAGCTTGATCAGTTGGAAAGGCTGCTGGCCGGCATAAAAAATGCAACCGGCACTGATTGATAAATACTGCAAACCTCTTTGGGTCACCAGAAAATCGTTCGGGCGGAGCGAGAGGTACATTCCCAGGTAGGTTGATCTGCACTGGATTCATAGGGGATATTGAAGGAAGATTTGCCCCTGATGCGGGTAACGGGGTCTGTCCGGCTTGTGACTGTAGCAATTGTCTAGCAAGATCGTCTGTTCGCTCCTTGGAAATAATTAGTTCCCTTCTTAGAGCATTCGTTTCCTGACGAGCTGCATGCACTTCTGCCCTTAGTTCCCCAAGTAACCGGGCTAGGTGGTCGGTATCCAAGGTTTCCATAGCGCCTGGGCGAGAGTTTTGCGGTAGGCTTTGCGTTCTGTAACGCTCACCTGATTCTCGCAGAGGCGCCGGTCTTGACTGGGCGACTACCGTATCTCCAAAAGTGATGTGCACCACCCGGTTGGCTCTTTGGGCTGGACCTCTGTGCACTGTATGCCTGACTCGAAGAGTAAGATGTCTGCAGATAGAAAATATGGGATTAATGAACTGGGGTTATTGGGGTGTCCCTATCTCTTTCCTTTTCTCCTCTCCTGTAGAACCCCAAAGGTTAACGCTCTCACCTTAGGTAAGTGAACGCCGAGCGCTCCATCTGCCTCGGGGCAGGGTGCTGTAACCAGTTTCTTCACTGGATAGGTAGCGCAGGCCTCTTGACTTCAGAGGACTGCTGTCCGTCGTTTACTTCACGAACGGTGAGTTCCGAGTATTTCAAATGTCTTTAAAAGTCTTTTGTAATGCTGTCTCTTATTTTGCAGGGTTCCGGCGATGGCGGTTGACTGGCTGAAGTGAGTTGAGGATGGACCCGTATGCGGAATAGAAGCGCCTGGAAGCGCGTAAGTAAGCGCTTGTTGCTTGCTTCACGATGCGCACTAACTGTCCTTTTATTTTGCAGGTACCAGTTCGGAGCTGCTGAAGGATGCCGGAATGCCCACTGAGTTCGGCGTGGATGGAGTAATGGCACGTGAGTATTTAACGTTACCCAATGTCTTTAAATGCACCTTCTTTTGTCTTACAGATGCGGGATGCAGCGCCGAAGGCCTCCGGAGCGTGCGAAGAGTAGGTAAGCCTTTGTCTTTCAGATGCAGGAATGCTGCGCGAGGCGTTGATGACAGCCGATGGACCAGGTAAGAGATGCGCTGTCACTGAAGACCGTAGTGCTAACCTCTTCTTTCTTGTCTTTATAGATGTTGCTGAAGACTGGATTCAGGATGGTAAGCCTTTTTCCTTTAGGCCCAGGATCAGATGCAGAAGACACGATGAGCGTTCTGCTGCAGAGGATGCAGAATAACGCAAAGCAAGATTCATCCATCGGGTGTGGTTTAAATAGCCTCCTGTAGTGCTTAGGTGTCTCCTTCCACAGCCACGCCTAGGTAAGACAAGAGTTCCTGCTTTCCAGAAGAGTTCCAGTATTCTGAACCTAGGGAGTAGCTCCTGCCCCACCCAACAGGAAAAGTAGTCCCAAACAGAAGAGGATCAGGGGTTCAACTGGCAGGTAAGTAAGCAGCATGGTCTGCTGCAGGTAAGTCCACCCAAGCATTATGAGCCCGGCGCTTGCAGCGCTGGGACTGGGCATATTTATGAGCCTGGCGCCACTGGCGCCAGGACAGGGTCCAAAAGGTCCCAATTGGGACTGGCTGGCACTCGGAACCTGGGTTATGGGTCTGCTTCCAAGGGAGTTGGGTAAGTCCTGGCCTTTTGGAAGCAGAGATCATGACAGCGGAAGAACTTAAGATATCGATTGCAGACCTGGTCCAAGACACAAAGCAGCTCAATGCATGAGTCGGGTATACCGAAACAGCACTGTAGACCTTACAGGAGGATGTACTCCATCTTCAGGGAGGGATAGCCAGTACCAAGCAAGACATGTTGCTTCTGGTGACAACCATAGAAGATTTGGAAAATACACATTGGGAGGAGAATCTCTGCATACGAGGTGCGGCAAAGGAAATAGAAGGTGCCGTTCTTCAAAGCTGGGTACTGTGAGGGGTCAGAAATGTGAAGCTGACAACTTTGTAGAGTTTCCAACTTTTGCCATTTTATTAAATAAAATGGTTTGCACAAACGCCTCAGTATCCCTACCTTAACCCAGGATTTCCCTGCCTATGATAAACTAAAGGGGAACACTCTAACCAAGGGATATCTAACCCCCACCCTCAATTCAACAAGCAAAGCAAAAAGAACATATATGGCAATTCAAATCAACAACATCACATAGCATATGAGCTGATTCACAGTATGATCAATGTCTCTTTGTCATGGTTTGGGTGAACTTCCCCTTCCCCAGATCCAAATAAGTGTTTTCTCCAAACAAAAAGAAACACAAGGAAATCTGTGTCAACAAAGTACCTCGTAAAAATGTGTAAGCTCTTACTCCTCCTGGAATAAGAACTGTTTCGCCTTTGTGGCAACAACAAATAATTTGTTAAAGATGGTTTACTACAATTATTGAGAGAGTCATACATTCTCACTCCTCCTGTAATTAGAACTGTTGCACTTTTTTGTAGTAGCAACAAGTAATCTGTTCAGGATGGTTTAACACACTTTTAACTGCATAGCGAATTGTAACTTCATCAGCCAGCTTCCACAACTTTTCGATAGTAGTCACAACTCAATAGGTTGTTCTCTATTAGTACCACTCTTCAGCCCTTGCACCTTCTACCACCTGGCTTATCCTTTCACCAGGTTTCTTCTGGGCAATCACTGCTTTTCCTACGGGTACACTCGCATGCCCGTCTACTTCTTCCACAACATAAGAGAAAGGTGCTTCAATGGTAACTTTCAATTTTAGATTAACTACAACTTTAAAAAATGCTGCTTTCTGGAAATAGAACATTCACTCTACAAACTATGCGCATCTCCGGATAATTTCTTCCAGAAGGGCAGCTTGTTTGTCACCTTTCTCTCCCTTCTGCACCAATGGTTAAACAGTAGCTAGGATACAGTCTTTCCTTGTGACTACCTTGGTTTTGCCACTGTGAGTTTAGATTAAGCACATTCTTCTCAACATAGGAGTAGCGCTTCCTACAACCCTTTGGGTTCTTATTACTCCCCTCTGGCTTTTGCCAATGCTTGGTGTTCTCACTTGGCCCAGAGTTTGCTCTCTTTTGGCTTTGGTATTGCTTATTGTTCTCAATTGGCCCAGCTTTATCTCTCTTTTGACTTTGGCATCGCTTGGTATTCACAGTTCTCAATATTGCTTTCTCACTGGGTTGTCATGATTTCCAAAAACTCACAAAAGTTATATCACAGCTACTTTGCTTCATTAACGTCCACCTTAGTGGTTTTCTAATAGTTCGGTATTCAATGAAAACACTTCTGTCATGAACACGCGAGCAAGGCGTTGGTAACCTGGCGTACACGAGTATCACTCGAGCGCTCTGGTACCACTTGTAAGTGGGGAACTCACTGGGTAAGTCGCTCTTGCTCAGTGCTCGCTTGCTGTTTACTTCTGCGGCTCTCCTGAACTCGGAAAACATTTTCTGGTTGTTCGCTCTTGCGGCAGTCACACCAACTCAGAGCATCCCAAGCTCCTGCAAATCTCTTGTGCGGCCAAGTCAACAGAGATCTATTTGCATCTTCCACAACACTGACCTTCTGCTGCACAGCTGCAAGCTCGATAAAGAGAAGCAACAACCCTCTCAGGACGCTCAGTGGTACCATTGTCTTCTCGCTCTGTTAAGCCCGTCTCCACCTACAGACACGGCTCGCACAGCGTAAACTACTTCCCCTGCTTTGCTTCTCTGACTTTTCAGCTTCTCTCCAGCCTGCACCTGAAGGGGCCATTTAAAGCTCCCAGTCTCCCTCAGGTGTGGGTCATTTGGGTTAATAAACTGACGACTACAACTTGGTTCCTCTGCATCCCTCTTCCTCGTCCCAGTACTGAGGAAACTATGGGACTTAGAGTCCTGAATAACAAAATTTGTTTTCTTAACTGGTTTCTTTCTTAAACTTTGGTCTCTTTTGCCAACAGCCTTTAGTAAGGGAATATTATACAAATCAGTCATCAGACTGCTTGGTAAAGAACAATACAAGTTTTCAGATAAAATGTGGTTAACATTTACAAATCTCCTTCTGTTACACTTTTGGAAGTTAGGGGGATTTTCAACTGTCTGAGTTCCCTGAATTTGAGAGTGGTGGTTAGCCCTTGCAACCGAAGGGTCATGATGACAACAAGTCATACTCTTACGTCCCGTCCCCTTAACTCCATACTGCATGGGCGTCCCGTCCCCTTAACTTCATACTGCATGGGCGTCCCTTCCAAGGGACGGGAGACGGAACTTTTTCCACCAGAAAAAACCTTCTTCCCCTTTAAATATAGAGGTGCGCGGGGGCGCGGCCATGGAAGCATGCGCTGCCATGACTGCGCCCTCCGGCGCCACACCCCACTCCCCTTTTCTGCATCGACAGGAACAGGCCGAATTCACCAGCGCTCCTGGGTTCGGCTTCGGCCATGTAATTCCACGTGCGGATACTTCTTCTCTTTGTCTTTTTTGTCTTTTTATCATTCAGGTACTCTGTCCTCAGGCGTCACGCTCCTCCCCGGCGCATGTCGACTTCTACAGGGTTCAGCAGGTGTCCATTCTGCGATGGGCTCTTCCCGACCAAAGACCCCCACACCCTCTGCCCACGGTGCCTTGGCCCTGACCACGGCTGGCAAGCATATACCGCGTGCAACGCGCTTTCCTCGAGGTCTTTGAAGAACAGACTGGCCAGGTGGAGGGAGCTCGTCCACAGATCGCCTCCAGAGGACCTAAAGGACTTGGTCTATCATCGATCCAAGCCCAAGGTAGAGCCGCTCTTTTCCAGTGCACCCCGCAAGGGAGACTCCTTCCCAAGGACTCGCCTGCGCGGGAGGGACCGCCCAGGTCCTCGTACCAGCACAAGTACCAAGGCTATATCAGCTACCAGCTGAGAGGCCGAGGGATCGGGAGATCCTCCCGGTGAGGGTGCTGAGGGACCGGAAGGTCCTTTTACCGAGTCTTCAGCCGAGGGGCTATGCCCTAGTACCGGCATCATGTCCGAGGGGGCACCTTTACATAGTTCTACCGGCAGATCCACCGAGGACGTAATGCCTACCGGGCCTAGGCCTGAGGAACAGGGTAGGCCCCATGATCCACACTCAAGAGTCCTGGACGGGGCGGTGCTCAGTGAGCCGAGCAACACGACGCAGGCATGTGGAAGGCAGCTCGACAAAATGGCCCCGCGTCAGAAAATCCAGACATCCGGCTGACGCCCCTCCAGGGAAGGCAGGCGGAGGACCGTGTGTCGAGGTGGGACTGGTGTCAACCAGGTATGTGGCCAACAGCTTATCCTTCCTTTGTGCAATGCGGGTTCCTGCTGCGTCCATATGGGAAGGGCACGCAATGGCTCCAGCAGCCGCCCACTACCCCGTCAATATCGCCTACCACCAATCCAGCCTGTGAGGACAGGTTCTTTGAAAAGTTCCTCGTCCTCAAGAAATCTCCACAGATGAGGGTCATCCTCAGGGACGCCATCAGGGACTTGCTCCCTCCAATTGTCCATCCAGTGCCTCAGGCCCCAGTACAAGCTCCTCCGGTCCCTGTTCAGCCCCAGCAGCCCGCTCCGGCCCCCCAGCCGATTGCGCAGGTGGTTCCACACCAGCCTCTGGCTCCGGTCCCCGTACGGCAGCCCCCGGCTCCTAGCACTCCCCCCCCCCCCCAGTGCTGGACGCCCCAGGTCCGCAGGTGGACATAGATGAGGACCCCAACACGCCGTCTTCAGCCAAAGCTTTCCACGAACGCCTGGCAGGGCTGGCAGAGTACTTGGGCCTTCCTCAGCAGGGGTCCTCGCAGAAGTCCTCAGGCTTCTGTTGCCAGAACGGGGATCCCGATGCAGAAGAAAGTTGTTGTCTTGGCCAAGAAGGGGTGGCTCAAGCCCCACTCAGCCCAGCCGGTGAAGAAACACCTAGACGCCAAGTACAGGCAGATGGAGGGGATGCACTCTTGCTAACGGCCCATCCTCAGCCACACTCCTCGGTGATCGCTGCGGCATCACTGTAATCCAAGCCTCAGTCATCCTCATCCACCTCCTCTGTGACGCTGTTAGGGAAGGAGGAGAAGATCTTGGAGGCTTACGGGAAGAAGCTGTATTCCAACGCATCCTTGCACCTGCGTTAAGCCAATGTAGATGCCATGCTGGCAGCCGTTAACCAGAGGCTCTGGTGGGAAATTGCAGATTTCCTCCAAGTGCTTCCAGTGCAGTGGCAATGGCGATTCAAGGCGGAATTGGCAGAGGCCAAGATTGTGGCGTTGGACATCATGGAGTCCACCGTGGCCCATATTGACACCTCGGGCCGTGCCGTCTGTATTGCTGCGGACATGAGAAGAACAGCCTGGCTCTGTGCTACGAAATTCAATCCGGATGTACAGGAACGCATACTAGATCTTCCGTTCAAAGGGGGTGACCTCTTCCACTCCACAACGGACGAGGAGCTGGATAAAAAGAAAAACGGCTCTCAAACGGCCAAGTCTTTATCCATTCTTACAAAGACCACGCCCAAATCGTACACCCAGTCACAGCAGTGCTCTGAGAAGGGGCGTACGTACGTAGGGTTCCGCGGTTTCCAAGAGCAGAGGTCCAGGCAGCCTGACCGTTCGCCGTCCCAGCATCGGCGCAAGCAACAAAAGGGGGGGGCAAAGGGATTTTACCAGTGCCCCGCCTCTGCAGCAGCCTCAGAGGGAAAGAAGGCATGACACACCCCTCCGGGTCCACGGGTCTCCAGTGGGGGGCAGGCTTGCTCTCCATGCACATTTCTGGTGCCAGAATTTTGCGGACCCCTGGATCCTCTCTGTAGTCTCCACGGGGTACCGCCTCCCTATCCCAGCCTCTCCTCCCCTCCACTCCCAAAGGTTGGGACAGCAACTCTTTTGGCGGAGATCCGGTCGCTCGTCGAGAGCCAGGCAGTGGAGGAAGCCCAGCCTCCCAGCGAGGCTTGGGCTTTTACTCTAGGATTTCCGCCATTCAGAAAAACAACCAGGCGGGTGGGCAAAAACTACTGTTTGGACGCCGGCTCTAGATCAGATGCGGCCATCGGACAGGCGGTTCTTAGGAACCTGTTTGCTTAAGGAGGGTCTCCTCTCCACCCTGGGGCTACACTCAGTTGTAATCGCCCATGCAGTATGGAGGAAAGGGGACGGGACGTAAGAGTAATTATAAATTACTCACCCTAGTGACTAACGTACTTTTAATCCTTAGTCCCGTTTCCTCCATACGTCCCACCATCCTCCCCCCTAATAGAACTGGTGTCATTAGGCAATGTTAATATATTGTCCACATGTTTATGGGTACTGAGGTGTGGTGCCGTAGGCCGGTGTCAGGGCAGTGCATGCTCGCAGGGCAGCACCCCCGCGTGCCTCTAAATTTAAAGGGGAAGAAGGTTTTTTCTGGGGAAAAAGGTTCTGTCTCCCGTCCCTTGGAAGGGACGCCCATACTGTATGGAGGGAAGGGACTAAGAGTATGTTAGTCACTACGGTGAGTAACTTATAATTAATATATTGTGGGAGTGGAAAAACGTCTCCTTTAAAAGATGGAAAATACTATGTCTCGTCCCCTGGCTTCCTCTTCCCCCCGCTGAGCCTTTTCTCCTTCGACTTATCATCCCGGAGAGCACCACCACCAAGGTCAGGACCAGGAAGCGCCTGCCTTTCCCTGGCCACCTGGGAGGAGACTTTTAGCAGGGATTTAGTGAGGGATTTATAGGATTCATCACAGTTCAGCAAGTTCTTAAGGCAATAGTACCGGAGATTGCTGCAGAAGGTATAACGCTGGATCAAGTCCATAGAGTTGGCCCACTAAAAAGAACCCTGAGAGCCCAACCAAGAGACATAATTATGAAATTTCACTCGCATTACACTAAGGAGGAGATATTGTGTGCCTCGAGAAAGTTGGGAACAATTACTTTTCAGGGTCAATCACTCTTAATCTTCCAGTACATAGCAGCACTTACCCAACAAAGAGACAAATGTTTCAGCAGATTATAGGAAAGCTGCAAAAAGAAGGCATCCGCTACAAGTGGACATTCCCCTTTCGTTTGGTGTTTGCTTGGAAGGGGCAAAAAACGAGGTGCACGACCCCACAATAAGCAGTGCAGCTTCTTAGTCTGCAGATCAGGAGCGAGCAAGGAGAACTAAATGACAACCGGTGGTACAAAATCCCAGCGCGCAGGCAACCTCGTCGTCCCATAGATGCCCAAAGAGAAGCTTAACTCGCGCCTGCAAGAAGCATGAAGGGAGCAGCAAAGCAACATGTATATGATAGAGGAAGCTGGGTTCTCTCCAGGGTGATTGAATTGAGGGCTTGAGTGTTAGCTAATGAAGGTGTGGGTGGAGAGGAGGAAGGACCCAGTTTTCCTCAATACATCACCTCTAATCACATGGTGGCGGGATAAAACCAGCGGGCATCGGAGGGGAAGAGGTTACAACACATAACAGCACAAAAGTGTGTGGGGAGGGGCAATCTTGGGAAGCACACTTTAGCCGTATGCTCTGGAACGCTATGCAGCACCCTTCAAGGTCCTGACATACAATATAAGAGGTCTCAATACCCTGCAAAAGAGAGGTAGGCTACTGATGGAGCTCTTGTGCTTGCAAGTAGATGTGGCGTGCATACAAGAGACACACCTTATGAGAAAGACATGCATAGGTTACGCTCTAAACACTTCCCGCATCAATTCTATGCAAGCTGTGAGAAACCTGAGGGTATCCTCACACCTACTCCCCCTGGATCCTCTTCTCAGGTGGCCAGGGAAAGGCCATCACTTTTGGATCCTGACCCTGGGGGTGGAGAAGCGAGAGAGGATCCCCTTGGTGGAGGGTCCTTGGGGATTGGGAAGAGGGTATTCACAGATGAGACATGGTACCCTTTCCCTTATAAGAACCAACCTAAGACTCCCCCGGCCTTTATGGGCCATTGTAATAAATCTCCCCTAATTTTTCCTCATTCAACCTATAGTACCAACATGAGGAAGAGGCGACTAGGAGTAGTGAACACTAGTAAGTCATTTCACCACACTAGTACTGAGACGAGGAAGAGGCCTTCAGAGTATTTTAAAGGTCAGTTATGTCCCAAGTTCTCCTCAAATTGCAGCCAGTCAATTGCAATTGGGAACTCACATCTGCAACCTGTCAATTGGTTGCAGGTGTAAAAGAAGGGAGGTGCCAGCAGCAGTCAGACCAGCAGGGAATCCTGTTTGCAAGGAGGTAGCTGTGGTTAGTCCCGCAGGAGAGCCAGGACGCCGGCAGACGACCCCAAGAAACTGTGGAGCCCAGGGCCGGGTGTGCTGCAAAAAAGCAACAGGTGGGGGAGCCTTCATGGTAGGGGATACTCAGCCGGAGCTGCCGGCAAGGAAAAGGAAGCAGAGTGACCACCAGCTTCCACGGAGATCAAGCAGAGTCGAAACTGAACAGCGCAGCTGCCCGGAGACAATACCAGGGACCGGTGAGTGAAGAGGGAAAGTCACTCGAACCGGGGCACTCCTGGGGTCTTTGGGGAGGCTCCATGCACACAATGAAACGGTATCAGGTAATATTATCCCCATATATATGGTCGCCGTAAATAATATCGCCGGGGAAAAGTCGTGGCGATATTATTTGGGTGACCATATATATGGGTACAGGGGCAGCGGGGGTTGCGGGGTTGTCCCCCGCATGTTCCATGTAATAATGTCCCCACAAAAAACGGCCGTTTTTCGGCGATTTTTTTGCATGGCGATATTTTTGCAAGGACATTATTACATGGAACCAATGAAACAAACTTGAAGCCACGGTTTGGGAGAAAACTAAGGACTTAATATGTAAGCTGCAAAGTAAACGATCATCAGAATTGAATACCGAACTGAATGAAAACCTTTTGGGCAAAGCTGAGACCTGATGACAAATTAATGTGAAATTCAGATATTGCCTATTTGAAAGCAAAGTACGAGACAAGTGACGAAGTGTTGAAGATTGCAAGAGAGCATGACCGCAAGGTGGTGAAGTAATAAAACCACCACAAAGTGAACTTTATGCATGAATACAGTGTGTCCAGGTCAAAGACTGGCAAAGTATATTTGACACATTGTGGCGAAGCCAAGAGGCTGACAAGGAGAAGCCAAGTGAATGTGAACATTCACACAGGGGCAGATACAGAAGAACCTGTGTGGGCTAGAGAGCGTAGGGTATGCGGATTGCGTGACCTGTGATGGGTGGACTGTGTGGTCTGACAACTGCACCTAGACTAGGGAACACTCAATTGTGAAAGTCAAAGATATTGTTGAAGTACACTGAGAAGAAGTGATCTGATTGAACTGTTAATCAAATCCAGAAGGAATGTCAAGTTGATCTGGAGTTTTTTTTTTAACAGTGAGAGACTGGGACTAATTACGTAATGAACTTTGGTGCTGTCTTGAGGGCTGGAACCTTAATACCATTTTTGGAACTGTGTTGCCTTGAACTTGGGGAAAGGAACCCAGAGGATTTGTGGAACTGTCTTGACCTTCGGGAAGAGAACCCAGAGGATTTATGGAATTTATGAATTTGGGGAAGGGGAGCTGAAAAGTAAGCTAGGAGCTGGAAGAAGCTCAGAACTTTATGTTAACATTTCTTTTATTGCTGACATCCCTACACATTGTTTAGCTTTAGTTTTGTGGGCAAGGATAGGTTTTGGACACAGACAGACTTTTAAGTTGAACTTCTCTCGGGAGGATAACTCGGGGGCAACGTGCTCGCCTTGGAAGCAAGACGACACAGAGCACCATAGGTTCGATCCCCGGGTCCGCTCTTAGAAACCTCTGGGTTTTAAGCGCGTTATAAATAACCTATCATATCATAACTTTCTGACAAGTTAGGCCTTCATCCATCCTGACATTTGATTTAATAAAGCAATTATTTTTTAACTTTGAATCTGTTGTCTGTGTCTTGCTTCATGGGGCCTTCAGAGAGCGCAAAGAACAAGAGTAAGGGGGTAGGCATCGTGGTGAGTAGGCCGGTTCAGTTCAACCAGGTGAAGATAAAGTTTGGTAAGGACGGAAGGTATCTCTTTGTAGACGGGTGGTTTAACTGGGCGCTACTCACAATTGCATTAGTCTATGCACTGAATAGGGGTCAAAACTAATATTGCTGTGCAGTGCTACAGGATGTGGTGGAGTTTGCATCAGGGGGTGTGCTTTTTGCAGGAGCCCTCCACATTACATTTGACCCCAACTGCGATGTCTCCAGGGGCACATAAACACAGCCCGGGTTGTTGGATATTTAGAGGCATATGAATCATAGAGTGTGGGCCTTCTCCTTCTACTTCCATATGCACAAAGTTTATTCTAGGCTGGATTATATCATGGCGGGGAGTGGGATCCTGCCATGGGTAGACTCGGCAGAGATAGGCACGATCACGCATTCGGAACATGCTCCAGTGTTTATTACCGGGGACCTACAGTCGAAGGAACATAAACCCTCTTAATGGAGGCTGAACCCATCCCTGCTCCACGACTCGTTGTGTAGGAAGGAGATTGGCGAGAGTATTGTGTGCTTTTTTAAAGAGATCCCCTTCCATATCTCAGCCCAGTGTCTCACATCCAGCTCTTTGCCTAAATCCCCATGCCATTCTTTTGCATACGCTGGGAGTCTCGCCAGAGCCTGCGTGTTGAGGCAGTCATACAACTGTGAGATCAAGCCTGCATATCCACAAGGAGTGAAAATCAGCTTCTCACATGCGGTGAGCAGTCTTGTGGCCCCCACCTTATTGCCCTTTTCAAGTACCCAGTGCCGGAGTTGTAGATATGTAAATCACTCTCCTTCACTTATTCCAAACGTATATCTTTGCAAACTGGAAATTATCTGATATTGCCCATCTCAAACATATGCAAAATGTACTAACATCCCCCCACCACTCACGCCTGGAATGCCTTGCTCGAAGAGGAGAGAAGATGGACAGCCCTGCCTCGTTCCCCCTACTTAAGCAAAAGCCCTGAGATAAGTTCCCATGACCGCCACTTTCCCAAATAGCGTCCCATACAGTGCAAATATCCTCCGTATAAAGTTCTCGTCCAGGCAAAACACTGGCCGTAAATAGCTCCACTCCACCTGGTCAGATTCCTTTTCCACATCTAAGGCTACTAGCATCGCGAGGATTGTTTTCTTATCCGCAATGTCAATAAGGTCTACCACCCGCCTATTGTTGTAAGCAGCTTTTCTCCCTGTGACAAATCCTGATGGATCAGCTGTCACTAAGTATGGAAGCACCTGGTCCAACCGTGTCACTAAAATCTTGGTGTAGAGCTTTCTGTCTATATTTAGCACTGCAGTGGGGCGGAATGAGAAGCATAGGTCGTGGTCTTTACCCTCTTTAGTGATCACTGATACCCTTGCCTTCTCCATCGAGCCTGGGACCCTCCCCTCCTTCCAGATCGTGTTGAATAACGCATGAAGCGGAACAAGAAGACCGCTAGGTGGCATGTGGCGGCTCCTCATTTGTGAGAAAATGACATATGAATTGCACAATACAATGACACTCTCTTTATAAAGTGGGAAGGTTTTTTTGCAATATGTCAAGGCTACTAATAAAGATTGTACCTACCCTCCGAGACTTGGGGCATTGGGGCTGCTTAACTTGTCTTCAGTGGTTACCTGGAGCACTACACGAAATACAGTTGAAAAGACAGTAGAAAGCGATTGAGAGAGATATGGGTTGTGGATGGGGCAGTGGATGGGTATGGGGGCCATGGGAGGGAGTTGGGTAAGTGAGAGTGGGTGTTACGGGTCAGTGGCAAGTTTGAAGTTAATATGCAGAGCTTTGATGTAGATGTGATTTATGACTTCATTCAGGTGTGCACCATTTGAGTTAAGTTCTTGTGATTTTGTGATCCTGACACTTTAATAAAAAAGATTTGAACACAAAAATGTATTCAAGGCATTTCCAGCCTTGAAGTTCTTTCAAATAGGTATATACTAGCAATAATGGACAAGCAAAGAGTCTTGGTTTGTTGTCATCAGTAAAAGTTTTTTAAAAGTTTTTTAATGTTGTTTCAAACATAGAACAATTGACCTAGTAAACATGCTAGGTACAGGTGAGAGAGGAAAAGCAAACGCATTTCGACCATGGTCTTTGTCAAGGCTGTGATGTGTGGTGTAGTGAGGTGACAAATGTGAAGACAAATCGGCGCATCATTGCGAGGTCATACGTGGTTAGACAGTAGAAATATTGTTCACATAGCATGGTTGGTGCAAGAGTGTGAACTGTAGTGATAGTGACCGGGCAATCAAGGTAAGTAATCACATATGCATTTGGTTATTTAGCCAGATAGATACAGTATGACATTTTATATAACGGACCAGTTGCCGTGGTGTCAGGGTACCAAGGGCGGGGAGGAGGGAAAGAGGAACGGGTTAGCGCATCGAGAGGCTGTGTAAGCTGAGTCATGACATGGGTAGGTGCTGTTGCTTACCAGAGCAAGTATAGGTGATCCTGTGCAGATTGGTGAAATGGTGTTGAATTGCATAAGGAACATCGCTTCGTCAAGCCGCAAATCCTGCCACAAACCCACAGACACATTTTGACTTTCATATATACAGATGTGTATATGCGGACCCATCCATCTAAATCCTCAAGCAGCTGTTCTGTTGCCACATGTTGGCGCCCGATAGCCCTGAAAGCTCAGAGGGAGCTGTAGCCGTTGCACTAGGCCGTGAAACCTCGCGAATGGTCGCAACACTTCGAGTCTCCTTTGAAAGCAGCAACCATCCTTGTGGCAATTTGAGCGGGCATGTGAAGGATGTGCTCGAGATTGTGCAGTTAATGGAGCATGCTTTGAACTAATGGCAGCTCGGGCTGGCCCTGGACTAGCAACACATTTTTTTTCCTGTATCGGCAATCATTATTTCCGCCTTGTTTTACGAAGTGGATGGCAAATGCCATTAGAGCTGATGTTTTGGAACACGCCTTTAGGATATAACCGAGGCCCTCTCCCTATGCGTTCATTCAGTTTCCCCGATTGTTGGTTCTTTTCATTTTTTCCTTTTTATTATATTTAGTTTTTTATTAAAACTGGGTGTAACTAATACAGTTTTTTTTTGACTGCAGCTCAGGTTCATAGAAACATAATTTTTTCTTTACTTAGGATTCAGTTACCGAAAAGGCCTAGTTCGAGGTTGGCACTCTATTAGCTGAATTCTTAGTAGTTCCACCTGTACGTTTTAAAACATTTAAAAACATAAAGCTGATTCTGTTCTGTAAGATTTGACTTTAACGTTCTAAACCCGCTATCAAGTTACTTTGTTTGGATGCCACAGAGATTCAATAAGGTGGTTGTCGAGGAATGGACTAGGCTAAGCTTCATTAAGTCTGCTGCTTTTTCTCATTTTCTTTCTCTCTACAATTAGCCAACGTTTACTTGAATCGCCCATTTAAAGAAATACATGTGTATCCATAAAGAATTACTCTTCTGTTTCTGTGATTTTGCATGTGTGTGTGCACCCTCAGGCCTATGGGCGTTAATCTGCCCAAGAGAATCTGTTTACATTCAGGCCCTCCTTAAGTCTGTAGAGAGCTAGCAGTTATGAATCTTTCCTTTTGACCACTTGCCTTACCCCCAGCAACTCCCATAAAAAAGTCTGTTTCTTGTTTTAAAGTTGAACGGTTAAGATACCTATTTTCTGCATGTTTTGGATTGGAATTCCAGGCCAACGATTGCCGGATTTTCTTGGTCTTTGTTAACCAGCCCTGAATATTTTAACAGACAATTCATCGTTTTGCGATTCTCTTGCTTCTTATTCGGGTCACTCGATATGTGTGGCATTGTCAAATTGCAATGCTACGTTGACAATGTTTGGCCACACAATAAGGCTATTTATTTGACTTCTGATGCTGGTAAAATCATTTGATGCATTGTCCCTATTATGAATGAAAATGTAGGTCATGCCTTGCGATGTAGCTTGGGTGCACTGTGCAAAAGAGTGAGAGACACATTGGATCCAATACAATCAGAAGGGAAGAGATGTTGTCAGGCGAGGGGATAGAGGGAGTACAGATAGGGGGGGGGGCTAAGGGAGAAGTGGAAAGGAGAGGCGGTGGGAGATTAGATGCCAGCGTTTGGCACGTTTTTTAAAGAGCAGGGCCTTCAGTTCCTTCCTGAAGTGCAGAATAAAGTGGGCCAAACTGATGCTTGGTGGCAGGATGTTCCCTAGTCTGGGTGTGTATCAGAAGTCCCTTTCCTGGTTTTTCTTACTGCTAGTTAAGAAAGTGATTAAGAGAAGAAATTCCAAGGCAAAGTTACTTGAGGCAATTCAGAAAGTGACTGAAAGAAGAAACAGTGCATGCTGGAACTCTTCTTAGAGCCATCGGACAAGGGATGGAAAGGGAAATGTAGCATGTTGGGACTTGAAGGTGAAGTTCCTAGAGCCAAATAGGAAGGTACCAAAGTGAAAATGAAGCATGTGTTAACTGATTCGAAGTTCGTAAGACTGCCTGACAAAAGATTGCGAAAGCAAGACCTGTAGTTAACCAGAGACCATGTGACAACTTTATTTGGTTAGATGCTCTTTGAAGAGTAGGGACTGCAAGGCCTCACACACAGTCAAACACGGTTCAACCATAGAAGAAAAAAAATGTACACAAAAGAGACGCTTAAGACCTGTTAGGCAGAATCCTTTGCAGTGCCCTTACGGACCACTACACACAATTAATACTACAAGTGGTAATACAAGTTCACCTTTGGTACAAGCCTGTACTACTATGTTAAAGTGGTAGCAGTAGCAGAGCAGCCAGACTTATCTCAAGAGTAAATGAGCAGTAGTAGAGATTACACAAAGGGCCACAATTACTGTGACTCAAGCAAACACTGACTCAAGGTTTCAGGTAAAAAATACAAGTACATTTATTTTAAACCTTCTGTTCACAAAACACTTGACTTCTATAAATTTGAAACCACACGTAAAATACAGTACACACAACCAATTCTACTTGCTCCAGTAAATTCAAGGTACGTACATTAGGTTTTGACAGACTGGTGTGGCGATACTAACGCGTATCCACGGATAGAGATGCTCACAAAGTTAAAACACACTTTGTACTTAAGAATTTCAAACAAGGGAAAAGTGAATAAAAATCATAGGCAGTACTTTTTCAAGGCAAGGAGACCGAGGACTTGTTCAAAGATACAGATTAAAGTCAATAGGCCTGCGCCAGTGTCAATGGAGCAGATGCTGAGTTGCAGCGGATCACACGCTGAACAGTTCGAGATTCGAGATGCCAAGAGTTCATAAAGATTGTCAAATGGAAGGAAAAGTTGTAAGAGGGAGGGAAGAAAGAACACATCTTCGTGGAGGAAAAGGTTTCGCCCCAGTTCCGGCTGGTCAGACGGAGAGACCGACCAAATGTGCACAGTACCTTATTTTGTATTTGTATTTGTATTTGTTTTATTTGTAAACGCGCACAGCCCGGACAATCACCTTAGCCAATCAACACAAAGTGTGACTTGGGTCTCCAAGGAGACCCTATGCAGGGGGTGACTACGCCCCTCCCTCACATTCAGCCCACCTAGACGCCAAAGGAGGGCTTCTGGTCAGAAGCCCGCCAAAGGTCGGCGAACAAAGGAGGCAAACCTGGTTTGCCGCGCAAAGAAAGACCGAAGAAGGATGTTAACAAAAAGAAATGGTGATTAAACCCAATCGGAGCCGAAATAAAAAGTATTTGGGCTAGCGGGTTTAAAGTTCGAGACTACTAAAATAGCCTAAAACAATACCACGTTATGTAATATAATCGCGGTAGGAAAATTAGGGTAGGCACCATTGCCACCAGCCAGGTCATAATGTTAAGGGAGCGAAACAATGCTCCAAGAGGTACAGATAAAAAGGGCTAAGAATTAACCCTTTCCAGTACTCCATGTAAGATGGGGTGTACTGGATCTGTGGTTAAATGACTACGCAAAGTTAATGGCAACTTTACCCTTTTCTGGGGGACGGTAATCAGCCCCAGAAATGGAGTTGGTGGGAAGTCTAAAATACAACCCTGTGTCACTGCATTGAAGGTGCTGTGTAACACACAAAAGAGGGGGGCAACTGAAGTGGTGTACTCCAGAGTCCACAATCACAAAAACAGATGAAAATACACATGACAAAACACAGGTAAGAGTGGGGGAAAAGCTCACACTCTTACCAAGTGGAAAAAATAAACTCCAGAAGTCCATCAAAGCTGCTGAGGGACTCACTAGGTAAGGGAAATTAGCCATAGAATGAGTATTCTCCCTAACAAGGCCCATTGCAAAAGTTGACTAAACTTACTTCTATGGCATATACTTGTACTAGAGTGTTGGAACCAGCAGTCAGTCTGGACTTGTATAGCACCTGCCGTTAATCATGAATGGTGAAATACCAAGCCCTGCCACAAAATGACCTGCGGGTAGCTGTCCCAACCAGCTTTACTGGAACCATCACATCCAGGTTGTGGCTTGTTCTAAAAAATTCAATTTATGTTGAAAAATTAGTCTTCAAGGAAGAGAACAGTGGGGATGTTGGCTTTAACTTTAATTTTAAGGGATGTCCCTTTTGAGATACAGCAAGGGAATAAAGTGGCAAAATTGGTATGCAAACAGATCGGCTACCAAGCGGTGTAATGGGCGGAGAGCCTGTCAAAAATGAAATGAAGAACCAGAGGTTTTGGATCCACTGACTCTTCAACAATAACTCCACACCACCCCCAACAGAATTCACTGACAACAACCTCACTTTCTACAGAATTCAAAGGTCTACCTACCAGTGCCTCTGAAATTTAGGGGATGCCCCATTTCTCTAACTTTGCCCCAGCCTTTTGAAGTATACCTTAAAACAAAGTGCCACCTTTAAGGAAGGCATGGAAGGCAAGTGTGTTTTTCAATTCGAGGAGATCTGCTCTCCCCACCCCACCCTATTGGGCCCCCTCTACTATCACCACACCATACCCCCACTCTATCCCATCACACTCACTGTACCTGACCTCACGTCAGATCTGAAAAGCAGGCAACAACTGTTGACAAAGCCATTTCAAAATCCTGTGCCGGAATCTGGTCCATGTCCAATTTACAGCTGCCGATTTGGAGATGGTGATGATGTAAGACCATGCCTTGAGTAGCTTAAAAGTACTGTCCAACCTTTGAAATTTGTCAGAAGGTAACAACGATATTTCAAAAGCATTTTTACAACCATTCGCAACAAACCTTTTTAGAGGATTGCATTTCTTTGGCCCCTTGAACCATCCAAGAGTGTTAAAGATGACTAATCATGGACTGTGCTTCTAGTTACCGAGAAGCATTTCCACTGTGGGCCAACACCACTGAAAACATCTTAAAATGATTGCTGCCTTACTTAACCAGAAAAGACATTTGGAGTGAAATTCTAACCAACCAACATACTCCCTTGCTGCCAAAAGTAATGGAAGATATGGAAGCGCTATTACAGATCAAGACCCTCTGCAACTCCACTTTCTAGACCTAGACACGGTCATTGAGACTCAGTCGGGATGTTTCTGAACCCTTGTGAAAGAAAATCGGAAACACCTGTAATCTGTAATATAAACAAACTAACCTGTTTACTTTCAAGTTAGATCAGGTCCTGGTTCTGTGACCCACTGGTGAGAACATGTTAATAGCCCAACGGCATAGCCCATGTAGAGTAGCAGAAAATGTGGTGCCTTTGAGTTGAGTTAATCTGCCATAACCATAAAAGAAAGATCAAAACTAACTACTACCAAAAGCACTGGAAATCTCAGAAAGAGGTGATGCAATTGATTGCTCATAAATTCAACAAAGAGGAAGATCAGGGTGACCTGTGGGATCCTCAGAGGGAAGGTAATCCCGAAAATTAATGAAGACCTGATAGAAATTCATAGCAAATAACTGGAAGGGTTAGTTCATCACTTACATGAGCTTTCAAGCAGCCCAGTGAGAGTCAACACCAGTCACTGGTTAAGAACTCCTCTGTCCTCTGAGAAAAGTAGTATGAAAAAAAGACTCTTAAAAGACTGCCTGATCGAAGTAGAATGATTGTTTCGTGAGTGGGCCTTCCCCATTGTCCCCGTGGGTCATTGAGGTTCTGCAGTGACTTGCAGGAGGATAATCCAGTTTCTATGGCATGTCCTGATTTCGATGATCTGATTCGGAGGCTGTTCCATCCTCAGAGATACTGCTCTCATTGCAAATGCAGCTCAGGATACCCTCACCACATCATCAGTATACAACTTTGAATGTAATGTTAGAAAAGGATTAATCAAGAATCCGGTTGTACAAAACATTCCCCTACCTGAAAAGAAGAAGGATCTTAAGACCTTCCTTGGTCTGATAGGTTACATTTAGAAGTATATTCCCAAATTGTTCATTCCCAATCCATTGAGATGGAATGAACTTTCCGTGAAGGCTTTCCAAGGCCTGCAAGGTGCATTGTCATTTGGCAGTGCTTATAACACAAAACATTAGCCAGTATTTCACCCTTCAAACCGATGCATGAAGGATACTTTTAGATGTGATTCTGTCACAACTGTGAAACAAAGAGTAGAAACCAGTACTATTTATCAACTCTAAGCTGGTCGCAAGCAAAACTCCTCATTTTAGAATACAGCAAGTGTTTGGCCATCAGGTGGGCAGTTGTTGCTCTCTGATGTTTTGTGACACGTCAACCTTTGTTTAAAAAAAATATATATTATGTTCATTTGCTTAACAAACCTTTAGCACATACAAAAGTTAAATTAGAACAAAATTATGAAATTATTTTAAATTCAGTAAATTCACAATTTATAAATTCATTTTTTAATTAAGATCAATAGTAATACAACCTTATTCACCATTAGACAAAAAAACGAATTGATAATCCATATAAAACAGTTTAAATAAGTACATTTGAAACTTAATTTATTTAATTGTTTTTTTATGACGTGCCTAATACCGTAACTGAGTTCGGTTTGTAAGCGCGAATCCGGGATTCAGACCTCTGTTGCTCATCTTCCATTCATAATCTTTTGCTGTTTTTATTCCACTGTACAGAAAAGTGTCAACGCTTCTTTCCAGATGTTAAAGGCAGCTGCAGATATAACTAAAGATTCTGACCCATAGATAGCACTCCAAAATTGATCTGTCCCTATACGATCTTCATGTCTTCCAAATCCTGAATAACCCCATACATAGAATGACTTAAGACAAGGACAAGTGGTTAAAATATGTCAGCCAGTTTCAATAGCAGATTTACAGAGACGGCATATCCTCTCATTATATATTACTTTCATCCATCCGCCTGTATGTTCAAGCGTCGGGAGTAAATCAAAACGCAGATATATAATAAATCGTCTCATATCAGTCGAACATATTTTTGATAAATAAGTTCACAGGGTATACAAGTGAAATCCTTGACGCCAGTATTCTTTAAATCTTTTTTCTCATGTAGCTTAGTCAAATTGGTAACTCTATCCCAATCTCTGCTCTTATTTTTCAATACAAAATCAATATTCAGCAATTCGAATGCCTGATCAAGAGATAATCCGACATTAGTCAAGTGGGATAGTGCTAAAGCCTGCAACTCCTGTATAAATATGTTGCGGTTTTCCCCAGAGAGGTCTAGCCATCATTCCCAATAGCGAATTAGAGTTAAACCGAAGTGACTGCAACTTTAAGTACAATTTAGACGTTTGCAATAACCAGAGAGACCGAAGTAATGGGAGCCCAAGTTCATTTCTCAATGCCTCAACAGATACTGTGCCCGATAGACCCAGCAAAGAGCGCAGTGTTTTTCCTTTGATCTTTTCCAACCAGCTTACATGCCTTGTGTCGAGCACCTCCAATCCATATAAGTGCCCTGGTATGATACTAGTGCTATATATGGCAAGCATGCCCTCTACATTATGTCCTCTCTTCCTGGCAACGTATCACTTGATTATAAGCCATTTTTTCCCAGATTTGAGGAATTATATATTTGCCATAGAAAGAAGCGACAGGAAATCCTACTAGGAAATCCTAAATAAACATAACTGTCAACCACTTCAAGGTTGATGTTATTCAATTCCCATACAAATGATTGCTTTTTAAGGTATCTACCCCTCATAAGCATAATTTTTTTCTTGGTGGTATTGATTTCCATGTGGTTATTCATTGCAAAGTGCGAAAGGGCATCTATGGAGTGCTGGAGTCCTATGGGGGGGTAAGATCTAGGAGCACAGTATGTTCGGCATAGGCCAACCACGCTACTGCCTTTCCGGTATGCAGTGATAAAATCGCGGCAAAAATGTCACCTTTACAAAAAATCGCAGCAAAAATGCTGTGGTTTGCCGCGTTAAAGGTGTACCCCATTGCACCATTTAAGGGGAGCGGAGGTTCTGGGCGTATCCCTCGCTCCCCCTTAAATGGTGTAAGGGGTTTCAGGGGTGTCCCCTGAATCCTTTACATGGATTGCAGTGTCAAAATCACAGCATTTTTGCGGCAATATTTTGTGTTCACAGCCATTTTTACCACGATTTTAACTCATGGAACCTGTCTCACCTCCAGTGCTAGGGTGGATGTTGCAGGCTGCACTGATTGCCTCAGTCATAGCCATATCAGAGACATATAGATTGAATAAAAGGGGTGTGAGTGTTCACCCCTGTTTGAGTCCCCAGTTAGTGTGAATGGGCTGGGTGACGATACCGTCCTGGCCCACTCTGATTGTAACTGAGTTGTCGGTGTATATGGCTCTAATAAAATGCAACAGGAATGGGTCAGTTCCTCAGTGTCCTAGCTTACTCCAAAGCAGAGGCCAAGACACAAGGTCAAACGCCTTAGAGTAATCTATAAAACAATAAAGTCTTCTCTAAGAGCGTCTCTGAGCCTCTTATATAAGATATTGAATCACACCAATATTGTGTAGTGTGCTGTGTGCGTTTCTAAAGCCAGTCTGCAAACACTTCTACAAGCCCTTGTCCTCTGCCCATTTATTAAGTTTGGCTAAAATAATAGAGGAAAACATTTTGGAGCTTGAATCAAGCATTGCCAATAATTTATAGTTGGAGGGATCCCACCTGTCCCCCTTTTTAAATACGGGTATCAGGACGGATTTCCTCCAACTATCTGGCACTTTACCACAGCTCTCAATACGTTAAAATAGTGCCTGAAGAGTGTTTGTCCAAAAATCAGGGAGAATGCTTTGCGCTGGAGGAAGAGTCTGTTTTACACTTTGTTGGATTGAAGGAGGAGCCGCAGTTCGCTACCCAGCAGTTGAGACTATTAAACCGCATTTGCTGCACAGAGCGCAATGCAGAGAGTGGTTTACAGTGGTCGACTGGGGCGCCTGGCAGACTGCAGACTATACTCCTCGTTCTAATTCATCCGGAAAGACCTGGTGAGTACTGCTCTTAGAACAATTGACTGCTTATAATAATGAAACCAGGTCGCAGTATGAAATGTGGCTTATGTAGCGCTAGTGCTGGTACAGCGAAACGACCATGCAGCCCCCTCATTGGGAAATCCCACCTTAAGGGCGCCCCTGTAATTACAAGCTTTTACGGCCTTGCAACTTCTACTGCAACCTTAACCACCACAGCCTTGCTGATAAATATTAATCAAGAAAACCCTCTTGTCATAGAGTGTGAGTTGGCACAGTCACCCTGTATCAATCGTAATATCGATAACAACTAATTTCTAAACTTAAGTTTGGATCTGCGCAGGAACTCATTGGGTAAGGCCAACAGAGTATTGAACTCTTACTTGAATTATGATAATATTATTGGTATCCAATTATCGGCCACTTTGGACCTTGAACAGCTGCTTTCCTCGAGCAGATCCAGCTTCTCTGATAGTGATAGTGAAAGTGGATCTGACTGACATCTCTGGTCCTGTAATATCTCCGGAGGGGTTTCGTTACCGGAATCTCAATCATTGCCATCTTCCTCCATGAATGCGGTAGGGGCCTCAGTTGATACACTCTCATTCTTTGCTGCAGTACGGCAAAAGAACAACTGGATCTAAAACATGTGCTTGCGAGGGTTTGCTGATTCCATACTTCATACGCATGGAGAGGTTTTAATACAGATTTAAAGTACACATCCTGCAACATTAGTTTCTTCTTTAAGAGATGTGACAATTGTACCAACTCTCTGTTGCTTCACCTATCCAAGATATGGAATGGGTTATAGTCCCAGAAGCACAAAGTGAATTACGATGTTCTGGTGATGACACGCCTCTTGAGCTGTCTATGCTTACAGTGCATGAAGATGATCAATTGTGCGAAGGAAAAACTATGGAAGGAAATATAATTGAAACTAAAACTAGCACACATCCTGTAAGAAAGTAGCAGAGACGTCGAAGGGTTCGTATGAGCCAACTTCCCCATGCTCCGGGAACATCATCAGTGACTTCCACCCACCAAACTGAGGCTTCAATAACATCTGCCAGTGCAAATCATAACGTCTATTCTATTCCTTTACCATTGGTAAAACAGAATCAAACTGGCATTTTCAGCCAATTGGGTCCTATAACAGGATATATGAAGATAATTTATAATCAAGAAGATGGTGTAATCCGACGGACTCAATTACGGGGCCCCATTGATCAATAGCTACAGGATTGGGGCCCTCCTAAAGGAGTCACATGTGCTTGCCAGGAGCCGGCAGCTAATGATTTTATTCAGCTTGTAGTTTGTCAGGAGTTGGCAACCCCCAACTCTATTTATCACATAGCGCAAGCACAACATCAATCCTCTGTGGGTGATGTGTCGAAGAATCTCGCCGCCGCCGCTGGTGGACTAGCTACATGCGCACAGCCTGTGGTAGCTTATTCTCTATATACATCAGGAGCAACCTCTAACTTTATGCGAGCACCTGGCACGCTAGCCAGTGATCTGACACAGCACACAGACAATGCTCATTGCAACTTACCTAGAGATGCAAGAGAATTGAGTCTTCTGGGCCAGCTTTATCATGAGCTGCCAATTAAACATCCGATCATTGGCTCACTGGCTCAATGGCACGTACCAACAATGCCCCATTCGAGAATCGCCTGTTGACCTACCAATGGGAAAATGGGGGAACTCAAAGAAATCAACCCTCGAGCATCAAGCCCATTTCTGAATCGAAGTTTCCTGATGAACCGATTTAAGAGTATTCCTGTCCTGAGTAGTATCTGTAGTGAAGATATCCTCCATTTATAATTACCGGTGCTAGACAGTTCTACAGAGGTCACATCATGCGAATCACTCTCAGTAAAAGTTCCACTCACTAACACCCAAACCCTTAACATCCACCTGATCTACCGCCCGCCAGGCCCCATTGGCACCTTTGAGGAAGATATCAGCACTATCCTCTCCAGTAACCTTACTAGCTCCACCCAGGTCCTCACCTGGACGACTTTTATATGGGCTACAACGATCCTGATGACCATGCCACCAGCACTATAGTCAACACACTCACAGAACTAGGCTTTACGCAACGGAAGTACATCACCAACACACTCCAGAGGTAGAACACTCGATTGGGTGGCTGACTACAACTGTCTAGCGAATATTACCAATTCCTCAGCACTAGCCTGGACCGACCACCACCTGGTTTCGTTCACGCTCTCGACTGACAGACCCCCACCCATCATCAGGGCCCCGCCCACCCTCACAAGAAATAAGAAGAATATGACAGCTGAAAGACTCATCCCACACCTACTTCCCATACTCAACGCACTCCCAGACAACCTGGATCCTGAGACCTTGTTCGAAGAATATAACAAGATCATGGCTACCTCACTGGACCAAATTGCCCCACTTAAATTGAGACCAAGCAAACCGAACAAGCACCTAAACAAATGGTACACACCATTCCTTAAAAAGTTAAGACAGCAAAAAAGGAACTGTGAGGCCACCTGGAAAAAATCCCCCTCAGCCGCTAACAAACTTAAACTCTCTAAACTAACTACACTTTACAAAAAAGAAATCTACCTGGCTAAACAAACCTCCTACGACTCCCGCATATCCCAGGCCAAATCAAACATGAAGGAACTATTTGCCATCCTTAAAGAAGTAGAAACTCCCATAACACCTCCTGATACCTGTACCAAAGACAAAAATTGGTGCTCAGAAATCCAAAATGCCTTGGCAAACAAAATTGCGACCCTGCAAAGTAAAATCGCCTGCAAAAAAGCATCTCTCAACGACACTCCACCCTCTAAAATAGGAGATAATCCCACGTCCACAGATCTCACTCGTTTCTACTTCTCCAAAGTCACGACTCTCGAAGTAGAAAAAATCATTTTATCACTGAAACCCTCCAACTGTCAGGGTGACCTGTGCCCGGCACAGCTCATCAAGGATGCTGCCCGTGATCTCTCCCCCTTCATCACGAAACTAATTAATGCCTCCTTCACCACTGGTTCCATCCCCACCAATCTGAAACAATCCTGGGTACTTCCATTACTAAGAAAACCACACTCGACCCAGCCATGCCCCCAAACTACAGACCTATAACGACCGTCCCCTTTCTACTAAAAATCCTGGACAAGGTTGCCTATGTACAAATTCAGAAGTTCCTGGAAGAACACCATCTACTAGGTTCCAGACAATCAGGGTTTCGCCCTCAACATGGGACTGAAACTGCTCTCATAGACTTGAAAGCTCAGATTGATACACTCAGAGATAACGGCCAAGTTGCCCTACTTCTTCTTCTCGATCTGTCTGCAGCTTTCGACTTGGTCGATCATTCCATCCTCTGCACACATCTTCACACATCAGCTCATTTCTCCACTGAGGCTATCACCTGGATTACCTCCTTTCTCAATGGCAGAACCATGAGGGTCTTTTCACCAACTGCGGCGGCAGACCCTATACCGATCACTTGTGGCATCCCGCAGGTTTCCTGCGTCTCTCCCACACTGTACAACATATTTACCTAGCCCCTTTTCGATGATTTGGATCATCTCGGTATCACCTACACTAACTATGCAGATGATACCCAGATCCTCCTTCCGCATTCTGGAGATTATGGAAAGGATTTGGCCTTGCTAAATAGGGTGTACATCATCATCCAGGCATGGATGGCCACACATGTACTATGCCTGAATGATGATAAAACGGAACTCATCACCCTAGGCACCACGGCTAGCTTAAAGAAACTTGGCCCTGCCTACAACTCCTTCATGATCGATGGTAACAACATCAGGGTTGGACATAGGTCAAAACTCTGGGTTTCTACCTGGATTCTAATTTCTCCTTCAGAAGACAGGTGAGCTCCTTAGCGTCTTCCACAGCCTATACTGCAAATTAATCCGCACAGCCAAACCATTTCTGACCGACACTAGCTGCCTTACCCTCGCTAGAGACCGTATACTGTCCCGCCTGGACTACTGCAACACCCTCTACCTGGGATCCTCCAGGGCTACCACCAGCAAACTTCAAACCCTCCAGAACAATGCCCTCAGAGCGGCCCTGGGCATCTCCAGAAGAGAGCATATCTCAGAATTTAACCTACAGAATAATTGGCTCTCCATTAATAATAACATTATTTTAAAAACTGCATCGCTTATGCACAAATCACTCAATAACGCTGCCCCCATCTACCTGATTGATAGATTCCATAGACAGTCCTCCCTGAGACCCACTAGATCTGCCTACAAAGACTGCCTCTCTGTCCCCAACTTCAAACGTGCCACCATAGGGGGCAATAGCTTCCCAGTGAAAGCAGCCAAACTGTGGAACTCCCTACCGCCCAATCTCAGAGTGGACCTACCCTACCAGAACTTCCATGCCAAGGTTGTCGCATAGCTGAAAACGGAGGTTGTCACTACTCTGCCCACTGATAGGCCAACCTTCATGTTATCAGCAATGCACACACATTGTAACCACGTGTGCTCATTTGTCTATATGTTTATAATATCTCTGTACTTAATTGTTGAAATGTATATTTTATCGTTGTATCCTACCATTACTCTGTATATTCTATGACCTGTAACCAAGCTTCGTCAAATTCTTGTAAAGGCTGCGCCCTGATACCCTCGGGTATGCTCGTGCATTATAAATAATAAAACAACAAACAAACAAACAAACAAACTGGGTTATAATGGAATTTATTTCTACAGCAGTGACAATGCTTCTAAGCACCTGTCAGACAGACTTTTGGAAATTTGGCTACCAATTAACTGTTTGCAGAAGACACACTCTGTGTTGGAAGTGACAATACCAAAAGGGACTTGATGATTAAGCCCCTGGCCAACAAGTCTCAGGACCATCAAACTGATGAAAGGCTGAGTTTATTGTCCACTAGGACATGCACCAGTTTGACCTCGGATCATCAAAGAAATGTTAACCAATGGATTCCTGGCACCTTTTTTCCCTGTCCTATTAAAACAAACTTTTGCAAGTGGGCATCATGGAATACTCGAGGATATAACTCGTTTATCTCCAGACATGAAAGTGAGGGGTTGACCGACGGGTGGTTTGGCAATAGGGGCTGAAACACGTCATTTGTTGGTTCCCTTTGTTACAAATGTTGTTTCGCCTCATATTCTATCTGCCACATTTGATATTCCAGGTTTTAAAGATCGTCATATCCTGATCATAAACATATATGATCCCCCTGAATAAGAATGTACCACTCGAAATAGGGATAAAATAGACAAAATACTGCATTGTTGGTATTGTCTGCATCCTGGTGGGCAGGTGGTTATAGCTGGCGATTTCAACAATCAAATGGTACATATGTCACAAAGAGGTAAAATAATTGAATTGATGCACTTGACCAGGGCTCAGTAGATTTGGTATCCAGGTAAAAGCTAGTGGCCTGGGGAGCTTGTTTAGAGGCACGTGATTTAATGCTTGTGCGTCTGGAGGTGTACAATTTAAAACAACCTGGTCCAATGACAAATCGCATTCGTGCTGGACTGTTTTTATAAACCATGAATTATGGGCCTGCATTAGCTCCATTTCTTATATCACTACCGTACTTGGTGATCATGCACTTTTGAGCTGGTCCTTTAAACTGGGAGATGATCATAAACCCATTAGAAAAATGAGTATATCCTGGCGTTACTGTAACCAACCAGGTTAGGCGGACAGATGCAAATATGGCAAAGTTGAACACATACGTGTGTTTAGGTCAGGAATGGATGGCAACCTTGCTAACCTGCAACAACTGGGATATGCAAAAGACCATGGAATTATTATTTGCCCCCACCAAACTGCATTGTAAAAATAATCAGCAGCATTGTGAAGGTAGAGGCCCTTTTTCGATGTACTAATTCACAATAGGAAAAAACAATATAGTAAGGATAAAGTGGAAGTTAACAGGACCAATGGGATATCGGATATTGAACGGCGTACTGTACTTACAACTTTATTTACTATATGTTTAAACTGTTACACACGAACGACAACAAAACATGCTGGTCTTTTTACCGACGCTCTCTGTCTGGTCAAAAAAACTAGGAACTTAATCCTGTATCTGAGACAGATTGGCTCGCGCACATATCATCATTATTTTATGATGAAAATTCTGTTAAAAGCCTGATGTTGGAACGATGACTGTCTCAGATAATAACACATTGATTTTGGATTTTGATGCTGAGGACATAAGAGGAATTATTGTGAAGCTGCAGTCTTCTCGAGCCCCTGGACCTGATTCAGTTCCCAATATTGTGTATAAATGAAACACAGATTACTGGGCAAGAATATTGGAGCGTTGGTATAAATATATTATATCTGTCCAAAGCATACCTAGTAGCTAGAGTGAATCCATGCTGGTGCCGGTACACAGGATAGGTGACATGTCGGATACCTCCGAATACAGGTTGCTGTCGATGTTGGATGCTAGCTCCGAGACTTTTGCTTTGCTTCTTCTGAACAAACTGAATAAGTGGGCTGAAACTAGTGGGCGTCTTAAAAAATATCAAGTAGGCTTTAGAAACTCTAATAGCACGGTACTTAGCATCTGCCCATTACAATATCTTGCCACAGGGGCCAAGGCCTATAAGTAGAAACTATATTTATGCTTTGTGGATTTTACAAAGGCCTTTGATACAGTCTCCCGGCCTCTGCTGTGGTCTAAATTACAAAAGTGGGGTTTGGATTCCACACTTCTTTATTTTATTCTGGCTCTATATGAAGACACCACAGTTGTTATACATTTAAATCAAGAGGGAGACATATCATCACGTGTTGGAACCAATGTTGGTTTGAAACGGGTGCGTTTTAGCACCCCTGCTGTTCAATATTTACGTGTCTGACCAGGATGAGCTTTTGGGAGAGACATGTAATTTTCCACCACACATTGGAGTCCAGCCCGTGGCTTGGTTAATGTATGCGGATGATACCGTGCTAATGGATTCTACACAGATTGGGCTTCAATGCTCCATCAATGCCCTGCAGAACTATGTCTTAACCATTCACTTAATGGTGAATGTCAGCAAAACTAAGGTTATGGTGATTGGTGTCAGGAAAAATGCTGTGAATACATTTATTTGGAAGCTCGATGGTGTTGTCCTGGAGGTAGTGGATAAATACATTTATCTTGGTTTTCTTATATGTGGTCTTCCATCTAGTTATCGTTATGAAGCAAAATGCGGAAATTGACAGTTATAAACCAATTTCTGGCCATGCACGGAGGGAGCAACATTGAAGGCCTACTGACCATCTATACCACTAGTATAGTACCGGGGTTGATGTATGGACTAGAATTGCTTGCTTAAATGCATGTAGAATGGCTGGACAAGCTGGAGGGGAAAATACTTAGGACAATACTAGGGTTCCTGAATGCTGTACCAGTGGAGGCTCTCGCTACAGTCCAACTGGTGCATAAAACGGTGTAAATGATAGCTTTCATTAATCAGCCCCTGCTTGGCAGCTCAAATCTTATAGGCTTGCTCTCAACAATATATCAAGCCACATGAGTTAATCTAATCCGTTTATGTCTGCACTAAAAACACTGCATAAACACATTTCATCAATATAGATCTGACTTTTGACAATGATTTGACAATGATTTAACATCTATTGCTGATATCGTCTGTGATATTCACAATACATTGAAGCAGAAGACGCAGGTCTGGGATAGAGCTGGTAACATTTCCAATCTATATGGGAAAAAAAGGTATGTTGAGTATTGTCGACAGGGTTTTAGTATTAATAAACCTTACCTGTACCTCACCAGATTCTGTAAAAAAGATCTTACAAGATTCATCAGTTACCTACGATTAGGCATTCTATCAACTCGTGAGTACGTAGGTGGGTGGTGTAACGGTATTAGCATAATTGACCTAAAAACATTTGACCAAATTCATTTGACCTTTTTTCCGTCAAATGTCATTAAATATATATATATGAGAGTGGGTAAGGGTATAGATTAGGTTGAGGGGAAGTGGAGAGGGCTGCAGGGCGGATTCCCCCTGCATTTTAGACGAGAAAAAGGTCAAATAAATTCAGTCAAAGTGATTAGGTCAAATGTTTTAGGTCAAATAGATCCAAACCAGTCTAAGATCCTCTATATTGAAAGGTCATGCTGTCTATGTCACAATGCGATTGAGACTTCACGCAACATACTGACTCAATGTCCTAATCTTAAGCAATATCAAAAAGTATATCAAACCTTTGTTTCAAATATATCTGAAGTAAGTGAAGACCAGTTCTGGAGCACATTGACAGGGGCTTCATCACTGGTGATCAGGAGTACTGCCAGTCACATTTGGAAGGAAGCATGGACATTGATTGAACATTACTAGAATATGCAGCCCACTAAAGCAAAGTGATTTTGTAATTCGAATATGGTGTGATGTGTCTGCTTCATTTCTGTTAAGATGGATACATTGCTGATATAATAATTATCATGTGAATGTAATGGATTTGAATTTACATTGGATATGTATTATATTTTCTTTCATGGTTCTCCTTCTTTTTAATAGTGCTTAAGGTTTATGTTATCCAAATTGTTAACCAAATGCACAATAAAATAAAAAATAAATCAAAGAAAATCAGGGTTAGCCTTGATTACAACATTGGCTATTGTGTCAGGGCCAGGCGCCTGAGATGCCTTCAATTCCTTAATAATAGCCAAAATGTCATGAAGGTCATATCCCATAGTTGCCATCCCCACCTGTCCAAAAGGCTCCACTAATACCGGTTCCACATATTCTGAATCGAAATACAGTTCTGTGATGTAAACCTCCCACTGTGGTCCAGAAACTGCATTATGTTCTTTAGAAGTGGCACCTGCAAGGCATTTTCTATAATTGGCCCACAATTTCCTATTATCGTTACCCTTCAGCAGACTAAAAAGAAGCTTCCAATTAGAGTTATTAATGGAATGCTTATGCTGTCTTGTATCTAGTGGCCAGGGTGGTCAATTGCGCAGTTCTGTCCACTCGAGACAAAAAATTATGCCCCCTGATACACACTCTCGCTCTCCGATAGGATTGTTTTTTCTGGTGTATCAATGTCAAAAAGGGCCTGATGATCTTCATTGGGCCTATTAAGTTGCATTGGCTGATTAAGATGTAATCGTTCGGTATCATGATTTCAGTGTCCCAATTATTAAGGGATAGCCAATTTCTCTAACTGTATTTGATCAGAAAATATTAACCGGATAATATTCCTAACCGTGCCATCTCACCCTATTATACGATTGCCCTGTTGATTAACCCTAATATCTGCATTGATTCGATCTACTAAACAGGGCTGGACCAGGGTCTGAACCAAGAAAGAACAGTGCGATCGCTGAGTGCAGTATGCTGAATATTAGCCGGTCAAGTGGCACAGCGAGTAGAGCGCTCGCTTTGACACCCGTGCAGAGCCTGTTAACGCAGGTTCGAATCCCGGCGGGGCCAAACTCAGCCTTTCATCCTTCCGAGGTCGATAAATGAGCACCACACACCGTGGGTAATAATAAGCAGCGCTCGGATACCTGAGGGTTTGTAGCGCTATATAAAAGCCTAATTATTATTATTATTATTATTATTAAGAGGGCCACATTGATTCCCCATTTTACAGTCGGTATATACATAATCAATACACATCTTGGCTTTCCTGTTAGTCCAGGTGTAACAGGGGGTATCACTACCCAGATCTTTACTATTTAAGCAGCTTAGATCATGTGTGTCAAAGACTTTTCTCCACCCATGATTGCCTCTGGTGCTATTATGCTCGGGACAAGCCATCAGACCCATGTATTTCTTCGCCTCATCAATGAGTGGGTTGAAATGGAGATCATGTGCGTTACGATCTCCTGCATTTAGAACCATGTTAGCAGGGTATTGATCGTACCAATACATGGGTATCCTTTCAATTAGCTTCTGGATACCTTTTGTTGCGAAACCTCCCGGAGGGTCTTATAAGTTGATAATAAGTGCCATATTGTAACAACACAGAGGATCTATAAGAAATGCAGATAAAACAAAGGGGGAAGAAACACCTACTGAATAAGCCTCTAGGTTGAATAGTGCCTTTGCTCCAATGGCCAAGCCACCCATGGGACGACCCCTCAATAAAAGAATTGCAGGCCTGCACAGTATGCTATAGCCTCAAGGATAAAGATCTTTGTTATCCAGGTTTCTTGAAGCAGTAGGATATCTCTGATCATGAATAGTGAGATACCCAAAGGATGTCTTAAGAAGGACCTGTGTCCTCCAGTGTTCAATGAGAGCAATCTCATGGTATGTCTTATATCAGGATGTCAATTACTATTGACTTCAACTGCCCCGCATATCCATTGATCAACCTCACTAGTTATCTTTGGCTTCTCCACCAACTTGGCAGATGAAGCCAACAGGCTAACTCTTTCACTCATATAATTATTTCATGCATGAGACCCTTTATCTAATGTATGGGTAGACTGAGGAGCTTCTCTGGGCAAGCTATTAATCATATGCTTATGGCATACTGTTAATTATTAGCCCATTGCTTTTAATTCCAGACAACATGAGCTCCACAATGCAACCACCACTGGTGAAATGAATTCAAGTAACACTCAGTTTGTGGCACTGTCAATGACCAGTGTTCCAGATGGATAATGTCCTGTGAGTGGATAGTTTTCAATCGTTGAATCCTATGGCAGAGGTCCAAGATGAAGCTACGGTTCATAAAAGGGCTTGGTATTTTCAGATGTAGTTCTTCAAGGTTAGCCCATTTCCCTATGAGTAGAGGGTCCTTTTTCAACAACTCATCTTCATTCGGCAACTCGGATAAGGCCCGAAATTGGACTTGGGGCTGGGCATAAGATTGCATAGCAGGAATGTGAGAATTGTCTTAGCCTGGAGGGTTGACAAATTGAATAATTTCTTCATGTCGATTAATGTCAGATAAAAAGGCAAGGAATGGCAATTTCCTAGGATCCATGAGTTCTTGAAATTTCGAGAATGCCTCGACAATCCACTGGGGCAACTGGTATTGGGTGCAATGTAGAGGGGAACATACTGTGTGTCAGAGGTGGGCGATACTTCTGTACCAATTTGCAAACATCTGTTCATAGGGCCGTAGAGCTGTACCTGCTTCTCTGTGCTGTCGTCCAACATCCTACTAATCATAGTTTTATTAGGTGAGGGATGGACATTGTTATTGCATTTGCAAGCACATTCCACAGCATTATTGGAAAATGTTTTATTGTGCCTCACTTTTCGCTTTTTCTTTAATTTACGCACTGAACGTCTTTATTTCTGGATGAGTGGCAGTGGAGGCGTAGAATCAAGTTTAGCAATAATAGTTTCCTTGCTCACTGAAAGCAGTGATGCATTCGGTAAGACAACTCCCTCAAAGTCCCACTAATGGTCAGATCCCATCTGCAATAAGTCAGTTTCCCCCCCAATAGGGCTGTGCAATTGCAGTCCATTTTGATTATCAGATAAGATGAGTGGAGCTGTTTGGCTATGCAAACTCTGGTCAAATGCCAGTTGGTGTTCCAAGTCAATTAAATTAATTTGCAGCCCAATAGGTGCGACATTGCTTTCTAGTATCAGTCAACCACCCTGGCTAGTATTTGCTTTTAATCCTGCTGTTCCTTGGCAATATTTGAGTAAAGAGGGTGTCGACACTTGAAGCTATTGCATTCAGAGTGGGAGCGAATGACTCGTCCTCTTCTAGTGATGAATTTGGGCAGTTACGGCCATAATCCTCTTCGCTACCACTGTCGAAAGAATCGGAAGAGGAGATCAGATTTTCAAGATCCAACATAACAGCTAAATTACTCCCAATCATTTTGTCACAATGTTTGAGAATATGATCTGCAGGACCCAGTGAATTCCTCTGCAGTCCTAAGCATAGATTAAGCAGCACATTATTGTTATCTATTGTAGGGGACAGGTTTGAACCAGATTCGAGACACAGTTCTTTATTACGTGACGATGAAACTGAATGCTCAGCAGGTCCTTAAAAGGCAAGGGTGCAGCGCCAAACAAAACGTGATTTTCGATTGTGTTTCAAGTGTGTAATCTGGTTTATCTTTCTTAGATCTCGGGATTTTGTTAGAATGACATTGGTACGTAAAGGGCTGGGCAGCCGCTTACCTAAACGTGCTGAATTTCTTCATAGTCCATATTTGCGGGCTGCAGTAGGTTTCATATTAAGTGTGGAAATGAGTCGCTGTTTCCCAGATGAATAAAACTCACTGTTGACTTCTGCTCGCCTCTCTCTCTGCTCGCAGCCAGACCTCAAGACATTCTTCTCCACTTCTTCGACGTGCGTGCTGATGTGCGTCAGGCTCGTTTTTAAAAGGTTTGTGTAGGGTACAGTGTGGCAAGCTAATCCACGGATGCAGGCAGTCCCAATGAGTCCATTACAGAGTAGAGATCTCTCAGGCAAGTACCAGCGGATAAACATTGCAAAAGGGTTTGCTGCAAGACACTCTTCTGCACACTCCTCGACGATTCAACCTTTGTAACAGACCACTCCATTGCTGTAATCCCAAATTCTTGCCTTTCTAACCATTCATTTTGTTCACCCTGCATTAGAGCGGATGACAATACCAAAATACAGGTTCGTGTTTTCTTGCTTCCCCACTCCTGTTTAGTCTCAAAAGGGGGTGGGAATTCTGAAGGGAACGGTAGTTAGTGTAGTAGATACTGCAACATCCAGCAATACGAGGAACCATACGTGTTTTCTCCCTTGCCATGAGACCTATGCTTCATCATTCAAAAAATACAGTAAAACTAATAGGATTGTGGGGTGGTCCTGAGAGAGCTACAGTACTGGTTTTGTAATGAAGCTGTTGAGAATCTGGGAGGCGGACCAATGACAGACACAGAGTATGTGAGCAACAGCAAGGATGAGTTGAGCAACAAGCCAATACACCAGGAGAAGGGGACACCACAAAGAAGGGCTGGGCACGAGAGGCAGATGAACAACGCAGACACTGTAACCGTGCACAGCCAATGAAGACATTCCTAGCGATGAGGAGTATGCGAGAGAGCAGACTTGGAGACTGGGAGAAAAGCAAAAAGGGGCACTAAATCTGGAAGATGCTTGCAGATACATAGTCTTAGAAGAGGAACAAACAACGAGACGGCTACAGATTTCACCGAGACAGTTAAGGCGCAACACTGGAAGTGAGTAAGAAAGTGATTAACTGGAGACATTCTGATACTGGAATATCCTAGAGCAGTTGGAGTGATCAAATGGACTAATACTGCATGCTGGAGCTTACAGACCAAGTTCCTAGGTTTATATGAAAGTAGCTGTAAGAGAAACGACACATGCTGGGAACTGAAGGCAACGTTCCATGAGGAAAAAGTGACTGAAAGGGAAACGCGTGCATGCTCGTACCTAGAACCATTTTCAAGGTCCTATGTTAGTAATAGAGGAAGCGAGGGCACAAGGTTAGCATCTGCGAGTGACAGTGAAAGTGAACTGTGTGTGCTATTGAGTCATTGCATTTCTCAGGTTAGGCCTACAATTAGATGCCAACCTTTTATTGTTTTATAATATTTCCTGGTTTGTAAAATATGTCTAGTTTCTCAAAGTGGTTTGGCAATTTTTACGGTTTGATAGATTAATCAAAATCACTGTTTACTATTGGGAGCATTAAAGATTATTTGGGCATAAACAGCTTTCTTACTAAGGGGTATTTTGCCATTCCATATTTAATCTTGAACAGGCATAACTCCCTGTCATATGGGCATCCGGAGGGACATTTTTATAACCACCTGTTGCATATGTTTTCTCAGACTAAATTAGCCAATTGCAATGACAACTAGTTGTTGTATAACTTGGGTAGTATTTGGGTACAAACGTCAGGGGCGGAGGGGGATTCTACAGCTTGTTCCATCACTGTTGAATCACAGAATAATCATTTTGTGTTCTTCTGAGTCATGTTGGAAGAGAGAGAGATGGCTAAATGAGCTGACAGAAGCTTTTGTATTAGACAAATGCGGCAATAACATATTGCCTTGACAGTGCAGCAGCTTTGGATAGATGGCAGTCAAGTGACCCAGCATAGTAGAGCAACATTGATTGAATGTTGGTTGAATGGGACAGATTCTAAAGCAAAAGCCACTTACAGCCCATGGCCTAATTTGGCGATAATATAGGATAATATTTTGACTATGCCAAAACCCTGCAAATACTCAATGATGTTTTAGACAGCAGGGAAAGGGTTTGTTCAAAGCTTTAGTGTTAGTAGTAATGACTTAACAACTAAATAAAGGACATCATAATAAACAGAACAAAGCATAGAACAAGAATAGAACAAAATATCGTAGATGTGACAGGGTCAGGACCCTGTCAATGGGGAGCAGAGACCCCTCCCAACCAGGGGTAGGTGGCCTACCAGGGCAATTGCCAGAGTTGTTCCTACCCCTGCATTGGGGTGATGGAGGGGCAGTCCCAGTCCCTGGCTCCCCTAAGAGTTTGCTGTGCTGTAACAACATTGGTACCATTGCCTCAACCACAATCCCTTGCAACCTCTCTTCCTGCCAAGCCTATTCCTTTTTCTCAGGCAGTGGTAAAGAAAATTCAGGCCAGACCAGAATCTCATGAGAAAACAGAACACCGGGCAGCACTCAGTTCTCACCAACATCACCCAGTCGCACAGAGATTTCCATTTAGTACGGCACCAGAGATATTTGAAGAAAGATCTTTGACAAATGTACTCCACGGGGAAAGCCATCACAATGAGAATCAACTTTTCCCTTTTCACTGGAAGGACGCAATGAAGACTGAAACGTGGGTGTAGTTTAGCAGCCCTTTTGAAAGCTGTGTTGTGAAAACCCAGCCCCCTGGGAAGAAGGCAGGATTTGATTGGCCTTTAGAGACAGGTGTCCACATAAACCAGTGGGGACCCTGGACTGGACTGAACAAGTGTAGGCTGGGCTATGAAAGGTGTTTGGTGAGGTCAAGGGTGTAGTATGTGGACCAAAAGACCAGACAGTGGAAAAGGTTGGTGTGAACTTTGTGTCAATGGCAGGTAAGGTGTTGTGCGTGAGGGAGAGTGGTACCATTTAAAGTAGTGTGGAGATTGATAGTGTGTCTGAGACAGGGCGAAAGAGTGACATAGAGAGAGAGGGGGACGTGTGTGAATAGAAAGAGGGAAGGGGCAGAAGAGAGAGAGAGAAGGTGGGTGGTGTAGAGGAGTAATAGGGAGATTAAGGGGTGGATTACGACGAGAGAAGAGGGAGAGAAGGCTGCGGAGAGCGGGGGAGAGAAGGCAGAGAAGAGGGAGGAAGAGAGTGTGGAAGGGGAGGAGCAGCACAGAGAAATGAGGGATTAGGGGAAGGAAATAGTGGAGGAAGGAGAGCAAGAGAGGTTGAAGAAAGGGAGGAAGATAAGTAGGACCGGTTGGGAGAGTAGAGCTCGAGAACATGAGCGAGAGGACAGAAGGTGAGAGCAGCAGAGGAGAGAGAGGCAGAGTGGAGATTGACGTGGCAGGACGGTGAGAGAGGGAGAGCGAGAGAAAAATCTTCTAATATGGGTCCTTCAAGGAGAACAGTAGATTAGGTCAAGGCTTTTAGGCCCTTCCTTAGACCTGAATATACAATAGGGATTACTGTGCTCTAGTATTCTTGTCTAAACTTGTTGTGAATAGGGATGCGTGGGTTTGGGAGGAGGGAGCCCATGGAAAGGTGGAGCACAGATAGACAATTTCAGCAACAATCTCCCGAGAAGCCTAAATTCATGTCTAATAAATCCTGTTGAAACATATGCTCTTTTGTCTGTCGATTGTTGGGGCCATCTCTGACAGTGTGTTTCAATACAAGGTACGTTTGCTTTACAAGTCCTGCAGCAAGACCAATTTTTAAATCTTAAACTTATAAAACTTAGCTCAAAAATTTTCGGGGACAATGATCGAGGTGTGTTCCTGCACGCGGGTCTGGTATTTTTTATTTAAACAAATTTATTAATTTCAATCAACAAAAACCAAAAACCAAACATCGAGCAACAATTATACATTCCATGTCTCGTACAATTTTGTGATGTGTCTACCACCTCCCCTATCCCGAGCCTATCCCACATCACCACCTTCCATCCCCTTTTCTGAGGGCACCCCCCTTCCTTCTCCTCCCAAAGAACCTTTGTCCTCCATGCATGTCTGGTCAGACTCAGCCAGTGTGGCTACTAGTTGTCTCCAGGCTATCGGCATCTCCACTTCTTCATCTCCCCTTCTATTTACTGCTTCGCCCCACACCACTGTTTCTGCATCTGCCCATTTCCGAAGATCCTGCCACCAGGCTTCTACTTTCGGTCTATTACTTGCTTTCCAGCTCATAGCAATTCTGCGCTTAGCAGGTATATAAGCCAAGTCTTTAAGTTTGCTCATGTGTTTCATTTTGCGCTGCCTAGGAAACCCCCTACCATGCATGACCACATAGATTCCACCTCCAGCCTTATCCCTTTCCCTGCCAAGAGGTGGGCTGCCTCCCTCCAGAATCTCCTTATTTCCAGGCATGCCCAGAACATATGCACCAGCGCATTCTCTTCCTCGCATTTAGGACATATTTGTATTCCCGCATTCTTAAACTTGGCTATCTTCTTAGGAGTCATATACGCTCTATGGGTAAAGTATAACTGGATTTGCTGTAACCTCACTTTCATGGACACTTTTTTGTGGTATCCCTGTACCCTCTCCCACAGCCCATCATCTATAGGTTCTCCAGCTTCCTCCTTCCAGTCCCGTTTCAACTGGATCCCCTCTTCCCCCTTGACATCAGCAATTCGGAAATTCAGGAGACCTCGTGGCCTCTGTCTGACACATCATACCATTATCTATAGCCGTGTCGGGCTGGTTCTCCAGCTCTATTTCCGACTAAGTGTCTTTTGTCTCCCGTACCAACCTGGTGTAAATAATGTACTGTCCCCGGTGTAAACCGGTGTCTTCCACCAGTGTGTCAAACTCCACCGCTTTCCCATCCTGCCACACATCCCCCAGCGTTGCTATACTAATCGGTTCCCAATGCTTCTGGATTATCTTCCTCAATTGCTCATCCACTCCATTCAGTGCCACTAGCGGCATCTGTGGGGAAAACAGGAACGGGTTCTCCATGACCTGACAAGCCCGTCGCCATATTTTCCACCCCAAATCTAACATTCTTGTCCCCCTGTCTCATTGTGATCTTCGCAACCATATCCATTCTTTCAGGAAAAACAGGACACATTCAGCCCTCAACAATCTGGACTCCGATGTGGAGTCTTCCGATAGCCACTTCGCCACATACTGTAGTTGGCTGGCCAGGTAATACATCTCGAAGTTGGGCAATTTAATGCCCCCTTGCTCATACGTATTTTGCAGTTTCCATGTTGCTATTCTGTTTCTAGAATTGTGCCATATGAACCCCCTACATGTAGCCTGGAATTTTACAAAGAATCGCTTGGATATCATATGTGGTATATTCACAAAGTAGGCAGCACCACCATCTTTAACAGTGCCACTCTCCCCATCATGGTCAAAGGGAGCTTGGTCCAGAACCTCATGCTGTTTTCAATGTTAGCCACCGCCTTCTCTGTGTTTTGTTTGTGATGGACCTCAACACTGTGATATACGCCAATCCCCAGGTATCTAAAGGTCCCGGTCTCCCATTGTATTTGTAATACCGGCAGTTCCTCTCGTGGTGTCCCTTTGTACCTGCCTAGGGGGGAATATACATTATTTCTTGGGGTTCACTGTTATGTCAGACAGCACTGCGTTTCGCCCCATTACTTCCAAAATGTATTGTAGGTTCTCTTTGGGATATATCAAATACAACAGCATATATCAGCGTACATTGATATCAGGTGTTGCCCTCCCTTCGTGCTGATCCCCACCTCTCCGTATTGTTGCCTCAAATATATCGCCAGTGGTTCCAGTGCTAAGATAAACAGCATCAGGGACCACAGACATCCTTGTTCAGTACCCCTACTGAGCTGCCATCGATCTCAGATGGTTGCTCCCCTCCTGGCTCGAGCCAATGGTTTACTGTACAGCAGTTGGACCCACCTCAAGCACGTGGGCCCAACTCCATATTCCTTCAAGGCTGCCATCAACCAGGGCCATTTGACAGAGTCGAAGGCCTTCACTGCATCTAATGAGATTATCGCAACCTCCTGGAGGTCCTTTACCTTTTGTTCTATGACATGATGGAGCCTTCTGAGATTGCCGGACATGCTTCTGCGCGGAACATACCCACTCAAGTCAGGATGTGTGAGTTTATTGATAACCGGCCACAGCCTATTTGCCAGCACTGCTCTGAGTATCTTGATATCTTGGTTAAGCATGGATAGTGGTCTATATGAGCCACAGTCCATGCATGGTTTATTAGGCTTAAGGAGCGGGATGATAATTGCCTCCCTCAGAGACTCCGGTAGCGTCCCCCTCTAGCGCCTCATTTAACATTCCTAGTAGGGGGGAGCAACTCCGCCCTGTACGTTTTGTAGAGCTTGCTAGGGAGTCCATCCACCCCTGGAGCTTTACTAAAAGCTTGATCAATGCCTCTAATTCTTTTAACATAATGGGAGCCTCTAAGTTATCTCTCTCTCCTCTACCTCCAGTTTGGAAAGGCCAATATCCTTCAATGTGTCCATCACATCAATCTCCTCTCCCTCGCCAACATCCATATACAGTCACTGGTAAAACTCTAAAAAGCCTTTGTTCACTTCTTCCTGGGTATCTAGTATTTGTCCATCCATCCCCCGTACCGCTCTGATTGTTTGTCTAGGTGTCTAGTTCTTTTACAACCAGGCTAACAACCTGCCCGGCTTATCTCCCTCTGTGTGCTGCCTTTCAACATATTTTTTGTAGTTCAGGTTGCATAATCTCTCTTTAGATATTGCCGCCCCCCCCCCCCCCCCAACACCACCTTAAATGCCTCCCATAGTGTGCCCGCTGATTCTACACTCCCGGTGTTATGTTAAAAATATTCCTTAATCTCCTTCTTCAGATCCTCCCTGAACACTGTGTCTTTCAAAGCTTCAGCTCTAAGTCTCCATGTCGGGATCCGTGGTCTGGGTGGCGAGTACTGCCATGCTATAATCAATGGCGAGTGGCCTGAGAGGACTCTCGCTTTGTATTCCGACTGTACTAGTTCCCCCATCAACTACAGTGCAGCAAATATGTAGTCTAACCGCGTGTGCAGGTTTTGTGAGGCCGAGTAATGAGAATATTGTCTATCCTGCGGGTAGTGCATCCTCCATACATTCACTAGTCTAAAGTCACTCAATAGGGTATTCAGATCGTTAGCTACCGGGGTGGGCCTCTCCATCTTCTGATCTGATCTGTCAACCCTGGGATCTAGCGTGCAATTAAAGCCCTGCCTATAACTAACCCCCCCCAATATATGGGCTGATCTTGCTATATAGAGTTCTGAAATAGCCGGTAGCATCTTGGTTTGGAGCATACGTGTTGATAATGCTCAGCTCTCTATTTTCTATTAGTCCCTTTATTAGCACCATCCTCCCATCCGGTTCTATGGTAGACTGTAACAGCTTAAAAGGGACATGCAGTGCTATCCACGTAATCACCCCTCTGGCATACGAGTACGTTGCCCCTATGGTGGTCCCTCTCCATTTCCTTCCCACCACCTCCTGTTTTTCTTTAATCAGGTGAGCTTCCTGTAATAAGGCACTATCAATTATCTGTCTCTTCAGATACATCATGACCTTATTCCTCTTCAAATAATTAAGCCCCCTGACGTTCCAGGTCACTATCTTGAGGTCTATATTCCGTAGTGCTCTCTTCTCCTGGGTGCGTCGTGGCTCCGGCCCTACACCCCCTCTCTTCCTGACCTCTTCTGCCGACCAGAAGCCCGTTCACTCCTTTACGGGCCAGCCTGGGGTCCCAATTGTCTCTTATATGCTGGGGCGCAGGCTGTGCTGACGTGTGTCTATAGTGTTGTAGTTGGGCCAATTGATGATGACCGACAGGGCATGATGCACACACCCAGCAGATTGTGTTTCTGAGTTCAGTGCGTCTCGATGTAACACAGCGCCCGAGTTCTACTTCCACCCTCAATACTGTATATTGTTAGTAGGCAGTCTTGTGTTACTCAGGGGTCCACAACGTTGACACTATAATATTGTGCCCAGCCGCTTCCTCTGAACTGTGGACCATATCCTAGGTCCTTCCAGTTGCTGCTGTTGCTTCCTGCTGCCACTTTGCACCCATATTATTATCCCTGCACCATAGACCTGGATCCCTCTGTGTTCTCGGCCCCCTGGGGGCGTTTGCCTGGTCTTGTCCTCGCTCCTGCCCGGAAAACCTCTTCCCCTCTGCAGGCTCGCAGCCACCTATGCAGGCCTATGATCTCCACCGGTGCCGAGTGGTTCTCCGCTGCAGTCCCGCTGCGCTGCACTCCCGAGGCAGCGCCCCTGCAAGTTCTCACTTCGTGCCGGCTCGGGGCACTGTGGTCCATGCTATGCCCTCAGGGGTTGCGGGATTCACTTCCATCCTTCCATTGTCACGGCCCGAACTGCCCCGTCTCACCGTCCTTTCCAGCTGGCAGCGGACCTCCTGACAACTTGTAGTTCCACGGGGTGCTTGGCTCCGATGCACAATGCGCGCTCCTGGCAGTCGGCTTACTTCTTATCTCCTCCGCCGCCGAATGACAGCCGCCCTCGAGGGAGTTGGATCCAACTGCTGTTTCCATTTTACTCTACCGCTTAGTTTTCCTTTTTTTGCGAAGCGGGCGCCATTTTGGGCAATGCGCTTCAGGATTTTGCTGCGTCTACTTGCGGCCACCACACTGAGCACACGGCTCGGATTTTCCCGAAATCACGGTCCTTACTTTCCACGCACATTCACACATCAGTGGAAATATTTTCTGGAAGCATACTTCAGTCCAACAGCGTGTGTGTAGCAGGATAATGCAGGAGACAACCAGAGACACAGCTTATCACATGGCTCCTTGGCCACGGCCCCCGGTCTGGTATTATACACAGTATACTACAAGCACCTCTACCATATGAGATTTTATCATGCAGCTTGTGGCTTGTTTCTTATCAATTAAACATGCCTCTCTGATAGGAAAGTGCACCTGACACTGTACAGATACATGTACTTTACCCTGTATATAAGATTCAAGTTGTTGTTATATGATGTGAAAATTAACAATACTGTACAATGCAAACCCATACAGCCATATAATGTGGGGCACAGACGATTTAATGCTGCACCGTACCTCCCCATCAGGCCCTGTATCTGCGTACAGTCTTACTTGTCACACTATTCAGATTTCCAGGTCTGCCCAATTGCCTGAAGCCCCCTTTTTGGTGATCTTCTCTTTGTCAGGGCCCTCGCTTCTCTGTTAATGCCCCTTTCCTCATCCCAATAACAACCCCTGTTTTCCACCATCTGGCCCTGTGTCCGATTAAACGGCACCCCATGTCTCTGTCAGCCCCCATGTCACTCATCACCTCTTTGAATCTCAATATCTCTCCCACATGCCCCATGTGTCCTCAGCAGGCTCCCACCCCCCTCCATGCCCACTGTTTTCCCCAGACATTTAGTGGGCATTGGAAAATAGGGTACGAAATGGAAACTCTTCATGGCTGCATAGCAGCTGTAGTCACTGTTTCCAAACGGCTCCAATGCAGCTTCTAAGATGCAGCCAGGTTACAGCGCTGCTGAGGAAATCGTGTGCGATTAAGAGTCAACGAGTGTGGGTGAAGATCAGCAAGGATTTCAGCATGAAATAAAATAGAAGCTGTTGGATGGTTCTTTAACAATCTACATTGAAAATGCAAGCAGGAAACATATGAATAAACATTGACTAATAGCAGATGCAAACAAATCACTATTAACATGTAGCAAAAACTAAAGGCATACATTTTGTGTTGCAGCCCTTTGTCTCATTTTGTGGCCATGCAGTGGAGCGACCCAGGGGGCTATGGATCTGCCAGCGCTAATGGATGATGGCCATGTCGGTAGGAGCCCCTGGACACCCACAGTTTACTCCCTCTATTGGGCAGGAGACAGTCACATGCCAGGCATAAGTACTATGGCTACTTTAAGGTTCTTGCCAAGAGACCTGAAATCTCAGGCAAAGCAGCGCACTCCTCCTCAACCCAGACCCACTGGGATCCAAGTCCTGACCTCACCAAAAACCTTCATGACATCCTTGAAGTGGCCATTGCTTAACATGGGAAGCACTGCCGACATGGCTCTGCTATAGTTCTATGTTGCCGGTGTCCATGCTTGAAGTCATGCGGACATGCAATCAGAGATGGCGCCCGGCTCCTTAAAGCCACGGTCCAGCCACTATTTGGATTCTACACAAAGGCATATGATTGTGGGGGAAAGCGGTTCCACATCAACCAATCACATGACAGCACAAATCCGTATATGCACATGCAGATCCTGATACCCCGATCAGCCCAAATGAATGAACCAGTATCATATAAAAAGACACTCCAGAAAGGGGAAGTGCGGGCATTTGAAGACAGTTGCAGCAGGTGGTTCTGGAATTAAGTAGTAGGATTAGGAAATCAGGACTTTGTAGGAGGGAAACGTTAGGAGCTAATTGGGAGAAAAACCTTAGGAGATGGAAGGAGGGAGACATCTGGACGTGGTTGGAAGAGAACTTCAGGAGGTGGATCAAAAGGGGTTAACCCATGGGTGGAGGAGGAATGAGTATATGGTGTGGCATTGATGAGGATCAGGACTAGAGGAGGACTGCAATGGTGGCATTTGGGGTAGCTAGTAATACTCAAGGAATGCGAGGCAACAATGCCCTCTTAAACTCCTCTGTGGAAATGAGGCGGCAACGCTAGTTGGCTCTCTCTCAATGAAAGAAATTTCAGCTGCATCTATTGCTCCTTGTGGAGACACAGCAGTATATACAAGACCTGGTGGAAGGATCGGCGGTTGTCATATCCCACCATGAATAGGAGTCAATCTGGAAGACTTTGGATACAAATCTATATATACTGTGAGTGTCAGTGAGCTACCCTGAAATTGCATCAATTTTAAAAAGAAACCTTTGCACTGGTGGAAGTGATGTCAGGACTGACCTTACTATTTGTGTGAGTTGACCATGGAGAAGAAGTTTCATGTTAAATAATATAAATCCCTGTAATTTTTACTAAAATTGTGTCTGGACTCTTTGTGGACCCTTTTCGGCTTTGACTGATGGTGTCTGCCATGGAATCCGCAAAAAGCTGTCCCAGACGCCTACCACAGACCTCCAGCTCCTAGAGCACCAGTGGTCCGTACATGCAGGATGGGATGGCCGAAGTACATATGAGGGCTTCCTTTTGAGTCAGATGCAATGGTTTCATATAGTGTGGGAAATTTGGACATTCCTCTGAGGGGTCGGGCCACAGTTTTCTCATGTCTTGGTGTTGAACTACCAGAGGGGTCCCATGGTCGGATTACTCCCAAATCGGGTCTGATGGCGAAATATGGTATTAATTGAGACCCAATAGCCCCATTGGATTGATATTGGGGCTGGAGTAAGACTGCAGGACCCAACAGGAAAATCCTTGAAACAAGCCCCTGAAGAATATGTTGCAGAACTACAGCATTACTGCAGCAACGCCCCACAGAGTCCCAGTATGGGAAACAAAGACAGGAGGCGAAATTAGTTATGGACTTAGAAAAGGTTCTAAAGAGGCAACACATAATGTACTTGAAAGCAGAACAAGGACAACAGAACATGCTAGAATGCTTGGGATTGCAGCTGTACAAATTTAAACATGCAGAGTGCTAACCTTCTGTAAAACATCTAAGGCACATGCAAACACTCACAGAATAGAGGCCTTGTGACCACAAACTTGAGAATGAGACTGGTCGACACAGCTGAAACAAATCTGTCAACAGTATGACTTAGAAGAAGTATAGACCGAGAGACACTTTCTCGTTCACCGTCCTGTATGCCGTGATATTCGTGACACTTATTTACCCATATTATGAGAAAATAATAATGTGCAAGTAAAACAGATCGGGAACCGCCCTGCATCGTACTTGGACAACCAGCACAATTAGCGAGGACAGGAAGGAAAATATGACTATGCATGGCACCAAAAAAGACACAGTGCATAAAACATTATGGGCCTTTAGAAAAGCTGAGGGGGGGTGTGGCTGGCCAGCGCAGCATGGATACGTGCTCCTGGTGAGCTCTGTGCCTGGATACCCACCGGCCTTCCCAATAACCCGGTTGGCATGGGCTTCGGCGCCCCGCAGGGGCTGAGAAGCGCTCTGAATATGGGGCACAACAACTGATGAGAATGCAGTTGTTTTTTGCAGCCCCAGCCGCAGTGTTCCCCGTGCGGCACCGACAGCGCATGGTGGGTTCGAGCCTTGACACAGAATATGGCGCAAGGATCCGTGTAGCGCTGAGTGCATTGCGCGGACAGGGGGACCGGAGGTGCGCAAGTGGAAGAGCGGCTACCTTAAAGTTGGAGGTCCTGGGAGTAGGCGGCCCAAGGGGCTCCGGCTTTGTGAACTAAAGCAGGGCTGCCGGCAGCAGGAGTAGGATCGGTCTGTGCCCTTTTGTGGTCGATGGAGTGCTGGCAGCAGCATAGGGAGACACCGGCTAAGCACAGAAAGTGCCTGCTGGTGAGGCGCATGCTAATCTGAGCCTGTTAGGGTGAAATACGCTTCATGGGGAAGCTCGGCTATCACGTTTTCAAGTGCAGTCCCACCACTTCAGCTGATGAGGAAGGATACATGTGCATAAGAGAACTGGGCTCACAGTCATGATTACTCCGGAGGCGCCGGGGCGCACTTTAGCCTTATACTGCTGACTGCACACTCTTCTTCTTGTTCCTTGTGGAGGAGCATCCAGCATCGGAGAGGAGGGCTGGGCGGCATCTGCATGAAACCTGCAGGGAATGTGGATGGGGTATTCCCCTAGCAGGGCTTGAGGCACTGGCTGTACAACAGAGGTAGAGGGTGGTATTCTACTCCATGGACTAGAAGCAGGGAACCAGTTCCTGCATTTTGGCTGTTGGCCTCTCCAGCAGATACCAGAGAAACTGTCTAGAGCGCACCGGCGGGTGCGGTTGGGACTCACACGATTTGCATCTGAGGCACATTGTACAGAGCTAGTGGGGAAGGTAGTGCCGGTGGGCAGCAGAAGCCCTGAAAGCCTTCCCAAGACAGGGTATCATCCAAGCCTTGCTACAGAGTGGCCTAGGAGTGTGTGGTGCGACCAAATAACTATGGCTAAGCAACACTTCAAAGGAAAAGGGTGCCTGGAGGTGATATCAAGGCACTGCTTCAAGGGCCGGCGGGGTCCAAGAAGGGTTGGGTGGTGGTCGCAGCCCAGGTGCACTCCCCTGCGGACCAGCAGCTGGATGCAGCAGAGGATTCCCCCCATGAGGTGGTCAGACCTGCAAGCATTGCTGGAGGAGATTAAGAAGATTAAAAACAGCACAGTGATACTGTCCAGTCCATCGTGAGATGAGCAAGCAAGTGGTCTCGGTGGAAAAGCGTGTCAAGGAAGTGGAGACTGCTCTCTGTGAACAAGCCTATGAGCAGGAGCAGACCAGGAAGCTGCTCAGTGAGCTGGAGCAGCAGACAAAGATGGTGCTTAGCTTGCAGGTTGATGCTGAAAATAGATTGAGGCGCAGTAACATCCGGTTGCAGGGAATCCCCAAGACAGTGCCAGATGCAGAACTGGAGGCCTATGTCCTGGCACTATTTAGGCAAATACTGGGATGTCCGGAGGAGGAGAAAATAGTTGCGGACTGCACGCACAGAGTGTACACTAGCTTCCAACAAGCCAAGAATTTGCTTCTGGACATGCTCACAAGGGGGTTACCCTTACCAGCTGAAAGAAAAGATAATGGGGGCAGCGCAGTGGCAAGATAGGATCACATTTCGGGAGGCCTTGATAACCCTCTTCCAGGATTTAGTGCAAGCAACCCTACAGAGAAGGAAGAACATGCAGATGTTAACAGCCTGGCTGCGCGAGAAAGGAGTTTGGTAACGCTGGATATTCCCTTGCGGGTTGCGATTTGAAAACAGGGGGAGGCCTATCACATCACCAAAGAGGAGGAAGCTATGGACTTGCTGTAAGGGGAAGGACTGAACCCACGTGTGGAGGGTTCGGGAGAGAAGAGCGATGAAGGCACCAGGGCAAGAGGGAGGCTGCAGGGCCGTGAGGCCATATCCTAAAGGCCAAGGACAGGTCACAAGGCCTCCACCGGAAACCCGAGAGTAGTGTATGGAACTCATAGTGGAAACAGTAAAGACAGACACAAGTGGTGACAGTTTAAGGGTGTTTATTAAACTGCATGCAGGTTGGAAAAATGCCTAATCTAAACCTAAATCAAAGATGGGAGCAAGCGTTGGCGTTGTTAAATAAAAAGGGCCTATACTAAGAAACTTATTGCCACACCTTACAACTAGTACAAAAAGGGTGTGGAATGGTTTTCAAGAAAAGAAAGAAGTGTTCACAAATAATGTGTCAGGATGCGGTAGCTTGGGTCTCCCTTCCCCATGTTTTGAATACGGGGTAAGGTAGGATCGTGAAGCACAGCACACACTCAAGCTTCCTCAGCACAAGTCGACAGTTCTGTTCCAGTTTATCAGGAGCCTCGATGGACATGTCTCGTTTCCCTTGAAAGTCTCTTGCCTTCGAGGGCCTGTCGTGTTCAAATAACAAAACAAAGTTCCTTCAACAAAATGACAGTTTGTTTCCTGGTTTCACATAGGGTGAGGATACATCACCACCGGGTCCACTTCTTCCGGGCGCTGACCCCTCTTTACTTTCAGCCTCCCTCCACCGGGTTCACTATGGCTTCAATGAACTTTTGGGTGATAGCTTCACCCCTGGACCTCCCTCGTTCGGGCTCGGAACCTTGTCAAAATTAAACGGTTCCAGTGGTCATCCCTTGGCTGGGTTCACCTTTGTCAACACACTGTTTCTTTGGACTTTGCACCATTCTCGTCAGCATCCCTTGTCCGGGTTCACTCTTGCCAACTTCATGTTCACATTCACATTCATTTTCAATGTTTGCGGGATTCACTTCCCTTGCTTTCTTTATAGTACTTGGGTCAAAGGCTTTTAACTGTTCAGGGATTTTGCTATGACCACTTTGATCTATATTGGCGGCTCTCCTACGGCCTTCTGGTATCGGTAGTTTCACTCAGAACGGGATCGACCAGAGTCTCTTGGGTTAACACCCACGTGGTGCCGGTTCCCTCTGCAGCTGGTCTTCCATTAACACTTTTTACAGTTCTTTGAACTTAGTTCAACTTGCCACTTTGTGTCTTTCATTCACCACAGCCCTGCTCTTTTCAACTCTCCCCTCGACTCACCGGCTGTGATGAACGCTTGGCTTTCCTCGTAACTGAAGTCAAGGTCGGTACCACGGAAGCTGGAGTTTCCCCTCGCTACCTCTTATTAGCGTCGACACGCTCTGTGTAACGTTGACATCTGTTGCAGCACACTTGGGCTATTGTCCTCAGTTTTACGTTTTCCGCTTTGAAGGTTTCTGCATCGAAAAGGGCAAGGTCGTGTCTCTCCTTGTCAGCCTCTCGATATTTGCTGCCTTTCTTCTCCTCTTGAACTGCCGGGTCTGTATAGCTATCTCGTTGTGCTGTCTGCCTTGCTCGTACTGTGCTCTCTTGCTCCACATTTTATCCTTGTGGCGAAGGGAAAGGGCTGTCAGGTGTGCGTAATTCTCATCAATTGCCTGACTTTGCCTGACCCTTGTATTGGGACATGTTAGGAAAACAGCATGGGTGTTAGTCCGTTGTACGAAAGTGTTTGTGTTAGGAAAGGGGGTGGGGGGCAGTGTTTTTGGATATCCTACGTGGTAGGATGGGGAAAAGATATTGAAGGAAGGGGATACCGCGTCTCACCAGTCGGTGTCACACTCCCCGAGGACCACCCATCCAGGTGATCCTCCCTCACTGGTCCACACTCAGGACCTGGATCCAATAGCGATGGCTGTGTCCTGGCCACCTGGATGACAGATCACCGGGGACTAGCTATGGAGACACCTTCAGGTTTGTCATAGTAGTTAGGTCCATTCTGAATACAGGATATATGTGGGAGGTGAGGGGAAGCCTGACACCGGGGGGGGGGGCACTGTTGGAATGGAGGAGGGGATACATCAGATTAATAAGTTCAATGTTTGGGTTCCTGTTACCTATGGTGGCAATACCGTAGGAGATGAAGGGGTGGTGGTGGTGGTGGGACGGCAACAGGATTTGGGGTCCAGCAGTCGACATGCTCGCTAGCACTCAGTTATATGATTATGGTTAGGAGGGTGGGCAGGAGGGAGGGACACTGGATTGGCCCCGAGTAAACCTGAGTCATGGCTTTACCTCTGGAGTGGGGTGCCTGTTCCAGGAGGGGAAGGAAGGAAATGAATGTACTTGGGTGAGGGGCACAAGTTGAAAGGAAAGGGGTTCACGGTTTGTTTATTGCTGGTCTAAATGGAATGATGATGTGCTGTAAACGTATGGCCGCAGACAGTCCAAAGGTGTGGCATGGGGGGGGGGGCAGTCGGAGAGGAGGGTCCTGAAAGGAAATGGGTGAACTGAAAGTGGCTACCTATAATGTTCAGGGTCTAAACTCCCCCACCAAACGTAAGTCCATACTCGGACGCCTGGAGGAATTGAAGTCCTCTATAGTCTTTTTGCAGGCGGCACACACTGTTCCCCCAACAATTGTATGCATCCTCAGGGGACAAAAGGGGGGTGGGGATTCTGTTGGCGGGCCCAGTCAGTTTTACCAAACGTTTTGTGCACAGGGACCCATAGGGGAGATTTCTGATTTTGAATTGCCTGATCGGGAGCAAATGTATACCTTGGTGGCAATGTATGGCTCTAACGATCAGCAGGACCAATTTGTCCAATCATTGGGGGTTCACTTGGTTGGGCGGGCAGAAGGTGAGATAGTGGAGGGAGGGGACATTAAAGGCATGGTCTAGTAAAAAATGTTATTGGCCCTACGGGTCGGCCATGTTTTTGGCTCGATTTTAGAAAACTTTCCTATGGACCTTACCCGAGTTTTCGTCCATTAAACGCACGCGAAAACAAGCACCAGGGAGCCGCCATTTTCTGATAATCCTATCTTTTCCCCGATCGCCCTGGCTGACCTGCTTTTGCGGCACTAAATCAATTCCCCCGCCCCTGAGCCTGACATTATCAAAACATTCATATTCCCCGCCTCTCCCCGTGACGTTACTGTGCTGCGTAGGCAAACTCGCCCAGTCGTCTTCTGCGCGACTCCACACAGAACCCGGAAACCAACACAGATCAACTCACAACACAGCGCGCCACAATTCGGAATATGAAACTGTACTTTAAAATGAAACAGCAACACGGTACATTTGGTAAAGTACATTTATTTGACATTAAATGTTTAGAGAATATTCAGCAATTGCCATATGAACTCCGGAAGCCATTTATTTTCTTTTATCTGTATCCGCAATAACTGTTCCGTTTCATCTTGAGTCACGCGCTGTTCATTTATGGTACACAGGGTGTTCATTTTCGTAAAAAGAATCACTTTGGAAGCACGGTGAACCGCAAGGCTGTTCCATCAACTAGGCACTAGTCCAGCCTAAAGGTTGTTATGTTGCTTCTAGCCACTAGTACAGCGTAAGGGCATGTGGGCCCTTGGCGATCGTCCCATAATATGGTGATCGTGCTCCAGTTGTTGACACGAAGCTGCAGGTGTCTGCTGAAGAATCCATCCGCCGGTGTCTCAAACAGATGGCAGTGGCAGAATGGGATCAAATACCTGTTATGAAAACAAAAAAATGATAATTAGTCTCGCTAGCCGAACTTCATTAATATTACTCATTTTATTTATTACGGCCGATCAGAAACTATTTGCTTGCAAGGATAGTTCAATGGAGTATGCTCGTCTCTAAAATCAATGCGAAAAGTAACGAGATAAATCGAGTCCAACACACAATGATAAACGACAGTTAGTCTACATGCGTGAGGAATGATATGATATATGATATGGCATTTGTAACGCGCCTATACTCAAGTGTTTCTAGGCGTGACGAGGCAGGTGGAGAACAAGGGCAGACAGACAATGATCCTACTAGGCCAGGTGTCTTTCTGATCGCGCATGGGGAAGGGCTGTACATGGTTAGTTGAATACAAATTAAATAATAGGGCCAGCTGGTGGCAAGTGCAAGGTAAATGCCGGGAGAAGGGGCTGAAGGATACAGAGACAGTCCCGTAGTGCAGGTAGGCAGTGCAGTGAAAAGTGGCTGGGCCAAGGACCGAGATCGGTGAGACCAGTGGACCTGCATGCCCATGTGCCCACTACGAACAGTTTTACTTGCTTTTCCTAGCTCTTCATTCATTCATTTATTCATGCATCCATTTATTAAATCTTCATTCCGGTATAAAAGCGTGTAAAGATTTACTTACATTATATTTGAAATTTCCATTGTGTCTCTTCGTAATGCAGTCTGTAAAACGGACCGTGCTCTTGAAAACGATTTTTCGTATACTGACCTAAAATGAAACTCGGTCTAGTTTCTGAATTTTCTGCCTTATCGTCTCTTACGTTATTGCGCACTCCCTTCAAATGTAGTTCTTTCGGCATGGTCCCTGTCTCAAGGTCAAAAAACAATAGACCCTTATACTTCCAGTGCGACTTGTGGGCCTCATCTGGGCGCTGTCCTTCGCATTCTTTATTTGCAACATCACGTAGTATAGGCATCTGTGAGAACTTGAAGTTTAGAATCCGTCTATGTAGTGCGCCTCAATGTGCAAATGCGAACTGGCTTCTCTCCCAAATGCCACGGCCCGCTTGGCTGGCGCGTTCTAAGTGCCCCAATTTTGTCCCCGTTGTCTGTGAGCTTTGCAGCCCAAATTGAGACATTTCATTTTTGGCGGAAGGTCTGGGAAAGTATAAAGTACCACAGGAGTTGAGTTAAAACTGAGATTTATTGTTTGTTTGTTTGTTTGTTTTATTATTTGCAATACGCAAGCCTCCCTTCCGTTAACAGTGCGCAGCATTTACATTTACATGAGATGAGACATGAGAAAAATATATACATACACATATGTGAGGTGAATAGAGAGAATTCAAAGATGACATCCAGCTTGTTCGCCACCCATGATGGTGAAGGTAGGGGTTATGTTTACAGGTACACTGTACAATAACATTTATTTACAAAAAGACAATCGTATTGCAATTATTTAAACCGGGATTCGTACTTCACAACCAGCTGTGCTTCCGGTGGGCATGGCACAGTCGCAATGTTCGGTGGCAATGGATCACTGCTCTGCACAGAAACGTCCAAAATTCCATATGTGTGCTTCTCTAACACAGCAACAATAAGGCCTTTCACAAAGTTGAACTGCATTTCATCATAGACTGGTTTGATCACCCATTGCTTACTTCGTTTTGAAAACACCTTAGTGTAGCGAGGCATCCTTACTTTACCCCTAGTCCTAGATTGTTCACGTCCGACATTGCTGTAATGGGCCAAGACCGCTAGTAGAGTGCGATGTTTCATGCCCCGAAAGCTAAAATGCAAGCGCTTTGGCCTGTACTTTAGGCACATATTGTGGAACACCTCCAAATCTCCTGTGTGACAGAATTCTGTCAGTCCTCTCAAATCTCTTGATAGAGTTTTGTTGAAAACAATCTTCTCAATGGCTTTGTGTGTCGGTGAAGATGGAATCAACCACTTCTTCTTCCGTGCCTCCTCTGGGGACAAAGGTCCATGTTCACATTGGTGGAAATGTTCATTTGCTGTCCAGCGGTGAACGTTGGTACAGTGGTGCATTAGTGACCGCCATTTTTCAAGTAGTATTTCCACTGACCCCTCACAAGTTTTTGAGCTCCACCAAAGATGGTTGGTGATAGAATGTGACCACCGCAAAATACTTTCAAAACCTTTTATTTTCCCTGCAGCCGAGATTTTCTTATTGATTGATTTAGCAAGATGCCATACGTCAAATTGATGTTTAATATGTGGGAACTGCTAGAGTTCGATGTGCATTCCCCTCGATTGTAGATATTCCACTGATTTTATAAAACCTAGTTTCTCCATGGCCACTGAGGATGTACATTGTGTTAGCTGCACGACCACCGAACTCACAATTTTCTTACTATCCATGTCCTGAAAGTGGTAGGTGCAGTACTTGGCAGAAAATCCAGGGCTGTCGCACTGTCCATCGCCGGCTAGCCTGAATCGTTTGCCTTCGAATGTACTTGCTAGAGACAATTGTTCAATTTTCCAGGCATCACTAATGGCCGGAAACAGATAATCACATTGGTATATGTAGTACAGCGCTTTAGAAATGAAATGGAGTCCCACAAACTGAAAGAAAGCCTCTAACTTTCTAAAACTGGAGCCACTAAAAAGTGATGCAGCTGCACACAGTAGATTGCCTGCTGGCAGTTTCCACAGCATCGGTTGTGCAGACCATGAGAACCTATGATTTAATCTACAGGCGGCATTTATTTTGACGTTACTGCCTTTTATTTGACGAGTCACATTAATCAATGGCTTCCCACACACTTTCCCTCTAATGGAATGCACACATTTCAGCATACTTATAATTTCCATCAAACAACTGTCGAATACAATGTATTTGCTCTCTTTCATTAGACTGTCATCCTGCGTTAACGTTGTTTCGGCCTTTGACGTTGTGGAGATTTCAATACATTGGAAAGTAATATCGCTGATATCAAGTTCTGATGCGTCTATGGATGTTGCGGCTGGTTCATTCTCTGTCATTTCAACATCTATTACTTCAACATTGATGGGAGAACACAACAATGTCGACAGGTTTTTTGGTGGCAAATTTTTGGCGGGTGTAGATTGTGTAAATTGATCTGCAACCACTTCAGAGCTATCTTCAATACATTCAATAACATCTTCTTGTGGTGGTGCGATCGCACTGTAGCTATGGTCCAATGCAACTTTGCTGTAGTCTCCAAACACAGTTAATTCATGTTCTGGCCATTGGACATGAGCATCTCGAGCCTGAACACGCCTCGCCTCAATTAATAGTTCCTCCATAGTGTACACGGTCTGGCAAGCCACATCTCTCATTCGCTTCACTGTCTGTGTGTGTATAGTTCTGACACCCACGGGTAACTGGAGGAGAGATTGGAAAAGGGATGTTCAGTTTAAACACAAGATGGAGTGTAGTAGAATTGACTGGAAAAAAACGTAAAATAGTCCCCAGCACAAACATTTTTTTAAAGTTATGAACTGTTTGTAACTAACCTTTTTTTGTTTTCTTTTCTTTGCAACTTTTTTGACTCCACCTTCAACATCTGCACGCTGTAGCTCTGATTCGTTTCCGCATGTCCTCCCTTCCTCTTGCGCTGCAACGACTATATTTTCTGTATCCGCATAGACAGCACGGAATGAGGCTCCATCGTCTCCCTGAAACATAGTACTTTCATTACTATGTATCAAAATATTGTTAGCATAAAACACACGTGAGGACGAACACACAGGTACATCTCAATAGCCAAACACGATTTAAACATTGTGTGCAACAATCAAACGACAAGTATTCGACCAGTGATGATCTATTTCGATGGAGCTGTCAGTATTCATACCTCTGGCTCTGCATGGACTGCCATGAATGGTTGTATTGGAGAGGAGGCATCCGCATCTCCCTGAAACACAGTACCTGCATTAGTGTGCTTTTCAATATTGGAAACACAAAACGCACTTGGGGTCGACGGCACAGGCACATATAAAGAGATAACCACAAATGATGCATTGTCCAAAAGAATCAAGGAAAATCCAAATATGATCACATTTCATCGACTTAGTTCAACGATTCCTTTGCATCTGCATCATCTAAATGAGATGTTGTGATTGTGGTGGAAGCTCCGTCGTCTCCCTGAAACACAGTACTTGGATTAGTATGGTTTTCAATATTGGAAACATAACACACACTTGGGGTCGGACGCACAGGTACATATAAAGAGATAACCGCAAATGATGCATTGTCCAAAAGAATCAAGGAAAATATAAATATGATCACATTTCATTGACTTTTTTCAATGATTCCTTTACATCTGCATCATCTAAATGAGATGTTGTGATTGTGGTGGAAGCTTCGTCGTCTCCCTGAAACACAGCACTTATAGGGAAGAAAGTATAGCAAATGGAATCACGTTATATGATCATGCATGATGGAGCTGTCATTATCCATACCTCGTGCTGCTGAAGAATATCTATGGATGTTGCAAATGTAGTGCGCACTTCCGAAAGCTGTTGCGCCGATTCGTATACTTGAATGTCAAGCTCTGCATCAAGTGCAGGGGTTGACGCTCCATCAACTGCCTGAAACATAGTACTTGCATTAGTGAGGATTACAATTGTGAAAACATAACACACACCTGGGGTCGACAGCACAGGTACATATCAACGACTAACCACGAATGAAACCTTGTGTAGAACAATCAAACGACAAGAATTCCAGCTCTGATGATGACGCTCGATGGAGCTGTCAGTATCCATACCTCCTGCTGTTGAAGAACATCTAGAAATGTTGTAGATGTGGCTGACGCTTCAGCATCTCCCTGAAAGACAGTACTTGCATTAGTATGGATAACACTAATTAGAACTGAAAACAAACACCAGTGGACGATAACTAAGATGTATATCAATTGGAAAGCAGTAACCACACATTCGGTAAAGTAATTACACGATAGAATAAAACTATTACTTGACATGCATAAAACAAGTATGTAGCGGATTAGCCTAGTAAGATTACCTGATACGCGCTAGAAGTGGTTGATAACTGCGACCACGTCAAGGATGTAGAATGTTCTTGCTTCAGATTGAAGGGATAGTCAAGAAGTTGTAAAGGTCAATTAATGATTGATAATGAAATGCCAATATTAAAAATAGCCATGTAAGACAACAGAATACTTGAAAAATGCTCAATACAGCACAGTTCTCTGTCCCCATATATATATATATATATACATTGCATTTGTGGGTTATGAAATCGAAAAAGAATATATTGATAAATGTCATTATTCAAAAAACTATACACTCATATCAATATCGAAATTATTACAAGGGATATAACACCTACAATATCAATTAATCCATTCGGCTACCTACACACTACCGCAAGGCCTAAAGCTAAATCCGGACACTTGACTCACCGGTGGCGGAATGTGGACGAATAGAGTGGGAATAGCGTTTTCGCGCAATTTCCCTGTCGTTCGCCTTTTATTCTTCTTTGTTACCCAAGAAGTTGTGTACATGTCCAAGGAAACGTGCAGGCTACAGATGCGGTATCGATCACCCCTCTTGTCCTGTAAGACTTGTTGGACTCTACTTTCCAGCTCATCCAGTGGATATCCGCAATGTCTGACCCATTCTCTTATTCGATCAACAGTTTTTGGGAATACATGCATTGTAGTGCCTTCAGATTTAGCATGGGTCTTCGAAGGGCAACCGCTAATCGAACAGGCAGGCATTGTTGATAAATCTGAAAAGTAAATATCCACATTATTATACAATCTTCAAGAATAAAGATTTGATACAAAAGTAAAGGAATCATACAATGATCAATGCAAGGTTTGTTTTGGTCGCAGGAACTATACCAGTTCATTATGTGCGGCTTAGTATTTGCATAAGTTGCAGAAATGTATAAATGATGTGACTAAAAACTGAACATGTGACTCATCCCTTGGATGTTCTGTATTGCACGAGAAGGAAACATGCTTACATTATATACTGGACCCCCGAAGGGTGCAATTCGATGACAATAGACACAGATGAAAATAAATAGATCTATTGATAGCATAGCAATGGAAACTCAAGTCAATAGCAATGAGACCAATGACCTAGCACTATTGTGTACTCAACTCGTAAATAGATAGAAATTTAAAAATCTGCGAAATATGACTAGGATACATGGCCTTGCCTTCACCAACAAACAGTTGGATTCAGCAAGCAGAGCAGTATGTTGCAGGAGGATAGGTGGGTGGCCACGGGTAGCACACTGATGGGTTTGCTCTAAGCGGTCACAGAAGTTCACGGATAGCACGACGACGAACAGATTAGCGTAGATCTCAGTGGTTGCCAGGTAACACGTTCAGGAGTTGACTTGCAAAGCACAAAGATGTTCTCATGAGACATATCAAGTGGTTTATAAAGTATTAGAAACAGGGATGTGTTTGTGAATGAATGACGTATGTATGTCGTGGTCTTAGGGGGGCGGCCTGCTTCAAGGGGAGGCCTGGCTGGAGACACGGGGTCTGAGGAGGCCATGTGACCAATGGCCCCTGGGCGTGGGAAACGTTTTGAAGTATACATGTAGTTTGGCACCTTGGCCTTTCGCGCCCCTGACAGCCCCCCATGCCAGCGGGCATCCACCGGCGCGAACCGTCTTTGATACAGGGGGGTGGGATGGATGGGCCTGGGGCGTGCAGATAAGGCACAGGAAGACTGCTGAATGGAGACACACTTATGTGGATTGCAGGGGGGTGGCCTGCCTCAGGGTAGGCCTGGCTGGAGACACGGGGTCTGAGGAGGCCATGTGACCGATGGCCCCTGGGCGTGGGACACCTTTTGAAGTGTACATGTAGTTTGGCACCTTGGCCGTTTGCGCCTGTCACAGCCCCCCATGCCAGCGCGCATCCACCGGCGCGAACCGCCTTTATATCAATATACAGTATATCGCCTTTATATCAATGATAGTATATCGTTGCTTATCAATAACAAATGCCACATACCGGAGATTCTTGTGAGCACAGACCCACACTTCAACCGGTGTATTATAGTGGTCAAGACCCTAAGGCCTGTATAATCCAATGGTAATTGTTAGTATAGATATATGTGTGACTTTTATAGAGACATAACCTACTGAAAGACTTTGAACAAGTGTTATTTAGTGCATGCATTATCGAGAATATGTTATGTTAGCTTAGATAGATAGTGACCACCCTGCTTCACAGCGACCAGACCTTCACCCATTCGGAGCACAGATGTCTGACGTCCATCCTTGAATGGAGACACACTTGATTCATTTAAAAAATCGAGAACAACCGTTGTTAAAATATATGTGGTGTTTTATTTTGTATCTTATTTTCATGACACAAAAATACTAGACTTTAAAGATTATACAGGTCAGGTTGCAGCACAGCGAGAGAAAATCCCCTGTACTGATCGCTGTCACTCGGGAACGTTTCTCTAATGGCACGAACGGCACAGGCGGGTATCACTCTTCGAACGCGGTGTCCAAGCCTCCCGTGAAGCCACCATGTAAAGGAACGATAGGCCACCAGCCTGTACCACCTGTGAAAAGGAATGAAACAAACTGTTTTTAAATGACCAAGATAAGTTTAATAAACGTTTGTTGTCCATGACAATTCTTGTAACTAACGGCATTTTACACGGACAAATGCTATCTAGACAATGCACACTATTAAACAACTTACATGCGTTACAATGATATGTAGATGTAATTTTGGATATAGTAGAAGAACATGAAATAGGAGTGGCATGACAAGCAGAGTATACTTACTCGTTACTTGGATTACGAGGACGAACAGTTGCTCGAAGTTCGTGCATAAGCACCATCATTATTCTCAACACGGACCGGGTGAGGCAGGCTGCCCTGAAGTCTGGCAGCTCGGTGATGCATTGCGGTCGTGGCTCGCCTTCTGAAATGTAGGCCAGGCATCCCGAGTTTTCTCGGCAGCAGCAGTTCTCGTCCTCAGTTGGCATTAGCTCGCACCGATTGCATGTGCACCAGATGGAGACGCCGTCCATTCAACTAGGCCCAGGCTCTTCATCTGTTGATTCGTCCTGCCAACTGCCGTCCGAATCCCCATCGTTTTCGCGTGCTTCCCTTTCCAGTAGTTCCTCCTCAGTATACTCGGGCTCGTACATGTAGGGCATTATTGTAGCCATTGTGTGTTAAACAAACTAAAATAATTTATAGCGGTGGTACTGGTATCTGTTCACACGGGCTACAAGCGGCGAAGGTAGCTGACCAGAGCACTGAAACGAGTCACAGAATACTGAAAGTAACACAGAGAGAGGAATGGAATCGAAAATCTGCTGCTGTGTGTTGTGAAACGGTCTGTTTATACTTATTGAGGAAAGAGGCGTCCTGCCATTTCCATGGTGACACGTCATTAGCTGAAGCGCAGCGAATGTTGACACGAGACGTGCTTTGGCGTTGGGAAATGGGCGGTACGAGTCTGCTGATGACAGGCTCAGGGGCGGGGGAATTGATTTAGTGCCGCAAAAGCAGGTCAGCCAGGGCGATCGGGGAAAAGATAGGATTATCAGAAAATGGCGGCTCCCTGGTGCTTGTTTTCGCGTGCGTTTAATGGACGAAAACTCGGGTAAGGTCCATAGGAAAGTTTTCTAAAATCGAGCCACTTAGGCTTAAAAAAACATGGCCGACCCGTAGGGACAATAAAAAATTTTACTAGACCATGCCTTTAACTTCGTGGTGGATCCACAAATGGATAAAACGCTGGCACGATCCACAATGATGCTAAACCCAGACAAAAGTTGGCAAGGTTCCTTCAGGAAACTAGGGCTTATTGAGACCTGGAGATTTTTTCGGACTGAAGAGAGGGAATACACGCACTATTCCGCAGTACACAGTTGCATTTCTTGAATTGATACGGTGATGGTGTCGGCCACCTTGGTTCTCTCTCTGATCTCGGTGGATATATGCCTGTGATACCTCTCCGACCACTCCCCGGTCCTGGTACAGATGGCGAGGGGGGGGTTGAACATACAGAAAGGAAGCCCTGGCAGCTTATTGATTTGGTGTTTTGGCACTTGGCTCTCTGGGCACATATGGAGGGTACTATTAAGAACTATTTCCAGGAGAACGATACAGGCGGGATGGACTGGAGGGTGGCCTGCTCAGGGGACCTATGCATGGAGGAGCAGCAAAAACTGGAGATTATGCAGGACCACTATAGGCAATTGGTAGGGGCGGAAGGACTGGACCCTGATAGGCAGGACACCTTCTTACGCCAGGCAAATCTGACCAGGTTATCGGAGGAGGATAGGTAAGTACTGTAGAACCCGATTACAGCAGAGGAGGTGGGCCAGGTCATTGGTTCCCTTCCACCTAAAAAGACCCTGGAACCAGACGGCTTTGGGAACGGTTTTTATAGGACCTTCAAGAGCTGGTTGTTGGCACCTCTCACAAAATAGTTTAACGAGATAAGGGAAAGGGGCCAAGTTTCTAGGGACATGGGCATCTCTACTACCACACCGCTTCTTAAGGCCCATAAGGACCCGGTGTATTGTGACAGCTACCGGCCAATGTCGCTGTTGAACAATGATGCAAAGATTTATGCAAAGGTATTGGCACTGCGGCTGGCACGGATCCTCTTCAAAATTATCCTCTCTGATCAGGCGGGATTTATAGAGCACAAACGCACACTTGACAATACTAGGCATGCAGTTGATTTTATTGACTGTGTTACGTGGTCAGGACAGAAATTCATAATCGCTGCTCTGGATGCAACACGAGCATTCTACTGTATGGACTGTGGATATCTCAGTAAAACTCTGCAGGCTTATGGTTGTGGCCCCTTTTTTCAAGCATGGTATTAGGAAATTTCCAAAATTCCTCCATGAAGGTGGTGGTTAACGGGTGCCTTTCTGATAAAATTGCAATCAGGCGAGGCATGCGATCTTTGCGATGGCTATGGAGCCACTGGCTTGCGTGATAAGGGAGTAACGGTGGACAGGACAGAACACAAAATCGAGCTATTTGCCGATGATGTATTATTATTCCTCTGAGATACAGCTGGGTCACTTTCTAAGGGTAATGGAGGATCTGCAGGACTTTGCGGGGGCCTAAGGGTTCAAAATTAATTACAGTAAATCCAAGGCACTGAATATAACAGTGGATCCGGAGATAGTGGAGGGCTGGCGCTCCGCTTTCTTGCTTCAATGAACCGAATCAGACATTGAATGCTCTGGTATTAAATTAACCACAAGACCTCATGTGGTACGCATGCATATCTGCGTTCCAGATGACTTTACTTCTCAAATTTCTATATGTTCACCGTCAGTAGCAAACGGTCGAACAACTTAGGAGAAGCTATATAACACGTGACGATCCATTACGCGGCTGTTTCATTTGAAATACGTGGTGCGCGAACGCAAAACGAGACATCGACTTCAAGTGCAAATCTATTTTAGTAAAATTATAAATGAAGAAGTTTAAGGGAACGGGATTATTAATCCGGCTCACGTTTGCTTCACCTCTAGAGAACCGCACAGTTAAAAAACCATCACACCGAGTAACTGACGGCTGTCATGTATGGAATAGCGAGTTGTTAGGCAGAAACCTGTGCAGTTCCCTTAGGGACCACTGCAAAAAGTTTAAGACTACAGGTGTTAGCAGTAAACCCAATTGGTAGCAGTCTACCACACAGATTTACCTGGTAGCTGTGGCTGAGCAGTCAGACTTCTCTCAAGAAGAGTTAGGCAGTATATAGAGTATACACAATAGGGCTAAAAATACATTAGCACAAGCAAACACTGACCAGAGCTTTGGTATAAAAGTATATAATTATTTATTTAAAAACACACTTGTAAATAATACACTGGCACTAATATGTCAAGCAAGTTCAAACACAGTCACTAGAAATATATACACCTCCCTAATTAATTATTTGACAAGTTAAGACACCACTTATTTAGCAAAACAGAAGTGAGCGCATAACCATAGATGGCACTCCAATAATTTGTTTAAAAAGGGAGAGAAAAGGCAGAATAGGGAAATCACACAGTACCAACACTTTTAAAGAACCACAGCAAGTCAAGAAAGGCAGGGGTCTACTGTAGAGCAAAAAGTTCATAGGCCAGGCCCACTCTTGGAGAGAGCAAGGCGGAATGTGCCCAGGATCACACAGTGGAAATGCACTCAAAGTCTTTGCAGAAAAGTCAAAAAGAGGTTGGATCAAGTTAGAAAGGTAATGTTAACAGGTCCGAGGTCACCCCAGGATAGAGAGTCAAGGATTTATGGGACACTTTGGACAGTCTGTTGCAAGGGAGACCAGGCGGGACACAGTGCCTGATATGGTGAGAAAGCTCCAGCGGGGGCAGTTGTTCCTGGCAGCGGGTGCAAGTCGTGGCTTCGTCCAGGGGAAGAGAAGATCTCGACGTGGAGGAAAGCTGGAGGCCGTTGCACTGCCAGGGAAGAAACGAGCCGCGGAGTTTCCCGGTTAAAAGGTACTACCCTTTTATTCGCGGTAGTGGTGAAGCGTGGCTATCCGGCCGCCGGGGGGTTGGCACGGGCGATTCGACCACGAGACGATCCAGGAAAGTGAAAAAGGCGAACTGGTTGGTCCCACCAGCTCAAAGGGAAGAAGACTCTCCTGGAAGAAGATCTTCTCTGTCGTCGGGAAAGTGGTGAGTTGCGTACAGCAGGGCTCCACCGGTGGTATCATCGTTGTAGATGGCTCAGCTTCTCCCCTCTTTGGATTCTTTAGGTCCTGTGGCGATTTCTCCAGTTCCAGCCCCCAAAGCCCTGCTTTTATGCAGCTAAACCTCCATTCATCAGCCTACCTGTCAATCAAACATGCTAAGTGGTGAGCCGGGCGGCTCACCACTGGGCCAATCACACAAGAGTGCGACTTGAGTTGCCAAGGCAACTCAGTTCAGGGTGCCTATTCCCCCCTCCCACACATCCTGTAGACCCAGACAGAGTGGCACCACGTTTGGAGGCTTCTGTGCAGAAGCCCGCCAAAAATGGAACAAAGGGCTCGACTTGGGTTGGAGTTACAGAGGCGAACACAAACGCCATTTTAAAACCGAGTTCTGGCAAAAAGACCCAACCAGGGAATAAATATTAAATAAATAACCCGGCGGTATCTTTAACATTGCACCAAAAAAGTGGTGCGTTTAAAATGAATGGGGAAATCCCGTAGGAAATATTCTGGTGGAATATTTTGCGTGGTATCCACTGCCACCAGCCAGAAACTCTACAAGGGGGGACTGGACAGTGCCCCCCTTGAAAAACAGACCCAGGGGCAATCGAATTACCACTACCAGTACTTCCACAATATGATGGTTTGTACCGGTTCTGTTCACAATTTAAGACTAGTAAATCCAATGGTGACTTTACATGCCCTGGGAGACAGTAGTCAGTCCCAGGGTATGGAGTCTATGTTTGGGGGTCACTATGACACCCCTGTGTTACTGCACTGAGGGTGATGTGTAACACACTTACCAAAAACACATGAAGCCCTATGGAGTAAAAGACCCCATAGCACATAAAACACATTTCAAAGTCAAAGGACATTCTCAAATCATGCCTAAGAGTGGGAGAAAAAGAGTCTCACTCTTAGCAGGAGAAAACATTTAACCCCAAAAATCCAGCAAAGCTGCTGGGGGACTCACTAGGTTTGGGAAATTAGCCTTAACAGAGAATTCTCCCTAACACGAGTCCTTGCATGAACATCAAAAATCCAGCAACAACGTTACATTAGATGTAAATCATGGACAACTAAGGTAATTATCTGAACCAGAGATCATTTGTGATCGAGTTTGTACACGAAAGTATGTAATGTTACTGCGTGACCCGAGATAAGATCTAACGGACGGATATTAGAGAAAGTCCCTTTTCTGTCTCTTTCTCCCTTACGCTCCGGTCTGGACTCTCACAGCATGCGAAAAGATCTAACCGGGAAATAAACGGAAATACACCATACGGCAGCAAAAAGCTTATACAGAAGAATCATGTATGCTTGAGTCACTCAGCCTGGTTAATGTAATTAACTGAGTTTCTTCTCAGTGTTGTTAAATAAATGTAAGAACATAAAGAAAAGGTCTGATTCAAATCGAAAAATTACTTCCCTTTGGAATATTGAGATATTGGTAAAATCCCAATATATAGATAAAAAATTAGTAATAGCACGGCCAAAGTGGGGACCAAATATTAATAAGATGAGCCCCGTAGTAAAATGTAAAATTGCAAAAAGTCAACACATATTTGTAGTTTTCCTTTTAGTGTGCAACAGGCACCACTCATTGGGTAACTGTAATGATACTTCACTCGGAAATGATACCTCACGCACGATAAAGAAATTGAAGGTCAGTGACATGTATCCACAACACAGTATGTAGAGATAAGATAATGGTACACATCATTTTTAATAACCAATACTATTTTTGGTTTTTTATAGTACGCCATGTAAACGAGAAAATATGTCATACAGCACGTCAAATTGTGATCACGTTTTACCAATGAGAAGTGTCCCGAAGAAGGGTCTAAGGGAGCACGCTAACTAGATTTATCCGAGAACATGCTAGTCCCCTTGGATCCAGAAACACAACAAAGTGTTGACAGACAAGATCATAAATAAATTGAGAGGGCCAATATACTGCTACAATTACACCCCTCACTTTCTCATACTAACCTCACCTATTATCTCTACAACATGTGATTCTTTATTCAGGTAATAACGTTTTTGTGATATTTTGGTTAATAAAAAATAATGTCTGTTTTTTATGTGTTTTAGTATGTTTCTGAAGGCATTTTTTACATAATGATTAAAATATGTATTGTTTTATGAGACTTTGTACCTCTGTCTAAATGAATTAAGACAGCTCTCTATATTTCTGCTTAGTGTGGATACTCACGCCTGTTGGGTGTGAAGGTGGGTAGCTGTTTGTGGAACCTGTATGTTTACCATATTGCCTGGTCCTCATCCACACAGCCCCCTAAAAAAGAGGACCACCCATTCCTCCTTTGTAGCTTTCCCCATGTTGTATAATGATGCATGTATTCTGCAAATGGATGCCTGAAGCCGGGCATCATTCTATCTGCAACTCTTTCTGACCAAATACTCCCCGCTAGACACCTGCGTTCTTCTGGCACCAACTCCTTGCGTGTGTAGTGGTTTGCTAAACAGAGAGCAGGTGGTCGATCGCTTTCCTCAGCGGGCTCCCATCTTTGGAATAGCCTCCCCCTCCCTCTTCGTCTTGAGCAGGACCTCCTTAAGTTTCGGAAAAGCCTCAAGACCTTCCTCTTCACCTCTTCCTTCACTCCCCCTCTCCCCTGCTAATCGCACAGTGGCTTGACTGAAGTGCTTGGCCCGTGTGCATCCTCGGGGCCCTGACCATCCACTTCTCATCATCTCTGCTGCTGTCCATCCTTTGCACTTGCTTTGGCTCACCCGCCCCTTGGAGGTTGCACTTACTTTTTCTTCACAGCACTTGATATGATATGATCGTTTATATAGCGCCTATACACAAAGTGTTTCAAAGCAAGGGATGGAACAAGGGAAAATACAATGACATTCTTACAGGCCATGAACAGCAAGGATGTGTAATTAACTATCGTACTCGGCCTGACGGCATTTCAGATAGTGCAAGAGCTAAGACATAGATAAGGAAGGGAGGGGGAGAGTGGAAATGAAATGGAAACTGACAGGCGACTACCATACTAGGCCTGATGACATTTCTGGTAAAGCCGGAGAAAAACAAAAGGTGAGGGAGAGGGGTGCAGAAAGGGAGGGGAGAAACAAAATAAGCGACTATCGTACTAGGCCTGATAACATTTCAGATAGTGCTGGGGGGGAACAAGTAAGGGGAGGGGGAGGAGATAGACTAAGTTGCTATCATACTAGTATTTGGCAAGTTGGATAGACTGGGTGTCACCTACACTAATTACGCAGATGACACTTAGATCCTCATTCCCCTTTTGGGCAACTTCGACTCTGATACGGCCTTGGTAAACAAAATATATCTCTTCATTCAGGCATGGATGGCCACGCATGGCCTATGCCTGAATGATGCTAAAACTGAAATCCTGCTCCTCAGATCCGCTGCCAACCTAAAAAAAACTCAGTCCCAGCTACTCAGCATTTAATATTGATGGCAATATAATCGCAGTTGCCAAAGCAGTAAAGACGCTAGGTTTTCACCTTCACTCGACCATGTTTATTTATTTATATGGGGCACCGGACCCGAAGGTATGAGGGCGCAAGCATTACAAGTATATTCTCAGTTTAGTTACAGTGCTGTACATTATTTTACATGGTGAGCATGGGTAATGCTATTGCGAAGGACACAGTGAGGTAATGCAGTTACAAAGGAGGAGACAGTGAAGTACAATTACCAGAGACAGAGCGATAGTTACAGTTTGAGCATATTTACAATAATTACAATAAGGTGTCGGTTATTGGTCTTTGTTCTTAAGCCACTGGATATAGTTCCGTCTAAATTGGTGAAAGGTTTGCGGTGCTCTAACGGAGGGTGGTAGTGTGTTCCAGTGTTGGGCTGCTTTCACCTGGAAGCTATTGCCGCCCATTTTCGTTCACTTGAATCTGGGAACAGCGAGCAGGTTAGCATTGCTATTTCTGGTGTGTCTGTTGGCCGTGTATCTAGTTATTCTGTCGGCTAAGTAACGGGGAGCTGCATTGTTAAGGCATTTTTGGGTGAGGGAGGCTACCTTGAGCAGGATTTTGTCCGAGGTGGTGAGCCAGTTGTGAGTCCTCCTAATATTCGAGATGTGTTCTCTTTTAGGGAAGCTGAGCGCTGCTCTGAGAGCATTGTTCTGTAGGATCTGGATTTTGTTGATAACCTGTTTGTTAGCACCTACATAGAGGGAGTTACAATAGTCCAGTTTGGATAGTATGAGGGCTCTGGCTAGAATGATGCAGCTTTGGGTGGAAAGGAAGGGTTTGACCGAGCGTATAAGCTTGCAAGTGTAGGCTGTGGTGGAGCCCATGGCGCTGACCTGTTTATGGAAGGAGAGAGTGGAGTCGAGGTAGATGCTGAGGGTTTTCACTTCGTTGGCTACCTTTATAGAGTTGCCGTCAATGGTGAAGCTGGAGTAGTTGAGGTCCAATTTGTTTAGAGTCGTGGCTGATCCCAGGATGATGAGTTCGGTCTTGTCATCATTCAGGCATAGACTATGGGAGACCATCCATGCCTGGATGATGAGGTACACCTTGTTCACCAAGGCCAAATCCGTGTTGTATTCTCTCGTCAGCGGGATGAGGATCTGGGTATCATCAGCATAGTTAGTGTAGGTGATACCCAGACCGTCGAGATCATCAAACAGGGGCTTAGTGAACACTTTGTACAGTGTAGGGGAGACACATGACCCCTGAGGGACCCCACAAGTGATGGAGATTGGGTCAGCGGAGGCCGTGGTGGAAAAGACGCGCATGGATCTATTGCTCAGGAATGACTTGATCCAGCCAATAGCTTCTTGGGAGAAGTGGGCAGCCGAATCTAAGTGGCTTCATAAGATTTTATGATCAACAAGGTCAAATGCTGGCAAAAGGTCTATGAGAAGCAGTAAGGCCATTTTCCCATTATCTCTTGAGTGTCGATTTGGGCCTTGAGGTAAATGAGAGCGGTTTCTGTGCCGTGTTGTGGTCTAAATCCTGATTGCCGGACTCCTAGGAGATGGTTTTGTTCAAGATGTTTTTGAATTTGTTGATAGGCTGTTTTGTCAAGGATTTTAAGTAAGAAGGGGACGGTGGTGATAGGTATGTAATTAGTGGGTACGGCTGGGTCTAGTGAGGGTTTTTTTAGAAGGGGGAGGACCCAGGATTCTTTGAGGTTATTGGGGATGGTACCTGATGATAGGTCTCTGGCTGCGTCTTTGATGATTTGAGGTTGGCAAAGGTCGCCTTGGCAGTTAGATGGTTTGAGGCTGAGTATGATTTTTTCCACTTCTAGCGTGGAAGCTTTGGAGAAGCTGAAGCGGGTGAGGGGGTTGGGGGGAGGGTGTTGAGGACAAGTGCGCGGGGGGTGTTGTTGGGTTTGGACGAGTTGGATAAAGCATCTTTCTTGCTATTAATTTTGATTTGGAGGCCTGCAACTTTATTGGACAGGGCATTTTGGATGCTGGTACACCATTGTTTATCTTTCTCGAAGGTGTCTGGGGCAGGGATTGGTGTTTCTAGCTCTTTTAAGATGGTAAACAGTTCTTTAGTGCTGGATTTGGCGTGAAGTATTCTCAGGTTGTACGATTCTTGTTTGTCCCGGAAGATTTCTTTTTTGTAGGTAGAAACTATTTTGTTGAGTATCAGCTTATTGCTGTCTGTGGGAGCTTGTCTCCAAATGTGTTCCTTTTTGCGTTTCTCTAATCTGAGGGCTTTTAGGTGGGCCGTGAACCAGGTGTTCAGGTGTTTTATCGGCTTGCATTTTCTCAGCTTTAGAGGAGCGATGGCGTCTAGGGCTAAGCGCATGCTATTGTTGTAGCTTTCAACAAGGTGGTGGGGGTTAGAGTTGGCCGAGAGTTGGTTCAAGGTTGGTAGAATGAGAGGGATGAGTTTTTCCACAGTTATGTTTTTCTTGCTTCTAGTCGGGATAGCAGTGGCTAGAGAGTTATTAGTGATTGGGCTAGACGCTTCAAGTGTGAAGGAGAGAAGGTGGTGGTCTGACCATGGTTGCGGGGTGATGGCAGTGATGGAGATCATGCAGTTGTGGTCTGCTATCCAATCATGGGTTCTCCCTTTGTTATGGGTGGGGGTAGACACTCTTTGGCTGTAGCCTAGGTCTGACAGTGTGTTGTTAATGGCGGACACTTGGGGGTCTTTAGAGTCATTGTAGCCAAGGTTAAAGTCCCCTAAGAGCAGGCTTTGGGAGGCATTTTTTAAGTTGTTAGAGAGGATGGAGTTGAGGTCTTCCTCGAAGGAGCCTAGGGGTGCCAGGGGTCTGTATAATAGGTGGATGGTGATGGTTTGGGAGTTAGTGGTGGGGAGCTTGGCTGTGAGAAATGTGCATGATGAGTAGTGGTCAGTGGTGTCAGGTTTAAGGTTAAGGTGGGTTTTAGCGATTATAGCGAGGCCACCGCCTCTGGAATCTGTTCTGTCTGCTCGGAGGATGGAGAAATTCTCAGGGATGGCTAGCGCAAGGGCTGGGCCAGCGGCTGCATGAAGCCAGGTCTCAGGGATGGCTAAGTCTAATTCTTCCGTTAGGATGAGGTCTGCTATGTCTGACGTGTGAGCTACTACAGATCGCGCATTGATTAGAGCACCTCTTATGGGTGCATTGGCAGATTTACTAGCAGGTGTAGAGGTTGATAATCAAGTCTTTTGCTTGCTAGTATTAGTTTGGCTGGGCTTAGGTAGGTCTGTGCGGTTGTTGGAGGGAGTGGCCACGATAGAAGGCTGGGACCAGTTAGATGATTTGGTCTGGCTAGTATCCCTTGCTCTGGGTTCATATATTTTGGGCAGTCTGGCGCGTAGTTTGGAGTTTCTACCAGAGAGGTTGCAAGGTGTGGAGAGGTACATGGTGAGTGGGGAGGTGGTAACCATGTTTGTCGGGCCAGGGGGTGGGGGCTGAGATGACTAGATACGTGGATAAGGTGGAGGATGGCTCTCAGCAATACTGAGTATATACCTGGTAGGTACATTTTGGTGGGAGGAGGTGAGAACAGTGGACATGTGTCTGCTATCAGCTGGTTCCTGAGTTGCTGAGTTCCTAGGGCTGGAGGTCTGGGCAGTAGGCTTCACAATCACAGGAGTGTCAAAAATCACCTCAGATTACATATACTGGGTGGGGCAGGTCTTTAAGTATGAGAATCGCAAAGTAGCTAGTGTCGCACTGGATTGCATTGACTAGGTGGGGCAGAGATTCACCTAAATTCGAAAGTCAGGTAAACAGCTAAAAACACACTAGTTTGCATTGGCTAAGTGGGGCAGAGAATCACCTAAATTCGAAAATCAGGTAAACATCTAAAAACACACTGGTTTGCATTGGCTAAGTGGGGCAGAGATTCACCTAAATTCGAAAATCAGGTAAACAGCTAAAAACACACTAGTTTGCATTGGCTAAGTGGGGGCAGAGAATCACCTAAATTCGATAATCAAGTGAACAGCTAAAACACACTAGTTTACATTGGCTAAGTGGGGCAGAGATTCACCTAAATTCGAAAATCAAGTAGGCAGCTAAAAACACACTAGTTTGCATTGGCTAAGTGGGTAGAGAATCACCTAAATTTGATAATCAAATAAGCAGTTAAAAACATATTAGATTGCAATGACTAGATGTGGTAGTGTTTCACTAGATTTGATCCACACATGTACAGCAAGAATCACAAGGGTTTGTATGATGCGGTATAAGGGTCAATGCAATGCGGAAGGGCGAGGCATGAGAGGCGGAATTGCAGAGCAGTAATTTGTTACATAGGGCAGCTCATGGCGAGCCAAATTGTAGGAGTACACTAGGAATACACTTACAGTATGCAGCAGATTATACACTTGGGCATGTGTGGCGGTAGCAGGCGGATATGATTTCTTGTGTCGTGCCGCTAATATAATTGGTTCGCGTAGCTAGTTCACTCTGTGATGGCAGCACTGTGTAGAGCAGGCGTAGTGTGATGCATTGCTTAGCAATAGTATACAAGAGAAATGAGGGAGCCGCCATTGCGCTCCTTGTGTGTGGCGGTTGCTTTGCAGGGCTGGGATCTCAGAGGGAACGGGATGAAGGGAGCGGGCTGCGGCTGCAATTATTGCTTATCCGTGGTCCTGTACTCCTCATCCTTAGCGTGCAGCAGGACGCCGGCGCGGTAGTGATCTTCCGGGGTCGGATGGCTGGCTGGACGAGGCTCCTGCTTCATGAGCGAGGTGCTGGTGACTGGGACTTAGCTTTTTATGCAGCTCCTATGGATAGGGTATCTGCAAGTGGATTTCATGTTGACAAGAAGTTAGAGATATGGGTGCACTCTCTCTCTCTATACTTGATTTCGCTCTGGCAAGGTAACCCTTAGCTGCTAGAGTCAGAAGTAGGGACCATAACACTAAAGAAACAAGTCAACTCCTTAGCATCCTCTACTGCCCAAGCCAGCTGCATCATCATCGCAAATGCCCTAATACTCTCCAACCTTGACTATTGCAATGCCTTGTATTTGGGATCCGACAAATACATCATTGGCAAAATTCAAACATTGCAAAACAACGCACTTAGAACTGCCCTCAACTTACCTTCTAGAGATCGCATTTCTAACAAAAGAAGAGAACATAAGTGGCTCAAAATCTGCGACAGAATCTCACTCAAAACAGCATCACTTAGCTTTAAATGTCTCAACAACGCAGCCCCCCTTACCTGGCAGCAGGAATAACGAGAAAAACATTGACTCGCCTCACCAGAACTGCCAACTCCTACTGCCTACAGATACCTAAATTTAGACTGAAAAAACCGGGCGGCAGCAGCTTCCCAGTTAAGGCAGCCCAATACTGGAATGCTCTCCCATTTGACATTAGAACAGAGCAATCCTACTATAGGTTTAAACAGAATATTCTTACATGGCTACACTCTAATGACCCTCAAGACTAACCATATCTCAATTAACACCTATAGATGTTACTCTATCTGATTGTATATATGTATATTCTTTAACTGATTTGTCGAGATGCTATGCTTCATATTTATTCTGTGCCTTACCTTGTAACTAAGCTTTTAAGTATCCATGTCTTTCTGCTCTCTGTTGCGCCCAGTTACCTTTGGGTTTGGCGCACCATACAAAATCAATAAACAAACAAACAAACTAGGAAAAGGGAGAGGAGGAGAGAACAGAGAGTAAGCAGTCAAAAATAGTAGAGAAGCAAGAGGGGAGAGCGAATACAATTGCAGAAGTCAGTAGTAACACATAATGTTGCAAGCCAGTATACAAGATGAAGATGGGAACAACATGATTGAGGGCCACCATGAGTACAAGATGCAAAGGAAGTCCAGCATGAGAGTTGAGAAAGGGTGATGCACTGTGAATCAATGAAGTCCATAAAAGTCAAATCCAGCATTGGCCACAAGACAGTGATGGTGAAACCAGAATGTATCAGGATAGACTCCTGCAGAAGTAGGCTGGAGGAGGGTAGGGGGAGCAGGGTAGAAGAATCAAGCAAAACAGGCAACACCTGTGTGCGGGAAGGGGGGGCACAAGGGAACATCACGGGGGACCAGATGGGGTGGGGATGGCCTGTGGGGATAGAGGGAGTAAACACATGTTGGTGCATGTTTACCTACTGTCTGAGCAGGGGGTCTGGCCCTGGGTCCTCCTGGTCAGAACAAGAATTGCCCTTTTTTTTGTCTGCCCTTCGCTTCGGACGCCCCGGTGAGAGACGCCCTTGATGTAAGAGTTAAGAGCAGGAAGGATGAGGCAGGGCTAAGAAGGTGGGTGATGCTTAGGCCAGGTGACCTAGATCCATTTGCACCTGCTTCCCATCTGCAAAGGAGGGCTCGTTAAGTAGGGAAAAAGAGCGGCAGCCAGGAAGGCACCAGGTGGGCAGGGCTTAAACCAGGTGACCAAGATCCACTTGCACCTGCTCCCCATCTGCTTAGGAAAAGAAGCTGGAGGGCTCCTTAAGCAGTGAAAAAGAGCAACAACCAGGAAGGCACCAGGTGGCGGGGCTTGCTAAGTGGGGAAAAAGTTGTAGCCAGGAAGGCATCAGGTGGGCAGGGCTTAGGCCAGGTGACCAAGATCCACTTGCACTTGCTCCCCATCTGCAAAGGAAAAGAGGCTGGAGGGCTCCTTAAGTAGGGAAAAAGAGCGGCAACCAGGAAGGCACCATGTGGGCGTGGCTTGCTAAGTGGGGAAAAAGAGAAGCAGCCAGGAAGGTACCAGGTGGACGGGGCTTAGGCAAGGTGACCTAGATCCACTTGCACCTGCTCCCCATCTGCAAAGGAAAAAAGGCTGGAGGGCTCCTTAAGTAGGGAAAAAGTGGCAACCAGGAAGGCATCAGGAGCTCAGGGCTTACTTAGTTGGGAAAAGAGAGGCAGCCAGGAAGGCACCAGGTGGCGGGGCTTAGGCCTGGTGACCTAGATCCACTTGCACCTGCTCCCATCTGCAAAGGAAAAGAGGCTGGAGCACCAAAGCACCTATCTCATACCCCTCTCCCCTCTGCACTTGCACATTCTGAACACTCACAAGGCATCGTAGGTTTGTCTTCCCCTCCCCACTTATCTTCTTTTGGTTTATTTAATTAACTTAATTATTTATTATTGTTGTAATTACATTTTTTCTCGTCCCATGTCCCCTCTCCGTTTCCCTGTGGGTGCTTTGAAACAGTATTTGCTTCCTGTATAAGTGCCTAACATGTGAACAATAAATAAATAAAATAAAATGCCTTGCAAGTGGGTTTAGTGGCAGTAGCTTTTCAAGTCCAAATCAGAATCAAACAGCCCACTCTCTTCAATGTCCGGAAGCTCTGAGAGAAGTACTATGCCACTATTTGCCCTGTTATGATGTGGGACATAGAGGCCTCAAGTATTATATGACAAGACTGAAAGTTGACCTAAGCCACAAACCATGCACTGCTCACTTAATTATCCAGGAGTAAGGATACCAACCCCAGGTTAAAGGGGTGGTTGCTGGCTCTACACCCGTATTTCTTTAACCATAAGGAGGCTAAGCTCCAAGCCAATGTATATTACTTAAGTGGATATCCCATGGCAGACCCATAGGGGTGTTGAAGAGAAGAGATAGCGAAATGTGACAAAGGCCCCTGGTATAATATGACGACATCTAGTGGGTTATCTGGGGGCCTCGGGATGACCACTTTGTCACCCGCACTTCGACCCGGCCACCGGTCAACAGACAGTCACATGCTGGGCAAAACTGCTTTTAAGGACCTTGCCAGAAGATGTGCAAACTCTCATAGGGCAGTGCATCCCTTTCCCACAAGCTCACTGTGATCCAGTGGGCAACCTCACCAGGAATTTTCAGGACATACTTGAAGCCCTGATATTGAGCTTCGATATTGCTTACCACAGGTCATGTTGCTTTTATGGCTCCTCAGTGGTCTCGGGTTTAATGCATACTTACACAAACTCAAGCAGGAGGGTAATCCAAGATGGCAGACCGACTTCTTCAATCCTCAGTCCAGCAACCGTTGTGATGACTCACAAAAACATATTCTGTGCCTGTGGGGGAGAGGCAATTCCACACCAACAAATCACAGGGCAGCACTAATAAGGATACACAAGCAAAATCCCTAATACCCACACCAGCCTAAGGGGAGGACCTAATAGCATATAAAAAGGACCTCCCTGGAAGGGGAGGTGTACGTTTGAACAAGGTTGCGGCAGGAGGTTGCAGTGTTTTGGCGATTCAAGAAGGAGCTGATAGGATGAAGTGATCATAGGGTTGAAGGAGGGAAACAAGAGGATGTAGAAGGGAGACGTCAGGAGATGGTTCAAGGCAGACAGGATGCGGTAGGTGGATCCTATATGGAGGAGTTGGAGAAAGACATCAGGAGGAGGTTGGGAATCTGGCGAAAGTACAAAGAGTAGCCGAAGTGGTAGCTAGAAAGAGCGGGAAGATTCAATGGTGCACATATACCCCAAAGCAGGTGGTGGGATAGTTTACAAGGGTGTAAGCAGCACTGTAGCCTTGTTCATTGCAAGCTCCAGATATCCCGAAAGTATGCCTCTGGTGTGTAACAAATGAGTTCACTGTTTCCTCCTTCCTTTCTTAAATCACTGCTCCATCTGGGTGGCCTGCTCCCATTCTCTCATATCCTGCTACCCCTTTCTTATCAGTCTGAAGCAGTTGCTTCTGAATGCAGCGCTGAACAAAACTCCTAAATAAATACAAACTGTTAAGATTCTGAAGGTGTGGAAGACCAGAAAAAAGCCACAGTTGGAGGGTTGGCTGAATGATTTGCAAATCTTGTCAGATTTTGAGAGAGTTTTATTCAGGATGGAGAGGCTCTTCATTTGCAAATCTGGACACCTTTTTACAGTATGTACAACTGAAGGTGGGTTTAATTTTTGTGCTATACAATATTTGAATTAGTGATATGGAACCAGGATTTACTGTGTGAATGGCCTGTATGTATGTGTGTGAATGTGTGGCGTTTGTGTATTTTTGCGCGTGTTGTTGTTTGTTATGTTCTTTGATGTTTTGTTTAGATATGGATTATGCGTCTTTTCTTTTGTTCTCTCGATGTATTGAGAGTTATTACTTAAAGGAATGGTTCGGTCAGAAATGTGTATTGTCCCTACGGGTCGGCCATGTGTTTTTAAGCCTAAATCGGTCGATATTAGAAAAATGTCCTATGGACCTTACCCGAGTTTTCATCCATTAAACACACGCGAAAACAGGCAGCAGGGCGCTGCCATTTTGTGATAATCCTATCACTTGCCCCATCGCCCCGGGTGACCTGCTTTTGCGGCACTAAATCATATCCCCCGCCCCTGAGCCTGTCATCAGCAGACACGTACCGCCCATATCATAACGCCAAAGCACGTCTCATGTCAACATTCGCTGCGCTTCAGCTAATGACGTGTCGCCATGGAAATGGCAGGACGCCTTTTTACTCAATAAGTATGAACAGACCGTTTGACAACACACAGCAGCAGATTTTCGATTCCATTCCACTCACTGTATTTCTTTGAGTATTTTGTGACTTGTTTCTGTGCTCTGGTCAGCTACCTTCGTTGCTTGTAGCCCGTGTGAACGGATACCAGTACCATCGCTATGAATTATTTTAGTTTGTTTACCACACAATGGCTACAATAATGCCCTACATGTACGAGCCCGAGTGTACCGAGGAGGAACTACTGGAAAGGGAAACATGCGAAAACGATGGGGCTTCAGACGGCAGTTGGCAGGACGAATCAACGGATGAAGACACTGGACCTAGTCGTATGGACGGTGTTTCCACCTGTGCACATGCAGTCGGTGCGAGCTAATGCCAACCGAGGACGAGAACTGCTGCTGCTGTGAAAACTCTGGATGCGTGGCCTACATTTCGGAAGGCGAGCCACGGCTGCAATGCATCACCGAGCTGCCAGACTTCTGGGCAGCCTGCCTCACACGGTCCATGTTGAGGATAATGATGGTGCTTATGCACGAACTTCGCGCAACTGTTCGTCCTCGTGATCCGAATAACGAGTAAGTATACTCTGGTTGTGATGCCACTACTATTTCATGGCCGTCTCATATATTCAAAATTACATCTACATATCATTGTGACGCATGAAAGTCGTTCAATAGTGTGCAGTATCTAGATAGCATTTGTACGAGCAGAATGCCATTAGTTACAAGAATTGTCATTGACAACAAAGGTTTAATAAACTTATCTTGGTCATTTAAACACAGTTTGTATCATTCTTTTTCACAGGTGGTGCAGGCTGGTGCCCTATCGTTCCTTTACATGGTGACTCCACGGGAGGCTTGGACACTGCGTTTGAAGACTAATACCCGCCTGTGCCGTTTGCGCCATAGGACAGACTTTCCCCAGTGACAGCGGTCAGTACAGGGGCTTTTCCCTCGCTGTGCTGCAACCTGACCTGTACAATGTGTAAAGTTTTGTATTTTTGTGCCATCAAAATAAGAAACTAAATAAAACACCACATATATTTTAACAACGGTTGTTTCGATTTTTTAAATTAATCAAGTGTGTCTCCATTCAAGAGTCTTCCTGTGCCTTGTCTGCATGCCCACCGGCCCATCCGCCCCCTCTCCCCTATCAAAGGCAGTTCGCACCCGGGGATGAGCGCTGCCATGGTGTGCTGTCAGGGGCGATAACAGCCAAGGTGCCAAACACTATGTACACTTCAAAGCTGTCTATCGTGCATGGGTGATTGTTCCCATGTCCACCTTCAGACCCTGTGTCTCCGGCCAGGATTCCCCCCTCACGCTGGCCGCCCCCCTACAATCCACATAAGTGTCTCCATTGAGCAGTCTTCCTGTGCCTTATCTGCACGCCCCAGGCCCATCCATCCCACCCCCCTCTATCAAAGGCGGTTCGCGCCCGTGGATGCGTGCTGCCATGGGGGGCTGTCAGGGACGCAAACGGCCAAGGTGCCAAACAGCATGTACACTTCAAAAGGTATCCCACGCCCAGGGGCCATTGCTCACATGGCCTCCTCAGACCCCGTGTCTCCAGGCAGGCCTCCCCTGAAGCAGGCCGCCCCCCTGCAATCCACATAAGTGTGTCTCCATTCAGCAGTCTTCCTGTGCCTTATCTGCACGCCCCAGGCCCATCCATCCCACCCCCCTCTATCAAAGGCGGTTCGCGCCAGTGGATGCGCGCTGCCATGGGGGGCTGTCAGGGGCACAAACGGCCAAGGTGCCAAACAGCATGTACACTTAAAAAGGTATCCCACGCCCAGGGGCCATTGCTCACATGGCCTCCTCAGACCCCATGTCTCTGGCCAGGAACCCCCCCCTCACGCTGGTCGCACCCCCGGCAAACCACGTAATACCACGACATATACACGTCATTCATTCACAAACATACCCCTGTTTCTAATACTTTATAAACCACTTGATATGTCTCATGAGAACATCTTTGTGCTTTGCAAGTCAACTCCTGAACGTGCTACCTGAGAACCACTGAGATCAATGCTAATCTGCTCGTCGTTGTGCTATCTGTGAACTTCTGTGACTGCTTTGAGCAAACTCGTCAGTGTGCTAGCTGTGGCAATCTACCTGTTCTCCTGCCACAAACTACTGGGCTTGCTGAATCTAACTGTTTGTTGGTCAAGGTAAGGCCATGTATCACAGTCATATTTCGGCCATTTTTAAATTTCTATCTATTTGCGAGTAGAGTACTCAATAGTGCTGTGTTCATTGGTCACATTGCTATTGACTTGAGTTTCAATTGTTATGCTATCAATAGATCTATTTATTTTCATCTGTGTCAATTGTCATTGAATTGCATCCTTTGCGGGTCCCGTCTATAATGTAAGCATATTTCCTACTCGTGCAAGACAGTACATCCAAGGGACGAGTCACATGTTCAGAGTTTAGTTCCATCATTTTTTAATTTGTGAAAGTAATGCAAATACTAAGCCACACTTGGTGAACTGGTGTAGTTCCGACGACCAAAACAAACCTTGCATTGAACATTGTATGGTTCATTTACTTTTTTATGACATTTTTAGTCATCAAGATTTTATAATAATCTTGATATTTACTTTTCAGAATTTTCAACAATGCCTGCCTGTTCGATTAGCGATTGCCCTTCGAAGACCCATGCTAAATCTGAAGGCACTACAATGCATGTATTCCCTAAAACTGTTGATCGAATAAGAGAATGGGTCAGACATTGCGGAAATCCGCCGGAAGAGCTTGAAAGTACAGTCCAACAAGTCTTGGAGGACAAGAGGGGTGATCAATACCGCATCTGCAGCCGGCACTTTCCCTCGAACATGTACACCACATCTTGGGTAACAAAGAAGAATAAACGGCGAACGACACGAAAATTGCTCGCAAACGCTATTCCCACTCTATTCGTCCACATTCCGCCACTGGTGAGCCAAGTGTCTGGATTTAGCTTTAGGCCTTGCGGTAGTGTGTAGGTAGCCGAATGGATTAATTGATATTTTAGGTGTTGTGTCCCTTGTAATACTTTCGATATTGATATGAGTGTATAGCTTTTTGAATAATGACATTTATCAATAAAATATTTTTCGATTTTATAACTCTCAAAGGAAATCTGTTCATGGGCACAGGGAACTGTGCTTTATTGCGCATTTTCAATAGCATTATTCTCAAGTATTCTGTCACCTTACATGGCAATTTTTAATATTGGCATTTCATTATCAAACAATAATTTACCTTTACAACTGCTTGACTATCCTCTGAAGCAAGAACATTCTACATCCGTGACGTGCCCGCAGTTATCAACCACTTCTAGCGCATATCAGGTAATCTTACTTAGCTGTTACGCTACAGACTTGTTTTATGCATGTCAAGTAAGTTTTTATGTATTGTGTAATTATTTTACTGAATTTTTGGTTAGTGCTTTCCAATTGATATACACTTTAGTTGTCGTCCCCTATTGTTTGTTTTCAGTTATAATTAGTGTTATCCATAATAATGCAAGTACTGTCTTTCAGGGAGATGCTGAAGCGTCTACCACATTGACAACATCCCTAGAGGTTCTTCAGCAGCACGAGGTATGGATACTGACCGTTCCATCGAACAAGATCATCAGATCTTGTATACTTGTAGCGTGATTGTTCTACACAATGTTTCATTTGTGGTTAGCCATTGATATGTACCTGTGTGGTCGACCCCAAGTGTGTGTTATGTTTTCAATATTGTAATCCTTACTAATGCAAGTATTATGTTTCAGGCGGTAGATGGAGCGTCAACCCCTGCACTTGATGCGGAGTCTGACATTCAAGTAATTCCAGGGGAAGTGGAAGCGGGACCATGCGTATACGATTCGGTGCAACAGCTTTCGGAAGTGCGCACTACATTTACAACATCCATAGATATTCTTCAGCAGCACGAGGTATGGATACTGACAGTTCCATCGAGCGTGATCATATAACGTGATTCCATTTGCTATACTTTCTTCCTTATTAACGAAAGTACTGTGTGTCAGGGAGACGACGGAGCTTCCTCTACAATCACAATATCCCTTGTAGAAGATGCAGATGTAAATAAATCTGAGAAATAAGTCGATTAAATCGGATCATATTTAGATATCCATTGATTCTTTTAGACAATGCATCATTTGTGGTTATCTATTTATATGTACCTGTGCTGTCGACCCCAAGTGTGTGTTATGTTTACAATATTGAAAACCATACTTATGCAAGTACTGTGTTTTCAGGGAGTTGCTGAGGCGTCCTCTCCAATAAAATCATTCATGGCAGTCTATGCGGAGCCAGAGGTATGGATACTGACAGTTCCATCGAACTAGATCATCAGAGCTCGAATACTTGTCGTTTGTTCTACACAATGTTTAATTCGTGTTTAGCTATTGAGATGTACCTGTGTGGTCGTCCTCACATGTGTTTTATGTTTTCAATATTGTGATACATAGTAATGAAAGTACTATGTTTCAGGGAGTCGATGGAGCGTCATTCCGTGCTGTCTATGCGGATCCAGAAAATATAGTTGTTGCAGCGCAAGAGGAAGGGAAGACATGCGGAAAAGAATCAGAGCAACAGCGTACAGATGTTGAAGTTCGAGTCAAGAAAGTTGCAAAGAAAAGAAACAAAAATAAGGTTAGTTACAAACAGTTAATATTTTTAGAAATTGTTTTGTGCTGGGGACTATATTATGCTTTTTACTGTCAATTGTACTATACTTTATCTTGTGTTTAAACTGAACCTCCCTTTTCCAATCTGTCCTCTACTTACCCGTGGGTGTACGAACTATGCATACACAGACAGTGAAGCGAATGAGAGATGTTGCTTGCCAGAACATTTACACTATGGATGAACTATTATTTCAGGTGCGGCGTGTCCAGACTCGAGATGCATTTGTCCAATGGCCAGAACATGAATTGAATGTGTCCGGAGAATCCAGCAAAGTTTTATTGGACCATTGGTACAGTGCGACTGCACCACCACAAGAAGAGGATACTGGATGTATTGACGATAGCTCTGAAGTAGTCGCAGATGAATTCACACAATCTACACCAGCAAAAAAAATGCCACCCAAAAAGCTGTCGACATTGTTGTGTTCTCCCATCAATGTTCAAGTAACAGATGTTGAAATGACAGAGAATGAACCAGCAGCACTATTCACCGACGCAGCAGAACATGATATCAGCGGTATTAGTTTAAATTCTGGTGATATGTACACAACGATACAGTCCGAAACAACTGTGATGCAGGATGACAGTATAATGAAAGAGGGCAAATACATAGTATTCAACAGTTGTTTGATGGATATTATAAGTATGCTGAAATGTGGGCATTCAGTTAGAGGGGAAGTATGTGGGAAGCCATTGATTCATGTGACTCGTCAAACACAAGGCAGTAACGTCAAAATACATGCCGCCTGTACATTACATCATACGTTCTCATGGTCTGCACAACCGATGCTGGGGTGTCTGCCAGCAGGCAATCTACTGTGTGCAGCTGCCTCACTTTATAGTGGGTCCAGTTTTAGAAAGTTAGAGTCTTTCTTTCAGTTTGTGGGACTCCATTTCATTTCTAAAACGCAGTACTACAAATTCCAATATGATTATCTATTTCCGGCCATTAGGGATGCTTGGAAAATTGAACAATTGTCTCTAGAAAGTACATTCGAAGGCAAACGATTCTGGCTAGCCGGCGATGCACAGTGCAACAGCCCTGGATTTTCTGCCAAGTACTGCACCTACCACTTTCAGGACATGGATAGTAAGAAAATTGTGAGTTTGGTGGTCGTGAAGTTGTCCCAATGTAAATCCTCAGTAGCCATGGAAAAACTAGGATTTATAAAATCATTGGAATATCTACAATCAAGGGGAATGCACATCGACCTCATAGCCACGGACAGACACGTTTCAATAGCCAAGACAATGAGAGATCAGTTCCCACATTTTGACATATGGCATCTTGCTAAATCAATCAATAAGAAAATCTCAGCTGCAGGGGAAAAAAAAGGTTTGGAAAATCTTTCACAGTGGTCCCAGTCTATCAGCAACCATCTTTGGTGGAGCTCCAAAACTTGTGAAGGGTCAGTGGAAATCCTACTTGAAAAATGGCGGTCACTGTACCAACGTTCACCGGTGGACAGAAAACCAACATTTCCACCAATGTGAACATGGCTCTTTGTCCCCAGCGGAGGCACGGAAGAAGAAGTGGTCGATTCCATCTTCTCCTACACACAAAGCCATTGAGAAGATTGTTTTTGAAAAAACTCTATGAAGAGATTTGAAGCGACTGACAGAATTCTGTCACACAGGAGGTTTGGAGGTGTTCCACAATATGTGCCTAAAGTACAGGCCAAAGCGATTGTATTTCGGCATACAGGGCATGAAACATAGGACTCTACTAGCGGTCTTAGCCCATAACGAGAATGTGTGCCGTGAACAATCTAGGACTACGGGAAATTTAGGGGTGCTTCGCTACACTACCGCCTTTGCAAAAAGAAGTAAGAAATGGGTGGTCAAACCAGTATATGAGGAAATGGAGTTCGACTTTGTTAAAGGCCTTATTGTTAATGTACTAGAGAAGCACACACATGGAATTTTGAGTGATTCTGTGCAGAGCACAGATACATTGCCACCAAACACTGCCACTGTGCCATGTCCACCCAAAGCAGAGCTCGTTGAGAAGTACAAATCCGGGTTTAAATCATTATAATCTGATAGTCTTTTTGAAAAAAATGTTATTGTACAGTGTACATACAAAGTATGCTAACCCTAACCCCTCCCTTCACCATCCTGGGTGGCGAACAACCTGGGTGTCATCTTTGATCTCTCTCTCTATTCACCTCATATCGCTGACCTTGTCAATATGCGTATGTATATATTTTTGTTGTTGTAACTAAGCTTCGCAATCTCATGTAAATGCTGCGCACTGTTACCTGAGGGGAGGCTTGCGCATTACAAATAATAAAACAAACAATGAATCTCACTTTCAACTCAACTCCTCGGGTACTTTATACTTTTCCTCACCTTCCTCCAAAAAGTCAATGTCTCTATAAGTTATGATTCTCTAGGGCTGCAAAGCTTGCGGACAACAAGGACAAACTTGGGGGACTTGGAACGCGCCAAGCGAGGCGTTGCAGATGGGAGAGAAGCCAGTTCGCATTAGCACAGTGAGGCCTAGTACAAAGATGGAGTCGAAAATTCAAGTTCTCACAGATGGCTTTACACAGGATGTTGCAAAGTAAGAATGTATGCTCATGCAGAGTGAAGGTCAGCAGCTTTGATTTTTTGCTCGCGGGCTGGAGAGGCCCACGACTCGCACTGGCACTATAAGGTTCTATTGTTTTTTGACCTTGAGGGACAGGGACCATGGCGAAAGGACTTCATTTCGGGCTGCAATAACGTAAGAGTCGATAAGGCTGAAAATTCTGAAACTACACTGAGTTTCATGTTAGTTCAGTATATGAAAAATCGTTGCCACAAACAGAGTGGGATTTACGGACTGCATTACGCAGAGACAATGGAAATGGCAAATATAATGTAAGTAACTCTTTAGACGATTTTATACTGGAATATAATACCAATAGCGTACCGTTAAAGGCAGGTTAAGTTGTACTTGTTCGTTCTATGTGGCATATTACAATGAAGAGCAAGTAAAACATTTGTGGGATCGTCTTTCTACCAGGCACATGGGCATGCATGTGCCCATTCGACACGCATGTAGACAGTCGTTTCTCAGTGGTTCAACGCTAATAAATCATTACATTGTGTGTTAACCTCGATTTCTTTCGTCAGTTTTCGCATATCTTTTAGAGCCGAACATACTGCATTGCACTATCCTCGCAAGCAAATAGTTTCAGCTCGGCCCTAATAAATAAAATGAATAATAGTAATAAAGATCGGCTGGTGAGACTAATTTCAATTTTTGTTTTCAAAACAGGTACATCCAAGGAGGGCGCTGTTGAGCGCCGAACAAGATGGCCGCCTGAGCGTAGCTCTCCGTGGTCTGCAGATCCCACAATCCTTTTTTGAGCACCTTGCCGATCTGGCACCCTGGAGGGCACGACTGATCCTCTGAGGGGACCTGGCACCACTTGGCCTTGCTCCTGTTCGAATCGGAGCTGGGGATCCTGAGATCCGGGCGCCCCTTCGCCCTTCCCCCTCCGCCGGCGCGGCTTCGCGCCAATACCCGGCCTGAGGGGGGACGCGCCTACCTTCCTGCGTTCCAGGTACTTCTGGCTGCTCTGGAGAGGGGCCGCGGTGTGCCCCGGGCCCTGTCCCTCATCGCCTGCTCTTGCTTGGTCCCACCGTGTGGGATTGTGTCTCCCAGGGCCACGGACCCCTCGTTTGCCCCGGGGCCGCCTCCTACCGCTGCGGAGGCCCCACGGCTGTGGCCGCTGCTGCTGGGCGGCTCCTCGCCTCCCCTGGACTGGAGATCCTCCCCACATCGACTGCCGACCGCTCCGGGGGGGGACCTGTGTTGTGCCCGTGATCCCGGCTCCGCCGCCCGCTTCCACCTGGGCCCGTCTCGCGCGGGAGGTCCCCCTGGAGCCGCGGCCCTGCGCTGGCCACTGGACTGCCTTCGGCTGCGCGTGGACCCCGGAGGGTCTTCCTTGGCGCTGCCGCGGCCGGGCCTCCTCTGCTCTTGGCCCGCACCCTGCTGGTGCCCTCCCCCCCCGTGGCAGACCCTGGCACCCTTGGACACGGAGCCGGGAGTGATAAAGGTACGTCAAGGGGGGGTGCTGCTATGCGCCCCCCACCTGCTTGATTCTGTGCCTCTGGGGCAACCACGGACGCTGATCCCCTCCTGTGCTGGCTGTGCTCGGGCTGCGGGCCCTCCTGCTTTGTGGTTCCATCTTCACCTGCCCGCCCTACTGGCGGAGCCCTAATCTTCGCTGGCCGCCCGCATCCCTGCACTGGGGGGCCCCCTATCTCCTGAGTGGGCCGCGGCGCTCCTGTTGCCACTACTTCTTGCTGGATCTGTTGTTTACCTGGGGCCCGCCTTACCTCACATTGCTGACTTCGAGCCCGAGATCGGCCCGCCCTATTGCCAGGTCATTGGGCCGGGGAGCGCTCCCCCCTACTCACCGTACTCAGTCATCTACGCCTGGGCCCCTGCTTTTACAGTGACCGCTGGACATCGCTACCTCCCGCCCCCGTGGTCTCCTGCATCTTTGCTCCCCTGGCGTTGTCCCCCAGGTCTCCCTGGGCTAGCTAAGCTTCCACATTTTGCCCTGGCTGCCGCAATATCTTACACTCATTGATCCACGGCCTCTGGTTGCTTCCTGTTCCTAACCATATTTTGTACACTGTGTTACGTGGTGCGTGGTCCGTGCCCCCCTGCCTTCTCCTCGACCTCCGATATTGCCAGGATGACCAAGGGGGGCACGAGGAAACAGAGCTCCATCAGCATGTTTGCGAAGGCGGCGGTGAGATCTTCGGAGGAGCCTGCCGAGCAGGCCCCTGTTGCCTCGTCTGACGCAGCTCCGGAATCCCAAAATATGATGGACTTTATTCGGGAGGGCTTCACCGCACTTCACTCAAAATTAGACGACATGAACGGCACTATATCCTCTATTACGGTTCTGCAGTTACCCTAGGTTCCCGACGGGGAGTGGCCAGGCCCTGCCGCCTTCCCGCATCAGGGCCACGCTGATCCTCTATCCCGTAATCTGCTTGTTCTGCTCAACTTACATAGACGTACCATATCACCATGTACAAGTACTTTGCCCAAGTTACATGCGACTCCTATTGTGCACGCCTTTTGTTCTACTGGATCTGCAGCAGCCCGGAGCGATGCGGCCAGTCCGGCCTACAGGCCCCCAGGCGCTGATGCCTCTGGTTTGGTTTTGGCTGAGGGGGGTTGGGATTGTCATCCCTCTGTTTGGGGGGGGGTGTGGGTTTAGTTGGGACATGTTTGGGGTTTTGTTATTAAAAAGTTGGCGCTGGCAGCGAAGGCGGACTGTGGTGTGGCACTCAGGAACTGTTGCCGCAGGGCTGCGAATCTGGCCCATTGGTTATTGACATTTTCTCTATTTCAAACGCCACCGCATCTGTGATCGAGAGTGACCTGACCTTTATGAGCTGGAACGTACGGGGGTTGGGTAATTATAAAAAGATGAGGCAGCTCCAGTTGCAGGCCGAGCGCCACGGATCCAAGATTCTCTTTTTACAAGAGACACATGCCCGCTCGGAACAGTGCATGCGCTTAGCCAAAACCTGGGGCCCCCATAGGTTTTTCACTGACTTCTCCACTCAGAGCCGTGGGGTCATGACCCTCATCCATAAGAGTCTCAAGTTCACCCTCATTTCCTCGTTAATTGACCCCCAAGGCAGATATGTACTGCTCCATGCCATGCTTCATCACAAGGAAGTGGTTCTGCTGAACATCTATGGCCCTAATCTAGATGACCCGGATTTTTATGTGCAGGTCACCTCCCTCCTCGATGGCTTCCCTCTTGTTTCTATCCTCTGGGGGGTGACTTCAACACAATCTTTGATGTAGCTCTCGATAGATCTGGCTCCAAGCCCCGTCACCTCTCCAGGGCAGCTTATGCTGCACTATCATCCCTACCCCGTCTGGCCATGGTGGATGCATGGAGGTTCTTCTACCCGGATTCCCGCATCTACTCTATCTACTCCTCAGTCCATGATTCCTATTCCCGCATTGACAGATGGGTGATCTCCAACGAATTGGTTAAGAATGTTATACAGTTAATGATCCTTCCCAGAACCCTGTCTGACCATTCTGCAGTCACTGTTACCATCGGTTGGGGTCCTGATCTCGGCCGGACTCGCAACTGGAGGTTGAAACCCCTCTCCTTACTGGACCCGGAATTCTGTTCCGAGCTCGAGCTGTCGATTGAAGAGTTCTTCGAGACTAATACAGGTAACGTCTCAGGCCACTTTATGGGAGTCCTTTAAGGTTTGTATTAGAGGGATTGCGTTGTCCAAGGAGAATGGGGTCCTAAAGTCGATCTGGAGAGATCTTGCCGCTAGTGAATCCAGACTCTCGACCCTGGAAGCTACATGCTCACTTCACTCTACCCCGGGCAACCTGGCTGACATCGGGATGGAGCTGGACACGTTCCGATCCCTTGCGGATCGTGAACAAAGGTTTTTGGATAGTCCTGGCATGGCGAGGAGATACGGGGAGGGTGAGCGCCCCGGTCAATTTCTGGCACGACTGATCCGTCACGAGATGGGGTCCCCACACATACTTGGAATTGAGAGGCCTGACGGCTCCATGGCTGTCTCTTCGCAAGACATCAACAGGGAATTTTTCACATTCTACGAAACCCTATATTCTTACTCAGATGAGGTGTCAGTGGCAGAGATCGACTCCTTTCTCGATGCCCTTCCTCTGTCAACCCTGTGTCTGGAGACCACGGGTTCCCTTGACTCCCCACTCACACTGGAGGAGCTGTCAGACGCTATTGACTCCTTATCCTCGGGGCGAGCCCCTGGCTTGGACGGTATCCCAGTCGAATTTTACAAGCATTTTAAGTCACAGCTGCTCCCTTACTTGCTGGCTCTTTGGGAGGAGTCTGTGGAGGCCGGTGTATTCCCCCCTTCACTCCGTGAGGCCACAATCACAGTACTACTTAAATCTGGTAAATCCCCTTCGCAATGTGGTTCATTTCGCCCGCTCTCACTTATAAATTGTGATGTCAAAATATACGCCAAGGCTCTAGCGCTCCGGTTAGCTCCCTTCCTGCCATCTATCATCCATCTGGATCAGGCGGGTTTCATCCCAGGTCGCTCTACCTCCCTGAACCTGAGGCGTCTATTTAACATAATTAACAGAATCAGTCCGGAGACGCACGCAGTGGCTGTCACTCTTGACATGCAAAATGCGTTTGACTCAGTTTCATGGAGGTATCTATGGCGGGTTCTCGAGAGTTGCAAATTTGGCCCGTCCTTTCTCTCCTGGGTCAGATTGCTTTACTCTACTCCTGTGGCCAGGGTCCGCACCGACGACCGTTCCTCCCCTCTCTTTGAGAATGCCAGGGGGACGAGACAGGGGTGCCCCTTCTCTCCCTTGATCTTCGCTATAGCAATAGAGCCCTTCGCTGATATGCTCAGGGAATTCCACGCTCGTAGAGGCCTCCGCACTGCAGGCCAGACGGACATAGTGTCCCTATATGCGGATGACGCATTGTTTTTTGTGCGTTCTCCCTCCATCAAGTTACCCCCAATACTGGAGGACATCATTCAGTTTGGTCGAATCTCGGGCGTTAAAGTGAATTGCTCGAAATCCACTCTTTTCCCACTCACGGAATGCACTCTCCCTCCTCCTGACACCCTTGGTTTCACATGGGCTCAATCCTCATTTACCTACTTGGGGATAGTGGGAACGCGCCAGCAGGCGCTGACCTTCCAGGAAAACTATCAGAAGTACCTCACACACCTGACGGCTAAGGTCCGGGTCTGGGACAAACTCCCGATTTCCCTGGCAGGCAGGATAGGGCTGTTGAAGATGGTGGTGTTGCCCCAGTTGCTTTACAGGTTCACTAACATACCCTTGTGGCCAGGGGGGGGGGGCTTCTTCCGTGATTTGACCCGTACTGTGAATTCCTTTCTTTGGCACTCGGGTGCGGTCCGCCTAAAAACCGATACCCTGTCTACCCCCATGTCTAACGGGGGCTTCGGTGCCCCTGACTTTCTTAAATACTGGCTGGTATCCCAAATTTAATATACTTCTTACTGGTTTAATACAACGGACCCTCCCCCGCATGTCCGACTTGAGAAGCTTGCGGTCTGTGACCGGGACATCCGCTCCTTGGTGATACAACCCGCTCGCTTGGCACTGGACTCACAGAGCCCGGTCGCCTGCACATCCATCGCATTAGCGAAAATGTGGAAGCTGGCCGGAACTGCTTACGCCTTCCACGGCAACCTCCCTCTTTGGAATTTCCTCCCGGGGGTCCCGGGGGTTCCACCAGGCACGGTTCGTCGCTGGGCGGACGCGGGCTACGAGTTGTTACGCAATGTGTTTGACCAGGGTATATTTGTTGAATGGCCCATCTCCCTTTATCCTTGAGGAGCGGCCAGAGTGTATGGCTCCAATATACATCCCTCCGCAGGACCCTTAAGCGTAATTACCAAACGTTCCCCGTGTTGCCACCGGACGACCCTGCCATTGAGGAGCTCACCTCCCCCGGGCCCACGAGGGGTAAAATTTCCAGGTTATATACTATGTTACAATCCAGATCTATCCCAGACTTTGCCAAACTGAAGCGTGCTTGGGAGGCAGACCTTGGTGTTGAAATGTCGGTTGAGCGCTGGGCACACCTATGCGAGCGCACACATCGAGTGTCCTTCAACTCCCGGTTTAAACTCATTCAGTTCAAAGTACTACATAGGTTTCACTACACCCTGATCAGACTACATCGCATGTCCAGTGATCACCCTGCCAGCTGCCCTAGATGCGGCCAGGACGATACCGATTACATTCACATTTTTGGTCCTGCCCCCACCTCTCACAGTTTTGGGAAGCAGTTTGCTCGACAGTGTCTGCTGTGCTCGACCATCCCATTGTTCCTTCCCCGGTGTTATGCCTCTTTCATGACCTCCCAGGCCTCTCCCGTGATTCCAAAAAACTAGCTGGCCTCTGCCTGCTTCTCGCGGTGCGCTCCATCCTGCTCTGCTGGCTTCGCCCCTCACCTCCCACACACGCCCAATGGCTGAGAGCGGTCACGTGGGCCTCGGACTCTGAGGAAGCCTGGTCCCATATGCAACCCACCCACTCCAGGCCTAGGAATATCTGGCTCAGGTTCCGCTCTTACATGTCCGATCTTATCGCAACACCGGATGCCTCCCCCCCACCCACTTCCCCCCACCAGCTTGTGTCCTCACCCCTATCATAGTCTTCTGTTGCCCTCTCCATGCTGTGACTGTGCCCATTGATTGTGTTATTATGTGTAGTAACCTCTGCGCACCTACATTATGTACACTGTATTCATACTGTAATTGCCTGACGCTGTTCGTCTGTGTTTTGCTGCCACGCTGAATAATAAAAAGAAGTTTAAAAAAAAAAACAACAGGTACATCCTACCGTACTGCGACTCCCACCTATTCCAGACCCCGGCCGACGGATTTTTCAATTGCCAGCTGCAGCTTCTTGTAAACAACTGCACTACCTTGACTATTTTATGGGACGATCGCCAAGGGCCCATATGCCCTTATGCAGTACTAGTGGCTAGAAGCAACATATCAACCTTCACCGTGGCCCAGTGCCTAGTTGATGGAACAGCCTTGCGATTCACCGTGCGACCAAAGTGCTTCTTTTAACAAAAACCAACACCCTGTCGACCATAAAGGAACAGCGAGTGACTCACGATAAACTTTAGAAGATTTGCGGATCGAGAGCAAAGAAAAAAAATTCCATTCCGATTTAATGTGCCAATTGCTGAATATTCTCTAAACATTTAATGTCAAATAAATGTACTTTACCAAATGTACAATCTTGCTGTTTGATTTTAAAGTACAGTTTCATATTCCGAATTGTGGCGCGCTGTGTTGTGAGTTGGTTTCCGGGTTCTGTGTGAAGTCGCATAGAATACAACTGGGCGCGTTTGCCTACGTAGCACAGTAACGTCACGGAGGGAGGCGGGGAATATGAATGTTTTGATAATGTCAGGCTCAGGGGCGGGGGATATGATTTAGTGCCGCAAAAGCAGGCCACCCAGGGCGATGGGGCAAGTGATAGGATTATCACAAAATGGCAGCGCCCTGCTGCCTGTTTTCGCCGGTGTTTAATGGATGAAAACTCGGGTAAGGTCCATAGTAAATTTTTCTAATATCGACCGATTTAGGCTTAAAAACACATGGCCGACCCTAGGGACAATAACAATTTCGGACCAAACCATTCCTTTAAGATGGTGGGGCGGCCTATCACTGCTAGTTGTTTTTTTTTTAATTACTAGTGCTGCGTTGTATCTTATACACTTTGTTTGGTTTGGTTTTCTTTATGTGATACATGTACAATGTATAAATATATTTTTTTAAAGATTATACCATTTTCTCACTTGTTCGTGTGCTGTGTACAAACAAAACCGCAGCCATGGTTACATCATGCATCATGGCAACATATTGGTAAATTGTTTGCCTGTGATTGTTAATACATGTCTATCCGTAGTAGCATCTACCAGTTTCTTTCATGTTTGCAAAAATACTGACAAATATAGATAAGGCTCTACCTAACTATATTGTGCAGACAATACATAGCATAAGCCATTTTCATTTGCTGTTGACAGCTGTACATTTCGTTTTCCCAACAGTTGTCCTATATAGTAGCTATAATTTGTTACGTTTGAATTTGTGCTTGTTGCTTGTTTGAAGGGAATGGAGAGAAACAGGTTTTCCTTCAATCCAAATCCTGCAAAGATTTGTACCCAAAGACAAAAATAGAGCAACAGGAATGTATTATGTTTGTAACGAATGGATCCCTCCAAAAATAGTGCAAAATAATAAATGTCTTTTTTTATCTGGGGTTAATTCTATCAGATACAGTAATCCTCAGACCCTGCTATTTAGTGGGTTTTTTTTAACAATTCTCTTTTTTCGTCAAGTCAAAACTGTTCAGTCTCTAATTTGTAAGCTTGTATTGCTCTTTGTAATGAAAATGCAAAATTGACAAAAATAACAATCCAATTTTATATGTTAATCAGTTCACTTGGAGGCATCTCGGTGCCCTGGCATTTAGTGTTAACAATACTCCAAGTGTGCAATAAATACATTTAGCAACACACATATTCAGTGATTCTTCTGCACAAGTGCCCAACTTGTCTTCAAGGTCATTTATAATGCAACGCTTCTTGAATTGCGCGGCAACAGCAATTAGTTCAAATACTAAAAATAACTATACATCAATCTTTTTGGTGCGTTGCTGTTGGTTGCCTAGGTTTCTGCACCTGTTAAGTTACAAGGTTATCCCAGAATGTATTGTGGACAACGGAGTCCACTGTCAATGTGAATTATAATCATGTTGAAGGAGTGTTTGTAACTTCGCTCTCATGGACTGGCTGCATGCTGCCTGTGGCAGATGTAGAGAAGCTCGACCATTCTTTGCAACTCTAGGCTTTGCATTTGCGCGTTTAAGTCCAAGCAGACTCGAGTATGTTGTTGATCTAGCAAATAGCAATGTTCACAGGGAACACCCTCAACATTAAAGCAATATAACCTTATGAGATGCTTATAACCAGGTGTGAGGTATTGGTATACCTCAGCACTACGCTTTTAGTCTCATTTTGTATGACAATATTGCCCCAGTGTTTTTCTACTGTGACGTTGGGTAAATTATGAGCAGCCATATCATTATTGTCCTTTTGCGTATGTGGTTAACGGAATTCCAGTTTCCACATATTAACAAAGAGAACATTCAAATGTAACAAAAATGTAAAACATTAAAAAAAGTACCCTCTTCGATGTAAAAAGGCATATCATGCAAAATATGGTTCGCATGTTCACATTGAACGCACCATCGCAACAATAAAAAACATAGGCCCTCATTACAAGTCAGGCGTTAAGGGTTTAACGGCGCCATCGGCGCCGTTAACCCTTAATGCCTGATTCACACTTTAACGCCTGCTTTTTGCAGGCGTTAAAGTCCAAGGCGTTAAGCGACCTTGGTGCTAATTACGGCACCGTAATTTACGATGCCGTAATTAGCGCCTTCCCCATCCCCATTATGCCCTATGGGGCAAAAATGGGAATGGGTAAGGGCAAATGGTGAATGGGGAATTACCGCCCACTCACCTTGGAATGGGGCGGTAATTCCGCCATCCACCATGGCGGAATCCGGCCTGGACCATGGTGCTAATAGCACCATGGTCCACTGCCTGACTTGTAATGAGGGCCTTAGTGTTTTATATTGTTTACATTCTATTTGCGATGGTGTGTTAGGTCTCTCTCTCTCTCTCTCTCTCTCTCTCTCTCTCTCTCTCTCTCTCTCTCTCTCTCTCTCTCTCACACACGCACACGCGCGCCAGGCCACTAAAAGGGTGGGTGTAGCCACTAAAAGGGTGGGTGTAGCGGGCTTCCGAAGAGAGCAGAGCATTGGCCCAGTGTTTGACAAATGGATGCCTGGAGGATGAGGTGTCTCTTTATCAGAAAGAATCCAAAAGTAGGGCAATCTGAAACCAGCATGTCAATGTTGAAAATGGGATTACAATTTTCTGAGGGGCAGTGTATTAACTGGCATGACCATTACCTGGAGCCTTGTGATAATTATCTGGAGCCTTCATGTCCCCAAGATCACATTTGTGACAAATGTATGTGCTATGATTTATTTTTAATTTGTGAGATCATACCTGAGATAATTTCCCCAAATTTGGACCACAACTTATTACCTATAGGCCAAAGGGCTCAAATGAACACAAAGTTTTGAAAGGATGCACTGTATTTTACGTGACGTAGGATCAACAGAACACAGACGTCTGACATGTAATTCAACACCTTTATTTATTTACAGGATTTAGTTGGATAAACGCCTGATGTTCGAACTAAGGCACCAGAGGGTTAACTATACGAAAGGTGTCATTACTGATAGCACAACATGCTGCAGTAACTGTAGGACAAGGGCCATCCATTATAATTCATGGACCTCAGGAATCATCTCTTGACGAACATAAAACGATTACTAAGAGGTTCAGGAAGTGTAATGCAAAATTGTGACAGACTCTATCTAAGGGATGTCACAGCTGGCGGATTGACTGAACAAAACACAAGAAACAGAAGGTGAAGTTTTTCAGTCCTTTATTTTACAGACCAAAAGAATCACCAGAGAAGTCAAAATAGCAAATGGAAAAGTCATAGTGCTTTGCAATCCTTGTACGCTAGATACATGTAGTCTTTCCTGGGTCCCGTACTAATGTTTATCTAGCACCAAGGCTACGCGTCCAGACTCAAATCTGCTTCCTGAAGTCTCACCTTGAGGCATAGCTGAATTGCCTCCAGTAGCTGTAGGTACCACATTAGTTTACTTTGGGGTTTGTAGTTGAGGCCCAATCTCTAGTCCTCTGGCCCGCTTTCTACCTTCTATGTGGCTCCCCAGAATCTCCTTTCTTCTCACTTCCTCTGCACTCCTGCTCTGTTCTGCCTTGCTGGTTATCGCTCATCCTCCCACCTTCTAGGCCTGTCTTATGCCAATGATGCCTCCCCCTTCCTCTCTGCTCCTAATATCTTCATTAACATCGCCAGATGTAAACAACTCATCTTGGGTTCACCTCTTCCTCATGATATAATCATCCCTTGAAGGTTCTTTCCACCTCGTCCTGATGTTACAATTTCTTCCAAACCCTTACCACTTCCTCCTAGTTATTACCCCCTCTTCCAGATTTTCCCCACCTCCTCCTGATGTACCACTTCATTTAGATGTTCAACATCTCCTCCTTCCTCTTTGCTCCCTTCTCCCTACCCCCAACTGCCTCTCCCCTTCCATAGTCCTTGTATTGTTCTCAATACATGTACAACTGCTAGTCAGAACCAATTCCAAAAACCCGACCTCAGCAACAGTGCCTGGCCCCAAACATACTTTGTTGTGTTCCCCCCTTCTCCTGAGTCGGAGGGCTGGAATTGGCTATCTTCCCCAAGCCGCCTGGGCTTGTTTTGGGCTCAGGGTGTTGGACCAAGCATCTGACTGGCCTGTCCTGCTGCACTGAGCCGAGGAATGTGGTGTGTTAAGAGCGTAAATTAGAGACTAGGGATCCCCTGGGTAAGCTTTCTAAATTCCAAGTCGTACTTGTGACATTGAGAATTTTGTTCATGTGTGGGAGATTCACTGCCTGGTGAACAATGCAGTTGAAAAGTTGCTGTCTGTGTCAATTTTCCTGCATTCTGCTCGTTGTGGATCCTGCAGATCTTTGAACACAATTCTTTTGATGAGCCAGGTGAATTGGTAACAGTAGCAACATACCTACTATCTTTGTCGGTCATACTGAAAAGGTTGATCTTAAATGGAAATCCTTCTTTCTCAGTATTGGAGATTTGGATCTGACTAGAACAAGCTTTAGACGTGCACAATTAGGGATGGGTAGCCTTCCCATTGCCTTGCAGATTATTGCAATCATTTTGGTCTGGGTTTATGTCTTCAGAGCTGAGCGGCTCTAAAGGGCAGGTGGGGTGAGGAGGACCTGGAACCTGTAGGTCTGGCCTTTGGTGAGGCAATGTGACCCTCACTGCCTTGTACATGGGACCAGGGTAAATCGACCAGCGGATTGTCCCCATAACCCCTCCGGGCCCAACATTGACTCTGTGTGGCACCCGGCACCCTTGAGTCTGTTTGTCACCGGGATCACTGTCCCTTTCTAGATTCCCCAATGTAATAAACAGTCCCAGGGAATAGCGCACAACAAAGTTCTTGCTTTCTCTGTCTCAGTGACATGGGGCCTACATTCTTTCCCATGTCACTTGCCAGCAAACACTTCTCACTTGCACTTTAGGGTACAAGACTGGTTTAGATTGTACCATGTGCTAGTTCTGGGTCACCTTTTTGGGATAGTGTTGATACCTTTAACACACTTTTGCACACAGGTACTTTTACCATCATTAAGAGTTTGTGTGTAATTTGGTGTTAAATCTGCCGAATTACTGCCACTTGGTCCTGTGAGCTTTCTACAGGATTACAAGAGGTGCTAGGGTGGTGTTAATCTCCATTGTTGGAGTCAGAAGGACTGTTAACAAATTGGTCAACCCTGGGTTGTTTTGTTAGGACAGACTCACCCTCCCCATAGGACTCCATGGGGATTTTGGCAGAATTACAACAAATGGCAATTGCGCCAATTTTTCTACCTTAAGTGTCATGATGCTAGAGGAAAATCCTCCAATTTAAAGTCAAACTTGTAGTTCAGCGGTGTGATTAAAAAACTGGATCTGGCATTACCGCCAGATTTTCCCCTCACCACCGAACTTGTAATGAGCCTCTTTGTCTCTTTTTGCTTAGGGTCCAGATGAAGGCATAGATATTATCAACCTCTAACAGTGGCTCACTCTCCTGAGCTAATAATGATACCTTTTCACACACTATTACCAGCAAGTCCATGACCATCAGTCTGGCTTCAGGGCAGCCAGAGGCACTGAAACTGCTCTCCTGAACACCTGTGAAGATCGTCTCCCTAATCTTGAATTGTAGCCTTCCTTCTGTCCTCATCCTACTGGAGCTTTCCTCTGTTTTTGACACGGTCAATCACGCCAACCTGATCAATCGACTCAGTTGGAACCTGGGCATCTGGATCAGGCCCTTGAATGGTTGACCTCCTTTCTCCTGGACCGACCCTCGCAGGTCCAACTTGGGTCCTTTCTCTCCACCACCTCTCTCCACATGTGGTGTTCCCCAGGGCTCTATCCTCTCACCCTGGCTCATCAATATCTACTTGGCCCACCCAATCTCTACCTTTTCTTCCAACCTTCTGTCTTATGTGGATGACACTAAGCTCTCTTTCAGGCTCCCCTCAGCCTCCTCTCCTCTCTTGCTCATTCCTGACTGCCTATCCGCGATTCAGGATTGGTGCACCTCCAACCCAACAATCTCTGCCTTACTGTCAGTAAGACGGAGATCCTTCTCATTGGGACCCCTGCTCCCGCTTTCCCTCTCTCAATCTGGCCGCCCTCCTTGGGCACTCTTCCTTCGCCTTCCTCTGAGGCACAAAACCTTGGTGTCATCTTCGATTCTGCTCTCTCCTTCTCTCCTCACATCACAGACCTGGCCAAGAAGGACCACTATCAGCTGCAACTCCTTGGAGGTATTATTTCTTTTCTTACTTTCCTCCTCCAGAGCCCAGGTTCTTTCTATGCAGGACTTCGACTCCATCGATGACATCGAGCAGAATTCCGATTCTCTCAACGACATTGAGGCCTACACTGTTTGTGAGTGTGTCGAGACCTATGATGTCTACATCGACAACTGCAACCCTATCTCAAGCAGTGTCGACCAATTTGGCTCCCTCATCGCTTGAAATGGGTTTTACTCCTTACCCACGCTCTGACTTCTTCAGAGCTTTGTCCTCTATTTATGAGGAATGGGAAGACTCTGATAATGAAAGGCCTTTTGACTTACAATCTACAAGAATTCCTATCCCAGCGGAGCTAATATCAGAGGAAGTCAGATTGAAAGATCTTCAGGGGTCTTTACAGGATGCCAGTGGCATTGATACCTTCCCAGAGGCAGACTTCGAGAGACCAGAACCTGGGGAGCATGCAGAGATGTCTTATAGATCTCTCATGGCTAGTATTATAGAGTTTATGGGGTGGTCAACACCTGCACCCTCTTTTCACCAAGATGACTTAACAGACATCTTACATAAACGACCTCAGGAAGACCTTATAGTTAATTTTCATGCAGCAGAGAAAGATAACTGCAAATTGGGAAACACCGGAGGTTACCCCTGTAGTAAACAAAAAGCTCTCTGCGCAATACAGAACGTTGGCCTCAGATCCTCTGTACTTAACTAAGCATCCCACCCCAGAGAGCTTGGTAGTACAGGCTGCGACTTCGTCAGATAGGCAATCAGCGTACCCCACAATACCACAAGATAGGACCGACAAGAAATTTGATGCCATGGCCAAAAAGGTCTTCTCGGCATGCAGCATGGCACTTAAGTCAGTTAACGCCACTTGCACGCTAGCGAGATTCAGCCACACCCTTTGGGAGTGCGCTTCATCAGCGGCTGACCGTCTCCCAGAAGGGGAGGAACGAGACGCCTTCTTGAATATCATCAAGGACGGGAAGGATGCGATGTGTGAGTCCCTCAAAACAGGTCTCGTCTCTGCTGACAGCATTAGCAGAGCCATGGCGGCCAGTACCACAATCCGCAGAATTGCGTAGTTGCGGAAATCTGGTTTTGCTCCTGATGTACAAGCCAGACTTCTAAATATGCCCTTTGATGGCACCTCTCTATTTGGCAAGAAAGCTGATGACAGTTTGGAGAAATTGCAAACCTCCAAAGCGGCAGCCAAATCCGTTGGGGCTGCAATTCGTCAAACTCCAAACCGCCCCACAGGTACGTCCTGCAGGGGAAAGCCCTTTTGTTTTTACTCTGCATTCGGAAAAGGCAGAGGGCAGCCAGCTCAAAGGGGCCAGAGACGATTCACCTGTGGTGGACAGGTCAAAGGCACCAAGTCTACATCAGCAGGTGCTGCCTTAACCTCAGCATTTGCGTCAGCCACTCCAAAACCCCTCTTAGGTCTCTCCAGACAAAACACTAGTAGGAGGCAGGTTAACTCAACATCTGACAGAATGGCAGGCTATTACGTCAGATGCTTGGGCATTGGAGACAATTGCCCAGGGTAACTGCCTGCCTTTCCTGCACACTACTCAGAGTCATCCGAGTCATCCACCGGGGAGCAACTCTTTGAAGTTTCCAGACCTGCTCCTTATGCAGGAAATTTTAGACCTGCTAGAGAAAGGTGCCATGGAACCGGTACCTGTAGCGGAGAGGAACAAGGGTTGGTACTCCCTTACTTCCTAATACCAAAAAAGGACGGAGGATTGAGACTCATCTTGGACTTACGAGAATTGAACAAATTCCTCAGGAAGGACAAGTTCAAGATGGTAACCCTTTCTCAGATCCTTCAGGCCCTCCAGTTTCAGGATTGGTTGGTATATCTGGACCTTCAGGATGCTTACTTTCATGTGCCTATCCATCTCAAGCACAGAAGTGCCTGAGGTTCGCCATTGGCAGCTCTCACTATCAATTTCAGGTTGTGCCATTTGGGATAACCTCCATGCTGAGGGTCTTCACCAAGTTAATGGCAGTCGCGGCAGCAAGTCTAAGGAGGGGAAGGATTCATGTCTACCCCTACCCGGACGACTGGTTGATAGAGCAGTGTCCCCGGAACAAGCTCAGATCCATCTACAGTATGTTCGCCGCTTCCTCCACAAGTTGGGCTTCTCCCTCAACTTAAAGAAGTCACATATGATACAATCACAGAGACTCCAGTTCATTGGAACAGTCCTGGAAACATCCTTGGGAAAAGCCTCGCCACCAGGTGAGGGCTCAAGATATTCTACAGATGGTGACCAGATTTCAAAATGCCCATTGTCTACCAGCCTTCGATTTTTTGAGGTTGCTCGGCCTCCTGGCATCCTGCATTTTTCTAGTGCCAGAGACTTGCCTGAGAATGAGATCTCTCCAGTGGGCGCTAAGGACCCAGTGGTTGCAATTCTCAGGAAGGATGTCAGATATCCTACAAATCCCGAACAGAGTAGCACAAGACCTTCATTGGTGGGTGTGCCATAAGAACATCTAGAAAGGAGAACCGTTTTGGCAACCATGGGCAGAGATAACAGCAGTCACGGATGCCTCACTCACGGGGTGGGGAGCCCATACCAACGACTCAACCATCAGTGGTCGTTGATCTCCATCGGAGTCCAAACTACACATCAACCTATTAGAGCTGAGAGCAATCAGGCTCGCACTGAAAGCTTTTCTGCCATCAGTACAGGGAAAACATTTTCTGATAATGACAGACAACACAGTGGCCATGCACTACCTCAACAAAAGAGGAGGCGTAGGGTCACTGCCACTGTGCAGAGAGGCAATGCAGCTCTGGTTCTGGGCAATTCAAGAAGGAAGCTCTCCATCAGCAGTTCACCTGGCCGGAGAGAAGAACATGGCAGCGGACGCTCTGAGCAGGCAGACAACAGTCTCCCACAAGTGGGAACGAGCTCAGGAAGTCCTTCAAGAGATCTTCACCCTTTGGGGAACCCCTCAGGTAGATCTGTTCGCAAGGAGTGTCAACAAGAAATGCAAACGATACTGCTCAAGGGAATTTCCCCCGAGAGGAGCTCTAGGAGATGCGTTTGTGGTGGACTGGGAGTTTCCCAGAAGAATGTGGTACCCAGATCTTCTAGACATGTAGATCTGTCCTCCGATTCTTCTTCCACAAAGAGAGGATCTTCTCTCGCAAAAGGAAGGTCAGGTTCTCCATCCGGATATCAGGACTCTTAACCTTCACGCTTGGTTTCTGAAAGGTTGAGATACAAATATTGGGACCTCCCGGATGACGTAATGGAAATGTTGCTTACGGCCAGAAGGAACAATCAAGGGTTACCTTGCTGCGCTATCAATCTTTAAACGCACAGCTGAGGAACCTTCATATTTCAAATTGCCTCTAGTCATTCAGTTTCTAAAAGGCTTGACTAATGCCTCCCTCCCCCCCACCCCCAACTCCTTTTCAGGTCTCCCTGTGGGATTTAAATCTAGTCTTAACATTTCTAGTGGGCACTCCTTTTGAACCTCTTCATTCCTGGCCATTAAGATTTCTCACTCTAAAAACTATTTTCCTAGTGGCTTTAACTTCTGGCAGAAGAGTGAGCAAACTACAAGCTTTATCTTGCAAACCTCCACATACTATTTTTCACAAAGATAAAGTAGTTCTTCAAGTGAAGCCGAATTTCCTCCCAAAGGTTGTCTCAGAATTCCATATCGCACAAAAAATAATGTTGCCTTCATTTTACCCTCCTTCTTACCCAGGGAAAGAGGAAGAGAGATTGCACAGGCTGGATCCAAAGCGTGCCGTGAGTTTTTACATCAACAGACTCGCAAGGTTTAGGCAAGCAGACCAGCTGTTTGTGGGGTATGCAGGACATAAACTAGGTTTACCCATCACGAAACATACCATTTCAAGAGGGATATTTCTAACTATCATAGAGTGCTATAAATTGGCAAGAAAGGACCCTCCTCAACACCTCGGGGCTCATTCAACAAGGGGTATTGCAGCCTCATCCGCTCTCCAAAGAGGAGTTCCAATAAAAGATATCTGTGCGGGTGCCACATGGTCGTTGCACATACTTTCACCAAATTCTACAGTCTAGATTCCTCCAATAACCAGGAGACTAGATATGGGAAAGCTATATTGCACTATGTGCACTCTTAAAACCTTTCTAAATGTTACTCCTGCCTCCTGTACACATTACTGCTTTGGGAGTCCATCAAAGATAAGGAATACGTGGGAGGACACAATCCATTCGAAGAACAAGTTACTTACCAACTGTAACGTTCTTTCGACTGGATGTTCCCCCCACGTATTCCTTATCGCCCTTCCCATCCTTACCCGCAGTAAAACTTCCCTTGAAGTTGCAGCCTACGCTCCTTCAAGGGTACTAACCATCTCATACTGGACAAACACAGCACCTCAAAACGGAACTGAGCAACGGACGCTGCGCGAGACTATTTATACCTATGGTGATGTTGGCGCCGATACGGAGATCTTCGAGGGACACCGACTCGAGGGAAGTCGATGTGCAGCACCCTCTACTGGGAACATTTTTTCCGAGGCCAGCAAGCTGGACGTGGATTTATCAAAAAGATAAGGAATACGTGGGAGGAACATCCAGTCGAAAGAACGTTACAGTTGGTAAGTAACTTGTTCTTCTCAATCTGCCTTCCACTACTCTCCACCCCCTGCAACTAATCCAGAACAGGACGGCAAGACTTATCCTTGGCCTCAGGCCCAGGGACTGTATCTCTCCAGTTTGAAGTCCCTCAATTGGCTCTCGTGGCTGCAAGGATCAAGTTCAAGACCCTCTGCATCGTCCACAAGGCTTTCTGGGGCTGTTGCCCGCACTACATCCAACTCTGTCTTCCAAAATACCTTCCTTCTTGAGCCCTTTGCTCAGCTACCTCCAACTCGCTGAGGGTCAGACGCTTCTCCAGGCCGAGAGTCGGGGTAGATCTCTCTCCTCTGCTGGTGCCTCCCTCTGGAATGGCCTCCCTGCCCCTCTCAAACCTGAGCCGGACCACCTTAAATTCTGGAAGATGCTCAAGACCTTTTTGCCTCTGCTTTCTCTCTCTTTGTCTTTTTCTTTCTCTTTCTCTCTCTCTCTCTCTCTCTTCTCTCTCTCCTGCTGACCTACTTGTCTGCTGTGCCGACTGGTTGCTGGCTACTCCCAGAGTTTCAATAGGCACCAGGCTCCTCCATGATCAGTCTCCCCTACACTGCCTCCAGACCCATTGCACACTTAGGGGCTGTAACTGTAACCTCTACAGTCCCCTGCCTCCTTGCTTTCACCCAGATTCGCGGTGCCCCAGCTGCACTCTCAGAGCAATGCTGCCCTGCGTGTACCTCCCCTTTCCCACTTTTTGCGCTGCCGCACTTGCACGATCTGAGTGGCACAAGGCCAAGTAAGATAGTTTGTATTATCCTCCCTCTGTCTCCCCCCCGCCCTGCCTCCTGTCTTGTCACGATTAGAAACATTTGTGTACAGGCGCGATATCAAGTATTTTTTACCCCTTGCTTGGTGTTTTATCATTTTGTTTTAATGTTACCTGTGAGAGAGTCCGATGTCAGAGGCCAAGAAATGCGTATCGAGAGACCCATGCAAGCTGGAAAATGCCATCTGCTGTGTTATGTTGACCCAGAGGTGGCCATGATCCTCTTCCCATTCTGAACCTATGCGCTTATGTTTGGAAAAATTCCCCACAGAAGGATCAGAAAGGTATCTGTTTTGATGCACTTGGTTATTACTGTGTAAGGGGTGTGATGTAAGCAACACTCCATATAGAATGTTATTGTATGATGAGGGTTCCAAGCACATCAGTTGATGGATAGTGTCAAGGAGAAGCTGTGCTGGGCGTCTGTTGCTGTTCAACTTAAAATAAACCCAATATAAACCTCATCTGGAGTCTGAGGTTTATATTGTAACATTGGCGACGAGGATTTCAAAGGGTCAGACCCCTGGCACTGCGAGGGAGATCCGCGTAGCAGAGAGCAGCTGCTCTGCTTTACACTTGGCGTTGATGCAGTCAGCGAGGGAAAGGAGTAGCTGAGGCGCCAGCAGCCAGCCGCTCCGGCATGGCCAATGGCCAACAAGGAAACTAGGAGAAATGCCAAGTGCCTGGTGTCGGAGAGGCAAGCAGTGAGAAACACGGCACCGGCCAACAAGGAAGCAGAGGGAGGGATGCCCCGCCCTCTAACAAGCTGCTGCGCCCACCCGGGCGTTGATGCGGCCAATGGAGAAGAGAAGTACTGGAGAAACTTACTCCATTCACCAAGTAAGTGCTTCTTACCTGTCCCCGAAGGCTGTCTGCCCCAATGAATCGCCAGTATTCTAGATCGCCCTGTGAGGCGCTCCCAAAGCCGCAGGCCACGCAGACGCGCAGTGTGCGCCTCTGGTCACCTCTCTGGACCTGTACGAATGGCGTATGCACGAAGACCCGCAATAGAAATACTACGACCTCTATATTGAAGGCGACGTGTCTCTCAAGTGACAGGTGCCCCATCCATGTTTTAGCATACAAGTGCAAAGGGAGTCAAACAGAAGGGAGGAAACAAGTATAAAGGAAGAAATACACCGGAAGAAAGGCTTCATACATTATATTAAGGCTGCTTGTGGGAACTCTTATTCAAATGACAGAAAACTCTTGCTGTCAATGCATGTTCTTGGCTATGAGGGTCAACGCATATACAACACCTTACCCCTTCTAGCAAATGAGGGTGGTGGTGACAGTGCTAATGAACTGGATAATGCACTCCTCAAGCTAGACTTGCATTTCAATCCCAAAACAAGTACCATTTTGGAGAGGTACAATTTTGGTACAAGAACAGGGCTAAAGTGTTGAGGAATATGTGATGGCCCTACGACATTTAGCTCTTTCATGTAAATTCAGGGAGTCCTTTGAAGAGCATAAACGGGATCAATATATGATTCACTGCAATTGCAATAAAATAAGAGAGGAACTATGAGTAAAAGACAAACCCACATTGGATGAAGTGCTTGACATAGCCAAGCGAGTTGAACACTCCCTGGCCTGGGTTGCAAAGATATCAGAAAAGGGGTGGAGTGAAGCAAAAGTAGAGGTATTAAATGTCGCGGATGGAAAGCAGAAGAAGAAAGTAAAGGAAATCCGGCGGTGAAAGCTAATACTCACCCCAAGAACAATAGACCAAGAGGAGAAAGGAGAGAAGATCGCTTATGTTTTAGATGTGCCAGCAGTACACGCATTGCCGGATCAATGGCATGTCCGGGTAGAAATTCTCTGTGCAAAATGCAAAAGACGGGGACACTTTGAAAATTGTTAAAGCTTTCAGTTCGGTTAGAAGAAAGTGGGATATGTTATTGAGGAAGATGGGCATAGATCTTCTGAGGAGGAGGATGGATGCCATGTTGAAAATGTTATTGTTAACATGATTCATGGCGTAGATGAGGAGGAGGAGTGTAAGCATCCCTATATGAGTTTGAGGGTGAACGAAAGGGAAGTATCAATGATGGCTGAAACTGGGTCAAAGATATCTCTCATGTTGAGTATGGTATTTGAACAAGATATGGGAGGTGATGTACGGAATTCGTTAGAACCAGACGTCAACCCTGGTGGGTACAACCAAGATAAAATTGACTTGCTTGGTTACGTTGAAGCTAAATTTGAGTTCAAGGGGAGGTGCTCACAAGGAAAAGTGTATGTGACAAAAAGAGGGATGACACTTCTGGTCTGGAGTGATCAAAAAAGGTTAATGATAAGACTAGACCTGAACACTGACGACCAGGTCTTACACGTGGGATCCACAGTAGGTGAGAGTTTCAAAAAGTATTTAGGAAAGGAGTGGGAAAAGTAAGTGGTATACAGCATACAATTGTATTGAAGAAAGGAAGTGTGCCTGTGTCAGCCATGCCCTTAGCATTAAGAGATGGTGTAAAAAGGGTATTAAGTAATTTGTTACAAATGGGGATCATTGAGAGGGCTGGTGGAGTTGAATGGACCTTTAGTTGTCGTAAAATAATTGTTAGGTGATTTACGACTGTGTGCGGATCTGCGTGAGTTGAATAGGTGTGTTGATAGAACGACATCTGTTACGCAATATGGGCGAAATGTTGGGCATGGTTGGCTAAGGGCGAGTGTTTTCTAAATTGGACATAGCATCAGCTTACCATCAGATTGAACTTCAGAAAGTTGACAGCATTCATCAATGCATGAGGGAGTGTTCCAGTTTCGTAGTATGCCCTATGGCCTTGTTTCTGCAGCTTCGGTTTTCCAGAAAATAATGAACAGGCTTTTCCAAGGGATGATAGGTGTGTTTTGTGTCCAAGATGACGTCCTTGTGTATGGTGAATCAGAGAGTGAACATGACAGGGTGTTGGATAAAGAACTTAAGATTCTGGAATCTAGAGGAATAACACAGAAATTTGTGAAGAACTGACGATAAAGTTGGTGAAATGAGAAAGCTACTGAAGAAAGGAGAGAACTTTATATGGAATGTAAATTGTGAGGATGAAATTAATATGATAAAGGAGGAAATTGACCTAGCGCAACTTTTGAGAAATTTGAATAAACACAGGAGGAGTGCGATTACAGTAGATGCCAGTGACAATGGCATTGGTGCGGTATTGTCGCAGGTAATGGGATCGGAAGAAGAGGAGATAATTGTGCATGCCTCAAGAGGTTTGAGAGGTGCCGAAAAAAATGATTCTGTCCTGGAAAAGGAAGCATTAGCATGTCATTGGGCTGTTGAGAGGTTTCAAATGTTTTTGTGGGGTGCTGACTTTATTATAAGGACAGACTATAAACCACTTAAGGTTATATTTCAGTGTAAAGCGTTAGATAAAGCGTTGAGGCGTGTGGCCAGTTGGATCACAAGATTGCCACAAGATTGCAAAGCCATAGGTTTGAGATGCAAGTGATTCCAGAAAGGAGAACATTTTGGCTGATTGCTTATCAAGAAGGTTTGGTAGATGTAAGGAAGATGCCATGGAGGATGATGTTTCAAAGATGGTTTTTGTAAACCATGAAAGAATAGTGAGTAAAGAAGAGTGGGTTTAATCTTACAACAGGGATTTGGCACTTATGCAGGTCAAGACATACAAGGAATCTTTGTGGCCTAAGAAGATAGAATTGCAACAGGGCAAAAAGGCATTTTGGAACCTATGTGAAGAATTAAGTGTTGTTAATGACATTATATTCCAGTGGGAACGTGCTGTGGTCCCGGAGGCAATTACAGATAGAATAGAGGATTTGGCTCATAGCAAGCATACTGGCGTGATAAGGACACATGTCATCTTGTGGAGCGAATACTGGCGGCTGGGGTGTGATAGAGATGTTGAAAGGAGATTAGCTGATTGCATTCAGTGTTTGAAAGTCGGTAAAGGCGTGGAGGCCAAGGGACAGCCGGTTATGGACTTTGGTGTTCCGTGCAAGGTGTGGGACGATGAAAGTGAGGCTATTAAAACCCATTCCGCCATCTTGAATCACATTTTTCTTTCCCTCTGGAGAGTTTTGCTCAAAGGTTGATGGCCTATGGTCTCTGGTTTACAAAGGTTGTCTGGTTGTATGGGTATTTGTGACACTTTATGTATATGCTTTATTGCATAGGGTTGTGATCTGCTGAATCTTAAGCTGCTGTTGCTCAAGAAGTAACTGGATTGAAGGCATGTTTTCATCTAGTGTTATGAGAATTGTTTCCCTTTTTGGCATAGGAGTAAAAGGATTCATGTGTTTAATGCATACGCTCTTGTTAGGGAGTTTGTGAGATCGCATTTGACTATATGAGTTAGTGTGTGAGCTCAGCGGACTTAGGTTTGCAAGTGGAATGCATGCATGTGCTTGGCTGGGGAGAGTGATATCACTGATAAAGTTATTGACTTTTAGTGGCAGTGTAGTTGGTGGTGGAGGGGACATGACATCTAAATGAAAGGGGCTCCTGCCAAATGAGTAACTAAATGGTGTGTCCCAAAAGTTGAGGGGGGACTCCCCCCTCAACCCCTAAAATTACCCTCATGTTTAGTGGTATTGTCCATGCAACATTAACTTGTTATAATGTGGGTATGCATTTTGGGTGCACCTTTATTAAAGTCATATATTGCAGATGCCCTATCCTGAAAGTAGATTGCTGTTGAAAGACTACTATAATTACCGTATTTCCGAGTAGGTTTCCCACTCCAAGGAGCTAAGCTTGGTGGTGTTTTCATGAAAAATTAGGATATAAATAACATGCTTGCTATTTTTAAGTGAGGCGAAAGCAGGGTTTTCGTTTGTGACCACCCTCAATCATCCTTTTGGTGGTGAGGAAGACTAATAAGCATGTACACCGTTTAGTTGATGCAGTGCTGCCAAGCTGGATTATTGAAGGCAGTGCCAAATTACATTGTTTTTAAATGGGTTTTTTTTCTACAGGCAATATACACATTCCCAACTGGTGACAGTGTGTTTGATATGTGAGAAGAGGAAAATACCTATTCTCTCTTAGGGACTTCTGATTCTGACACCATATAAGGGGCACAATTGAGGTACATAGCGGGGCTCTGACAAATTCCCCATATACTGCCTGCAGGTAGCACATGACAGCATGGTTGGGCATCTCTAGTTACCTAGATGCCCATTATTGATGAGTTCTAAAGGGCGTTACCAAATCTGAGTTCCACACACCTCATGAAAAGTAGGGTATCATCTGTAATTCTTTTTTTTCATTACATTTTTTATTTGCATTTCTTATTTCTTATACACCATGTATTATGAAACATTGAACTTTCCCCCAACTTCAACCTCAAATTCCCCCCCCCCCCTCACCCAGGTCTTTGGTCTTCCGTTCTGCTTTCTCCTATAGATCAATTTCATCGTCGTTTTCCTTTCTTGTCTCCGAGTTCTCTCTGCCTGTCTTTGCGCTATACTGGCGTTGTTTCCCCTCGTCTTCTCTCTTTGCTGGTGGTTCTTACCCTCCTTCTTCCCTTCTCTTTTATAATTCTTTGCACTCTCTAGCGGGGGGCGCTTCTCAGACAAGACCCAAAAGGTGCATCTTCTTTGGGCGCCAGGCTCTCTAGAAGTCCTTCATTAGAAATTGCATCACCAAGTCCCAGTCCAAGAGGAATTTCTGGTGTCCCCCCGACTGTATATGTTACTTTTTCCACGGCTGTCAAGCTCCAAATTCCCCGCCCCCCATTTGTGTTCCGTGGGGGCCTCTTTTGCTTTCCATTTGGGGGCCACTAACAAGGCCCCAGCCATCTTCAGGATTACATATTTTCCGCTGCGCTTTCGTGGGCAACCTTTCTAACTCCTAGTCCAAGCCCATTATAAACAGACCCATATTTTTTCGTCTTTTCTATACCCAGTATGTCCTTCAACGCTTCCTGAATCATCCCCCAAAATGGTTCTGTTGTAGCGCATTGCCACCATACATGACTTCTTCCCCCGCATCCCCTCCAACATGCTTTGGATGTCGTCCGATTGGTTTTGGACAGCTTGCTAGGAGTGAGGAGCCATTGGTACATCATTTTTATCCATATTACCTGAATTTGTAGTGAGTGAGTCAATTTGGGTATATACGCCCAAAGGCTTTGCCATTGTTCGGGGGTTGGTCTCTCGTTTAACTTCCCTTTCCCAGTTGCACATGAACCATCCCCCCCAACCCCCCGAGTCCTCCACTTCTTTGAGCAGTCTGTATAGCGCCCCCACTAGGTGTCTGTCCCCTGTATTAGTGGAAACATAGTTCTCGAACAGGGTTAGTTTGCGTGTTGCTGCGTCCTTTACTTCGAGGGAATTGGGTCCTCCGACGTATTCCATATCTATGACAGGTTATCACCACAGCTGTGCTGCTTCGGAAACTTTTTTGTCTGCGTCCTGCGTCGATGACGTCGATGTGCCGTCGTCGAGGACCTCCTCCGACGTCCGCCGTCATCCGATGTGATAAGTAGGACGCACGACGCCTGTAGCCTCAGTTCTGTTTTTTCCGCGAACGTGTTGCTTCGTGAATCTCGGTTAACGCCTCGACTCTTTGGAATTCTGTTCTTCTAGGCTCTTCGAACCTGTTTGTTTTTGTGAGACAATCCTTCGTGTGATGATGTCTTCTACTTCGTCTTCGACCCCGCGTCCGGGCTTCAAGAAGTGCGGGGAGTGTGGGTCCAAGATGTCGGTGACGGACTCGCACGATGCCTGACTCTGGTGCCTCGGGGAGGCCCACGACACGGATGACTGTATCGACTGCCAGTCGCTCACGTCCAAAGCCTTACGTGAACGTAAGAAGTTGTCGGTAGGTCGGGTGTCCAAGACCCGGAAGTGGAAGTCTGCAGGGCTTTCGACGGATGATTCGAGAGGTGACTCTCCGCGTCGTCGTAGGAAGTCTCGTGGGTCTCGTTTTAGGAGTCGGTCTCCCCACTCCTCGGCCTCTTCGAGGCATTCTCGGAAGCGCCGACAGCGGTCGTCTTCCAGGTCCTCTTCTGAGGACTCTGCCCGGCACGTCGCTTACCCCACCAGCCGTGCGACGCCGGAGGAATGGGCTTCCTTCGGGAAGAAAATGCTGGCGATTCTCGAGTCGCAGGGTAGTAAGCCGTCCGCGCCCCCGAGTGGGGTCGGCCGTGAGAGGTCGAGAGACACTGCTCGCAAGAGTGGTCGGCACGAGTCACGGGAGAGGTCCCGTTCGGACAAGAGGACTCGTTCTCGACGTACCCGTTCCAGGTCCCGGTCTTTGATGCGTTCGAGACCGTGTGTACCTGTGATGTCTTCTAGGAAGACATAGGCGTCGAAGGCGTCGACGGGCTTTCTCGAGGTTCCGGCTCCGAGGAAGTCGTCGAAGCCGTCGATGCTCAGGTCATCGAAAGACACGCTCGGAGCTCCGTCTTCGAGGACTGTGTCGACGCCGTCGATGCTGGCAGCGCTGCATCTGACGTCGATGCCTGTTCTCTTGACGCCAGCGCCGATTCACTCGACGCCCTCGACTCCTTTCGAGGCCGGGGTGTCGGAGGTACCCCGTGGCGTGAAACCCCTAGGAAGGCTCTGGTTAAGAGCAAGCACTCTTGGGTGCCTTCTTTTCGCTCTCATGCCGATTCCTCTTACCGGCGCCTTATGGCTAGGGTTTCTGAGTACTTGGGATGGTCTGCTCCCCCAGGGGAGTTTGTGCAGGATGATCTCATGGACATCCTTGATGTTGGTCCCCCAACTGACCCGGTACTGCTGTTTCATATGGCTCTACAGAGAAGGGTGGCGGCGGCTTGGACTGCTCCGGAGAGTCTCCCGGCGGTGGGCAGGTCCTTGTCTCGAAAATACCATCCAGCCAGTAGCGACCCCTGCTACTTGACCAGGCACCCCACTCCGGAGAGTTTGGTGGTGCAGGCGGCCACGGCCCCGGCAAAGCAGGCGTTGTACCCTACCATCCCTCCTGATAGGGACGACAAACGTTTTGATGGCTGGGCAAAGAAAGTGTTTTTTTCTGGTGGTATGGCGCTTCAGCAATGGACAGCAATGGAGGGGTGGTTCCTTTCGCTATTACTCTTCCTTCAGTAAAGCGAGAGGATCTGGCAGTCAAAGAGGCCAACGCAGGGGTACCAGAGGTGGACGACAGGGTTCCCGTGATGCCAAGGCCGCTCGGGCAGTTGCCTCTTTGCCCTCAGGTAACGCCGCAGCCGCTACCACTCAGTCATGAGGCCATGTCCCATGGTTCGCCGGTTGGGGGAAGGCTGGCGCAGCATCTTGTAGAGTGGCGTGCCATTACTTCAGATGTGTGGGTTCTGGAGATCATAACCCACGGCTACTGTCTTCCCTTTCGGCAAAGGCCTCACGACAATCCACCGGGGAACCTCTCTTTGCAGAGTCTGGATCCGCTCCTTGCGAAGGAAATTCAAGCCCTGCTGTAGAAAGGCGCCATAGAACTGGTGCCTGTAGCGGAGAGGAACAAGGGATGGTATTCCCCTTATTTTTTGATTTCGAAGAAAGACGTGGGATTGAGACCCATCATGGACTTGCGCGGTTTGAACAAACTCCTCAGGAAGGACAAGTTCAAGATGATTACTCTCTCTGAAGTCCTCCAGGCCCTTCAGCTTCTGGACTGGTTGGTGTCTCTCGACCTCACGGATGCTTACTTCCATGTGCCGATCCATCCCAAGCACAAGAAGTACCTGAGGTTCGCGGTTGGCGACTCGCACTTTCAGTTTCGCGTCCTGCCGTTCGGATTGACCTCCACCCTGAGGGTTTTCACCAAGCTCATGGTGGTGGTGGCAGCGCATCTCAGGCAAGGGGGGATTCACGTCTACCCCTACCTGGACGATTGGTTGATCAGGGGGAGCTCTCCCGAGCAAATCCTGGATCATCTGTCCGTCACCTGCCACTCCCTTCACCGGCTGGGCTTCTCCCTCAATTTAAAGAAGTCTCATTTGACGCCAACACAGCGGCTCCAGTACATCGGAGCAGTGCTCGACACTTCCCTGGTGCAGTGTTTTCCTCCCCAGGTGAGGGCTCTTCACATTCAGCAGATGGTGCACAAGTTTCAGCATGCCCAGACGCTCCCAGCGTTCGAGTTCTTGAGGTTGCTCGGCTTCATGGCATCCTGCATTCTTCTGGTGCCAGAGGCTCGCCTGCGGATGAGATCTTTGCAGTGGGCACTCAAGATGCAATGGTCGCAGTCCTCTGGCAGGATGTTGGACCCGGTTCAGGTGCCGCCCTCGGTCGCCCGGGACCTTCTGTGGTGGGCCGTCAAAGGCAACTTGATGAAGGGGGCTCCATTTTGGCTTCCCTGGCCGGAGGTGACGATCGTGACAGATGCATCCCTCATGGGATGGGGAGCTCATGCCAACGAGCTGACAGTCAGCGGTCGTTGGTCTCCGTCAGAGTCTAGACTCCATATCAATCTGTTGGAGCTGAGGGCCGTCAGGCTAGCCCTGAAGGCTTTTCTGCCGACTGTGCGAGGAAAGAATGTCCTGATCCTGATGGACAACACAGTGGCCATGCACTACCTCAACAAATAGGTGGGGGGCAGGGTCACTTCCTCTGTGCAGGGAGGCGATGCAGCTCGAGTTCTAGGCCATCCAGCAGGAAGTTTCGATCACGGCAGTTCATCTGGCCGGAGACGAAAACGTGACGGCGGACGCTCTGAGCAGGCAGAGCATAATCTCTCACGAGTGGGAGTTGGCTCAGGAGATTCTCCTGGAGATCTTCGCCCTTTGGGGGACCCCTCAAGTGGATCTCTTTGCCTCCAGTGTCAACCGGAAGTGCGAGAGGTTCTGCTCGCGGGAATTTCCTCCAAAAGGAGCCTTAGGAGACGCGTTCGTGGTGGAGTGGTCATTCCCGCTGCTGTACGCGTTTCCTCCAGTCCCCGTCATCCCGCAAGTGCTGCGGAGGTTACGGAAGTTCGGTTCCCGGATGATCCTCATTGCTCCGGCGTGGAATCGGAGGACGTGGTACCCTGACCTTCTCGACTTGTTCATCTGCCCTCCACGTCGTCTTCCCTACCGAGACGATCTGCTCTCACGGGAGGGGGGTCAGGTTCTCCATCCAGAGGTCAGATCCCTCAACCTTCACGCTTGGCTTCTGAAAGGTTGAGGTATAAGGATTGGGACATCCCTGAAGACGTGATGGAGGTGTTGCTCTCGGCCCGACGGCCAGCAACAAAGTCTTTGTACCGTTGCCGTAAGTTCTGCGACTGGTGCAGAGTTCAAAATGTGGATCCTTTTGCATGTGACATCCCCATGGTTCTGTCCTTTTTACTTTCTTTGGCCCACAGCGGCTTGCAAGTGGGTACCATTAAAGGTTACCTGGCGGCGCTGTCCATCTTTAAGCGCTCGTCTGAAGAGTGTTCCTACTTTAAAATCCCTTTAATTTCACAGTTTCTGAAAGGGCTCACTAATGTGTTCCCTCCGTCACCTTTCCTGGTGGCCCAGTTGGGATTTAAACCTTGTTCTTAAGTTTCTTATGGGTGCTCCGTTTGAGCCTTTGCATTCTTGCCCTTTGACGCTGTTAACTCTGAAAACTGTGTCTTTGGTTGCGGTTACTTCCGCTCGCAGAGTGAGTGAGTTACAGGCACTTTCAGTTAAGCCACCCTTCACTGTATTTCACGAGGACAGGGTTGTCCTTAGAGTTTGTCCTTCTTTTCTTCCGAAGGTGGTTTCGGAATTTCATTTGGCCCAGAAGGTTGTTCTTCCGGCATTCTATCCTCCTCCGCATCCTGGTAAGGAAGAGGAGAGGCTCCATAGGCTTGATCCTAGGAGAGCTTTAAGCTTTTATGTTTCACGCATGTCCCGGGTCAGAGTGGACGATCAACTCTTTATTGGTTACGCTGGAAAGCGTTTGGGACAGGCTGTGACGAAACAGACTTTGTCTCGCTGGATTATTTTGGCCATCTTGGAGTGTTACCGCTTGGCGGGCAAGGACCCGCCGGCTGGCTTGCGGGCCCATTCTACCAGGGGTATGGCTGCATCTACTGCCCTGCAGAGGGGTGTTCTTATTCGCAACATCTGTGATGCAGCCACCTGGGCTTCTGTACATACATTTGTGCGTCACTATTTCCTCGATTCCATCCGAGGACAGGATCTGGCCTTTGGCAAGGCGGTCCTTTGCTCTGCTATTTGATTGGCAATTCTAAATTTTGATTCTAAATTCTTTCACTTCTCCTTGCTCTGGTACTGCTTTGGGAGTCTATCATAGATATGGAATACGTCGGAGGACCCAATCCCCTCGAAGAACAAGTTACTTTCTTACCTGGTAACGTTCTTTCGATGGGATGGTCCGACGACGTATTCCATATCGCTCCCTCCCTGCCTTCCCCGCTGCAGAATTTCTTTTGCGATTGCAGCTTACGTTCCGCAAGGCTTTGTGTCTGACTGGCAGTTGACTAATGTCACACGTTGTGGGGGAAAAAACTACAACTGAGGCTATGGGCGCCGTGCGTCCTTCTTATCGATTGACGTCGGACGTCGGAGGAGGTCCTCGGCGACAGCGCATCGACGCAGGACGCAGACGCCGAAAAAAAAGTTTCCGAAGCAGCACAGCTGTGGTGATTACCTGTCATAGATATGGAATACGTCGTCGGACCATCCCATCGAAAGAACATTACCAGGTAAGAAAGTAACTTGTTCTTTAGGATGTTGGGCCCAGTGTCTGAGCTGGGCATAATGGAATCTTTCCCCTTCCTCTATCCCAAAGTCACTTTTACATTGGAGAAGTGTTTTTATCTCCTCACCTTCGTACAGATCCCTTAGCATCCGACATCCCCCTTCTTGCCATTTGTCAAATTCTGTCCTGGCCCACCCTGGCCTGAATTGCGGATTCCTAAACATTGTGGTAAGCGGCAATGGGAACGTAGTAATTTCTGACCACTTTACCGCCTCGTCACACGTTTGCCCTACTAGGGATTCAATGGCACTACAATACATGGGGTCTAGCCTCCCGGGGTAGACATAGTACCATCTCCAAGTCCGTACCCAGCACCGCTCTATCAATTTTCCTCCACTTTTTCCCTCTGTCCTCTTTTGCCCAATCCCTCAATACACTAATCTGGGCTGCGCAATGCTATGCTTTTAGAGCGAGCTCTCCCATCCCCCCTTTTTCCGAGGTAAGAGCATCAGTTTATGTGAAATTCTAGGGTTCTTCTGCTCCCAAATATAGGCCTGCGTGTGTTTGCTTAGCTTTCGGAAAAAGGACGTCGGGACCTTGGCAGGGATTGCCATGAATGCATTTGGCATTGTCTGCAGTATGGCCCTTTTCAAGGCATTTATCCTTCCCATCCATGATATGGTTAAGGGGCTCCAGCTGTGGAGCATGTTCTTGACAACCTCCATCAGAGGAGGAAAGTTAGCCCCGAACAGTTGGTCAGGGGTTTTTGTAATATAAATTCCCAGATATCTTATTTTAGTCTGGACCCATGAGTATGTCGACCCAGCTTTAATCTCCCCTTCCTTTTCTGGAGATATTTGTAGACTCAGAACCTCTGATTTGTTCTAGTTTATTTTCAGCACAGCTACCTTCCCAAACTTTGCTACAGCCTTGGCTACTGCTTTTAGGGATTCCTGGGGGTTTCTTAAAGTTAGCAGAATATCGTCTTCAAATGCTGCCACCTTATGTACCTTTCTGCCAAATGGGACCTTTTTATATGACTTGAGTAGATCTGATCGTGCTCAGGAGAGGTTATAACTGGATGGAATATAATATGGGGGACAAGGGGCTTCCCTGTTTCGTTCCTCTAGATACCGCTACCAGGTCAGAGAGATCCCCAGTTATAGTAAGCGTAGCAAAGGGTTTTGATAATTGGCTGCTATTTTGGACATCAAACCTCTCTTCATCCACCACGACCATTAGAGCTGCGGTGCGTGATTTGTTAACCTTCTCTATGATATGGGCAATTCTCCTTGTGCTATCATGTGTTTACCTCCCCCTTATAAAACTAGATTGATTTGCCTCTACCAGTCCAGGGAGTAGAGGTTCTAATCGGTTTGCCAGGATCTTGGTATATATTTTGGCATCTAAGTTAATGAGTGCAGTTGGCTTGTAAACGCTGCATGCTGTATGATCCTTCACTAGCTTAGGCAATAGTACCACTTTTGCTTCTTCCATTGATGATGTTATCCCTCCCGTCCCCCAAACTTATTGAACAGGGCGGCCAGGCGAGGAGCCAAGATCTCCTTGTAGGACTTAAAAAACTCTGTGTAGCCATCAGAACCCATCGCTTTATTGGAGGGGAGTGCAGCGATTTCCTTGTATACCTCCTCCCTAGTTATCTCCTTCTCTAGTTCCTTCCTTTCTTGAGCCATTATCTCTGGCAACTTAAAGTTTTCCAGATATTCTGCCTGGCTTTCCTCATCTGGGTTTTCCGTTTTATATACTTCCCCATACAATGTCTCAAATTCCCTCTTAATCAATTCAAGGTCTGTTCGCTCATCCCGACCCCTGCGGTCTTAATTTTTAGAATAGTTATTTCAAATGGATTGTGTCCTCCCACGTATTCCTTATCTTTGATATTCCCATATCCAGCTTGCTGCTTCGGAATTTCTTTTTCAGTAGAGGGCGCTGCGTGTCGATGCTGTCGAGTCGAGGTCCCTCGGAGGCTTCCGTGTTGACAACGACGTCATCACGGGTTTAAGTAGTCGCGGGAAGTGTCCGTTGCTCTGTTCTGTTTCTCCACGCTTCATGAGCTTCGGGAACATAACGCTCGATTCTGTGAAGAAACCAAAGACATTTTTCGTCGAAATCCTTCAATCATACGATCGAGATGGCTTCATCAGCTCCATTTACACCACGGACTGGTTTTAAAAAACACTGAGTTTGTGGGGCAAAGATGTCCTTGACAGACCCACACAGGGTCTGTCTTTGGGGCCTTGGGGCAGAGCATCCATGTTCAGAATGTGAAGAGTGTTTCTCCAGCATGGGGTCTGGCATGGATTCACATGCTCATGAATATTCCCCGTCGTCAGGCTGGGAATCCTCGGTAAAGAAAAAACCAGTATCAGTTTCGTTTCTGATCTGTCTTTCGTAGTAATAACCAATCACTGGTCTCTGCGTCATACTGACCACAGCCAATGACTGCCCTCTACCTAAGCACCGCCTCTGGCAGCCATCTTCAGATTTTTACCGCACGTTCATGTGTTGGGATCCTCGTGCTATTGCTCTCGAGCGTTAGTGCTATTTTTTCGCGCTTTTTCACAAAAACTTCGATTCTTTCGGTCAAAAGAGCCTCAAGCTCCACCGATCCTACATCCGATCAACGGGGACCCGTGTCGGATTCATCTGTGCCCCTCAAGGGTGAAGATTTCGTCGAGCTACACTTCGGAGGACTCCAGAAGCTTCTCAGGCCCGGTCTCGGAGATGGCCCAGGAGAAGGGAAGCTCGACGCCCGGAAAGCTGTTCAGGGCCTGCCCTGGATGCCAGCTGCAGAACGTCTTCAAGGAGGACGAACACTCTTTCTGCCTTTACTGCCTTCATGGGGACAAGACGCACGTGGAGAAGGACTGTGCGTTTTGCGGCAACATGTCGGAACGGACCATGAAGGACCGCCATCAACGTCTCGCCAGCTGGCTGGAGGGTAAGAGCCCGTCTGGCGAGAAGAAGAAGAAATCTGAGCGGTCTTCTAAGACCTTTGAGGGCGCCCCGGCGACGGGGGCCCAACATAAGGCCAAGCACCGCGAGTCCGCTGGCACCGGGAGCGCCGAACGGTCGGGCTCTACGGGCGCCAGGCAGGGCGCACCCTCCCCGGCACCATCAACCACGAGCCAACGCTCTGGGTCGGGTAAGAGGAAGGCCGAGCACCCGGCGAAGCTCCTGGAGAGACCCCGGTCGAGCTCTAAGGCAGAGGAGGAGCGTGGCAGTGCCCCCTCCCTCAAGGATAAGGCGGTGAGCGCACCTAAGGTGGTGAAGGCCTTGATCCATTCGACCAAGCCCTCTATCGAAACGGTCGCGGCGGCCCTGGCCCAGCCTGTGGAGGCTGCACCAGTGGTGGCGGCCTCGGGGCCCAGAATCTCCCTGCCTCCTCGGAGGGAGTCTTCTTTCGTGCCCATCGATAGGACCCCCGTGAAACCCTCCGTGGGGAAGAAGGGGGGGCAGGGCGTCGTCGTAGATTCGGCCTCAACCTCAGAAGAGGAACTGATCGAGGTCTTAAGCCACGGCCTAGGCGTGGAACAAGACCAGCCCGTCGGAATGGGCCCCGACGCAGGTGACGACGACGACATCGTCGAGGATACCGACGGGGCCCCTGCTCGCCCGTCGGATTCCCCTCTGCCAGCGCCGCAAGACAACTCAGCGGCCATTTTGTTGGCTATACAGTCCTTATGCTCCGAGATAAGGACGAGACTACCGTTACCGACGGAGGAACCTCTCCCGTCGGGGGATCCAGAACCGGGGCCTTCTGGTGTTCCCCCTACCAAGAAAAGAAGGATTCATCCACCGCCTCCTTTTCAACCGTCGCGCCCCGTCCAGCCCTCCTCCCCGTCCACCCGAGGGGATGATACGGGGACTGACACGGCAGCGACGGGTACGGACGACGAGGCATACAACGAGGATTTTCCGTCGTCGCCTCCCACCAGGGCTTCTCCGCCCGACGAGATTGGATCGTTCCACTCAATGATCGCCAGGGCATCCGAGCTTTTCCAACTCTGCCCTGAGGAGAAGAAAAAGGAAGGCTTCCTTTACCAACGGCGCGAGACCAAGAGGAAGACGGTCCTCGCAGTGCCCCTGTTGGACGACATTTGGGATGAGGGCCTTTCCCTCCTCAAGAACCCTTCCACGACGCCAGCGAAAAGAGACCGGTACGAGAAAAAGTACCGGGTCCCGGACTCGGCCCCCCTATGCCTCCGGGCGCAGCCTACCCCGGACTCCGTCGTCTCCGCGGCAGCCAGGAAGAAAGCGGGGGGGGGGGTGCGGCCTCCACGTCGACTTCCCCGCCGGACGGCGAGGGAAAGAAATTGGATGCCATGGGACGCAGAGTCATCTCGTCGGCGGCGACGACGATTAAAGCGGCCAACGCCTTGGCTATCGTGGCCCGCTACGACAGGGAACTCTGGTACAAGATAGCTCCCCTGCTGGATTTTCTGCCGGACGACAAGAGGGCGGAGGCCCTTGAGATCCTGCAGGAAGGTGAGGTGGCCTCGGACCACGCCATCACCGTGGCGACGGACATCGCCGACACTGGGTTCCGCCAGATGGGCAACGGCGTTTGCCTTCGACGTCGCGGATGGCTCAAGGCTACGGACTTTCGGCAGGACGTCCAGACCAGGGTCCTGGACATGCCCTTCGACGGGAACAACCTGTTTGGGAAGACAGTGGACGATTCCCTTCAGGCCATCAAGGCGGATACTGAGACGGCCCGGGCCCTTGGAGTACTGCAGCAACGGCGGACGCCCTTTCGGAGCGGCGGAGGCAAGGGCGCCTCCAAAGGTTCCGGCGGCGGTTTCGCTTCCTACCGTCAAGCGGCCCGCTCGTCGTCGCAAGAGGCCTACAGAGGACGAGGCAAGTCTGGCGGACCCCGCCGTCGTCGCCAAGGAGGCCAAGGCGGCAAGGCCGCGTCCAAGCAGGATTGAACCGGCCGTGGGGTCGGGCCCCCACCGAAGCACCCCGGTGGGAGGCCGGCTGGCGGGCTTCGTCAGCGTGTGGGAGTCCATCTCCACCGACCGTTGGGTGCTGGACGCCCTGGCCCGGGGCCACGCGCTCGAGTTTCAAAGAAGGTGCCCGCGCGTCCCCCCCGTGGCCAGGAAAGAACTTCACGTCCCTCAACTTCTCCTGGAGGTAAAGGCGATGCTCAGAAAGGGCGCCATCGAACTCGTCCCAAAGAGGCTTCGGGGCTCCGGAGTCTACTCGCGTTACTTCCTCGTGAAGAAGACGGGAGGATGGCGCCCCATCCTGGACCTGCGACGCCTGAACAAGCTCATCAAGGCGCAGAAGTTCCGGATGGTCACCCTCCAGCACGTCCTGGGTCAGCTGGAGGAAGGAGACTTCCTATCGTCGTTGGATTTGGAGGATGCCTACTTCCACATTCCCATCCTAAAGGGGCACCGAAAATTCCTCAGATTCGTGGTCCAAGGGCGTCATTACCAGTTCAAAGCCCTTCCCTTCGGACTGCGGTCGGCACCCAGGGTTTTCACCAAGTGCCTCGCACCGGTGGCGGCGCAGCTGCGCCGCGAGGGGATTCACGTCTACCCCTACCTGGACGACTGGCTCATCCGCGCCAAGACGAGGGAGCTCGCCGTGGTCCACACGGCAAGGACCGTCCAACTCCTCACGGACCTGGGATTCTCCGTGAACTACGCCAAATCCCACCTGGTGCCCGCGCAAGTCGCACTGTTTCTGGGAGCGAGGCTCGACACAGTGTCCCTTCTGGCCTCCCCGTCGGAGGAGAGGACCAGGACCATCCTGGGCAAGGTGCAACGGATGTTGGTGGCCGACGCGGCCAAGGTGAGGTCCATCAAGTCCCTCCTCGGGATGATGTCTTCCTGCATCTACCTCATTCCCATGTGCAGGCTCCGGATGCGCCCGTTGCAAGAGTTCCTGGATGCGCGCTGGATCCAGACGACGGGCAGCTTCGAGGAAAGGATCAAGCTCGACGAGAGTTTCCGACGAGCGATACGGTGGTGGGGCACCCGCGCGCATCTGACGGCGGGCATGGACTTCCAGACCCCAGCCCACCAGGTGACTGTGACCACGGATGCCTCCCTAGAAGGGTGGGGAGCGCACACCGAAAATCTGCACGCAAGGGGACTCTGGCTCCCGACGGAGAAGTCCCTGCATATCAACGTCCTGGAGCTCCGTGCAGTGTTTTGGGCCCTCAGGTCCTTCCTTCCGTCCCTCAAGGGCAAGGTGGTGAGGATCTTCACCGACAACACCACCACCATGTTTTACATCAGGAAACAGGGCGGAACCAGGTCCCCAGCGCTGTCCAAGGAGGCGCAGGACCTGTGGCATTGGGCCGTCGCCCAAGGGATTCTTCTGGTGCCGTTTCATCTGGCAGGGATAAAAAACACCATCGCCGACTCACTCAGCAGGGAGCTGCGCTCGTGCCACGAGTGGGAACTACGGCAGGATCTGGTGGATCGCCTCTTCCGACGGTGGGGCACACCCCAGATCGACCTGTTCGCGACGGCGACGAACACCAAGTGCCGGAGGTTCGCCAGCAGGTTTCCCCAGACGAGGAGCATGGGCGATGCTTTCTCGTTCCCCTGGGAGGGCCTGTTCCTCTACGCGTTCCCTCCCTTGCCTCTGCTAATCCGGCTCGTCAACCAGCTCAAGAGGTCACGGTGCAGGATGATCCTCGTCGCACCTGCGTGGCCGAGGCAGATATGGTTTCCGGACCTTCTGGACTTGTCGGCGTCCCCGCCAATCAAGCTGCCGGCGGACGCGGATCTACTCTCCAGGGAAGGAGGCGCCATCCTCCACCACGACCCGAAGTCGCTGAGCTTGCAGGCCTGGCTCCTGCAGCGCTAGAGTTTGGAGGATACGACATACCGGCCGATTGCAGAGAGGTTCTTGCAAAGGCCAGGGCGTCCTCGACTCTTAAATGCTACGGACACAAATGGAAGAGGTTTTCTGTCTGGTGCCACGCACAGAAGATTAACCCTCTACGGATTACGGCTCCCCAAGTGCTGCCGTACCTGCTGACGCTGGCCAAAGCTGGTCTGGCACACGCGTCCATCAAGATTCATCTTGCTGCGATCTCCCGATACACCAGAACCACGGGCCGGACGTCCTTGTGGTCTCATCGTCTGGTGAAAGAGTTCATGAAGGGACTGTTCAGATCGTTCCCGCCGGTGAAGGCTCCGGCCCCGGCGTGGGAGCTCAACGTGGTGCTGACCAAACTCATGGGACCTCCGTTCGAGCCTCTGCACTCGGCCCCGTTGAAGTTTCTATCGTGGAAAACAGCTTTTCTCGTGGCCATCACCTCCGCACGACGAGTGGGAGAGATCCAGGCCCTTTCCTGCAAAGCCCCGTACTTGACTTTCCACGACACGAGGGTAGTGCTCAGGACGCACCCCTCCTTCATGCCCAAGGTACCGTCGGACTTTCATCTCAACGAACCCTTGGTGTTACCTGTGTTCTTCCCGTCGCCTTCGTCGCCGGCTGAGAGGACTTTGCACTCGCTGGATGTAGCTAGAGCGCTGAAGTTCTACGTGGACCGCACGAAAGGTTTTCGGAAGACGTCACAACTCTTTGTGAACTTTGGACCTGTCAATCAGGGGAAGGCTCTCTCGAAGGCTTCCATCTCCAGATGGCTCTCCGGCTGTATCATGTACTGTCACCGGTTGGCAAACCGACCGCTGCCTGGCCGTCCGAGAGCCCATTCCACCAGAGCGATCGCAGCTACCACGGCGTTCCTATCTGGTGTGCCCCTGCTGGACATATGCAGGGCTGCTACGTGGAGGTCGACGCACACCTTCACGAAATTCTACTGCGTCGACCGGGATTCCAGGGAGGAGTCCAGGGTCGGCCAAGCAGTGCTGCGCAACCTGTTCGCCTGAGGTGAGCCTGGTGAGGAGGTAAGATGCTTAATGTTGAGTTGATGTGATGCTTAATGTTGAGCCTTTGCCACCTCCCGTGGTTGTGCATGTGTGTACTGCTATGTATTCTTTATTCATGAGCATGTGAATCCATGCCAGACCCCATGCTGGAGAAGGAACAAGTTACTTACCTGTAACTGTTGTTCTCCAGCATGGGTCTGGCATGGATTCACATGCGAACCCTCCCGCCTACCCCTCTGCGGCTCTTCACTTGGTCATACTGCCACTTCACGTGCTTCCAAATCTGAAGATGGCTGCCAGAGGCGGTGCTTAGGTAGAGGGCAGTCATTGGCTGTGGTCAGTATGACGCAGAGACCAGTGATTGGTTATTACTACGAAAGACAGATCAGAAACGAAACTGATACTGGTTTTTTCTTTACCGAGGATTCCCAGCCTGACGACGGGGAATATTCATGAGCATGTGAATCCATGCCAGACCCATGCTGGAGAACAACAGTTACAGGTAAGTAACTTGTTCCTTGTCGATGAGGGAAGTTGGAGAGAGGTAAGACCCAAAAATCCATTACCACTAGTAAACGTACCTCAGACGAGTGGAGACCATCATCTCGACGTAGAAAACACTCCTGCTCACGATCTCGGAGCAGATTGCACCGTTAATCCGCTTCGATGCACAGTAAAAAAGGCGTCCTAGATCACCTTCCACCTCATCCTCCAGTTCACCGGAGAGAGTTACATGTCCCACTAAGCACAGCTCCCCGGCTCAGTGGGAGGATTTCCATAAAAAAATGCTGAAGGTTTTTGAGAACTCGGCCTTGCCCCCCTCATAGACGCGATACCCCATGAGAAAAAATGGTAAACATAAGAGCCGTGAGTCTTCCACCTCAGCAACAAAAAAATAATCCACAAGAGCATCAAAAACCCTTGAGTCAAGATAAAGCCACTCTGACGTACAAAGACGTAGTCACCATTGACTCGCATATCGAAGCCGAAGACTGCGTCATCGACGCCCTCGGCGACTCTGTCGAAGGAGAGGTCATCGACGCCTAGAGCGTCAACCCCCTCGACACCAGACGGTTCAATACCCTCGACAACTTCATCGAAGACGTCGATGTCAAAGTCTATTTTATCAACGACCACGAAGCCAATCCCAAATTCATCGACGCCAATGACATTCACATCGACGATTACTAGTATTTCTCCACCTATAGTAACTTCTATTGCCCCTTCTTCATTGGAGCTATATACCTTTGTCCCGCTCAGATTACTTTAAAACCTTATCCTCAATTTATGAGGAAGAAGAGGATTCTGATGCAGAAAGACCCTTTGGTCTGAAGCGTATGAGGCCTTCCATACCTGAAGAATTTGTCTCAGAAGAGACCAGATTGAAAGACCTGCAAGAGTCCTGAAAGGAAGCAAGCGGGATAGATACTTCCCCAGAGGTTGATTTCAATAAGCCTGAACTAGGGGATCATGCAGACACTTATGAACAGGGTGATGGAATATATGGGGTGGTCTAGGCCCACACCTGTATACGAGCAAGATGACCTCACCGACATACTTGATAAGGGACCACAAGAAGATCCTATCGTCCCCTTTCACAAGGCCTTACAAAAGAAGGTGTCTACAAACTGGAAAACGCCAGAGGTGATCCCTGCAGTCAGCAAAAGACTGACAGCAAAATATAGGGCATCAGCTGCAGATCCCCTATACTTGTCAAAACACCCGACCCAAGAAAGCTTAACTGCAACTTTGTCAGGTAAACAGACTGCATACCCTACAATCCCGCAGGATTGTGATGATAAAAGTTTGATGCCATGGCCAAGAAAGTTTTCTCGGGATGCAGCATGGCCCTGAAGTCTGCTAATGCCACATGCACGCTGGCAAGATTTAGCCTGAAGGGGAGGAGAGAGACGGTTTCTTGAACTTTATCAAGGACGGAAAGGATGCTATGTATGAGTCCCTCCAGACCGGTCTCGACTTTGTTGACAGCATCATCAGAGCTATGGCGGCTAGTAAAACAATCCGCAGATTTGCATGGTTCCGGAAGTCTGGATTTGCTCCTGACGTACAATCCAGACTTCTGAATATGCCCTTTGACGGCACTCATCTATTTGGCAAGAAAGCTGATGACAGTTTGGAGAAGTTGCAAACTTCCAAGGTGGCAGCCAAATCCCTTGGAGCTGCTATAAGACAAACTCTGAACCGCCCCACAGGTGCGCCCTGGAGGGGTAGGTCATTTCGCTATTATTCTGCATTCAGATTAGGCAGAGGACAGCCAGCTCAAAGAGGCCAGAGACATTTCCCCTGTGGTGGACGGGGTAAAGGTACTAAGACCCCAACAGCAGGTGCTGCTTTACCCACAGCATCTGCGTCAGCCGCCCCAAAACCTCTCTGAGGTCTTACATCACAAAACGTCAGTAGGAGGCAGGTTAACTCAACATCTGACAGAATTGCAGGCTATTACTTCAGATGCTTGTGCATTGGAAACAATTGCCCAGGGTTACTGCCTGCCTTTCCGACGCATACCTCAGAGTCATCCACCGGGAAACAACTCTTTGAAGTTTTCAGACCCGCTCCTTATGCAGGAGATTCTAGACCTGCTAGGGAAAGGTACTATAGAATCGGTACCTTTAGTGGAGAGGAACAAGGGTTGGTACTCCCCTTATTTTCTAATTACGAAAAAGGACGCAGGAATGAGACCCTTCTTGGAATTATGAGAATTCCTCAGAAAGGACAAGTTCAAGATGGTTACCCTTTCTTAGATCCTTCAGGCCCTCCAGCTTCAGGATTGGTTGGTATCTCTGGACCTTCAGGATGCTTACTTTCATGTGCCAATCCATCACAAGCACAGAAAGTACCTGAGGTTCGCCATTGGCAGCTCTCACTATCAGTTTTGGGTTCTGCCATTTGGGCTAACCTCCGCCTGAGGGTTTTCACCAAGCTAATGGCAGTTGTGGCAGCGAGTCTCGGGAGAGGGGGGATTCACGTCTATCCCTACCTGGACGATTGGTTGATCAGGGCCAGTTCCCCGGAACAAGTGCTGGATCATCTAAACCATACATGCCACTCCCTCCACAGGCTGGGCTTCTCCCTCAACTTCAAGAAGTCCTACATGATACCATCACAAAGACTCCAGTTTATCAGAACAGTCTTGGATGCCATCCTGGTAAAAGCCTCGCCACTTGAGGGCTCAAGACATTCTACAGATGGTCCCAAAATTCGAAAATGCCCAACATCTCCCGGCCTTCAAATTTCTGAGGTTGCTCGGCCTGATGGTATCCTTCATCTTTCTGGTGCCACAGGCTCGCCTGAGAATGAGATCTCTTCAATGGGCTCTCAGCACCCAGTGGTCACAGTTCTCAGGAAGTATATCCGATCTTTTACAAATCCCAGACAGAGTCTCACTGGACCTTCAGTGGTGGGCCTGTCGGGAGAACATCTTGGAAGGAAAACCTTTTTGGCAACCACGGCCGTAGATAACAGTAGTGACAGATGCCTCACTCAAGGGGTGGGGAGCCCATACCAACGATTCGACCATCAGCGGTCCTTGGTCTCCATCAGAGTCCAAACTACATATCAACCTTTTAGAGCTGAGAGCAATCAGACTAGCGCTGAAGGCCTTTCTGCCCTCTGTACGGGGCAAGAATGTCCTGATAATGACGGACAACACAGTGGCCATGTACTACCTCAACAAAAGAGGAGGTGTAGGGTCACTACCACTGTGCAGAGAGGCAATGCAGTTCTGGTTCTGCGCAATACAAGAAGGAATATCTCTGTCGGCAGTTCACCTAGCTGGAGAGAAGAACACGGCAGCGGACGCTCTGAGCAGGCAGAGCACAGTCTCCCACGAGTGGAAATTAGCTCAGGAAGTCCTTCAAGAGATCTTCAACCTTTGGGGAACCCCTCAAGTGGACCTATTTGCAACCCTTGTCAACAGGAAGTGTGAACTATTCTGCTCAAGGGAATTTCCCTCTGAGAGGAGCTTTAGGACAGGCGTTTGTGGTGGACTGGGAATTTCCACTCCTGTACGCGTTTCCTCCAGTCCCCGTCATTCCTCACGTAATAAGGAGGTTCAGGAAATCCATGATCCTAGTTGCCCCGGATTGGGCCAGAACGTGATACCCAGACCTTTTACACATGTCCATTTGTCCTCTGATTCGTATTCCACAAAGAGAGGCTCTACTCTTGCGAGAGGAGGGTCAGGTTCTCCATCCGGATATCAGGACTCTCAGCCTTCACGCATGGTTTCTGAAAGACTGAGGTACAAAGATTGGGACCTCCCGGACGACGTAATGGAGGTGTTGTTTTCGGGCTTGAAGGCCAGCAAACAAATCCTTATAACGCTGCCGTTGGAACAAGTTCTGCAGCTGGTGTAGGCACAAAAATGTTGACCCTTTTTCATGTAATATTCCAATGGTGTTATCCTTCCTTTTGCACTTAGCAAATCTAGGGCTACAGGTAGCAGCGCTGTCCATCTTCAAGCGCACCGCTGAGGAACCCTCATATTTTAAAATGCCCTTGGTAATTACATTTTTGAAGGGGTTGACCAATGTTTAGCTCCCAACTCCTTTTCAAGTTCATCTGTGGGACCTAAATTTAGTCTTACAATTTCTAATGGGTACTCCTTTTGAACCCCTTCATTCATGCTGGTTGAGATTTCTAATCCTCAAAACTGTCTTTTTGGTGATAATAACTTCTGCCCGAAGGGTGAGTGAGTTACAGGCGAATCCTGCAAACCTCCCCACACTGTCTTTCATAATGATAAAGTCGTCCTACAAGTGAAGCCTAATTTCCTCCCAAAGGTTGTTTCGGAATTTCATATCACCCAAAAAATAACCTTGCCTTCCTTCTACCCTCCTCCTCATCCGGGGAAAGAGGAAGAAAGGATACACAGGCTTGACGCAAAGCGTGCTTTGAGTTTCTCTATTAGCAGACTAGCAAAACTAAGTCAAACTGACCAATTGTTTGTGGGATACACAGGTCATAAGATGGGCCTAGCCATCACCAAGCAAACCATTTCTAGATGGATCATTCTATCTATTGTGTAATGTTACAAATTGGCAGGTAAAGACCCTCTGGAGCATCTGAGGGCTCATTCAACCAGGGGTATCACAGCTTTGTCAGCTCTTCAAATGGGAGTTCCAGTAAAAGACATTTCGCAGCTGCCACATGGCCGTCTGCACACACCTTTACGAGGTTCTATAGCTTGGATTCCTCCACTAGTCAAGAGACTAAATTCGGGAAGGCAGTATTGCATTCTGTGCATACTTAAAGAATTACATTTGTACTTCCTCCTCCTATATACATTACTGCTTTGGGAGTCTATCAAAGATAAGGAATACGTGGGAGGACACAATCCATTCGAAGAACAAGTTACTTACCCTTGGTAACGTTCTTTCGACTGCATGTTCCTCCCACGTATTCCTTATCACCCCTCCCATCCTTGCCCGCAGTAAAACTTCCCTTGTAATTGCAGTCTGCGCTCTCTCATGGGTAGTAACAGTCTCATCCTGGACAATGTCTAACACTTTAAAACGGAACTGACCAACGGACGCTACGCGCGACTACTTATAGCCGTGATGCCGCTGTTGTCGAGACTGTAGCCCCGAGGGACATCGACTCGACAGGCATCGACGCGCAGCGCCCTCTACTGAAAAACATATTCCAAAGCAGCAAGCTGGATATAGGAATATCAAAGATAAAGAATCCATGGGAGGAACATCCAGTCAAAAGAACGTTACCATGGGTAAGTAACTTGTTCTTCTTTTTCTTCTTTCCTTAGCATTCTTGCCAAAAGTCTGTACGCTTTATTTGCCTTAATATAGTACTTCTGTTTGAGGTGTATAAGGGTCCTCTCTGCTCTGTTAGTTTGTAGTGCTTCAAGTTGGCCTTTCATTGTCCTATATTCCTTTCTAATCGCACCTGAGGATTTTTCCACCATTTTAAGCATGATTGCCTTCAGCTTATAATCTAGGTCCTTCTCTAGCTTCCTGGTTTCTCTGTCCCACCGAGCCTTTATCGCTGTTATCTTCCCTCTTATAGTAGCCTTAAAAGCATCCCAGATTGTTCGTGGGTCAACCACCTGGGTTTCATTTGTTTGGAAATAATGGTCTATCCCCTCCCTCAATTCTCCCCTCATGATTTCACCCTTGAAAATGTCTGCTGGGTTTCTCCATTTCCAAAGCCCTGCTAATTGTTTTGGTTGTGTGATTGTCAAAGTGATGGGAGCATGATCCAAGCATGATCCGATGGGGCGATGGCTCCCACTTCTACCTCCGTCACTCGTCCTAGCAAGGGCCGTGACACCCACATATAATCAATCCTTGAAGCAGTTCTATGTGTCTACCAGTGGCAGGTTTTCCATTTTCTCCCGTAGTTCCTTCAACGGTTTGTGTTGGGTATGGTAAATTCTAGCACTCCTGTCCCTTACTGGATGCCACGCTAAATTGAAGTCTCCGGCGAATATTATGTTGCCCTTGGCAAACCCTTCTAGTTTCTGCACCAATGCTTGTATGAAGCGGTCTTATCCCGAATTGGACCACAGAGTGATGCTATTGTTATTATCTCCCCCCCTCCCTGGAGCATTATTGCTATGAACCTGCCATTGGTGTCTTTGCTCGTTCCCATTATTCTCAGGTCTAGATTATTTTTCATTGCTATGAGAGTGCCCCCTTTCTTCCCCAGGTTATTTGATTGTTGTATTCAGTCATAGACCTGTATTCTAATGCTGTGCTCATCTGTCTCTTGTATATGTGTTTCCTGCAGGGCGATTAAGTCTGGGTTCTTCCTTGCCAGAAAATGTTCCAGTTTTTTCCTCTTAATTGGCAAGTTCAGCCCTTTGATATTTAGGGATATAATTTTTAAGGACCTATCCTTAGCCATTGATTACAGGTAGTCTGATTGCTCCCTTTCCATGGGTGGCGTATTTGACCCTCTTCTGACCTGGTTCCCCCTGTCTCCCCCATCCCCCTGTCCCCCCTCTCCCCTCACTCGGGGTGGCTCAACCGGCCTTTAGCCCCTCCCGAATCTACTCCTCAGGTGTTGCAAACCTTTCCTCCCCCAGTGCCCCCTTTGGCAGGTCTTCCCTGACCCATGTGTCGATCCAAGATTCCCTCCCTCCGCCCCTCCATCCCCATCGCGTATGCTGCCTTTACCCCTCCGCAGGCGCTCTTAATTCTTTCTCGTAGCTGTGGGAGTTTTACCTGTTGGAACCCCTCTCCTGGGGCTCCGATTCATGTGCTGAGTCTTTTGCCGGGGGTCTCGGGTGCTGTGGGCCCTTGCCTTTCGCATTGATTCCTGAGTTGACCATTCCCATGCCTTCCTTTTTGGGTGGTCCTTTCCTGGGCTCTGCGCTTCGCTCTGTGTCTGTTCCGCTTCTATGCTGAGTATGTCCACCCCTTCCTCCATCGTGTTAATTCTTCTTTGACTTTTGTCCACTTCCAACAGGTGGCCGAATGAGAAAGTCCATTTATATCTGATGCCTCGCTTCAGTAATTCTTGCACTATTGGGCGCATCTGCCTTCTTTTAGTGAGCGTAATTTGGGAGAGGTCCTGATATAGCTGGATCGTAGCTCAGTTGAATATGAGGTTGTCAGATTGTCTGGCTTCCATCAAAACTTTCTCTTTCTGCGTATATTTCTGTATAGCTACCTTCTAGGGCGGCTTCACTGTAACCCTCAAGTAAGCATCCTTAATCTCTCTTTCAGCGCCCCGATGTCTGCGGGCTAATTGTGCGCTTTACAAATTCAAATAAATAAATAGCTACCAGGACATCTCTTGGCCTTGCTCTCTTTGGTCCCACTCTGTGTACCTTGTCCACCAGGATTTCATTGGAGTCCGAGAGGTCAATCAGGGTTGCAAACATTTGTTTTACTGATAGTTGCAGCTCTGCTTCCCTCACTGTTTCGGGAATTGCCTAAACCCTGATGTTTGCCCTCTTTGACCTGTTTTTAAGGTCTTCAGTCTGGATTTTCAGGCCCTGGCAAGGTGTTCCATCATGTCCTCTACTTTGAGCGTCGTTCTCCAGCTCCTGCAGGGCTGTTTCATTAGTATCTACTCTTGCTTCTAGTGTATTTAGGTCACTCTTTACTTCCTTTAATGTACCCGTCAGTTACTCCTTCATTTTGTTGTGCTTGTATCATGTTTGCCATCCTGTCTCCGATGTTCTGAAAGCATTGTTCCATGAATTCTTTTGTGACCCTTCTTTCATCTTGATCTTCTTCCTGGGGGAGTTCTTCCTCGCTCTTGCTGCTCCCATGTCGCTATCTGACTGGGGTCCACCCTCTTTCCTCCACATTTTCTGTAGTGCACCTTCAGGGTTCTTTTTGTTTCCTTTCATTGGGGCCTGGGGGGGGTCCTTCCCTCTGTTTTTCGACATTTTAACTGGTCTCCGGTGTATCCGGTCGTAGAATTGCACTTCCCTGTGTGGTGTCTCTATCTTGCCGCTTCGGCCACACTGGTATAGCTGCTCAAACTAGTTGTTTCCCTCTTTATTGTTGGGGCTTGCATCCTCTCCTGGTTAGCCTTTGCCCCTTCTGTTGGGGGGTGGGTCTCAAAGCCTCCCCTTCTTCTGTGTCTTAGATTGGGGCCCCCCAGCCTGCTTCCTCCTGCCTTCTTCTCCGAATGGCCCTTGCCAAGGGGGGATGTTCCCCTTTGGCCCCCTGCCTCTATGGAGCCAGGTTGAGGTACATGCAGTTCCTGTTGTTTATATGCTCAGGTCTTTTTATGCCGGATTGGCTGCCTTCCTTCACTACGGCGCCCTGTGCACTGGGGGATGAATTTGTGGAGTGCCGTTGACTGTTGCCCCTCTGCTTTAGTCTCGTGGCCTCCTTTGATTTCGTTTCTGGATGGGGAGTGTTTACTGTGCTGCGGTGCTAAGTTATAGGCATGCCATCTTACCGTATGTTCTCCCGAGACAGCTTGCTTGATGTGGTCTCCGCTCTTCCGTCCCTCGCTGAGTCGTGCTCCCCTGAGCCTTGCCACTGCTCCGGTTTGTCCGGGGTCTTCCTTGCTTTTACTCGCTGCTTTATGGATCCTTTGAGCTTTGCCGTTGCCCACCGCTCCTCTGGTGGGACCCGCTCTCCTCCCTCTGATCTGCAGCGATACTCGGCTTCACCTTCTCCTGCCCCCCGGCTGGGTCCGCTCTTCTCCGGGCTTCCCGCTGTACACGGTCCGGCTCTGGCTCCTCCTCTACTTCGTGGCACCTGGGCCGCTCTGGGCGAGAGCATCTCCCTTCACTCTCTGCCTGGGGCCCGCGGTCTTAGCTGTCTACTCTGCTGCCCCGACTGCTCCACTGCCCCTCCACTCGGCTTTGGGTTCTTTTGCAGGTCTCGGCGGGATTAGCCACCGGACCATCACAGCTCCACATCATCCCTCCTGCTGGCTCTCCCTGTGTCGGCTGCTGCACAGCAGCCGGCCCAGCCTCACTGAAGCGTCTCGCTGTGTTCTCTCCCTCTCCACCACTCAACCACCTTCTCCGACATCGGTCTCATCCGCGGCTCCTTTAATTTGCTCAAATGTGCCTTGGAAGGGGATTTTAGCTTTGTATTCCCTTTCCTAGCGTGGTGGGAATGTGGAGAGCACCGTTTCACAGTGTTCTCACCCCAGTGGCCATCTTGGATCTCTCGTCTGTAACTCTTTTTGCACAGAATCCCAGTCAATGTTTGGCCAGTAGAGAAAACTCCTCACTCGCATAAATTAGTTTAAAAAAATTGATTAGCAGAGTTTGCAAATTCAAATGTTCTTGATTAGAAACAAACCCATTTGATTAGCAGTGTTGTACTCATATTTTTAATGTCACCAGAAGGTATTTATACCCAAGACATAACATGGGCATCAATACAGCATTTGTGTGTACCGCTGAAGTAATACATTAGTGAGAGGAGCCAAGCCTTCCACGTTCTTTCAAATTCTGCTAGACCTGCAGATCGAGTAACTTAGTTTACCTACTCGACCTAAGAGAAGTGCAACAGATGACAAAAATGTAAATGCCCTTTCTGTAAAATGGCATGTCACCACAAATCGACTTTGTTTGGCACATTGCTGCCACCCATATACCACCCATTCACATTGAAACTTTTATTTGACATTTATTGCAAACGAAGTAAATCTATATATATATAAAAGTGGAAATGTTTGTTTGTGGCAAAGCGTTGTTCATTATACAATTCTACACTGTTTCACCAATCTACACCAGATTTTGCATAGTTACCTGTTAGGCCCCTCAGACATTGCTGGCTGCATGATATTTGGACACCCCACCCGGTTCCCCAAATTTCAGCACAAGTCAAAATGTGTTTGTGGGTTTGTGGCTTGGCGAAGTATTGTTACTTATACAGTTCCACACTGTTTTACCAATCTGCACCACATTTTGCGTAGTTACCTATTAGGACCTTCCAGAGATTACTGGCTACATGACATTTGGACACTCCACCCTAGTCCCCCGATTTCAGCACAATTCAACATTTGTTTGTGGGTTTGTGGCTTGGCGAAGAGTTGTTCCTTATACAATTCCACACTATTTCACCAATCTGCAACAAATTTTGCATAGTTACCGGTTCGGACCCTCCGGACATTACTGGGTACATGACATTTGGACAACCCATCTCTTTCCCCGGATTTCAGCACCTTCAGACGAGACGTTGCCTGAAATAGGTGAAACATCATTGAGGTCGTAGGTGGGACGGGCCCGACAAGAGGAACAAAATGCGAGGTCCAGGCCCTAGGATGCACGGTTTCCAAGAAATTTGCACTGCAACAAACTGCACCACGCCAGGGAGATGCGACAGGTGGGGAGAGAGCACAGAAGGTCCCAGTATGCAGCAGCACACCAACTTTCACCTTCCCCCAGTGTTTGCTCTGGGGTATGTCAACCAGCCACACATGCCCATTCTCAGTGCAGTTTACCTGAGGGTGCAAAGCACATCAAGCGATAAGCGACACAGAAAAATGACCTACAGGATCATTGATTTTCAACAATTGATGAGTGTTGTCATGTCTGTCCACACAACCCGTTCGGAGAACAGGTACTTTTTGCTAGTGTTAAATGAAAGTTTCAAACATCCCTTGCAAATGGTACTCACCCTTCATAAAATCTACTCCACTATGCGAGTGGGAGAGTAGACTTTGTGAACCCTGTAAGAGTGTCTGTAAAATGTGAAAGGTTACCTGCATTAATGGACACAAATAAATATATATGAGAAAAGGCTCTGAAAAGAGTTTGGCAAGCTCTCTCCCACAGGTTATAATATATAATGCAATCATAATAAGAGCAAAGTGTGCTCTGCAGACTACATACACTGTATGGTACTGCAGTAGATCTGTAGATGTACAGACTGGATGGAACTGAACCCGTGTAACCAACAATAGGCCCTTTAAGAGGAGGTAGCAATATTTTGAGATGGATGGGGATGCAGAATATACGCAAACATCAATAATCAGATTGACTCAGGAAGTTGGCAAACTACGTCTGTTTTAATATCAATTATCTAAAAAAGGGAGTATGACGAACATCAACGAACATCCGCTTGATCTTCTCACTCAGGGAGTTTCATAAAAAACATAGTTTATATAGTAAAAACTCGTCATCATTGACATCAGTCTACGTGGCAAACTACAAAAACCTACTTGGGGAAAGTGATAGGTTTAAAGGGAACATCTAGGTATACTTTCCATACTTATTCGGGAAAGTGATTGGGTCTCTAACATCAGATGGGGCAACTAAGCACTCCTCGAGTGCAAGTCACTACGAACGTCATCAAATACACAACTTCCTATTGGTTATATAAACTATAGGACTCTCTATTACGTGGCCCTCTACAATTGGTTGGCACCCTCTGTAATATTCCACACACGCTAGCAGCACACAGGCTGGCACCCAGGTGCTGGTGGGCTGGTCATGACCATAGCTTCCCACCTAACTAGCTTGCCATCTATCATCACTCTTGCCGTCTGCCAGTCAATAGCTCAATTCAGTATCTATTTTCATCCGACCATGTGACTGGAGACCAGGTTTCAGAGCTTTTCTCTATTTAAAATACTATTAAATGATGAACCTCTGACGTCTTCAATGTTCTTGCTCCTCACCTCAGACAGAAGTTTGTTCTTTTCACACGTTTTGTAGATACTGCATGCACATCCAAGCCCACAGTGGCCTTGACTTCCTGGTGCTGGGCCAGCCAAGCCTTTTGTGAACCCACCTCTGTGATTAAGTTGTTTTCCAACTGCGCCACACTGAAAAAGCCTTTCTATTCAAGGGTCCAGACTCTGCTAAAGTGCGTTTTGGAACATCCATAGTCTATACATTCCTATGCATATACGTTGGTACATCGCCGCAAACTATTCACTACATAGCCAGCCTACTTTGTCTGCTCGCATTACTGCATCTATACAATTGTCAGTTCGCATTTTCTTCATAGTTTCTGAAGCATGAGCATCTTCATCTCAAACTCAAAATATTGCTCATCTTTAACACCTCCTCCTTAGATCTAATAGAATGTTTATGGTCTTCAGCCTATTTTCTGGATGTGTCTGCTCTGCTTCGCATGACGTCATTAGTCTTCTTTCTTGCTCGTTTATTTTCACACTTCCTCCGGGATTTCATTCAAATTACCATCATATTGTCGTGAGTGCATATATGGCTTCCGCAATGGGTATCTCACTTGCAGAATTCTTTTTGGTATAGGTATTTTCACTGGTACTGCACATGTCTCATACTCTGTCTCCCAACATATAGGCATCATGGGGGCAGAGCTTTGAGTGGGGTACTTGGCTCCACCTCTGCACTCCCCCCTCTGGGCGATTCATCGACCACTTTACCATCATCCTTCAAATCGAGACATCCTTGTTTGAAGAAATGCTTTTTTGGGACCCATATCTTTGACTCCTTTCAGGCATCCTGCTGATTTCACATGCTCACCTTTATTCCAGGACATAAGCATGCATTGTCCATTTTGACTGTATTCGATCCATTTCCCCACATGCTTCTTGTGGTTCTTTGGGTATAGGAACTTCGTTCCCTCAGGTGCATGGATTCTGGCATTGTTTGATCTCTTCATCTGTCAGTTCCTTAGTTTTCCATCCTGATTCGACATCAATCATAATCTTCATTCCTACAGCTTTCTTTGCAGTCTTCCTACATTGTGAGATTATTATCCCGATGACACAAAATCCAAGCAAAACCATCACTATCAGGGCTCCAAGGAACTTGAACATGTCCGCCATCATTGTGGAACCCATGAGAAGAATGATCCAAACCAACTGTCATCAGCAATGTCTTCCACTTCGTCTGTCATCTGGATGTGTAATTTCGTCAGCAGCGTTATGGCCTCTGTCAAGGTGCCATTCTCGTCATGATGAGAAGCTATGAATGTGCAACATGATTCTCTAATTTTGGCACAAATACCTCCATCAATAGCTGTGGTCATGTCCAGGACAAATCTGTTCTGAAGAGTCATCAGTCGTATGGCTCTCAGCCCTCCTTGATCGCATTGAATGCCTTATTATAGTGTTATTTGTCTGTAACAATTCCCACCTGGTTATCTGTAACCACTTAGTATTTTCTGCTGTCTGGATCCTGGGCATGAAGATTATTGTGAATATCAATGAGATCTGATTGAGTAATCTGTGTTCATATGGAATGGAATCAAAAGCTTCTATTGACTTAGCTGAAAAATAGTTCTCTCTCTTCATTCGATTATTCGATTTATCAGTTTAGCAGATCTCTCCTTCCTCGGGTGAGCATCTGCTTTTGGAAATTCACCAATGTTCAAGTCACTTTTAGGAATCACCAACGGTGGAACATGGACAGTCACTGTAGAATACCGTCCTCCCCAATCTCTGGGCAGCTTCATGTAAGCTTCATGTAAGCTCTAGACCCACAGGCCCAGTAGTGATCCATTATCACTGATGTTCCAATGTTCATTCCTGGTACATCAAAGACTTGACCACAATTTTGATTCTCTTCAACTTTTCTTGTGCCATTGTTTCTGAAACACAATTTTGCATTCTCCACAGGCACTATCTGTAAACGGCCTCCTTTATCTTCGACCCATGTCAGTAGTTTAGCAAGTCTTGCCCACAAAGGTATGCATCCGTTGTTGCGACCAATTACCACCCAGGCTCTGCAGATGACCACACCTTCCTCCCAGCTGTCTAGAGAAAGTACTGATCCCCAGATCTGCATCTGGCCTCTTTCCTTCCTGCTTTGAATTTCTTCTGCAGTTTTTCCTGGGCTCTCAAGCCTTCTGTTTACTTCCCATCTGATTCCATCTCCTTTCACTCCAGGTTGTTCATATCTTATCACATGATTTCTGGTGTGTGCTCTTGTGTTTGTTTCTTGGACATAATCATCTTCGTCTGGAGCTGTCCATTCTGTTGCCCATACCAAAGTTGCTGTTCAGCCCATGAACTGGCCTCTTGCCCGGCAGAGTGCTATGTGAGATAGGCAATGTGCTGTCTGAACATTTATTTCAACAGTTATGAATATCTTAGACTTTCCCTCACTATAAGGCAGGAGTGCACACACATATCATTCCTCCTCTGAGGTTCTTTTTCCTACCTCTTTCATGTGCTGATACCAGATGTTATTCCCCAAATGTGCTGTGCTATCTAGGTGGTCATTCAAATCATGATCATCCTCTCTTGCACTTCTCTTGGGTCTCTTTCTTGCCTCATGAGCTCTAATGATCATCTCATGAAGTATATCAGCATAGTTCCTTCTTACTGGAGTAATCATAGGGACATTTGTCAGTGTAATCAGTGTTTTTACATGTGCTACTGGTTTATGAACAATCACATAGGGCCTTGGCCTTCGTATAATTGCTATATCTGTACCTTCCTTCTGCGTAGGAAAATACATAGGAACTACTGCTCTCTTTGGATCAACATAATTAACAGTATGTATCATGAGAAACAGAAGAATAATGAATATGATACATGTACATATTATATACCAATGCATCCAACTCAGCAACAGTGGCTCCTCGCATGTTGCTGTGATCTCTCCTTGTTTGCCACATTATTATTATTGCTATCAATATTTCCCATCTTGCCTGTGATTACTTTTAAGGAAGGAAAAAATAACTTTAATCGGGCAAGTTTGTCAGGTGCTCATCTAGTAAACAAATTTGCTTGATGATTGTATCCGCCAATTTATTGAAGGTCAATTCCTGGGATCCCTCAGAAATACATGAGTGTTAGTATGTCATCCAACAAGATAAGGATGTTTGTGGATCAGAAAATAAAAGAGCATGCTAAGCAGTTTGTGGACATCTTCATCAGATAGAGCCATCTGTACTTTCCGTACAAAACACAGGTAGCTGGAGGATCTGCCCAATAATGGCTGCGAGCAGTCTCACAATAGGACAATTTTTAGGATCTTGCAGAAACAGGTGAATGTCACTAGTTCTCCCAACCAGTGCAGGATATGCACGAAGAATGAAGAGGAAAACAGCAAAAATCATCTGATGAGTGTTGCCATTAGACACCACCATGGGTGTCTCCAAAGAGAAATTCGGTAAGAAAGGAGTCAGGAAAATGCTCCCTCTTCCGAAAAGAAAAACGAATTTGAAATTTGGCATTTTTGTTCTTCAGGATATCAATGCCTCACAGTCCACGGTTAGCAAACTCCTGTGGCTCAAGAACAATAGCTTTTTCACTCCTTGCTTAGCAGGTACAAAGAGTGTCTCGAAGAACCACAGTCCAATGTAATCTTTATCTGTCTACTGGACAGTCTCTGCGTCCTTCTTCCTAGTCATCGATCTAGTCTGCAAGTGCTGAACTTCTTCTATGTTGCTTGCTTCCGAATTGGGTGGGGGTGCGGTGGTCTGCCCAGCGTAGATTTTTACATCCCCCACGTGCATCCATGCGCGCCTCCCTAGTACTTTCACTGCCGATGTAGTAATATCCTCCACTATGAAAGGGCCATTACATTTGGGCTCGTGCCACTTTCGCATAAAATTCCTAATCAGAATTTTGTCACCTGGAAATAGTCTAGGTATAGGTAATTCTTGAACTTTGGTTGCTGTATGGTCTTCATCTGTGTTCCGAGACTGGCACCCTGTCCATTTAACTTGATCTGAAATGACAGAGATACTTGTGGTCATACATGTTAAATAAGCACATAGCTGATTTCCTAGCAATTCTGCTGTTTTCTGGGCATCACTTCTAGTCCTCGGTGGAGGAGTGAGAGGCATTCTCATTTGCCTCCCTGTAACTAGTTCATGGGGTGTGAGGTGATGCTCAGAGCCTGGTTGGTTCCTTAATGCATATAATGCAAGGGGCATGCAATGCAGCCATCCTTTTTTCAATGTTAACTTTAGTTTGGCTATCCTCTCTTTGAAAAGACCATTGAGTCTCTCACATACCCTGTACGCTTGCAGGTGGTAAGCAGAAGAAATCTTATGCTTAATGCTCAATAATAAACGTATTTGCTCAAAAACCTCATTAACAAAATGTGGGCCATTATCTGATCTCAACACCTCCATATTCCCCATCTAGGAAATACTTTTCGGGCTAAAAACTTTGAAGCGCAAGTGGTATCAGGGTGTGTGCATGGACCTGCCCCTATCCACCTAGAGAAGGGGCACACCACCACTATCATATACCTATATCCTTTACAGACCAGCATCATATCAACATAGTCTATATGTAAAGGCTGAAATGGACCATTTGGTCAAGGAATAACTCCTCCGACTGTCCCCAGCGTTTGCCCAGCAGTAAACCTTTGACATACGATGCAATTTACTACATAAAAAGCAACATGTTCTAACAGGTTCGGCACAAACCAGTCCTCCACAATGGTTGCTCTGAGGCTTTCTCTAGTGACATGCGCAGGGTAGTGTAGCTGTTCCAACGCCACCCTTAATAACGCTACAGGCATCACCGGTTTACCAGTGCTTTCCTGTCGCCACAGTGCCTTGGAAGGGGATAAAGAACACCCTCACCGTGTCCACAGATATTTCTCATCCTGTGGGGCTCCACCTTGAACTTTTTCGACAAATGGTTAAAGCTTTCATTCACCATCATCATCACCACCATTCTTTCTTTCACATCAGGCGTATCTAAGCTCATTATATCAGGTGAATATGCAACTGTGTTTGCTTCTTCCTCTGCGGCTTAGTTTACACGTGAAATAAAATCTGCTCTCTTAGTGTGCGCTGCACACTTAACTACTGCAATGGCTACTGGGAGTTGTAGTTCTTTAATAAGTCTGTCCAATAAAGTGGCGTGCTGCACTGGAGTGCCGTCCGCTCTGAGGTAGCCCCTCCTTTTCCAACATGCTAGCCCTGCGTGCACAGTTGACATCACATCGGCGGAGTCACTGTACACTGTTCCTGGTCTGCGTGTTTCCTGAGTGTGACAATCAGCGCCACTAATTCTGCAGCCTTTGCTGAAAACTGAGATGGTAGTCGTACACTTGTCATTACTTCAGATTCCCCATTAGCCCTGTGTTTTACCACACCGGTACCTGAATATCTTTGTCCATCAGTTTGATCGATCTTCGAGGAATCATCAATAAAGAGAATCTCCCCTGCTGCTAGAGCATTTTCATTCACCCTCAGGATCTCATAACATTCCTCATAATTTGAGCAGTCATGTACCTGCTCGTCCTCTGCCAGTGGTTCAGCTACAAACGTGGCAGGGTTCACTGTTTTACATCTGACTAATTTAATTGCTTGATTTTATATAACCACCTCATAAGCAGAAGCTCTTTGAGAAGTCTGTGTACCTTTTTGGTTTCTCTAAAACGGCAAACAAAGCATGTTCAACAAATAACGTCATGGAACACCCCATTACTATGCTGGTAGGTTCTCAATAGCGAACGCAGCGGCTGCTAACAATTGTTCGCAAGGGAAGTGACCCCTCCTTACGGGATCCCACTGTAATATGCTAGAGGCTTGTACCCCAGCGTAGTTCTCTGCGTGAGCACTGCTGTCATGAATGTTCCAAAAATAAAAATAATTCCTCTGAATAATTGGGAATCCCTAAAACTGGAGCTGTGCAAATTGCCTTTTTTTAATTCATCAAACCCTTCCTCCATTTCCTCAGTCCATACAATATTTTCCTGATTCTGCTGTGGCTTTTTCAGGGCTCGCAACAGTGGTTGCGTGTAATAACTATAATCAAATACCCATGCTCTGACATAATTGCACAGTCCTAAAAACACCTCTTCTTGGCAGTACTGCAATTTCTCTTTGTCCACTTTATATCCCTTTTCTGCTAGTATAATCATTATCTGAACTGAGTCACATCTGCACTCTTCTTCTGATGTGCTGCATACCAGAATATCATCTACGTATTGCAACACAACACTTGGCAAATCAATATTGCCTAAGTCCATCTGCAGGACTCTATTTAAAATCAATGGAGACTCACAATTCCACTGGGGCAACCTTGTGCTTTTCAACTTAGTCTGACGAAAACGTAAATGATGTCAGATCCTGAGAATCTTTATGCAACAGGATTGAGAAAAATGCATTTTTCAAGTCAATCACAGTGAAATATTGCGTCTCAACAGGGATACTACATAGGATCATCGCCGGGTTGGGAACTAGAGGAAACTCGACCTCTACAATGTGGTTAATCAGCCTCATATCTTGAATTAAACGCCACAACTCCCCCTTAGATTTATTGATAGGGTGCAGAAGTGTATTTCAGGGTGACTCTGACGTCACAAAAATTCCCTGATCCATCATGGCGGATATTGTCTTAAAAATACCTTTGTCTGCCTCTTGAGACATGGGATACTGCCTTGCTCGTGGTAAAATTGCTCCTGGCTTTAGTTTAATCTTAACTTCCCCAACCCCCTTTAATAGGCCTATGTCATAGGGGCCCATAGTCCATATGGAAACTGGCACTTTCGCCATATCTTCATCAAAATATGCAGGACGCTGTCGCACTATCATCCTTTTCTGTGGAACCTTGCATCTTTCTAACCTAACCCAATATTTTATGCTCATCTCAAATTCTACCTCATAGTCTGACGGATCATCTCTAAATATGTCCTCATCAGTGATGTCAGTCAATCTGTGACCCTCTCCAATAGCAATCACTGTGCTCCATGATCTGCCATCATCATTAAATCCTATGAGCAAAGCCAATTCTCCTTGCACTACAACTTCTTGCAACTCTAAGGGAAAAACCGGCCCCCCCTCTTCGTCCATGGGAATCTCTGGCCTAAAGAGAAATTCATCAGGTATTCTCATGGTCTTACCCATGATACAAGGCAGCCATGTGAACAAAATGCGTACCCCATAGTAAAATACTTCTGCTTTTAATCGTACTCCTCGTATGGCTATTTGCCCTGTAAATACCATCGTAAGTTTGCCCATGTTTAAAAAATGTATTCCTGACGTTGAACACACTATGCCTTCATCAGTGAAAGAAATCGTCATGTTTAGTTTCGTCATTAAATCTCGGCCCAGCATATGAACTGGTGTCTGCCGTGAATACAACAATGGAACATACCTATCACATTCTCCTCTAGAGACTGGCAATTTTTCAGTAAAAGGAACTCTACTTGTAGCTTCTGAGAATCCTTGAGCATTCATGGCATTACCCGATAATGAAAATGTTCCCTCTCGTATACATGAGCGAGTTGCACCTGTATCTACTAAAAAAGAAAAGGATTTGCCTCCTATAGTGACGTCAACCCTAGGTTCTTCTTGAGGATTGGGAATCACAGATAATACTGAACATATCAAGTCACCCAGTGAGCTGTCCTATTGTGGGTACATACTTATTCCTGTGCCCGTGAAAGGATTCCCACCCTCGACAGTGACACTCCCTATCCTAGGAGTCAATAACTGTCCTGTGTTTGCGCTCTGCTGTATCTGCATAGGTGTGTGCTGAGACTGCGCTTGTGGCGGATTCAATGGTGCTTGCTGTAGTTGCAAAGCCTGTTGCATTTTCAGCGATTGTGCTTGATACACAGTCTGATCTTGGGCGATCCCGTCCCTACTTTGTGACTATATGCAGGCGGATAAGTGGTCCCCCCTCTGGAGAACTGCCCATTCTGTACATACCCTTGTCTCCCACATGTTCGCGCTATGTGCCCTTGCCCTGTCATTTCACATGTCCAACATACAGGAGGGAGTTTTCTGATTTGCCCTCCGTGCATGCCTTCATTATTATTCTGCATAGTCTGAAACCCACCTTGTTTACTCTGATAATTCCCTTGATTATTCTGAAAGCCTTCCCCTACCTCTTGGTATGAATCTGTTCCCTCCTTTATCAAACTGCAGTTGGTTATTCACCTGCAGCATGCCCGTTACTTGTTGTGATCCTGGCCCTTCTCCACTTGTTAACATCGCCCCTTCTATAGCATACTTCGATAGCTTCTTCTGTACTAGCTTAGCCTCCTCGAGCTTCCTAACATCGTCTCTGTTTTGATTTTTCTCCTAGAAAAGTCGACAATGATGCGCAATGGTCAGCTGTATTTCTGCCCATGGTTTTGCCCCCATACCCACCAGCTTCTTAAGCTGTCTCTGTACCTTATCTGATAGTCCCTGACATAATGTATGATAAAATTCAGGTATAGATTTTCCCAACGGTTCTCACGTTTTCAAAGACCACTGTTCTTGAAAATTCGGAATGTAAAAGAGCGGTTCCTCCCCTTCCTGCATCTTTCGTGCCATTATGGCTCCCATATCTGATGTATCAGGATATTGTACTCGAAAGCACTTTCCAGACTGCCGCTCTACAATTATTAAACAGCAAGCCATAGTGCTCTGTGTTCTTTGCGGTGACACTCGTGTATCCTGCTCTTGTCCAAATGTCATCAGCTCTCTCCCCAAGGATAGCTGCTAGAAGACCCTTAATGTCGCCTATGGCGAGCGTATTTCCTCCTGTCATTTTTCTAATTCATAGATCCATTTTCCGGCACCCAAAGTTAAACTCAGCAGTTTACACCTCAAATTATCCTTATCCATCTGGGGCCACGGTATATACTGTGGTCTGGCCCCCCCTTTTTCCAACAAAGGGAAATGTGAAATCCCAAAATCGCACTTGTCTCCCATCGTCTGCCCATCCATAGCGGGGACAATGGTTCTGCACTGTTTTCGTCCTGGTAATTACCTTAGCCTACTCAGATAAGGTGGCGAGTCCCCCCTCTCACTAAGAGGTCGCCTTTTAGGTCCATCTGGCCGCGCTAGGGGCTTTGGTGTCCTCGATTTAGGTAGGTCCAGATCCGACCATCTTCCCTATATGTCAGAGAACACCCCCACCGCGACCACATGCACTAGTGCTCTGCTCTCCACGGAAGGTTTCTCTTTCTTCGTCTGACATATCCTGTCCGCATCTAGTATGACTTCCCTCTTTCTCGTCTCTGTTTAACGTTAGTTTGTCCAAAGAGTAAGCTCTATGCTCGAGGCTAAACAGACCTCCCTCTTTGCCTCATGACTGAGCTCCCTCAAATCGATTGTCTTTTCCTTTATTTCTCGATTCACCTTTTGTCCTCATCTCCCTATAAGCTTTTTAGATTCTGTCGCCAATAGCTCGCATATCAAAATTATCTTCTAAGCCTACCCTAGATGGTCCTGGCATTGGTTCTTGTGTTGGGAAGAACTCCTCTATGTCCTCCCATGCTACTACTGGATTAGGTTCCATTAACTCTATGCGATCAATGTCGCATGCGCTTTTGCCTTATCTTGTGTTCCATTTCCTCGTCAAACTCTTTGTTCCTTTGCTTCCTCCCTAAACCTTTCTTCTTCCTGTCTTTTCACCTCTCTTCACTCATTTGCTCTATGCACTTCTTTATCTCTGCATCTTTGCATACTTTTGTCTCTTAATTACTGTTCTTCCTCTTCTCTTCTCTTTTCTAACCTATTTCGTTCTTCGATTGCCTTTTGCCTGTTGTCACACTTTCTTTGCTCTTCTGCTCTCTCCTGCTTTCTCAACTGTTCATCTTGATACAGTTGTTCCAGTCTGTCTACTCTTTCCTTTAGCCTTGTCGTCTTTTAATCATTTCTCTCATTCTGTCTTTTTTTATCACGTTCGTCCTGATCTTCCTTTTGCCTAACTTCCTCAATGCTTTTCCCATCAAGTTTGAGCAATATCTGACCTCCCATCCATTTGTTCGGTATGAACGCTAACTTGTCGTCTTTTCTTTCTCTCCTTTCCATCTTTTTATTTCTCTCTCTATATCTAGAGACATACCTGGTCGTTCACTTCTCTCCTTGTCCCGTGGGACTTTAGGGATCACATCTCTTTCTGGAGTCTTTTCGAGACTCTCGTCGCTGCTACATGAAGGCGACTTGCGTGTCTGGTTGCTATTCCCTGTCGCTGCCTTAATCTGTCATCTTTCGTACTATCGTCATTTACTTTAGGCGCGGTAGGTGGAGCAGAAGGCTCTTCACCCCCCTCTTTGCACTGGTTAAGCATCCAGTCTTCAGGAGGTGGGTCTTCCCTTTCCTCCTGGTACATCTTCCAAAGCTCTAAGCTAGCTAACCTCTTTTCTAGCTTCTTTCCCGTGTAAGCTGCGTGCAGATATGTCATCATATGTTGCAAAACTGCTTTGACAGTGATCCCCCTTGTGGCCATGGCATGAACATTTCGGCTGTGCCCTTGATCCATTCTGCACTGTACTGCTTAAGCTTGAGTGCGTGTTTTGGCAGCTGTCTGCACAAGTGTATAAGCAGAGTAACATCCTCCATGATGTCTAAGTCACAATCGACTGTCAATACTTACCGTTATTTTACACTAATAAATACTTTTCAGAAAAATAATACAATATAAGCATGCACCAATCGTCGCAGCTCAAAACCTCTATGTTTCACTTTACTTCGATCTACCTATTTAATGAACATCATTAGTCTACTAAATAAATAATCAAATTTCAGTCTTTCACCACAATCTATTACCTTTCATTTCTTCAATATCTCATTATTTCTTTGCCATGTACAACATACAGACAGACAAACTGACAGACTGGCCGGCCCACATAAATCGGTCAACGCTCCTCGTGACTCCTCTTGCCTCTAATAACGACTCCGATTGGAGTATAAGTTGTTCTCTTTAACGATGCTTGATCGTTCGTAGCCTAGGTATATCCACTTGAACTTTACTATAACTTCTTCTTAAAACGTCCCTTGATGAAGGATTCTGGCCTTACTATATGGATCGCTCCCCGTCCGTATACCTTAAACTATGACGCTCTTCGTCCTTAAACTAAACATACCCCAACCAACCCTCCGTTACTCTTTCTCTGTTATCCCTTTATCACTTTCCCCACTCAATACCCATTCATCGTTTGCCCTTTTTCTCAGTCTACTCACCATTCATGTTTTCATCTTCTGACCCTCGAGATCGCTTCCTCCTCAGCCAGCCGCTTCAGCCTTTGGTTCGCCCAACTTCCTGTAGAAATCGGGAGGGGAATTCTGTGAAACGAGGGACCCGTCCCACCTGTCTTCAGTGACGTGCATGTTTTTACTAATGGTCGCTATCTACAGGGAGCTTAATGTTCTTCCAGCTAAATGATGGAGGACACTCGATATTTTGAGACCCTTAAAAGCCTACTTGGTCGATGGGTCTTTAACCATCCTCTTTCTGCAACCACGTGAACCCGTGTACCAAACACTAGGCCCTTTAAGACGAGGTAGCAATACTTTGAGAAGGATGGGTATGCAGAATATACTCAAACATCAATAATCAGACTGACTCAGGAAGTTGGCAAAATATGTTTGTTTTACTACCAATTATATAAAACAGGGAGTATAACAAACATCATCAACGAACATCCGCTTGATTTTCTTACTCAGAGAGTTTCATAAAAAACATAGCTTATATAGTAAAAACTCATCATCATTGAAGTCAATCTACGTGGCAAACTACAAAAACCTACTTGCGAAAGTGATAGAATTAAAGAGAACATCTAGGTATACTTTCCATACTTATTCGGGAAAGTGATGGGGTCTCTAACATCAGGTGTGGCAACTAAGCCCTCCTCAAGTGCAAGTCACTACGAACGTCATCAAATACACAATGTCCTATTGGTTATATAAACTATAGGGCTCTCTATTACGTGGCCCTCTACAATTGGTTGGCACCCTTGAACCCCTCTGTAATTTTCCACACACGCTAGCAACACGCAGGCTTGCACCCAGGTGCTGGTGGGCTGGTCATGACCATAGCTTCCCACCTAATTAGCCTGCCATCTATCATCACTCTTGCCGTCTGCCAGTCAATTAGCCTTTGAACATGGCCTTGGAAATGTTCTCTGGGCCTGAGAATAAAAGGGAGTATAGGCATACTTTGTCGCTTGGTTTCGATACAGCTCAACTCAGTATCTATTTTCATCCGACCATGTGACTGGAGACCATGTTTCAGAGCTTTTCTGTATTTAAAATACTATTAAATGATGAACCTCTGACGTCTTCATTCTTCTTGCTCCTCACCTCAGACAGGAGTTTGTTCTTTTACACGTTTTGTAGATACTGCATGAACATCCAAGCACACGGTGGCCTTGACTTCCTGGTGCTAGGCCAGCCAAGCCTTTCTTGATTCCACCTCCGTCATTAAGGTTTTTTCCAACTGCACCACACTGAAAAAGCCTTTCTATTCAAGGGGCCAGACTCTGCTAAAGTGTGTTGTGGAACATCCATAGTCTATACATTCCTATGCATATATGTTGGCGCATCGCCGCAATCTATTCACTACGTAGCCAGCCTTAAGAATACTTTGTCTGCTTGCGTTACTGCGTCTGGACAATTGTAAAATGAGTTAGCATTTTCTTCATCGTTTCTGTAGCATGAGCATCTTCATCTCAAGCCCAAAATGTTGGTCATCTTTAACACCGTCTCCTTACATCCAATAGAATGTTTATAGTCTTCAGCCTCTTTTCTGGATGTGTCGGCTCTGCTTCGCATGATGTCATCATTCTTCTTTCCTGTTTATTTTCACACTTCCTCTTCGATTTCATTCAAATTATCATCATATTGTCGTGAGTGCATATATGACTTCCTCAATGGGTATCTCACTTTCAGGATTCTTTTCGGTATAGGTATTTTCAATGTTACTGCATGTGTCTCATACTCTGGCTCCCAACAGAGAAGCATCATGGGGGTGGAGCTTTGAGTCGGAGTATTTGGCTCCACCTCTACAGAACTTTTGATCACTACTTTGTGTAAACCTCTAGTTAGCTTTGTGTATTCATTATACAAGAGGAAAGAAGGTAAGAGCCTAAGCAGAGTGGATGGCGTAGCAGGCAGAAAACTGGGCAAACTATCTGGAATATTGTATTTTGCGGCCATCTCACTGGCAGAGTAGCTGGAATAACGCAACAAGGTGGTAAAATAGAATCTCAAAGAGTATGGGAATCAGCTTATGGGTTTAGAACCAGTTGCACAGATGAAAAACGATGGTCTGGAGGGTTGCCCAGAGCTGGGCCGGTGGTTATGATTTATTCAAAACCTTCCAGCCATCACCTTTTTGTTTTGCTAAAGTCACCCAGAGTGGGACGGGCATTACCAGACGTGGGTCCTGAGTCTGCCGAGCCTAGAGACCCAAGCTACTCCTCACTGATAACACCCAACAAGGCCGAACCATGTCTGGGGATGCTTGTGGCCTTGTGCAGAAGGGATGTGACTTAGCAGTTCATGCTGGACTGCCCCTTTTTGGCTAAGGACTAAGCCTTGCACCGATTGATGTAACCAGCAAGTAACAGAATTGTTTTTGCCATCAAAAGCATTTTGCTGTGTGATCATGTACATTTTCTAAAGTGTACCCTCGTCAATGTGATTCATCTACCCCAACAAAATGAAATATAGTAGACACTATGAGATTTAGATCCACTAACCTAAATGTCACTGTAAAGCATGGAGACGATGCAGTATGTTTTACAGTAGCAATACTGTAATTATACATTATATAACAACTTGCATTTTTAGGAATGGAATTTCAGGAATGTCTTTAAAAAAAACTAAATTAACAAATACTGGTCTTTGCCAGGTGGGGGTATAGGTTGGGATATAGGTAGCTTAATAAAAGTAACATCCTGATCACTTCTGGTTTCCAGTTATTTGAAAAAGAAACAAATCTTGCCTTGCACTTCCACACTGGCCTTTGGCACTTAAGAGTAGAGGGGATGAGTAAAGCTGCACTCTCATCATTAGCTCCTTTGAACTTGCAGTGAACAGAGAAAATAGGCTGGTGGGAGCCTTGCGGGCAAGAGAGGAATGCATGGAATCTGTGTTTTGATTGAACAGGGTAATTTATATAGCTAGTTTTGCTACACAAGTGTCAATTTAGTTAGCAAACCGACAGAATTGCATAGCAAATTGCTATAAGACACTGCTTATTTTATGCCTTGCACTATATGTCTGTAGTTGTTTCTTGACAATCTTAAGTATTTTGGCTAGAAATGGAATGTTGGAAATCGAATGGCAATTGTCTGGGTCAGTAGAATAATGCCTGGTTTTTACGGAGACATGGAATAATTATGTGATGTTTAAGGGAAGAGCCTACATGATATCTTTGATGATGATGACTGGGGATGTGAGACATTGTTCAGTTAAAGTCATCATGGTTTTCATTATTTTTATCATTTCTGTCTGAGACAAGAGTGGAAACTGTCTGAAGCCTCTTCTTCCTTAAGGGCATCATAGGTTTAAAGTCATGGCTTGGCTCAGCGCTCTTGAATCTTCTTTCAAAGTCAGATGCTAGATTGTTTCCAAAACTAACCAATATGGATAGGTTTTACCAGTAGGATCTTGGTGGCCAGCCGCGACAAGGGGACAACACAATGTCTGCCTTTCTCTCTTGTTGAGGACATGCATCCCCTCTGCTTCGCCTACCTCACAGCCACACTACTAAGCCATTGGGGGTTGGGGGACATGAAAGAGAGAGACAGAGGGAAAGAGAGGGAGAGAGAGAGAAGAGAGATAGATATGCCCCAGCCTTCCCCTAGCCTACTTGAGTTCTAAATTGCTCTGCCTGCTTTGGAGAGGACATGGTGGTTCTGTGGGACAACAAGGATACCATGTCTATCTCCAACAGCCTGGCCTGCATCGTCTACCCTGCATGTCTCATCTGCCTTTACAGCAGTGTACAAGGCATTTGAGGGCATTTGCATATGATGTGAGACTTGGCATTTGATGGCAGCACCTAGCATGTGTGAGTGGCTGGGCATTTGATTAGAAGATTTGACATATATGAGATCCAGGCATTTTTGTGAGTGCCTTGACATGTGATGTCAATCGTGTCATATAATGCGAGTACCTGACGTTTTCTGGCAGTATCTTCCATCTGATTGCACATCCTGCAATATGACGCGAGTACCTGGCATTTGATGGCAATGCAGCACTTGTCATAAGATGTGAGTGCCTGGCATTTGAATACCCGTGTATAAGACAGCAGTACACTGCAACACAGAAAACTGTTTCATGATCAGCCGGACCACACAGAAACACACAACTCGCACATCCACCACAAACCTAACTGCTGCAAAGACGTTGCCCTTCTGGGCACAATAAAACCAGTGTGCACAATCGAAACACACCTAGAAAGCAGACTTTCAAAAGACGCTAGTTCCTCGTGGTTCTACAAGCATCAACAGAAAAGCACAACCTCGCCTACGTATGGTGGTGTGTATTTATTGGTGCCGTTTTCTTCTTTTTTTAAAGGTATTCTTTGCATTATTTTGTCTTCAGCTATCTGTGTGTTCTTACGTATTCGAGATGCCTGTCTTCTTGCTTATCTTGGGAGAAGCGTTCTTCATAAAAGTTAGCATGAAGTTGCTTCTTTAAATGTGCCTGTGTAACACGGCAGCTATTTCGGCTGGCACAGGCTGCTAATGTGGCACCCTCCCCGATGATGAACTATAATGGCCGCTTTTAATCATTCCCCAATAGCGAGAGGCGCGCAGCTTTCCATACTACCTTCCTTAAGGCTAGAGCAGTCAGCGGGAGCTCAAACTGCAAGCTAAGACATTTTTATTCAGACTCATATGCAACTATAAAACATTTATGAGGCTGTTTTAACGAGGCCCATAGGGAAGTGGGATTATTTATCTAAGCCTTTATTAAAATGAAAACTTTCCTATGTTTAGCAGCGCAAGACAGAGCTTATGTTTAAGACTGCACCGGGAACTTTAGGAGGAATTACTTCTTGACAGAATGCAGAAAGAATCAACAACATGTTTACTTTTTTCAGTTTAGAATTTGTGATTATTGCAATGGCATCGACTCTTTTTTTTGGAAATCATTTGTCATTTTTGTGCAACGTAGTATTTGAAATTGGATGATGGAATGCAGTCCTATTACAAGATCTTGGGACTCTTCAGGATTCCGATTGTCTCGGGGTTTACACTTTGACAGTATCCGGGCACCTACCAAAGGTAACCTATGAATGGACTAACTCTCTTTGGTCTTATCGTTACAAAAAATCGCTGCTTTTCTAGTGTGTTATTACATTTGCAAAGCCTCCAGCTCATATTTTCAACCTCACGTTTGCGCTCCACTAGTTAAAGATGCTTTCTGGTGGATCCAGTTGTAGCATATGTGTTTGTGGCTATGGGTATATACTTCTCCAGCAGAAAAGTCTCTGGGACATTATATTGGCTAAATCAAATTACCACAGAAATCGAACAACCTTTAGTCACATATAGCTAGTTACAGTGTGCAACCGGTGTTTGTCCATAGGATATCTATACACTCATTTGCTAGGAAATTGAACCAGTAGAAACCATTCCTACCTACTCTACTGGCTTTTCCATGAATTATATTGTAAGGATTGGAGACGTTCCTTTTACAACTAAATCTTAGTTTTGGCTCATAGGTGTGGATTTAGCAAAACCTTTGAGGCAAAAGTAATGGTTTATTATACTGCATAGTATACTGCATTCCCTGTTGAAACGAATCACTTGTCACCATGAATTGATTTGCTGTAATTGGACATTTCTGAGCAGCTTCTGTTAACTTTTTAATTTTATTATTATTATGGTGTTTATTGAGCGCAGACCTAGCCTGGAGAGGCAACAGTGCACTTTACAGAGGTATACAAGAATACAGATCCACAACGGAGCACTTTACAGATGTATACAAAAGTACAGATACACAATGGAGCGCTTTACAGATGTATACAACAGTACAACTACACAATGGAGCGCTTTGTAGATGTATACAACAGTACAGATGCATAACGGAGCGCTTTTTAGAGGTAATAACAGAACAGATATACAGCAAGGGTAGAGTACAGAGGGGCACAGAGGAGGGTACAGCTGTACAGGGTGGTGCGGAGGAGAGGTGCGGACGGCGTATAGTGAGCCAAGTGGGTGATGTGATGGCCTAGGTGTTGAGGAGAGACTCCTTTAAGAGGTGGGTCTTGAGTTCTTTTCTGAATTGTAAGGGTGTGGGCGTGAGTCTGATTTTGGTGGGGAGGAGGTTCCATAGTCTTAAGGCGTAGGCAGAGAAGACTTGTTTTCTGGTCCTTTCCTTTTTGCATCAACAAATTTCAAGTTTGCAAATGTCCTGGCTTCTGGTGGTGTGCTGTCTTCCGAAGATGCAATTTAGCTGGGTGACTTGAGGGCGGCTGCCGTATAGATGATGCAGCAAGACTTGAAGGTGATTTGTTTATGCAGTGGTAGCCAGTGAAGGTTGATGCGGGCTGGGATGATGTGCTGGTATATGTGTAGAGCCTTGATGAGGCGTGTGGCCGCATGTAGGATGCTTCTCAGGGGCACAAGGGTGGACGGAGGCCTTCGAGGAGGGCATTGCCCCCATCCAGGTGGGATAGGACCAATGCTTGAATGATGGATCTAAAGCTGTCTGGAGGAAGGAAGGGCTTGCCTTTCCACAGGAGACTGAGCTGATACCAAGCTGTCTGAGCTTTCTTAGCCATGTGTGTCTTGAAGGAGAGGTGTTTGTTGATGTTGAACCCGAGGGACTTGGTGCAGGAGTTGAGCTTGGGTGTGAAGCCTTCAGGGTTCATGGTTGATAGCCAGGTCTGTATGTCTGGATGTTCGGTATTGTTGGTGAGGAGTAGGAATTTGGTCTTGGAGGGGCTGAGCTTCAAGTATGCACTGGACATCCAAGACTGGTGCAGGAAGTGAGCTCGGGTGTGGAGTCCTCAGGGTTCATGGTTGATGGCCAGTCTGTATGTCTGGGTGTTCAGTGTTCTTTGTGAGGAGAAGGAATTCGGTCTTGGAGGGGTTGAGCTTCAAGTATGTACTGAACATCCAAGACTGGATCGGCGAAAGGCAGGTTTTGAGCTTGTGGATGTCCTTGATTGAGTCAATCTTGAGACATAGCCGTGTGTTGTCAGTGTATTGGTGGTTCTCCAGCATGCGGTCTGGCATGGATTCACATGCTCATGAATATTCCCCGTCGCCAGGCTGGGAATCCTCGGTAAAGAAAAAACCAGTATCAGTTTCGTTTCTGATCTGTCTTTCGTAGTAGTAATCAATCACTGGTCTCTGCGTCATACTGACCCCAGCCAATGACTGCCCTCTACCTAAGCACCGCCTCTGGCAGCCATCTTCAGATTTTTACCGCACGTTCATGTGTTGGGATCCTCGTGCTATTGCTCTCGAGCGTTAGTGCTATTTTTTCACATTTTCTCTAAAAAACTTCGTTTTCTCGGTCAAAAAGAGCCTCAAGCTCCACCGACTTTCCATCCGATCAACGGGGACCCGTGTCGGATTCGTCTGTGCCCCTCAAGGGTGAAGATCTCGTCGAGCTACGCTTTTGGAGGATTCCAGAAGTTTCTCAGGCCCGGACATGGCCCAGGAGAAGGGAATCTCGACGCCCGGAAAGCTGTTCAGGATCTGCCCTGGATGCCAGCTTCAGAACGTCTTTAAGGAGGACGAACACTCCTTTTGTCTCTACTGCCTACATGAGGACAGAACGCACGTGGAGAAGGATTGTGCGTTTTGCAGCAATATGTCGGAGCGGACCATGAAGGACCGCCATCAACGTCTCGCCAACTGGCTGGAAGGGAAGAGCCCGTCAGGCGAGAAGAAGAGGAAGAAATCCGAGCGGTCTTCTAAGACCTTTGAGGACGCCCCGGCGACGGGGGTCCAACACAAGGCCAAGCACCGCGAGTCCGCTGGCACCGGGAGCGCCAAACGGTCGGGCTCTACCGGCGCTAGGCAGGGCGCACCCTCCCCGACACCTTCAGCCACGAGCCAACGCTCTGGGTCGGGTAAGAGGAAGGGCGAGCACCCGGCGAAGCTCCTGGAGAGGCCCCGGTCGAGCTCAAAGGCCCCATCGGAGGGGGAGCGAGGCAATGTCCCCCCCCCCTCAAGGATAAGGCGGTGAGCGCACCTAAGGTGGTGAAGGCCTTAATCCATCCGGCCAAGCCCTCTATCGATACTGTCGCGGCGGCCCTGGCTCAGCCTGTGGAGGCTACACCAGTGGTGGCGACCTCGGGGCTCAGAGTCTCCCTGCCACATCGGAGGGAGTCCTCTTTTGTGCCCATCGATAGGACCCCCGTGAAACCCCCGGCGGGGAAGACAAAGGGGGGGCAGGGCGTCGTCGTAGACTTGGCCTCAGCTTCAGAGGAAGAGCTGATTGTGGTCTTAAGCCACGGCCTTGGCGTGGAGGAAGACCGGCCCGTCGGGATGGATCCCGACGCAGGTGACGACGACATCGTCGAGGGTGCCGACGGGGCTCCTGATCGCCCGTCGGATTCCCCTCTGCCAGTGCCGCAAGACAACTCTGCGGCCATTTTGTTGGCTATACAGTCCTTATGTTCAGAGATAAGGACGAGACTACCGTTGCCGACGGAGGAACCTCTCCCGTCGGGGGATCCGAAACCGGGACCTTCTGGTGCTCCCCCGCCCAAGAAAAGAAGGATTCACCCTCCACCTCCTTTTCAGCCGTCGCGCCCCGTCCAGCCCACCTCCCCGTCCTCCCGAGGGGATGATACGGGGACTGACACGGCAGCGACGGGTACGGACGACGAGGTATACGACGACGATCTACCGTCGTCGCCTCCCACCAGGGTTTCTCCTCCCGACGAGATTGGATCGTTCCACTCCATGATCGCCAGGGCATCCGAGCTTTTCCAACTCTGCCCTGAGGAGAAGAAAAAGGAAGGATTCCTTTATCAACGGCGCGAGGCCAAGAGGAAGACGGTCCTCGCGGTGCCTCTACTGGACGACATTTGGGATGAGGGCCTCGCCCTCCTCAAGAACCCTTCCACGACGCCGGCTAGAAGAGACTGGTTCGAGAAGAAGTACCGGGTCCCAGACGCGGCCCCCCTGTGCCTCCGGGCGCAGCCTACCCCGGACTCCGTCGTCTCCGCGGCGGCCAGGAAGAAAGCGGGGGGGGGTGCGGCCTCCACATCGACTTCCCCACCGGTCGGCGAGGGAAAGAAATTGGACGCTATGGGACGCAGGGTCATCTCGTCTGCAGCGACGACGATTAAAGCGGCCAACGCCTTGGCTATCGTGGCCCGCTACGACAGGGAGCTTTGGTACAAACTGGCCCCCCTGCTGGACTTCCTACCGGACGACAAGAGGGCGGATGCCCTGGAGATCCTCCAGGAAGGCGAGGTGGCGTCGGACCACGCCATCACTATTGCGACGGACATCGCCGACACTGGGTTTCGCCAGTTGGGCAACGGCGTGTGCCTTAGGCGGCGTGGATGGCTCAAGGCAACGGACTTCCGTCAAGACGTACAGACCAGAGTCCTGGTTCCGGCTGCGGTTTCTCCACCTACCGTCAAGCGGCCCGCTCGTCGTCTCAGGAGGCCTACAGAGGACGAGGCAAGTCTGGCAGACCCCGCCGTCGTCGCCAAGGAGGTCAAGGCGGCAAAGCCTCGTCAAAACAGGATTGAACCGACCGTGGGGTCGGGCCCCCACCGAAGCACCCCGGTGGGAGGCCGGCTGGCGAGCTTCGTCAGCGTGTGGGAGTCCATCTCCACCGACCGTTGGGTGCTGGACGCCTTAGCCCGGGGCCACGCGCTCGAGTTTCAAAGAAGGTGCCCGCGCGTCCCCCCCCCGTGGCCAGGAAAGAGCTTCACGTCCCTCAGCTTCTCCTGGAGGTAAAGGCGATGCTCAGGAAGGGCGTCATCGAACTCGTCCCAAAGAGGCTTCGGGGCTCCAGAGTTTACTCAAGATACTTCCTCGTGAAGAAGAAGACGGGAGGATGGCGCCCCATCCTAGACCTGCGACGTCTGAACAAGTTCATCAAGGCGCAGAAGTTTCGGATGGTCACCCTCCAGCACGTCCTGGGGCAGCTGGAGGAAGGAGACTTCCTGTCGTCGTTGGATTTGGAGGATGCCTACTTCCACATTCCCATCCTAATGGGGCACCGAAAATTCCTCAGGTTTGTGGTCCAAGGGCGTCACTACCAGTTCAAAGCCCTCCCCTTCGGACTACGGTCGGCACCCAGGGTATTCACCAAGTGCCTTGCACCGGTGGCGGCGCAGCTGCGCCGCGAGGGGATCCACGTCTACCCCTACCTGGACAACTGGCTCATCCGAGCCAAGACGAGGGAGCTCGCCGTGGAGCACACGGCAAGGACCGTCCAGCTTCTCACGGACCTGGGATTCTCCGTGAACTACGCCAAGTCCCACCTGGTACCCGCACAAAACGCACTGTTTCTGGGAGCGAAGCTCGACACAGTGTCCCTTCTGGCCTCCCCGTCGGAGGAAAGGACCAGGTCCATCCTGGGCAAGGTACAGCGGATGTTGGTTTCCGACGCGGCCAAGGTGAGGTCCATCAAGTCCCTCCTCGGAATGATGTCTTCTTGCATCTACCTCATTCCCATGTGCAGGCTCCGGATGCGCCCGTTGCAGGAGTTCCTGGACGCGCGCTGGATCCAAACGACGGGCGGCTTCGAGGAGAGGATCACACTCGACGAGAGTTTCCGCCGAGCGGTCCGGTGGTGGGGCACCCGCGCGCATTTGACGGCGGGCATGGACTTCCAGACCCCAGACCACCAGGAGACAGTGACCGCGGATGCCTCCCTGGAAGGGTGGGGAGCGCACACCGCAAATCTGCACGCGAGAGGCCTATGGCTCCCGACGGAGAAGTCCCTCCATATCAACGTCCTGGAGCTCCGTGCAGTGTTCTGGGCCCTCAGGTCCTTCCTTCCGTCCCTCAAGGGCAAGGTGGTGAGGATCTTCACCGACAACACCACCACCATGTTTTACATCAGGAAACAGGGCGGAACCAGGTCCCCAGCACTGTCCAAGGAGGCGCAGGACCTGTGGCATTGGTCAATCACCCATAGGATGTTTCTGGTGCCGTTTCATCTGGCAGGGATAAAAAACACCATCGCCGACTCACTCAGCAGGGAGCTGCGCTCGTGCCACGAGTGGGAACTACGGCAGGATCTAGTGGATCGCTTCTTCCGACGGTGGGGCACACCCCAGATCGACTTGTTCGCGACGGCGACGAACTCCAAGTGCCGGAGGTTCGCCAGCAGGTTTCCCCAGGCTAGGAGCACGGGCGATGCTTTCTCGTTCCCCTGGGAGGGCCTGTTCCTCTACGCGTTCCCTCCTTTGCCCCTGCTAATCCGGCTCGTCAACCGGCTCAAGAGGTCACGGTGCAGGATGATCCTCGTCGCACCTGCGTGGCCGAGGCAGATATGGTTCCCGGACCTTCTGGACTTGTCAGCGTCCCCGCCAATCAAGCTGCCGGTGGACGCGGATCTACTCTACAGGGAAGGAGGCGCCATCCTCCACCACGACCCGAAATCGCAGAACTTGCAGGCCTGGCTCCTGCAGCGCTAGAGTTTGGAGGATACGACTTACCGGCCGACTGCAGAGAGGTTCTTGCAAAGGCCAGGGCGTCCTCGACTCTTAAATGCTACGGACACAAATGGAAGAGGTTCTCTGTCTGGTGCCACGCACAGAAGATTAACCCTCTACGGATTACGGCTCCCCAGGTGCTGCCGTACCTGCTGACGCTGGCCAAAGCTGGACTGGCACACGCGACGCTGGCCAAAGCTGGACTGGCACACGCGTCCATCAAGATTCATCTTGCTGCGATCTCCCGATACACCAGAACCACGGGCCGGACGTCCCTGTGGTCTCATCGTCTGGTGAAAGAGTTCATGAAGGGACTGTTCAGATCGTTCCCGCCGGTGAAGGCGCCGGCCCCGGCGTGGGAGCTCAACGTGGTGCTGACCAAGCTCATGGGACCTCCGTTCGAGCCTCTGCACTCGGCCCCGTTGAAGTTTCTGTCGTGGAAAACAGCGTTTCTTGTGGCCATCACCTCCGCACGACGGGTGGGAGAGATCCAGGCCCTTTCCTGCAAGGCCCCGTACTTGACTTTTCATGACACGAGGGTAGTGCTCAGGACGCACCCCTCCTTCATGCCCAAGGTACCGTCGGACTTCCATCTCAACGAACCCTTGGTGTTGCCTGTGTTCTTCCCGTCGCCTTCGTCGCCGGCTGAGAGGACTTTGCACTCGCTGGATGTGGCTAGAGCGCTGAAGTTCTACGTGGACCGCACAAAGTGTTTTCGGAAGACGTCACAACTCTTTGTGAACTTTGGACCTGTCAATCAGGGGAAGGCTCTCTCGAAGGCTTCCATTTCCAGATGGCTCTCCGGCTGTATCATGTACTGTCATCGGTTGGCAAACCGACCGCTGCCTGGCCGTCCGAGAGCCCATTCCACCATAGCGATCGCAGCTACCACGGCGTTCCTTTCTGGTGTGCCCCTGCTGGACATATGCAGGGCTGCTACGTGGAGGTCGACGCACACCTTCACGAAATTCTACTGCGTCGATCGGGATTCCAGGGAGGAGTCCAGGGTCGGCCAAGCAGTGCTGCGCAACCTGTTCGCCTGAGGTGAGCCTGGTGAGGAGGTAAGATGCTTAATGTTGAGTTTGATGTAATGCTTAATGTTGAGCCTTTGCCACCTCCCGTGGTTGTGCACGTGTGTACTGCTATGTATTCTTTATTCATGAGCATGTGAATCCATGCCAGACCCCATGCTGGAGAAGGAACAAGTTACTTACATGTAACTGTTGTTCTCCAGCATGGGTCTGGCATGGATTCACATGCGAACCCTCCCGCCTACCCCTCTGCGGCTCTTCACTTGGTCATACTGCCACTTCACGTGCTTCCAAATCTGAAGATGGCTGCCAGAGGCGGTGCTTAGGTAGAGGGCAGTCATTGGCTGTGGTCAGTATGACGCAGAGACCAGTGATTGGTTACTACTACGAAAGACAGATCAGAAACGAAACTGATACTGGTTTTTTCTTTACCGAGGATTCCCAGCCTGACGACGGGGAATATTCATGAGCATGTGAATCCATGCCAGACCCATGCTGGAGAACAACAGTTACAGGTAAGTAACTTGTTCCATATGGATGTTGTGTGTGGCTAGCCTCCATCGGTTGCCACATTGCATTGATAGATTGCTAGCCCTAGTATCGTTCTTATTGGATAAAATGACAGCTGTTTTATTTTATTATTTTGTTTTCATTGGGGAAGACATGCTCTGTTAGGTCAGGTGTATTTATGGGTTGCTTTGTATTTAGCCCTAATTTTCAGTGTAACTTGTAAGAGTGCAGGGAATCAAAATGTGTACACGAATGACTCATTTACGCATCTGTTTATTTAGTAGTTGTCCACTTTTTTGGGAAAAATGGCTTGTGTTTTCAATATGTTTTTATGTTTGTTGGTAGGAATACACACCTGATGTACACACCTGATTATTGTTTGAGAGATAGGCACAATGCTACAGTCAGCATTTGAAAGCATTGACATTGTTTTAAATGCGAAGCGTTTTAACATTTGCTTCAATGAACAGAAACATGTTTATTGAACGGGAGATATACATAGTGGGGTGGCGATATTAGGAAAGCATTTACATTGTTGCAAATAAGTAATTATGTTGACCTTAGGTGTTACAATGAAGTTGTCATTTTGCTACTGAACCCTGCCAGAGAGAATGGCAGCATCATTTTTAGGAATCTCAATGATGTATTTAATTCATATATGACAAAGTCCCCTTCCTGACTCAGAGGACATCTAGAGGGTTGGCCGAGAGGGCTGGGCACCTACCAGAGCTAGCAGATGAGCCTGGGGGTGATCTGGAGATGAACCCTCTCTTGTGACTATGATGGGTCATGTGAGGTCCAAGGACATTGTCCGTTTAATGGATTCAGCTCTTGTCCTTTTACTTTACTTTACTTTAATGGACTTATAATGCGCAGCAATGGACCCGTAGGCATAATGGCGCAGACAGGATGAAAACAAAAAACACATCTGGGCACAGCCAGAGAGACAAAGCAAGCTGATGCAGGAAGATTAGTCGAACAGCCACCTCTTTAGCTTTTTCTTGAAGGGCTCTAGTTTAATTTCCATCCTAAGGTCCAACGGCAAGTTGTTCCAAGCCGCCAGAGCCGCTGTAGCAAAGGCTCCCTTTTCAGCCCTTTTCGATTTGCTTCTCGGGATCATAAGCATTTTTGTCTCGTTTGATCGGAGTGATCGCGAGATGTTTTTGAACATAATAGGTTCGTTCAGGTAGCAAGGCCCAGATGGCTCTTGAAAGTAATCAGGAGAAGGCGATAGCGAATTCTTGCCTCAATGTGGAGCCAGTGCAAAGACCTTCTCGCCGGCGTGACATGGTCACGTCTAGCTAGACCTGTGACAACCTTCACTGCCCCATTTTGAATAACCTGAAGTCGATTCATCTCGAACTTACTGATGCCTGTCAGCAGGCTACAGTAGTAGTCAATTTCGGAACCCACTATAGCTCTTGCAAGCTTTTCCGCATTCGTCTGGGAGATCATGGGTCGTAGGTGTGTGAAGAGTCTTAGATAGAAAGTCGCTCCATAGACCACACTCCCCACATTTCCTGGGAAATGTAAACCTATTTATATATATCTGTGGCTTCCCTGTCCTCAATCATGGGTCATTCATATGCTCAGGGTGCTGATATACTGCTTCACACTTCCCCTTTAAGGGAGCAAAGCCCTGCACGCTAGAAAGAACAAGTAACATAAGCACCATTTATCTCTCAGACTGTTGCTGTGGCCCCTCAGACATATGAAGCAGTTTAAGAATTGTCACATGACTCGCAGCCCGCTTGCACACCGACATCAGGGACACTGTGAATGTACCGACCCTGACTGCACTGTGAGCCTGAACCAGCACCAAAATCATGTTTTACTTCTCTTTTAGGCTTAGCAATGAAAATGCTGTAATAGTAACTCCTTAGTCACTCTCTGCAGCCCCTTCCGCCACGCTGGTGCAAAGAACAGGCATCAGACGGAAAAGGGTATTTTTATGTTTGCCTTCACTAGATCCCATTGCAAGCAGTGAAAACCTAATTCAGGTCACTCAGAGACGTACATGCACAGGCCAGGTGAGAAAAGTAAAATTCAGAAAGCTGGATCAGCCTTTTAAAAGCACGATCCACTCTCGGGAACCTGAATTAAACACAGATAAACTAGTTAGATGTGACCAATCACAGCCCATACTCCATTTACCCTCACTGGTGCAGATTCTAACAAAAGGTCCCCCCAGTGGGATGGTTTACATGACTTTAAACACCCAGTGCCCTAGTCAAGCTGTGTGGTGGATTGGAGTAAGAGCTGGCAGCAGAGGTTAAGAGGAGAGTGGACGAGGAGGAGGTTGGAGAGAGAGGATAGAGTTTGGACATGGTGGGTGGAAAGATGTTGGAGATTAAAGAGGGAGAAGGAAAAAGAGGTAATAAAGGAGGGAAGCAGAAGCAGGAGGAGGATAGCCGGATGGTGGTGGTGGAATACCCATTAGGAGCAGGTTGTAGTAGCACATCAGAAAAGTGAGAAAGAACCTGGTCATTTCGATTAGGAAGATTTTGAGTGAGCACCTTTTGCCCAAAAATCTGATTGAAGGGGCCAAAGCCATGGTGAGGGGACCATGTGGCAGGTCAGTCAGTACCTTAGGCGAGGTAGGCGACAGAGGCACTCTTATCCACATTTATATTTAGATGAAATGGTGCTGGATTTCCTTAAACCCGGATCTCTGCAAATACCTATTGGCAAAAATGTTTTTTGAGATTGTATGTAATGCGATGGGTGTTTGAACCATATGAAGATCCCTGAAGTCTCTTGAACTGTTGAGAGTAAATTGTAAGGATGCAGAAGGAGGACACTGACACACAGGTGGCATGCTTGTTGGTAAAAACGTGTATTGTCTTAAAAATCAAGAGAAAACATATGTTGTCCCTACTCTAAGAGGGGCTTCCCTGCCTCAACCAAGGATTCAGTCAGGATGTCAGCGTAACTCAAAAGTCCAATGTCCTGTGTCAAAACTCTGTCCCTTACACTTATAACTAAACTAAATAGGTAGTGGATCTTCTTGGTGCAGAAGAATGACTCCCTTTTTCTGGATAATGGATCACAGTTCCAATTGTGGGCAAAACCTTGGTCTGAATGATTGGCTTTTTTCTCCAGGTTTCAATCTCTTGAAAAAGGTATGTAGGAAAGTTCCAGGTTGAAAAGTCAGTAAGTAGCAAAGTTCTAGTTTTATTCAAAAGGAACGTTCCAGCTCCAACTGAAACATCATTCCTTATTGCCCATCGCTCCCTTCACTATTGGGTTCGTAGAGAATGCCTCCCTTCTCCGGTACCTTGATCTCAGTACTTTCACAGTGCCTGGGGAATTACTCCCTTCCCCTGGCTTTCCTTGGCGTTATTCTCACACTCTGGGTTTTTACTCACAGTTCACAACCTTAGGGGGAATGTCTCCCTTCCCCTGGCCTTTCTCAGGCTTCTTGTTACAACTCGCAGGGCCAGAGGGAATCTCTCCCTTCCTCTGGGCCTTGGTATTTTCCTTCTCGAACGTTACCCCCACAAATGTTACCCACTTGGTTTACTAATTGCCAAGTATGAATTACTATTTCTCTTCACATTATGAGGGGTATACACATTTGACAGTTTGCATAACTCACAGGAATATTTACTTCCTTCTGGCTTCCCTTTTCCTCTAGCAATATTGGAGTATTTCTCCTTCTCCAAGTTCCACCAACTTGGTTTACTCTCCTGTTAAGTATAGTTGGTTTCTACGAGTAGCTTTTTGCTGAGATTCCCTCTCACCCAGTATCTTTCGTTCTTCAGGGTTTGGTTTATCCGAAAGGGACGAGGAAGATCTTTCCACTCTTTGTCCCTCGGTTGGCCACAGCGATCAGGGTTACCCGGCGCCTTCCCGGGTACCCTCCGCTTAGCTTCTTGCTTGGTCTGTGGGGTTTCCGTTCTGCTCCGGTGTCTCTGGTTCGCCTCGGCCTCCCTTTGGCTTTTGCAGTCTGTTCCCATGCTGTGGTGGCTTCTCCACATTGAGCTCTCCTCCGATGTCTGGTCTTTGGCAGACCGCTCGGTTCCCAGCTCCTCTGGCACCAGACATCAGGTTCTCCAACCCTCAGGTAAGTCTTTCTTTCTTCCTTGTTCTTTGGACGGCGAGTGCCTGCCGCACGTGTCTTGGTCTGCTGCGTCTCCCGTCAGTGCTGCTCCGCTCCCCTGCTCAAAGCTCCTCCATGGCCAGACCGATGGAAGGGGAGAAGTGACGACATCCAAGGATTTGATACAAAAGCTATTAAAATTTTGGTTGAACCGAAGAAAATGTCTTGTGTTCATGTTGCCTGTTCTGCATTTTTGTGGACCCCACTTGCACTCCTGACATCCCTGTACCATAGTTCCATGCTCTTTGAACTCCCTCACTTCACATCTACTTGCTCTTACCGTGACCAGTCTGGATGGCAGATGATACAAAATAAGGGTCAGATTTAAAGTTCTTCCCCTGGTTCACAAATCTATCCTGGGTAAGGCACCCCCGTCTATATCCTCCTCTATTCACTCTATAAGCCTTCTTGTAATCTCCACTCTGCCTCATCGACTACCCTTGTGGCACTTTGTCCTCGCTGTGCTTCCACTCGCTTCCTCTCTTTCTCTCTTGTTGCTCTCTTCCCCTGGAAATCTGAGAAACAGTCCATGCCGTTTGGTTCAAAGACAAAGTGAAAGCCTTCCTCCACGCCTCAATTATCCTCACCCCTTAACTGCCAGGCTAATATGCAAGTCTATGCAAAGAGGTCGAGCATACTTGTCCTTGGCACTTAAGCTCTCATTTGCCTTTGAGCTCACATTTTTCCCTTGCCTCTAACCTGCCTTTTCTCCCTCACTTTCTCTGCCTTCGCTCTAAGACTTCATCCATTATGGTCACATCCCTAACATAGCTGGCCATATTGTGTACCTGCACTTAAACATGTCTAATGTTGATTGCCCTTTATGTAAATCCATCCATTTAATGTCCCTCTGACTGTCCCATTTAATCCCCACCACAACCTGGTCAGAATGTGCTTGTTCTCACCCCACTGTAAAAAGCTCACTGCTTCCCATCGAATCTGATATCTTGTCCTTTTTTTCATCTTCAAAACAACCTGAAAGCGGCAAAAAATACCATAAAAGCAGTCAAATACAAACATTTACTTCACATTCAAAATCTATGGGATAGAAATCAATATAATAGATCTAAAAATCATTGGTGCTTAACATCAATCACACTAAAAACAGATTAATTATAAAAAAATAAAAGTTAAAATGCAATTGGAAAACATTTAAGCACATAGGGCTGTAAGTCTATACAACCACGCACAGTGAATGTACTTAATAACAAAGAACACCAAATTCATATCAAGTGACTGCCTAATCAGTAACCTTGCTTCATTAATATTAGCACCCTGGCGGGGGGAGCAAGCCAATCAGATGTCTAGAAACCCAGGCTTGAACCGTCAGTGCGAGCCCACGTTCCTTGCTGCCTGATGGCCGGCAACCTCGCTGCCATCTTCCCCAACCCTCCGTCATTTTATTTTATTTTTTTGTCACCCCCAACCACCCTACTTACCTTAATTCGATGGCAGTGCTTGCCGCTCCCGCATCTGCTCCTTCCCCTTGCCTCCCGCGGCTGCCATGGTGGCCATATTGGGAAAGGTTTTTCTTTCATACAACGGGACGCCGTGGGGGTCCCGGCGTACGGAGGCAAATCCTTTTTTTTGTTAGCACCCCGATTACCATTTTGGTAAACCGGGATGCTAATAGCCTTAATCCCCTGTTCCAGTAGCTGGAACCGGGGATAACGGCCCGGAGCCCTTGTTATCTGCCCCCGCTTCGCTCAGGCCGATAACTTCGGCTGCTGGGCTGTTATCCCCCGTTCCAGGCTCTGGAGCGATTAGTAAAAGAAGCAATATTTAAGATGTTGAATCTCAGCTTTAGAAAGTGCTTGTGCTATAGGGTGTCTGGCCTCATCCAGATATGTTTCGCAGCCTTGTTCGGTTTTGCAAGCTAGATTTTCTGAGCCCATGCAAAGTACATAACTGCATCGATTAATTTCCTCAAGGTTTGATCCACAGCTAACTTTGTTACACTCACCAAATGTGTTTTAATGATGGTATGTGGGCATATCCAAAGGGATTCGTAACTCAGTTCAAGCAAGATAGATTTTCCATGATGAAACCAAGGCAAGGCTTTCCCTCCTTCCAAACCTATTACGTGAATGTGTGCTTCTCTATACTTAGAGACGGTGTACACAAAATCCTCAACCAATAAAAGACTGGTCTATGTCAGGCCTCTTTCACAATTGGGCAAAGACCCCGCTTCATATGGAGTGATGTATTCGGGCATCTGTGCAGAAGGACAAGCAATTTCTTCAAAAAGGAGTTTTCAATAGAACTAAGCTTCGCAAGGTTTGTATTTCCTCAACTTTCTGGACCATAGAGGAAAGGAGCACCTGCTTGAGTCCTATGTAAAGTTAATGCTGGTTATACTGCCCCTCTCCCATACAAAATTTCCTTGCTTTGTTTAAGGAGGCTAAGGCAAGCCTCGTCAATTTGGGCTGGCCAAAGGCCATTCTCAAGACATCTCCCGCCAAGGTAATCCTAAAATAAACACAATTATTTATATAAATTATGAGTTTAGGGAGTTTAGAGAATCTAGATCTAAACACTAATGCCTTGGTCTTCCCAGTGTTGACTTCAACATTTTCAAAAAAGATGTTCAAAATCGCCCTTAATCCCATTGGCGAGGTGAATATTAATACTGCATCGTCTGCAAAGAATAAACCCTGGACCGATTCCTCCCCCAATCTTGGCTTGTCCAAACAGTTCACACGAAGTGCTCCAATGACCTTGTCAATGTATATGGAGAAAAGGAGGGGGGGGGTGCGGTGGCAAGGAGACAGCCTTGCCTCACCCCTTTGCTTACCAAAAAAGATTCTGTTGTAACCCACCCCCGAACCAAGTCCCACCGCACAGATGCTGTGTTGGATAAATACAACTGCTGGATAATAACAAGCAAGTCTTTTGGAACTCGCCACCTGCCACAGAATATTTCCGGGCACTCATTCAAAAGACGTTTTGAGGTCTATAGAGTAGGCATATAGTTTTAGCCGCTTCATTGTGACATTCTTTTGTACTATAAGATGCAGTTTGAAGCATTGGTCAGTCGTGCTCCCTCCTTTTCGGAACTCTGCCTGCAGGGGATCAATGATGTCATTAGTGTCTGCCCAGGCCTGTAAATACTTCAAGATTACCTTTGCTGCTTACATTTTGCCTACACTTACCTAGTTCTTCACTTCCACCTTTTTTTTATAGATGGTAACGATTATAGCGTTCCTCCAGGATTGAAGAACCTTTTTTAAACAGCCACCATAAAATCGGGGCCCATACAACTATTTCATACTTGTACAAATCTATTGGGATATCTTATCTATTGCACGTTCTTTTGTGATCAAAAGCGCAATTTTCCACTGTAAGTAAATAATTAGTGCTACTTTCCCACAGAATGAAGACACATACAGGGATGTTACAAATAAAGCATTCACATTCCTGAAAATTTGCGATTTCATTACCGTAAGGGTTTTACTAGGGGTCCTATTAAAAAGAGAGCATAGCTCTTGAACAGGATGGGAACACATTTTTTATTTCCAGCAATGTGCATGAATTATTTATTGCAGCTTTGTGTTATGATGTTAGTTTCCCACGCACTAAAACCATTTGAGATTTGAGTTGAATTGAAGAGAATCGTTTCTGATAATAAAGCCAGTTATTACATACAGTTTTTGTTCCGAATTTTTGTAGACCTCACCCATCCTTATGACTTCCCTGTACCATACTGTATGTTTCCCACGAATGAAAACATATACAATGGTACATGGATGTTCTAAATAAAGCACTGACATTTCTGAAAATTAGCGATTACGTGACCGTTGTTAAGGGTTTTATCAGGGGTGTTTTAAAAAGAGAACATTGCTCTTGAACATAATGGAAACACATGAATTACTAGGGATGTACATTATTTATTTATAACATCTTTGTAGTATGATGTTTATTTCTTGCACAATAAACACATATGTATTCCTTGTTGCAAACAATAAAGCATGGAGAAAATAATAGCACGTTGCCTAAAAAATAATATATTCAAATAAGAGACTAAATGCTTTTTTTTGCGTCCTAGCAACGTAGAAGTGTTATGCAATCACAGTGCATGGTTAAGCCCATTAAGATAGCATGGATTTATCCTGTTACATTTTCAAAAGGTGAGTTTTCTGAGTGACAAATCACCTTTCACCCTTGAATTTCCTAGTTGTTTGGTGAGTCATTTGCTGATCCAATCGCACATTCCACAGATTACCCTAATCCTTTTTTACTTTCTATCCATCTGGTTTTAGGCAGACCCTAACGCCCTTGATCCCCCAAGTCAGACCACCCCCAGTTTCTTGGCCTCTACTTTTGCTGCCTCATCACTTGGTCAATGCTTTAAAAAATCGCGATCAAGGCCAACGTGAGTGAAAGATGAGACGCTGTCAAGGTCAGCTGTTATAAGGCCCGCTGGTGAATTGACAAAGGGACATAACACAATCTACAGGCTCTCATCTCCACAAGGATCCCCCAGTGCTTCGTAACCCCTGTACCTTTTCAATTGGCTTATATCGCCCAGGTCCGCTACATTGTGCCATCATTTTATCCTGACCTTTAGGAGAGCGTCTGAAACCAGACCTCGAATATCTAACTCATCCATAAACTTTTCACACTTTTTTTTTTTATTTGGAATGGAAGGGATTTGTTCCTTTCCCCATTGTTCGTTTTTAAAAGTAATCTGGGGATGTTCTGCTTTTATCATCTTAAAAAACACGGTGAGGCTGCGCTTCATCAGTTGTGCCCACCATGAAATCAGCCCCAGCTCAAGTCTAATCAGACTTACAGGGACCAAGGTTGACAGTCCCAAGACCCTCTTCAGAATCCTCCATTCCATGACGTCGTAGAACTTTCTACACCTGCTGGCGGTTAACTCGCAGCCATACAGAACCACCACAGATATCTTGGCCCAATAGAATTCTATGAGAGGGAGAAGTGAGAATTCACATAGAGTACCCTTAACTCTCCTGGCCAAAGACAGACCTGTCCCAACCCTTTCTTCCATCTTCCCTTCCCAAGTTCTCCATTATTTCTTACAACACACAGAGAATCCCAGGTATTGCACACATTCCACCTTCCCTATTGGTGACTCATTGATTCTACACCTGTAACTTGCTTCCTCCTCCTGCTATATGTCATTACGAGGGATTTGACTGGGTTCACGGTTTTGCAGGTAGTTTCCAAGCCCAGTCAAGCAGTGCTGTAGTCCTGCTGGGGTGTAACCCACCAGGACTACATCGTCCGCATAGGCAATGCTTCCCACCCCCAGATCCCCTGCATCTCGGTGCATAGCCCCAGGTCTTGGCTTCCTTCCATAAGTCGGCCAAATCCAGGTTGAAGAGGGTCGGCGCGACTATGCAACCTTGTCAAACACCCCTTCAGACCTTAATGCCTCTGGAGAGATCCCCCCCTACAATTGAGCCTGACTTTAGTCTTGCTGCCGGAGTATAGCATCAGAATCATGGCCAACAAGCCCTGGTTGATGTCTGAATCCAATAGCTTCTTCCAAAGGCTGCTGAGAGGTCAACGGTGGCTACATACAAATGTGCATGCATGCCACTGCCGACCACTGGAAGGCAGGCGTTTAGAGTCATTCTGCTTTGTAAGGTGCCCATCCCTCTCCTAAAGCCTGTCTGTAGCGGGTGTAGTCGGTTTGTCTTCTGTGCCCAAGTTCTCAATTCTCTAAGGACCATTGTTGCAAACACCTTAGAGGGGGTGTCTAATAGTGAGATAGGCCGATAACTGCCCGGGGACCCCCTATCACCGTTTTTATACATGGGGATCAGAATAGAATTGTGACATGAGTCCGGGCACTCCCCTTTTTGGGCTATCTGCCTAAATAAATTCCCCAAGATGTCAGCCCATAACTGCAGATTGTTTTTCATTACTTGATTTGGTACGCCATCTGGGCCACTTGCCCAGGAATTATTAAGGTTCATAATAATTAATTCCACGTCGTCCTTCTCAAACTTAGCTTCCCACGCCTGCAGCTGTTCCTTGTCCACAGTCCACTGGGTGTATTGGACGGAATCTTCACTAAACTTTGACTGAAAGAAATGTACCCAATCTTACTCAGCCACGCCGGACGTCTGTAACACTGATTGGAATATGCTCTTTTGATTTAGTATCCACTATATTCCCCGAGTGTCTTTCTTAACCAGCTTTAGTAGGATTGTGGATATATTTCTGTATCTTATGATGTTTACTCCACAGCCTGTATTTCTGCTTCAGGGAGGATACGGCCCTTGTCTCCTCTAGCCTATTCTGCCCCTTGGACTTTTTCACTAACCTGAGTTCTTTGGTTAGCAGGCACTTCTTCTCACGCACGTCCTTATCAAACGTGTGGCAGTTGCCTTCATTGATTAACCCTATGGGGCGGTCCCTGCACCAATTCCCCCACTTTACCTAGCTTCGCCAGCAGGTTCTAAAATGATGCTGGCGAGCATATTCCCCTCCTATCTTCTAGTCTTAGTCCATCCCAACATGCTGCCAGCCTTTTGTTTGCTAAACCCACCTTGGAGCTGCGCTGAATCAATCTTCCCCCTTTTCCACCAATTAGAATATTTGTATCACAGATAGATTCAATTTGTTCCCATTTCCCCAACTGTGGGGGCATTAGGACCCTTAGCATAAGAAGGAAATTATCACTTCGTTTAGTTGGGACTATTTGCAACTCTTGGAGCTTAGTAAGTTCTATATTCTTCGCAAATATATAGTCGATGATTGCAGAAGTAAATGCATTGGCCCAGTTCGGGGTGTCCTTTAGGCTCCCATCCCCCATTAAATTTGTTTGGGTGAAATCCCATCTGGAGAGGGAGAAACCATTCCCGCCCTATATTATCCCTTCTAGTGGAACCAGTACTTAGACATTTAGTCACCCTCTCATCCAACACCAAAAGGTCTCCTGTCGTGACCATACAATTACAGTTGAAGTCTCCTTCTAAGACAATTGGCCCACCTTCCCCCTCTTTCTCCCAGTCGAGCAGGGCATTTTCGATCTCATTGGTGATACTCTCAAACACGCTCGGCCCAGCATTAAAATAGATATTGTTTAGGAGGGACTGTTCCTTATGACCATCCCGCATGTCGATTACTTTTGTGATCAGCAGGTCTTCCTTGTTCGTTTTCACTAAGTGTAGTGACCTCCTCCTCTGCATTTTAACAGTCACCAAAAGCCCGCCCACTGGTCTCCCTTTCTTCCACTTCTTAGCATTGCTGGCAAAGACATATAACCGTCCAAAGAAGGGGTCTTCCTAGTTTCCTGCAAAGAAATACAATCTACCCCCTTAATAGTACATTGAGACATTTATAAAGGAATTATGGTCTCGAATTCCAGCTACAAATAACAAGGGCAGTGGCATTGGAATCCCGTGTGTTTTCTTGGGCAGATTGGTAGCTAGCTAGATTGCCAGCCCCATCTTGCTTTGTCCACATTCTGTTCAACCTGCCTCTGCTGATCTTGATCAAAGTGGCACTGGATAGTCAATTTTTCCTTCCCTCTAAGTAGTGGAGCTTCTTAGTTCACTTGATGGTAGTAGGTTACAAACCTGTTTAACAGCAGCTCTTCTTGACAGTCGCTTACCAACTTTTCAATCAGCCTTGAGTGGAAGAAGACCGCACATTTGCCAAGTCGCCGCTGGCGGTCAAACAAGTGAACAAATTGAATATCTGTCGAGGAAATGTTTTTGTGTGGGCATTGAGGCTAATGGGGCAGAACACAATGGGCCTCATTATGACCCTGCCAATCGGAAACAACATTGGCGGTAAACCCTCCGCCACCGTTGTCTCTGGGCCGGCAGACTACGAGTTCAGCAGGCGGGTGGCCTTACTCCCGCCAGGTCTGACCTGGCGGGAACACCACCCGCCTGCTGACGGAAATGGAAACACCGGCACCGTTAATTAAAGTGCCAGTGTTTCCACGGTCCGCATTCCCATGGAGTCCTGGGAATGTGGAGTAACAGAATGCCGGCTCCGGAATTACCGGATCACCGGGGCTGTAATGCCCCGGTAATTCTGGCAAGTCCGGAGCCGGTAATTCATTCTGAGTCCGGCGGCAATTTTTTCTGGGACGGTTAACGCCGGACTTGGAATGAGGCCCAATGTCTATTAAGTGGAATGTTTTTTTTTCCGCCTCAAAGACAGATTCAAAGATGATGGGCCGAGTTCCCGATTTCTGTGATGCGCAGCCCCAATTTCTAGAGACTTCGTCCTCCCTTCTACCCACATCGTGGGCTGTCAGTTGCATCAGAATCCTTGAGGTTGTCGCAGCCAGTATTTTTGGAGAGTTCTGATCCTGGATCACTGGACAGCCCTCTTTGACTGGGATGCAACTAAGTACTCATTTCATGATTATTCTGGGTCTTCTTTTTTTGCCAAATTTTTGGATTGATCTTCTGTTGCAGCGCTTTTATCCCATACTAGCGCCGCTGTGTGCCTTGGCCGGCTCGCCTCTGGGAGCTGCAACTACTTCTGCCCTTTACCTTTAATCGTTTAGCCTTCTCTTCTGTCCTATGTGTTGCCATATTCTCTGCTCCCTTTCTCCCCTTTCAGTTGGCAAGTCGCCAAATAGACCTCAGAAATGTTTGTGTCCCGTTCTTTATATTCTTTGATTTTTTTTCGTATTCATCATGGTTTTAGCCTGAAGTGTGACAGGGTGCTTTTTCTGAGTTGCTTTGGTCCCACAATCAGCCCCTTTCAAAGAGCTCCTGCACTCTGAGTTCGTTGCGTTTGACATGGTTGGTACTTGATCACAGCGGTCTGAATAACTCCCCTGTTTTGACCCCTTCTCCCAGTTACAAGGGTGGCAGCATACCCCCCCCCCCAAGTTGTTTGTTAATGTGGGTCAGGGCGATGGTATTTGCTTTGACTTCCAGGGCAATCGTATCGTAAAGTCTAATGAAGTCTTGTAGTACAATGTTCAGAGCTGCCAGTGAGCGGTCCACGCATATGTGGGGTCTGGGTACCCTGTCACATTCGTCTCACAAGCTGGGGATGCTTGATCCTTATTACCAAAGGAGAGATTGTCCTGGACAAAATGGTGTCCCGGAGTGCTCAGTGTGCAAATCACTTCCACCTCTTGTTCTTTAAATATCCCAGGTGATATGCTCAAGCGCTCGTACACACTTTCAGCCATTCTTATTTCCTTTTTGAGGCTGTCGCACACTGCCATCAGGGGCAGACTTTCCTCTAGTTCCACTTGGGACAGGACCACCTCTGAAATATCCAAGTCGATCCTTGTGAACTCAAAGTCGCTCAGACTACTCAGGACCGCAGGAACGGGATCGGCCCTGAAGGCATGACTGTATGACTGATTCCCTTTCTGTGGGAAGAACTTTGTGATCTTCCGTTGGGCAACGTTTCCCCCTTTTGAGCCTTCCCCCAGTAAAACAGATTCAGTGGTCAATGCCTGGGAGTGTTCAGTATGTTGGTCAGAACTCCTTATGTGGTATTGTTTAGTGCTCGTTTTACTCTTTCCTTTCATGTCACAGTTATTGTGTTGTTGACAGCCGTTGTTTCTAGCAGGTCAAAGGGTTACCACCCTGATGTGCCTGCTAACAGCACAATCTAAGGGACCCTCGAACCAGGGCCCCTATGGTGAAATGTTGCCCATTATGCACTCCAGAGCAATGCAAGGATGCAGCAAGTTTTTGCTCCTTCCCACACTCAGTGCTCTTTCTTGCAACGCTGATGACCCAGGTGTGGTCCAAGTCTCTGAGCCGATTGACCGTGGAGCCACAGAACACGAAACACTCAGCACTCTCTGCTACGCTATGCTTGGAGCCGGTGTTGATATAGCGAGCATGAGCCTTGTGCAAACAGAAACAGACTCCACGGGCCGCAAGAAGAAAAGAACCTCCTCCCAGTACTCCATACACAAAACACTCAGCACTCTTTGCTCCGCTTGGAGCCGGTGTTGATGGAGCGAGCGTGAGACATGTGTAAAGAGAAACAACAGGCTTCACGGGCAGCAAGAAGAAAACAGCCTCCTCTCAGTACACGAAACACTGAGCACTCTCTGCTACGCTTGGAGACGGTGTTGATGTAGCGAGCACAAGCCTTATGTACACAGAAACAACAGACTCCACGGGCAGTACGAAGAAACCCCAAGCTATGATGACCGCTCCTGAGGTCTATAAGGCTATTAGCATGTGGTGATAGTAGCAATACATGTTTTGGAGTTTTCGTGCTGAGGTAGAAAATGGTGCTTTAAGAGTGCGTAAAGTAAATAGACGAACTGAATTAGTAAATTAAATGTGATTTTATTTTGTAGCATTTGAATAACAAGGCTGTCTTCAAGTTAAGCATTTTAATTGCAAATTGGTTGATCTGGAACATGTTTAACATACGCACGCATTAGGTATCATGTAAAAGTACAGTTTCTCGGTAGGAAAATGAAACCATTTTCTAATGTTTTCTCTTTCTCTTTTGTGTCTTTAAATAGCATGTTGCACCCAAAAACTGATCCTCTTAGTGATTAATTATCTTGTTGAAACAAAATCTTGCCTCGACATTGCACTGTTGTTTTCCTGTCTGCCTCTGAAGACAGATTGCTCAGAATGCAGTCCATACCAGTAGTTTTTGACTGCACTCTAAACATTCTGATTGACTGAGCGGAGGTCAATAACTATCCATTTGGGATTTAAAATATCAGTGTATTTTTATAAAAAGGGTGATTACAGGTTATGGTATGTTATGGTATGTATAATTTGGTTTACAAGCTAGATGAAGCTCTGCAACTAGTACAATGGTTTAACCAGGCCACACTCAAGATGGGCATAGAGCAACACAAAGGGATGGTGTCGAACCTTGGTTCTTTCTCCTCATCATTTAGTTTACTGTTTTGCCACATTAAATATATTAAATAGAGAACGTTTGCAGCAGAATTAGTGGGCTTTGCTGAAGATAGCTTGTTGGCCCATACTAGCTAGGATCCTAAGTGAGAATCATAGCAGTGCTAACATATTTCTGATTCAGAACTACAGTATCAATTAACAATATCCATATATCAATTATTTGCACTGCTGAGAGTTCCTGTTCATGTTCTTATCGCCTGTCAAATGTTTTCTTCTTTGTTTCATCGGTTATGGCCAGATGGTAAAATGGCAAGTGCATTTGTTAGCATGGTCTTTTCTGGGGGATTTGAATGTGGTTGTGTTTTTCTTCCTGTGTCACTGACCATGTGCAAATGATCTGTTAACTTAATTGCTAATGACAATTACTGCTAGTCTGACATAGCTAAGTGCTATGCATCAAACTCTTTTCTTTATTTGAATAATCAGTGTTAGGAGTTCAGTTGGAGCACGAGGTAAGAGCAGAGAAGAGGGTGCTGACGCTGGGGGCCTATTTGCCCACTGTCTGAGTTTGTATACTGAACAAAGCATATCTACTCACTTCAACAGTGTAAGTCTCACCTTCATAACGGTGGCAACAAGCTGGCCAGGCTTCCAGGGTTCACGCGACGTGCAAATCCATATGGTGGTTTGCATATAGAAATAATGGTTTTGTTTAAAGCCAAATTAGAATGAATAGGCAAGGCTGCTCTGCCCGACGTGTATGTCTCAAGAGGGTGGAATGCTGCTGGGCTGGTACGAACAGAGTGGGGTAGGGATTGTAATTGACCCCAGTATTCTAGGGCACATTGGAATGATGCCAGAAGAAACATACAAGGGGGTATTACGAGATTAATTGGGGTGTATGAAGGGAATACATCATTGCATCAAGCTAAAGAAAGGGCCATACAGAGTGTGGCAAATGTGAGAACAGTACCAATATCAATGCGAAAGGAGGTTGCTCTGGATAAAAGACTAGAGGAATAAGGGGTAATTGAACTGGTGGAGGCCTCAGAATGGGTTTCGCTCATTGTAGTAGTGCGCAAACCAAATGTCTAGGTATGACTCTGCATTGACCTCAGGGGCCTAAATAAGGAAGTAGTAGATCGGGTCCCACTACCAAATAATGGGGAGATGGTGAGCATAGCAACGGCCTATATACTAAAAGAGGACTGTTTTGTTTTTTTTTGGAATAAGAGGACAGGATCGAGTCCCTTTTGACATATCATCTATACAAACAGATCCTCTTACTTATCGGACACTCTAGTCAGAACACAGTCCACTAGACTAGAGTACACCAACCAACTTACAGTGTCACGAATTACCAGGGCCAAGGCAGGAGGAATAGGATTCCCCTACCTGGCAACTAAGGTTTGGAACACGCTACCCACAGCCCTCAGAGCTGAAACCTCTCAAGCCTTCTGCAAAAATCTAAAAACGACACTCTTCAATTAGCTGCTAGCTCACTGTATGTACTTGCTCACAGCTATGCCCTCTGCACCTATTGTACAAGCGCCACAATGTTACTTTTAATGTTGTATGTGTTTACGTGACTACTGTAACTAAGATATGAACATCCAATGTAACCAGCGCCACAATGCCCACGGGCTGCTGTGCGCTTAACAAATGTGAATAAATAAATAAATCCTGTCGCCATAGCAACAGGGGCAGAAGTGTCTAGTACACTGGACCTCGCTTCAACATATCACCAGGGGAGGATGCACCCTAACTGTCAGGATCTTACTGCGTTTGTTACCCCAGAAGGAACTTTCATGTGCAAGAGGATGCCATTCAGTTTGGTATCGGCAGCAGCATTTTTTCAAATGGGCATGCATCACATTCTGAAGAGGATGGATGGAGTGAGGTACTTCCAGGCTGACAGGGACAGATGTGCGTCAACATGAGACTTGCAAAGATATTGGCGGCATTGTCAGAGTTTGGAATGTCTGGTCGGAAGGAAAAGTGTACGTTCAAACAGCTATCACATTGAATATTTGGGGCTCAGCAAGAAGGGTTTAGAGCCAAGAGGCAAATTAGTGACAGGAATAACAAATGTGAGAGCCCTGACCAACCGGCATGAGGTGATGTCATTTTATAAGGCTAGTGTAGTACTATTGGAAGTTTGTAATGCATTTTGCGGATAGATGCAGTACCATAAGAGGTCTTTGCAAGAAGGGTGCCACATTTGCCTGGTCTGAGGCATGTCAAAAAGAATTTGAAGATATAAAAGGAGCAATTGCCAGTGCTCCATTCTTGACAGATGTTGACACAGTGATGGAGACATTTATTATGACAGATGCCAGGGATAAGGGGCTGTTCTTGTGCAGAAGCAGTCTGGAGTGGATCATATAATAGCATTTGCTTCCATATCCCAGAGGGAAGCAGAATTACTCTATTCTGTGTAAAGAAAGAAGCCCTCATTGTTATGTGGCGTAACATGAAATTCAAGGCTTTCCTATGTTGGAGACATTTTGTGGTGCGCGTGGACCATAAACCCCTTGTCAGGATTTTTATGGGCAAAGGAAAGGTTTGGATGGGGTCTCCCGCAGAATAGCAAATTGGGTAACACTGCTGCAGGGAATTCACTGTCGAAGGACAATACTGTGGCAGACTACTTGTCAAGGGTGATGGGAGATGATGATTTGGACTGTGAAAAGTGTGACCAGGTGTTCATAGTCTGTGAGGGCACCGTTGGTAAGCAGGATTGGGAGGATGCAGTTGTGGTGGATGAGGAACTGAGGAAAGTTAAAGCACATGTTGAAGCAGGCTGGACGCGTTGGACAGATAGTGATTGATTAGGGGCATTTCGCAGGATGAGAGAGGAGCTCAGCCTTGAAGGTTCAATGTTGTGTAAAGCTGGGTGCTGTGTTCCCCCTGCAGGATATGAGAAGGAGACTGGGGGAAGCAGGGCATAAGGGCCACCTGGGTATGACCGAAACAAAAGGAAGGCTCGTAGCTGATTATTGGTGGCCAGGCCTGGACACCCAGGTCGAGCAAATGATAAAGGAGTGTGTGCTATGTGGTGAAGCTGAAAAGATGTTAAGTAACTATAGCCAACCCCTCATGCCTTTTGAAGCTACCAGACGTGCCTTAGGAATATGTGCCTTAGATATTCTCTGACCCATTCAAGGCGAGGGAGGAAAGAGTAAATATACGATAGTATTGATGGATCTCTACTCCAAATGCGCTGAAGTAGAGATAGTATTGGAAGCAGACACAATTGCTGTGATAACGTTTTTGGATGGTATGTGCCAGAGGCAGAGTTACCTGAGGAAAATCCTAACGGACAATGGAGTACAGTTGACTTCCAGGATGATGGAGTCATGTTTGGATGGTATCGTGGTGGTACATCACAAAACCTCATTATACCATCCTGAGACCAAAGGTACAGCCGAGAGATTTAAGCGCACTCTTATGGAGGTAGTTAGGATGTCTTTGACGGCGGGGATGGGAGGACTTAGTGAGGAGGAGAGTGTGCTCCCCCCTGTTGGCTCCCCATTCCACAGCAGGTTTGATACCCTTTGAGGTGCTTAGAAGAAGAAAAGGCATACTTTGGTCTGTCCACCATGGCTGGGAAGGTTGGGGTATGTGGTGTGGAATAAACAGAGATTGAGAGAGGTTGTTGAGAGCAAAGCTTAAGGCATGAACTCAAAAGTGTGAGGCGATGCAAGATATCAGAATACGCAAGAGTGTGCGTGAAAAAAATAAGGTCTGCTCAAAAGGGGCAGTAGAAGGTATTGGGTTTCTCAAAGTGTTGAGAAAGTGTGGGACGATGCTGTATTGCTGGAAGATGGCAGGGTGTGGAACAAGTCCAGAATTGCAGAGAAGAGAGAAGATCAATAGCCTATGTATTGGACATCAAAGGGGGAGATGTATTATATAGAACATACTCCTATGTCCCTTCCCCTTTCCCCCATACTGCATGGGCGTCCCTCTCTACGGACGGGAGACAGAACCTTTTTCACCATAAAAATCATCTTCCCCTTTAAATTTAGATGCCCACGAGGGCGCGGCCCTGGGAGTATGCACACCCCTGACTCCGCCCACCGGCGCCACTCCTCCTCTTTTCCGTGTCGATGGGAACGGACCGCTTTCACCAGTGCTCCTGGGTTAGGCCTCCGGCCTAGTAATTCCATGCGCTCTTCCACAGAGAATTACTTGTGTCTTTTTTTCTTGTCTTTAATCAGGTACCTCTGTCCTCTGGCACCACATTCCTCCCCGGCGCATTTCAATGTCAGCGGGCTTCAACCGGTGTCCAGCCTGCGAGAGGCTCTTCCTTACCTCCCACCACCACATTCTCTGCCTCGGCTGGGAGGGCTGCGCCGCGTGCCAGGTGCTAACACCAGGCGCTCTGAAGAACAGACTAGCCAGGTGGAGGGAGCTTTTTGGAAGGTCTCCTCCAGAGGACATAAAAGGAATTCATCGAGCACAAGACCAGGCCCAAAGTAGGGCCACTGTTTTCATCCTCACCCTGAAAGGGCGACTCTTTCCCCAGGAAGCGCACGAGGGGGAGGGACCTATCAGGTCCTAGTACCAGTGCAGGCATAGAGGCTGCTTAAGATACCGGATGAGGGGTCACAAGATCCTACCGATGACTAGTGTGGTACCGCAAGGTTCTACTTTACTTTATTTATATTGCGCAGACCATGGACCCTTAGACTTGAGGGTGCGACACACAAAAAGAACACAAAAAAAACAAAGCAATAACAGGGAGCAGATGTCAATGAAGCGTCATAATCAATGAAAAGTTTTCATAGTTAGATAATCGACCTTCAAGAAAACAGGAATGTTTTCAATTTCTTCCTGAATATTTCTGTGGACTTTATGCCCCTCAGGTTTCTGCAAGAGACTTTCCAAGCAATCGGGGCTGCTAACTGAAAGGATCCCCTAGAAGCCCTAGAGGTTCTAGACCTTAAGATAGCCAGTTGATCCGTATTATTAGATCTCATGGATCTCATACAGGGTTTTACTTTCACTAATTCCTGTAGATACACTGGCATCTGTCGGTCCCTGCCAGCATTTCTGAGTGATGACTAGGAGCTGAAATAAACATCTAGACTCCACAGAGAGCCAGTGCAAGGCACGTCTGGCCACCGAGACATGTTCTCTACGAGCAATTCTCATGACTACACGCACTGCTCCATTTTGAGTTACCAGGAGCCTATTAAGATCAACTTTATTGATGCCATATAGCAAGCTACAGCAATAATCTAGCTTTGCGCCAACAATTGCCCTTGCGATAGTTTCAGCACTAACTTGCGAAATTAAGGGTCTAAGGTGAGTCAAGAGCCTGATATAGTATGCTGAAGAAGACACCAGGCTACTAACGTGCTCCTTCATGTTAAGATGTTGGTCCAAAATAACACCTAAAGTCTTGACCTTTGCAGTACACATTTTGGAGTCCTCAATGTGAATACTGTCATAGGCTGGACCCAATATCTGTAATGCACTTGACGTCCCAACCAACAACAGCTCGATTTTTTTTTCTCTGTTCAATCATCCAATTCTCAATAAGAGTATAAACTTTATTCAGAAGTGCCTCATCCATCTCATGACTACCACCGATCTGGATGATACACTGGGTATCATCGGCATAGTTCGTAAACTCCACTCCCTCATGCTCCAGAAAGGCAAAAAAGGGAGCCGTAAAAATGTTATATAAACACAGTGATAGGCAAGACCGTTGTGGAACACCAATTTTAATGGTAATGGGCACAGACACTGCCTCTTCATGAAAGACTCTACTCGCCCTGTTGTCAAGGAAAGAGGAAACCCAGTGGACAGCTCGGTTCCAACCCGAGGGGCTACGCCCTAATACTGGACAGATGTCTGAGGGGCGCTTGTATGCAGCACTACTGGTGGCACAGTCAATGGCACTCCCCCTACCAGTCCCCGTCCGGAGGTGCAGGTTAGGCCTCAACCTCCACTGCCAAGAGTCCTGGCTGAGGCCAGGCCCAGCGCGGCAAGTACCACAACACCAGGCATGTGGCACGCAGCCCGACAAAATGGCCGCCCGACACCATCTCCCTTTGGGGACCAGGTAGGCGAGCGAGTTTCCAGGTGGGACTGGTCATCACCTGGCATGTGCCCCACGGCATATCTTTTAGCGTTGCAGGGCAGAACAACCCTGCATACAGCAAGACAGAGAGTCTGCTCAGGTCTCAGCAACCTCAGGGCCCCACGCCCATGCCCGCTCCACCAAGCGCTTCATCGGCCTGTGAAAATAGGTTTTTTGAAAAATTCCTGACTCTCTTGAGGTCTCCGCAGATGGGCATCATCCTTAAGGATGTTATCAGGGACATGATCCCTCCGGTACTACTGCTAGCACCATTGGCCACCCCGCCCTTGGGTCCAGCGCTTCCGGGTCCAATGCAGCGCAAGCTGTCTGTGCCAGTCCCCATGACACTGGCTCCCATGCCTCTGCCAGTCACAGCAGCCCTATTTTCTCTACCACAGCAGCCTCCGGTGCCTGTCAGTACGCTGCAGCCACCTGCGCCCAGCGCTCCTCCAGCTTCACCAGACCAACAGGACACATTGGTGGACACGGATGAGGTGGAGGACCCAGACATGCCCTAGTCTGCCAAGGTCTTTCATGAATGGCTTGCGGGCCTGGCCCTGTATTTGGGGCTTCCTCGGCCTGAGCTCGAACAACCAGAGGGTGGGGGTACTGGCAGAGGTCCTCGACCTACGCCCCGCGGCTAGAACGGAAATTCCAATGCAAAAGGACGTTGTGGCGCTTGCCAAAAAAAGGATGGCTCAAACCACACTCTGCACAGCATACCAATAGGCGCCTCAATGCCAGAATTTGGGCAACTGGAGGGCGACCTCCCTCTTGCTGTCAGCGCAGCCACACTCCTCTGTGACTGCCGCGGCTTTGCTCTTATTCCAAGCCACAATCGTCATCGGCTACATCATCCTCTGCACTCCTGGGTAAGTGGGAGAAGATCTTGGAATCATATGGAAAGAAAATCTATTCAAACTCTTCTCTCCATCTGTGCCAGTCCAATGCTGACACCATGCTGGCTGCTATCAATCAAAGGCTCTGGCGAGAGATTGCCGATTTCCTTCCTGTGCAGAGCCAGGCGTGCTTCAAGGCTGGGCTGGCTGAAGTCAAAATAGTAGCGCAGGACATATTGGAGTCCACGTTGGCTCACATTGACACCTCAGGTCATGCCATATGTATTGCTACCGCCATGAGAAGGACGGCCTGGCTACATGCGACCAAGTTCAACCTTGATGTCCAGGAGCGTATACTGGACCTTCCTTTCGATGGTGGCGATCTGTTCCATTCTACCACGGATGAGGAACACGATAAGAAGAAGAATAGTTTGCAGACTGACAAATCCTTACCAATCCTCACAAAGTCCACCCCCAAGGCATATAGCCAGACACACCAGCACTCAGACAAGGATCGGTCTTTCGGCAGCTTCAGGGGCTTCCAAGAGAGACGGTCCAGACAACCGGACAGCTCACCGAGCCAGCATAGGTGCAAGCGGCTCATAGTGGCTTCAGAGGGCAAAAAGGCATGACACAGCCATCCGAATCCATGAGTTTCCATTGGTGGGCAGGCTTGCCCTTCACTCTCCATGCTGGCGGACAAGGTTCACGGACCCATGGATCCTCTCAGTAGTATCCACGGGCTTCCGGCTCCCTATCCTTCCTCTCTCCTCCCCTCTGCTCCCACAGATTGGGACAGCAACTCTGTTGGCAGAAATTCACTTGCTCGTAGAGAGTCAGGCAGTGGAGGAAGTCCCAGCCTCCCACCGTGGTCTGGGCTTCTATTAACAGATTTTCACCATACACAAGAAGAACCAGGCTAGGCTGAGAGTTGTGTTGGATCTTTCCACCTTGAACCTTTCTCTCCCTCTTCAAAAGTTCAAGATGGTTACCCTATCACTTATAGCAGAGACATTGTGTGAGGGAGACTGGATGTGCTCCCTGGATTTGAAGGATGCTTACCTACACGTCCCTATCTGGCAGCCCCATCGGTCCTTTCTGAGGTTCATTTTCAATGCAAGGTTCTACCTTTTGGCCTCAGTTCGCCCCCCAGGGTGTTCCCAAGACTGATGAACGCAGTGGCAGCCCTATTCAGGGCCCAGGGTCATCACGTCTACCCATACCGGGACGACTGACTCGTCAGGGCAAGGTCTCCAGAGGCAGTGCAACACACGGCCTCTGCCCTCATGAACAAACACGAGCTGGGGTTTTCCATCAATCTCAAGAAGTCACAGCTGGAGCCCACACAGAGTCTAACGTTCCTGGGCCTCATCTGGGATTCGAACTTTGAGAGGATTTTCCCCTCAGAGGACAAGATCACCGCCATCAAGAAGGCCACTGGGCATTTTCTCAGCAGAACAGTGACCACAGCATGGTGGTACCAACACCTCCTGGGCATGATGGCGGCATGCCTCCTTGCTGTGCCACATACAAGACTCAGGATGAGGCGCTTGCAGCTACACTTCGCAGCCGCCTGGAGCCAGGAGCCAGGTGAAGGGTTCCCAGGCAGAGATGGTCAGCATCCCATCTCATCTCCTCCAGGAACTAGTCTGGTGGAGCAGGGACAGCAACCTGCGGATAGGCAGGCCCTTCGGTCAACCAGCGCCTCAGGTCACAATCACCACGCTCTCATCCCTAGAGGCCTGGGGAGCTACTTTGGGCAGCCCCAACGTGCTTGCGGTCTGATCCCGTCAGGATCAGGTGCCTCACATCAACTGGCTCGACTTGATGGCCATCTGGCTTGCTCTCAAAGCCTTCCTCCCTATGATCAGCGACAGGGTGATCCTTATTCAGACCGACAGCTCCGCCAGCATGTATTACATCAACAAGCAGGGTGGCACCAGGTCTCCTCCCCTATGCACTTTAGCAGTCAACATTTGGGAGTTGGCTCTGGTAACGACATGCACCTGTCAGCAATACACCTGCCGGGGGACTCCAACCTGGAGGCGGAAAGGCTCAGCAAGCTGGGTGTCGACAACTACGAATGGCAGTTGAACCAACAGGTCGTTCAGGGGATCTTCGCAAGGTGGGGTCATCCTCAGATGGATCTCTTTGCCACCTGGTACAACAGAAGGTGCCCCCAGTTTGTGTCCTGGAAGGGACAGGGCAGGGGATCCCTGGACCACACGATGCAGATCCAGTGGAACGACATGACCGTGTATGCCTTCTCTCTGATTCCCCCCCCCCCCTGGTTCACAGGGTAATCTGCAAGATCCGGGAGGCCCGGCACCTCCTTACCTTGATAGCTCTGTAGTGGCCAGCAAGACTATGGGTCTCGGAACTACTCAGCCTGTCGGATCAGGCCCCGGTGCACCTTCCGCTGGGTCCAGCACACCTACTCTTGCAGCAGGGAGGCACGGTCATCCACCCCGCCCACCAGAAATTAGCCCTTGTTGTGTGGTTCATGAACAAGTCACGCTGAGGCATCTGCAGCTGTCTCGAGCCAAACTAGACATACAAGGGGCTAGTAGTGTGCTACCAGGAGCCAATACAAAAGCAAGTGGACCAGGTTCTGTCACTGGGCAGAATCAAAGGAGGTTGATCCCTTGACCTGCACGTTGGACAACATACTACCCTTCTCGGCACACCTCGCACACTCGGGGGTGCAGTAGACACATGCCGCACCTGTCTGGCGGCTATTGCAGCCTACAGGAACTCTGAGGAGGAGGTGTTTTCATCCTCCAATCCGGTGGTTAAAAGACACTTGGCAGGCCTGATCATGCTTTACCCGCCCATCAAGAAACCACACCCTCTGTGGGACCTTAACGTGGTCTTGGGCGCGCTTTCGAACCTATGGTGTCCGCAGACATCCGGCTGTCACCATCAAGACGGCACTCCTGGTGGGCCTCACCTTGGCACGCTGGATCAGTGAAATACAGGCGTTGGTAGCCTCAGAGACTTATACTACTATTCATAAGGACAAGGTGGTGCTTAGAACTCACCCTGCATTCTTACCTAAGGTTGTCTCCTCTTTCTACCTGAATGAGGAGATAGTGCTACCAACTTTCTTCGCGGACACTAAGTATGACCTCAGAAGGTGCTGCACTGTCTACATGTCAGGCACGCTCTAAAATTCTACCTTGACAGGACCAAGAGCTTCTACAAATCAGACGCTCTCTTCGGTGGGTCAAAGCCGGGCTGTCGGGCCTCCAAGGCTTCCATAGCTAGGTGGATGGTTTCGGACATCAAGGAGGCGTATGAGGGGCAACACAAACCTCTTCCAGCGAACATGCATGCCCATGCAATCAGAGCTAAGGCCACGGCTGTCGTGTTCCAAAGACACGTGCCGTGGCAGGTTATCAGCAAAGCGGCTACGTGGGCTACGCCCTCGGCCTTCTGCAAGCACTACTGCTTGCATGCTGGCTCCAGGTCGGACACAGCATTTGGTCAGGCAGTCTTAACAAACTTGTTTTCTTAGGGTGGGCAACTCTCCACCCTGGGGCTACATTCAGTTGTAATCGCCCATGTAGTCTGGAGGAAAGGGGACGGGACGGAGAAATAATGATAAGTTACTCACCGTAGTGATTAACTTATTCCTAGTCCATAGTCCCCTTTCCTCCACACGTCCCACCATCCTCTCCCCTATTAAAACTGGTGTCATTAGGCAATGTTAATATTGTCGACGCGTCAAAGGTGACTGAGGATGGGAGCCAGTGGGCGGAGTCAGGCGAGCAAATGCTCCCAGGGCTGAGCCACCGCGCGCATCTAAATTTAAAGGAGAATATGATTTTTCTGGTGAAAAAGGTTCAGTCTCCCGTCCCTAGCGAGGGACGCCCATGCAGTATGGAGGAAAGGGGACTATGGACTAGGAGTACGTTAGTCACCACTGTGGGTAAATTATTATTTAGTATAAGTGATTGTTATGTATTGAGTATGTGTTTGGTTCTAAAGCCACTCCAACCACTGGAGACCCTGTAAACATGTACATAGTTGACCTGCGTTCTAGGTTCCTTTATAGAAGTTTGCCCGTGGGGAATGAGTTGGAGTTCAGTTGGAGCTGGAGGTTGGAGCAGAGAAGAGGGCAGTGAAGCTGGGGACCTGTTTACCCACTACCTGAGTTTGTATACTGAATAAACCGTGTCTACTCGCTTTCAGAGTGTAAGTCTCACCTTTACAACAATCATCAAGAAACAAAGAAAAAGTGCTATTCATCAAACTCTTTTCTTTATTTGAATAATTGGCAAGAAACAAAACAAATCAAGACTCTGAACCTCTTCATGGGACCCTCACATGATCACCCCCACCAATTCTCTATTACTTTGTCTCATAAGTGCCAATTCCTCTGTAGCAGCATCCTCATTTTGCAGCTGCCACATACAAAAAACAGCTTCAATGAAAACTTTTAAGGGAGAGGAAAAAAGCCAATAATGACACTATTCAATTAGAGAAGAATGGCCACCTGAATACATCAAAGCCTTCAAAAAATCCAAACCCGATTGAAACCACTAAACCGCGAAACCGTTTTGAAAAGATATTATGGAGTGGAAGAAAAAGTGGGATAATAATCCCTCTGTGTGACTAATAAAAAGATGACAGTGTCATCATTTTAGGAATAATCCACATTTTAATAGCCTGGAGCATAGGCATCTTGTTATGCTTGTTTCTAATCTGGGTCAAAACGTTACCCGGACCACGCATGATACTTTACAATATACTGTATAAAGAAAAGGTTTGATGCAATGTTAGTCTATTTTTCAATCAAGCAAAATCCATGTGTTCATGAATTATTTTGGGACTAACTGAAAATATTATGCTGATTTTGTAAAATGCTTCAGGTGGTGGTCCCGTAAATGATATTTTATCGTGTGACCACCATCTGAAGAAATCTCTGGGACTTTGAAAGCTTGTGCATTTTATCATCTCTTCATAATATTTTCAGTTAGTTCAATAACATGTATCAACACTTGCATTTTGTTCAGTATAATGTATGAAATAGGCCACCATTTAACCAATCAGCTGATTTAAGGATGCATTCCAGGCGGGGTCCAAACCAAAAAGCCTCCTTTATGAAGAAACCCAGTGTGCAGAAATGTAAACCTTTGCTTGAGACGGAACCCATTTAACTCACTAAGCCATGGAAGGAGGGTGGGTGGGTGGGTGGGGGTTTCACCCAGTTTTGGTTCTGCATGAAATGTGGAATGTAACTCTGCAGATAAGAGAGAGAGTACAATCTGTTGAATCCAGAGCTCCTCCATCCAAGATGCAGCTGAAGCAGCAGCACATGAACATAACCAGTTCTACTGACAACGCCGGAAGTGATTTAGTTATTTTCTGGCCAACCCCAAAATAGTTGTAACACATGTCGACATCCCATAGGTCTGCACAGATATCTTGGGCATGGCTGATTGTACAATGGGTGTTCCCCAATACAAACCCTTCCACCACAAAATGTTACGAAAATACAGCCATTCAATTAAATTCTGGTTGTCTGAAGTACATATGGGGGATGCAGTCGCCCAGTTTTAGTGCCAGAGGATGCCAGGCCTGAGTGGGCTACATTCTGGAAATCAATACTAGTTTGATGTTCTGCTGTTGAGCATTAAGCAGGGTCCTTGGCATGAGCGAGAATGGAGGTGAAAGTGACACCTACATGGCAGACCAGCAATAAAATATCTGTGGCCTCTGCCTCTGGTTTCCACCGGGGATGTAAGGACTTATATCTGTGTAATATATTTACATTTCGAGTGTTTGACTCGTTCACAGAGAAATATTCTTATCCAATATCTAGTTCCCCCATCCATGAACCCCACAGTTTTGGACAAGAAACGGGCCTTTTTACAATCTGAATATTCCGTTTGATTTAAATCTAGCAGAAATACCCGCTCTCCGAACGGGTTCTGTAGACAGACATGATAACACTGATCCTGTAGGTCGCTGTTCCAATTCGCTTATCGCTTGATGTGCTTTGCACCCTGAAGTGAACTGCATTGAGAAAGGGTGCGTGTGGCAGGCTGACATTCCTCTAGAGCAGACGTTGGGGGAGGCGAGAGTTGGTGTGCTGCTGCATACTGGGACCTTCTGTGCTCTCTCCCACCTGACGCCTCGTTGTGCAGTTCGTTGCAGTGCGTTGTGGTGCAAATATCTTGGAAAATATGCATCCTCCAACCTGGACATCAGGTTTTATTCCTCAGGTCCAGACCTGTCCTTCTACGACCACATTGATGTTTCACTGATTTCAGGCAACCTTCTCATGTGTGAAGTTAATGAAGAAAATGGGTGGGATGTCCAAATGTCATGTAGCAAGTAATGTCCGGAGGGTCCTATTAGGTAACTATGCAACATGTGATGCAGATTGGTGAAACAATGTGGAATTGAATAAGGAACAACGCTTCGCCAAGCCACAAACCCACAAACAAATATTCACATTTATATAGATAGATAATAAATCAAGACATTAGAGACCGGCAGTTTACAGAAATTAAAATGCAACCTGCCTGCTGTTGGCTTACTAATGTTTACATTCACAATACAGACCGACATCCAAATATGTAAACCAATATAAATGACTATTATAGACAAAATAGGATCCTCAAATCTGTGGGTACTAGAGACTGAATACCTCATTTTCGGTTTTAAAGACCATATAACTCAGAAGCAACAGTTCAATAATATGGGGACAATATTCTATTGTACCTGTAATATACAGTGCCTATTAAGAAAGAGATCAGTTCCTGATCTTACACATATCATTTATAATTGAACTTGTATTGAAACTATATGTTGATCTAAGCAAATGGTTTTTACATAAACACAATGGGCAAAGTTTTGGGAAATTACTGTTGAAATATCTGGGAATCACTACTAGGTAGAAGCTTTTATTCTCCAGCATGGATGGACATGCTCATGAATATTCCCTGTCGTTAGGCTGGGAATACTCAGTAAAAGAAAAAACAGTTTCACTTTAAAACTATATTTCTTCTCTAAACCAATATCTGCCCTCTGGGTCATAAAGCCCTCATCCAATGACGGTCCTCTCCCTAAGCCCTGCTTCTAGCAGCCATCTTCTAATTTTTATCGCACTCTTCAGTATTGGGAATCCTCGAGTTGCTTTCCAAGCTATTTTGTACTTTTTTCGATGTTTTTTTGCGTAAATGTTCTATTTTGGTTCCATCGAAGCACGTGTGCTCCTATCTTCATCGGCCAGCAGGGATCCGTCGTCAGTGAAGTTGCGCGCCCTTCAAGGGTGTTTATTTGTCTAAGTTTCTGGAAGGCCGTCTTGGGCCTACTTTGCGCCCTCTGACCATGACGGAGGAGATAAAGGAAGAAAGGACACTTTTCAGGCCCTCCACCCATATGTTGTAACCCCCCCTGCCATTTACATGTCATGGTTTTGAGGCACAAGATGTTGAAACGGGCCCTGGTTAATAATATCTGATGGTAAATGTTATCATTTTATATATATTGATTGGTTTTGTTCTGCTCAATTCTAATCTTTCTCTGATTTTTAAATCTTTCAAAGAGTTTCAAAACCAGACCCAATAATGTATTTCCCATTGTTCAATTTAAAAGCATTTTTCAGTGTACATTTTTCAGTCTGGCTGGAATGACATCTGTGGCTAGGCTCCTTCCATCAACTGAAACATCTGCTGTTATAAACAAAATACTCTTTTAAAAGGCTACATTACAGGGCCACACACATTCTTCATGAGATCCTTTGCTCAGCCAGGTCGGAGATCAGGGTCTGTTCAAGGTATGTGGTTATTTGAAGTTGTAATTACTGGCTGACAAAGCATTAATTTTTCTCTTACCAGGGTGGGCTTCCAGATGAGCTTAAAAAACAGGACTTAGAAAAACCTCGGTTTGGAATACATGTTGGTGTATTGTTTATTTTTTTCACACAGCTCTGTCATTAGTCTTTTTAATGCCTTGGTCACAGTAATGGATTATGGGATCTGATTTCAAGAAAGTTGATCCTTGCATAAACATACTGTTAATGCAAACCAAAGGTCACATCTTAGATTCACAGTATATAAAAGCTACATGAGATGTTCTGTCCCATGTAACAGAAATGTGACATTTACCTTGGAATTCTTTATTGTAACTTATATAATAAATGGGTTTGTTCAGAACTATACTATACCGCTCATGTGATTTGAAATTAACATTCTGTCTATCATTTTCTTGCAGAATATTCAAGTACAAGTTGCACAGTTTGATCTTCCATTTTTACATGGCATCAGAAATATAGCAGCTCCTTTGCATTTCATTTTTTAGTAAAACATTTGCTCGTGTTATGTTTAACATTAACTGCATTATATTTCAGTGCAGGATAACATTCTGAGCTGGCATCATTAAATGGAGTATCTTATATCCAGTCAAATAATACTTTACAGTGAATTGGGGCAGTAGCGAGTTCAGTCGGGTGCTAAACATGTATAGCTGGAGTGGGCCCTTCTTCTTTCAGAGGAAACAACTTCAGGGACAACTAACTGTTGTGTATGTTCACCTACACCTATTGCTGGCAAATACCAATGCTCCACTGTGTTCAGTTTCTCCGAAAGGTATTTTGCAGATACTATCCTCTGATGTCTCAGGTAAAATACACACTTGAATGTAACCAGGTGCCAAAGGTACTTGTATCTTTCCACTACCAATCTGTTGATGCATTTGACTGTGGATTTTGTATCCATTCAACAACAAACTCGAGCAGCAAAACCTGACTTTTGTTAGACTGAGAAAATTAACCTTTAAGAATCTCTAAATAGTCTGTGTGCTAGCAGCTTAGCACTGAAGACAGGCATCTGATTCCAGTATAATATCTGGGGTAAAATTGAAAATCGCGGTGCCATTCCAGGCGTTCATGTTAGAACCACCAATGTATCTCTGATAGAGCATCTTCGGACATCTTTTTAGGGAAGACTCCTTTGTATGAAATATGCTTTTCATTCTCTGTTGTGCTTTGCAATAGAGAGGGGCTGGGAAATCAAATGTATTGCAGAGGATCAAAGTTCTTTTGCTCTTGTGAGCACTTTGAGTGAGATTACTTTAATGTACAGTCACCTTCTAAACTCAATTTTTATTGTCCTGAATTTGGCCCTGTATGGAAAGATGGCAGAACGTCTGGAATCTATCACAAACTCTTAAAATTGTATTGTATTTTAATTAAAACAAAGCTGACTTGTCCCAGTTTATCACAAACCCCAAAGATTCAAGCAAACTATCGCACACATCAGATGATGGGATATTGCCAATACATAGCTAGCCATTTCAAGGATATTGTGTGGGTAAATTATCCGGTGTATTCCTTGTGCCCTGTGATAGCCTACCACTGTGTGGACAGCCAACCACTGTGTGTAGCAACTTCTTGAGTACCAGGGAGCTGAAGACGGACCATGAGGAAAAGGCACATTGAATGAAATTCATGTGCCAATGAATTTGCAAGAAGCATATGTGAAGGGGTTATATTGGAATCACAGAGTTTTTATTTGCGAACAGAAGGGTGTTGCACAATTTAAGGCATAACAAAAAAGAAAGCCTGCTTGGGTACTGTGATGAATCCGGTGGAGTCATCACGGATTCCCCAGCTGTAACTTCACCCATTCGGCCAAGGGACAGCAGCCGCTACCTAATCCTTATCCTGGGTCGCCTATGTGAGGGAAGAACACAGCTACCGGGGAGATGTCATGACTTCACTGGATGAGACCCGGTATCCCCTCTTTTTCCATGAGGAAAATCCTATTGTCATGTGCCTGTTCCCCCTGGTAATGGAAGTAGAGAATCTCCTGCTCAATATTCTTTAGGTCAAACTCTCATCTATTCCAAAGTCCAACAAGACCTCTTTTGCTGCTGGTACACTTTTTTGTGAAACTGTTATATTCATGTAAAACCACTGAGAAAGACTATCCAAAGACTGTATGTCCAATGACAGCTATGGAGTCCAACACCCATAACTGCCTTAGTACTGAGACAAGGAGGATGAAGGATTTGATACCAGGTAACAGAAGACTGAAGCCCATTGAGCAGACTGGTCGTTTTACAAACCCACCGGTGCGTGGGACATTTAAAGATGGCAACCGCTCTACGGGGTGTAGCAGTACAGGAGGAGACGTCAGTTCCTTAGCAGGGGTTCGCGAACGCTGGAGACACGAACCGGAGGGGCGAAGCACCAAAGGTCACTGAGTCAGAAGGAGGCACGCATTGCGTGAGCAGGAGAGGCTTTGGAGACGCCAGGAGCATCAAGAGCTCCTAGGCGCTCGGCAGCTCGGAAAGGCAGTGTTCTCCTTACCGGGTTCTGAAGGGAATCAGGTGTGTGACAGCAGAGCTGTGAAGGAAGCCAGAAGGACGTCTGCATCATCCAGAGGGCTAAGCGAGCGGAACAACCACACTGCAGAAGTGCAAACAGGACCAGAGACGCTGCAGAGGACCGGTCACTCAGCCCAAACCAAGTGGGGACCCCCAGGTGCAATTTGAATGGCATGAGAATGCTAATACCAAAGCCATGAGAAGACTGTTTGAAAGCAGAAAAGGCAAAGTACAGAAGCATGGCCCAATACAATACGAGTGCATGAGATGCAAGTGTGGGGCAAAGTATGAATGAACATTGATGCTAACAGGCATACCAAGTCAAGAATGGTATATGCTGCTTTTTAGGTGATACAGAGGAACTGTAAATGCATATAAGAAGTCCTGGCAAGACGAGGATACCAGGCAGTTGAAATCACACACAAGATGTCCTGGCAAGAGAAGGATACCAGGCATTTGGAAAACATATAAAGTCCTGACAAGGGAAAACCTGGCATGAGAGTATAGAAGGCAATTGAAACTACACAAGAGAAGTTCTGGCAGGAGAGTATAGCTGGCAATCGAAAGTACACCAGAGAAGTCCTGGCAGGAGAGTATACCAGGCAATTGAAACTACACCAGAGAAGTCCTGGCAGGAGAGTACACCACGCAATTTGCAAAGCTACACACATTGTTAAAGAAAGACAAAGAAGAAACATGTGCTAAAAGAAAGACTGTTACAGAATGTGTTGCTTAATGGGAGTATTGTGAATCAAGATGAGACACAAAGGAACTGTTAGCAAAGAGACATTGCCATGCTATTTAAAAATCCAGGGGAATGGAACCACCCTCTGGATGCAGGGTATTTTCATCTTGGAGAACATTTTTGTTGGAGTTATCCTGATTATCATTTGTGAACACTTTTTGCCCAATATCAGGTTGAAGACATTTTCTTGCTCACTTTGTTGTTTTGTTTATAGTGTGAAGGTCAGGAGAGGACGTTTTGGACACAAGGACAGCTTTTTAGTTTTGATATCCTGACATTGACTGATCCTTAGTATTTGTTTTTTAGGTAGGGATGCTGCTCTTTAGAATAGGGTCAGAGAGGCCTTTCCACAACCCCTTTTTCTTTAAAATAAAAGTCTTTAACCAGAAAATGACGACCTTGTTTTCGGCTTTCATTTCTGACCTGTCACAGTACCTTAGTAGTAAACTGCAAATCAAAAATGTTTCCTCCACCCAACAGTCTCCATTCCTAGGTCCTGTCTGACGTTAGCTGGCAGGCTTGGACACCCAAACAGTGAGATTCACAAGGACTGGTTGGGAGAACTGTGGTATTGAGGTTTGTTCTGTACAACAGAAGGAGGAAGCATTTTTTTTTATCATTGAACAGGTGTCTGGAAAGGTGAAACCCAACATGTGTATACCTTACTTTAGAAAGATCCAGTGTCCTGCGTCCAATAGGTCCAGGACTTACGCTAGACAGTCATGCAATGAATCAGAGGTGATTCCCACAGAGAACCTGGCCTGGAACCTTCCCATGTGTCCTGGTAAAGGCAGACGCTTCCTGACCCTGGGGGTGGTGTTCTGCGGGAGGATCACATGGGGTGAGAACAGGTCGGGAGGAATGGGATAATACCTTTACCAACTTTTCCAGAGACCCTACACTAGTAATGGCTTATTGTAAGCCAGAGATTGTAGAAGAAAAACCTGACTGTAACATTGCGGGCTTCAAGTCCCACAATGCCCAAAGTACTGGGACGAGGAAGAGTGATTTGGGGCCATTAGATTGCAAAATGTAGTCTAATGATTTCAATGGCCCACACCCGAGAGGAACTAGGGTGTATAAAAGGTCCCGTTGGTTGCAGGCCATGAGCAGCAGCAGCAGTAGGAACAGTAGTAGGAGTGGCAGTAGCTGTGGCAGCAGGAGAATCAGAGTGTGGAGTACTCTGCGTAGCTCCATGTTGCAGCAGCAGCCAAAATTGATGTGTAGCAGAGCCACCAGAGCTGCCGCTGATTGGGAAACAGAAGCCGGTTTCGTGAGGGTCTCTACCCTTAAGCACCAGTTATGCATAGATTGCACAGCGGGAAGCTTTAAGTCTTGAGGCTTTCCCCCTGAGGATCTTGTGTGCAGAGGCTGCGTAGCAGAAGGCGTTAAGGCAGATCGTCTTTCCCAGAGAGAAGGGTGCTGATGTGTCCGGATAGCACCGGAGCACTTGTGGAGCAAGGAGCGCTCTTTCCCTGACCAGCGCGGGCTGCGGGAGCAAGAGAATGCAACATACAGTGGAGCAGGAAGCAGCAAACACAGAAGACACAAAAACAGCAGAGCGAGCAGACTCGTATGCAACACCTGGTGAGTTCAATAGTTAAATGTGACCCCGGAACGCACCATGATCGCCCGCTGGCCTGTGTCAGTAGTTTTGAGTACCAACCTGATGTTAAAAAGCAGAAGTCGCGGATTGGGCATAATTGTGCATACCAAGATAAAGCTTACGAGCAAATGTGGCAGCATAAGAACATTGGGGGCAATTGTAATTCTAAAGGTGACAAAAACTATTGCCAAAGCCAAAAGAGGGCAATAGGAAAAGACATTAACGGCAGCCAATATTCCCCAAGCCTACAAAGGGTGATTCAGAAGACCAATTGTAAAGCATATTATCGCAAAGAGGAAGATGCAATAATTAGGAAAGAACCAAATAAGCATTGCTGTTGCTGAATGAACTTTACCACAGAAGTACTTGTAGTAGAGTTGGAAGCTTTTACCCCTTGCATGCCAGCACACCAGGTCAAGGGACCTTGTAGGGTTAGATCTGGCAGACGAGCAGACCAGGTATTGAAGTACTGCACTGTGGTTAAAGACTGTGCAGAAGAAGAAGTGACAAAGCCACTACCATATATTGTGAATCATTGTGGAGAACACAGATTGTTATTTATGTTGGCACTGTGGGGAAGTCCCCTTGAGAGACTTGTTGGAGCAAGAAGAACATTGTTTTCCAGAACTGTGTTATAAAACGGAACTTTCCTATTTTGAACGTTGGAAACAAAATTCCTGCTTTGAATCTGGGGAAGTAAATGTTTGATATAACTGTGGTTTTGTTATATTTTGAATTGCCATATATTTTCTTCATATGTTGTATATATAAGTGTGAGGGACAGATTCCTTTTGTTAGTGTTTTCTTTAGTTATCTTGGTAGGCATGGACATTCTCTTTAGGTTAGGGATAGTGAGGCAATAATCAAGCCTTTTTTAACTTAATAAAATGGCATCTTATGAAAAAGCTTCACAAAGTTGTCCGCCTCACATTTCTGACCCCTCATCGTTGGTTCTTAAGAGATCATCCTCAGCACCCTCAACAACGTCACTCACTCTAAGGGAAGTTGTAGTGTCCCTGGCACTTAGTTTTCCAGGGTGGTGTCTGGTTCTCTGGGTCCTGGTTGCTCCTTCATGTCTGTGCCATTACCACATTTCCTCCTGTGACAGCTACTCTTCGGTGCTTGTTTAACCCCTTGTGTCCTCAGGGGTCTGGAATCGGCAGGTGATTAGTTGTCTCTCCTGCCCGAAGGTTTTTCTAGGCTTGACCATGTCTGGGGGAAACTCAAATAGGTATTCAACCACCACCACCACCAGTATAATTCTGAACAGGGACTTCTGTAGCTGGGATATCTTATGCTCGTTGTCGCATCACAGCCAGGGGGACTCAGTTCTTCCTTCTTTCTTGTTCCTTCTAAATCTGTGTGTTTTTACACTTGCTGCTGTGTTTAAAAAGTACACTTTTCTTTTCCTCTTCTAGAAAAGTCAACTTTATGTGTTTTGCATTGCTGTGTTTAAAATTAGGGTTTTCCCTCTATCCCTCTATCTTGGTTTTTCCTTCTGTCGAGATAACTCACTTCTAGGTGTGTTGCCTCTGCTGTATGCTGTAACCTAGGCCCTTTTCCCTCCTGGACACTTGATTGTAGATTGCTGCTTTGCTGGGTGGTGTAGTTCAGTGTTGTGCACTGCAGCTTTCTCTCTCTTGCACCCTTACTTCTCTCCGCAATGGTGCTCTCAATCTCCCCTATCTTTTCTAACTTACTATTCTATCACCTGTCCTATCCCTTGGTCGAAGTCTGGAAGGAAAAACGTCAAGAAGCCTGTCCTGGTTTCCAATCCAGACCTGTCCATCGCTGACACCTATGGCAGCGCTTCCTCTAGGCAGACTTTCACTGACATCCTCTTTGTTGTTCCTTCTCCGGACCTTTGGATTCCCCATATAGTCTCAGTGCTCTCCCCTTTCTCTTCCTCTCCCATTAATGCTGGAACCCGGTGGGAAGTACTCTTGGATTCCTTCCTGTTCTATAGGCCATCACAAATGTCTACCTAAATGGCACTGTCATGGTCCAGGGCTGTCGGCTGAACCTCCTCTTCTGTCTCTCATCAACGTCCTCCCTTCTACTGCCACTCCTCCTTCTGCCACCCCTCTGGCCCCTCTCTTACCTCTGACTGGTGTGCCACATTCTGTACCCCTTTAAAAGTGGCAATCTGCTCCACTTAGCTATCCTCTACTCTCGCTCGGCTGTCAAACACTCCTCTGACATCTGCCACCTCCTTGAAGACCTCGACTTAGACATCCTCGCTCTCACCGAGACATGGTTCACTGCCAGCTCTGTCACAAGTTTTGACACTCTCCTCCCTGAGGGTTACAAGATCCTCTATAAGCCCAGGCCTGACGGCCCAGGGCGGAGTGTCCCTAATCTTCCCCGAGTGGGTCCCTTCTACTATCCTATCCACTCAGGCCTACTCCTCTTTCTAATTCCTCGTCTGCAGGCTCAGTGTCTCTCTTGCCCTCTCTTTGGCTCTGGCCACCATCTATACGCCAGGTCTCCCTTTTCTTCTCAGAATGGGCTGACCTCACCTCTTCTCTCCTGGCATCCACCTCTTAGCTTCTCCTCAGAGAGTTCACTATTCACCTCGACTCCCGTGATGCAGCCTCTGGATTCTTCCACAACCTCTGTGACTCTCTTTCCCCTCCAATCTTCCCTCCGGTCCGACACACTCAGCCAGACACACCTTGGATGCTCTCATCTCTGCAGACAACCCATTTCCACTCCTCTGATTACTCCTCTCACCTGGTCTGATCATGCTCTCCTGTCCTCCCCGCTGTACCTCCTGGGTCCCTCGGCTAAGCCCCCTCCCACACTGTCAGCCCACTACTACCACTGCCTCGCACTCTGACAGAGCTCTTACTAACCTTCAACTCTCCATCTCCAACACTCTGGACATCTTTGCCCCTGTCATGAGGATCTACATGAAACCTGCCTCCAAGTGCAACTCTTGGTATGACTCCGACCTGGCCTCTCTGAAATGCAAGTGCTGAGCAGCTGAGCGGAAGTGGCAGTCCTTGAGCACATCCTCTGACAAACTGGCCTGCCGCCTGCTCCAAAGGCAATCCAGACTTTCCACCTGCTCGAACAAGACGGCCTATATCTAAACCTGCATCTCTGCAGCCACTAACAACACAGCTGAACTTTTCAAAATCTACAAGGAACCTGCCAATCCTACTGCAGTCTCCACTTCTTCTCTATCTTCCCTGGCCTCCTGCACTTCTCTGGCCTCTCACTTCATTAATAACACGCAGGACATCCTGTCCTCACTCTCTTCACACCACACCCTTCGCTCTCTCAGGCCTCCTTTGGTCCCTATCTCTCTTTGGCCCCTACTTTCCTCTTTCTCTCCCATAAAACCTGATGAGGTTTCTAGACAAGTCTGCTCTATGAAAGCCTCATCAAAACAGGTGCTCCCTGCTCCTCCAGAACTATCAAGGAAAACATTGTCTCCCTTCAGCCTTGGCTGATTTCTACAATCACTCCTTTGCCACTGGATCCTTCCCTTCACTCCTCAAGCACTCCCTTATGCACCCTCTCCTCAAGAAGCCTTCTGCTGGCCCTTTCTGTCCGGCTAACTACTGCCCTATCTCCATTACCCCCTTCCTGGGCAAACTCTTGGAGAGGTTGGCCATTTCCCAGTTTATCGACCACACCAAATCTGTTGGTTGTCTCCACTCCTGAACACCTGTGAAGACTTGCTCGCTAATCTCGATTCCAACTCTCTCTCCATTCTCATCCTTCTTGATCTTTTTTTGACTTTGATATGGTCAATCATGCCACCCTTATAAATCGGCTCCATGATAGTGTTGGCATCACAAACTTGGCTCTGGACTGGCTGACCTCCTTCCTCTTTAAATGACCTTCCCAGCTTCAACTGGGCCTTTTTCTCTCCTCTATCTCACTCTCCACCTGTGGTGTCCCTCAGGACTCTATTCTCTTGCCTTGGCTTGTCAACATCTATCTTGCTCCCATAGCCTATTTTATCTCTGCCTTCTCTGCTAACTGCCAGTGTTATGTGGAGGACACACAACCTTCCCTTAAGCTTCCCTCCTCTTCCTCCTCCTCTCTCATTCCTAACTGTCTGTTTGCAGAAATGGTGTGCTGCTATCTGTGCCTTGATGCCAGTAAAACTAAGATCCTTCTCGTCGGCACCCCAGCTCCTTCCTTCCCTCCTACGCTCAGGCCGCCCTCTGTGGGCCCCCTTCCCCTCACCCTCCTGTGAGGCAAAAAACCTTGGTGTCATCTTCGACTCCTCTCCCTCCTTCTCCCCTCACATCATGGACCTTGCCAAGAAGGCCCACTTTCAACTGCACCTCCTCAGAGGCATTCTCCCTTTCCTCACCTTCCCACAGAAACTCAATGTCTCCAGGGATTTGGTCTTCTCCAAGCTAGACTACTGCAACAGGCTCTTCCTCAGCCTGCCTAACTCCTCCCTTTGCCCCCTTCAACTAATCCAGAATAGGACTGCAAGACTTATCCTTGGCCTCAAGCCCAGGGACTGCATCTCTCAGTCCTAAAATCTCTCTATTGGCTCCCGGTTGCTGCGAGGATCGAGTTCAAAACCCTCTGCATCATCCACAAGGCGGGGCGTGGGACCCCCATGAATCCAAATCTCTCTCCCTAAATACCTCCCGGTTAGACCCCTTCGGTCCTCTTGCTCCAACTCTCTGCAGACGCTTCTCCAAGCAGAGAGTGGGGGATAGATCTCTCTCCTCTGCAGGTGCCTCCCTCTGGAATGGTCGGCCTGCCCCTCTTAGACCTGCGCGGGATCTCCTTAAGTTCCCAGAAGCTTCTCAAGACCCACCTTTTCTCTTCCTCCTTCCCTCTCCCCCCTGCTAATGCTCCGCCTCTGCCTCTTGACTGGCTGCTTGGTTCCCTCAGATTCCTACAGGGCACCTGGCCCTCCCCGACCAGTCTACCCTTGCCTTGGTCTCCTCTGACCCCTCCCCTCCTCCCACCTGCACTTCGCCTTCTGGGCTCCCTTCTCGTGCACTAGCCTGTTTGGTTACCCGCTCCAGCCCTGTTCCTCGCTCTTAATACGTGGACCGTCTGCCCTGCACTCTTCTCTCTGTGCTCTGTCCACCCGGCCTCCCTTGGCACGCCCTTTACCCTCTGGCACTCCCCCCCCCTCCCATGACCCCTGTACTTGTGTTACTGCACTTGCATGATCCGAACGCCACAAGACCTGGTAGGACCGTTTTGTCATCCCTTTCCCCCCACTCTTGTTTTGTTGCGCCTTGAAACACATTGTGTATAGGTGACATTATAAAAAAAACAATAAATAAAATAAATAAGTTCTCCTCTCTCCTATGCCTGGTTCATGCATGTAGGGTTATCGCGGTCTAGCGGATGGCATGCCTCTGAACTGCAATTCTGTTCATCTCCTCCCACCCCTCTGGAGCTTGGAGATAGAGTGGCTGCGCTGTCACTTCTGAGGGTATATATCGCCCCTGACTCGCTCCCAAAATCTGAAGGGGATATAGTACTCCTGTCTCGTTTTACTACATTAGGGGGATTAAGTTGCCCTGACTTGCTCGGCAACCTTAAGGGTATCCAGAGCCCCACTTCTGCAATCTTTCTAGTATACTCTGGCAAGCAGCTTTTTATTCTGGACTTTCCACCTGGGTACTGGATCACTGTGATCCCACTGGAGTTGACCTGTTTTTGGGTACATGATCTGCTCTTAGATGACCCTCCTGGGTTTTACACTTCAGTTTTTGCCCTCCTCCTCCTACTTTTACTCCAGCGTGTCCACCTGCTCCTCCATATTCGCATGCTTTTGCTGCTTCTCAATTCTGTTTTTTCTTCTCCTGCTCCCTAACCTCCAGCCTATCCCTCTCTCCCCTTTCCTCTCCCTCCAATCTCTCACCAGCTCTGCTTCTGCTCTCACGCGCAGTCTCTCTCCCGCTCTCTCTTTTTCTCTCTCTCGCTGCCCCTCTCTCCAAATCCACTAGTGGACATGGACCGCCTTCCCTAATGTGCTTTTAAGTTGATTGGGGCAATACGGGCTCTGATTGACTCCCCTGGTGCTTCCTGTGTTGTAGTGTGCTGCTTACTCTCCCTGTGGGTGATCCCTCCCCTTTACTCCAGATGAGGGGAGTTATCTAATCATACTTGCCAACATTCTGTGACCAAAAAGATGTAGGATTTTTCAAGTTTCAAAAATAATAATTAGCATAACAATGACATCACAGGAAAATACAAAACATACATTGTTGGCACCATTGAAGCATTCTTAAATACACAATCTATCAAACAGCATAACATGGAAAGATGTTCAAATGTTAAAAATGTATAATTCTGAATGGAAAGTTAATACCAAATTCAGTTACCTAACTTCACAGAAGTTAATCACACAGAGCTGGTAGGCAATGTTTGCCACTACTCTGTAGCAGCAGCCTCGGCAATGCATATGTATTCCTGCAGTGCAGGTTGAACACTGAACAACATGGCGACTGATACCCCCCTCTGTCTGATAGGCAGATGATGTGTGATAGTGTTACATTCTGCCACTTGTCTTCACTGGTGGTTCACCTAAAGGATGTCCCGGCAAGAGTCCAGGACAGAGTCAAGTAGCTGTCAGGTCAGTGGATTGGTCTGAACCCAATCAAAGTAATCACCTACCAGCCCACTGTACAGGCAGGATAATTAATGTGTTGCATGCTTTGTGCTGGAGCCTCCCTTAGCCACATAAATTACTTGCCACTGTAAAAAGCAGTAGGATCTGTCACTGAAATCTGTAGGTGGTAGGACTGCTTAAAAAGCTGTAGCCTACTCCCTAATTCTGTACGGTTGGCAAGCATGTCTAATGTGTGCACACTATGTCGGGGTTAGTCTGGAGTGGAAAGTTTGCTTCCTGAACCAGTGTTCGGCCTCGCATGTTCACGAGAAGCTGGCTCTCCTCAGCTGATAGACCACCTGGCAAGTTCTCGGGGAACCAGCACTGCTCTCTTTATGCATTGGGGATTGTGAGCTGTGGTTGGTCATGTGCCAAGCACAATTTCCTAAGTCATGTCGCTCGTGTAGGTTTTGCTTTAAGGTCTGTTGTGCTTCATCCCTCGAGTGCACATCACTCTGGGGGCTTCCGCACCACACATTGGACTCGCGGACCTCGGCAGGGGGGGCGTGTGTGTTTGTGTGGACTCCAGATCTCCTCTTGAGGACCCCCATTTATACCTCCTTCTGGGGTCGCATCAGCAGGTGGCTGCCCTTGACCCCAAGAGTAGGCCTTTGCTGCTTCTGGGGCCACAGGGCTTTCATCAAATAACGTTGTCGGCTGTCTGTATCTCTGCCTGTTCACAACCCCAGTTGCTGTTCTGTTTTCATTGCTCCCGTGTGGCTACTTGTTTCAGTATTGTCATTAATGTGGTTCTAGGATAACACTCATGTGATTGAAACTGTTTTTATTTTCTAGGCTTGCCACTGCATGGGAAACTGATACTGGTGTTCACTGTTTAACATTTCCATCGCACACCTGCTTGGAATTGCTGCTCGTGTTGTCTTCAAGCAATCAGTCTTTGCCAGCTTCTCTTCGCTGTATGAATTCCTTCCAGGTAAGGCGATGCACCGTTTTCATTTTTTCCCGATGGTGCCGCATTTTAAAGGAGTATTTTGAATCAGGGTTTTTTTAACAAGTAAGAGAAATCGGTATTTCTGTCTTTCGTTTTTACCTAATCCGATTTTCAGCCATTCTGGACTTTGGTGTAATTAAACATTTGACCATATGTTGACATACGCAAATAAGAACATAACATTAAAAGGATTTTATCTCACATCATTTTCGCAATGTCCATTGGCTAATGAATATAAAGACAAACTGAGAAGAAAACATGTAAATATGGGGGGAGCCGGTCCGATCGCACAGCGGGTAGCACGCTCGCTTTGACAACCGTGCAGAGCCTGTGGATGCAGGTTCGAATCCTGGCAGGGCCAAACTCAGCCTTTCATCCTTCCGAGGTCGATAAATGAGCACCACACACTGTGGGTAATAATAAACAGCGCCCAGATACCTGAGGGTTCGTAGCGCTAGATAAATGCACAGTTATTATTATTATTATTATTTCGTTTGGGGGAAGAGTTGGGTTAATTCTATGTCAAGACGGAGGCGAGCATTATGCTTCATCTTCTCATTTATTTGCTCTCCAGCAGTTTCAACAAAGTCAATAAAATAAACATTTTTTTTTTTCAAACTTCCTTTAAAACTTCATTTTCCATCAACCCTAGGTTCCCAGTGTCCTGGTCATGTGACCTAGTCCTTCCTCTTCCTGTAACCTCCTCTTCTTTTCCTGCTCTCCAGAGATAAGTACCCTTTTCATCTAGCTGCGTAACACTACAGCATTTGTATGAGGGTTTTGATAGTATTTTAGTGTATATATATTTTAGAACTATGTATATGAACATATGAGCTGCGAAGGAAGGGACCGCGCAGCGTATCATTCCGAGTTCGGGATAGTTTTGGTGACGCGGCGGCACCATGCTGCATTTCCAGCACATCAGGGGTGGCGCCAGAACGCTCCGGTGTCACAGCGCCTGCAGCGCTAAGGAACCGTGAGCGGACCCGGAGGAGCCGGTGAGGGTATTCCTCGCCTCACGCTCGCAGTCCGCGAGCGAAGGATTGACCCCCACCCTTCGGGTGGAAGAGGACAGAGGCTCCGAGCCTGTCAACGCAGCGGCCCCCTCGCACGCGAGCGCGGCAGCGGCCCCCACCCTTGGGGGGGGGCGGAGCGAGAGCTCGAACAGAGCTCCGCTCGCAGCCCCCACCTTCGCGTCTGTGGAGCCCAACGCCGAGAGACCGGCGTTAGGATTGGAGGAGCGATCGGCACCCTCCCTTGGGAAGGAGGAGCCGGAAACGCTCCAGAGCGCTTCGCGGGCATTGCGCCCCGATCTCCCATCGGTGACACTCGTGAATAGTTTTACCCGGTGACACGGAGCCTTCAAAGAGAATAATTTAAAGCAAATTATTGCACCGTTACAGCTCAGTGAGAGCTTTTTTTTCATTACTGCAGTGCCCTGCACTAAATATAATAGAAACTGCTTTGTAGCACAGGTGCAGCCTCAGGAGAGTGTGACTAGTGGACGTGCCAAGACACCTACTACAGGTATTACAGGGCACCAATCAGCACACACATCATGGCTGAATATGAATGGAGTGAGGAGGAGCAAGAAGCCACATATTCAGAAGACTTGGCTCAAAGCTTCAAAGATGTGCTAGGTGAATCACTCATAGAGGCAGTGGCTCTCGGGGTTAGACCCCTGCAGGAACGCTTGTACACAATCGAATCTTTCCTCATCCAAAGAGATAAAAGCACCTCACCACGATCTAGCACGTCCACAAGGGCCGCGCCAGAGGGCCCTCAGGGGTGTAGTAAGGCCCGGAAGAGCGTGAACTCTTCTGACCCCCCGGGCCAACTTGACGGGGCAGATCCTAAGGCCCCAGAGGCATCCGACGCTTTCCTTAGGCTGAAAGAAGCCTTTATGTCCAAGTCGGAGGTGCCATGCCTCATGACCCCCTACCCAGGGGAAGATAATATGGGAGATACTGAAGAAGAGGTTCCCCAAGAAGAGGAACCCGCCGAATCTCCGACATCCTTGCAGGAGGAAGGTGAGAAAGAAGGAGATGACGGGAGCTTGCCACCTCCAAAAAAGAGACTGAGAAAGTTGAACAATATTGAGGAGGAAACCTCAGACATGTTTCAGCCAGAGGAGATCAGAAACCCGAAATCTTCAGAATGGGTGCCCTCTCCGAGAGTGGCGCGATATATGACACAGAGGCTCCGAAAAGCTCTGGAAAAGGAGGTGAGGCAAAGGATGAGGGCGGAATGCCCCAGACCGGAACTCCCAGGAAAGGTGGCAGAAGCACCGGAATTAGACCCCAAAATGTTAGCCTTTGTAGCTAAGTCAAATAAAGATCCGAGAAAAGGGATCGACCGCTCCTGGAGGAGTTGCCAGGAGAAGGTCCTGGATCTAGCTGGACCTCTGGCAAAGATTATGGACCTCGCAGAACGAGCAAAGGATACAGGGGAAGAGATCGACCCGGAAGTATTGGCAAACTGGGCTCAAAGAGCCGTATGTCTGTTAGGGAACACAAACTGTGCGATATCTTCAGAGCGCAGAAGAGGCCTACTCCTGAAAATAGACCAGAAACTAGGAGACCTATCCTCTTACGAGGCAGGCGAAGCGGCTCAGGGCCTGCTCTTTGGCGAAACATTCGGAAAGGAGATGGGGAGGTTCGTAGGGACCTACACCTCGCTAGAAAAAGCACAGGCCTCAATAAGAAAGATTTTCCCCGGAAGGGTTTTTGGAGGGACCGGTCGGTACAGAGGCCGAGCGGCCGGTCGCTATCACGCGTCCAGAAGGCCTCAATCAAACAGAGCACAATACTGGGAGGATAAGAAACCAGACACCTTCTTCCAACCCAGAGGCCGTTTCCCCAGAGGAAAGAGAGGAAGAGGTCAAGGAAGAGGACAGTACGTCCCCTCAGGTGAGAGCATCCGTATATCCTTCAGTAGGGGGGAGGACAGCAAAGTACTGGGAAAACTGGCGAGCGCTTTCCAACGACGCTTGGGTGCTACAGTCAGTCAGAGGTTTACACATACAATTTATTCCGACCCCGACACAGTGCAGTGCCCCCAGACCTATAGTGACAGCAAGAGTAGAGAGAGAGTTGTTACACACAGAACTGCAGAGCCTAGCGAAGAAAGGAGCTATCGAGCCGTGCAGGGCTCCGAAGTTCACTAGCAATATGTTCCTGGTTCACAAGAAAGAAAAAGTGAGACCAGTCATAAATTTAAAGGACATGAACAAGTGGGTAGTCTACAACCATTTCAAAATGGAAGGGACGCACCAGCTGAGAGACACACTCAGACAGGGCGACTGGCTGGTCAGAATAGACCTGAAGGATGCGTATCTCACGATCCCAGTAGAAAAAGAATACCGATCTTTCCTGGCCTTCGAATGGGACGGGCGATTATGGCAGTTTGCCACGATGCCGTTCGGGTTGGCGTCCGCTCCCTGGGCGTTTACGAAACTGATGAAGCCAGTAGCAGCGGCGATCAGGGAGAAAGGAATACGGATTATCATCTACCTAGATGATATCCTAATAATGGCCAGCACCGCGGATATTCTCCGTTACCAGACGAGCTGGGTAGCGAAACTCTTACCTTCCCTGGGTTTCCTCGTGAATATAGAGAAGTCGGAAATGACGCCAACAAGAAGGATAGAATTCCTAGGTTTTATCATAGATACCAGGACAGCGATCCTGGAGCTGCCGAGCAGGAAGATCAGAGACATAAAAAGGGAGATAAGGAACTGTCTCGGCAGCCCGAACACATCTCTGCTAACGATAGCACGGATCGTGGGCCTGTTAGCAGCATCGATCCAAGCGATCTTTCCAGAACCCCTGCATTATCGAGCCCTACAGAGGCTGAAGATAAGACACCTGCAGCAGGGGCTCGATTATCACCAGCAGGTACCGCTGGACCAAGAGTCCAGAACAGAGCTAGAGTGGTGGCTCCAGAACATGGAGGCATGGAACGGCAGAGCCATTTTCGGCGATCGCCCAGATATAGTGATAGAATCGGACGCCAGCAGAGCAGGCTGGGGAGCCCGATGTGGAGAGCTCCAAACGGGAGGCAGATGGAGTTCGGAGGAACTCAAGCTGCACATAAACTGCCTGGAGCTATTGGCAGGCTCTTTTGCAATCAGAGCCTTCACGAAAGACAAAGTGAATTCTTGTATACTGCTGAAGATGGACAACATCTCGGCAGTCAGATACATGAATCACTTAGGTGGCACGAAGTCCAGATTGTTAGCAGAAATAGCCAAGGACTTTTGGCACTCCTGTCTGGAGTCCGGGACGGCAGTGATAGCAGAATATTTACCAGGCGCCCAGAATGTAGTGGCGGACTGGAACTCCAGACATCTAACAGACTCCAGCGACTGGAGACTAGACAGGACAGTCTTTCTACAGATAGAAAAGCTGTGGGGACCGATTCACACAGATCTGTTTGCGTCCAGACTGAACGCTCAGAAGAGCAGATTCTTCAGCTGGAGGTTAGACCCAGCAGCAGCAGGGACGGATGCCTTCCTCCAAGACTGGAGGGAGGAGATAGTCTATGCATTCCCACCATTCGGAATGATAAGCAGAGCTTTGACGAAAGTCCGCAGGGAGGCAGCAAGTCTGATAATAGTGGTCCCGATATGGAAGTCGCAAGTATGGTTTCCAGCGCTGATGGAACTAATAGCAGACTATCCGAGAATATTGCCACAAAGAGAAGACCTTCTCATGGATCCAGTTGGGTTGTATTACCCTCTGAGAGCGAAGGGGACGCTGCCGCTGATGGCGTGCAAGATAGCAGGAGACGCTGGAATCTCCCAGGAATTTCGGCAGAGGCTGCAAGTCTCATTGCAGAGTCATGGGCCCCATCGACTAGAAGGAGCTACGACGCAGCATGGAGCAGATGGTCAAGGTGGTGCAGGAGGAGAGGTTTTCATCCCGTATCTGCCCCTTTAGTAGAGATTTTGAATTTCTTAGCGGAGCTTTTGCAGGATGGCAAAGCCTATAGAACGATTGGAGTGTATAGATCCGCAATATCAGCAGGTCATACGCCTATAGAGGTAACCCCAGTAGGGGAGAATGTAGCAGTGATTAGGCTTCTAAGAGGGATTAGATTTAGGAAGCCGCCGCAGCCAAGATACAGGTCCCTATGGGACGTGACAGTAGTATTAAGGCTACTAGCAGACTGGCCCAGTAATAGATACTTGTCATTAGGCAGACTGTCAGAAAAGCTAGCAATGCTTTTGTGCATGATTTCTTGTAGAAGAGTAGCAGATGTCAGAGCCCTTGATATAGACAGAATGGTATACGGCCCAGATGGAGTGACTTTTCATCTGGCCAGGAGGACGAAGACAGATTCGGCATCAATATCGTACCGTGGCCGCATGTATAAGAGAGTACATGCATAAGACAGCTGAGCTAAGGCCGATGGGGACGACGCAATTGCTGATAGCGCGCAGGAAGCCGCATAAAGGCGTAGCGACAGCCACCATAGCGAGGTGGGTTAGAGAAGTTATGACGCTAGCAGGTATAGACATGGTGAAATTCGGAGCACACTTAGTGCGAGGAGCAGAGCATCCAAAGCGCTGAAGCAGGGCGCAACGTTACAGGATATACTGAAAGCAGCTGATTGGGCTAGTGATAATACATTCAAGACGTTTTTACTTTAAACCTATTAGCTCACTAGCAGAAGCTATGGTAAAAAGCTTTGAACAAGCATAATGCTCGCCTCCGTCTTGACATAGAATGAAGATTCCCCCTGCTAATAGCGCAGGGAGCTCTTGATTCTATTAAAGACAAGGAGGCGAGCATTACTTTCCCGCCCTAGTTACAAAGGAGAGACCGAGGGGGGACAAAGTAATGTACTGTGTTATGTATCTGAATGTATAATAAGATTTTCCTCTCAGAATAGGGTGTGTATCCGCCGCCCTAACATGTATTGTTGTTTCCGCCTTAGGAGACGATTCGAAGAACAACTGAAGAAGTTCAAGAGAAGAACGAGACAAGTTGTTCAAGATCGCTAGTTAGAAGGCGAGGGATCGTTTTCCGCTGAAGTCTACAGTTCAGAGACTTTCCGGATCAAGTTGATAGTTCAGTATTGGTTATGATTGCAGTGAAAAGCAGTCAAAGAAGAGGAGGTTACAGGAAGAGGAAGGACTAGGTCACATGACCAGGACACTGGGAACAGGTACCTAGGGTTGATGGGAAATGAAGTTTTAAAGGAAGTTTGAAAGAAAAAAAAAATGTTTATTTTATTGACTTTGTTGAAACTGCTGGAGAGCAAATAAATGAGAAGATTGAGCATAATGCTCGCCTCCTTGTCTTTAATAGAATCAAGAGCTCCCTGCGCTATTAGCAGGGGGAATCTTCATTGTCCATCAAATATATATTGAAGGGAATGACCTTCTTGTCAGAGGAATGGCAATTCATATCCACACGGCCATGTTTAGGGTGTATTACTCCCTTTTGCGTTTTTTGTTGATCCAAAGAGTACATTAGAAAATGTAGTTCTTCATTTGGAGCAATTCTTCTAACTGGCACTTTTTAGCATTCTTACCGTTCAATTGACTCTTTGTCTCACCATTACTTTTGCCAAGTTTCCATATAGCTACGTCAATACCTTTTTTTTGTGTGTGATTGCAAACGGTTCACATAATTGGATGCCACTAACTTGGTGATAACGAAACAAAACGATTATCCTGTTGCCAATTAAGGCCTACCCTTTCCAGTCCCTCATAGTGGATATTGATCTTTAATGTAACAATATTGATACTTCTGTTTCGTTTTTATGTCTTTTCAATAGTCTGGGAGTTCGTTCATAGGCCAATCGAATCTGTGTATATTGGCCTCAAAACAGACTGTTTTTAATGGCAGTTCCGGGGAAGGCGGGGCAGGAGTTTTTCCACATAATGTATGAACTATTGGACTCGGCTTGTGTTCTTGAGTGTGCTTGCTGACTTGCATCTCATAGTCACATTACAGTCCTATGACATTAGCAGTTAGTTCCTTATTTCTGTTTTTTACCTCCAAGGGGGTACGCCTGTTAACTCCTTTTGCTGCATGACCCTTTCTTTATTTGTAGCAATGTTCCAACCCTTAGTTGTTTTTCTTTTTTCGCTTGCTGGTGCACAACTGCTGGGGTGAAGACATGGGGCTGCAGCGGCTTTGTTGACTTAGGCTGTAGTTTTGCTGAATGCATTCTTTGGACTATGATGGCCGTGGTAACCTCTTGCCTCCTTCTGATGATGATGATGATGATAATCCTTTATTCGACTGTAAAGTGGGGGACAGGCATGGTATCAAGAGAGACACAGACTCAAAAGGGTTAGTTTGAAAACCTTTATTTACTAAGGTTCCTGGGTTGGTGTAATGCCTGACTGGCACAAACTCTAAAGGGGTAATTCCCTTAACTGATGTTTCTAATGGCCGTCGTTGTCGAATAGTTCAAAATAAAAGTCTGTCTGTGTCTAAACCTATGCTTGCCCTCACTCTGTACAAAAATGTGATAGGAAGTCTTTTCAAAACAAAAAAATAGTGGTTCAACCAAAAGTGGAAACCAAGGTTGGTTTCAGGTGGTCTTCTTACCAGGTGCTGCTTGGTCAATGTCACACAAATGAGTTCAATCAACAGGGCTGTTCGTAAGACATTCTCCACAGGTCCCCTGTAGTTATTCCAACTACCTTCAATGTCTGTAAGGTCCTTGGCTTCCCTTCCCCAAGCTTCAGCGTATTCAAGTTTCAAAACACCATAGAATAATTGTAACAGTTCCTTTTGTAAGCTTCTCTGGGTTTCCTTCCCCACGTTTCAATCCTTTCAATAGTACAACAAAACGAATAAGTCTCCAACTTGGTTGAGCCTCTTAGGGTTCCTGTCCCCAAACTCAAGCCCCTTGCAACCTTTAAACACAAAGTCACTGGGCCTCATTACGAGGTGGGCGGTAATAGATTACTGGCACCGGTAAGGGCACCGATGCCGGTAATCCCTTACTGCCCTACTACCAGGTCCCTTAGCGGGTCCCTCCCATAACGCCTGGTTTTACCAGGCATTATGGAAGGGACCCGTTAAGGGTCTTCAGAGCTAATTAGCCCCTTCCCCCTTCCCATTGAGCCCTATGGGGGCTGAAATGGGAATGGGAATGGGGAATGGCTTTTTCAATGGGGATTTACCGGTGCTGCAAAGGTCGGAATAGACCGGTAAGTCCCCATTGAACGGGACCGGACACTGTACCGGTATTGGAGGTAGTCATGGTGCTAATAGCGCCATGACTACCTCCAACCTCATAATGAGGCCCACTGTTATTAGGGGGCTTTCCTTGATAGTCTTCTCAGGGTTTCTTTCCTTGCCTCTTCTCATGTCCCTCTCTGTTTCTGTTACAGGCCATTCGCACCCATGTGATTCTTTCCACTTTCTCTCACTTTCTATTTGGATTTGCTGATTAGCTTCCCTTCTCACTCTGCGGTCATGACGGATACAATGAGATCTAAGGATCTTTCTTGCTATCTGGATTTGGGTGACTGGAATCAATGTATCCCTTGAAGGTGTCTGGGATTTCCCCTTCTCCTCTACCGACCTGTCAGAATACTGCGTCTCTCCCAGGGTATTCCCATGAGGACAACCCTGGACTCCCCTACCCAGGTGATACTCCGACGCTCGTCCACCCCCAGGGTTGGGATCCAAGAGCGATGGCCGTCCCCTGGCCACCTGAATAGAGGACTATCAGGGTCTTAATGGGAGAATACCCCTATGTTTCTCAAAAAAGTCACCAGGACAGTTACATATAAGCAGACAAGAAAATGCATCTAATTCATTATTCCATTAATCCAATAAAATACAAAAATTATGAATCATCTTTCCATTTGTACACTACTGGCAATTTTCCTAGCTATTCACATATAAATTCATAAAATGCATTGCTCCAATAATCCAATAAAATACAACAGTTAAAAGACATCTCTCTGTTTCTACATACCTGGCAGTTTTCCTAACTGTACACATGGAAACATAAATTCTCAATTGATTTGCATGAAGCAAGTAAAGCATAGTCAAATTGAAGCTTCTTTGGGAGTCAAGGAGCACAGTTGGATCGAAAGTGCTAGCAATACACGCTTTCTTAACCAAGCTCGATGGATATACTTTGGCTCAAAATGGACCTCTACCAAATCATAAGATTTTCTAACAAATTGGTTGGCCTTTCTTAAAGTGCGACAATCGTGCAGTACAAGCAGTGGTTTGAGGTATTTAATCCATATGTCTTTCAACTCCTCACACATGAAAAAGTACGTAATGTCTTCATTTGTTGCTCCACATAATAGATTGCTGCTACCCGACACATTTTTTCACTTATTCGTTTGTTCCCGTACCCTCAGATATCCAGTTCTAAAATCTATGTACAGGACACGGCATAATTTGGAGCATTCATATCCAAATAGGGTTCGCACCCAGACGTATGTTTAAACAAAAGGTAATGCATGACCGTAGATGAAGAGAAACATGCTCCTTTCATGTTGCTGGCCCTCAAGGTTGCTCAGGCCTTTTTCATCTCTAATTTCGTGAATTTAGTAATCAGACTTGGACTCAGTCAATATCATGAGAGATCTAGGACTGCCAAGGAGTACTTGACATTAACGAGCCACGGTATAGACCTACGACCTTACAAATTCATTACATGCATGAGGGCATCACCGAATTTACCTAATTCATGATTGCCCCATATTCTAAACCAATAGAAGGCTGGTCTCATGGCAAGCTTCTCTTCAAATGGGCACAAGTTGCATTCTATGCAGATCAAGGCTGTCGGGGCACATTGGGGAAGTAGCAACACACATTTAAAAAACTTGTTTTCAACTATATCAGGAGTCTTACCCCTAATCACACCCCAGATTTCTTCACTGTACAGTGTGGCTGATTTGGCATGCTCTTTATAGACTTCAAAAACTGGCCAAACTGTCGGCGAAAAGACAAGGCCTTTGTTTTTCCTACGTTCAATTCAAGGCCTAACTCATCATATTTCTTTTGAAAGCATGACTGAGACAGTTTTAAGCAAAAGATAGTGGTAGACAGAAGAACAGCGTCATCCACAAAGAATAATGCTGTGAATTTATCCTTCCCCAGCCGCAGAAAATCTAAGTTTTAATAGACAATTCTTCTATGATGGTATTAATATAAACAGAAAATACGAGTCGGCTAAGGGACACCCCTGGCACACACCTCTGTCCAACGGGAATGAGAAGCTTATATCACCAGCTAAACTCCACCGTACAATTGCCCAGTTACAAGAATATAGCAATCGGATTGGCGTTAGCAGAGCCTCTGGGATATTCTTGGTATCTTCCAAAGTGACTGCCTCTGTACGCTGTCAAACGCAGTTCCTATATTGACGTGTATAGTTTTGACCTAGACAAGAGCAGATATTTCTGTACGATCAGGTAGAGGCGTAACCTATGATCCACAGTGCTGAAGCCAGATCTAAATCCTGCTTGGAGGTAGTTAAGCAGTGATTCCCTATCAACCCACTCCTGGAGGTTTTTTCGAAGGGCCTTTGCGAACATCTTTTTCGAGATGTCCATAAGGGAGATAGGGCGATAGTTCAAAGGACTCTCCCTTCCTCCCTTTTTGTAAATGGGGATGATCTCTGCCGTCTTCCATGAGGCTGGCTCCTTCCCCTGCAAAAGGATGATGTTAAAGACCTTTGTTAGAACTGGTGCCCCTTTTGTTGGTTCGTCTCTAAACAGCTCCCCCGGAATCCTATCTGATCCCCTAGTATCACCTGTGGGCTGTCTCTGACAGTGCCTCCCACTTACTAGACAATAATTCCTTCTTTTTTTGTCTTCTGAGAGACCTATAGGCTGCTTTCAGAGATTTCAAATGTTGTCTATCGATTGTCAGATGAGAATCAAGGTACTGTACTATGGCCTGTTTGGCCTCTCTACTTGCACTATCATACAAAACTTCATGTTTCTTTCCGTGTTTTTGAATTCCACATTTGGAGCAAGAAACAAAGGGAGTAATTGTGGACAGAATGTTTTCAAATTTTAATATTACGTCCTAGTCTTGGCAGGCCTGAGAAAATAGACCTTCCAATTGCCCCAATATTGCCTCGTAAATGTGTGGAATCATTTCGCCAGCCGACACTTTATCCTATCTAATGACACGGCGTGCATGGCCCGTCACTGATAGGTCCTATGTAAAGGCTTGCTCCCGGGCTGGAGAAGATTCCACAACCTCCAGGTGCATGGCAATTGGTTTTTGGTCACTTTTGTGCCAGTTTATTTACTGGAAATCTCTAATCAGGGACCTGTCTGAATATATTTTGCTGCATCACAAGTTGGGCGGAACGGTAAAATGTGGCAGTATCGCTATTACCGCCACATTTACTGCTTCGTCCAACCTCGAGTTGGGCAGAAAATTGGAGTTTTAGCTCCAGCTTTTTGCTGACAGCGCTAAAGAAACCCCCATTGGGTCCAATGCAAATGGGGATTTACCTCCCCACGCAACTCGTGATCCAGCGCAACTTGCACCAGACAGAGTTGCGGTAAAGCTGGGCAGTATCTCGGCTCAATTAGCACTGGGATACTGCCCAACCCCTGATGAGGCCCATAGTCAATTCTAGTCCTACTCTTCGGACCATAGTATGTGTCCATTTCTGGTTGGTCAGATACAGAAGAAATGGGGCTGCTGCAGCTTTGTTGACTTAGGCTACGGTTTTGCTGAATGCATTCTTTGCACTATGATGCCCTGGTGTAACCTCTTACCTCCTTCTATTCTCCCCTGCTCCTGCCCGCTTTTGTGCATCATCTCAATGCATCCTCTAGTCTTTCGGTTTTCTCCTCAACCTTGCCGGGACCCTTTCTGTTCCGACTCAAGGCAGGGGTGTCTCCTTTAGTGGTTCCTTCAATTTTGATGTTTGAATTTGAGCCTCTCATTATTGTTAATGGTGGTAATAGTAAAGACCGACACAAATGCTCACAGTTCAAGGGTGTTTATTAAACTACATGCAGGTTGAAAAAACGCCTAACCTAAATCTAAGATGGGAGCAAGCATTGATCATCAAATAAAAATACGGCAGTCCTAGTGGCGTAGTGTCAAATAAAAGGGGCATATACTAAGAAACCTATTAAATTCAATTCAATTTATTAGATATACATATAGCAACAAGGCTTTGTATAACACAAGGCATACAGTTCATATACAAAAAATGAATTCCCAGTTCACATAGAATACTCACAAAAGGACTCAATACTTATTGAAGACATTTAAACATTTCAGCTAAATACAAATAAAACCGAACAATAAAATATACTAAATTGGTATCATTACCTTGCATAAAAACCAACCATAAAGAAGGTATGTCATTCATATTCGTTGCATTATTATATGCTTTAAAAAATTTGATGCGTAAAGAATCCAGGCATTCACATTCTATAATCAAATGAAAGGCTGCCTGATTAACCAGATTGCCACATAGACGAAAATATGTGTGTCGGTAAAACAATTGATTACTCCTGAAGTTTGATGATAATACCACTGTCGCATTAAATTTAATTAATAGGTAGGTACAAAAAATATGTGGGTTAGGATATGCAGTGATGTATTTTGGAGGAGATGTTCGAGAAATTCTCTCATTACAATAATCACTAGTAGATGACATGTTCCCAATATGAAGCATATTTTCCACAAATGCGGCAGTATGTAATTTACTCTTCAACCAGTATTTTAGATCACCAGAGAGAAATGTGTTGCTACCTTCATGTAACCATTTGTTGTGTGTTTGCATTAAAGCACCGATTGTGCCTATCAGTATGTTGTCCTCAAGACCTAAGAAGGCCTTCATATAGGGGAAAATGATGGTATCTGTTTGCACAGTAAGTAGACGTTCATAGAGTAGAACACATTGGGCAATATATACATTCCAAATACCCTTTACATTAAATTCAAGATAAAAGTATTGTACACTTATACATTGGGGGAGATGAAATAGCCTCCTCAGTAATTTTGCTTCAAACATAATAAGGCGTTTCTTTCATCTTTGACCCCACATTGCTACTGCATAAGACAACATCACCAGAATCTTAGCATTATATATGGACAAGACGGCCGATGCACAGTAGCCATTATTACATCCAATAAATGCACTAGTTGCATTGACTCATATCACGCATTTACGTTTCAGGTTGTCCTAATGTAGGTCCATTTCCATTTCAGTTTATCGTCGACAATAAAGACCTAAGTATTTGTATGATGACACTTGCTCAAGTGGTTCAGTAGATAGTGTCCAAAGTGATCTTTTGGGTATGAATTTCTGTGTGAAGACCATGATTTTACTTTTGGCCATAATCTTAAGGCCACTGGCATCAGAATATAATACTAGGGCGTTCATCAATTGCAAGCCTGCAGGCGTATAATCCAAAAGTAAAACATCGTCAGCATAAGCAAGCCAACCTATGGTCACATTCTTGCATGGAAGATCATCAACATGCGAAGCAGGCCTTGAGGAATCCCACATGCATCCAATTTTCGCCACAACTGATTCCTACAGACAGTGTCGAATGTGGCTGAAAAATCGATGAATGCACAATGTACATCAAGTTAACGCTGCTGCCAGGAATGTTCAATAGCAGAGCTTAGTATGAGCAGATTGTGAGAAGTGCTTGAATTGTCTCTGAAACCTATTTGGTTTATTGGCAGGATCGTGTTGTCAGTGATCTAAATATTCAGTTCATGTAAAAGAACTTCAGTGAAGATTTTAGAAGTAGAGTCAAGCATAGCTAACATACGGAAATTAGATGGATCATCTCATGCCCCTTTCTTTTGGACGGTCAGGATGTTAATAGATTTCCAGGATCGGGGAAGTATTCCATGTATACCAATATGAGAAAACAGTGCATGAAGAGCAGCTCCCCATAACGGGGAGTTGCTTTTGATTACAAGGTTGGAAATGCCGTCAGCACCGGCAGCATGTGAACATTTCAATCTGTCAATGATCAAGAATTGAAGCTTTGCATTCCCATAGGGCATGAGGAATCAATAGGGGCGAGGCAGGAGATTCAACTCGACCAAGGGTTGATGCAATATGTTTCGCCCATGTGTCCTCATTGATACAGTGTAATGTCAAGTCGCGTTTTCTGTTCTTCGCAATCAATTGCCATATCCCATTGCCATCACCCAATAGGGCAAGTCTGGCAATTTTCTGCCATAAATGCAACTCCAGTTCTTTTTTATGAGTTTTTATCCACTTTCTATAAGAGCATTTTAGAGCCCTAATTTGAGCGATTATCGTGGGCGCCAGGGTCACACAATTATGGCGATGTACAAGGCTTTTGATTTCATGACGCAGGTTTCTTTTAGCGGTTTGAATCATTTTATCATTGCCATTTCTTAAAGGCAAAGGGGAAATTAGCTCTTTCCAAGACTGTTTTATATGTTCGTTGTTCTATGGCCTTACTTTGAATATCAACCATAATCGCCAAAAAGTTATTAATCATTGCATCACTAGAATTCAGAGGTGCTAGATCGTATAAAGTCCGGTAGTAATACCTGGGCCATATTACTAGCATCCTGGATGGTGTGCTTTTTTCTCAAAATACGGTTGTGGCCTTGATTGAGAGAAATCTGCCCATTCCTATCGTATTCCGATGGATGCTTATGTGCGTTCTTTGTATCAATGAGGAGACATAGGGGCAGATGATCACTCTCCTCCCGACAAACAACTCCCATATCAAAGATATATTGCATACCCAATTGATTAGAAAAAAAGTAATGTATGGTCACAGCAGACAGTCCCTCGATTCTCGTGGGTGCCATAGGGGCATCGCTCAATGTCAAACCATTTAAGCGTACCAAATAATATGGTTGTAATGTCTTGCGCCACTTATTACCTTGGGTATTAAACACCGGCTTAATGGCCTCAGATTTTTGGGATTCAATGGTCAATTGATCAATTGGGGTCATCTCACCTATCTTGGCATTGAAGTCACCAAGGAGCCATATTTGAAAGCGGTGAGAATAAAGCTTTAAGACCGTTTCAACTATTTTCATATTTTTTTTAATTAGCAACATCTTTGGTGGATCGTATATATTTATTATAATAATATCCATCGCAGCTTGCAAGATCTTAGCAATTAGTACATTGGATGTAGATTGTGGTAATTTCACAATTGACCAAGGAGCCTGAGCTGAGATTAGCAACCCTCCTTTTGGACATCCTAAGTGGCCTTTTATGGCTACTTCATGGCCGTACATCTATTATCAATTTGTATCTCAGCTGTGACCCAAGTTTCTTGATGAGCCACAATAGAAAATGTATTAATGTTACCCAACACTCTGTCTGCTTCAGAGATATGGGAATGGCCACGGGTATTCCATGAGTAGAGAAATTCTAATTGCACTGGTCATTGGCGTGACCCAGAAAAATGTTTTTTGAACGATAAAGGCAACCATTGCCAATAGCCTTCAGGAACATCTTTATGTACCTTGGGACCATTAATAGCTGGACACACACCATCAACATTCAACACTTGATGCTGTTGGCTCAGTTTTGCTGGAAATGTTTTGCCTAGAATCGGATGCTGAGCCAACCTTATTAATCAGTGGTTGCACTCTGGGGCACGGAATATCCGGGCACCTTTTTGTGACAGGAATATTGACTCTTTGGTCAATATAACCCAATTGAAGAAGATTCTCTTCAAATCCCAAGATGTAATTAAGAGTGGCATCAGTTTTAAAACACACATTAGATGTATAATGATTGCACAGCTCGATTTGATCTACTAAACGTATAACATTTGTGGTTATTACTCGCAATGGTACTATTGCATGGAATATTTTAAGTATCGTCAATTTATTTAAGGGACATTGCGCTCGGTCTAAAGGAACTTGGGTCAATTGTAGAGCCGCCATCATGTCAGTCTTTTTTGTGTTCAGTATACTGGGTCTGGGGTTGTCATTCACTGCGGAATTACTTGTTATCTATTCCTTGGGTAAAGTCATTTGCCGAGATTCGGCAGGACTAACGACTATGGTTTTTTTCCGTTTATTACTTTGAGTTATCTTTGTTTTCACAATTTTAGGACCAGCTGGGGAGCTATCAATGGCATTACAGGTTAGCACTCCAAGCTGGTCTGGATTGGATACAATTACAATGGGCTCAATGTGAGCAGAGGCACTTGGGTTAACCAAGGACTCATTTATGGGAGGAGAATGCACATGCAATGAATTGCGTTTTTGTCATGACCCTTGCCCCTGGCCCTCACTGGCAAGTCAGCCTTCCAGTTAGGGCCAGGTCAAAGGCCTTAAAACCTCATCCAAGACTCTCTTGGAGTCAGTCCTGGCACCTTTGGCGCCAGGCTCATAACCATCATGAAGACCAACATTAGAATGGGACTATTTACTTGGGACTATTTAACTCGGGGGGTGTTCAGCCAACATGGAGGCACACACATAGCTCAGTTACAAGGAACTGAGCTATGCAGTCTAGTCTTTTGGGTGTGGCAGGCCTGGGACTACTTTCCCTGGACTACTTTACCTGAGACTATTTAAACCGCACCCAAACAGCAGAACATGCTTTGCGTTATTCTGCTGTGGGCAGCGTAACGCTCACCGTGTCCAGTTCTTTGATGCCATCTTACCTGAAACCAAGGACCTGCAGAGAGAGAAAGAACACTACGAAACTTACCTGGAACAGTAGCCTGTCTTCAATCCATCGCTGACTTCAGTTCCACTCACCTGAAGGTACGAACTCCATCATCCGGCACCGCATGCATCCTGGAATACCATAACCTGGAAAGAGGAGAAAGAAAGACAGCATTAGTAAGTGTTTACTCACGTTTCCTCCCGAATAAAGAAATCCACACAATTCTTACCTGGGTAGTCATTTCCTGGTCAGTATCATTGCTGGAACATTACGGCGGTCGGCGAGGAACGTCGAAACCTGCAAGGAGAGAAAAGACACAATTTAGCATTATAAAATGTGAAAAAGGTGAAACAGGGCCGCGCATCGCGCATTACTCACCGGACAGCATTGCGCACACCGCGCTTTCGCCTACCGGCCCATGCTCATCTTCAAACTGCATGACAACACCAAACTACCTTTCCATACCTAAAAGGAAAGAAGCAAGACATTATTATTCAAACTAAGAGGAACATAAGAACTGCATATAAAGACTGTAAAGCAGCAAACCTACGGAGTCGCAGCAGGCATGGATTCCCACAGGGGGGCTTGCACAAGTGAAGTAACTTGGTCGCTGCTCGCCCCCACATCTACGCGCCCCTGCTACGAGGAGCAAGAGGGAGAATCCACCTTTCACAATATTAAGGTGAGGAGAGGGCCCAAGGCGGAGGAAGGAGTTGATGCCAAGGGAGGTGGTAACACATAAAGACAATCTGGTATTGAATCCAGCTCTCCTATATTGCAGACGCATCCTTAACCAGAGGCATTACTAAGGGACCGGGAGAGGGTTTGAGAGTGCAAATCATCCAACCAGGGCTGGGTGGCATCCCCGTTGATACCAGGTGAACGTAACAGTTTTCTTCTTAGCGCAGATCTATTCCCATACATAAAGGTCTGGTGGATACGATTCAGTAATCAGGATTATGTTTGGATGGTTTCACACAAGATACATTTGAAGAGAACTTTAAGAAGGTCTGTTGATTCGGAGGCAGAGGTACGGACAGCACAGGAAGAGACTTTGCTGGGCACTGCATACCACATTTCCCCCTAAAGCTGGTATGAATCAATAGTGATTGGATGTCAATTTTAGACTCCAAAAGGGTACATTTGGCCAGTAGGTTAGACAACAAATTTTGTAAGGCTTCAAATTTGTCGTCAGAGGACATACTCTGATCATTGTCTCCATCATCTATCAGGGGGCCTGGGTCAGTAATGACGCCCTGAGTAAGAGGCATGTGGGAAGGATGGAATATCTTAGAGGAGGACTTAAACGTGAAAAGTGGGGGATGCTAGAATTTGGGTCAACAAGAGATATATTGTATCCGCCATCACAGGATCAGGATTTTCCAAAGATGAAGCCTTCGGGACAGAAAGTCTAGCTAGCTTAGAGGGGTGGGGGGAATAATGGGGTGATAGTAGGCTCCCCAATTGAATGGTCGAAATCTTGGCCTAAATATTCCAACTCCATCTCTTCTAGCTGAGAGTTGGATAAGTCTCTGGCTTGGTTTGTTGGAGGGTCAAGAGACACACTGGCTGACACAACTGAAGCAGCTTGTGTCAGATTATTAGCACTGTCAGTAGTAGTGGTCATTCCAGACTGAGAGTCTGATAATCTGCAACTAACCCTGCAACAGCAGATATAGCTTTGCAGTAGTCTGTAGCATCAATCAGAGCGGGATCGTGCTTGAGGGGTAGCGACTCACCTAATACCTCATTTATGAGTTTTGAGCTCACACAACCCAACTCACTTGAAATTTCTAATATCAGAACATCTGTGGATTCAGTTATCAATATTACTTTACTAGCATTGGTATCACATTCATGTTCGTTAAGGTGAACAGATTTGGGGAAATAGGCAGTGATATGATTACCATTGATGGAAGACTTATTGGGGCGTGTAATGACCTTGGGTATGCATATGCATCTATTTCTAAGTTTTTTATGCCTCTCGAGTTCTTTTAAATGGTCTGCCATAACGCTAGTTATAACAGTTATAAATTATACGTTGTAATCCTGTGTAATCCAGGTACAATTCACATACAGTAAACACCAAGTATTCACCAAATTGCCGTGAAAAACGTAACAATACCAGACACCCTCAATACGCAAGCTGAAGGCACATACCAACAACACGCTAGCTCACTAGCACATCAACACACAAGCGCGTTCTCACACTCGTGATTCAACAACCATCCAGTGTGTTATAAAATAACACAGTATGGAACAGAGCAGGCCAAGGAGGCATCGGAGGGAGACTCAAAGGACAAGCAATAGGAGCAACATGCGTTGTATCTGGAAAATTACGTGGCAAATGGAAAGGCAGAAGGCAAGGCAGTGGCAAGAACAAAGTACACTGCACCCAAGTCACCTAAAACAACCAGTACAGCGTTCAAAATCATTTACTGACTGCCACATCTACACACATTTGTGCACATAGACCCCGTTCGTGGGATGCTAAGTGGGGAACAAATAAGTGGCGTAGTAGCCGCTGTCACGCTGCGCCGCAGTGAACAGCCGAACAGCCACTTCGGAAGCTACTTCAGGAGCACGCGCACTATTGCATAACAAAAGTGTGCGTGGCAAATCCTAAGAAAAATAAAAATGCAGTATATTTAGAGAATATAATATACTGCAAAGGCAAATAAATATATTAGCAGTGATATTGAAGTCAAAAAGGTCCAATAAGCCCAAAGAAAGTCCGTGGAAAGTCTGTGAACAATATAAGTGCAGCTCGTACCTGGATCAGTTCAAAGAGTATCCTCAGCCGAACAGCCTCTTCGGAAGCTACTTCAGGTGCATCTATTGCAAATCCTTACAACTAATACAAAAAGAGTGTGAGATAGTTTTCAAGAAAAGAAAGAAGTGTTCACAAATATTATGTCAGGATGCAGTAGCGTGGGACGCACTTCTCCATGCTTTGAGCATGTGGTAAACTGGGATCTTAGAGCACAGAACACTCTTGAGCTTCTCCTGCACAAGACGACAGTTCCACTTGTAGCTCTCAGGACCGACCGTTGCTAGTCTCGTTTCTCTTGAAAGTCTCTTGCTTTCGACGGCCTGACGTGTTCAAATAACAAAACAAAGTTCCCTTTTCATGCATTCTCTGTAGGAGATGGTTGCACCCTCCTCTTCCGGGCAATGACCCTTCACAAATCGTATCTAAAAATAACTGTTCTTTATCTCAATGGACTTTGGATGATGGCTTCACCCCTGGATCTCCCTCGTTCGGGCACGGACCCTTCAAAAACAGTTCCTATCTGTATCAAGGCCTGCAGTAGTTTTGCCTTCTAGTTCTGAGGGCCTGATAGGTTTACGGAAACAACAAACAAATAGTTCCTTCAACAAAATAACAGTTCCTTTCCTTGTTTCACTTAGGGTGAGGATTCTTCACACCCGGGTCCCCCTCTTCCGGGCTCTGACCCCTCTTTACTTTCAGCCTCCCTCCACCGGGTTCACTATGGCTTCAATGAACTTTTGGGTGATGACTTCACCCCTGATCTCTCTTGTTCGGGCTTGGACCACTCTCAATTCTTAATGTCTTTTAAACAGTTCCAGTGGACATCCCTCGACTGGGTTCATGCTTGTCAACACACTGTTTCTTGGGACTTTAGACATGTTGCCTTCTCATCAGCATCACTATTCCAGGTTCACTCTTGCCAATTTCACATTGCTTTCTTTACAGTTCTTAGGTCAAAGGGTTTCGACTGTATGTGGATTTTGCTTTACCTCCTGTATGACCACTGTGAGCTATCTTGGCGGCTCTCCTATGGCCTTCTGGTATCTTTAGTTACATTCAGACGGGGATCGACCAGAGCCTCTCAAGTTCACACCCACGTGGTGCTGGTTTACTCTGCAGCTGGTCTCCGCTCAACACTTTTACAATTCGTTGAACTTAGTTCAACATGGCACTTTGTGCGTCTTTCATTCACCACAGCCCGGCTCGTATCGGTTCTCCCCTCGACTCACCGGCTGTGATGAACTGCTTGGCTGTCCTCGTAACAGGAGTCAAGGCCGGTACCACGGTCGCAGGAGCTTCCTTCGCTCCTGCTTATCAGCATCAACACGCTGTGGGTACCGCCGGCATCAGCTGTAATACACTCGTTCTATTGTCCTCGGTCTTACGATTCCTTCTGTAGAGGTTTTGCGGGTTTTTGTTGAAAAGGGCAAGGTTGAGTCTCACTTTGTTAGCATCTCGCTATTCACTCACTTTCTCCTCCTTTTGAACTATTGGGTCTGGATAGTCGTTTTGTCGTGCTGTCTGCTTTGCTCATACTGTGCTCTTTTGTTTCACCTTTTATTCCTGTGGGGAAGGGAAAGGGCTGTCAGGTGTGCCTGATTCTCGTTAATTGCCTGACTTTGCCTGACCCTTGTTTTGGGACATGTCAGGTAAACGGCTTTGGTGTTAGTCCGTTCTCTGGTGTATCGTGCAAAAGTGTTCGTGTCGGAAAAGGGGGTGGGGGGGTCAGCGGTTTTGAATGTCCTACGTGGTAGGATGGGGAAAAGGTGTTGAAAGAAGGTGGATACCGCTCTCACCCGTCGATGTGCCACTTCCCACTACCCGAGGACCCCCATCCAGGTGATCCTCCCTCACTGGTCCACTGCCAGGAACTGGATCCAATAGCGATGGCGGTGTCCTGGCCACCGAGATGGCAGATCCCTGGGGTTTAGCCAGGGAGATACCTTCAGGCTTCTCACACTATTAGCCAAAGAAAAAATGGAGTAGCTTTCTGATAGGGAGTCTGTGGAAGGATACATTCCATGGACTCCACACAATTTGGATGCAGAGGGTGACTGTTTCCTTCTGTCAGGGTCTAAACCCTCCTCCCTCCCAAGAGAGTTTCACTTTTTACTTCATTTATGCTCTTCTTCATTCTCTGCTTATCATAAGTTCATTCAATTCTTGCATTGATTAACAGTGTGCTTTTGTGCTTTCTTGAGCAGCTTTCTCCAATTTAAGCGGTACAAAATAAAGGAGCAGAATTGATATTGAGGGTCTCAGTTGCTTTATCAAATATTCAAATTGTGTTTTATCAGAAGCCTCCCTTTTTAAATATGTCGTAGATTTCCTTTTGTGCTCTGATGTTTGGTGTTAAGGGACAGCTTGGCTCACCTGTACTTGACTTGCCCCAAAAGGTACCAAACAGTTTTCCCTTTAGTGGGATGCATACCTCTGGAGATCTTCAGCTTTGGGATGGTTCCTCTCTCAACTCTGAATTGCAGAACGGGGAAGATGGATGTCCAGAAAGAGCATCTGGGATTACTTAGCGACTAACTAAGGGGGCTTTGGGAAGGGGGGTACGGTTGTCATTATGTTTCTGATGATGCCAGTGAATACATGAATTACAGAAGGAAGTGGTGTGACTGTTTGGGAGCAAGTATATGAGCATTTGGAGGAAGCAAATCCTTTGTACTATGGTGGTTCATCTCTTCCACTCTCACAATATTTACAACATCAGCTTTGCTGTCTGTCCCCCCTTGCCTCGGGGCATTCCTTCATTCCGTTGCTCTAATCGTTTGACCATGTCACCTTGCCAAGTGTTTCTGCACCCAGCTGCTAGCTATCATTTCAGAGAATACACACAACTGAATGTGCTGATCAGAAGTCCAGCTATACACAAATAGCAATCACCGCCTCTCTGACTCGACAGCACCAGCAGCATGCGTGCACACCCAAATCTGCAGTTTAGCAGTCTCCACTCAGTTTATTTGACCCCCCATCCCCGTGAAGGAATTCTTTAAACACTTATAGTTACTATTATAGTGACTATGAGAATTGTCTGGCTGTCCAGGATTCATGTTTGTGTTTTAGGAAAGGGTGCTGTTTTGCCTTTGTAAGTGAAACCCCACTGTCTTGCTTCCATTTCGCGATAATGTTTAAAGGGCATGTTCCACATAAAACATTTTTCCGACTAAAAAGAAGTCAAACCATTTCATGTGTTCTGCTTACAAAACATAAAAAAGGAGGACCTTTCCTTTGACAGGTAATGTCTAATATATATTTTTAAATCTCACATTTCCTTTCTTTTTTGCTGAAGCAAAGCAATTACTGTTTCAAATATATTACATTCTTCTGATCCATGAAAGCACTGGCTGTTGCACATTGTTATTTTCTTTAAAATATGATATTATAGTAATAATACCTACACTCCTTCGATTCTATACATGTTCTTTCCTTCCCAACTTCTTAAAAAATTAAATACATTTTTCAAGTGATAACATATGTTGCACACTGGCTGGCCTTGTACTACTTGCTGCCACAGACCAAATTGAGCTTCTACACTCTGCCCCATCTACTCATCCTGACATGAAATACCGTGGAGTCATATGTCACAGCCCACGGGAAAAGGCAGCAGAAGGCATTATTAAAGCTGTGAGAGGCACACAATTCGCTCAAGTAAGAGCTGGTAAGAAATTGAGCTAATGGATAGGGAAAAGATTTAGTTTTCTTGCGGTTGGAATTGTCTGGTAAGGACATTTTTTTTGTATTTCCGGTGTGAACAGTTTAACTGGAATTTAAATCGCGTTTTGTGTCTTATGTCATTGAGTATTAGTTTGAGGGATTTCAGAAAACAAATGCCATCTTACACATTTCTTTCAAACTGTTTATAAAATAAGTTTATTTTTATTTTTTCAAGCGTGTGAATGACCCCAGACATCCGACCACGGAACAGCAGATATAACACAACAGCAATATATATATATATTTCTGAGGCTTGTGGAATCTGCTTAGATCACATGCTGTGCATAGGCCGACATCTAGTGGAAGCTGCAGAGTATTACAGTTTGTTTTTTCGAAACTCGAAAATGGGCGTCGACACATGGCGTGCCAGTAATACTATCCCTAGTGTGACGTCCACTGTACCCAAGATCCCTCACGCGTCTAGGATCCTCAGATTGTTTTTTTCTGCCATACTGATCGGAAGCATCTTGCGGAGTCCCCTGGCCTTAGCCATACTTTTGCTAAAATTTAAAATTATTAATCTATTGACATCCTTCCCCACCCCAACTTCGACACTCGACGCCGGCTGGAGAAAAAATCGACCGTCGGCTGCTGCACGACGGATTTGGGCCTCGGAAGGCCGCTGGCCTCGGCCCGGGCCTGGTAGGCCGCTGGCCTCGGCCCTGCAAGTAGGGAGAGTGGGGGGTGGTACATACTCTACACTCTTGGTATATAGGTACACCCTATACATTTCCTACACTTAAGAGCACGCTGCCTCAAGGTGCGTATGGAGGGTACCCCTTTTCAATTCTGCCCCAAGTGCAACCGCAAATACCCTTGGGTCGACAGGCACGCCACGTGCAATCTCTGCTTGCCGAGCGACCACCCCGAAGCGAACTGCAGAGCGTGTAGTAGGTTTAAACCTAAGACACTTAAGGACCGTTCGACGAAGCGTTGGGCCCACCACGCCAGGCAGGCGGCCATGGCAGCTGAGGGCGCCTTCAGCGATGGCAGCGACGCCGTACTTTCGGACGGCAAGGGCATTACGGCGTCGAAAGACAGCCGAGCGCAGGTCCCCGACCTCGGAAGGTCGTCCGGCAGGGCGGCTATGGGGAAGACCCCCGGCGACGCAAGCGCTTCACATACTACACGCACTAAATACACTAAGTCCAACCGAGACTCGACGACGTCGAGTTCTCGGAAAGAGGCACAGACTGAACGGTCCGATTCGGTGTCCTCTGGGCGCTCTCGATCAAGATCGCTGCATGACTCCAGGCAATCATCCACTTTTGCCAAGAGTGCCTCGCACCCTAGGCTAACAGAAGTTCGATCGTCGGAAGACGAAGACGACTTCCACCCCCACGCCGCGCTCCAGGAGACGGAGCCCGCAACTAAAGCCAGCGAGGCCCCACGCTCGAAGGACAGGGACACCTCTCCCGATCCTCGACGCCAGGCGTCGAAAAACTCCGGAGCCACTAAGGGACAGGGAAAACATTTTTCTACGCACAGGGAGGGGGGAAAACAGCAGAAGAAACTACCTGTACATGCTTCCACATCTGGTAAACACTCCACCCCCCCTAAACAGACAGACAAGCCCAGGTCTGCTGATAGGTCCACAACCAGCAAAGCTACTCAAGACAAATCCCATAGACTTGCTGAGAGAGTCATTCCCAGTTCCAAAAAATGGTCCAGTAAAGACATAGATAGGGTCATGTCAAGAATGTCTTCTTTGGCTGATTTTTATGATAAAAATCCAGAACACTTCCTCTCGTATGATCCACAGGGGGCCACACCCTCAGGCTCTACTGATCCTATCCCCCCGAGTAAGAAGGCCCGGTTTGAAACCCCGATGAGGTCTGAACCCTTCGAGGTACAACCTTCGCAACACCATACTCACAGTATCAAGAGGAGGCTTCCTTTTGTGGAGACCAAGAATTTGGTATGATAGAAGAGCAAACCGGGACGGGCTACTATGGGGATGATGAGGAACAGGAAGAAGAAGGGGATAACCCGGAAACATACAGAGTAGATTCCCCGGTAGAGAACGAAGCCCCGGTTACCGACTCCCCGGTCGATAATCAGCCCCTCCTAAATGAGGTTCTCCCGCGCGCAGCAGAACATTTCCACATTGACACCCACGGTGTACAGGAGGAAAGGGACTTCGCAGAAGAGTTAGTGGGAGAAAGGAGGCCGGTTGCCCAGACCATCCCTATCCTTAAATCCATTCAGCGGAGAATAGATCTGTCCCTGGTGAACCCAAACCTCACCAGAGCAGTCAATCCCAGGGTTTAAAAACTTTTCAGGGCAGCTCAGTCTGACCCTCTCTATATAAGAGGGCATCTAAAGCCAGACTCTCTAGTTGTTACCAACACTCGTAAGAGGGCTGGAACACCCTTGTCTTCGTCAGAAGCTCCTCCCGACAAGGAGAGCAAAAAACTATATGGTTTCGGCAGGAAAGTAGCCTCAACGTCCGCCTATCAAGCAAGGATTGCTAACTCCACCACCCTGTTGGCCAGCTACAACTGCCATCAGTGGGAAGAAGTCGCGGCTCTCATAGCCTCTGCTCCTGAACCGTTAAAGGGCCAATTAGCTCGGATTTCCGCAGAGGGTAGAGCCGTGTCTGGTTGCATTTTGAAAGCAACCTTCGACGCCGCGGATAACACAGGCAGATTGATAGCAGAAGGTACTGTTATCAAGAGACATGCATGGTTACGGCAGTCTGGGTTTAAGGCAGAAACTCAGGCATCATTGTTAGACAAACCGGTGGAAGCCGATCTGTTGTTTGGTAAGGCGGTCGAGGGCGCACTGAAAAATGCCAAGGGCGAATACGAGACTCTCAAATCCCTTGGCCAGTTAACCAATAAACCCCCAAACCAGAGAGGGAATAGTAATTTTTCGTCGCCCACGCGGCCAAAATTCACAGAGAGGATCTAACTATTTCCAGGGGCAGGGTACACAGTGGAACAACAACCAACAGTCTACCCAGGGTTACGGCAGAGGTAATAGGAGAGGTCGTGGTAAAGGCAGAGGCAGCCCCAGCAAGGGAGGCGGCACGCCTCCACCAACGCAGTGACGCTCAGTTCAGGGTCCCTTCTCACGCAACCCCAGTAGGGGGACGCATTTCAAACTTCACCCAGGCTTGGGAAGGGATCACATCAGACAGATGGGTGCTGTCAACAGTATCCACGGGATATTGTATAGAGCTACTGCAGCGTCCCCGGAACCATCCTCCACGACAAGAGTACACTCCTTAGAACATCAGAAGATTCTCCTCGAGGAGATTGCCATTCTTCTACAAAAGGACGCGATAGAACTCGACCCGGGACACCAGGTAAACAAGGGTATTTATTCAACTTACTTCCTTGTGCCAAAGAAAGACTTGACAATGCGCCCAGTATTGGACTTACGGCCTGCCAACAAGTATGTCAAGCCCCAAAAATTTCGTATGACCGCGCTACAAGAGGTAATCCCCCTCCTAAAAAAGGGGGATTACATGGCAACCTTGGATATGAAAGATGCTTATGGTCATATTTCCATGTTCCCAGCGCACAGAAAGTACTTGCGCTTCAAGGGAGACAGTCGCCACTACCAATTCAAGGTACTGCCCTTCGGGATAGCTTCAGCACCAAGGGTATTCACCAAGGTACTGGCGGTGGCGGCTGCACACCTACGCAGGGAGGCAATCCCAGTGTACCTTTATCTGGACGACTGGCTCTTAACGGGGGAAACCCCAGGAATTTGCAGGACAAACATTCAAAGGACTATCGACCTCCTCCACGAATTAGGCTTCTCAATCAACGAGAAGAAGTCAAGCCTGGTGCCAAGCACCTCAAAACAATTCCTATGAGCAATCCTGGATACCCAGGAGGGGTTGACCTTTCCTTCAGAAGAAAGAATTCGGAATATACTACTGCAAATTCCGCATTATCAGTCCGGTCAACAAATAACGGTACGCAAAGCAATGCGTTTACTGGGCATGATGGCGTCATGCATTTACCTGGTCCCCCACGCGTGCCTGTGCATGCGTCCCATGCAGGAATGGTTGGCGAAACAGTGGTCTCAGGCAAGTGGTCAGTGGGACGATCTAGTGGTCGTTTCGCCAACACTGGTACAAAGCCTTCACTGGTGGACAAGAGAGAATCTCGCAAAGGGGAAACCCTTTTACGATCCCGAAGTACAGGCAGTAGTCACTACAGATGCATGTCTGACAGGGTGGGGAGCTCACCATCTCCACCACACAGCTCAGGGTCTCTGGTCTCACTCAGTGGCCAAGAACCACATCAACCTGCTAGAGCTTCTGGCAGTATTCAGAGCGCTTCAGGCGTTCGAGCCCCATCTACTAAACCTGTCAGTGCAAATCCGGACGGACAGCACTACAGCCATGTTCTACCTGAACAAGCAAGGAGGGACTCGCTCGCCAAATCTGTCCAAGCTTGCCCAGAAAATCTGGATATGGGCACTCAGACTGAACATCTTCCTGTCATCACAACATGTTCCAGGGGAGCTCAATTCCCTAGCGGATGCTCTGAGCAGAGACTCCCTCCCAGAGGAACACGAATGGGTTCTTCACAGAGAGGTCGTAGAAGATCTCTTCTCTCAGCGGGGTTTCCCCACTATAGATTTATTCGCCACAAGCGAAAACAAACAATGCCCAGGATTTGCATCCAGGTTCCCCCAACCAGACTCCCAGGGGAACGCCCTGTGGATGAACTGGTCAGGGATGTTTGCGTACGCTTTTCCACCAACTCCTCTCATCAGGAAAGTGGTGTACAAGATGAACAGGGAATCGATGACGCTCGTCCTAGTTGCTACCATGTGGGCAAGACAAGCGTGGTTCCCACACCTACGCAGGATGGCGGTGTGCGAGCCCATCAAACTTCCAGCCTGGTACAACCTACTGTCCCAGCACCAAGGTCAAACAGTGAACCAGCAACCCAATTCAATGAACCTGGCAGCATGGCTCCTGAGGTCATAGAGTTTGGACACCTCAAATTGCCACAGAGGTGTATGGACATCCTAAAGGAATCTAGGAAACCAAACACAAGGCGCTGTTACTTTGACAAGTGGAAAAGGTTTGTTATCTGGTGCCAGAGTAGACAAATCAACCCAGTTGATTGCACTCCTTCCACTATTGTTACATACATGCTCCACCTGCTAGATGCAGAATTGGTTTTTAACTCACTGAAAGTACACCTGGCAGCTCTCTCGGCTTACACCACTTCCCATAGCAAAGTCTCGTGGTGGAAAGTACCAGTAGTTAAAGCCTTCATGGAAGGAGTAAAGAGACTTCACCCTCCTATTTCAAACCCACCGCCAGGGTGGGACCTTAATGTGGTGCTAGCCAAGCTCATGGGCCCCCCTTTCGAACCCATGCATAAAAGCAGTCTCAAACACCTGACTTATAAAACGGCCTTCTTAGTAGCTATTACTTCTATAAGAAGGGTCAGTGAAATTCAGGCTCTGTCAGAAAAAATACAATCTGAGGATCCTAGACGCGTGAGGGATCTTGGGTACAGTGGACGTCACACTAGGGATAGTATTACTGGCACGCCCTGTGTCGATGCCTATTTTCGAGTTTCGAAAAAACAAACTAATACTCCGCAGCTTCCACTAGATGTCAGCCTATGCACAGCATGTGAATCTAAGCAGATACAAGCATCAGAAATACGATTACGGTGAGTAATGTATCATATATATATATATATATATATATATATATATAATTTTATATACAAACATGTTTACATGTCATTAAGCTTAAAACTAAGTCATAATTACTCAATATGTGCAATCAAAGTCGATTAAAATAAAAAATAAAAAAATAAAATATACAACTTGTGATAATGTCATTTCATGTCCAAATTAATAAATTAAGATAATTACCAGCGGTAATCTATATTGCATAAAATCATCAGTCCACGTTAGGAGAATTAATTTAAACATTCGTCTTTTTTTTTTTTTAAGAAAGGAAATTAGAATAAGTTCCGATAGCAAATGCTTAAATCATTCCCAACTTTCCATGCTGTTCAATTTAAGCATTCTTAACATACTAGTGGCTCCCATTCTCAAAGACGTGCTATGTCCTTCTACTAACAGGGCCCGCAAGGAAACTGTTGTTAAACCTTGAAAATGTTTTAAAGCTGGTTGCAAATAGTGCACTCGCATAGTTATTAGCTCTTGACACTGCACCAGAATGTGTTGCAGATTTTCGATTTGTCCAGGTTTGTTGCAATATCTACATGTGCTTTCTGAAGGTTCAATTAATTTCCAGCGTATTTGAATTTCTTTCGTTAGCCACAAATTTAATCTTAGACGCATGAAGTCATTTTGCTGTTGTGGAGACAGAGAGAGACAGAGGTACGGCTCTGGTGAGCTATACATTTTGTGGCTAAGCATCTGACTTCTAGAAGCTCTATGTCCCAAATGTTTCTTTCTTGTGACCTGCCAGTCATGTTGGAACAATTTTGTTTTAGCATGCACTGGCTTTTGCATGAGAAGATCTAAAATGCATTAAAACAATAAAAAAAGCAAAACTTTTCTTTACAATATAAATATATCCTGGGTTGGAGGAGCAGGCGTGGACAGAAAAAGGAAAGATTTTGATTGTATCCTGAAGGCAAGAAAATTGAAAATCATGTAAGCCTACAATCAATGTATTCCAACTGCACCCTTTGTGAAAGGTCTAAATTGAGCCAGTGGTAGAATAATGATATATTGGCTCTGCTATTGAAAACATTTTCTCTAGTACCTTATTCCACTGAAGGGCTCTTCGCACACAATAAATTAACCTCAACTCCTTTATTGTTAACACAGGGTGGGTCGCCTGAATACCTATGGAGCCTGGGGTGTAAATAAATACAAGGGGGATTTCATTGGCTGGTTTCTGGATGGAGATAAAGCAGAGCACGTACAAGGGGTCTACTTTAAGAAGACCAAATGTCCCCATCATGTAAGACATTCTCATATGATATAGTAACACAGCTCCAGGGATGTAGCCCCCTGCTGGGTATCTTCGTGCCACTTAGTGACAAAGTGGTTAAGGCTGCTCAGCATACTCTCATGGATGCTTTGACGATTGTTCCTTTTTTAGGGCGCTATCTCCTGGGATGTAGACTCAGTACCCACTTACGAGGTAAGAATTTAGAACTACCCCTTGCTTTAGAAGTATACGCAAAGCGTTCATCAGATGATCTCTTTCTGGTACTCTGGCTCCAGCCATGTTCTGTATTATGACATCAAATAGGCATGCATTTGGCCCATTTCTCTTTTAAAACCTTCTGGCCCTTGTCAGGATCTGGGCTGTCAGCCTTTGTGGACTCTGAGCATTGCACTTCAAGGACTGAACTGCATTGCTCGGTAGTCTGCTCTCCTTGCGTCAAGTCAGATAAAGGTGTTCAACGATCCTCCTAACCCCAGAAGCCGTATGATATGACCCTCCCAACTTGGTTGCCCACGGATGCCTCAATTCAGGGTAACAGGTAAACAAGGCAACCAAAGGGGGTAAGAGGATTAAGAAGAGGTTATGGATAGGCAGGTGCTATTACGGAAACCTGAAAGAGGATTAGGAAGTAGATATAAATAGATAGACTAGGGTGAAGTCCTGGGAACAGAGTAGTACTGGCTCTCTCCTTATAGTAACCTTATAAATTACACACTACTTTCATACTTGTGCACACACACACACACTTAAACATTTACCTCAAATGGTCATCTAATGCCCATGTGCTAGTATTGGCCTAGGCAGGAGACCAGTCATTTTGTTACAACGGACTGCGATTACACCATGAGACTAGTGTCAAGTCTAGGCATTGGTAATTTGTCCAGACTGTTGAGCAGAGCAGACAAACATGAGCTGCAAAACATGGAAGCTTCCACATGATTAACGGCATGCACTAAACACAAGCATAGCACATTTATCCCCAGTATTTTCCAGTGTCTGGGTGGATGGATTGTATTATTAAACTGCCTCATATTTGATTTTCCTTGTGATTATATTTCCTGTGGCAAAGATAGCATCAAGACAAGATACATGCCCTCTAGCATGCCAAGTGCGAAAATTCAGGAGGTTCAGGCCATCAGTCGGGGCCAAAAGGTGCATATTGAACGTGTTTAAGGCAATAAGCCATTCTTTCCCTTTCTCTATTAGGACAGAATGCCTTTTACCAATGGAGTTCATCTTTGAAGTTTCATTTTTGCCCCAAAACGTTCCGACCTCTAAATCTTCCATCGATAGACAGTGGGCATTAAAGTCACCCATCCGAATCGCAGCCTTCTCCTCAGGAACCTCCTCCATCGTCCATTTTACTAGTATCTTAATTTCACCTTCAAGTAAGACGTTGGATGAGTTTCCATCTGGCGGATCATACAAGGTCATAATAAGGGTTTTAGCTTTAGGGCAGGGAAAGTGGTTAATCACCACCACTAACAAGTTTTTCAAAAGTAAATCACTTTCATAGTCACTTCATAGTTTTTTTCGAGTTCCTATGCACAATCCGCTAGACGGTCAACCTTCTTCCCCCTTTGCAGCCGGTAACGTTGTTAACATAAAGCTGTCAATCAGCAATACTCCCACCGCCCAGGTCTCTTGTAGTGCGAAAATGGATACATAGTTTAATAATGATCAGACATTATTTTAGTACCAGTCTTTAAAGGGCTTGGTCAGTGCTTCAGATTTTGCATTGATTTAGTTAAGGCACTATATCTAGTTTCCCCACCAGTTACTTTTATATATGATTTTGTGTAGTCTTTTTGAGCAGGGAGTGAAGTTGGCCCAAAGTTTGTCAGTTTAATCTGCATCTCATAGCCCAACTGGGCAAACTGTTCACCAAATGCCAACATCAATTGGACAATGATCGGAGAAACAAATGTTACCACAACCCAGTTGGTAATGCTTCCGAGCTTTGGCAAGTCCACTTTCTTTACATCTCACAATGTTATGATATTTAATCTCAGGATCAGATGCACCAGCTGTAGTAGATTTGATCTATTCAGAAAAGGACTGTTGGCAGATGTATTTATTTCCGATAGGAGAATTGTATTTATAGGGAACCAAGTGTTCTGCTTTGGATGTATTATCTCTTTCTGTGGCATTACTCCTATTTTACTGTACCAGCTGTCCTTTTCTATGCCATGACTTTGATGTCCGCCGTCGGCATAAGGATCTTGTTGTGGATTTGTGCTATAATAATTTGTGAGGTCTGCCATGCTTTCCGTCACCCCTCATGTTGGTTGTAGTGGAAGTGCCACCTTAGACTGTTGCAGAGAGCCAACATTTTCAGCAATGATAATAAGCAGTTGCCCCTCGCTCCCACCTGCCTATTGCAAGTCCCGACATGTCTCTGTCATTGATTAACATGTGTTTTGGATGCCTTCGGATGTTTACCTTTATTGGTGCTAGTTTGTGTAATTATATAGCAGTCTTTACCTTCAATGCAGATTTGTCCTTGGGTCTTGGTCTGTGCTAAACCCTGAGTGTTTATCCTTTGTGTTTTTCTCTTGTTTGCATGACCTACCCCCAGCTGTTTTTTGTGTACTTGATGCTTCTTTTTATGCCTTCTGAATTTGTTCTGTGTTTTGTTTCTGCACCTTTCCTGTGAAGCCTCTAAGTTCAGCTCAATTGGCACATTTAAGCCCTACTGTATATATGAAGAGCTAGAGGGCAATGCTGCTGGTGTGTCATAGTCCGAGAGTAGTGATAAGTCGCACCCCTGTGCCTCATTGTTATGGGACATGAGGGGAGCCAACCCCTGGCTGTTAGCCAGTAAAATATCTACTACTTGCGCCAATATAAACTTTAGGTCCTGTTGTTCTTGGAGCAATGTGTTGCAGGTGGCAAATGTAGCATTTGTGGTTGCTAGTAATTCTGTCCATTTTAAAGTATTTGAATCAATAATGGTGTTTCTACAGCAATTACTTCTGTTTGGAGAATTAGAAAAATCGCTGGTGAAGGAATTGTCTGGTGAGGAAGATTGAATTCTTTCCAAATCTGGGGTAATAGAAAGAATTCTATTTGCAGTACTTCTGAGCTGAGGGTGCTCCAAATGTGTAGCTTTAGATGAATTTCCTTGTAAATTGAAACAACTTGGACAATTAGTTGTTGTTGTCTATGGACGTAGATGGGGTCAGGGAAGTGGTGCCAACTGTTGTGACTGCAGCTCGACAGTGGCTCGTCGTTTGTTTTTTAGACACAGTCAGGGTGGGAGGGGGTGTGGGGGGGGAACCTAAGATCGTTGATGCCTTATCTTTTGCTGAACGTTTACTGGCACTTATTGAGAGAGCTACGTTTTCCGTCATGTGTAAGACAACAGCTTACCTCGACCCTAAGTCCTCAGTACTATATCCGAGACCATTTCAGAACAGTCCATTTGATTGTTGAGAGGGTTTGCTAAGGTCAACCCCTGAAAATTCCTATTGGTGCCTCCTCTGCCCGGCCAATCAACTTATGCTGGCACCTAGATAAGTGTAGACTGCTGTGCAATCAAGAATTCATGGGGTGTAAAGTTCCAAATCGGGATTGGGGCCCACAGTCGCCGCACACCAAACACCTAACACTCAGCTCATGCTGGCTGATTTTAAAGTGATGGCTTCACCTTTCCAGCACCGCAATGGAGGACAGATTGCAACTCTGCGAATTTCAGCAAGGTGTACTCCCAACACCTAATACTCAGCACTCCACTCGCTCTGCTAGTGCTGGGTGATTTTAAAGTGATGGCTCCTCCTTTCCAGCACCGCAATGGAGGACAGACTGCAACTCAGCAAATTTCAGCAAGGTGTACTCCTAACACTCAGCACTCGCACAAGGTAGATTTAGATTTTGCTAGTGCCGCAAAACCGCATGCTCTACGTACAATGTCAACCCATCATAATGGCTGAAGACCTTTGAATGGCAAAAGCTGCTACCGCCAAAGCTTGTTCGCAAGGGAACTGTCCCCGCATCACTGGGTCTTGGAATCCGCTGTAATACGCTAAAGGTTTGTGGCCTAGCGATGTTTGCTGGGTCAGAACTGCTGTCATCACCTGCCCTTTTGAATGGAAAAATAGAAAGAATGGCTTCTTGTCATTTGGAGTCACCAGGAACGGAGCATTGCTGATCGCAGCCTTGAGTTCCCGAAAGCAAGTCCCCATTCTCTCGGAACACTCTTTGGGACTTTTCGCCTTCTGTCCTTCCCTTAGACCCTGCAATAAGGAACTCAAATAACTATAGTAATCCAAAATCCATGATCTACAATAGTTACATAATCCAAAAAACTGCTGCATTTGTTTCACTGTGACTGGTTGAGGCGTATTTTGAACTGCAGTGGCTCTCTGGCATTACCTTCTTTCCTGTGGGCGATATTACTTGTCCCAAATAAATTACCTCTGTCTGACAGTATTGCAATTTCTCTTTGCCCACATTTTTTACCCCTTCTACACAAGCTGGGCGAGCAGCGTTATTGAGTCTCCTCGACACTGCTCCTCTGAAGTACTGCAGACTTATAAATCCACGTACTGAATTACGGTACTGGACACATGTACATTCCCCAAATCCATATGAACCACCCTGTTAAAAATACTCGGAGATTTGCAGTACCACTGGGGCAACCTTGTCTGTTTGAATCTTTGACCACGATACGTAAGTGCTGTGAGGTACTAAGAATCGAGGTATAAGGGAACAGAGAAAAATGCATTTTCTGAATCAATCACCATGAAGTGGGTCAACGCAGTAGGAATGTTACAGAGAATGGTGTCTGGATTCTGTACCACCAGAAATCCTGCCTCAGCAATATTATTGAGGGGGCGCAAATCCTGGACCATCCTCCAACTTGGTCCCCTTTGCCTTCTTCACAGGATATATAGCCGTATTACATGGGGAAACAGAGGGTTGTATAATGCCTTGCTTTAACAACGCCAGAATGGTCTCATAAATCCCTTTGTCTGCCTCCCTAGACATGGGGTACTGCTTAACTCGTGGTAATATCGTACTGGGTTTCAATTTTATCCTCACTGCTCCAACGCTTTTTAGCAGCCCCACATCATGAGGATTGCTGATCCACAAATGATCCGGCACTTTTCCTAAATCTTCCTTCCAAAATGACGATGTATTCTTAATGAACATGGTCTGTGATACTTCTGTTTGCTCTATCGCTATCTTGCAAGGTGCCCTAATTTTAAAGACCATCTCTCCTGTGTCTTCGAACACTTAGTCGTCAGACAAGCCCTTTAGCGATAAGGTCAGATCGATGCACAGAACTGTGCGCCACTCTCTGCCTTCCTCATCAGTGCCTGAGAGAACCACCCTGTTCTTCTTAATCACTACAGCCTCCAGGAGAATTGTAACAATGGTGACTGGCGTTACTTCCTGCAGCACATCGGGTACACGCCAGGCCCGATTTCTGATCCCTGGGACCCAAATTCATAAAACCATCACCCCATAGAGAAACAATGATGTATGCATGGGAACCCCCCTGATTGCACTGTCGCTACAATAGGTCTGAAAACATGCTTCTTCCCTTACCGGATACAACCCTGGGATTCAGCCTACAATACCTTCCTCCATGAAGGCAATTGACATCTGAAACTTCCTCAGGGTGTCCCTTCCCAAATGATTTACTGGGGTATCCGTACAATAAAACAAAGGGGCTGATACATTTTGATGACCAAACTTGATACGAAGATCTTCAGTATATGGAACCGACAGGACAGCCCAGAGAATCCATGTGTGTCTGTCGTTTTGCCTGACAAGGGGAACTCGCCTTCCTTAATACAAGACTTGGTAGCTCCTGTGTCAACCATGAATGAAAAGGTTTGGTCACCTACCTGTACACCTATCTGTGGTTCCTCTTCCGGATCGATGGTAATGGACAGGACTGGACTCATCAGAGATCCCTGTGGGCTGTCCTACTCCTGGTTCATATTAGCACCTGGGAGAGAAAAAGTATTTCCCCCGAAAAACGCTCCAGTGTAGTGAGCAACTGTCCCTAAGGGCAAAGGATTCTTGTCCCATGCCTGCACTGATGTTTGTGCTGGCATGGTCAGTGGGATCCCAAAGGTCTGTGCAGCCCCAGTTGCTGGCTTCTGTTCAACCCGTGCCTGCTGCAATTGCACAGAACCTGGGACATATGGCAGGGTTAGGGTTAGGGCCTGCATCTGTTGACCTCCCATGTTAAAGTACTGTTCACGACAATCCTGTGACACGTGCCCCAACTTTCCACATGACCAACACTGAATCCCTTAAAATCCTCCGTAGTTATTTCCCATTGGCTCATAAAATCGGGGACCCATTACTCCAAACCCACCAAATGACCCTCTTCCCCATGGAAATCCTCCTCTGCCCCTCAGAAACCCTCTCATTGACCTTAGACAGGAAACATACCAGTACACCCAAACCTGCATCATACTCGGTTCACTGTGTCCCTGTTGTCCCGGTTTGCCTGTGCTGTCCCTCCATACAATTTGTAATTACTGCCCCTTCTAAACATATGTTTGTTCATTGAGTTTATATAGCTCTTTACTCCGAAGCGCTTTACAGAATAACAACAGTACAAAAGAAGAAGCATATTTACAAACTTGAAACAAACCAGTGGTACAGTATATTGAACAATTAACTCAGGGGGTTCACGGGTGAGTTTAACACCCTTAGGTGGTTACAGCTTCCCATATGAGGTCATGGGGATGAGGATCAAGGAGAGAGGGGTAGGGATGGGTAGAGGATAGGGGGCGGTAGGGAAGGAGAGTCAGGGGGGATTGGTGAGGAAGGGCTTACATTCAGCGTTTTATATAAGGTCATCGGGATGTAGGGGAAGGAGGGAGGGGAAGGGATGGGTAGGGATAGGGGGGAGCGGTAGAGAAGGAGAGTCAGGGGGGGAGTGGTGAAGAAGGACTTTCAGGGAGGAGAGGAGCGGGAAGATGGGTAGAAGGTGGAGGAGCAGATATAGAGGGGTAAGGAGTTCCAGTGGAGGGGGCCAATAGTTGGAAGGAGCGGAAACGTGAGGAGGCACAAGGGGCTGGGGGTACAGTGAGAAGGTGTAGGTCAGCTGAGCGTAGAGAGTGGGAGGTAGAGTAGAATGAGAGGAGAGAGGAAAGATAGGGGGGCTAGGTCATGGAGAGATTTGTAGACAAGGCAGAGGAAACTGGCACATATCTTTGCCAATTTCTTTTGACCAAGCTTAGCCTCTGCTTTTTGTGCCTGCTGTACATTCGCCCTCTTTTTTTCCTGTCTTCTTTAGCAAAAATGCACAATGTGTGCCTGGACTTTGGGAGTTCCTTCTTCAGCATGTGGTAAAAAAATCGCCACATTCTTGTCCCATGCTTCGCCCCTTTCTGCCCGCCACATCTCCTGAATTAACTGGATTTGTGCGGAAGGATCATCATCCAATTTAATCATTTTAGCTAAAATCAACTTGATATCAGGCGTATCAGGATACATAATCTGTAAGGGCCCCATACCAGTGTCCTAAGATTATTAAAAGCTGCTCCATCATGGGTATTTGTATCCAACTGAACTCCAGGATACCTCGATCTTTTCCAAAGTTTGTCTGACTGCTCCCCCATTAGGCTGTGAATAACTTCTTCCTATCCCCTATGGCCAACATGACACTCGCAGTATGCTTCTCTAATGTGTAAACCCACTTCCACACCCCTGCAGTGAGCGAAGGGAGTGTCTTCAGCAAGTTATTCTGTTCCATGTGTGACCACTGGACATAATATGCCCTTCCTAGACCCTTCTACAGCAACAGAAACAGAGTTTTCTGCTGGGGCTTCCCCATCTCTCCCCTAGCCCTTACTACAGACATTCGAATACCCAGGTGTGTCCTATAGCTCCATGGTGTGCTTTTTATGGCTGCTACTGGGCCAGGAGGTATGGTGCCTAAACCTTGCTCTCCTTGTTCAACATCCTATTCCTCTCTGTCTTCATTGTCTACTCCGACTGCTACATCCCCTACCCCTTCTACAGGCATGGAAGCATAATCGGCACTACCATAGGGTGCCGTCTCCCGTCCTCCCTGCTCAGCCTCTGTACCCCTGGCAGCATCCCTGTTCTCCATGTCCACCTCAACCGTTCTGATAACCGAGTTGTCCAATCTAACAAGAACCTGCCCATGTTTCCACCTTCGTCCTTCGACGTGCCTTACCTGTCTTCTCACTTCCTCCCACTCTTCATCCCTCTTCCGCCATAACAGCATTACCTCTTCCTCCGCTAGCCGTGGCGCTTCCTTAATCTTTTGCCATTCTTGCACATCTACCACTCTTTGCAATCTAGCCTCTATCCTTGCAGGAAGAGGAAGAGGCCTAACCACTTCTTTCTCCCAATCCTTCCACTGCTCTTCTAACTATCAGTCTTACTCTTTCTTGCTCCTCCACCCTTAATCTATCTGCTAACCTAGCAGTTGGGGGAGTTATCCCCTTCCCGCTATCTATTTCCAACCTCTCCACAGCCCTAACCATTGAAGGAGTTACCCTTCCACTTACCTCATAATCCCAGTTCTTAGAAATCGTTATATGATGGAGGCATTACCTGCGTCCGTTTTGCAACCACTGAGTAGCTGTTGGGGAAAATGGTACAAACTTTGGGTCTGTGTACCCCTTTGCCGGCGATAAAGCATAACACCCATATGGGGGGTGGGGATGGTTGTGGAAGAAATTGCTGCACCCTCCTTTTTCAACATTGTGGCCCTTCCTTTTTTTATGCATCCTATATAATTCCAACATGTTTAACCTCTTTTCTAACTTCGAGCCCAGGCACTTTGTAGTCAAAAAGGTATGCAGGTTCTCCAATAGCCTCGTATCATAGGATCCCTCAGTAGGCCAAGAATGTATTACTCTCCCGCTACCATTCCCTATGATATTTTAAAATTGTCACCTTATAGCCGGGGAACACATGGCACAAATGATTCAATAGAGTCTCCATACTCCAATGCAATGTATCGAAACATTTTCCCCCAAAAAACGGATGCTAACCAAAACCTGCGGCATGAAAAATGTTTCACCCAAGAGCTCCCTTTTTACCCTTACCCAACTACTTAGTCGCACTTCACTCTCATTCTCCATACTCGCCTATACCACAATTACTGCACTTAAACTATTTACTTCAATTCTACTTCTCACTCATACACAGAAGACCGCATCTTATCAAAAACACTCGTCGGACAATATTTCCGAGATATCCCCACCACTCGAGCATTGGAGGGGCGCAGTGCTTTCCACTACAGCACCGCTGCTCTTGCTCTCTCTTCTTTTATTAGTACGGCAATCTCTACTACAAGACTATCTTTTCCTGACTACAGGAAGTTTCCCTTCACTACTTTGACTAACTAAGAAAATCGAGGTCTGGGGCTCCGCCTACGCAGCAAATACCAAAGAATTTCAAGACCTTCTTCAGAACGGTATCTATGGTTGGACCTATCCTAAAATACCACCCCACCTTCAAGTGAGGGCTCAAGCCAACCAGATAAGCAAACTAAAGGGTATCATGACAAGCTTCACACTAGGCGTGCGGGTTAATATAGCCCCTCACTCCTCTAAAATAACAAAATAGGTAAAAGATATATACAAAGGACTTAAAACACAAAACAGTTCAATCACTATGAAAAACATCCACTTTCCCAAACCCTACAACCTCAACTTACTTCACACCTGCACTCAAAGTCTACTCTTGCCCTGCACAAAAATAAACAAAAACAAAACCAACCCCTTAAAGCAAGGAAACAACCCCTTTTATACCCCTATTTCCTCTCTTGCTTTACACCACCAACCGTGTACTCGCGTGAACCCGAGGTGCTCCGATTTGATGCTTCGGCAAATCGTTCTGCACTGCTAGGCTGTGGCACCATGTCTCCGGGCATCTGCAGACCTATTTTTCACCATGCATGGAAGACCGGTCCCCGTCCTGAGGTGCAGCAGCTGAGAGATATGGACAGAAGGCCTCCAGTGTCTCAGAATGCCTGGGCTCTTGGCTGGCTCGCCAAATTGTTGGGGTGGGCCTTTATTCACCTTAACCCAAGACAGACCCACCACTTAAGAAGCGAGTACACGGTTGTACATAATGCAAGTTTATTGTACAAAAGCTCCAGGGAACACTTAAATGGTGTTGTAGGACCAATCTAACACAAGTCTCAACATTAAACATCAGTTGGCAGTATATATACTTTTTGCAACAATTTAAAACACTCCCAGACACGTTTATTACCCTCCAGCCCCCCCCCCCCAAATATGATTGGACAAAACCTCTTCAAAGAAATCCCATCTTTCCCTAATTCTTCCATTTTCATTGCTTAGGTTTATCTTCATTATTATCTTCAGATCATATTCAAAACACACCTCTTCTTGGGATTCATTGCTGTAGTTCCTGACGTCAGTACATGGTTAAATATTTGTATTGAAAACATAATTCATTGCTAGCATTAACTGGCATAAGTCCTTTAACTTATGATTGCACATGGTTCTACTGACATATTTTGGCAAATAGAGAGAGGTCTGCTTTAAACCACAGATGGCCATCTCCATTCCACAGACTCCTGGCAACTTAATCTAATTTATGTGGCCACACGCACCCTCTGATGACCTGGATAAATACTTAACCATCGACCCTGGCCTCGGGCCTTAAGTTTACTACCACTGATAAAATGACTAATCCCCCTCTAAGATTTTAAGATTTTAATACAAAGGGCTAGATTACATCTGTTCCCTTTCAAGGACTGTAAACCTTGCCCTGTTAGTACAAACCTATTACTAAGTAACTAACTCTCTTTCCCGTCAAAAAGGTCCCTGTGTGTAAAAAAGCGTGTAAAAAAGCACCCCCTGTATGAGTTTGTTTGTGTTGCATTTGCAGTTTTAATATTGCATCTTCCTATGTGATTCTTATGGATTTGCAACACTATCCCCGTTTTTCTATTATCCCCTTCCTGCTATCAGTATGGTGTGTGCAACATGAATCCCTCACAATAAAGGGGACCCTCCTTGACCACCCCGACATTGACAACTTGCTCACACACTCTCTCGCTTTGTCAGCAGTGCACCAGCTCTCTGTATCTGCATGGTAATTCCCACCCTGTCTGCCTTCTCCTGCCACCTTTTATACTTTTAAGCTATCCTAATTTTACCAATAATTGCCTCTGATTTGTTGGGTGATTTCCTGGGTAGAGTAGGATTGGTCAGGGCCCCAAGCTCTACCTCATTCCAATGTGTTTCCCCTTTACTACTCATCGTCTTCATGTGGTGTGGCTTTTCTAGCTACTGTATTTGCTAATTACATGATTGGAATGGGGGGGGGGGTCACTGGGCGAATACTTTAAGGCAGCCGCTACCATTTTGAGGTCAGGCGACTCTGTCATGACAGCCTGCGTCTCTGTGACTTGGCTCCCTGCACCATCACTGTGGACAGCCCCTCAGTGCTACTATGTTCACGTGGCTTGTGGGTTACTGGATCTCTCTCTCTCTTGTCTGCAGGGCATGTGAATTGACGAGTACGTGGGTTTGTGAGATACTCACTAGTTCTCTCGTCTGCCCTTCAGTGCGAGATGCTTGCAATCCTTCAGCTCACTTCCTTGTATAATGTCATAGACATGTTTATAGTTTCCTCTGCTGTTCCAAACCGATGGATGTCTCCCAAGACATACTCAGTTTGTCCACACATGATGTATCACCCCCTTTGCACATCAGGCTACAGGGGAAAGGGGGGTTCTGGTCTAATCACCCTGTAACATCTACAGAGGTTGCTTCACTTAGTTGGTGGAGTCCTTATACCCCCCCCCAAACCTGCTCCTCAGATGTACCATTGCCACAAAAGCTCAAACACAATACACAATACACAATAGGGAGAGAAAGCCAGTTTTAATGGAAAAGGACCAGAGTAACATGCTGACACCATCTTGATTCAGAGACCAATCTGAAAGCAGAGTGAAGGCATGTACACATAGGAGATATTCTGTTTTTAGGTAGACTGCCACAAAGTGGAAATACCATTACGAAGTCTGGAAATAGCCAGAACTGCTGACCTAAAATCAGATGAAGGAATCTGGGGTTTGAGGACTGTAGAGAATGGTATTACACCAAAATACTGAAACAAAAATGCTGAATGCGCAATTACTGAATTACTAAAATGTTGAATCCCATTATACCGAACAGGGGTTGCGGGGGGGTTTCCCTCTTCCAAACCAAAAAGAAGAAAACTTATTTAAAAAAGGGTCCCTGCGAAGGAAGTCCTTATCCGCATTAGGGGAAGGAGACTTACGTTGCAGGGGACAGAAGAGGGGACTAGGAGGAGACAGGAATTAAGTATGTCTGAGCAGGCAAAGGTGAGTAGGGAGCGAGGGTCAGCGGTAGGGGAAAGCAGCACAGTGCGATCCATGTGGTCACTGCACACCGCCATTTTCGAATTCGACATCATCAGATTCAGTAAAACACGGGGACCAGTAATCACGTCAGCCAATAGGTAATGCTCCGGGCATTCAATAGGCAGGTGGAAAACCATGTTGGAAAATAAGACCATCTGACTTGATTGATTGTCCCCTTATAGAAACATTGCCATGTTATATTTGGAGCATTAGCTGATTTACAGATTTTCAGTTTCATGGATTGCCCAGGTATATGTGCATACTTTATTACTCGCTTGCGTCCAGGTCGTGAGGAAGAGACATCCAGACCGGAAAAGCCAACAGAAGGCATTGGGGAACACATCCCAGTGAGAGAAGCCAAACATGGCCAAGCTGTTCTCCAAACTAGTCTACCTTGTGCCTTAACCACTAGGAACCAATGACTAGCCTCTAGATGCCCACACTGGTCATACCATACCAACAGACTTGTAACTGATAACATTTGTAACACCAGCATGAACAAAACACATCCTCTCCAGACTCCCATTACTAATAGCCAGCCACGCAACACGACCATTGCCCCTAAACTTAAAGGTGCCCTCATTAACGCACGCTCTATCCCAGCTCACACCCTCGATATAGCTGATCTGATTGTCACAGAAAACCTGGACTTGCTTGCAGTCACGGAAACCTGGTTGCATGCAGCCGCTGGTCCCACTCTGTCACTGGCCATTCCAGAGAACTATTCCATGATCAGGTGTGACAGGGATACCAACCAAACTAAGGGTGTCGGTCTCGCCATCATATTCAAGACCATGCTCAACATTAGAATCGCTAATAGCCTACAGCTACCCTCAGCTGAATCACTATCCGTCAAACTGCCTATATCACTGAATCATACAGCCTCAGTCCATCTCATATATAGGCCTCCTGGCCCAACTTCCTCCTTTGTAGAAGACATCTCATCTATCCTTGCATCCAACTCTAAGCCTAGCTCTCAAATTATTATTTTGGGCGACCTCAGCTTAGGCTATCTGGACAAGAATGACGCCAAAGCCATAGACTTAGCAAATGTTCTGACTGACTTCGGCCTCACACAACATATCAAGGAGCCAACCCACATCAAGGGTCGCACTCTCGACTGGGTTGCCGATATGAACTGTGCCCTCAACGATATCTCCGTATCACCCTGCGCATGGTCAGATCATCATACTATCTTATTCTCCATTAACACCAGCCCACCTGTAGACAAACCTAGCCTCGCCCCCTACTCACACACTTAACAATAAAGACATCACAGTTGAGAAATGTGTACCTCTCATGGTCCCTTTACTGAACTCGGCATCCGAGTCTTGCTCTGACCCCACAGTGCTAGTAGACACCTATAATCATGTCATGCTAAAAGCCCTCAATACTATCGCCCCTATCAAACTGTGCAAGCAAAAAGCAAGACCCCATCTGAACTCTTGGTTCACACCACATTTACGCGACCTGCGCAAAGAAAAAAGAAAAGCTGATGCTCTTTGGAAAAGCGCGCCCTCCCCAGTAAACAAAAATAACCTCACATTAGCGTCCCTTACCTACAAAGAAGCTATCTTCAATGCAGAAAAGGAAGTATACAACAATAGGTTCACCCAAGCCCAATCCAGCACCAAGGAGCTATTTAAGATACTCATGGAACTTAAGTCTCCAATTGCTCCCCTTGACACATGCACACCGGACATGGAATGGTGCTCAAATATCCAAAAAGCACTGTTGGACAAAATCTCCATGCTCCAAGTTAAAATGAATGCAAAAAAAACTACCTGCTAGACTCGTCCGGTGCCACCCGACCTACACAATCCAGCCCCCCAAACACGACATCAAACCATTCTGCTTCTCACCACTCACCATTAAGGACATAGAAAACATCATAAACAAGCTCAAGCCCTCCAACTGCCATGGTGATGCCTGCCCCGCAGCCATTATCAAAGAGGCTGCACCTGATCTCGCCCCTTTTATTACCTCATTCATAAATGCTTCCTTTGAATCACGCACTGTGCCCGACAACCTCAAGGATGCGTGGGTCATACCGCCTAATTCAAAAACCCAATCTGGACCCCAGCAACCCAGCAATTATAGGCCCATCACCACGGTGCCATACTTGCTTAAAGTCCTCGATCGTGCAGCCTATCTCCAAATCCAGGATTATCTTGAGCTCAACAATCTACTCGGGCTCAGACAGTCTGGCTTCTGCCCTACACATGGCACAGCGACAGCGCTATTAGATCTAAAAACCCAAATCGAGGACCTGAAAGACAAAGGCAAACTGGCGCACCTGCTTCTCCTTGATCTTTCAGCAGCCTTTGATTTGGTCGACCACCAAATCCTCTGTCACCATCTCAAAATCGCCGCCCACTTTTCTGACGCAGCTGCATCTTGGATCAGCTCATTCCTGGCTAATAGAACCATGAGGGTTTTCTCCCCACTAGCTGAAGCTGATCCAGCCCACGTCCCGTGTGGAGTCCCACAAGGATCCTGTGTATCCCCTACACTACATAACTTGTTTACCAAACCTCTCTTTGATATCCTTGACTATCTGGGTGTCCCATACACTAATTATGCGGATGACACCCAGATACTCATCCCTATCACTGATGATTACGTAACCGACTCCAAATCTCTTAATACAGTCTATACCGTCATCCAAGCTTGGATGGCTAATCATGGGCTCTGCCTTAATGACGAAAAAGTTAATCATCCTAGGCTCACAAACAAAATTTACTAATCTTGACCCTAATTACAAGTCCTTCTCCATTGACGGGAATGATATCAAAATTGCCAATATTACCAAAACGCTAGGAATTTACCTATACTCCACTCTGTCCCTTAATCGTCAAACTAACGCAGTTGTCTCTGCATCATCTTACACCTGCAAATTGATTACAGCATACCGGCCCCTCTTGACACCGGACAACTGCCTGATACTCGCCAAAACCCTCATCCTATCAAAAATTGACTACTGCAATGCCCTCTACTTAGGGACCAGCCAAAGAAACCTCGACAAACTCCAGATCACGCAAAACAATGCCATAAGGGCAGCACTCAACATACCTAGACGATGTCACATCTCTAGTACGAGACGTAACATCCAATGGTTACCTATCTCGCACTGCATATCACTCAAATCTTTGGTACTTACCCACAAGGCACAGAACCATGTTGCTCCTGCCTACCTAGTAGCTCGATTCACACAACACACAGCCACCAGACCGTTGAGATCCGCCCAGGTACACACACTGAACATCTCCAACTTCAAACTCAAATCCGCGGGAGGGTCGAGCTTCCCTGTCCTGGCAGCCAAGCTTTGGAACTCCCTTCCCAATGGCCTAAGGAACATTCTGCACTGTCACGCCTTTAAAGCCAAAACTAAACTTTGGTTACTTGAACAAGATGCATCAGCATCCTCCTCGGGATCTGTCGGCTGTTAGCGCAACTCGATTGCTTCTATAAGTGCACAACCTGTCTGTAATATATTCTGACCTTGTTGTAAATATATCTGGTAACTTGTAACTGCACACTATTTTTTACCTACTGCTGTAAATTGTAACCTAACTCTGTATTAAATATAACCTGTAATGATTTATTCTTTTCCCTCTATGTAACTTCCCTGTAACCTATGTAATTTCCCTGTAACTTAAAACATGCGCCCGCAAGCCATTGGGCAAGGTGCGCAATACAAATAAAATAAATACAAATACAAATGAAGTGACACCGCAGAGGGTGCCAAGGAGAGATGAAGAGAATACCGAAGTTGCCGTTCTGACCAAGGGAGAAGAGTCTGTGAGATGCAGTCCCGAGACCACAAAGTTGACGGGAAGAGCGGAAGACCTGGGGAGAGTAGCAAGTATCACAAATGTGATACTCCTACTCGTCTCAGTAAGACGTGGAGGAACCAGAAGAGTGAGAATCCCTACAGGGCCCACCATATTCTTCCCAGTGGGAGGCAAAGTAACGAGAAGAGTCAGAAGCATTATTGGGACAATCATACTCGTCCCAGTTGGAGGCAAAGTAATGAAGAGAGTGAGAAATCAGTACTGGGCCCATCATACTCGTCCTAGTGAGAGACGAAGTAACAAGAAGAGTGAGAAGCACTATTGAGACAATCATACTCATCCCAGTGAGAGACAAAGTAACCAAAGGAGTGAGATTCATTACTGGAGCCTTCATGCTCGTTCCTGTGGGAGACCAAACCCTGAGAAGAGTAAGAATCATCAGTGGGATCATCATACTTGTCTCAGTGAAAAGCAAAGCGATAACAGGATTGAGTACTTTGACCATAAGAAAGTTGTTTATAAATCTCAAGATATAAGTTGGGCATCAGAGAAAGAGAGACTTTCAAGCATATGTGAGAACAAGAGATTGAAAGACCCTCCTGAAAAAGGAGCTCCTGTAAAGAGAATATATATTTTTTTTTAAAAAAAATTTCAAAGTGCATTTTGGTTAATTAAAACCTTATACACTACAAGAATATTATATCAGCAAAAAAAAAACAAAAAAAAGCAGTAACATATTAATCATAAAAACCATTTAGCAAACAAATTACAGTCAGTTATTTCCAATCTAAAAACACATATCAAAAATAGGAGAAAATAGTGACATGTATTTAAAAGGCAATTACAAATAGTTTGCTAACAAATTGCTTGCTTCCAAATATACAAGGCTGCCCCAATAAAAACCTTAATCTCGCCGTCATAAATAACGGACCAAAATTGGTCAGATTCAATCATTTGCAAATCCCCAACAAAATTTGAATACCCTTTAAAATAACATTCCTTTAATTTGGTGCACATAGTTAAAATATGTCTTACTGTCTCCACCTCTATTTTACAGTGCCTACACAATCTTTCTGCATGGGGGGTTTTAGTCCGTGCCCCAATTATTTCATTACATGGGAGGGTATTCAAGCGTAGTTGCAAAATAAATCTTCTCAAAGCCCTGTTTCCCGTATTTAGCAGATATTGTCTCGGAGTGGCAGGTTTGAGGCCTTGAAGAGCGTAGACAGCATATCGAGACTTAGTATAGAGATAGGATTGATTTTCACACAAATCCCAAGTAAAAGCTTTATCCTTAAGACTTTTCATAATACACACAATGTTGTCTTTTCCCATAGGTTCTTTATAGCCTAAGGCTTCAAGAAATGATAGTACTGTATTTTGTAGACTTAGCATATAGGTATTCTTAAATCTGCCTTCACTTTTATTTTTTCCTATAAGGTTAAGCAGATTACCTTCCTCCCCCTCCCTCGATATTATTCTAAAATAGAGTTTACAACATCCAATTTTCCACAGAGTCAGAAGGGAAATGAGCCCCAATTCACATCTTATTGCTTGTATTGGTACAGCCTTAGGAAGTCCAAGGGCTGGTCTCCAAAGCTTCCCTTTGAGTTGGTATAGTTTACTCAAATATTTACTTTCCACTGTTTCGAAAGCATACATAATACCGGGAATGATACAACTCTTGTATATCTCAAGGAATCCTTCAATGGAGTGGCCACCTTTACTAGCCATGTATTTCCTTATAGCATTCCATTTCTTTAGTACTTTTAAGTTAACTGCCTCTTGGAAAAAATTAATACAGGGATTACTCTGAATGGGCATCCCCAAATAAGGGTAGGCCTCACCAACCTCCAGTTTAATAGAATTAATATGCCATCTAGAGGTAAGTCTTTTCTTTTCTTGCTTTGTGGCTCCGAATACCATAACCTTAGTCTTATTTATATTAATACTAAGGTTATTCGCCTCGGAGTAAGACAACAGGCCATTCAGCATTCTTTGCAATCCTACCGGAGTTTTATCCAAGAGGATAGTATCGTTTGCATACATAAGGCCACATATAGGTTTCCCCGCCACAATAGGTGGGACATTATTTAAGGTAGTAAACCTTTCCCACATATCTGAAACATACAGGTTATACAGTATAGGAGATGTAACACATCCCTGCTTTAGTCCAGTATTAGTAATGATCTCAGATGATAACATCCCTCCTTTACCTAAACAGATGGACACCGTGGTCTCCCTATACATTTCCTCCAAAAAATGAAGGATTTTAGGGCAGATCTTTTTCCCTCTTAATTTCTCCCACAAAAGGCCCCTATTGACACAGTCAAAGGCTTTTGAATAATCTATAAAACACACATATAGTTTTTCCCCCTTATCCTTAGACCCAGCTATAATATGTTTCAACATAGTTAGATTATCCAGGGTACTGTATCCTTTTCGAAAACCAGTTTGTTGAGCAGAGAGGAGGCCCTTTTCCTCTATCCAGTTGTTCAAACTGTCCACTAAAAGGGAACAGAAAATCTTACAGCTACTATCAGCCATTGCTAGTAACCTATAGTTATCAGGCAGTTTTCTGTCCCCTTTTTTAAAAATAGGGACAACTATAGCTTTCCTCCAGCTATCCGGTATAATGCCTGTTTCCCATATTCCAGTAAATAACTGTAGGAAAATCACTGCCCATTTCTTAGGATTTTGTTTTATAACAACATTAGCCAACCCATCCGGGCCAGGGGCACGTGAAGATTTCATTTTTGAAATCACTTTAAGGATGTCCAGAATACCAAAGGGGAATTTATCAATACCGTATGAATTTATACAAATAGGGGCAGCAGACATGTGGCTAATCTTGAAAAAGAGATCAGTAATATAATGCTTCCAAACCTCCTGGCCCACATTGTTGTTTTCCCTATTATCTTCATCCATTAGGAATTGGCGATATAGGTACCAGAATTTTTTTGAATCATGGATTTTACATAGCTTATATATACACCTCCAATTGGCATTGTTAGTATTATATTTATAATCCTTTAACCAGTTTTTATGTTGCTGGATCTCTTACTTTTCTCTTTATCATCTAAGTCACATGTCTGCTTAAGTTCTCGAATATCACGCATCATTTCTTTTTTCCTATCGTGAATCGCTTGGTCAAATTTATGGGAATAATTTTTTCCCTTTGTTTTTCAAAATAATGTTACTGTTTGATCTCCGTATTATACCCAGCAAATTATTGATCGAATTGAGGCCATTAAGAGCAATGTCCTGGCCATCAATGGTCAGGCGATCAAACAAACCATTAAAGGAGGTTAAGTTTTTATCAGACCAAGTGATCCTATTTCCACCTGCTGAGAATTGAATATTCATCACCTTGCCTACTTCCCATCTTTGGCTTCTCGGGCCATTAGTAAATTTACCCCTAAGGGGTTTGTGGTCACTCAAAGAGGTATCTACATGTTTAAGAGAAATTATAGAGTGGCTTAGATTTTTATTTATAAACATATAGTCTAACCTGTAACCAACCTTCCCATTAATCCAGGTTTCCCCGGTACCTGACCCTATATTAGGTTCCAAATATTCAAGCCCCCATCAAGACATCAGATTCATCTACCGGCATCCCTGCAAGGTCTGGGGATTATACCCCCCAACCAAGTGGTAATCCTGTGTTTCCAAAGATGCAGCAATAACCGTTTCATCGCACAATTCTTTACACCTGTCCATCTCCCTTATGGCAGAGTCACAATGGGCATTAAAATCGCCCACTATACAAATTTCAGAATCAGGTGACTCCAAAGTCCAGCCTTCAATGGTAAAATTTAGAAACTCCCCAATCTCCCGAATATTATCCCCCCCCCGGTTGGGAGTAGATGTTAATAAGGAGGAGTTTCCCTGATAGGCTTCCCCTATCTATGGCTGCACACATAACATTAGGAAAATTCCCATACTTCTCGTAAGGTTTATAAGTGAGATGATCTTTTACCCCAATACATAACCCTCCATACGGACGACCCTTTTCACCTTTGGAGGCAACTTTGTTCCATATATTATATCCATCCAGTAAGATTTCCCCAGTGACCCAAGTTTCTTGGAGGGCAAAAATATCGCTCTCCAACAGCAATTGGATACCGTCCTTGTGTAGTAGGGAGTTAAAACCCCTACTATTCCAAGAAAGGAGAGTAAATCCATTTATACATGCCTCATCTCAATTTGGGATAAGAGAGTTTCCCTCCAAAGATCTTGCTTCTATAAGCTTACTTCCTGATTCAATATTAGTTGGAGAGCCCCCCCCCCCAATCCATGTTTTTATCGCTAGAATCTTTATGGATAGAAGAGTGGCATATCACAATTTCATAGTTATTACCCCATACTCCATTAGAGTACTCCCGTATAAGATCAACAAAAACCGCAGATCTAAATTGGACAATAACCCAATTTTCCAATTTCCGGCAAAATAATGGATTCAATGTCCCCTGAATTAATATTTTGTAACTGCGGTATGTGTGACAATTTGTTCAGTATCCAAGCCCAATTTAAAAAAGGGCTTTCATTGGTGGTAGATTTTTCTATGATCTTAATGCTTTTCCCCACTCTGAGCTGGGGTTCTTCATTCATTCCAGCAGAATTTGCCATACTAATTTTCTTATTACTATGCATGGCCAGTCATTCCATCTCCTTGATATATATTTCCCTCTCCTTTTTTGTAAGAGACATAGTATTGCTGTTATATGGGATTGCAACATATTTAAAATTGTTTCCCATAGGTACCATGTCCTCAGGTTCAGTTTCATCCATCATATGATCATTGCCCATTAACCAATTTTCTAATCCCTTATTTTTGGTTACCACTTTTTTTCCTTCATCCGCCTTTCGCTGGTATTCAATAATTTCATAGTGGTTCCCCACTTCAACACATTCAGAATCTAATGGGGCAGTGGTGGCAAGAGCCAAGGAATTCTTTTTAACAATCTTAGTCCATTTAACCTTGGCCATCGCCAGCCTATTTCGGGTGGATCTTTTATTTTTTCTTTTACGCCTAGTGCGTCTCTTAAAACCTTGGGATTCCCTTATTTCAACAACACTCTCACTTGTATTAATTTCTTCAGCCAAGTTATCCCTTGAGATAGGTAGTTCCTTAGAGGAGATATTTGGCTGAGCATCATCTTTCTCATTTTCTTTTTCGGCCGCCAGAACCAGCTCACTCAAATCTCCTAGAACCTCATTTGCCTCCGTGGAGTACTTTTTCCCCTTATACAGTTTGTTTCCCCAATATTCCTCTACCATAATCCCAAGGGATCTGGTATTATCGATATTCTGTTGTACCAATGATTTGGTGTCACTCTGTTCCTTAAGCAACTTGGTGCAAATGGTCAAAAGGACATCCATCATGGTAGTTAGAGCATCAAGAATATTACAAAGCCAGGGGAAGGGGAAGCCAGGGAATTGGAAAAGTCCCCTATGTGAACTGAATAAACTCTTGCAGTTGATTGCCAATAACTATTTACAGAGCATATGCTGAGAAGACCTTGCTTAGAAAGCAGTCCCAGGAGAAGGGAGTCATTCTCCTAGTCTTTAGTTGTTTTGCATAAGTGGAAGGGTCAGAGTAGCTTAGGTTTAGATGGAGGACTACTATTTGGACTTCAGAACTCACAACGAGCACCCTAGTTAGTCGTGTTAGGTAGGGAAAACCATAGCTTAGGGAAAGTGAGGCATTTTTCTTATGATTGGAATAAAACAGAGTTATGTTATAGCCATTTATAAAGCGCAAAGTAGGCCCTAGGGCATCTTGGCACTAAAAGAACTAACAGGCCCAAGGCAGCCAGAGCATAGGGTCCAAGTTCTAAGAGAGGAAGGTTTTCAAGGATCTTCGAAACACAAGATTATTCTCAGTAGCATGAAGTGAGGAAGCAAGTGAGTTCAAAATCTTATCAGCTGCCACAGAAAGGCATGACCCCCGTCACGGGACAGTCTAAACTGTGGCACTCAAATGAGATGGGCCTCCTGTAAACTAAGCAGGCAGCCGGGAACATAGGGACGAAATGTTATCTGCAGGTACTATGCACCCATGCCATAAAAGGCACAGTGAACTGTGCACAAGGATTTTAATTGGATCTGCTTAGATATAGGGAGCCAATGCAGCTGACGAATAATACGAGATACATAGGTATCAAGAGAGGTGTGAGTCGCGACTCTAGCCGCTGAGTTCTGAATAATTTGCAGTGGTCATATCAAATACAGTGGCTAAGCTAGAAATAATGAGTAACAATAATCAACAGTGCCCAAGACCAGTGAAGCAATGACCGGCACATGTAACTGAGGTGGTGGAAAGTACAAGACCTTCTGCAACACCTTAAGTTTAAAATGCCCCGCTTGACAAATTGAAGCAACCTGGGCTTCAAGCAACAGTGAGGCAAATAGCTTAACACCTAAATCCTTCACCACTGGTACCGGGGTGGGAAAGGACCAAGAGCAAAAGGCCATAAAGCAGGAGTCCAGAGGGACGAGGGTGAGGGTGTAACGATGTCGTAGTGGGATAAACGAAAACACACGAGTTCAACTTATAAGGACTTTATTGACTTTTAACTGGATTAAAATACTAAACAGTTTCAGGGTGGCCTCTTAAATCTTTCTGATCCAGTGTCAGAGTAACACAGTCTAACTTTTCTTTATATGGAGAGTTTGTCCCTCTGTTGCAAAGAATTGATTGTTTTAAATCTGGAACTCAGTTCTTATGGGCCTTTCTTACACTTGGATTCCTTGTATCTCTTCCCTGTTATGACTCTCTCAATAATGCCAATCTGTAGCCAGTCTTCTCATTTTAATAACGTGTCTCTAAATGGTTCCCTTCTCATTTGAAGTCATAGAGCTTTTTACAACTTCCATTCAGACATTTTCTGTTCATAGATGTTTCACGCGATCATCAGCTTTTCTCTTGGTTCTTCTCCTTTTCTCTGAAGCCCCTGCGTTGTTCTGTCAGTGCGAGGTATTCGTTCGTCTGATGATGTTCTCTGTCTTCTACTTTCAACTCGTCAGTTTCGGCTTTGTCAGTTACAACCTTCGTAACAGCCGTACTACGGCCTCAGCACTCCTCAGCTGATCGAGTTGCAGCGAGCGGAAAGCTTGACACGCCCACCAGCTGACTTCTCTCGTCGACGGCTGCTGGGCAGTCTCCGCCTCTGTTCCTCAGCGACTTCTAAGCATTGGCAGGAGGGACGGGCCTCGCAGTCTGTGGATCTGACTCGCTTTGCTGATAGTCTGCTCTCCTCTTCTGGCCTCACGCAGCCTCTCTCTCTGCGCCACGGCTTACACTTCTTAACTTAATTTCGTAGCCCAACGAGGCTGAACAGTAAACTTTTGAAACAACTTCTGAGCATAAAAACTCTTTGATTCTTTCACTTTTCACATATCAGTAAGCCCATTCATAGCTAACATCGTCTCCCTCAACAGCTGATTCCTGTCATCCGAAAAAAAATGCACATTAGAAAACAGGACCCTTCTTTTCTTTCCTATATCCTACTGGTTGTATCAGCTGTCCATCAAGCCTCCCAAGAACCTCCTTCTCCTTATCAGCCATTTAACCTTTTATTGCCCTGATGCCTGGTGTTGTCTGACAAGCACTCCTGACCCAATCCTTCCGTATTAACCCTTTCACAGACCCCCCTTTCTGAGCCCTTACGTTCGGGAAGGGCATGTACTCATGACAGGAAGTCTGCTTGTGCCAACAACCATCCAGGGTGGTGAACAGTTTGGAAGGAGTAGGGTTGTAGAGGAAGGAACCATCTTAGAACTCTAGGATTGGTATCCTTATTCCGGTAGAGCCAGACCAATGAGGCATGGTCCGTTACCAAGGTGAAGTGTCTCCACAAAAGGTAATATCTGAGAGTTTCCACGGCCCATTTGACCACTAGGCATTCCTTTTCAATGGTGGCGTACGCCACTTCGTGCAGGAATAATTTCCGGCTGATGAACAGCATGGGTCTTTCTGTTTCCCCCTGATTTTGGTATAAAACCGCTCCAAGTCTGGTACCCGAAGCAGCTGTATGAAGAAAAAAGGTGCTTCAAAGTCAGGGCATTGTAGAATGGCTTGATTGGTCAGAGCATTTATGAGCGAATTAAAGGCTTTTTCTGTCTTCTGACTTTGCCATTCTTTTTTTGGTGGTGCAGAAGCTCTTAAGAGGTCTGTCAGAGGCATTGCAATAGTTGAGAAGTGTGGGATGAATCGCCGATAGTACCCTACAAATCCCAGAAAGGCCCATACTTGTCAGACATTGGCAGTGAACTGCAATCGTTGTATCGCTTCCATTTTTTCCTGTTGGGGACAAATGGACCCTTGACCTGTCACGCTCACCTGGTCTCCATGGGGGCTTAGCACGTAGCCGTACAAATGATGTCTGCACTGGCGTAGCACTGCTTGAATGATGATGTCCTTTGCCTTGTTATCGCCCCATGAGGCGTTTGTCTGCAATGTTGAAACAAGATATTAGTATTTGAGTGGAGCTGGATAGGTCCCACCTCCTTCAACCTCCTAATGCCCAGCTCCTCTTCTGTCTCACCGTGGAGTTTTGTGAGGCTGGCTCTCCGTCCTGATTGTCTCTTAGCAGGGGCGCAGTAAGCACAGTCTTTCCCTGGACCCAGTTACTTCACTGGTCCAGTGTGGCTGTTGCAGAATCTGGAATATCTGGATTTAGCAGGTAAGTCTCTATGCCAATGTATAGATGCTCAAAGTCTTTATTGTCCAAGGTTTAAACGTGTTTTGTCTTTTCTTTCAGGCGCGGTCTCATGCAGAGTTTGGTTGAAGAATTGACTCTTCCTCGGATGCAGAGCAGGTTTCCTACAGGTGAGTGTTGACGCGAGTGAGTGGTGCTGCACGTCTGAATAACTGCTCGTTTTCTTTCTGTGCAGGTGTGGCGTGGCTCCAGGACGACGAATGGAAGAACCGCTCCAAGGTATTCCGGAGGAATGCAGACCCCCGGGTGAGTATTGGATGCCGGCGCGGATGCCTTCTTCCCTGCAAGGACGGCGATCTGAAGATCAGCAGAAGGCGCGACCGATGGATAAGAACTGCAGGTAAGGCCTTCGTTGCTGAAAGAACTCCTGTTCTCTTCTCTTTCTTCTTTCAGGCACCGATGGAAGGAAATCTCAGAACGGGCGTGGCTGTAGAAGTTCGAGGACAGAGCAGACACGGTGAGCGTTACGCTGCAGGAGTGCAGAATAACGCAAAGCGTGTTCTGCCTGCAGGGCGTGGCTTAAATAGCCTTGCAAGTAGTTCCAGGTAAAGTAGTCCCTTTACCACACCCTGGCTTTCAGGTAAAGTAGTCCCCCAGCCACACCCTGGGTATGCAGAAAGGCTTAGCCTCACTAGGCTGATTATGTAGTCCCATGCAGTTCAACCCACCTTCTGGAGCACTCCTTTGAGGCTTGATAAGCCCTTTTGGGTGTCAGTGACCAGATAGCCAAGGAATTTGGTATGGAAATTTGGCACATATGTCTTCTTCGGGTTGATGTGTAGACCTGCCTGTTGTAAGGCCTTGAATACGGCCTCCAGATGTTTCAGATGGTCTGGCCAAGATTTACTATATACGATGAGAATGTCTAAATAGGCCCGAACATATAGTTCATGGCCCTTGATCAGGAAGTTCATCAGTCTATCAGTCTCTGGAAAGTTGCAGGCGCCCCGTGAAGACCAAAAGGGAGTACAGTAAATTGATAGAGGCCAGTGGGTGTGGCGAATGCTGTCTTCTCCTTGTCCGGTGGGTGGAGAGGTATTTGCCAATATCCTTTTGTGAGATCTTTGGTAGTCAGAAAACTTGCGTTTCCCAATTTGTCAAGTAGGTCTTCAATCCTGGGCATAGGATACGCATCAAACTTCTTGGACACTTCCTTCAGCTTTCGGAAGTCCATACAAAAACATGAACTCCCGTCCGGCTTAGGCGCAAGCACCATTGGAGAATACCAATCGCTACGAGAGGGTTCTATCACTCCTAGATGGAGCATTTCTTGAACTTCCTGATTAATGGTCTGTAACCTGGCTTCCGGAATTCAATACGGCCGTAATCTAACTGTTGTTCCTGGAGTTGTAGTTATGTGATGATAGGTCAGGGAGGTTCTCCCTGGAATGGAAGAAAACACATCTGCGTACTTATCCACTAACAATAATAGTTCAACCTTTTGAGTTGGGCTCAGTTCTTTATTTATGTTTAGTGCTTCCTTTCCCAAGTGTTCTGAAGATTGAGGAAGGTGTTCAGCCCCAATCTCTTCCGTACTGATCATTGCAACCGACTGTACAGGTTCCACCCATTTCTTCAAAAGATTTACATGGTAAGTTTGTACCGGTACCTTCCTATCTGGCTGGCATACCGGATATGTTACCAGTCCTAACACTTTCTCAACCGTATAAGGGCCTCTCCACGCCACTAGCATTATATTCTCTGTTGGTGGACGAAGAACTAACACCCGGTCTCCTCCCCTGAAAACTTCTCACCTGGGTGCGTTGATTGTAATATTGTTCCTGTCTTTCTTGTGCCTGAAGGAGATTGTCACGGGCCACTGCTTGTAATTTTTCTACTCGCTCTTTCAACTGAGCAACATACTCAATAAGTGTAATCTCCTGGCTAGGTTGTTCTTCCTAACCTTCCTTCAAAATGTCTAATAGGGATCGGACCGGCCTCCCAAAGAGAGGTTCAAATGGAGCAAACCCTGTTGATGACTGAGGGGTATTTCATAGCGTCATTAATATCCAGGGCAATAGTCTGTCCCAGTTTCTTTCTTCTGGAGTGGTGGTTCTCCTTAACATTTTTTTGATCGTTTGGTTGTACCTCTCAACCAGGCCATCCGTTTGAGGGTGATAAACAGTGGTTTTAAGTTGCTCAATAGGAAGGGTCTCGCATACCTGCTTAAGAATTGATGACATGAAGTTAGTACCTCTATCAGTTACAATTTCTCGCGGGATGCCCACACAAGCTATAAAAGGGACTAGGACGTCACAGATTTGCTGTGCATTGGTGGATTTCAGAGGAAACGCCTCAGGATATCGGGTTGCATAGTCCACTATTACCACCAGATACTTGTGACCTCGACTAGTGGGATCTAGTGGACCTACTATGTCCATTCCTATTCGATGAAATGGTTCGAGCATAAGCGGCATGAGATGTAAGGGTACTTTTGTGATGTTAGCTCTGTTCTTTTTTTGACATTCCCCACACTGCTGACAGAACCTGACTACTTGTCCATACATCCCGGGCCAAAAGAACATAGCCAATATCTTTTGGGTAGTTTTCTCCACTCCTAGATGCCCTTCCCCTATCTGTAGGTGAGCCACTTCCAGCATGGCCTTGTAGTATTTACTGGGTACTAGAAGCTGTTGGACGGTTTTTTCTCTAGGCCCTTGCGTAACCCTATAATGTAAGCCATTGTTCTTGATGAAATATGGCCCTTTTCTGCTTGGTTTCGCCCCAACCGATGCTCGAGCATGCTTTAACACAGGATCCATCTCCTGAGCCATTTGAAAACTATCCCCGTCTTCATCTATTTTCCAATCGACTGTAACAGGGAACATATTTTTCTCACCCCATTCTCGCCTGATCTTTCGTCTATATGCCCGGCTTTTCCTTTCTTTTGGGGAGGGGGCGAAGATTTCCTGATCACGGTATGGTGCACTTTCTAACCATTTATTTTCTAGATTATGTATTACGTGGGGAAGATTAGGTACGTCTGACCTGATCCGTAGGGGTTCTGACAACACAGGCATCACGGCCGCTCTTGCATCTATTCGTTCCCCTGCCACCTTTATTTGTATCTCCTTTGTTGGATAACTTTTCACATCCTCATGCACACATCATATTGGTATATTTCTACTTGACTCCGGTACAACACCTACCAGTTCAGAGCTGACCGCCATTTGAAGACTTCTGGAGTCAAGCATTGCCCTCGTCGGACAACCCTCTGCCTCCACATCACAGGTGTATACGTAGGGAGATTTCACGATGGCTGAAGCGTTTGGAAATTCAGTCTCTTTCGGAACTTCAAAAGTACCGACATCCATCGGTTCCATTTTGGTTTGTTTAGGACAAAGTAGTGCTAAATGGCCCGATTCAAAACACTGTGGACCTCTGGGGCCTATGCTGGGAGGTCTTGACATGGGGATTCCTTCACTGTTCGGCCGTGAACTGTTGCTCTCCCACTCAGAATGGCGAATCATGGAATTTGGCCACCTCTGAGCATTTTTAGGTCTATTTGTTACCGCAGTTGGACTGTTGATAGCTTTGGACGTGCGTTATAAATTACCATTTTGGCTTGCCCGGCCTTTTGGTATGCTGATGCAATATTGACCGCTTCCATTAAACTAGGTTGGTGGTGTTGCCTAACCCAGCCTCTACAAACTGCTCCAGCACAATCTTATCTGCCATTTCTTGGGGTGTGGTGGTGACGGTCTGGAGCCAATTATCCCGAGCTCCTTTACTCTATAATACAATTGTCGTGGAGTCTCCTCATTTTGCAATTTACTTTCTCTAAATTTAATCCTGTAGGCCTCATCATCGTGGCCCAGTCTCTCAAGCACCACTCTTTTCATATCTGCATAATTGGTGTTGCCTGTTGGATTTGCAGCTTGATAGGCGCTCTACATCTCCCCCGTCATCAGGGGAGCTAGATAGTGGCTCCATCTCTCTGGCGGCTACTGGGCGTTCCTTGTAACCCGCTCAAAATTTACTAAAAAATTTACCGGGTCTTTACCAGAAGTATACTTCTGGAGTACGGATGCTGATACCTGTGAATGCCTCCTTAAATGAGTTGCTTCAATTAGTTGTGCTTATTGAACTTGTAATGCCTGTTGAAGGGCCTGACGGTCTGACTGTGCCTGTTGACTTTGCAATTGCCAGGCCTGTTGGAACAGATGTTGACCTTCACTCACTGCTGCCACCAAATGTAACGATTTTGTGGTGGCATAAATGACAACACACATATGAGTTCAACTTATAAGGACTTTAGCATTTCAATCCAGTTAAAAGTCAATAAACAGTTCCTTGGTGGCCGCTTAAATCATTAATCTCCATTGTCAGAGTAACACAGTCTAACTTTTCTTTATAAGGAGCGTTTGTCCCTCTGTTGCAAAATAATTGATGGTTTTAAATCTGGAATTCAGTTCTTATGGGTCTTTCTTACACTTGGATTCCTTGTATCTCTTCCCTGTTATGACTCTCTCAATAATGCTAATCTGTAGCCGGTCTTCTCATTTTAATAATGTGTCTCTAAATGGTTCCCTTCTCATTCAAAGTCATAGAGATTTTTAGAACTTCCATTCAGACATTTTCTGATCATAGATGTTTCATGCGATCATCACCTTTTCTCTTGGTTCTTCTCCTTACTGTTCTCTGAAGCCCCTGCGTTGTTCTGTCAGTGCGAGGTATTCGTTCGTCTGTTGATCTTCTCCGCCTTCTACTTTCAATTCATCAGTTTCGGCTTTGTCAGTGACGACCTCTGTAACAGCCGTACTACGGCCTCAGCGCTCCTCAGCTGATCGAGTTGCAGCAAGCGGAAAGCTTGACACGCCCCCCTAGCTGACTTCTTTTGTCGACGGCTGCTGGGCAGTCTCTGCCTCCGTTCCTCAGCGACCTCTACGCATTGGCAGGAGGGACAGGCCTCGCAGTCTGTGGATCTGACTTGTTTTGCCGATAGTCTGCTTTCCACTTCTGGCCTCATGCCAACCTCTCTCTCGGCGCCACGGCTTACACTTCTTAACTTAATTTCGTAGCCCAACGAGGCTGAACGTTAAACTTTTGAAACAACTTCTCAGCATACAACATACACTTTTCACGTATCTGTAAGCCCATGCATAGCTAACATTGTCTTCCTCAACAGCTGATTCCTGTCATCCGAAAAAAAATGCACATTACAAAACAGGACCCTTCTTTTCTTTCCTATATCCCACTGGTTGTATCCGTTGTCCAAGAACCTCCTTCACCTTATCAGCTATTTAACCTTTTATTGTCCTGATGCCTGGTGTTGTCTGACAAGCCCTCCTGACCCAATCCTTCCGTATTAACCCTTTCACAGAGGGGTTCTTTGTGATATCTCCACTTTTTGTAGGTCGCCTATCAAAAAGACCAATTAGTTTCAGCCGATTTTTGGCGGCCCGCAAAAAGCAAAAATATTGCATTCCTTTGCCCCCTACCCCACCTTTGCTGGTGGGATGTATTTGAAATCAGGGGGGGGGGTTCAGCCCCCAAACTCCCCTTCCTGCCCTTCCTCACCCACCACCTCCCTCCCCACCCAAGAATTCCCTGACCCCATAAACACGCAACACACACACATAAGCACACACACACAACCACACACACACACATAAACAGTAACCTGTTCTCCCGCAACAGTTCTTCCAGGTTCTGACGTGCCTGTCGGCCCCTGCGCGCACTTATGTGTGGCAGGGGCATGACAGTTTGATTAAAAGAAAGACATTTTCACTTCCTGCGGACTGAGGGGTGCAAATCACCAGTACCTCTCTCTTGTCCCCATTCAACTTAAGCCAGTTGTTGCTCATCCAACATCCCACCGCCTCATAGCTAGCTGGCATCTTGGAGGCAGTATCGGGCTGGGAAAGATTAAGCTGCACAATAATCTGCGTATCATCCGCATAGGAGGCCATGGGAGTGGAAGTTTTGGTTGGCAAAAATCAGATCTCTTTGTTAATGAAACCTACAGCTGTGTCAGATACCCAACTACAATGTTTGTGTAGGGCAATGCAAGGCAACATTTCTATCACCAGTACAAAGAGGATTGGATAAAAACACAACCTTTCCTTGTGCCAGTCATTGGACCAAGAGATATATTTAGGGTAAAGATCATGACTTGGAACATATGATGTATAAATATCTAGCTCACCATATTATACATGTTTTTGGTGTGTGTCTGTGTCTGTGTGTGTGTGTGAGAATTGCATTTGAGCTATGATTAACTGTATTGTGGTATTGCATGTGGCATCTATTAAGTAAGGGTAGCACTATGGGACACAACTAGTGTGACTTTCACCAAGGAGAGAAATAGTCCATGTTATCTGAGTTTTCACTGAGATTGTAAAATCCTTAAATAGGTGTGATATAACTGTACTCTCTGCACATCAAACTTGGCGATATTAAGCATGCCATTTTTGCATCTCTTAAAAAAAATGTCAATGTCGATTCTACCTCTGCATAGTATCATCAGACAATCCAGGCAGGTTGCATTGTACAAGCATGGTCCCAGATGATTTTACCATGAGCACAGTAGTTTTACAAACTGCGTATTAATCCCTTCCTCTGTTGTCATAGTTTCTCTCTTAGGATCAGATGTCTCTATGATGTTTGTTGTGCCTTGCCCATATATTTAGGAGCCACGCTAAGCACCAACCGGCTCCTTGAAAAGTTATTTTACTTTGTCGCTATGGTGATTATATTAATTTGTTTTGTTCATATTTCAGCTGCTTACTGTATTTTTATCCCTAAGCAGTGAAATCCTATCTTGGCAATTTTCATTTTTCATTAGGTCACTCTCTAAGCGTAATGTTTCCATGACAAGAGATATGAGTATATCAGACTGAGACTTTATAAACCCTTACAGGGCTGGCAATGAGGTTTTTGGCTGCTGCATATTGGGCCATCATCAGGGGCATCAGGGAATCGGTTATTGACTTATTGCAAAACTGGGTGCAATTCATGAAAAAGGTTAAGCAGGGTTTGGCGGCTGAACAATGTGATTACTTTCTGACGTTTGGTAGGGTAATAAATACCCCAGATATGCCAGGTCAGTAAACTGATAATCCTCTCAAAGGCGTTGTGTAAATGAGTTTTTCCCATAATACTTTTTTGCTACTAATATTAAATTGCCAATATTTAGAGACTGGCAATCATATATTCACGGCTGCAAGTCATACAATGAAGCTTAAAACAAATCATTGTACCTTGGACTGAGGACCCAGGTAAAACAAGTAAACCCCTAAATACAAAACAATTGAAGAAAAGTTAAGACACAAGTAGTGGAATTAAAATCTGAGTCCAAGTCATAAATATGATATCTTGCAATAACATTTTAACTTACAAGGTGCAACAGAATTATAATGTAGGCCAATGTTCAGAGTATACGATATAAAAGATGTGATAAACCATAGTCAACAAAACAAAGCCAAGATTGACTGAAACTTGGATTCTGAAAAGGGTGGTGAGTGTACCTTAACCTGCTTACCCTGCTTCTGTTGGTCCCACCTCTCGTTAACATCATAAGGACTGAGCCAGTACCCACTAAATCACCAAATCTGTGTAACCCTTCACATAATCGAACTAACTGTACTGGATATGTATAGTGAGTGCAGCCTTTGTCCTATTTTCATTGAACAGATATGCAATATATATATATATATTTATCTTACACTGCCCGTGGTAGAGGGCGTGTAGTTATGGTTAAGTTGCTAAACTCATAGGAAGAGCACTTTTTCGGCGGCTTATAACTTCGATCCCCCGGTGGAATCCTCACCAAACTTTGCAAAAAAAGTAAATGGTCGGCTCTGAATTTTTTTCACCAAGTTGGGCAAGGTTTCGTGCGTGGGGTGGGGGGGCCCCACATTTATTTTTTCTCCATAGACTGAATAGGAACAAACTTTGCGCACGGCTACATGCCGAACGGCTGGACGGATTTTCACCAAATTTGCGGCTGAAGCAGGGGTTTGGGTCAGAAAGCATGCTTTTGTGTTTGGTGGAAATCCGACCAGTACTTGTGTTGCAAAGAACTGAAATGCATGTCCCAAAAAATGTGTGATATCTCGGTCCGCTGCGTGACAGAAGTGTCATTGGCTCGCGGTACGGCGTTCTGTCGGAGAAGTTTGGACGCGGCCGGTGGTTGGCTGGAGGGAAGCGTGCAGTGCGTCAACATTGTTTGGGAAAGCCTCCATGGTGTATCGGAGGACAGTGCGGCGGCGGAAGGGTCTGGGAAATGTACCGTACAGAATGTGTTGGCGGCAATAAGGGAGGGAACGGGTGGGGGTCTGAGAAGTGGTTCATGTGACATATGTAGGCAAGTACTTTGTGTGGTGATTGGAAGCAGCTGTCGTAACGGCCCATACCTTGTGCAGCGACCTGTTTGCAGTGACCTCTTTTTGTGGTGAGTGGTGGCAGGTCAGTTGCAGACAGGGAGTGATTTGCACATGACATAGTTTGTGTGGGAGCGTGGATGGCTGTGCGCTGCGGATGCAGTGCGCTAGTTAGGCACATGGTGGCATGCATGGGTGAATGAAGATGTGGTTGGTCTGTGGAAGGTTTACACTATTGGGTGCATGGCAGAAGGCCATAGGGTGTAGGGCATGCACTCAAGAGCGTAGGGCTGCAACTTACCCACCGCAGGACCGCATGTTTGACTCTGCATTCTGTAGAGGGTGGTGCTTGCATATTGTGGTGTGTGCAGAATAGTTGCAGTAGGGCCAGTGTTGCGAACAGTGTGTGGGTAGGTTGGCAGTGACACAGTACTTTGTGAATGGAAGTGGGTAGACCCATAGTATGTGAATGAAAGTGCGCAGGGATGCAGGAGAGAGTGCGCTGCGGATGCAATGCGGTAGTTGGGCACATGGTGGCATGCATGGGGGATTGAAGGTGCAGTGGGTCTGTGGAAAGATTACACTATTGGGTGCATGGCCGAAGGCCATAGGGCATGCACTCAAGAGTGTAGGGCGGTAACTTATCCACCGCAGGAACGTATGTTTGACTCTGCATTCGGTAGAGGGTGGTGCTTGCATAGTGTGGTGTGTGCAGAATGGTTGCAGTAGGACCAGTGTTGCAAACAGAATGTGGGTAGGTTGGCAGTGACACAGTACTTTGTGAATGGAACTGGGTAGGCCCTTAGTATGTGAATGAAAGAGCACAGGGATGCTGGAGAGAGTGTTTTGTTTGTACATTATGTTAACTGTAGCAATTTGTTGCTGCATAGGTGCGTGGCAGTGCACAGGTTGGGTAGGAGTGCTGGTGGCAGTGATGTGTATGTGGATGCTCATAGCTGGTGGCATGCATGGTGGCATTACGTTTCTGTAGGTGTGTTCAAGGCCTATGCTGGGTGCAGATTTGTTGAAGTAGGCCCAATGTTGTGAACATGTTGTCTTAAGTGACACAATACTTTGTGAATGGCTGTGGGTAGGGATGGTGGAGGCTGTGGTATGTTTGTGGATTCTGGTAATTGGGACCTGTTTTCGTGAATGGGTGTTTTATGGTGTAGGGGAGTTGGGGTGAAGTGCCGCTACCTACATATGGCAAGTTTGTGCAAAATGTTAGCTGCCCACATGGCCATTATGTTGACTGTTGCAATTTGTTGCTGCGTAGCACCATGGTGGTGTACAGGTTGGGTAGGAGTGTTGGTGGTAGTGCTGTGTGTGGATTGTCATAGTTGCTGACATGGAGACATGCATGGTGGCATTACCTTGCTGTGGGTGTGTTCAAGGCCTAGAGTATTGGGTGCATGGCTGAAGGTCGTAGGCCATGCACTTAAGAGCTTAGGCCTTGAACACACCCACAGCAGTAATTCATTTTTCAATGTGCATCAGGTAGAGGGTGGTGACATGTAAGGAATGGGTGTGGAGCACGTTTAAGCCGTTATAGGCCACTGTTGCAAACAGATTGTGGGTAGGTTGGCAGTGGCACAATACTTTGTGAATGGTTGTGGGTACGCCCATAGTATGTGATTGAAAGTGCACAGGGATGCAGGAGAGAGTGTCTTGTTTGTATATTATTGTAACTGTTGCAATTTGTTGCTGCATAGCTCCATGGCGGTGCGTTTGTGGTTGGAGATGCTGCAGTGAAAAGTCACGCAGTGTGGGCACTGGGTGCAATGCTTGCATACTGTCAGTATGGTAGAGGGTATGGGTGATGGGCAGCTTATATGTGCTTGGATAGTGTGCTGTGTGCACAATGCTTGCAGTATGGGCAATGTTGTAAACATTTTGTGGTTAAGTTGGCAGTGACACAATCCTTTCTGAGTGGAAGCGGGTAAGACAATAGTATTTGAATGAAAGGGCGTAGGGTTCCCGGAGATAGTGAATGTTTATACATTATGGTAACTGTTGCATGTAACGATGTGCATGTCCATTGCGGTGTGGAGGTTGGTTAGGACTTCTGGTGCCAGTAGTGCATATGTGTATAGTGGTAGTTGCTGACATGCATAGTTGCATTACGGTGGGGGGAATGTGTGCAAGGAGCACACCCACTGGAGCAATGCAGGTTTGGCAGTGTATGAGGCACAGCGTGGTTATCTTTGGAGAGTGCGAGTGGAGCACATTGTCGACGTGCTACAGCAGCACAAATGAGTTGGAAAGCATGTATTGTGCATTCTATGGTTGTGGTGATAGTTGGAACTTGCTACAGTATTTGGTGTGTGGCAGGAGGTGGTGCAGTGAGAAGTTGTGTAGTGGTGCCACATGGTGCAGTGTGTACATAATGTGCGTATGGAAGTGGGTATTGTTGAAGTGCAGCTTATACGTGGTTGGTTACTCTGCTGTGTGCAGATTTATTGAAGTAGGCCCAATGTTGTGAAGCTGTTGTGCATAGGTTGGCAGTGACACAATAACTTGTGAATGGCAGTGCGTAGGGGTAGTGCAGGCTGCGGTATGTTTGTGGCTTCTGCTAAGTGTGACACATTTTCGTGAATGGGTGTTTTATGGTGTGGGGGAGTTGGGTAGAAGTGCTGCTACGTATATGTTACGTTTGTGCATAATGTTAGTTGCCCACATGGTCGCTTTCTTGGGGATGTATAGTGTTGTGGTGGGTGTGGAAAGGGTTGCATTGTTGTGTGGTGCATGGCCAAAGGTGTACTGCGTGCGTCTTAGGATGTTTGTGGATGCTGCAATTGTGCATTCCTTAGCAGAAGTTTCTAATGGAGGGGCTTTGCAATCAAACAGAATGTGTACTGAGAGTGTTTAACGGTAAATACGGGTTGGTTTATAGAAATGACAGTGTGCAATGCAGAGGTTTTGTATGTGATTGGTGCATGCGTGTTTCGAAATTTGTCAGCACCCAATGGAGGAGTGCTGAAAAAAGTGACTATGCAAAGGGAAGAAGTATTGTCTGAGCTTTACTGGGCTGTGGCCCTCACTGTAGATGGGAAAGCGCATGTGAACATCCTGCCATTATGAGCAGAGTGGAAAGGGAAATGGAATTGTGGGAAATTAGTTTAGGGCATGGTTCATAGGAAGGGGCGGTACCATTTCATCCCAATACTATTGTGAGGGTGGTCGAAATGTAGAGACGCACAGTACTTATCGTCGGTAATACCTTTGTATGCCATCTGCACAGGTGTTGGGTGCAAAGAGGCGTTGCTGGTAATTTCGGGTTGGAAGGAGTGGACGCTTTCTGGGCCTTTCTGGTTGACTGCAGTTTCGGCGGGATGGTTCACCTTTGCAGATATGTGGCGTCCGTCACAAACGTGGACTTTGTCATGGTCCACTATCATGGTGCACTGTGGAAGTCTACATTTGGGTTACATGTCGTGTGGATGATTAATCCGTCACCTGAAGAGGTTGCTGACCACAGTGATGCGTATTTTTCATACTGCCAAGGTCGTTTTCTCATGCATAACACCAAGAGGAGTATGGGTCCATGACGGTGTAATTTGTCCCCAGCCAGTGTTCGGAAGGTGTGCTAGAAACAGAATTATGCATGTGTTTATGCCGACTGCTACCATGTTCTCCACCCACTATGAGATCATGAGGTCGCAAAATTCTGTAGACATGGCATTTATTTGAGCGCCATTGGCAATGCAGTTTTCTTTTACACTATGCAAGAAGCATTGACCAGAATGTGGTAAAAATGTGAGGAGAGGCAAACAGAAACGCATATAAAGAGAAAATACAAAAAAAGTTGCTTGCATGCACATCTAAAAAAAAAAAACTTAATACATCTACGCTGGAAGACTGAATCCCCTACCCAGTTTCATATTGTTTACCCCCACCTCACTATCACGAAAAGGTAGTGGATTGCGTGGTACTTTCAGGATTGCACGTGCCACATCCTGGGTGGCTATGTGGATGTATGCAGATGGAGAAATTGTGCATACTTTCATTGAACTTTGTAGTGGACGTGCTTTGGAATGGAACGACATTTGTACTGTAACTGCGTAATGGTACATTTCAAGTGTTGTACAGGAGTGACAGTGTTCGATGATGGCGGCTTCGATGCGATTGGTGGATGTGTTTGTGCCTATTTAAGCGTAACCCAATGAAGTAGAGCTGCAGAGAAGATATTGCAAAGGGCAGAAGGACTGCTCCAGTTTCCTATGGTGCGGCCCACGCACTACTTTGGGAGGCGCACATGCCAAAATCTGCCCTTTACACCACCTTGCCCAATTGCCATGGCAGTGTGGAGATTAGCCAATCAGATAGTGTGAGTGTGGTTAACAGGAAGCGGAGGTGAAACTGTTGCACATTATACTCTGCGTACTGAGGGTGGCTGACATGGAGAAACGCATTGTGTTGACTGTAGGTGATCCCTTTGTCATAGATCTGCACAACTATGCCCTGCAAAGACACTTTGACGGCAATTTTGGTTTGGAAGGAGTGGACGCATTGTTGAACGCTGTATATGAGTGCAATTTCGTCAATATGCATGCACTTTGCAAAGACCTTGGCACATTTCCAGTAGTAGATGTTATCGTCATCCATTACGGTGGCATGCATATGGGTTACCTGCCTTGCTTAGATTTGTTCCGTAGACTGATGAGGTTGCTGGATGTTGTGAGGATACTTTTTCCCACTGCCAAGGTGCTTTTGTCATCTATAATACCGCAAAGAGTATGCCCATGCTCATGGAGACGCAGGAAGGTGTCTCATAAACAGAAGCATGTATACTTTTTTGGCCGCTCGTGGAATGTTCTTCTGCAACAATGACCTCACTAGTTGTGGAAATGCAGAGTTTTTCCAAGAAAATTGCATTTTGTTGTCACCCATTGGCAATGCAGTTTTGCTTGCTCATCTACAGGATGCAGTGAAGAGTTTACTGTACTAATGTGAGCAGAAGAAAACACAAAAGCTACTAAAAACCGAAGAAATTTGTTTCTGTAGAAGCATCTAAACAAAATGAAACCAACAGGCTCTTTTAAGAGTCGCCCCTTACCACGAAGTCTTGATGCCCTGGTTGCAAGTTACTCCCCCACACGTAGCACGAAAGCCACATCTGGGGATTTTGCGGGTGGCGGCCACGAATATGGAACTGTGGGGATTGTCCAATGAGATGCTTAGGATGTGCGGCAATAGAAAGAGGTACTCCTGCTGCACTGGGGCCCGGCCCTCGGCGTACTTGGGGACCCGCACATGCCACATTCAGCGCTCCTCACCATGCTGGCCTATGGAAATGGGACTGTAGCGATTTTCCTATCAGATGGTGCACACGGTGTGCGTCACAGGAAAGCGCGCCAATAGGAAGAAGGACTTCTCCTGCTTTACTGGGGTGCGGCCCTGGCGGTACTTGGAAAAAGGCACGTGCCACATTCTGTGCTTCTCAGCATGCTGGCCAATGGAAATGGGACTATGGCCTTTGGCCAATCAGGTGCTCTTGGTGTGCGTCACAGGAAAGGGCAGCATTCACTGTTTCCATTAGTTTGTGTACTGCGGCTGGCAAACATGGCAAGACACACAGTTTTCGTCGTGGGTGATGGCTTTGTGGAAGATTTGTGCGTGTATGCCCTCCAAGAAGCCTTGTCTGGCAATTTCGGTTTGGAGGGAGTGGACGCTTTGTGGTGTAGTGTCGAAGCGTGGTATTTCGGTGGACTGCTCGTAGCATGTCAACATGTGGCATCTTCGTCAACTGTCCATGTAGTGATCGTGCACTTTGGAGCCTTCTTCATGGGTTACATGCCTTGTTCCTGTGTGTTACGTTAACTGAATATTATGATGAAAGCAGTGCAGTGCATTTTTCCTACTGCAAAGGTGCTTTTCTCATGTATGCCCCCGAGAATAGGGTGGAAGTATTCCAATGATTCCTGTCGCCAGCCAGAGTTCGGAAGGGGTCTCATCAACGGAAGCATGTGTGACTTCTTAAGTGCTGCTGGGATGTTCTACTGTGAGAATGAGAACATTGGTTCATGATACATACACCTTTTCAAGGCAAATGGCATGTCTTTGTCACACAGTGGCAATGAATTGTTGTTTCACAATCTACACACTGCACTGAAGACCCTATTGTAAGAATGTGAACTAATGTTGAAAACACACATTTACGTATGAAAACCGCAAATAAAAAGTGTTTCTAGGGAAGCACCTTTTTAAAAAAAAAAAGAACCCAAATGTTCTTTTAAGAGCCACCACAACTAACAACGTCCGCTCCCCTGGTTGAAAGTTATTCCGCCACTCCCGCGTGCGCCCAGCACGAAAAGTCCGCGAATATCGCAATAGGTGACACATGTTACAAACGCCCCTTTTGCAGATGACGGCCATAGAAATAGGCCTGCAGAGGCTATGGGATTTGGCAATAAAGTTTGTCTGTGTGGTGTGTACAGACAGACTGTGCTACACAGTGTATTTGTTGACCGAAATGCAGAGTATGCGGCTATGGCTGTGTGTTTCACGATGCACAGCGTGCAAGTTTTAGGGTATTCCGACATACATTGACTGAAAGTGAATGGAAAGCACTGTGCAGTGGCTACTCATTTGCAATCTATGATGTGCCTATGTAGTATTATGGAGTAGTTACAATGAAGTGCCATATTTTGGTTTCCCTGTGTGACACTTTGATGTCATGCAATCATGTCAATATTATTGTTGTTGATTGTGCAGGGAAAATTGCACAGCATGTTACACGATTTTCAGTGCCGTTTGCGATGAAGGAGGCACTTGCCCAGTTCATCCGTTTGTTTCCGATCTCTTGCATAAGTTTCTACCGGATTATGCAGCCACTGATGCGGAGCGTCATTTTCTATTTGGTCCGTAAATGCAGACAGCGCGGTACATTGCAAAGAAGTGTATTTCTGCCTTTGTTCGACATGTGCCAATGACATACTTCGCCCTTGGGAATATGACGTTTCACAGCACGAATATCTTTCCCCAGCTATAACATTCCTCTTACTATGCCAGTCATCCCGATTTGTGTACACCCCCTCTACATTGGCTTGGTGCCCTTCTTGAAAGTATTCATATTTGTTTGTAGTTAGTGTTGCGCTGTGACTCTCTTAAAAACACTCTGCAACATGTAAAAAAACCTCTTTGTACAGCGCCCCCTTTCTAACCGATTGAACTACAGTGTTTACCACACTGCCACTCCTCCCGCCCTGCATGTGTACATTGGCAATTCCGTTGTTGATCTGTGAAAGGTCTATTCTTTATTTATCTTTTTTCCTTTCCCAGTTCATTTTCATTTATTATGGTGTTCTCACACACGCCACAGAAGGAACGACAGCAAAGGTCAGGTCAGGTCAGGAAGGGGCAACACCGACCTGGATACTATAGGGGACGTGCCGGGAGACATAATTATTGGGTGGCCCTCATGTACATAGGTGCCAGTGATTGTAATGCTCCCGTAAGGACCGTATCCACCCACTTCGAAGTACCTTTCATCTGTACAGTAGCACGTTGCAGTACATGCACAATACAATGCCCTTTGTCGGGTAAGGGCTGTAGCGCGGCACATGGTTTGCTACGGTTGTTTTACAGCTCCGCTGCCCTACGGGAGTGCCCCTCGTGTTGCCCGCAGCAGATGTGGGAAATGCTGTACATGAAAATAGCCTACGTACATGCTGGAACGGCGGTAGCCTGCCCACTGGCCCGTTGTGCTTTCATTTCAGTTGTCGTTACATGTAGTACAAACACTTTATGCTACGCTGTTAGTGTTAGGGGTAGCATTCACGGATATACATACATTGTGGAATACAAGAATGTTTACAACAACGCAAAACACAGCTTCATTACGTGCAGCAGGAAGCCATTTGTGTGTGACTGTGACCCATGCAGCTACAGTGCTTTTGTAACGACCACTAAGGTTGTTTGCACTTTGCATATTCTGCAGTTTCCTTACTTACCTTTACATGCACTAGTATGTGCGTGAGGAAGGTCTACCAGCTTTGACATTTTGCAGACTTAGTACAAACTGTCCCACCTGCAGTTACATGTTTTCGTCAACTGCATGACCAGCAGGCGACCTCTTGATACGTTGCGTCACACTGCTAAGTGCAGACACAATGGGCCTCATTACACGGACGGCGGTGGACCAAGGTGCTGTTAGCCCCTTGCTCCATGCCGGTAAAATACCGGCACCGCCTTGGTGGAAAGGGGAATTACCACCCCATTCCAAGGTTGGTGGGGCGGTAATTCCCCCTTCCCCCATTGCCCTTCCCCATTCCCATTTTTGCCCCATAGGGCATAATGGGAATGGGGAAGGTGCTAATTACGGCACCGCAAATTGCGGTACCGTAATTAGCTCCCTGGTCCCTTTGCGGGTTGGTTTTTAACGCCTGCAAAAAGCAGGCGTTAAAGTCTCCAACCCGCAAAGGGACCTCGTAGTAAGACGGTAAGGGTTAACGGTCACCGGTACCATTAACGGTGACCGTTAACCCTTACCGCCGTCCGTGTAATGAGGCCCAATGTATCTGTTTGACGGGTCATGAAAAGGCAAGCAGCAGATAAATCAAAGTAATGTGACATTCATCACGCCCACGTGACACTGCAGGTTGCTGTTCCTTGTTTACCAGTGACTGTTATACAGTTAGGAGTACTTTAGCCACACATTGGTAGGTTTGCAGAGCCACTCACAAAGTTGGCAGCAGTACTTTAAATGTGGTAGCCTACTGCATAAATCCGTAGGGCTAGCGACAGGGGCAGTGTTACCAGCATACAGTGGATGACCTATGCATGGGTCTAGGTGTGGAACAGAAACACGTGCGCTTCCACAACTACTTAAAAGTGCATTTGAAGATGCGGACATGCGGCCACTAATGGAGTCCTACGGATAGTTGCAGTGTGATTGCACATATGCCAACCAGGTTCAGCGTCCCTAGGATAAAATTCATATTGCTCATCTGTAGTCATCTCACCCAGTAGTGTGCGGCACAGATTTTTCATGCCCTGTTAACAGAAAATGAGAGCCTCCTGACACACTAAGCAACATTTACTATGTACATCTGTAATTGGCATGATGCGCCAACACTTTCCGTAAAAGTAAGGGGTAGGGTAAATGGATACATACACCAGATAATTTGCCCTTTCAACACATTTATCATGAGGGGAACCAAGGAATCAGTAACAAATCGTTGTTAACGGGACGTTATGGTTATGTTGCCGTACCAAATACCTATCCTCTTTACAGAAAACGGTATGCTAAAGCAACGTTCTGTTACAGTACCCTACTAAGAACCTATGACATTCAATAACTAAAGGGATGTTATGGTTAAGTTGCACTAGAAAATTCAATGGAAAAATGTTGTTACAGGGACGTTATGGCTAAAGGTAAAACTGAAGAAAAAAAAAATAATTCGACAGTTATGGTAAGCTAAGCAACCATAACTCGGGCCACCAGTGTGCACTGCAAGGACTAACACCCATGACATCAAAGATGCCATCACAAATCTCATTCATGACATCACATGTGTGGCTCCCTCTGTTTTGTTCACTACCCTAAGGAGGGCAGGTGCTTTTCTTCACTAACAGTCAAGAACAAACAATTGAAAAGGTTCTATTTTTGTGTACGGCACCCTTCTCATATGTTCTTACACACCTTTCCTTATGGTTCACTCACATTATATGAAACATTTACATATGGGGGAAAGGAAAGCGTAAAACACAGCACTGGTTTCTGTGCATGAAGATAATCAGTTATGTGATTAACAGTTTCTGGTAATACTGCTCCTTTTTAGCTTACTTTAATTCCCTTGTATATGGTAATGTTTGTATGCATTGTGCTGTCTTTATGGTTTCTGTGCAGTAGTGCAATTATGTAGTTATAAAGGCAATGGTAGCTACTTCTTACATGTTTCACAGTATCCGACACTCTAAAACTAATGCATTCATGATTTCACTATGTAACATGGAAAGATTTTGAAGGCCACTTCCATGAGGCATGGTGCAGACAATGGCTGCGTTTGCACATGAGTTCCTTCATGTACAGTGAAGAAGTTTGTAATACAATGGTGTGTATAGCAATGCATTCCTCCATGACATACTTCTCTCATGATAGTTCTTCCAATAATCTTTGATAGTTTTCTGCCACCATTATAATAACAAGCCCTTGAGGAGGCTTAATATTAAAACTAAATGCACAAGTCATGAGTGATGTCATGAATGAGATTTGTGATGGCATCTTTGATGTCATGGGTGTTCGTCCTTGCATTGCACTCTGGTAGCACGAGTTATGGTTGCTTAGCTTACCATAACTGTCGAATTTTGTTTTTTTTCAGTTTTTGCCTGTAACCATAATGTCCCTGTAACAACGTTTTTCCATTTAATTTCATAGGTTGTTGCTAGTGCAACTTAACCATACTTAACAATGTTGTTATTAGTGAATATATATATATATATATATATATATATATTTTGTTTTTTCACTGACATTTTTTTAAAGTATAGATGGGATGCCCAAATTTATCGCATTTGGGAAATCAGCACCGGCTTAACTCTGTGCGTTCCCGTTGCAAAGCCCATGAACACATATATATTATAAGAGAAGGGATTCCAAATGACATACAAAATGGCATTATGGGGGACGTGCCATTATTCGGGACTTCTAACTGGAGCACAACAAGTTAAGCCGGTCCAGACTTCCCAAAAGCACTGAATTTCAGGGATTTTGTTGAACTATATTTGGGCACCTTAGCTAAACTTTAAAGGATAGTTCCAGGACTTTTTTTTTATTGTCCCTACGGTTCGGCCATGTGTTTTTAAGCATAAATCGGTAGATCGTAGAAAACTTTCCTATGGACCTTACCCGACTTTTCGTCCATTAACGCACTCGAAATCAGCCGCCATTTTCTGATAATCCTATCATTTCCCCCCATCGCCCTGGCTCACCTGCTTTTGCGGCACTAAATCAAATCCCCCGCCCCTGAAACAGACTTTATCAAAACATTCATATTCCCCGCCTCTATCCGTGACGTGACTGTGCTGCGTAGGCAAACGCGCCCAGGCGTCTTCTACGCGACTCCACACAGAACCCGGAAACCAACACAGATCAGCTCACAACACAGCGCGCCACAATTGGGAATATGAAACTGTACTTTTAAATCAAACCGCAAGATTGTAAATTTGGTAAAGTACATTTATTTGACATCAAATGTTTAGAGAATATTCAGCGATTTGCATTTTTATTTGCTCACGTTCCAAAAAGTTCGTTTTGAGGCACGCGATGTTCCTTTGCTGTACACAGGGTCTTAGATCATCTCACAATACAGCGCCACAATTCGGAATATGAAACTGTGGTTTAAAAGCAAACGGCAAGATTGTCCATTTGGCAAAGTACATTTATTGGACATCAAATGTTTAGAGAATATTCTGCGATTTGCATTTTTCTTTGCTCTCGATCCAAAATAGTTCGTCTTGAGGCAAGCGATGTTCGTGTGCAGTACACAGGGTGTTGGTTTACGATAAAATAAGCTCTTCGGTCGCACTGATAATCGCATGGCTGTTCCAACAACGAGGCACTAGGCCACCACAACGGTCTGTATGTTGCATCTAGCCGTTAGTACCGCGTAAGGGCATACTTGTACTTGGCGATCGTCCCATAAAATGGTCAGGGTGCTAACGTTGTTCACGCGGAGAAGCAAATGGCGGTTAAAAAAGCCATCCACCGGTGTCTGGTACTCGTGACACATACAATAATGAAGGATGTACCTGTTTTAAAAACATAAAAAATGAAATTAGTCTCACCATCAGATCTTTATTAAAATTATTCATTTTATATATTAGGTCGGGAAATTATTTCATAGCTAGGACAGTGCAACTGGGTATTATACGTCAAGGGGGGGCTGTAGGATACTGAGACAGTCCCCCAGTGCAGGGGTTGACAGGGAGGCAGTGCAGGTGGAGAGTGGAAGGGCCCAGGACCTAGGTTGCAGACAGTGGACCAGTTGTAGCAGGGGAGAGGGAGAGAGAAAGCAGAAGCAAAGAGGAAGGTTTTGAGGTGCTTCCGTAAAAGGAGATGGTTCTCCTCAAGATAGTGCGCGGTACAAAACAATATGCCACATCGAACGAACAAGTACAACTTAACCCGTCTTTAAAGCTACTGTATAGTAATTAAATTGCGGTATAAACTCATCTAAAGAGTTACTTACATTATATTTGCATTTTCCATTGTGTCTGTGCGTAGGGCAGCCCCGAAATACCACTCCTTCTATGCCGACGTTATTTCTTCTAATGAACGAACATTAAATGGCTTTCGTTTCTGAAATTATATTCATTATCGTTTACGTTATTGCACCACACCCCCAAAAAGAAGTCTTTCGGGATGGTCCCGGCCTGTCAAGGTCAAATAACAATAGAACCTTATACTGAGTCGTGGGCCATTCCGGCACCTGAGCAAAAAATCAAAGCAGCTGACCTTCACTTTGAACGAGCACACATTCCTAGTTAGCTACATTCAGTGTAAGGCCATCTCACAGGACTTGAAATTTACACTCCATCTTTGCATTTTGTGTGCGTGTATTTGCAGCCCCAGAGAACCATAAATACAGAGACATTCTATATATTTTGAAAAATGATTTATATTACTGTTTGGTTTAATTCAATGCGCAAATGAACAAGGTTGGAGAGACACATTGCATGTACACTGAGCAATCACTTTTATTTACACAATACATAGCTGCACATATTCAATGGGCCTGCGACATGAGGAGACTCGAGAGCAAAGTCACAGGTGACACCCGGGTGGTTCGCACTACTGCACGGTGAAGGGAGGGGCAACGGTGGAGAGACACATTGCATGTACACTGAGCAATCACTTTTATTTACACATTACATAGATACACATATTCAATGGGCCTGCAACATGAGGAGACTCGAGAACAGACAATCAAATTACAATCATTTAAACCGCGATGTGTATTTCTCAATGAGCTCTTCTTTAGGTGGACATGGAACAGAGGCAATGTTGAGTGGCAATGCAGTTGTCCCCTGCACAGGTTCGTTCACAACTCCATGTATGTGCCTATCTAGGACATCAACAATAAGTCTCTCAATAAAGTCATATTGCATATCCTCAAACACTGGTTTGATAACCCATTGTTTACTTCTTTTTGTGAAGGCCTTATTGTAGCGAAGCGTCCCTAAAGTTCCGGTCGTCCTACTTTGTTGACGGCCAACATTATGGTTATGTGCCAAGACCGCTAGAAGAGTCCGATTTATCATGCCCTCCATGCCAAAATGCAATCGTTTTGGCCTGTACTTTAGGCACATATTGTGGAACACCTCCAAATCTCCTGTGTGGCAGAATTCCGTGAGTCCCCTCAAATCTCTTGTTATAGTTTTATCAAATACAATCTTTTCAATGGCTTTGTGAGTGAGTGATGAAGGAATCAACCACTTCTTCTTCCGTGCCTCCTCTGTGGACAAATGGCCATGTTCACAATTGTGGAAATGTTGGTTTGTGGTCCAGCGGTGAACGTTGCTACAGTGTAACATTACTGACCGCCATTTTTCCAGTAGAATTTCCAACGACCCTCCACATGTTTTTTAGCTCCACCAAAGATGGTTGCTGATTGACTTGGACCACTGTGAAATACCTTGCATATCTTTTTTTTTACCTGCAGCTGACATTTTTTTATTGATTGTTTTTGCAAGATGCCAAACGTCAAATTGGTGATTTATATTTTTGTACTCTTCTCTCATTGTCTTGGCAATTGAAACGTGTCTGTCCGTGGCTATCAGGTCGATCACCATTCCCCGCGATTGTAGTTCTTGCAATGATGCTACAAAGCCAACTTTCTCCATGGCCACTGAGGATGTACTTTGTGACACCTGCACGACCACCGAACTCACAATTTTCTTACTTTCCATGTCCTGAAAGTGGTAGGTGCAGTACTTGGCTGAAAATCCTGGGCTGTCGCACTGTCCATCACCGGCTAGCCTGAACCGTTTGCCCGCAAATGTACTATCAATAGACATTTTTTCCATTCTCCAAGCCTCGCTAATGGCTGGAAATAGATAATCGGTTTGGTATTTGTAGAACTGAGTTTTCGCAATGAAATGGATTCCCACAAACTGAAAGAAAGACTCTAACTTTTTAAAACTTGAACCACTAAAAAGTGCAGCCGCTGCACAAAGTAGATTGCCTGCTGGCAGTTGCCCCAGCATGGGTTGTGCAGACCATGAGAAAGGATGATATTTTGTACAGGTGGCATGTATTTTAAGGTTAGTGCCTCGAATTGCACGAGTCACATTAATCAATGGCTCCCCACATACTTCCCCACCAACCGAATGCCCACATTTCATCCGAATAATAATATCAATCAAACAACTATCGAATACAATGAATTTGGCCTCTTTCCTTATACTGTCACTCTGCATCCCAGCTGGTTCGGCCTGTAACGTTGAGGACATGTCACTCACATGAAAGGTAGAATCTCTGATATCGTCTTCCGCTATGTTCAGTGATATTGATGGTGTTTCATTGTCGTCCACTTCATTCTCTTCCATTGCAACATCTGTTCCTTCTCCGGCGATGGGTGAATAAAACAATTTCTTCAACTTTCTCGCGGTCTTAGTTTTTGCGGGTGTGGATTCTGTGAATTGATCTCCGACTGCATCCGAACTACCAGGAGGACATTCACTATCAATGGCTGGATGTGGTATAGCTCCGTTGTCAATCACTTCATATTCTTCCCATTGGCACGATGCATCTCCAGTCTCAAGTCCCTGCCAAAAGGTTTGACAAGCAACATCTCTCGTTCGCTTCACTGTCTGTGTAGATCTAGTTCGTACACCCACTCGCAACTAGAGGACAGATTGGAAAAGGGATGTTCAGTTTAAACACAACTTACAGTATTGAACTATTAACAGTGAAAAACAACATAATATAGTGACCAGGACACTAACCTTCTTTTGCTTTCTTTTCTTTGAAACTTTCTTGCCTCGAACTTCAACATCGGGACGCTGTTGCTCCGACTCGTGTGTGCATGTCTCCACTTCCTCTTGCGCTGCAACGACTATATTTTCATGATAAGCACATCCATCACGCACTGACGCTCCATCGACTCCCTGAAACATAGAACTTTCATTAGTATGTATAATAATATTGAAAACACAAAATGTACTTGGGGACCAATACCCACGTACATCTCAATAGCAAAACACGAATGAACGCTTTGTGTAGAACATTCAAACGACAATTATTCACGCATTGTTGATCTAGTTAGATGGAACTGTCAAGATCCATACCTCGGGCTCCTCATAAGACTTCCATTGATGATATTATTGAAGATGATGCTTAAGTAACTCCCTGAAACACAGTAATTGCATTAGTATGGTTTTCTATTTTGTTAAAAAGAACATACACTTTGTGCAGGCGTCAACGGCTCATCTAAATAGACCTGCACAAATGATCAGTTGTCTAAAATAAATAATGGATATCTAAATATGATTCGATTTGCTCGATCGTTGGAAGTGTCACCACCCAGATATCTGCATCAACTACTAGGGGTGATGTTCTTGTAGAAGAAGCTCCGTCATCTCCCTGAAACATAGTACTTGCGTTAATAAAGAAGGAAGTATAGCGGATGTAATCACGTCATATGATTTCGCTTGATCGAACTGACAGTATCCATACCTCGAAATGCATAAGAACATCAAGGGACGATGTAACTGCGGTGCACACTTCTGCAAGCTGTTGCGCCGACCCGTAACTGCATGCTCCCCCTTCTTCTTGGACTAATGCTCCATCGACTCCCTGAAACATAGGACTTTCATTAGTAATGAACACAATATTGAAAAAAGAAGACACATAGGAGGGCGACGACAGAAGGACATATCAATGGCTAAAAACGAAAGAAACATTGTGTGTAACAATCACGCTACAAGAATGCAAGATCTGATGATCTCCATCGATGGAACTGTCCGGAAACGTACCTCGAGCATCTGAGTGACATCAACGGTTGTCGTCAATACGTTGGACTCCTCAGCATCTCCCTGAAAGACAGTACTTGCATTATTTTGGATAACAATAATTATAACTGAAAACAAAGACTAGAGGACGAGTACAAGGGTGTACCATTAGGTAAAATAATCACACGATAAATTAAAACTATTGATTTACATGCCTAAAACAAGTCAGTGGCAGAATAGCTAAGTAAGATTACCCGATAGGCGCTTGAAGTGGCTGATGACTGCAATAACGACACGGATGGAGAATCTTCCGCCTTCATATTGAGTGGATACATAAATTGGGAAATTATTGTTAGCTAATGCTACACACTACCGCAAGGCCGAGAGATAAATACGTAAACTTGACTCACCAGTGGAGGGATGTGGACGAATAGAGTGGGAATAGCGGTTGAGAGCAATTTTCGCCTCGCACGCGGTGTGTTCTTCTTTATTAGCAATGATGTGGAGTTCATGTCTGAGCTAAAGTGCCTGCTGCAGATGCGGTATCGATCACCCCTCTTGTCCGCAAATACTTCTAGGACTCTACTTTCAAGCTCAGACGGTGGATATCCGCAATATCGGACCCATTCTCTTATCTGATCTATTGTCTTAGGGAAAACATGCATTATAGTACCTTCAGATTTATTATGGGTCTTCGAAGGGCAACCGCCAATGGAACAGGCAGGCATTGTGGAAAGTTCTGAAAAGTAAAGATCAACAATTCTCTATGAATACCAATGTGTTAAAAAATTAAATGACACATAAAAGGTTCAATGCAAGGTTCGTTTTGGTTCTTGGAACTATACACGTTATTCACATGCGGATAAGTATTTGAATAACTTTAAAAAAAATAGAAAGATAATTTGACTAAACTCAGAACATGTGACTAGTTCCTTGCATGTACTGTCTTGAACGAAAAGAAATTGGACGCAAAATGATTATGGTACATGGCCTTACCTTGACGAACAAACAGTTAGATGCAGGGATCAGAGTAGTTTCTTGTCGTAGAACAGGGAGCAGTTCACATGTTGCAAACTGACGAGTTTCCTCGAAGTGGTCACGGAAGTTCACAGAGACGAAGAGCAGATAACCAGCACCTTCGCGGGTTGACTAGCAAAGCGCAAAGAAGTTCTCATTAGAATATGAAGTGGGTTATAAAGAATTCGAAACAGGTGTGTGTTTGTGAATGAATGACGTGTATATGTCGTGGCATTATGCGGTTTGCAGGGGGCCGTCCAGCGTGAGGGGGGATGCTTGGCAGGAGACACGGGGTCTGGAGGTAGACATGGGAACAACAACCCATGCTCTATAGACCACTTTGAAGTGTACATGGTCTTTGGCACCTCTTGGCCTTTATCGCTCCCTGACAGCTCCACTTGCCAGCACAAGTACCCCGGTGCGAACTGCCTTTGATAGGGCGGGGGGGTGGATTGGGGCGGTGGTCGTGCAGACAAGACACAGGAAGACTCGTGAATGGAGACACACTTGTGTGGATTGCAGGGGGCCGTCCAGCGTGAGGGGGGATGTTTGGCAGGAGACACGGGGTCTGGAGGTAGACATGGGAACAACAACCCATGCTCTATAGACCACTTTGAAGTGTACATGGTCTTTGGCACCTCTTGGCCTTTATCGCTCCCTGACAGCTCCACTTGCCAGCACAAGTACCCCGGTGCGAACTGCCTTTGATAGGGCGGGGGGGGGGGGGTGGATTGGGGCGGTGGTCGTGCAGACAAGACTCGTTTGCCGCAGGGCCTCACCAAGGAGAGGCCATCTAACTGCATGTAAGAGGCAGGCTGCAGGATCTAGTACATGGAAGGCAGGGGTGTGAGTTTATAAATACCTCACCCTCCCAGGAGAATATATGGGTGCAGTTCACCCTGGAGACCCTGGATGCCTAGGCAGTTAGTCAGCAGCAGGCTGGCCTGTGGTGGCAAGGCGGCACGGGCCAGAGGGGGTCATCTCTGTACCCGGTGCCCAAAAGGATGATTTATTATGATCAACCATATGGTAATGTTGTAAAATATACAGTGGACACGGCCAAAGCCCGTTGTCGCACTCCATGGCTGAAGGCTATAGCTAGTGGCTTGGTAATGTGCCCAGACCCCAAAAGTATCATTAGTCAACGCTTTCCATCGAATTTGTTTCAGACCTGGTCCAATTCCGTCCAGCAGTTTTCGCTCTATGGTCTGGCACAAAATGACCTTTTTTTTATCTGTGGGAAAATGAATGGGGACTAGGCCGAAAGTGCTTTTTTGTTTTCTTAAGAACGTTTTTATTTTTGAATTAATCCTTCCCAAAATTTCCAGTCTGAGGGCTGGAGGGGGCGGGTGGAAGGCTTGTGGGGAAGGGTGTGCATACACAATCGCTTGCAGAATTTAAGCCAAATTCATCTTACGAGTCAAAAGTCATTAGCAATTCGTTTTTTTTAAATTTCCTATGAAACTCACCTTAACTATAGTGCGGTGACCGCCGCACTATTTATTTTGTGTATATATATAAATATACATTTCTGAGGCTTGTGGAATCTGCTTAGATCACATGCTGTGCATAGGCCGACATCTAGTGGAAGCTGCGGAGTATTACAGTTTGTTTTTCGAAAGTCGAAAATGGGCGTCGACACAGGCGTGCCAGTAATACTATCCCTAGTGTGACGTCCACTGTACCCAAGATCCCTCACGCGTGTAGGATCCTCAGATTGTTTTTTTCCGCCATACTGGTCGGAAGCATCTTGCGGAGTTCCCTGGCCTTACCCATACTTTTGCTGTTATTATAATTATAATTCTTATTCATTCCCTTCCCCACCCCAACGTCGACCCTCGACCTCGACGACGGCTGGAGAAGTCATCGACCGTCGACTGCACGACGGATCTGGGCCTCGGAAGGCCGCTGGCCTCGGCCCGGGCCTAGTAGGCCGCTGGCCTCGGCCCTTACAAGTAGGGAGAGTGGGGGGTGGTACATACTCTTCACTCTTGATATATAGTTACATTTTATATATTCCTACACTTAGCAGCCCGCTGCCTTAAGGTGCGTATGGAGGGTACCCCTTTTCAATTCAGCCCCAAGTGCAATCGCAAATACCCTTGGGTCGACAGGCACGCCACGTGCAATCTCTGCTTGCCGAGGGATCACCCCGAAGCGAACTGCAGAGCGTGTAGTAGGTTTAAACCTAAGACACTTAAGGACCGTTCGACAAAGCGTTGGGCCCACCACGCCAGGCAGGAGGCCATGGCAGCGGAGGGCGCCTTCAGCGATGGCAGCGACGCCGTACTTTCGGACGGCGAGGGCATTATGGCGTCGAAAGACAGCCGGCGAGCGCAGGTCCCCGACCTCGGAAGGTCGTCCGGCAGGGCGGCTATGGGGAAGACCCCCGGCGACGCAAGCGCTACACACCTAACACACACTAAACACACTAAGACCAACCGGACCTCGACGACGTCGACTTCCCGGAAAGAGGCACAAGAAGAACGGTCCGACTCGGTGTCCTCTGGGCGCTCTCGATCGAGATCACCTCACGACGCAAGGCAATCATCCACTCTTGCCAAGAGTGCCTCGCTACACACATTAACGGAAGTTCGATCGTCGGGAGACGAAGACGACTTCCACCCCCAGGCCGCGCTCCAAGATACCGAGACCGCGGTTAACACCAGTGAGGCCCCACGCCCGAAGCACACAGATACCTCTCCAGACCCTCGGCGCCAGGCGTCGAAAGTCTCTGGGGCCTCCAAGGGACAGGGAAAACATTTTTCCACGCACGGGGAGGGGGGGAAACAGCGGAAAGCACAGCCTTCCACTCCTGTAAAGCCATCCTCTCACCCTAGGCAGACAAGCAAACACAAGTCTACCCTTGAAAAGTCCCATAAATCATCACCTACTAAAGTAATACCCTGTTCCAGGGAATGGTCCAGTGAAGACATAGACAGGGTTATGTCTAGGATGTCTTCCTTGGCTGATTTTTATGATAAGAACCCGGAACATTTTCTTTCATATAACCCTCAAGGGGCCACACCCTCAGGCTCCTCCGATCCTATCCCGCTAAGTAAAAAGCCCCGGTTCGAAAGACCTGAACCCTTCGAGGTTCAGCCTTACTCCACTCCATATTCTACTCCACTCCCCAGTTACCAGGGACAAGTTTTCCCTGAAGAGGACCAGGAGTTTGAAATTATGGAAGAACAAACCGGGACAGATTACTATGCAGAGGATGAGGACCTGGAGGAGGGAGAAGATGAGCAGGAAATTTACAGAGTAGATTCCCCAGTACAAAGCGAAGCCCCAGTTACCGACTCTCCAGTTGATAACCAGCCCCTCCTTAACGAGGTTCTCGCTCGAACAGCGGAACATTTCCACATCGACACCCACGGTGTACAGGAGGAAAGGGACTTCGCGGAGGAGTTTGTAGGAGAGAGGAGACCGGTCGCTCAGACCATCCCTATCCTCAAATCCATCCAACGAAGAATAGATCCTTCCCTGGTGAATCCTAACCTCACCAGAGCTGTCAACCCCAGAATTGAAAAGATTTTCCGGGCAGCCCAGTCTGACCCTCTGTATATAAGGGGACATCTTAAACCAGATTCCCTAGTGGTTACCAACACTAGAAAAAGGGCTGGCACGCCCTTATCTTCATCAGAAGCTCCTCCCGACAAGGAGAGCAAAAAACTTTACGGGTTTGGCAGGAAGGTAGCCTCAACGTCCGCCTACCAAGCAAGGATTGCGAATTCCACCACCCTGTTGGCTAGTTACAACTGCCATCAATGGGAAGAAGTCGCGGCGCTCATTGCCTCTGCTCCAGAACCGTTAAAGGGCCAGCTGGCTCGGATCTCGGCAGAGGGGAGAGCCGTGTCTGGTTGCATTTTAAAAGCAACTTTCGACGCCGCTGACAACGCAGGGAGATTGATAGCAGAAGGTACTGTTATCAAGAGACATGCGTGGTTACGGCAGTCGGGATTCAAGACAGAAACCCAGGCTTCTTTAATAGACAAGCCAGTGGAACCCGACCTATTGTTTGGGAAAGCGGTCGAAGACGCACTTAAAAATGCCAAAGATGAATATGAGACTCTCAAATCCCTTGGCCAGCTTACCAACAAACCCCCTAACCAGAGGGGGAACAGTAATTTTCGTCGCCCACGCGGCCAAAATTCACAAAGAGGCAACTATGCCCAGGGACAGGGTACACAATGGAATAACAACCAGCAGTCTACCCAGAGTTACGGCAGGGGTAACAAGAGAGGTCGTGGAAGAGGCAGAGGCAGCCCCAACAAGGGAGGTGGCACGCCTCCACCAAAACAGTGACGCTCAGTTCAGGGTCCCTTGTCACGCAACCCCAGTAGGGGGACGCATTTCCACCTTCACCCAAGCTTGGGAAGGGATCACCTCAGACAGATGGGTGCTGTCAACAGTATCCGCTGGATATTGTATAGAACTACTGCAGCGTCCCCGGAACCATCCTCCACGACAAAGAGTGCACTCCCTAGAGCATCAAAGGATCCTTCTCGAGGAGATCGCCATTCTGCTAGAAAAGGACGCGATAGAACTCGTCCCAGGACACCAGGTAGACAAGGGTATCTATTCAACTTACTTCCTTGTGCCAAAGAAAGATTTGACAATGCGCCCAGTATTGGACTTACGGCCTGCCAACAAGTATGTCAAGCCCCAAAAATTCCGTATGACCACGCTACAAGAGGTAATCCCCCTCCTAAAAAAGGGGGATTACATGGCAACCTTGGATATGAAAGATGCTTATTTTCATATTTCCATGCTCCCAGCGCACAGAAAGTACTTGCGCTTCAAGGTGGACAGTCGCCACTACCAATTCAAGGTACTGCCCTTCGGGATAGCTTCAGCACCAAGGGTATTCACCAAGGTACTGGCGGTGGCGGCTGCACACCTACGCAGGGAGGCAATCCCGGTGTACCCTTATCTGGACGACTGGCTCATAACGGGGGAAACCCCAGGAATTTGCAGGTCAAACATTCAGAGGACTATCGACCTCCTCCACGAATTAGGCTTCTCTATCAACGAGAAAAAGTCAAGTCTGGTGCCAAGCACCTCAAAACAGTTTCTAGGAGCTATCCTAGATACTCAGAAAGGATTGACCTTCCCTTCGGAAGAGAGAATTCGGAATATACTTCTGCAAATTCCGCATTATCAGTCAGGTCAACAGATAACAGTACGCAAAGCTATGCGGTTACTGGGCATGATGGCGTCATGCATTTACCTGGTCCCCCACGCGCGTCTGCGCATGCGTCCCATGCAGGAATGGTTGGCGAAACAGTGGTCTCAGGCAAGTGGTCAGTGGGACGATCTAGTGGTCGTTTCGCCAACACTCGTACAGAGCCTACACTGGTGGACAAGAGAGAATCTCGCAAAGGGGAAACCCTTTTACGATCCCGAAGTACAAGCCGTGGTGACTACAGATGCATGCCTGACTGGGTGGGGAGCTCACCATCTCCACCACACAGCTCAGGGTCTCTGGTCTCACTCAGTAGCCAAGAACCACATCAATCTGCTAGAGCTTCTGGCAGTATTCCGAGCGCTAAAGGCGTTCGAGACCCATCTACTGAACTTGTCGGTGCAGATCAGGACGGACAGCACGACAGCCATGTTCTATCTGAACAAGCAAGGGGGGACTCGTTCGCCAAATCTGTCCAAGCTTGCCCAGAAAATATGGATATGGGCACTCAGACGGAACATCTTCCTGTCATCGCAACATGTTCCAGGGGAGCTCAATTCCCTAGCGGATGCCCTAAGCAGAGACTCCCTCCCAGAAGAACACGAATGGGTCCTTCACAGAGACGTAGTAGAAGATCTCTTCTCTCAGTGGGGTTTCCCCACTATAGACCTATTCGCCACAAGCGAAAACAAACAATGCCCAGGATTTGCATCCAGGTTCCCCCAGCCGGACTCCCAAGGGAATGCCCTGTGGATGAACTGGTCAGGGATGTTTGCGTACGCTTTTCCACCAACTCCTCTCATCAGGAAGGTGGTGTACAAGATGAACAAGGAATCGATGACGCTCATCCTAGTTGCTCCCATGTGGGCGAGACAACCATGGTTTCCACACCTACGCAGGATGGCGGTGTGCGAGCCCATCAGACTCCCAGCCTGGTACAACCTACTGTCCCAGCAACAGGGTCAAACAGTGCATCAGGAACCCAACTCTATGAACCTAGCAGCATGGCTCCTGAAGTCATAGAGTTTGGACATCTCAAATTACCACAGAGGTGTATGGACATTCTAAAGGAGTCCAGGAAACCAAATACAAGGCACTGTTACTTTGATAAGTGGAAAAGATTCGTTATCTGGTGCCAGATTAAACAAATCAACCCGGTTGATTGCACTCCTTCCAACGTTGTGACATACATGCTCCACCTGCTGGATGCAGGGTTGGTTTTTAACTCGCTGAAAGTACACCTGGCAGCCCTCTCGGCTTACACCACATCCCATAACAAGGTCTCGTGGTGGAAAGTACCAGTGGTTAAAGCCTTCATGGAAGGAGTAAAGAGACTTCACCCTCCTATTTCGAACCCACCGCCAGGATGGGACCTCAACGTGGTGCTAGCTAAGCTCATGGGACCCCCATTCGAACCCATGCATAAAAGTAGTCTCAAACACCTGACTTATAAAACGGCCTTCTTAGTAGCCATTACCTCCATAAGAAGGGTCAGTGAAATTCAGGCTCTGTCAGTGCAGGATCCTTTCTTTACTATCCACAAGGACAAACTGGTTTTACGCACACACCCTAGGTTCTCACCTAAATTCATATCCAAGTTCCATGTAAACCAGTCGATCGAGCTTCCGGCTTTCTTCCAAAACCCGCAAAGCTCGGCTGAGGTGAAACTACACACCCTAGATGTGCGTAGGGCGGTCCTATACTATGTAAATAAAACCAGACCGCTAAGGAAAACAGATCAACTATTTGTCTCCGTAGCTACAGGCAGAGAGGGGGATCGCGTCTCTAAGGGCGCTATCTCGAAGTGGATTATCAACTGTATACAGCTGTGTTACTCTCTTTCTGAAAAGACTCTGCCTTTTACGCCAAGGGCCCACTCTACTAGAGGCATTGGTGCCACTCTGGCTTTCATTGCAAATGTTCCCCTCGACACCATTTGCAAAGCAGCTACTTGGAGCTCTATTCACACTTTTACTCAGCATTACTGCATTGACACTCATTCCAAGACAGATACACAAGTGGGACAAGCGGTTCTAAGACACCTGTTTGCTCATGACCCTTCTCACATCCCACCTCCTTCTTCTGGTACTGCTCGCTAATCTATGCACAGCATGTGATCTAAGCAGATTCCACAAGCCTCAGAAGGGATACATTACTCACCGTAATCGTATTTCTGATGCTTGTATCTGCTTAGATTCACATGCGACCCACCCTTCCTCCCCTCCGAGAGAAGGCGCATGATTACTTGTAGTCTTACCTTTCTGTCTATCTGCTTGGATTATCTGTACTCACGCTACTCCTCATGCTTCCTCATGTCAGAAAAAATACAATCTGAGGATCCTACACGCGTGAGGGATCTTGGGTACAGTGGACGTCACACTAGGGATAGTATTACTGGCACGCCTGTGTCGACGCCCATTTTCGACTTTCGAAAAACAAACTGTAATACTCCGCAGCTTCCACTAGATGTCGGCCTATGCACAGCATGTGAATCTAAGCAGATACAAGCATCAGAAATACGATTACGGTGAGTAATGTATCCCATATATATATATATATATATATATATATAATCGAGCGAGAGAAGGACAATTACAGAAGGGCACTAAATATTCCAGGGGAATTACTGAACCTGAAAAATCGAAATTGGAAAAAAAGAGAAGAAAATGAAAAAAATGAAATTTTCATATAATTATTGGAAAGGACTGTTTTATTAGGCATTTTCATCGTGCAGCCATTTTTTTTAGCTTTTTAATACCTGGAGCTGCCTTGCTATTTTGAAAGCACAAGTTTTTTTCCCACTATTGCCTGCTTATTTGACTGTTTTTTTGGCCCTTCCAAGATGGCCGCCGTGGTTTTCTTTGTTGTGTAGGAAGGCTGTGCTGAATCACCTCTCCCTGTGCTGCCCTCCCATTGGTTGCTGAGTTTTTTTCTTCCATCCAATCAGGGAGTGGCAGGCTTCAGCTGGCCCTCTCAGCTAAGGCCCACTTCTAAGGCCCCTGTCTGCTCCCTGTCCGCTTCCAGAACGCTAATTGGGGCCCTCCCTGCACCTTAACCACAATGATGCTGCCACCTCACTCCTCTAAGAAATCCGGACTGCCTTGACTTTGCCTCCTCCAGAACTATGGGTTAGTTCCCTCCTTATGGACTCATTCCTACTGCCTTTGACTATGACTGTTCCTTCTGCTTGTTACTCCCATGTTGTCATCCTGATGCACAGTGCTTCCTAAAATCCTTTGCTAACATCTGATTCCAAGATTGAAAAGTCAAATCTTGCTGTTCTTGCTTTGTGCTAAAAGTCAAATCTTGCTGTTTTTGCTTTTTTTTTTTTTTCAAACCGTTGTTTTATTAGTTCGATCAACAAACTTTTACAACATTTATAAAAATATAAGTTCTTTTCATATTACATAAAATGTTTCATTTTTCATTTTTTAACAATTAGCCACAATTATTCTGCAAACTCTCGTGTATACAATATGTTAGGAAAGTTTTAAGAGCAGATTTCATATGTAACGAAACAAACTGAATATACTGGTATCTTCTTAAAACTTTCAACACAATTTTACAATAGTTTGAATAGATATTGCTAGTATCGTCGGGAGGGTTGCAGTCATGTTTAAATTTTCGTATACAAGGCATAACATTCCAAAATTGCTAAGGATTACAGTATTAGAAAGATGCAAGCGCACGTTTTCTTGTCTTACATATTTCCCTGGGGCTTACTCATTCGAAACCTCGTCTCAAGATCGATGTTTATAGTCGTTAAGAGTCTACATAGGGCTAATATGAAACTCGTTCGCGTTCCCCACATCGAGGCCAACCAAAGCCATTCCCTGTTGTCCACAGTTGGGACGCCATTAGATGCAATAGTTAGGGTATGCATTGTTTCAAAGTAAGGGCACAGAGTGACTAGATGTTTTAGTGTTTCCTTAGCGGAGCAATCATTGCAGAACCTACAACCGGCATCTGCAATAGCCTTCCAATGCGGACTCCATCCACAAATTCGTTCTAAGTTGAGACATTGATTCAATTTAAAACGAAGATATATTTCTCTGGCTTTATTGCAGGGAAACTGAATTAAATACGGTTTGTGCGGTCTTCTAGTAGAACAGAAGCGAGCCGCTTCCTTGTAACTCTTTAGGGACTCAATTTCCATTACTGTTCTGCACCAGTCATTTTCTATGAGACGATGTTTCACATATCCTTGACGGAATTCTAAGTCAGCTGGTAAAAGTGCAATTCCGTCAAGTATCTGCACCATTTGAGCATAGTAAATTGTGAAAGACGAGCATTCCGGTGCTATCGTTAACTGACCTAGATCCTCATATAAGCAATTAGGGGGAGGATATAACATTCTGGCAAAGTTAGCTAATAAACGCCAGTTACGACGTGCAGATAATGCAGTGATACCAAGTTCCTGCCTTAATAGGCTATTCGGTGTTGATTTGGCCAATCTTAAGGCTCCCTTCCACATACATCCTTGTATCTGATCAAGATGGTTGTTGATGTCCACCAAACACATGTCTAATGCATAAAGAATGATAGATTCCACTTTTAGGATATAAAATTGGAGTAACGGTAGCATTGAGAATTTGCAAAAATTTAAATATACCAGCCGCATCTGTGTGGCAAGAGGTGCCGCTTTTTTATGTAGTACATCGCACCACATAGCGATAGAGTTGCAGTCAGAAATAGTATAGCCAAGGTATCGGATTTCCGGCACAGTGGCTAAAGGAAAGCTTTCAATCTTCCACTTACGTGTAAGATTCTTTCTCTTGTGGTTTCTAAACACTACTATATTTGACTTTTCCACATTACATTTCAGATTGTGAGTCGTGCAGTAGGATGCAAATAGATCTAATTTAATTTGCATCCCTCTAGGCGTGCGATCAAATAATACGATGTCATCAGCAAAGGCTAGCCATTGTATTTTAAGATGGCCGAGCCTTGCCGGATACGAGATCGAAGAATTCCAGATGTCATTTATACCACATAGATAAAGGTTGAATAGTGTGGCAGCTAGGTTGCAACCTTGTTTCACGCCAACAGCTATATTTATTGGGTGGGTAGTGGCACCTTCGCTGTTTACTCTTACCAAATAGGTGGTATTTGTGTGTAATTTCGCTATTAGTTGTATTATGTACTCAGGTATATTCATTACAACCATTTTTTTCCATAAAAGTGCACGAATGACTGAGTCAAACGCAGAGGTAAGATCTATAGATGCCATGTATAGTGGACCAGAGTCCTTAGTCTTATGCTTAGCTAAAAGATGGGCCATGATTGTGGCATTTAATGGGGTACCCATTCTTGCTGTTTTTGCTTTGTTCTAAAAAGTCAAATCTTGCTGCCCATTGCAAAATTCTCTGTATTTTGCTTGTATACTGTTTCTTCTCTGTAACTTGCGAGCCCAGTGACCACACCTACCTGCCTTAGCCCCCCCCCCCAGTATCTCCATCCTCTCCTCGCTTCCACCCCAATGGTGCTTTCTGTTTCTCCTAACTTTTCCAACTGCTTCTCCATTGACTATCCTTCCCTTCTCACTAGTCTGGTAGGAAGAAGTTCAAAAAGGATATCTTGGCCTCTAACCTTGGTCTTCCTATCACCAACACCTACTCCAATGCTTCCGTCAGACAGACCCTTGCCGACATCCTCTTTGTCATTCCTCCGCCAGATCTATGGACTACTCATATTGTCTCTGTGCTCTGCCCTATCTCCTCCTCTCCCATTAATGGTGGCACTCGGTGGGAAGTTCTCATAGCTTCCTTCGACTCCTCTAAAGACATCATTAATGTCTACCTAAATGGCACTGTCATGGTCCAAGGCCCTCAGGCCAATCTCCTCCTCTTTGATAGGTGCTTCCCTCGCCTCATCAATTTCCTCTCATCTCCTGCTGTCTCCTCCTCTCCCCCCTTGGCTACCTTGCCCTTTCTCTCCTCCTCTGCCCCTCCTAGGGCTCTTTCTCCTCCGCAGGGCGTACCTCTGATCTGTGCCCCTCCCCGGAAGGTCTTTAAGGCTGGCAACCTTCTTCATATTGCCACTCTCAACTCTTGCTCTGCTGTTAAACACTCCTCTGACATCTGCCACCTCCTTGAAGAACTAGACCTTGATGTCCTTGGTCTTACTGAGACATGGTTCACGGCCAGCTCTGTCATAAGCTTTGACACTCTCCTCCCTGATGGCTATAAGATCCTCTCAGCACCCAGATCCTCCCGGTCCGGTGGGGGGTAGCCCTGATCTTTCCTGAGTGGATTCCTGCCTCTATCATTCCCACTGAGACCTACTCCTCTTTTGAATGCCTTGTCTGTAGGCTTTCTCTCTCGCCCTACCCATTCTTTTACTGTGGTTACCATCTACTGGCCTCCTGGTCAAATCGCCTCATTTCTCTCTGGGTGGGCAGACCTCTCCTCCTCCCTCCTGGCCTCAACCACTCAACTCCTCCTCGGTGACCTCATTATACATTTAGACTCTCCTCGCTCCTCCTCTGTACTCTTCTGTGACCTCTGCGACTCCCTCTCCCTGTCCATCCTTCCCTCTGGCCCGACTTACTCTGCAGGGCACACACTCAATGTCTTGATCTCCTCTGACCTCCCCCTCTCCATCCCTCTGACCACTCCTCTCCCCTGGAGCGATCCCTTCCTCCTCTCCTCTCATCTCTCCCTCTCTTCCCCCCAAGCCAAGCCTACCCCAACACTGCCACCTACCTTCTCGGACATCTGGCCCATGAAGCGTGTGTCAGTTGAGGCTTTTGCCGCCATTTTCTCTCCCCCCCTCCCCCTTTGGCTGTCTCACATCCTGACATAGCCCTGTCTCTGCTATACTCTTCAATTTCTGATACGCTTGATGCTCTTGTCCCTGTCATGAGGATCCGTTTGAAGTCCAAAGCCAAGTGCAATTCCTGGTATGACTCTGACCTAGCTACATTTAAATGTAAGTGTAGGATGGCTGAGAGGAAATGGAGGACTTCCTGTTCATCCTCTGACAAACCGGCCTGTCGCCTGCTACAAAGGCAATACCGACTCTCTGTCCTCACCAAGCAGAGAGTCCACATTCAAGCTTGTGTCTCTGCGGCATCTAACAATTTGGCCGAACTCTTTAAAATCTGCAAGGAGCTGGCCAACCCTGCTGCAGTCTCTACCCCTCCTGTTGCCTCCTAGGCTCTTTGCAATGCCCTTGCCTCTCACTTCATTTAAAAAGACCGAGGACATCCTGTCCACCCTCTCCACCCACACCCCTCCTCTCCCCTCTCCACCTGTGCTTGCTGACCCTCCTTTCGCCACCCCCCACCACCCTTCTCGTCCTTTCCTCTGTTCTCCCCTGACGAGGTCACAAGACAAGTCAACTTTATGAAAGCCTCATCAAAACAGGTTCATCCCTGTTCCTCTAAAACCATCAAGGACCACATTGACACCCTCACTCGCTCCGGCCCTTGCTGATTTTTGCAACCACTCCTTTGCCTCGGAATCCTTCCCTTCCACTCTGAAGCACTCCTTTGTGCATCCTCTTCACAAGAAACCCACAGCGGATCCTTCTTGTCCAGCTAACTATTCACCAAATTCCATTTCTCCCTTTCTGGGCAGACCCCTGGAAAAGTTGGCCATCTCTCAGCTTAACCTTCATTCCAATTCTGTTGGCTGTCTCCATGACCACCAGTCTGGTTTCTGAGCTGCCAGAAGCACGGAAACTGCTCTCCTGAACATCTGTGAAGATCTGCTCTCCAACCTTGAATGTAACATTCCCTCTTTCCTCATCCTCCTCGATCTCCCTTCTGCCTTCGACACGGTCAACCATACCATCCTGCTCAACGGTCTCCGTGAAAACCTGGGTATCACTGATCAGGCTCTGGCCTGGCTGACCTCTTTCCTCTCAGATCGACCCTCCCAGGGGTCCTTCCTTTCATCTATCTTCCTCTCTACCTGCGATGTTCCCCAGGGGTCTAACCTCTCGCCCTGGCTTTTCAACCAATACCTGGCAACTCTCGCCCACTGCATTGCCACTTTCTTCTCAAATTTCCAGTGCTACGCTGACGACACTCAACTAATTTTCAGGCTGCCCTCTGCCACCTCCTCTCCCTCTCTCGCCTCTGATTGCCTAACTGCCATTCAAGATTGGTGTGCCGCCAATGATCTTTGTCTGAAGGCCAGTAAGACGGATATCCTCCTTATCGGCACACCTTCCCCATCCTTTCCCCTCACTCTGTGGCCGGCCTCCCGTGGCCCTCCTCCTACCCCCACCTGCGAGGCTAAGAGCCTCAGGGTCATCTTTGAGTCCACCCTTTCCTTCTCCGCCCACATCTCTGAGGTCTCTAAAAAGTCAAATTTCCTACTGCACCTCCTGAGAGGTACTCTGCCTTTCCTCTCCTTCCCCCAGAAGGTCATGGTATCTCAAGCTCTGGTTCTCTCTATGTTGGACTATTGTAACAGCCTCTTTCTAAATCTACCTGCCTCTACTCTCCGCCCTCTGCAACTAATCCAGAACAGGACTGCAAGACTTGTCCTTGGCCTCAAGCCCTGGGATCGTATCTCTTCAGCTCTGAAATCTCTCCATTGGCTCCCAGTTGATTCAAGGATTAAATTGAAAACCCTCTGCCTTGTCCATAAGGCTTTCTGGGGCCTGGATCCAAAAAACCTTCAGCTATCCCTCAGCAAATACCTCCCACCTCGAGCTCTTCACTCCTCTACCTCCAACTCCCTCAGGCTCAGTCGTTTTTCAAAGTAACGAGCTGGGGGTAGATCTCTGTCTTTGGCTGGGGCCACCCTCTGGAACAGCCTCCCTGCCACTCTAAAACTGGAGGTGAAACATCTGCGGTTCCGGAAGCATCTCAAAACCTTCCTCTTTTCTTCTGCATTTGCTCCCTCTCTCCCCTGCTAATCTGTTCTCTCTTGGCACCGTGCACCTGGCTACCCTCTGTCCTCCGGGTCCAGGTACCTGCTCACCCTGCCACCCTCCCGCACTGCCTCCGGGCCACCCCTTGCATCGGGGTCTGTATCTGTACCCATACAGCACCCCCCTTTTTTCTTCCTGCACTTATCAGACCTACCCTGTCTGCTGCCTTAAACCCAGCACTTGCAAATTGCTGGCACCACTACCACTGTTTGTTGCCTTTATTATTGATTTATTATGTATCTGTTTCTCCTCTTCTTCGCACTTTCCACTTATCCCCCCTTCCATGCACTTTTCCCCTCCCCCTCTCCCATGCACTTGCGCGTTCTGAATGTCAATGGGCCTAGTAAGATCGCTGTTTTGTTCTCCCCTGTTCCTCTCCCTTGCCTTGTCGCGCTCTGAAACACTTGTGTACGAGCGCGATAGAAATAAAATATCAATATCAATATCAAGACCACTTTACATCTTTACATCACCTGCATTAACCCATTTGTGCACAACCATTCTCCACAGTTTGGCAACAGCAAGTTTCTGCCCATCATCAACCTATCTGCACGATTATTATTCAGATGCACCACATGCTCTGTATTATGTCATCTTGAATCTCTTTTTGAGCCTAACTAATATCACTAGAAAAGGCTTGCCATGTATTGCCTGTGACAAAGCCTCTGCTTGGCGCTGGGCACTAACAGCGCGTAGGTCCCAGGGGCTGGGAAACGCTTATGCTGCAGGATGGTGACCACAGAGGAAGGATTTGAAAAATTGCCTGGAGCACTGCGAGCCATTAACATAGCAGGGCCAGTCATATGGGAACTACAACACCCACAATTCTCCCAATGAGTACAGGCAGGAAACACCTCCCTTACTTTGCCTGTCCAGGCTAACTACCAAAGTCGATACCTTTAGAGACCACACTTAAATGTGTCTAATGCCTTGGGGCCCAAACCTCTCCCATGCAGAAATAGGACTTGTCCCCTTTAAGCGGCAGACAAAATGTACCTATGCCGACTATTCCGGCCCCCTTAGACCGAATGGAGCAAATAAGGGAGACCCTTTAAGCGAACCAATGAGACTTGGTCCAGCAGAGCCATCAGCACCCTCTGGCTCGGCTCCCCTCGACTGATTGCAGCAACAGGTCCTAAATCCACAAAGACAGGCACATGAGTTATGCAGTGGACCTAGCAAGCAACACTTATATCAGCAAGGGGAAGCTGGGAACTTCCAGATGACGGGCAAAGTTCCTGAGGCTGCAGGCCAGCAGACACTGGAGACCCACCCAGGCCCAAAGAACTACAATTCCCAACCACCCTGTAATATGTCTGAACACCTGAGTTCCCTTAGCCTAAGGAGAGACTGGAAGGAGGTGCTAAAGCACTATATCAGCCCAAACTACCCTTCAGGGAGCTTGGAGGAAGGAAGATGGTGGCTAGAACAGAAGCTAGGATGAAGGAGTCTGAAGAGAGTTGGAGAGCGACAAAAGGAAGAAGTACAGAACCTGGAGGACAAGACTGGAGAGTTGGGCATGGTGGGGGAAGGGTGAAGAGCCAAAGGTGGATAAGTTATTAAAGGTGCAAATTGAAGAGGGTAAGGGGGAAATTGTAGAGTGTTAAGATGGAGTTGCACAGTTCAAGGAGAAGGTGGAAGAGGTTAATGTGAAGACTGCAGTGTTTAAGAGAGAGGTGTTTGAGTTTAAGGGGGGTGTGTGAGTATAGTCCAGTAAAGTCCGCTGAGCTAAGAAAAAAAGCCTAGAGGTTGTTGGAGGATGTTAAGTAGGATGAGGGAGACAGCAAGAGAGTGGAGAGAGCAGGAGGAATATGCTTGAAGGACTGAAGAAGTGCCACAGTGGATAGAGGAGGGAAGTGGTGTTCAAAAGAGCGAAGAAGTGACAGAGGAGGAGGAGGGTGGTGCTCAAAGGAGCAAACAAGAAATAGTGTGGAGAAAGGATAATGATAGTGCTCAGAGAAGCAACCATTAGTGCCAGACAGGGAGAAAGGTGAGGACCAGAGCGGTCAAGAGACTGAGTGGACTACAGTGAGAAGTAGGCCCTAGAGGTTCAAACCAATAGAAGGCACAGAAGGAGGTATACGGAAGGGCCACAACACCCAGCGGGAGAGAGGAGTACACCAATTGCATGGGAGCAGGAAGGTGGACAGTGGAGTGTTTTGGGTATTTTTATAGACCTGTGCTCTATGGGTCTTGTGCTCGGCCCCAACTGCTCAACCTCTTATGTCATATGAGCAGTTATCTACTGCTCGACCCAAGATTGTCTAAATATGCAACTACTCGCCCTCCCTCCAAAAAACGAAACCCTCCAACTTCCCTTCTGTGCTTTCACCTCTCCCCCATTATTCTCCCTGTTCTCATGCTTTCAGGGGGTCCCTCTTCAGCTCCCTTTCCTAGTCCCCATCTCTCCACTCAGACTCCCCCACCCACTTCCTCTGTGCTGTGCTGCACTACCACACCTGGCTAGATTCACCCTGTTAGTTACCCACCCCCTTTAAACTGCCTCCCTCTCCTGCCCAACCATCTCCCTCCTGCCCCCACCCTCTCTGATCTACTCTAGAGATGGATGATACCCCTACCCCTCTGTTACCCCACCCCCTAACCCTGCCCACGCACCCCATACCCCTCCCCATTATATATATACCCCCACCATCATTCCTGCAACCATTTCTACCCGTACCCCCACCTCCTCTTGTAGGTTTACATTCTGGCTCACTACAAAGTGGTTCATCTGTTAGTAAGGTTGCCCTTTTTAACGTGTCTACCACTACAAACTGGCAACCACTTAATGATACGCACTTCCCCCAACAAGTAGTTTGGGTCAAGCAAAAGACCTGGTTCCCAGGAGAGAGGGTCCATAGCCAATGGAGCTTCTCAATTGGGGAAGTCAAGAGTAGTGCTTTTTTTTAGGTTGGCAAATTAAAGAGCCAGGTTTTTAGTGATTTCCTGTAGGTCAGATGTTTTATTGTGTGTATTTCCTTGGGGAGTGAGTTCCAGAGTTTTTGAGAGGTATGAGAAGGCTGATCTATATTTAATTTTTGAATTTAGTTTGGGTTCAAAACGTATGTCATTGCTGGATTTTAGGGTTCATTTTGGTCTGTAGATTGAGATTTTTTTCTTGCAGGAATTCTGCTCCTTGGCCATGGATTGCTTTGTGGGTTATGTAGAGTGTTTTGAAGTAAATACCTTTTTTTGACTGGTAGCCAGTGTAGGGATCTTAGTGCTGGTGTAATTTGCTCTTTCTTAGTGAGTCTGAGGAGTAGTCTCGCTGCTGCGTTCGTATTCGTTAAGGTTTTTCTTAGTGAGTCTGCTGTTCCAAGGTAGATGCTGTTGGCATAGTCTGTTCTTGACATGACGAGGGAGATGATGGCACATGTTCAATTTGGGAAGGCGAGAAAGGGTAGCATCAGCTTTATTGTGCATAGATTTAAGTATTTCTTCACTACTGCTTTGACTTTTGGTTCTAGTGTTAGGTCGTTGTCCATTTAAATGAGAATTTTTATTATTTTGGAAGCGCCTGGTCTGTTTCCCATTTCGACTATGGTATATGTTTTTGAGTTGAGCAGTTGTAGGTGTGCTCATAATTTCTGTTTTGTCTGATTGAGTTTGGGGCTGTTGCTGCTCATTCATCCATTTATTTTTGTGAGGCAGTTGGTAAATCTCTCCCTCCAATGGTGTTGATTTTGTAGATGGTTTGCTTGCCACCTCCATAGTTGTAGCAAGTGAGTCCATGCCTTGATGAGTTTCATGAGTGAGGTCAGTTAAATGTTGAAGGGTAGTGGCGAGACGGACAAGCCTTTTGGAACCCCACCCGTTGGTGTGTGCTGTGCTGAGCTGAGTTGAAGGGAGGTAACCATGTAGAATTTGTGTTTAAACACACTCTAACGTTTTAATATGTATATTTCTGTTATGTGAAATAAATGAAGAATGTCTTAACCCACCATACGAAATGGTTTGGGCAGATCTGCCATTGTGTAGTCTTCTATTTTTTAAATTTTATTACACATAACATAGAGGAACAGTTTTGCTGACAAAAAGTCACAGACCACAACATGAGGAAACGTGGAGGTGAGATGTGTTTTATGAGCCGAATGCACGCACTATTTGTCTTTCTGTGGTGTGTTCGAACATATCAGAGTGATACAACTGACAAAAGAGTAATAGTAAAAATAGTCACAGCAATAGCAGTGTATACAGCGGACGCCATTAAAGTAAGGTTGGTGGTGTTATCCAACTTGATGATCCTTTTTTGTCCGGACCCGGAAGGGTGATAATCTGTAATGCTCCCAGTAGTTTTGTAACCTGTGACCCCCGAGGTCTATGAGCACGCGCTCACTGGAGCCACTGAGCCACCCGACTCTTTAAGTATCTAACGTCTGCCCGCTACCACAATACCAGTGGCTGTATGGTGACGGGTGAAGTTAGCGCCACATGCTGCCATAAGGATGCATTTCTGTTTAATTTAAGGATAGTACTCTGGTTTTAATGGGATTTCCTGCGGAATAAAGTTGTCTTTGGCGTTCAGCTGAATTTACAAAAATGTGCCATCAAACTTAAACTTCGGCAATTCCACTCTTTTCTTTCCCCTGCATAAGTGCACTTTCAGCAGTTTTTTAATAGAACATGCAGCTTGTGGGCAGCTGAATTAATCACAGGTGCGCGTTCCCCCTGGGTGTCCTGGGGATATGTCCCATTAATAGCTGTGTTCCTATTTAAAAAGGATACAGCTACCCTGTTTCTTAATACGCTGAACCTACTGTTTTGAAAACACTGTCCCTCGTTATAGTGTACATTCCAGCGTATTCATTTACAATTTCTTTCTGAATTTGAAATGTGATTTATTGTCCTAATAACCTGAAACGAGATGCTTTGCATTGTGTGGCAGGAAACCCTTTATTATGTTCTGCGGTTATCGTTAAGAGATTTGGCTTCGGTTTTTAGCTAGTCTCCTTATGGTCATCCTAAACGGTCCCATTTCTGAATTTTCTTTTTATATCAAGTATGAGCCAAAAGCGCAAGTGCCACTGGAAAATGTCAGAGTATTGATTGTGCGTGAAGAGACTGCCCTAGACATGCTCTCCTGTGAGTTACTGTGCTTTGCAGCACTCCCCGGGGCTTCTTTTCCCTTTTATAAGGAACATACGTGTTATGTTCAGCTCTGTGCTAGTGCGATTTCTGTTCAAGACCCAGGCCAGAAGAACACTGATGGCCAGCGGCTTCCAGGCTATTGAAAAGAAAATTGGTCACATGTGCAGCCTGGTTTGTGACATTATTGTGCTCAAATGTGGTGCCTACCTTGACATTGTAATGGAGGAACAGGGCTTTGAAATGTCAAATTGAAAATCAATAAAAGACTCACTTCATTAATATGAACCCTAACAAAATCCAAATTTAGTACAACCGGTGCTGCTTTTGCGCATAGACCCAATGTTAGAGACAGACACAAATGTATACAAAATTATCCACAAATGATGCTTGTGTAGGTTGATTCTGTTTAATTGATACAGCCGACACGTGTTTCGACCTGACAGTCGTTCTCAAGGCTGTTGAATTGATATCAGACATATAATAAGTATGTAACATTCAAAATCAGCAATAGACAAAAGTTATAAGATGGAACATAAAATAACATACCAATTATAATAGTCCATTGTAGTCTGGTTTGAGAAGCAGGGGAAATAATGAAACGATGTAATAAAGTTAATTGACAATATAAGGCTCACATTGCTTAGAGCTATTTGAGTATCTCACAAAGAAATCTAAAGTTACAAATGTATAAACCAAATAAGATTGTGTCAAGAAGGAAAGACATGCAATGAAATATCAATGGAATTATTCCCCACGCAATGAAAAACGTTATTTATGGTACCTGCTCACTAACTATTTCAATGTGAGCGTTCACCTAAAAGACTTATTAAACATGTAAACCTAGAAAATGGTAAAAATACATTTAAAAATGTAGTGTCCACTAGTCACCTGGGTCAACGTGTGCTGTAATTGAGTTGGAACTGCATTGGGCAGTAGTTTTTGAAGTAGTTTGGGGCAACGCTTAATGGCGTAATGTGATTGCTGTACATATCTTTGGAGAAGTGCATACTGCAGATGTGTAATCGATTGCCCCTCACATCATCCAAGACATCCTTTACTCTGGTTTCAATTTCGGACACTGAAAATCCACAGTTGGAGAGCCATGGTCTTATTAAATTTAAATCCTTCGGAGAAACGTGAAGGACTGTACCATCACTTTTAGAATGGCTGGTATTACTGCAACCGAAAACAATACAAGAAGGCATTGTTTGATTGCCCTTATGATATGTTACAGAAATGTAAGCAATTATTAGTATTAAAAAAGTATCAGTGGGTAAACCAAACATCTCATCCCTCTGATCATAAAATAAATTGACTTTATAGAAAATGGCTCAGATAGCACATAGAAAACACGCACTACTAAAAATGACATCTAAAAACAATACTCTGTAATGTTATGTCCTAATTACAGAGATAGAAATGATTATGCTGGTGCTTGTTGATAATGGTGTAGACTTTTTAAATAAAATAAAGTGAGAATAGGGTATACATTGCAGTATAGAGCAATCGAACAGCGCACGCCCACAGGTGCAAACTGCCATTGATGCGAAGGGGGGTGGGGGGTGGATGAGGCGAGCACAGAAGACCAGGAACAATGTTCAAGGGACACATACATATGTTGATTGCAGGGACGGGGTCTTCAAAGGGGAAGTCTGCAGACAGCGGGTCTGGTGTGGCCATTTGGGCAGTGCTGAAGATGCCTTTGAGGTGTACATGGTGTTTGGCATCTTGGGCCGTCCCATCCTCCCAGCCCCCTTTGCGAGCGCACGCCCACCGGTGCAAACTGCCGTTGATGCTGGAGGGTGGGTGGGATGGATGTGGATGAGGGGAACGCAGAAGGCTTGGAACAATGTTCTAGTGACACATATATATGTTGATTGCAGGGACATGGTCTTCAAAGGGGAGTCTGCAGACACCAGGTCTGGGGTGGCCATGTGGACAATGGTCACTGTGTGGAAGATGCCTTTGGGGTGTACATGGTGTTTGGCACCTTGAGCCTTCCCATGCTCCCAGCCCCCTTGCCAGCAAACGCCCACAGGTGCAAACTGCCATTGATGCTGGAAGGGGGGTAGAGGTGGATGAGGCGAGCCCGATAGGCTAATACACATGTTACTGCACACCAATATCTTAAGACACTCTTATATATTTGGAAGTGTACTGGACTTACAAAACATTTCTCACAACTGTTCTGCTTGAATGATTTTTTTATTTAGTATGGTAAAGTGGATGTCAATGCCATTACATGCTGCTGCGGTCGAGGTACTAGCTGCATAAATCCACTGTATTGTCCGCTGTCACTGGGGAATTCATCATGAATGGCTCGAACCACACAGGCAGGTATTACTCTTCTGATGTAAAATCCCAGTCTTCCATGAATCCACCATGTAAACGTGCAATATGCCACAAGCCTATACCACCTGCATAAGAGATACAGACATAGTTTACTGGAATGAAGCCAATAATTGCATTTTTTTATTTGCACTACCTTGTCAAATCTACGCATTGTTTAGATTTAAAAAATACTGTATTTGTGTTTCAAAGTACGGATCAGTTACAAATGTGAACGCACATTAAAGAAAGAACATTTTTGGAAATATTTAAAACTATAAAAAACTTCATTGTTGAACGATAAATCTACAGTGGAACACTGGCTTTATTTCACAATGAGTAAATTATTAAATTTACAGAAACATTCTTGCGTCAGTGATCCGTCGAACTTATATTGATCTAGGGGAACAACATATTAATTTACCCGTCTCTATTGTCAAACAAATAAGATATATAGAGTGATCTTACTTGTTACTTGGATAAAGAGGGCGAACTGTAGCTCGAAGTTTGTGCATAAGGACCCTCATTCTCAGCACAGAGCTTGTAAGGCAGGCTGCCCTGAAGTCATGCAGCTCAGTAACACAAAGTGGTGTTGTGTCTTCTTTGGGCCAAGCAGAGTTTTCTTTTTAGTAGCAGTTCTCCACCAGAGTAGACAAAAGCTCACAATGAAAGCAGGTACACCAAGTGGCAACGTCTTTCATGCGATTGGATTCAGGCTCAGACTCTGGCGATTGATCCTCATTACTTTTATCCGATTCCACATTGTATTCACTTTTTTCTCTTTCAAGGATCTCCTCTTCTGAGTATTCGGTTCGTACATGTAGGGCTCAATTGTTGCCCTAGTTCCTGAATAGTGAAGAAGAACAGAATCAATAGAGAATGTAAAAATTCCCATGGACACATTTTTTAAATATGGTTTGGAAAAGACCTCTGTATAGAATATAAGAAATGAAAAGCGACTACTTGGTTAATTAATTTTAGGCCGTCTAAGTACCTGTTCTCAGTGTGTCGTCCTTGGCAGAGAGCTGAACAGAGTAGAAACAAGTCATGGGGGCTCGAAATTAATTACACTGACACAAATCAAGATGTGTGGTCAGAAAGGGTCTGTTTATATTTGTTGAGGAACGAGGCGTCGTGCCATTTCCATGAAAACATGTCAATAGATTGCGCACAGAGGATGTTGACATGAGACATGCATTGGCTTGTTGTTAAATGGGGCGTCAGTATCTAGTGATTTCAGCGTTGTGGGTGGGTGACCCGAATCAGTGCCGCACGGGCACTTGAATTTAGGGCAACAGATCAACAGAAAGAATAGCACAAGATGGCGGTACCCGAGTCGTTGTTTTTGCATGTGTTAAAGTGAGAAGGAAAATCCAAGATAAATGCTACAAGGAAAAGGTAAGCGACGGAAGAAGACATAACAAGCTTTCTCGCCAAGGGGCCACTATTTTAAGTTGTTTCGAGCGCCTTCACAACAGTTGGAATTTTGAGCGGGTCAAGGTGTACTTTCAATGACCGGTACACCGGGGATCCGCTCTTTTGACTCGGTTTCAACTTCCAAGTATGTGGAAGTTCGATCAGATCAAGTCCATGGGATTCGATCGGGCTACCATCTATCCTACTCGTGAGTGGGCCCTGGCAGATTTCTCACTCCTGGTTATGGGACTCTAATCAGTGGAACTGTTCTCTTTCATCTTCTTCCATCGCCAGACGCAAACCTTAGAGGAAGAAGGTTAGGGCAAACACCAGTCTCTTATCTTCCCCTCCCTTCTGAGCCACCACTCATTAGCACTCAACGTTCTAAATTTCTTAAACTCCGCCTCTTAAGTGTTTTGTTCTGAGGCGCCTTAGTTTTGGGCATGTGATTGTTAGATGTTTTAAAGTTACTTCATTTTCATGATAGAATCGACAGATGGAGCCTGGGATGTCTTCCTTTTTCGTTCTTCGACTCAGTATTTCCTTTGTAGGAAAAAGATTTAGGGCCTCATCACGAGTTGGGCTGTAGCCCTTAAATGCGGCGGTAACTGTATTACCGCCGCATTTAAGGGCTGGCCCTATCATGAGTTGGGCGCTAAATCGGCTGTTTTACCTCCAGCTTTTTTCTGGAGGTGAAAATCCCTGTTTTCGGCAGTATTACAGCCGGCTGTATTAGCCCGCAGAATTAGCACTGAAAATTCCCCATTGGATCCAATGGACACAATCAGGAATGGGGATTTACCGTTAAGGCCCAGCCCGTGATCCGGTGGTAATACCACCGGAACAGTCGGTGGTAGGGCTATTACAGTCAGCAGTATTACAGCCGGGAATACAACCCAACTCGTGATGAGGCCCTTAGTCTAAATTTTAGAAAGAGTTTCCTCCGGAGGTTACATGGGAAGGTCTCCAGGTATCTTGGTAGCTTGTTTAGAGCCTTTGTCTCCAAGATGTAATCCATCATACAGGCGTGACTTCGTCTTTTTTCGCCTGTTTCTATCGAGTCAAGCTCGAGGAGCTTTTTTTTTTTTACAGATGCTGGATTAGTTACCAGTAAATCTTTACTGGAGTTAAGTTGCTTTAGAATCTTTAAGGATTTTATTAGCCAATTTTCAAAGACACCGTCTGAGTTGTTAAGTTAGGGGTTTTAGAATTTTGAACTGAGGGAGGACGTCATTTCCTATTATTTTTCTTTATAAAGCCAATGTGTTCCCTATTACCCTCGCGTTGATTGAGGTTAGGCCAAACTCGTAATGTGTACAAGCGGTCGGAGTGCTTTGTGGAAGCTGTAGAATGCGTTTCCAAAAAAGGCTTTCGCACTATGACCATAACTCAAACGGACAACCCAGCATTGTTCGGCGGCATGCGTCAGGACAGGGATCACTTTCAGCTTATAGAATTCTACAGTCGATTTCAAGGAAAACTTCCAGAACTTTTTGTTCAGTGCTGCACTTTGATCTGCAAGAGCTTTGCACTTGGCTTTGATTTTTTTGGTCATAGGTTCGTTGTGGATGTTGGAATTTATCAGTACTCATAAATGGGTAGCTTGGGTTACAACGTTCAAGGGTTCTTTTCCTAGTTCCCACTTTAAAACCTTCTTTGTGTTTTTCTTTTGCCCTGTTAGGTTCTTCAGTTGCATCATGATCCGACCAGCCTTTTCTCTCAACGTTCATGAGTCCTATATACTGTTGCAGTTCCTGGGGTATCAGAAGGAAGTACAATGTGGGGGTGAACATAATGTGTAGCTCCCAGGCTGCCCATGTCTGATGCTCCACACATTCCCCCCAAAATGGTCCCTCAGCAAACCAGCGAACTTCACGCTATCCTTACTTTGTGCCTTATGGGAATCCCCCTTACCAGACCTCCAATCCATGTTGGGGGTCAATAATCATGTTAAAGCCACCTCCTAATATCATGAGCCACTGGCCCCAGTGTTCCAAAATATTAAGGGCTGAGCTTAAAAAACTAATTTGGCTCCCGTTGGGGGCATAGTGAGACGCCAATGTTACCTGTATGTCTCCCAAGAAACTCTTTACCATTCCAGCCTTCCATCTAGTCCTTGACGCTGTTTTCTTCACCTATATGGTTTTTGCCAAAAAACAATAACAACTCAACTCTTTTGCTTCTTGGTGTGGGAAGCCCAAAACATATGTCCCATTCCCCTACCGCTGAGCCTCCTCTCTTCTCCCTGCTTTAAATGGGTCTCCTGTATAAAAGGAATTGAGAGGCGTAGTTTGCAAAATGTGCCGCTTAATGGAGATCTTTTGTGAGGTGAATTAAGCCCTTTACATTAAGGGTAGCCACTTTAATCTCATCCATATTCCTCAGAGAGGATCACCACTTGTAACATATACATACATCCACATTATGCCCCAAGATTCACCCAAACCAGTATGCGTGCAATAAGAACAATGCCTCAGCCACCCCTATAGACCCCGTTCCCCGGTCAGCACCAGTGCCCCAAACATATCCAATAGTCTAAACCACAATACTAACAAGGTGCTTGACCCAACATAACGGAGACACCCAGCAATCACTGGGCCCTCTAGGATAACAATCTCCCTCATCCACCAGCATCATCGCTTCTCAGAAAGAATAACACTTATTCCCAATTGTTCCATCACTCCATATCATAAATACGTGCTGTCCGGCCTCAGCCCGGGTTCTTTGTCTGTGAATGAGTCATCTTCCTGAACTTTCTAGCACCCCTCACTTTCCCCTCGACCCTCTGGTTGTGCAAATCCGTTCTTAAATCATTCCCTGATCTGCTGCTGTTCATCTTGTGTCTGTGGGTTCCTTTTTTCTTGCAGTTCCCGAAGGAGTTGGTCTGCTTGTTTCACCTTGTATTGTTCTCCTTGGACCGGATTGCTGCCCACGCAACGACCCAGGAGCTATGCCAGGCCTACTCATCATGAGTATTTCAGGCAATCCGTTCCCTCATTGCTCCGCAACCAGGTCCGTAGGTAGGACTTTAGAAATCCTTGGATCCTGAGGTAGTCTCAGGCCCTCGCCACTTCACCTACCTACTTCACCCATGTGCTGCTGAGGCCCTTCCAGACTGCTATGGGGCATTGATATGGGTTGCCACCATTCGATCCTTCTCGATAAGCCATGTCACTGCTGTCAATGCCGTTCCCCGATGCCAGGCAGCTGCAGCATCTGCCACCTCTCAGTCTCTGGCAGCCCTTCCGCAGACTGCACTTTCATCTGGTCCACAGCTTCCCAAGACGAACGTGGCAGCCCTCTGGTGCTTCCCCTGTGGCAGGCCTATGAGGAAAAGGGGACCAACCCCATGATCCGAAGGTGGCGTAGGTCAAGGGAACACAGAGGTCATCCCCTACAGGGATTGGGGGTTCAGTGGAGCGATGGAGCGCCAATATAAGTGAGTGGGAGGGAGCTGCCCATGCAGCCGTTCCTGTTTGCGCCCCCTAGGGTGCCCCCTAGAGGTTTCCAATGATGTTGTTTGGATGTTGTGATAGTGTGTTTTGTGCTGCCTTCATGTTTGAGATTTATGTGACAATTTGTTTACTTACAATTCACTTTTGTGGCATAATATTTTGTATTATTTTATGAATTTTGATTGTCAATAACCTCATAACTCTAACACTGAAAAGTTCTATGTTATTTTACAATATATTTGTTGTGATTATTCTTTAATCCTTTATTCAGTTGCTGGAGTACATTCAAAGGTTGACCTTTGCATTGCATATATCCCACAAAACAATTGTATGTTTACATTCTACACATTCTAAACTGTCTTGCGTTTGAGGGTTTTGTTTTGCTACTCCTTTTAAATTTTGCCTGTTTGCTCCAGGTGCTCTGCTTTTTGGTATTCCTGACCCTTCACCACCTCTTGACTGTCTCTGCTAATCATTTTCTGGTTGGTTTGACTGTCTCTGCTAATCATTTTCTGGTTGGTTCTTCTGGTCATTTTCCCTAGCCTGTGCTGTCCTTGCAATCTTCTTCTGTACTTTCCACCCTAGTTGCCGGCCCATGAACTTAGACTGTTCTCTGGCTCTGTGTTCTTTGCCCTGCACCAGCTCCTGTGTGGACCCTTTTCTTTATGACCTTTGTGGGCCAGACAATCAGACTGCATAGAAACGTGTTGCCCTTTATCCAACCATCTAGCCTCGACCTTCTTTTGTGCTGATATCATCTGCATGCTGTTGGCTTGCCCCAGACTTGCTCACGGGCTTATTGGTGTAGTCGGAAAATGTAGGTCTCTTTTGCCTTCCACATTTCTGGATTAAGAGCCCTGCCCGCCTGTACCTAGTGGGCAAGTATTATTTTTAGCTTGTTTCAATATACATATAATTTATAGCCCATACACCTTTTCTGACCTTTTTTTCAGCACAGCGTTGTAGCATGGCTCCTTGTTTTCCTCTACAATTATTTTGTATCCAACTGCCTCCTTTTTCTGCATTTTTGATGCATGCAAGCGGCGGCTCCTGCCGGCTACCATTGTGACATTCAGCTGGTCCATGACATCCGATTTTCAAAATTGATCCTTTGATCTGGGCAGCAGTAGTGGGGAAAGTTAAAAGTATAGTATTTTAGTGAGTCATCTGAGATTTTGGGTCTTGGACACTGGGCAGCGCCTCCCACTACACTGCGTTTTATGCCTTCAACCTGACTGCGAAAAATTGTATTCTGCTTCACAGAAGTACACGGAGTACATGGATGAGTAGGGATAAAATGGCCAACACAGCCCTCACACTTCTACAAACCAAAAGACAATGCAATCATAAGGGTAAAACAGGGACAGTTAGAGATATACCTCCTTCACCTTTTGTGGTAATGTGGGCCGAGGGAATGCTATTCTCTCAAGAGGGATTTGAAGGGGAACCCCTAGTGATCCAAACAACACAGTATCACATTCTGAAATAGAAAGGGGAATGTCCAATCAAGGTCCTATAAAATTATAGATATTTTTATCAAACACACTATCTACATGTAGACCGAAAAGAAAATACGGTACACAGTCCCACCCCGAAGAAAGAACAGAGAAGATGCAACAGACTGTTGAAAGTAGCACTCTGAGCATAGTTCCATCAGTGGTAGGTTTTCATTAGTCACACAAAGGATATTGGATAAAAACAGGAGCGATTGTGACCTAACCAGGCTCTAGGGTCCAAGTAGACCGAGGGGGCAGTTCAGAGTCACCAGTACCTGGATTCAGTTCTCGATGGGCTCACACAATGTAGATGTGTGCTGATCGTGCTCAGTTCGGTCATGTAGGATCGTGGATGTCCCTGCAGCAAGCGGTCACCCAGTAGGTTGAATGCAGGTGCTCTGTGCAGTAGAAAGCCGGCTCTCAAAGATGCAGGTCGAGGCAGTTCCAGGAATGCTTTGGATTTGGCCAGGCCAAGTCAGGAGGTGACGTTCCAGCGGTTCGAGTCAGTGGGCGACGGTCGTCGAAATGGTTATCTAGGGTGCATCAATGTGCAATCAGTGAGGTCTCAGTTCTAGGGCTATCTGGGTCGAGCCGTGGTTGTAACCCCCAGTTAGAGTCGGTGTGTGACTCTGCAGGATTCGGTTTGGGTTTCCATGTTGAGCAGTCACTTTGGGCTCATCAGGTGACGAGATTTAGCTAGGACAAAATGTAGTGTCGAGCTAGTCGAAAGTGCCAGCAATGTTCGATGTGGTGGAGGAGTGCAGAAACCAGCGCCGGCAACTTCCCTCTTCTATTGTTCCAAGTCCGGTGAACAGGGAGCGACCAGTTTGGTGCAGTAGAACAGGAAGCTTCGGCTGGTCTGATCCTCCGGTTGCTGTGAGACCCACTCAAGGGGACTTGAGGATAGGATGGTTCCCCATTCAGGGTTGGCTCTACCAGCTCAGGATATTTTGGTGCCTAGTGGTAGGTCCTGATCCACAGCAGAGGTTACTCCTGATGTGCCCTGGAAGTGTAAAAGACGCATCTTCCTTCTGTCTTGGATGTTTCCATCACCTCAGGAAGTGCAACTTTTCCAAAGGAAGTCCAGTGGAATCTTTAGAACAAATCTGCGGCCTTAAAGGATCAGAGAGGAACTGAGCAAATCTGCTGGAGGGGTGGGAAACCCCTTCTTTTAAAGGCCAAAGTCCTGCGGGATTGGACTAAATCTAGTCCGCTTCAGGGGTCAAATCCCGGCTCTTGGTTCGAGTAGACTTTACCCATCTGATGTCTCACGCTCCAGAGGAAATGGAGGGGACAGGAAAGAGAGAGAGGGACAATCAAAATTAAGATGGTGGAAGTCTTCTGCTATCAACCAGAGCCCTCCTGCCTATAATAATCCTGCACCCTTCCCTTCTCACTGAGGACAAAAGACCTTTGAGATGCAGCACCCTGGTGTGAGGCTTCTCCTTTTGAATAGGTATGCTCCCTTGATACCCAGGCCCAGGACAGCTGTCTGCGCTGAGACTGTCTTGAGCGGACGGTGTTACCTGCCCTTGCAAAGATATCAAAGAGGAGGCCCTCCCTCCAGGTTCCTGCCCTGCCATTTGGCAGGGTACACCTGTCTGATCAGAATACACATCACCTTCCACAGCAGCGCTGACTCGCAGAAGCTTACGCATGCAACATCATTTGGAAAGTGGCGGCCGGGATCATAAAACCATGCAGTATGTCTAAACTCATGCATAGCTTTATTTTAGAGATTATGTACATACAAATTGGTTTACAAAAGACCGCTGATACAATTATTTTGCCCAAATAGTGAAATGAATTCAATTGATTTCTTTGTTCATTATCTTTCGATATCTCAGTTGTATTACCGCCTTTGCAGTTAAAGTAAACAGTCAGGCAAAAAGGAAAAAGGAAATAGAAAAAATCTTAACATTGTTTATTCCATGGTGACAAAGAGTATAAGAAAAACTTTAATTGAAAACTATGATACTATAATACAAATAATTTCTGAAGTAATCAGTTTCTGATAAAGAATCAAAGGGAAAATGGTCTAAAATAAGTTATTCTTGTTTAGGAAAAAAAGATTTTTGTTAAAGCAGATTAAATAAGCAAAAACATACATGTTTGGACAACACCAGACAATAGAACAAAAGCAATTTGTAATATAGATTCAGTTATTAGTATGTAATCAAGGTATCACTGAATAGATTGCTAGAATAGGTTTGCTGTAATCAAGGTATCACTAGATAGATTACTAGAACAGGTTTGCCTACGTAGAAGACAACAATTCGTAATTGGCTTCAGGGTCACAAATGCTATATTTCAGTTCGTGAAAAACTCAATTCGTTTATCTTTTCTGTTGACCTCTGTTATGTTTTGGCGAGACCACCTGTGGGGCCTCGATTGCAAAAATACGCCTTCCTCGGGCAGATTTTAAAAAAAAAAAAAGTGACAATCCCTGTGAGGGAGGCAAACACATAGAAAGAAAAATAATGTTTTTTTAGAAAAAAGTTGTGTGCTGCCTGTACTTAACTGCAAAGGTTAGCGTTCTACATTTAATGTGAATATAGGCGTTGATTACTTGTTTACAAAACCCCTGAAAAAGAAGAGAATCTTACCACATTAGTTGGTGAAGAAAAAGCAGGAGCAGTTTGTCCCAGGGCAGAGAACCGTCGTTACTGGAATGTGTGGTCCAGCATTCTCAATGTTCATTGCCCGTATTTATTCTAAGGGAGTCGATTCGAGAGCTTTACTTTCATCTTGTTCTTCCGAATTCAGAAAGTAATAATAAATAGCAGAGACACTCGTTAAAATAAACACTTGGGTTGTCTATATTTCTGAGGGTTATAATTGGTGAAAATAAAAATAAAGAACAGGAAATAGTTTTTGTTTTACCGTTTAGTTCCCAATAGCAGGATTGCATCTGTGTTTGTTCATCCTGAAGTTTGGTTTGGATTGCCTTAGAATTGCTAGTTTGGCATTGATTGGTTTACCAAAATCCAAATCGGTTTGATGGCAAGTATATATCAGGAAAGGGATCCTGAAAAGTAAAAGAGGAAACTTGCTTAGGAATCAGTCTTGTGTAGCCGTGCTGCTTAAGAGTGAGCAGATACGAACTTGCATCGATGACGGGGGCATACACAGTGGGGCCAGTAGTTCAAAACCCGATGTGAATATGCATGCATTATTTAACCAATTTCAAAACGTTCTTTTTTTTATCATTCTAACACTGTATTCTTGGCTCAAAAGAATACTCCTCATTGAAGCGAGAGAGAGAACGCCAGTTGTCTAAGTGGTGGGCTCCGGACAGTTATTAAATAATCTGTCTGATTGTGACGTTGTGATAATACAATGACCAATGCTTACCTTGCCGTGAGTGTTTCACGGTACCTCAGGGCGTGCAGCAAACAGTCTGCTTACACCCTGAGATAGACGGAACGTCTAAGAAAGCTACTTCCTGGAAGGTCGTAACCTGCTTGCAATTGGATAAACACTACCTGTTGGGGGTGTGTGTTTGCCGCTGATTGGGTGTTCATCCTACTTCCTGGAATTGCGTAACAGTGTAACCTAGGTTACATGAAAACACTCTTCCTTTGTTTCTGTGATACCCGCCGTGTTTGAAACAGAAAATTAATATGTTTCATTCATTCCGAGGGTATTTAGAAAAAAAGAGAATAATCAATCTTTTACTTCAGTGCGGGGGAGTTTAAACAGAATGTCTGTTTAGCAGTGTGTAATAATAGCCATCCTTTATTTTTTTAAAAAAATATTTTATTGATTTTATATTTTAGAAAAACAAACAACACACAACACAATACAACTGTTAATTATTTACAGAAACCACAAAAGAAAATACGAGAAAGGAAAAAGAAAAAAAAGAAAAAAAAGAAAAAACTCCCCCCACCCCCCATCAAGCCAGAGCCGGCTCCCTTGTATCCTCAGTCGGGGCACCGTCAGGAGAAACATTGTCCGTAGGCACATCTTCAGAATTCTCAGAATCGTCCAAGCCCTGTTGTGGGTTGGTCATAGAGGCCACTAATTGTCGCCAGGCCAGCAAGGGCCCTATCTCCTCCTCGCCCCCTCTAGTGACCGCTTCAAACCAAACCACGGATTCAGCCTCCGCCCACCTCATAAGGTCCGCCCACCATAGTTCCACCCTCGGCCTGCTAGCCGATTTCCAGTTCATGGCAATCCTGCGTTTGGCCAGAACATATGCCAGGTCCCTCAGCTTGCTCAGGTGCCTAAAGTGTCTGGGCCTGGGGAAGATCCCAAGCATACATGACCAGGCAGATCCCACGTCCAACACCACTCCCCCACTTGCGAGCTTCATCTTGACCTCCTCCCAAAATCTATACACTTCCGGGCAGGCCCAAAACATATGTAGCAACCCAGCTTCCACCTCCCCACACCTGGGGCATTTTTGAGTGATCGAGCCTCCGAACCGTGCGATCTTCTGGGGAGTCAGGTAGGCCCTGTGAGTAATGTAGAACTGGAGTTGTTGGAGCCGTGCATTTCGGGACACCTTTTTATGATATCCCAGGACCCTCTTCCACTGACCCTCTGTCATGAGTTCACCCATCTCCTCCTCCCATTCATGCCTCAGTTGGGGCAACTCTTTCCCAGCCTTCGTTCTGAGGAGTTCGTATATTTGTGATATTTCATGCCCACCCTCTGAGACATCATACATAGTTTCAAGGGTGGCATCAGGATCATCTGCCAGTGCCGTCTCCGGCCATCTCTTTCTTACTCGTTTTACTAGCCTGGCATGGGTGATGTACTGGCCTCTGTGCACCCCCGTCTCATCCTGCAACTTTTGAAAGTCCAGCGCCTCCCCCTCTCTCCATATGTCCCCAAGCGTGGCCAGGCCCACCGGCTCCCAATGCCTACGGACAGAGTGAAACAGTTGGGTGTCGTTTTCGCACAGGGCCACCAGCGGGACCTGCCAAGATAGTGGTTCTGACTCCCCCATCAATTTCCATGTTCTGTGCCAGACCTCCCATCCCAACCTCAACAGCCACCCTCTTCCCGTCAGTTTATTCCTTTGTAGCCACACCACCTCTCTCAGGAAATATGGGGCCGCATCCTCACGCAGCAACCTAGATTCCGCCGAATCTTCATCAGACAACCACCTGGCCACATACAACAGTTGTCCCGCCAGATAATATAGTTCGAAGTTGGGCAAGCCTATACCCCCCTTCTCGTACGGGTTCTGGAGCTTCCACAGGGCCACCCTATTCCTGGAGTTACCCCACACGAAGCCCCTACACATACTATGAAGTCGTACAAATAGGCTTTTAGGGATCAAATACGGGACGTTCACGAAGAAATGCAGGAGTCTGGGAAGGACCACCATTTTCAGCAAAGCCGCCCTCCCCATCATGGACAGGGGCAATCTGGACCACAATGTCATGCTGTTCTTGACCCCCTCTATGGCTTTCTCTGTGTTATGCTTGTGCACTGCCTCAGTCCGGTGGTAAATATTTACCCCCAGGTACCTAAACGTGTCGGTCCGCCATGGTATTGGCAACACAGGCAGCCTCTCCAACGGGACGTCCCAGTACCCGCCCAAAGGGAACAGGCTAGACTTCCTGGGGTTCACTGATATGCCCGAGAGGACAGCGTAATGATCCAGTACTTCCAGTACGTACTGCAGGTTCTCCTCCGGGTAGCGGAGGTACAACAGCATATCGTCCGCATAGAGAGATGTTAAGTGGCTGCTGCTGGCAGTGTTAATGCCCACCTCTCCGTATTGTTGCCGCAGGCATATCGCCAGCGGTTCCAGCGCAAGTATATATAACATGGGTGACCAAGGGCATCCCTGCCTGGTCCCCCTGCTAAGCTGCCAGGCATCCGAGACTGTGCCCCCAGTCTTGACCCTAGCCGCCAGGCTGCTATATAACAACTGGACCCATCTGATATAACCAGCGCCCACGCCGTATCCCTGCAGGGCCGCTTTCAGCCAAGGCCATCTCACTGAATCAAAGGCCTTGACCGCATCCAGCGACACTACCGCCATCTCGCCCGTGTCATCCTTAGTATGGTCGATAACATGGTGCAGCCTCCTATGGTTATCACTGATATTCCTGCCTGGGACATATCCCGTTTGATCCGGGTGGATCAGCTTGCCAATCACCTTCTTCAACCTGTTGGCCAGCACCGCCGTGAGTATTTTGCTGTCCTGGTTTAGCAAGGACAGAGGTCTATAAGATCCACACTCAACAGCCGGCTTGCCTGGTTTCAGTAATGGGACAATCATGGCCTCACAGAGGGACAACGGGAGTTCTCCCTGTTCGTATGCCTCGTTAAACAAGGCCAGCAGTGGCTGCAGCAGCTCCTGCACGTACACCTTGTAAAACTCACCAGGCAGGCCATCCGCCCCAGGTGCCTTACACGTGGGGAGGCCCCGGATCACCACCTCCAGCTCATCAGAAGTGATAGGGGCGTCCAGTTCCTCCCGCTCCAGGTCGTCTAGGGTGGGCAGACCAATGTCTTCCAGTGTGTTCAGGATGTCCTGGCTCCTGTCCTCCCCAGTGTCCTCATACAAACGTTTGTAGAACCTGAGGAATTCCTCGTTCACCCCATCCTGAGTGTTGCGAAGACCACCGTCCTCACCACGGATCTCATGAATAACCACTCGGGGGGACTCACTCTTGTACAGCCAGGCCAACAGTCTGCCTGGCTTGTCGCCCCCCGCGTGCAGCCGCTCAGTGTATTTCCTATGGTTCAGTCTACATAGTCGGTCCCAAAGAGCGCTGCACGCCACCTGAAGGTCTCTCATCCTAGTCTTGTCTACCTGAGTGGCATTCTCAAGACGAGCCAGGCTCTCCAGTTCCCTTTCGGTGTCCTGAAGCTCCCTCTCGATACCCCCTTGAAGTCCCTTGGATTTAGAGATCGCCACTCCGCGCACCACTACCTTAAAGGCCTCCCACAGAGTTCCCGTAGAACGCACACTACCCGTGTTTATCTCAAAATATTCCCCGATGGCAACCCTCAGGTCTTCCCGGAAACCCTCATCCTGCAGTGCCTCCGACCGGAGTCTCCATGTGGGGACCCGAGGCCTAGGGGGTTGGTGTCGCCACTCTACCACCAGGGGCGAATGGTCCGACAATACTCGAGCTTTGTATTCCGCCTCCACTATTTCGCCCGCTATCTCGGCAGTTCCAAACACATAATCCAATCTCGTATATGAGTCGTATGGCGCCGCATAATGCGAATACTGCCTCTCCGTGGGGTGGAGTCTCCTCCACACATCCACCAGTCCCAAGTCTCCTAGCAATGTCCCGAGCGCCTTGGCCGCCGGCGACATTTTCCCTTTGGTGTCTGCGGACCGGTCGATTTTGGGATCTAAGACACAATTGAAGTCCCCACCCCACACCATCGCGCCCCCTACCAAGGGGCCAGGTTTGCCATAGAGGGATCTAAAGTAGGCTGCAGTATCATGATTGGGGGCATACAGGTTGAGGATGTGTACTTCCCTGTTCTCCAGGAGTCCTGTTATCGCCACCATTCTACCCTCCGGGTCCACTATCGAGTCGAGCACCCGGAACGGCACATGCGGCGCCACCCAGGTGATGACCCCTCTAGCATACGCTGAGTACGTGGCACCCACTACCTTGCCCTTCCACTTACTCATAACCACCTCCAATTTCTCCCTGGTGAGGTGGGTCTCTTGTAGCAGGGCTATGTCTATCCGCATCCTCTTCAGGTATAGCATGACTTTGTTTCGCTTAAGGTAACTATTGAGGCCTCGGACATTCCAGGTAACTATGCGAAGACTATCCGATGCCATCGGTTTGGTCTGTATTCAGCCCCGCCCTCCCCACAATACCCCCTTGGTCTAACACTCCGCCGGCTCTTCCGCCCTTGATCCCAACAACCCCTCCCATCCCAACAAAAGCCCAGCTCCATCCCTGGATCTCAGGCCCACCCGCGTCTGGTCTTATCCCGTTTACAAGGAATAGGACCCCGCGGGGCGTCGCCGATCTAACAGCGACCTAACTAACTAGATATATTACTGTTGGGGACAAAGGAAGCCTCTTGGAGCTCCCAATCAAGTGACCACGGGTAGGCACGCCCAATGGGCCAGCCAGTCAGTACCACATCATACGCATCACATACCGTACAAATGACTATATTCAAGTCCCAATGTCTCGGCCCCGTTGCCCCAGGCGGCCCAGCCATAAGCTACTTATCTTCCGTAGTCTCTGCCTGGATGCCTGATTCTTGAGGACTGCCCAGCGCGTCTAGCCAGTCCATCACCTCAGTTGGTGTTTCGAAAAACAGGGATCTGCTTCTGTAGAAAACTTTCAATTTGGCCGGGTAGAGTAGCATGTAGCGATGGTGTCAGATCCTCACTCCTCTTGACAGGCGCAGAGGCAGCACAAACTCCTCCCTCCCCATTGGGTCTTGGCACCTGGGAAACGAAAACCACAGGCCACCGCAACCCTCTGGGGAAAGAGGGTTAGGGTTCGTTCAATGGATGGGTAGAGGGAGTTCAGGATCACCGGAAAGAGGTTTAGGGAATCACAATGGATGGGTAAGGGGGATTAGGGGAAACATGCTCCTCGGCTCCGGTTCTTCTCTTGCTGATGGTTGTTGGCGTGCTCACACACACTTTCTCACTACCATCCACTCTCACAGAAATTCTCCTTGGAGGCCTTTGTACTGGAGCCTCTAACCAACTTATCCCTAGATCAGTATTCTCTAGGGCTGCCTTGGTTTCACACTGCCTTTTCCAACAAAAGCTCCGCCCTCATTACTTCATGAAGGCAAACCCTCCCAACATCACTTCTTGTTATGGTAACTCCCCACCAATATGCAGATACATGTTCCCACCTTACCCTGTGCAATAGTAACAACCAATTACCCTGTGCAATAGTAACAACAAACAACAACATGCACACGAGGTGCTGAGACACTTAGCTCTGTGTTCTGTGGAGTTCTAGGTCCTTCGGCCTTTTCATGTTGATGGGCGTGATATGTCTCACCAGACCGTTCAAACAATAAGCTGAAAATAGCCAAAACAAAGTCAGTGCACGTGCGTGCGAAATGGCCGTTCCAAAAGAGCGTTCCCTAACGGGTTAAAGATTAGTTAAGGGTGCGGTTGCTTCACCGCCAAGCTAACTCAAATTCCGGGTTAGTATCATGCTCTGCATGCAAATGTTTAACTCGGCTTTTCGTGCTGCCGACAATGTCTACCGAAGTATTCCTCAGCGCGTAACACGTTTCCCTCTCACGGGATAAATCAGCTGACTATGAACATAAGATGTGTACTTATCTTTACATGTACGCGGGGCCGGGGGTTGAGGCTGGCGGGCGGTGCCCCGCGTAGGCGTGCCTGCAGGAGCTCGAGGCGAACACGTCCTCTCTGGCCGATGGTCAGGATTACGAGCGCTCCTCCCAGGGCGCGGCTCGCGCATGCGCAGTAGCGCGCGTGTGGTCCTTTTCCTCCCAGCAGGCCCGTGAAGCGCATGGCCTGCTGGGCAATGTAGTCTCTCGGCGGTTCTCCTTCCCTGGGCCTTCGTTCTGCAAAATGGAAGGAGAACACGCCTGGACAAGGTGGTTGGACTCCCAAGAGCCCTCTTAACTCCCCCCAAAACCCCCAGAACACTGCCAATTGCCCCAGCCCTGACAGTACTCCCCCTCCCTCCAGCAGGTCCTGGTTTAGTGGGGTGTAACACATGAAATTGGCGGAGGAGCCGAGGAGCATGAATATTACAAGCGGGCTCCCATGAGCGGTCTTCCGGGCCATACCCCTTCCAGTCCACCAAATACCAAAGTGATCCCTGTTTACGGCGTGAGTCTAGGATGCGGTGGACTTCATATTCTGGAACGCCATCTCTCAAGACCGGAGGAGGTTTCTTGGATGTTATAGAAGCTGGGGCTGGTTTGAGTAATGAGATGTGAAACACCGGGTGTATTTTCATGGATGGGGGTAAGATTAACTTCGCTGCCACAGGGCCAACCAGAGCTTTAATCGGAAATGGGCCAACGAAACGAGGGCTAAATTTGCGGGAGCCCTGCAGATGAAGATTGCGTGTCGAAAGCCACACTTGATCCCCCACCTGGTATGGTGGACTTGGTCTCCTTTTCTTGTCAGCATGGTGTTTGTAAGTGGCTTTAGCGAGATTTAGGCTGTGTTGCGCAGCTTGCCAGATGCTTTCCAAATGTTTCTGTCTCTCCCTGACTGCCGGAACTTCAGGCACTGGTTCATGTGGCACAGGCTGAAATCGTGGGTGGTAGCCATAAGCACAATAAAATGGAGTGACCTTAGTTGATGCATGTACGGCGTTGTTGTAAGCCAGTTCGGCCAACCAAATCACTTCTGCCCATTCGTGTTCTTTTCCTTGAGTTAGACAACGCAAATATTGTTCCAATGTCTGATTAAGTCTCTCGGTTTGGCCATCTGTTGCTGGATGGTAACTGGTGGACAACCGAATCTCAATCCCTGCTGTTCTGCAAAAAGCCTGCCAGAATCGCGAAGTAAACTGAGGTCCACGATCTGAGACTATCCCATACGGTATACCATGAAGCCGTACCACGTTTTGTAAAAACAAGTTTGCTAACATACTGGCTGTTGGTGTGCCTTTGCACGGTATGAAATGAGCCATTTTGGTTAAGTAGTCCACAACAACCAGTATAGCTGAAAACCCCCGACTTGGTGGCAATTCGACAATTAAGTCCAACGATACCGTGTGCCATGGTGCCGAAGGAGTTGGAAGGGGTTGCAACAGACCTGCAGGTTTTCTGTGCTCAGTTTTGTTTCTCAAACAGGTTTCACATCTTGATATATATTGCTTCACGTCTTTTTGTACACTAGGCCACCAGAAATGACGCATGATTAGCTCCTTGGTTTTCAGTGTTCCAGGATGACCCACGAAAGGGGAATCGTGGCACCACCTGATGGCTTGTTGTCGAAGCGGTGTAGTAGGTAAGTATAGTGCTGATCTGAAAAAGGGCAACCCCTCCTTGATGGTTTGCTCTTGACTTTTGCTAGCCCATTGCACCAGATCTTGCGCAGACATGGCTTTTCGGATTTTTTCAAATATGGCATCTACCACCACACTTCCGATTATTCGTGCTGGGTCCACAATTGGTTTGGGTTCGTCCATGGTCTTTGATAAAGCCGAATTTGCCTCCGGATACCTAGAGAGTATGTCTGCCTTTCGATTTTCCACTCCAGGTCGATATGTGACGACAAAGTCGTATTCTGAGAACTGCATGGCCCACCTGAGTTGTCTCGGACTGAGTGCCCTGGCGGATTTCAAGAATTGTAAGTTACGATGGTCGGTATAGATGGTAATAGGATGATGGGCTCCCATGAGGTAATGACGCCACTCATCGAAGGCCACCTTAATAGCCAACAATTCCTTGTCTGCTATAACATAGTTTTGTTCTGCCGATAACAATGTTCGCGAGTAGTAAGCGACCGGGTGTAATTGCCCATTGTTGTCCCGCTGCGACAAAATAGCACCCACCGCATAACTAGACGCATCGGTTTCTATGATGTAAGGCTTAGAAGGGTCCGGATGCTGCAGCACAGGAGCTGTCACGAACGCTTCTTTTAAAGTTCGAAAACTAGCTTCAGCCTTTTCGTTCCACTGAAAAGGGACTCCTTTTCGTAGTAGTTGAGTAATGGGTTGTACCTTTTTGGCAAAACCGTCAATAAACCGGCGGTAGAAATTGGCAAATCCCAACACTGTTTGAATGTCCTTCACTGAACTCGGAGAGGGCCAGTTGGCAATGGCCTGCACTTTCTTCTGATCCATTGTGATGCCTTGAGGTGACAAGATAAATCCTAGGAATTCAACTGTGGTTTGATGAAATTGGCACTTCTCAAGCTTGGCATACAACTTATGTTCCCGTAGCCTCTGTAAAACAGCCTTCACATGACCCTGATGTTCTGCAGCATCGCGAGAGTAGATTAAGATGTCATCGATGTATACGATGGCAAAGACATCTAGGTAACCCCGTAACACCTCATCTAAAAAGTGCTGGAATGCTGCTGGGGCATTACATAGCCCGAAAGGCATGACCTGATATTCGTACAGGCCAAACTTGGTCCGAAAGGCCGTTTTCCATTCGTCACCTTCTCTGACGCGTACCAGATGATACGCGCCTCGCAGATCTAACTTTGTGTATACGGTGGATCCTCGCACTTGGTCCAACAACACTGGGATTAAGGGCAACGGGTAACGATTCTTAATGGTAATGCGATTGATCGCTCTGTAATCGATGCACGTCCTCAGGTCTCCCGTTTTTTTTGGTATGAAGAACAAAGGGGAGGATACCGGGGACGTAGAATGTCGTATGAAGCCGTTTGCCAAATTGGTTTCGATGTATTCCTTCAGGTGTTCATTCTCGGCTTCAGTGAGTGCGTATATTCTGCTACAGGGTAGCACAGCGCCCGCTTCTAGGTCTATGCGACAGTCAAATGGTCTGTGTTGTGGTAAGGTCTCGGCGGCCACCTTACTGAAGACATCCCGATACTCCTCATACTCTTCAGGTAATACTACCTCTGTACTGCCTCCTATGAAGTGGGGACAACACTTCACCACACTACACTTAGCCTGGCAATGCATTGATGAGAATTGCAGCGTTCCTGCGGCCCAATCCACGGCTGGGTTGTGGAGTCTTAGCCAGGTTAGGCCCAAAATGAATCCGAATTGTGGTGCTGAAATCACATCAAACTCTATAATTTCTCGATGTCCCTTCCCACACTTTAACTGCATGGGCTGTGTATGCTGAGTGATCGGGCCTGAAACCAACGGTGATCCATCCACTGATTTCACTTGTTCTGGCTGTTCCTTAGTTACCAATGAAAGTCCTAAACTTTTAGCTACTTGATCGTCTACAAAATTACCAGTGGCCCCCGAGTCGACCATAAGCGACACTGGTATGTGCCTTCCTTGTACTTCCAGATGACCAGCCAGCATAATGTGAGCTGACGGAGTGTGGTGAACATTAGCTAGCATCTTTGGGGTGTCTTCAGATTCGCTCGCCCTCACCCCCCTCATGGACGAGCTGGGGCGTTTCCCGACTGGGTTCCTTTGGTGGATGGTTTATTGGTGCATTCCCGGACAAAGTGGCCCGACTTTCCGCAATAAAGACATAACTTTTCTCTCCTTCTTCTCTCTTTCTCCTCTTTAGTTAAGGGGCCTCGTATGGTTCCAATCTGCATCGGTTCCTCGGTTCCCTTCTCAAATGACTTGGTGTTTTTCTGTTGATCCAGCCGAACCATAGGCCTATTGTCCCATTTACGACGGTCTAGGCGACGTTCACTTTGTCTCTGATCTAATCGTAACGCCAGATCGATCATGGTGGAACAGTCTTCTGGTTGGGGGTCTACTTGCGCAATTAAATCTTTCAGGTCTTCCCTTAAACCCTGATAGAATAGGGCCATTCTCTTTTCCTGGGGCCAATCAGTTTCTACTGCCAATCGGTTGAAAGCTGTGACATACGAAACCAAATCTCTGCTTCCTTGCCTCAGTGTCAGCAATTCTCGATCCTTAATCAACGTTGCTGCCCTACGGTTAAATATCTTACCGAATTCATCCAAAAAAGTATCCCAGCTGTACAATAAAGCATCGTCCTTGCGAACCAGTGGTGTAGCCCAAGAAGCTGCATCCCCCGTGAGATAGGATATTACGAACGCTGTGCGGGCTTGTGCAGTTCTAAAAACTCCTGGTTTGGTCAAAAAGTGCAACTGACACTGCATGATAAACTGGTTAAAATTCTGTGGGTCCCCATGGTATCTTTCGGGTGCAGCAAGAGGTAGAGTTGGTTCCGTGGCTACCTGCACTTGCACTGGCACTGGCGGGGGTGGTCTGGGCAAGGGCGTTGCTTGGGCCTGAGTCTGGATAGTCAAGGTATGGACTTGACCTGCTAAGTTCTGATAATCCTGCCTGGTTGCTGCCAATTCAGCCTTGAGGTCCTGGAGAAGGGCCACTACGTCCGCCATGATTGTGCTGCCTAGGCGCTGAAAGAATACGTGGGCTCGTAATTCTGTCAGATCCTCACTCCTCTTGACAGGCGCAGAGGCAGCACAAACTCCTCCCTCCCCATTGGGTCTTGGCACCTGGGAAACGAAAACCACAGGCCACCGCAACCCTCTGGGGAAAGAGGGTTAGGGTTCGTTCAATGGATGGGTAGAGGGAGTTCAGGATCACCGGAAAGAGGTTTAGGGAATCACAATGGATGGGTAAGGGGGATTAGGGGAAACATGCTCCTCGGCTCCGGTTCTTCTCTTGCTGATGGTTGTTGGCGTGCTCACACACACTTTCTCACTACCATCCACTCTCACAGAAATTCTCCTTGGAGGCCTTTGTACTGGAGCCTCTAACCAACTTATCCCTAGATCAGTATTCTCTAGGGCTGCCTTGGTTTCACACTGCCTTTTCCAACAAAAGCTCCGCCCTCATTACTTCATGAAGGAAAACCCTCCCAACATCACTTCTTGTTATGGTAACTCCCCACCAATATGCAGATACATGTTCCCACCTTACCCTGTGCAATAGTAACAACCAATTACCCTGTGCAATAGTAACAACAAACAACAACATGCACACGAGGTGCTGAGACACTTAGCTCTGTGTTCTGTGGAGTTCTAGGTCCTTCGGCCTTTTCATGTTGATGGGCGTGATATGTCTCACCAGACCGTTCAAACAATAAGCTGAAAATAGCCAAAACAAAGTCAGTGCACGTGCGTGCGAAATGGCCGTTCCAAAAGAGCGTTCCCTAACGGGTTAAAGATTAGTTAAGGGTGCGGTTGCTTCACCGCCAAGCTAACTCCAATTCCGGGTTAGTATCATGCTCTGCATGCAAATGTTTAACTCGGCTTTTCGTGCTGCCGACAATGTCTACCGAAGTATTCCTCAGCGCGTAACACGTTTCCCTCTCACGGGATAAATCAGCTGACTATGAACATAAGATGTGTACTTATCTTTACATGTACGCGGGGCCGGGGGTTGAGGCTGGCGGGCGGTGCCCCGCGTAGGCGTGCCTGCAGGAGCTCGAGGCGAACACGTCCTCTCTGGCCGATGGTCAGGATTACGAGCGCTCCTCCCAGGGCGCGGCTCGCGCATGCGCAGTAGCGCGCGTGTGGTCCTTTTCCTCCCAGCAGGCCCGTGAAGCGCATGGCCTGCTGGGCAATGTAGTCTCTCGGCGGTTCTCCTTCCCTGGGCCTTCGTTCTGCAAAATGGAAGGAGAACACGCCTGGACAAGGTGGTTGGACTCCCCAGAGCCCTCTTAACTCCCCCCAAAACCCCCAGAACACTGCCAATTGCCCCAGCCCTGACAGATGGCCAGCTTCACGAAGTCTCCTTTTCACCGCTCCGAAGTGCATCCGACTCCGCTGTACTTGTAGCGTGTAGTCAGGGTAGGCCGTGATCTTGGCCGATCCTCTGTCAATCGTTCCCCCTTTTCGAAAGAATTCAAGAATTCAAGAATCTTTTCACGATCACGGTAGTTCACAATTTTCGCGATCACCGGCCGCGGGGGGGCCCCGGGAGGCGGCCTCCTGGTTAGGGCCCTATGAGCTCTCTCAACTGCAAACCCCTGGGTCAGTACCCCGCCGGTAATCTCCTGCAAAAACATGGATTCCACAAATTCCGTGGGGTCTGGCCCTTCAGTTCCTTCAGGTAGGCCCACGATACGGATATTGTTGCGTCTGGCACGTCCCTCCGCCTGCTCCGCTCTGTCCTCCAGGTTGCCCACCCGTTGCACAAGGGCGTGTAGCTCCTTTTTATGAGCAGCGCAATCTGCCGTGTTCGTGGCCGTCTCCTTCTCGATGGCCCCCGCGCGTTCCGAGACCGCCCTCACATCCAGCCTAAGCAGATTCACATCCTCCTGGACGGCACCGATCTTGAGGTTTAAGCCTTCCTGTAGCTCTTTCATGGCGAGGCCCAGCTTGGTCTCCCATGACACTTTTAAGTCCGCAATCGCCGCCAGCACCTCCTGTATCGTGCCAGGTGACTCCGCGGTCGTCACGGGGGTCTCTTTGATCTTGCCTCCTTCCGCCCCTGGGGGGGACTTGGCGTAAGCCTCCATCGTGGGCTGTTTGGCCTTGGGTTTCACACCTCTCGTGGTCATATTGTCGTATGAGTCGGGCGGGGGCCCGTCCCGCCAGGCACCGAGGGGGAGTCACGCCACCCAACGTCCAAAGCCTGACCCACCACACCATGGGGCATCCAACACGCCCGGAGCACTCTGACCACCAGGCCCACGGTCCTGTCGTTACAGCCACATCCATTCGGCTCTCCCGCTCGCTGGGCCACCGTGCGTCCTAGGCGGCGCTCATGTGTTTTAGTCTCCGAGCAAAGGGACGCAAAGGTCCAGCACTCGTGATCGCGACACTGACTTCATGATCCTCGGTGTTCGCAACGTGTCGCCGCCATTTTGTCTTGTCCGCCTGCTCAGGGCTCGTCCCAGTCAATCACATTTATTTCGGTTTCTAAGCCTTCTGGACGTCCCAAACTTTCACCGGGTGTAGTGGTGGCATTCACACACCTGGACATCGATTTCCAACGTCGGCCGGCCCCCGTGGACGTACCCCTCCATCAGGATCAAAACAGGATCAGCGGAGGTCCTCCAGAGTGCGACCTCTTACATGGCCGTCCAAGCCACGCCCCTAATAATAGCCATCCTTGTTCTTACATGTGGCTGTGGAACTAGACAGGTTAGTGTTTGTGCAGTAAGAAGGTGCCGCTCATAGTTTTGAAGGGGACAGATGAATCTTTTCCTTGCTAGTAAGTATAGACAGGATATCTGTTTAAGGATATATAATATATGTAAAGACAGCATTGTTGTCGCATGTAGCTGTTGATTTACATATGCCGTTCAAAGCCGAAGCCACATTTGAAATCTTGTATGTAAATTAATCAGCGTGAAGTGGACAGCTGATGACAATGTGTGGATGATTTGACTCAATTCTCAAATCATTACTGCAAAGCAATTGAAACTTAATTATGTGCCTGGTAGTATAGTAATAGTCTTAATACTACTGCACTTTCTCAGAGGTTAGAAAGTTTCAAAGGGGTGGGATGAATTCCTCATTAAGGCCTTTGGTGTGAGTTTCCAAGCGGTAGATCCATCGTGCTTCTTTCTCAAGTAAGCACCCGGATATGTTGGGCGAGTTTTTCACTACATCTAGCACCCACCACAAGATGTCATTGGCTGAGTGTTTAGATGTCAAGTAATGGTCAACAAGGGGTGCCGTAGTCATTTTGCACCTGATGCGGGACCGGTGTTCAGCTATTCGAATATTAATAGCTCGAGTGGTTTGTCCCACGTATCTGAGACCGCATGGGCACTCGATACAGTAAACCACTTGTTTGGTCTTACAGTTTGATAGGGTTGGTAGGGTCCAAGTGTGTGCACCAATCTGAAAATCTTTCATTTTCCTTGTGAAGGCACATGCAGAACATGAACCGCAAGGGTAGTGACCTTTTATGGATCTTAGATCCCATAAGCCCGTCTTTGGTGACAGTTTTTGATAACTGGAATGTACAAGTTTGTCCCTTATATGTGTTGCTCTTTTCAGAGCAAAGCGAGGGTAAGGCTCGTCCGGGAGGTTACTTTCACAATGTCCCAGTGTTTAAGGATCATTTTCTTTATCCTGAAGGTATCAGATCCATGTGTGAGAACACATGTCATCTTGCTGTTGTCCAATGTCTGGGTTTTTGTAGTTAATAAAGACTCACGGTCCATGAAATGGGCCCATTTACGTGAGCGGCTGATTCGTTTTTTAGGGTATTCCCCTTCCTCTCAGTCTGGTGTCTAATTCATCAGCCTTTTCCTGAAAGTCTGAGAGCTTGGTGCAATTTATTCTAATGCGCAAATATTGCCCATAAGGAAGGTTATCCTTGAGGTGGCGAGGGTGATTACTGTTGTAATGTAGGAGTGTGTTCCTTGCACTCTCTTTTCGATGGAGGCAACATTTGAGTTTTCTCACCTCATGTTTGATTATTAGATCAAGGAAGATAATGTGATGCTTGAATGTTCCATAGTGAATTGAATGTTGTGATCTACCTGGTTTAGCCAATCCTTAAATGAATTTAGCTCAGCTTCTGGACCTTCCCAGATAAAGATGATATCATCGATATATCATTTCCAGTTTATGATGGATTTAAAGAAAGGGTTCGTTTCACAGAGAATATGATCGTCTTAAAATTTGGACATGAATAAAATGGCCAAACTTGGGGCAAAGGCTGCGCCCATAGCCGTTCCTTTCACTTGAAGGAAGAAAATTTATTTTAGAGTTTACCCTGCCACCAGCATGGGTTATGTATGATCATGATAGTTTTGGGTACGGGGCATATCTTAAATGCCGCCTCTGCTCGGCTGGCACTTGGCGGTGTCTGTGGCTGTCAAGTTGGCACCTTGTCACCCTCGAGCCTGGTCTGTGCCACGAGTAGAGCAGGTGCCGCAGATCAGGCTACTGATGCAGCAGGGCACTGGTGTGCTATGCTTTTCGCATGGAGTCGACAAAAATGCTAGTTGGCAGGTTACTCCCTTTTGAGACGTAATAACCCTCATCATTCTATTAGTTAATAAAAATCAAAAAAGCCATGGCTTTGCACCCTTGCCAGACAGCAATTCCTCACACGCCCCCTGCCACAAAGCTTGAGATTCACGCTTCTAAGGGTCTAGCTCATCCTGGCGAAAGTGCTGACTGAGGTCATCTGCATTGGAGTGCTGCGACCCAGTGGATGTCCATGTACAATCTCTGTAGGGACATGGCCAAACACAGTAACTTGGGTTTCTCACCCTGTATGGCCACAAGCCACCTCAGAGGTCTGTGTTCAGTTTTAAATGTGAAGTGAGACCCAAATATGTAGGGTTTTAACTTGTGTACTGCAGGTGCCTCGGATAAGGCTACTGATGCGGCAGTAAAAAGGGGAACCTGCTTGGTAGGTTACCCCCTTTTGGAGACAGAATTACCCTCGTCATTCTATTTGTTAATACAAATTAAAAGAAATTAGGGCTTTGTTCCCTTGCCAGATGGCAATTCCTCACACTGACCCATTTTAATCCTGTCTTGATTGACTTAGTCTTTGCTCTTTGATTGCCTGGGATTCTAATGACCCATATTGATTACTTTGGTCCAGAAAGAACTGTTGACAGCCATCAGTCAGGAACATGTTAATGCAGTCTCTCTATCCATGACATGTGATACAGTACCATCTGCCTGCTACTTTCGCTCAAGTGTCCAAATAGCTAACACTGACGTATCGAATGAACCATTGTTGAGCATAGTGCATGAATGGCTGATTGCATGGCGGACCCACGCAGTGCCCTGAAATGCACCAAATGCCTCCCTGCCTTCTCTTGTATTACTGCACCTTTAAAATAAAATCATATGGCAAGGTTATTGAAACAAAAGAAATTGCCCATCGAATTTCGGCATGCACTCACCTCGCGGACCACTCTTTTTATGTACTCTGTAGCCAACATTTTATAATAATACAAAATATGACACGTTTGATCTAAAAATATGACACGTTTTTGATAGATAATCCTGCTAATTCCTACTGGGCTACTTCACCTTTTTAAAATGAATGGTGAGATAGCTGTGGAGACGTGGTAATTGCTTCATTTCAGATAAAAACTGGAAAATAGGTTAAATGAAAATATTTGAAGCATAACTTGCGTCCCATCGGTTGTTTCCTACGTGAAGCACAAGGGTCATTTTCCACAGTGTTACTTTTCTGACTCTACAAAGTGTTAATAGATGCGGTATCTCAAAACATTTGAGGTCAAACAAAGATGGGGAGACATGCTGCAAATAGAGCTCTCTGAGGAGTAATGGCTGAAAATCAATACACAAGCTGATATAAGTACTTCATCCCTCTCCTGGAGGGAATTTAAGCATGATGCCCTGATGAGTGTTTTTTAAGAACATCTGTGCTCTAGCAGCAAATTGCTGAAGTAATTCTGGTTAAAGAACAAAATAACTTCTCTGCATTTATTTGTTATACAAAATAGCTATACAAATAAAAATACATTTCCGTAGCGTGTTCTGTGTAGCTACCTGAATAGTTTATTTTCCTGAGGTCCTGACTTCAGATTTGTAACACCATGGCTAAGGAATGTATCACAACATTTTGGTTTTCTGACTGAGTTACTAGTGAACTGGCATTAAATAATCACATGCCCACTATTAGAAGACCTGAGACATTGAGAGGTATTCTGCTCCAGTTTTAAAAACAGCAATATGCATTGTACAGAGAATTAAATATACTTTGTTTCTCCAGTTAGAGCAGTCTGTCTTTCAAGGCAGGGTACATGTGACTGTGTTTAGGGAGGTGAGTAAGAAGGCAAGCCACACATTTCTGCAACCTTTGGAGTCTACTTATCAGATATATGGGAAGGCCAAATAAGATTCTGTTGGCATAATGAAAGTTGCACTGTACTCCAGACAATATTCCTTTAATGTGATAGATACAGAAATCGTTTTCCCAGTCTTCACCATTTGGGAAATCTCTGGACTATCTATCTATAACTACACCGAGGTGTATTAGTGAGGGGGAAGGTGCAGGGCCGTTGCCTAAAGATTGTGCCAATGTATGTTAAAATGTGTGTGGAGAACCTACTTTCAAGATTTCTGTTTTGGTTGGATTGATCTTCGAAATGTTTACACACATCCAGTGGTTGATGGCAAGTATCAGGCCTCTGAATCTGTTAGCTGACATGTCAGGTGAGGACGATTTTAACTCCCATTTAATATGGGTGTAATCAACATGAACCACAAAAATGCTCTTTGAAATATCGGTTTCCAGCATAGGAAACTAGGACGTAAGATCGGCGCATACAAACTAGCCCAGGAACAATTAAGCTCAACTTGATAGAGTGGGCTAAAGACCATCCAACGGCCCAGTGGACAGTCTAATTTGGACCGTGCAGTCCACATTATTGAACAAATGGATGAACACATTGGTAGTCACCCTGGCCCACAGTCTTAGTTTCCACACATGGCAATTGAAGATGGTGCAGTAAGATATAAAGCGCTGGTCCGTTACACTCCAGATATTAGTGAGTATATGACTGTTATTTTATCAAAGACTGGCCTGAAGAAAGTGGGTCTAGTAACCCTATATCACTGAAACAGGTAGACAGTAGAAACTGTAACAGGTGGTATTACTGCTCCTACCCAACTACACAGGTTCGCTCTGATCCTCACACGGACCAATAAAAGCAATAAGGGTCCGAAAAAGAGATCAGACGTCCTTTTGTCTTCACAATTACACAACGTGGATGTTATACTAAACACAACATTCCTTTAGTCTTTTAGAGAGATGTTCACACTGTCTATAGGTCATTAAAATTTAATTAAACCAGAATAGATAGTTGAACAACGTCACAATTGCTCTCTGTCCCATTTTAATGTATGAATGATAGAGAGTCACCGGTGAGTAGAAGAGAATAAAACTACTAAGAAGAGTGTCCTCTAAAGACATGGGAAATAATATACCATTTTTCTTTCTTTCTTATTCTGTCTGCTTTTAGATAAGCGGCACACCAGCGGGGCCTAGTATTAGCATCACGGTAGGCAGCCTTAGTTAGACAATCACGCTATCCTTATGTCTCTTTAAGTGTGCAAGCCTTTCAGGTTACCTCCTCTCCAATACTATGAGTGTAAAGCATGTTGCAATGCATTGTTGTACAGATGTGTTAGCCCTTCCCTCGTGTTAACAAATTGATTGTCAGGGCAAACCCTGTTCATTTGAATATCAGGCACCCTTTATCAACATGGTTAACACACTTCAAAACTGAAAGTACAGATCAGTGACAGTGGGAGGTGATACATATTAAAAATAATAGGAGACAAGGTCAAGCCTTGTGGCAAGCAGAATTTCACCAGTGTTGTCTGTCTTGATAAGCAAAAGGAGGCAGGCTTATCCTATTGTAATGGTTGACCATCAAGAAAATGAGCGAGTTAAGCTTTGATTCCCAGATTTTCCAACTGAGAAATCAGGATGATATGGCTGACCAGATCACAGGTGACAAAAAGATCTTGCAGCTCCAAGATTAACACTCCACCTTTGTCAGAGATGGGTTGCTATCAGAACTGATTCTGCTCTTCGGCAGGGATAAAAAAACTGCAAGGGGTCCAGGATATTGTTATGCTCCAGATAAGATTGCAGTTTCTTGACCAGATAGGGTGAGTTGTAAATAGGGTGGAAATACCCTGTGTGCCTAGTTTCCAATGTGAGCTTCTTTAATAGAAGGGTCAGGATTGCTTCTTTAGAGACGCACAAAGGATTCCATGGTGTAGGAAGGAGTTATGGAAATTCATAAGAATCTAACCGAATACCAGTCGGCAAAGTTGCTAAAATATGTGACTGAGTGTGGGTTTCATGGAGAGCACCAGACTTTACTTAGAGGTATTGAAATCAAGAGGGAATTATGTAATCACAAGGGAATAGAACAACATTATTAAATGTATATTTGAGAAAATGCCCTTACTGGAGGAAAGGAGCCCCAGACAATGAGATGTCCATTATGAGATACAAGCTTATTTTTGATTTCCTTATGAATCGTGATGCCTTTTTTTAATAAAAAAAGTCCCATGATCATTGCAAATAATTTGGCGAGGTTCAATTTTAGATTGAAGAAAAACTAAGTTTAGGAAGACCATGACCAATTGTATTGGAGCCTTCTGGGTGTTAGGCACTTCTTCTGTTGGTTAGGTATTAAAGGTCTATTTTGCTTGAATAATCTGAAACTTGTAGATATGTAGATAGCTAAGTGGGTACGTAGGATATCTGGGCCCTTCTTGGCATAAGGAAAATGCAATTAAGGTTCTAATGAATGCTTTTTGCCTTTCAGAGTTAGGGGTCTTATTTTAGTCACTTTTATTGGATATATCAAATTGCTGCAAATGCTCGAGTGGTGAATGGGGAAAGGAGGACAGAGCAGATTAGATCACCGAACCCCCAGCTTCCCTCAGTGAAGCTGGGGGCTCGGTAAAGCCTTATTATGCATGAGGCAGGCCAGGTCCGGCAAGACATCTGATGCCGGATCTCGGACCCGGCAAGAGCTGGCCCATTGGGGGGGGGGGTGTGTGTGTGTGTGTGTGTGTGTGTGTGGGGGTGTGTGTGTGTGTGTGTGTGTGTGTGTGTGTGTGTGTGTGTGTGTGTGACCGTGTGTGTGACCGTGTGTGTGACCGTGTGTGTGTGTGACCGTGTGTGTGTGTGTGACCGTGTGTGTGACTGTGTGTGTGTGACTGTGTGTGTGTGTGACCGTGTGTGTGACCGTGTGTGTGTGTGACCTCTTAAAATTCTGTTGTTAATAACCTTTGATTCCAGTAACAGATTTGGACGAAATTTTGAAAGTGATTAGGGACTTGCGGCTCCCCTAGACTGCAAAGTTTTGTAAATATTGGTTTAAAAATTATTAAGCCGGAAAAAACAAAACGTTTTTCTCCAAATTTGCTCCTACTTCCCATTCATTTTTCCATTAGCAAACAGTGTTTGCCTAAGCGCACTACCCAAACCGCTGGACAGATTTGTAGCAGGTCCAAAACAATTGGGGAACAAAGCATTCTAAAGCATGCTGTTTGTGTTTATTCCGTGCAGTAGTTATTTAAATATTTGATGAAGAAGCGGGTGCCCCCCTCTCAAAAATAGACAGCTATATCTTGGGTAAATTGCCGAAACTGGGTGTTTTTAGAAATGAAACAGCCGCCGTGTTCTCTTGTTGTGGGAGATAGCCGAGGTTATGGGAGAATGAAATGTAAGAAAAAGCCATTTGCAGGTCAGAAAAGAAGCAAATGCCATCAGGCTAGAGGTGGGGGGTGGTTAGAGGGTACCAAGTGAAATTTGAGAGTTGTAGGAGTTCTAGGGACTGAGATTGCAACACAAACCTTTCTGTAGCCTCAACTATAGCCTTGAATAGCTGACATCCCAAATCAAACTGCGTCACAGAAACAATGTGTGTTGTGGAGGGAGAGGGCAGGGGAGGTGAGGAAGCCATCTGAAGAGTGGGGGGTGCTGGCACAGATGTGGGGAGCAGTTGGTGAGGGCCTGGGACAGGAAAGCATTTTTTTGGGGCTTTTTGTCTGATATTCACAGCTATTTTTCTATATTTGAGGCTATAAAGGACTACAAATAGCTGAGGCTATGTGTATTTCAGTAACCGCTATATTTTTATAGATATAGTGACATCGGGGGTGAAAAAACACTGGCCATGGCCAGTGACCAGATAGTCATGCAGGTCTCCCATCCATGCAGTAACCAGGACATACCCTGCTTAGCTTCAAAGTGAGGAAGGGGCCAGCCCCCTACAGCCATGTTGCCTGATAAATGAGCCAAAGTTACAGGACCACTTAGAGAAACAGGCGGTCCTTTCCTTGCTTTGAAGCTAAGCAGGGTCAGCCCTGGTTACTGCATGGATGGGCAACCGAATGGGCGTCCACATTCTTTTTTATAAAAACCCTGCTACTGTCAGTCCTTGAAGATTTTGCACTCTGAGACTTTTTTTTTGTTTTTTGCTGAATTGCATTCTGGTATTTGTAGCCTCCCAGTCAATAAAAAAACATATATTTACAGCTACAGTGGGTTTCCTATCCATGCAGTAACTGGGACCCATCCTGCTTAGCTTCAAAGTGAGGAAGGGGTCAGCCCCCTAAGGCAATGTTGCCTAATAAATTAGCCCACCTTACAAGACCACTTAGATGGCCTAAGGGGGCTGGATCCTTCCTCGCTTTGAAACTAAGGAGGGTCGGTCTTGGTTACTGCATGGATGGAAGATAGTCCACAGTCCTGAATGTGTGTGTTTTCTTAGTTTTAAATATCTCATAACACACAGCATTGCATTCTTTTTTCTTTCAAACTGTCCTACTTTTAGTCCTTGAAAGCTTTGCACTCGGACACAATTATTTTGCCTTTTGCTGAATTGCATTCTGGTATTTGTAGTCTCACAGTCAAGATGGGGGGAATATTTGCCACAATTGGACACTTTGTCTAACATAGTTCTAAAAGGATTTATATATTTGAGTGATACTATGGCATGCATACTTTTCAAGTTATCTTTATAAAGCAGAGTATTATTGAAAGCCAGACATGGGGTTAGGAGGGGAAATGATGAGAGGGCAAGTAAGTCATGAGTATTTACCCATGATGTGGCAATAGAGTTTGCAATCCTGAACACTCGTGCAGTTATTTTCCCCTGATTGTGGCTGCTTTTCAGGGCACAAGTAAAGGACACATGTGGGTGGACAGCGTAACCTCTTTCCGATGACAGACGCAACCTATTATTTTTTTTAGGTTGGTAAAGCTTGCTCAAGTACTTGGCTACCAGGATTTTACACATGTTGTCATGTTACTCACAGGACCACAAGCACTTGTTCTGTTTTGGGATTTTGTTTTTATGGGCATATTTTACGACAGATTGGTGGGTTTAAAAGGTGAGCATATTTTATATTCTGCCAGCATATTTATTGGCACATTTCCTCTTTCAGGTTATTTTTCTGGTGTTCATAACTTTTTTTTTTTAAGTCCAATGCTATTTTGTCTTCCACACTTTCCGCTAAGGAGTAGGTCTATTGAACTATATTTGTATATTTCACTTTAAGACATATGTTCGCTTACTGTGCATATATTCATGAGTGCCAGCTTTTGATTTTCGCTCTGGTGGACAAAGGTATAAGGGCAGGTGTTATTCTTGCAGCTGATAATTTTTGTTCTTTTTCCGTGCTGCTTAAAAACAGTTAGTTGGGGTTGTGCGATGTATCACAACAGTCACCAATAAACCGGCCATAAAACACAGGGGTGTAGCACACGGCTTCACCAAAGTGTGTGATCCTCAGCAAATAATTTAATCTCACTGCTCATTGCCTAAAAACATTGTGAGATTTCAAAGCGTGTAATATTTTATGCATAACAATACCACTGTTAAAATAGGTCAAAATCAGTTTGGGATTGATGTACGTCTTTGAGTGATGGGTTGTAATATTTATTATTATTATTATTATTATTATTATTATTATTATTATTATTGCAAGTGTTTTACAATATAGAGGCCATGGCTAGTGGTCTGGTAGTGTTCTAAAATGTGCCGTGCCCACTAGCTATGGTAGTCTTCTTAAATATACAGTGGGGACAGGAGTATGCTGTGGCCACTGGCCATGTGCGGAAAAAATCTATGGAATAACAAAACCCTTGAAATTCAAGGAAAAATCTTTAGTTGCAGGGACGTTAAGGTGAGCCATGCAGTGTAAAAAAGACCTTAAAATTCATAGAAAAAACGTTTGTTGCACGGACGTTAAGGTGAGAACTTAACGCAACAAAACCCCTGAAATTCAGCAAAAGCCACCTTAACGTTGTACCCCCTGTTGTGCAGCCTATGACCACAATGATGACATCAGAGAGTAATGATGCCTCACGTTTCTTCTCCTCCCACCCCACAACACCTTAAAAAGGAAAAGAAATGCATTGCAGAGAAAATGTGCCCTGTTATGATGTCACAGCAGGAGGATACAGCATTTGGAAATGGAAATAGTAGTATTTTGTTTCTACTGCTATCCATTTCTCAGATTTGAAACTCTTAGTCTAATAACTCTAATATTGACGTTAATCGTTGCTTTAATTGTGTGCACCCCTGGCATATAAATGAATTCCATCACTAATATGATGGTAACACATCATTTGGTAAAAGTGATCGCATATAAATTGTAATTACTCTATCGTCTTCAGGGGTACTGTATGATCTCGGCAAATTATTTGTATGCAGCAGTAAAAGCTGTTCCCTAGTCAAAAACACAACTTAAAAAGCAGGGTCCTTGATCGTCATATGCTCACATGACGCTACCCAGATCTTGTGAAATGATGCACTGTTAAGACATTTTGAATCATGTAAGAGAATTCTTTGTGCACATTTGTACACAAAATAGTTGCTTCCAAATTTTAATCAGAGGGTCCACGCCTTGCAGTGTAGCTTTTAGTTCAACGAATGCTCACGTGTTTTTCTTCATGGAAATTCATGACTTTTGTCTTTAGTTTTCTTTCATGCACACTATGCTGCCATATTTTTTTGCAGAATTCGATGATGTCGTCACCCTTTTTCTGTTTCAGCACAGGAGGACCAAGTCTTCTTCGTAGAGCAGGAGTTAATGTTTGTATCTCACAACGGTAATCTTGGACTGATGATTCTTCTAAATTGATCATCAGGTCCCTGATGTATATGTTGGGACGAGTTGGGCTAAGGCAGCGCCATTGTCACACTTCTGTTTGTAATGGTCTGTGTTTGTTGTTTATATTAGCACAGCGTGTTCCCTTAGAGTACATTCCCTGGATTACATAATGTACTTTCCCCACAATGCCATTTTCAGTGAGCTGTAGGAGGAACCCTGTGTTCCAGGTGGTTTCAATGTCTTTGGAGAGGCAACAAAGTAGGCACATATTATCCTGTTTTGTGTTTTGGGGCCATATTTCTTCGTTGATATCTGTGAGTTATGTGTATACTTGGCTGTCCTGTGGTTGGTGCAGAATGCTATCTGATTTCTATGTAGGTTCTCTTTGTCTGTGCTATGTCAGCATTCCCCTATTTTCTAGCATGTCACAGAGTAATTTCCCCATGTTGCCTCCTATGCAAATACCTCTGTATTTCCTAGGCTCCAGATCTAGGCCGTGCATATTGTTGTATGTAGGGGGTGTTTGTCTGACCTTGTTTTGGTGAAATGCACTAAACTTCTTTAACTCTGTCAGGATGTAGTCTCTAGCAGTGCCTGTTCTTACGGTCATAAAAACAAGTATCAGAACACACCCCCGCCCCTCTCAGTTGGAAGAAGAGTTTCTCTGATTTTATGATGTGAAATGGTTTATAGGTATGGTTGACCCGTTGCATCTATCATGCGCATAGGTAGTGTGACATTTGGACTGTGGACTCGCCACCTCGTCAACTGTGCCACCAGAAATAGCGACTTGACAACCAAAGATAGGTTTAATTGTTTTATTTACCAATGTGTTCAACCAAACAATTACGTTTGAGGATGCTTCTCAACTCACGTATTAGATGTCTCAGGATAACGCGGGTGGAAATAAATATAAGATGGTCAGGATGACAAGTTTCCCCAGAGAAAATGAATAACTGGTACTTGACAAGCGTGTCCTTAAAGTGAGCCTTTGGGTTGCAGGGTTTCACAATCAAAACAACCAAAACCAAAGTACTTCACCTCTTTGTGACAAAGAGCTACCGGCACACATGTTTAATTTCACATATGCCAATGCAAATCCAAAATATGTGGCAACAAAAAGTTTGAACATGCTCTGTGTTCAAAACAAAAGTATCTTACATAAAGTCTTTGAAGGAGGATGTCTCCTCTTCTCCTTAATCCGTATGGAGGGTGCCAGCATCTCTCCCAGCTCTTTCCTTGTCCTGTTAATAGTCTGTTGCTTCAGCTCCATAGCGCTTAGGCAGAGAGGTGTTTGTGAGGTCAGCTAGATCTCTGTCTTCTAAATGTCTTCCTCTGCTCACCGGTCCTGGGTGGGTTTGATGGAGAAGTAGGACCCTCCCCCTGACTGCTCCCTTCTCCCTCCTATGCTTTTCCCAGGGATGCCTTTCTTTCTCACCTGTCCTCTTCCTAGTTTCCCCTTTATGACTCCAGGCTTAATGTCGCTGTCTCAAGCCTCCTCTCACTACTATGTTCTCTCTAAAACCAGTGTGGATATCTGGAACCACCTTATTCTGCTCTGTGTCTCTCTCTCCTGTCCTTTGAGGGTATGGTGCTATCCAGCTCTTCCAAGAACACATCTCCCTTTCCTGGTTCTCATTTACTGGAATTCTCAGGTGGTCTCTTTCAATCTTCTTGTACTACCCAACCTCTTCTTCTGACTGTTCTTCCTGTCTGGTGATCTCTTCCTCTCTGTCACTTTCTTAGATTCCTTTTTGTCTTCCTTTGTTGTCTCTCCACTGCTCCCTCTGTCTGGTATGATCTTACTCCTCTTCCCTATGGGTTCCCCCTGCGTGCTTCTCCATCGAGAGAACCTCTCTTTTTCTTCAGACTGTTCCTTACCTTCTCTCTTTACAAGCTACCTCTTCCACTCATCTGTAAACCACAGGATTTCTGATTGCCTTCTACTTTCCGAATGCTTTCCCTTCAGTCTCTTTCAAAGTTGGTATCCTTCGCATAATGGTTGACCATCAAGAAAATGAGCGAGTTGAGCTTTGATTCCCAGATTTTCCAACTGAGAAATCAGGATGATATGGCTGACCAGATAACCTTTCTCCCTCTCTGACTCCTCTAAAACTCGTTTCTGTTCCACGTTCACCTCTATCTCCCAATGAGTACCACTTCTTTTCCACTCCAAGCTGGTACCCTTGCCTTGTCAGGTATTTCTCTCTCTACACCAACCAATTCCTCTAGGCGCTCCCACACTACTTCAAGCTTACCTTTCACCAGGACGTCCTCCCTGCAGTGCTTAGCATCACATGCTCCAGTTGGCCCTCCCTGGCCCAGGCTTCCCAGGGCCTGCTGCCTTCCATTAGTCAACTCCTCTTAGTCAGCTCCTCTCATGTATGCAGGTTTGATGCCAAGGCTCCCGACTTGGGGCCTCCAAGGGTCTACCCTCCTTCAGGTTCTCTCTAAAACCGACATTCAGCTGCCAACTCTCCTGACTTGAGGGCCTCTCTGGCACTCCAACTTTCTTGCTGGCAGCTCTACTAGGATATGACAAAGGCTGTTTTGTCCGACTGCTTTTTATATGGTGATTGTGTTCCTCCTATAGGCAAGGCTCCATGCGAACAGATTTCACCTCTGTGATGGGGCTCCTGCTGTTCCCTGATTGGGCCATGTGAAACTGGTCAGGAGGGAGTTTATTGGGCTGACATTTAGCTATATAGAGGCCAGGGGCCAATTTGGATGTCATACTGACCTCTGTTATATTTGTGTTCTCATTCCCCTGCACTGAGATCTCTTTTGAGACTGCTTGCTGCTTTCTGTGTACCCTTGTTTGTCCAGCGTGTGTTTTCTTGCTAAATACTGTAAGGAAGGCATGGCATCAACAGTAAGACAGACACGAGTGACCACAGTTCAAGGGTGTTTATTGAACTTCAAAAAGGGTATGATAAACGCCTATCTAATCCTAAATCTACGGATGGGAGAAAGCTACGATCATCAATTAATAGTAAGGCAGTCCTAGTGGTTTCTTGTCAAAATAAAAGGGCCTAGTCTAAAAAACCTATTGCCAATCCTTACCTCTAAATACAAATAGTGTGGGGAATAATGTTATGAAAAAGAATGAAGTGTTCAAAATGATATGTCAGGTGTTCAGGGCATTGGCCTCACTTCCCCGCGTTTTCAGCACGGGACAAGGCGGTTCACTCGAGCGTAGCACAGTCTCTAGCTTCTTTAGCACAAGGTTACAGTTCAATCATTAGCATTAGGGCCTTCAAAGTGTAAGTCTCCATGCTACTCAAAGTCTCTTCACTCAAAGGCCCTGATGCAACCAAATAAACAACAAGTTCTTTTCCTCTTTAGATTTTCTCAAGTATTCACATCGGGTGATTAACTATTCACACTGGATCCCTTCAGCCTGGCTCATTTCCTTTTAGCACAAAGTTCTGCACAAACTTCTTTCTGCCGGGCTCGAGCCTGTCTTTCACCTTTCACTTTATCACACAATGTCCGTGGGTTACTCTTTCTCAGCAACTCATGGTTCAACCCGGATCTCCCTAAACTGGGCTCAGATCCCTTCAACACAATTAGTCTCCCTCAGCTGGGATCGGACAATGTCAATTTTACATCAAGTATCAAAGGCTTTCGAATGGGCACGGGCTTCGGCTTGACCTGTTACAGGACCACTTCGATTTCACAATTCTCTTTCTTTTATCTTCGCACCCTTTCGGTTGGATACCTAACAGAGACTTTCGAATGAGCATCCACGTAATGCTGGACCACTCTGTCTACGGTATTTTATCTTGGCTTCCAAGTTAATTCACTCATCCGCTGTTTTAATAATCTTCTTTATACAATGTTGCTGCTTGCAACCTTCGTTTCCACAGAGCGCGGTCTGGTATCAGTCTCCCCAATGCACCTTCTTGCGGACTTCACTGGTGCTGCTTTGTGGTAGGAGCCAAGGACAGTACCACAGCAGTAAAGGCTTCTGCCCACCAATGGACGCAGGAGAGCCCCGGGTACCTCTGACACACAATGCATGATTCTTCCGCTTTAATTCGAGGTCTTACATTTCTGATTCTTGAAGGCTCATAAAAATGGGGTATTTCGATGAAAAGGTCAGGGGCACTTCCCTCCTTGAAATCCTCTTTGGTCTTGCCATCTTCCGTCTTGTATTATGCTGCCATCTTGGAACTGCTGCTTCCGTTTGTGATTTGCCTCGCTCAGAGTGTGCTTTTTTGCTCCGCCTTTTATCCATGTGGGGAAGTGTGATGGAAGTCAGGTGTGTGTAATATTCAGTAATTGCCTGACCCTGCCTGACCATTGTATTGGTACATGTCAGGTATACGGCTCGGGTGTTAGTCCATTTTCGCACACAGGGAGTTGTCTGTGGGAAAGTGTTTGTGTCGGAAAAGGGGGTGGGGGTTGGTAGGATGGGGAAAAGGTTTTACAGGGAAGGGGATACCGTGTCTCGCCCACCGGTGTCCCACTTCCACTCCCCGAAGACCCCTCATCCAGGTGATCCTCCTCCACTGGTCCACCCCAGGCACTGGATCCAAAAGCAATGGCAGTGTCCAGGCCACCTGGATGACAGATCCCCGGGGACTAGCTGGTGAGACACCTTCAGGTTTCTCAAATATCCTTCCCCTATGCGATGCAGCCGCATCTGTTTCACAAGGGAACCGAGAAAGGAAATCCACGTTCCCTTTTCGATGTTCCGCAGTGAAACAGTAGGGTTGCTGGTTTAAGAACCATTGCATGACTCGAGGGTTAGAATCTTTCCGTTGGCTAATCCAAATGAATGGAGAATTATCCGAAGTGAGTGTGAACTTCCTTCCTAGTAGGTAGTATCTAAGGTGGGTAATGGCCCACTTGATGGCAAGGGCCTCTAATTGCAGCACAGAGTAATTGTTTTCACGTGGGGAAAGTTTGCAACTCGTAGATAAGATGGGATGTTCCAATAAATCGCAATTTGTGACAAGACTGCTCCTAGCCCTGGAAGGGAGGTGTCTGTTTGAAATATTAATTGCTTTGAGAAATCTACTACCTTTAGGATCGGGTTCTGGCACAGGGTTTGTTTTAGGTTGTTGTAACATATTTCGTCCTCGTCAGTCCAATGAATTTTCTGGAGTTTGACGTTCTTTAATTTGTCTATTAGCCTAGTTGTCCTGTACAAGAAGTTTGAGAAAAACCTATGGTAATAACCAATTAACCCTAAGAATGCTTTAAGATCTCTTTTAGTTTTAGGCGTAGGGGTATCTAGGACGGCCTTCACTTTCTCGCACTGAGGTTGGATACTACCATTCCCTAACTAAGAAGCAGAGGTATTTCACAACTGATTGGGCCAGTCTGCATTTGGATGGATTGGCAGTCAGGCCAGCTTCTCTGAGGGCTCTCATAATAGTAAAGAGATGGAAAAGATGGTCTTCCCAAGTTTTACTATTAAATGACTATATTGTCAATATAAGCTCCACAGAAATCAGAGTAGGCCTGTAATATTCTGTCCATAAAACGTTGTAAAGTGTCTGGAACCCTGTGTAAGCCAAAAGGAAAGACTTTGAACTTGAATAGTCCAAGTGGTGTCGAGAAAGCTGTCTTTTCCTTATCAGGGTCATACACTGGGACCTGCCAGTACCACATGGTTAAGTCTAGGGTTGATAGAAAAGTGGCGTTTCCGAGTTTATCAATCAGGTCGTCGATGAGTGGCTTGGGATAGGCCTTGAAATCGGAAATGGCATTAACTTGGTGGAAGTCTATGCAAAACCTCCAGGAATGGTCAGGTTTTGTGATCAATACTATAGTGGAGGACCATGGGCTTGAAGAGGGTTCGATAATATTTGCTCTTAGCATTTTATTCACTTCCTCAACCACTATCTTTTTACGGGCTTCCGGGAGTCTATATGCTTTCAGATGGACCACTTTTCGCTTGGGTGTTCTAAAGTAGTGATAAGTGGCTTTCACTCTTCCTGGTTTCTCCAAGAATACATCGGGAAATGATATAACTGAATCCTTTAAATCTTGTTGTTGATTAGATGGCTCTTGAGGAATTAATTCTAAGTTATCTATTTCTTCTGGCGCCAAACAGGATAATATTGGCATTGGTGGCAGACGTGTTTTCCTTCCACTCTTTTAAGAGATTTACTTGATATTGATTGATCTTTTGTTTACTGTCAGGTTGTGCTACCTTATAAGTACAGGTTCCTGTTTGTTCCAATAATTCATAGGGCCCATACTACTTAGAGACAAGTTTGTTTTCCGAGTTAGGCAAGAGGACCAATTCTTTTTGTCTTACGGAAAACGATCTTGGATTTACCTTTTTGTCATAGGTGGACTTTTGTTGGATTTGGGCTTTTTCCATGTGAGTAGACTAGATTTCAAACAAGTCTCATATGCTCTCGCAATCTGGTAGCGGTTTGTGAAAGGGGAGTGGGTGCCTCTTCTTTCTTCCCAGGTCTCCCGGAGCATCTCCAGGACATTCCTAGGTTCTCTACCATAAAGTAGTTCAAAAGGAGAGAATCCAGTGGATGCCTGAGGGGTTTTGCTTACTGCAAATAGTGCCCAGGGGATCATACGGTTCCAGTCCTTCCCATCCTTAACTACGAACTTTCTTAGGATAATTTTGAGTTTTTTGTTGAATCTTTCTACCAATCCGTCTGTTTAGGCATGGTAAACTGAAGTTTGCAAGGTGGTAATATGGAGTAGCTCCTTCACTTCACCCATGAGCTTGCTCATGAAATTGAATCGTTGATCCGTCAGGATTTCCTTAGGAAAGCCAACCCTGGAATAATATGGTAGGAGGTGCTTTAGAATCTGCTGGGTGGTGGTGTTCCGCATAGGGAAGGCCTCAGGTTATCTGGTTGCGTAGTCAACAATCACAAGGACATATTTATTACCCAATGTAGAGGTATCTAAAGGTCCAATGATGTCCATTCCAATCCTTGAGAAAGGAACTTCTATTATTGGTAAAGGATTCAGAAGGGCAGGCAATGGGATGTGAGTTCTGGCTTTCTGATGTATTTCACATTTCTGAATAAAGTGTTTTTTATCAGCATGGATACCTGGCCAGTAAAACTTCCCACTGATGTGTGCCTGGGTCTTGGATTGTCCTAAGTGTCCCCCTATCAGTTGAGAATGTGCAATCTCTAGTACAATCTTCCGGTGGGTTTTGGGGATTACTAACTGAATTATACTTAGGTCTTCTGTGGATGTTTATTTTATATACAGCAATCCTTGCTTTAAGAATAAAAAAGGACTTCTCTTCTCCAATCCCTCCCCTTTGGGAATTGTTTGTAAGACATCCTCAGCGAGGGCTGGCTCATTTCGCTGGGCGAAGGCCATGTCGGGAAAGATGGTAAGTTCTTCTTCCCTTTTTTCTTCAGTGGTAGATGGTTCATCAGCTTCTCTAAAGCCTAAGGTACCTCTCTCTTTTTCTTCTGGTCCACTCTCTTTAAAACAAGGAAATAGAGTCCTTTCACAAATTCCTTGTGCAATTTTGTCCCCACGATGTACTTCAAATGGGATTTCACCATGCTTCTGTAAGAGAACCTTTGTCTCCCCGGAAATCGGGATCGATGACGCCTGCTAGAACGTCTACACCAAACTTCCACACCATGATAGATTTTGGGGCCAATCTTATATAACACCCTTGAGGGGGTATCAGAACTAAGTCTGTGGGAATCATTCCCACTTTCCCTGGAGGGATAGTAGCCTCTCTACTGCTACAGATATCAAAGCCTATTTATTCTTTTGTGGCAATAGTTGGGTCTGAGGCTCTACAACTAAACATCTGGATTTTTAGGGTTCCCCAATTTGTTTCAATTGAGTCAAATCCCACTTCTGACACCACATGTAAGGAAGGCATGGTATCAACAGTAAGACAGACACAAGTGGCCACAGTTCAAGGGTGTTTATTGAACTTCAACAAGGGTATGATCTAATCCTAAATCAACAGATGGGAGCATGCTATGACTATCAAATAAAAATAACGCTGTCGTAGTGGGGTCTTGTTAAAATAAAAGGGCCTATACTAAAAAACCTGTTGTCAATCCTTACCTTTAAATACAAATAGTGCGTAGTTAGTGTTTATGAAAAAGAAAGAAGTGTTCATAAAACAGATATGTCGGGATGTTCAGGCCATTGGCCTCCCTTCCCCAAGGTTTCAGCACGGAACAAGACAGTTCACTCGAGTGTAGCACAGTCTCTGGCTACTTTAGCACGAGGATACAGTTCAATCATTAGCATCAGGGCTGTCTGTGCCCAAGTCTCTTTGCCTATCAAAGTCTCTTCATGCAGTCTTAGTGCAGAGGGCCTGAAATTACAAAGCAAATGAAAAGTTATTTTCCTCCTGCAAGTACTCAATTCAGGTGAAAGAGAATTGTGAAATTCAAGTGGTCCTGCAACAGGTCAAGCCAAACCCTGTGCACATTCAAAAGCCTTCGATACTTGGATTGGGTGTTAGTCCTTTTTCTCTCACAGTACTCTGTCTGTGAATAAATGTTAGTGTCGTAAAAGAGAGGGGGGTGTTGAGTTCCTACCTGGTAGGATGGGGAAAAGGTTTTACAGGGAGGGGGATACCGCGTCTCGCCGTCCGGTGTCCCACTTCCACTCCCGAAGACGCCTCATCCAGGTGAACCTCCCGCACTGGTACAACCCCAGGAACTGGATCCAAAAGCGATGTCCGTGTCCTGGCCACCTGGATTACAGATCCCCCGGGAATAGTGGCTGTCTCACACGTCTGAGCCTTCCACAGTGTCATGGTGAGCCAAAGAATGTAGAAACCATGCCCAAGAAAACAAAGTGTGCAAACGACCAGGTTTTGTGAATGAGGAAAGCTGGAAGGAAATATGGGCACATTTATCTGAGGCAGTGGCGTAACACAATTGCTGGTGCCCCCCCTCGAACCCCTGAAGCTCCTCAACAAAGCACGGGAAGCCCACACACCAGTCCGGCCCGACCACCATTCGTGTGCAACATCCATGATCATCATGCTGCTGCAAGGGCACGTGCACACTGCACTAAGTGATAGATGTATGTTTTTAAATCAAAGCTTAAATCTTTCAACTAGTGTAAAAACGTGGGGGCAGTGACTGGCCTCTGGCACTCGCATGTACTAGTCACCAGTGGCACCTAGGGAATTTCTTTATTGGAGGGGCGTAAATATTAGTCACAAGTATGCAGAAGCGACCAAGTGTATTGAGGGAGCCCGAATGAATGAAAGGAGGTTCAGGGGGGCTCTCTCCCTGGGAAAGATTATTGAATAATGGGTTAAAATAGTGCATTATACAGAACACTTTTTGTGAAAAATTATGTAAAAAGCCAGACAGTTTGCAATTGTTTTTGTTGGGTAATTTGTGAAAAAATCCAATAGATGCAAGTCACCAACAGTGTACAGGAACATTTCCCAATGCATTTCCATGCCTTTCCCCACTATATGCCAGTGGTCAAAGTAGGTGGGAGCGGTTGGAATCGGTGCTCCTTTACATTTTTAATAAAGTTTTACTGTTACTATACTTCTCCAGCATTGGATCTTTCATGGATTCACATGCTTAGAATATTCCCCGTCGTCAGACTGGGAACCTATGGTTCTAAGCATGTGAATCCATGAAAGATACCAATTCTGGAGAAATGGAGTTACAGGTAAGAATCTATTCCCTTTTATTTTAAAAAGAAACCCCTCTGGAATGGTTAGGTTTTAAAATAAAAGTGTAGGAAGAAGTTGAAACTTGCACTTCAGTCCACTGCATTGAAAGTTCCCTTAAGCAGCACGTGCGTTCGTTGCGTGTGGGAGGGGGCATGGCAAAGGGGTTTTTGGGGAGCTGCGCAGGTCAGCAGCGAACATAATTCCACTACTTCTTTTCCCACACCTCGACCACTGATGTATGCCAGTATGAAAAACGTGTTCATGCTCTCTATGCTCATATATTTCCATGCTTGCTGCACCAATATATGTCAATTACTTCTCCTAAGAACCTACTCCTTTTGGCATTACCATTAAAAATGCCATACCACAATAAGAAAATATGTCCAAACTGGGTCCTATGTAGGCCAGTCTGGACATACAAATATGCGTATGCTTGCTTTTTCATAGATGCTCAGTAAACAAAGCACCAAAATAGATGCCAGGTACAAAATGTCTAGCCAAGACTGGCTGCACCAAAATGCCAGCCTAGCCATATAATAACACACATCAAGTTGGCTATGCCCAAAAATGCCACTAAAATAAGCCATTTAACTTGAGGAAATGTCAACATTGCTCCCATGCTCCTCGCCCCCAACGCCCCAGTGACTGGCACACACCCATAATCCTATTCATACCCATTCACCCACCAATCACTCACCCATACACTTTATCTCACATTCACCCAGGGCATGCACAGTGCATTCTCCAAACATGCACCCACAATCACTTATATACCCGTTCACCCACCAGTTACTTACCCATGCACCCTCTCTCCAATTCACTCACACTGCATTCTACAGACATGCACCCACCCAGAACATTCACATTCATACTCATTCACTCATCTGTCACTCACCCATACACCTTATCTCACATTCACTCACACTGCATTCTCCACACATGCACCCACTGACCCAGAACATTCACAGTTACATTCATATCCATCCACTCACCCATACACCTTCTCTCATAGTTACTCGCACTGCATTCTCCACATTGGCACAGGCACCCACCCAGAGCCTTCAGTCACATTCATACCTGTGCGCTCACCTATCACTCATCAATACACCTTTCACATTCACTCACACTGCATTCTACACAGGCACCCACCTAGAAAGTTCACACCCCCGCATACATTTTCTCTCACTTTCACTCACACTGCAGCGTTCATCCGAGCACCCACCAATAACATTCACGCACACAATCACATTCATACCCATTCACCTACCAGTCACTCACCCATACATCTCTCACATTGACATACACTCACGCTGCATTCTCCACACGAGCAACCCGGACATTCATCCACACACACTTCATTCTCAATCACACGACAGTCGCATTCACCACCCATACATACATGCACCATTCACATGCACGCACACATAAACATACATATATGCACCCAATAACATTAAATACACAATCACAACAAGCTCTCACATACACAAACTGCACGAGCAACGCTCCTTCCTTCCAGGCATCTAGCTATGGTGCAGCACACAGACAGGAATCAGGGACTCTGCTTCTGGTCTGATGTGTGCGGCGAGTGAGCCATGGGCATGACAAGTCCTTTGTGCCAGCTGCAGTCGGCCCTCTGACTGAAAGTCAGGGTGAGAGCTGGACGAGGCCCCCCGTCGACTTGGGCTGGTGAGATCCTCCATCCCACAAGGGCTGCAGGGGTCCCCGTTATGCCAGTGGCCAACTGTTTCTTTTTGTAACTATTTCTGGTCAAAACATACGAAATGTGCAATATATAAATAAATACAAACACAAATAGAAATGCAAATTAATAAATGCCAGGATCTGCATAGCCTCTTGCTGTAGGAAGGAATTAATGCATGATATTTTATTTGTATCGCACCCATACACAAGTGTTGCAGAGCGCAACGAGGCAAGGGAGGGGAAACAAGGGAGGACAAAAACAACGACCTTACTACGCCCAATGACATTGAGAACGTGCAAGTGTGGGGGAGATGGAGGGGGGTAAGCGCAAGGGGTGGGGGGAGTGGAAAGTGCTGAACACGTGATAGAACTACAAAAGAAAGTACGGCCAGCAGGTGGTAAGTGCGGTGAGTAAGGTGTAGACAACGGGTGTCAGATAAGTGCTAGAAGGGGACTGTAGGATTTCAGATACAAACACAAGTGCAGGGGTTGCCAAGGCAGTGCCGGTGTGTGACTGGGAGGGCAGGAATCTGGGCCCGAAATCAGAGGGTATCCAGGTGCCCGGTGCCAAAGCTGACAGATTAGCAGGGGAGAGGAAGAGTGAAGGCAGAAGCAAAGAGGAAGGTCTTAAGGTGCTTTCAGAACTGAAGATGGCTCTCCTCAAGTTTCAGAGAGGGAGGGAGACTGTTGCAGAGGGAGGCCTCAGCCGAGGAAAGAGATCTACCCCAACTCGTTGCTTGGAGAAACGACTGACCCTGAGGGAGTTGGAGGCGACAAGCGAAGAGCTTGAGTAGGAATGTATTTACGGAGAGAGAGTTGAAGGTATTGCGGACCCAGACCCCAGAAAGCATTGTGGACAATACAAAGGATCTTGAATTTAATCCTTGCAGCCACTGGGAGCAAATGAAGAGATTTCAGGGCTGGAGAGATACGATCCCAGGGCTTGAGGCCAATGACAAGTCTTGCAGTCCTGCTCTGGATGAGCTGCAGAGGCCGGAGAGTGGTTGCAGCCAGATTTAGAAACAGGCTGTTGCAATAGTCGAGCATATAGAGCGAACCAGAGCTCTGGAGACAGTGAGCTTCTGGGGGAGGGACAGTAAAGGAAGAATACCTCTGAGGAGGTGCAGTTGATAGTTAGACTTTCTTGAGACGTCAGAGATGTGAGGAGAAAAGGAAAGCGTGGAGTCAAAGATGACCCTGAGGATCTTAGCCTCGCAAGTGGGAGCAGGGAGAGGGCTGAGGCAGGACAGCCAGAGAATGACAGGAAAGGAAGGTGCAGGTGTGCCGATGAGGAGGATCTCTGTCTTACTTGCTTTAAGGCAGAGGTCGTTTGCGCCTCACCACTCCTGGATTGCAGGCCGACAGTCAGAGATGAGAGAGGGAGAAGAGTTGGCAGAGGGGAGCCTGAAAACAAGTTGGGTGTCATCTGCATAGCATTGAAAGTTTGAACAGAGAGCAGCAATGCAGTGGGTGAGCGGTGCCAGGTATTGGTTGAAAAGCCAGGGAGAGAGGTTAGACCATTGGGGAACACCACAAGTAGACAGTGAGATAGAGGAAAGGAAAGACCCGAGTTGGACCTGGGATGGTCGGTTTGTGAGGAAGGTGGTCAGCCAGGCCAGGGCCTGATCAGTGATACCCAGATTATCCTGGAAGCGATTGAGCAGGCTGACATGGTTGACTGTGTAAAAGGCAGAAGACATATTGAGTAGGATGAGGACAGATGGGATATTAGAATCAAGGTTGGAGAGCAGGTCTTCACAGATGTTCAGGAGAGCAGTTTCCGTGCTTCTGGCAGCTCTGAAGCCAGACTGATGGTCATGCAGACAACCAACAGAACCTGTGTAAAGATTAAGCTGGGAAATGGCCAGCTTTTCAAGGAGTTTGCCCAGGAAAGGAGTGATAGAGATCGGGTGATAGTTAGCCGGGCATGAGGGGTCGGCTCTGGGTTTTTTGAGAAGAGGGTGCACAAGAGAGTGCTTCAGGGGAGGGGAAGGCTCCAGAGGTGAAGAAGTGGTTGCAGAAGTCGGCCAGAGCAAGAGCAGGGGTGTCAATGGGGTCCTAGATGGTTTTGGAGGAACAGGGAAGAACCTGTTTTGACAAGACTTTCATAGATCAGACTTGTCTAGAAATCTCGTCAGGGGAGGACAGAGGGAAAGATGAGAAAGAGGGAGGAGAGGCAGCTGAAGGGGGCCAGATGTAACAGAGAGAGAAGGGGAGGAGGAGGAGGAGAGGATGAAAGGGTTGACAGGATGTCCTGGGTTTTTTAGATGAAATGAGAGGTAAGGCCCGTGCAGAGGGCCTTGGTGGTGACAGGGGAGGTACAGAGTGCAGCAGGGATGGTCAGCTCCTTGCAGATTTTAAAGAATTTGGCTGAGTTGTTAGATGCCGCAGAGATGCAGGCTTGGATATGGGCTTTCTTCTTGGTGCGGACAAGGAGTCAGTATTGCCTTATGAGCAGGCGGCAGGCCGGTTTGTCAGAGGATGCACAAGAAGCCCACCATTTTCTCTCAGCCACCCTACACTTGCGTTTAAGGGTAACTAGGTCAGAGTCATACCAAGAGTTGCACTTGGCTTTGGGCTTCAAGCGGATCCTCTTGACAGGGGCAATCACATCAAGAGTATCAGAGATAGAATACTAGAGCGTGGAAAGGGTTGTGTCAGAATGTGAGTCAACCAAAGGTGGAGGAGAGAAAGTGGTAGCGAAAGCCTCAACTGACACACACTTCATCGATCGGATGACCAAGAAGGTAGGTGGCAGTGTTGGAGATGGCTTGGGCAGAGGGGTAGAGAGGGAGAAATGGGAAGAAAGAAGAGAGTGATCACTCCAGGAGAGAGGGGTGGTCAGAGGGATAGAGAGGGTGAGGTTTGAAGAGATCAGAGCATCCATAGTGTGTCCTGCCGAGTGAGTCGTGCCAGAGCAGAGAAACGAAAGAGAGAGAGAGGCATAGAGGTTGCATCAAGAGTCCAGAGGAGGGTCAGGAAGCATCCAGATAGATGTTGAAGTGGTCGAGGCCAGGAGGGAGGAGGAGAGGTCCGCCCTCTCAGAGAGGAAGGAGGAGGTCTGACCAGGTGGCCGATAGATAGCAGCCATGGTAAGAGAGTGACCAGGAGAGAGAGAGAGCCTGCAGACAAGGCATTCGAATGAGGAGTAGGCCTGCATAGGAATGACAGAGGCGGGAATCCACACGGCTGCACCACCTCCAGAGCGGTTGCGTCTGGGCACGGAGATGATCTTGTAGCCATCAGGGTGGAGAGTGTCAAAGCTCGTGACAGAGCTGGCCATGAACCTTGTTTCGGTGAGACCGAGGACATCAAGGTCAAGTTCTTTCAGGAGGCGGCAGATGCCAGAGGAGTGTTTGACAGCTGAGCGAGAGTTGAAAGTAGCAATGTGGAGAAGGTTGCCATCCTTGAAGGACTTACAGGGAGGGGTACAAATCAGAGGTACTCTCTGCCGAGGTGTAGAAGGAGCCTGAGAGGCGGCAGAAGAGGAAGGAGGAGAGGGCAAGGTAGCCAAGTAGGAGGCAAAGGGGGAGGCAAGGAAGCCAAATAAGGAACAGACCTGACAGCAGGAGAAGAAGGGAAATGAACAACCCTATGGCTGATGCATTTCGGAAATCATGGTTTCCTTCTTCAGCGCCGGGTGAAACTACGCAAGAATGTATAAATTATTCTTCAAAGTGCATCTATTTTCCAGGCGCTGCCTGCGCTGGTCAACGTTGTAAAGTGCGTTCGAGTAACGCTGTAACTACTATAAAGCTTTCCTTTACAATCCATTCGTATAGTCCTGCCGTGTATGTTCTCCTGAGCTGCTGACTATCTCGAATGTGGCTGAAAAAAGAGGAGCCTGAGGGGCGGCAGAAGAGGAAGGAGGAGAGGGCAAGGTAGCCAAGTAGGAGGCAGAGGGGTGAGGCAAGGAAGCCAAATAAGGAACAGACTTGACAGCAGGAGAAGAAGGGAAATGAATGAGCCGTGGGAAGCATCTATCAAAGACGAGAAGGTTGGCCTAAGGGCCTTGGACCATGACAGTGCCATTCAAGTAGACATTAATGATTACCTTGGAAGAGTGGAAGGGTCTCAGGAGTACCTCCCACCCGGTGCCACCATTAATGGAAGAGGAAGAGAAGGGAGAGAACACAGACACCAGGTGAGGAATCCAAAGGTTCGGCAGAGGAACGACAAAGAGGTTGTCAGTGAGGGTCTGTCTGGAGGAAGCGCTGGAGTAGGTGTCATCGATAGAGAGACATGGGTTAGAGGTCAAGATATCCTTTTTATACTTCTTCCTACCAAACCTAAAGAGAAGGGTAGGATAGTCAATGGAGAAGCAGTTAGAAAAAATAGGAGAGACAGAGAGTGCCATATGTGCCGTGGTGCCGTGAAGGAGGGGGAAGAAAAGAGAGAGTGGTGGAGGGAGTGTGGGGGAAGCAGGATGGGGGACAAACAGGATTGGGGTAGCACAGGGTAGTCACTGGGCACAGCTAATTTCAAAATAGCAGCAGATGGTACAAACAGCTAAATTCAAATTAGCGGCAGATGGTCCAAACCGCTAAATTCAAAATAGCGGCAGATGGTACAAACCGCTAACTTCAAATTAGCAGCAGATGGTACAAGCAGCTAAATTCAAAATAGATAGTGGCAAATGGTACAAACAGCTAAATCCAAATTAGCGGCACACAGAAGATCTGTTGGAAGAAGAAGAGAAGATGCATGGCAGTGCTTGTGGGCCTGAATATATAAGGCAAGTAATTATGTAGTGCCAAAGGACTGACAAACACCAGGCATTGACCAGGGTTGAACCAAAGTCATCAGGAGAACAAGACAAGTAGTCTGCTAGTATTAGTAGAAGTCTATGGCAGCAGCAAGGGCACAGGAAAAAATGGGCACGGGTTTAAGCAGTCTGGTAGGGTAGGACATCAAGGACCCAGAGTCACTGCATAGAGCTTAAGAAATTGCAGTGTAAAGACTAATTGAACAAAGTCTTAATATATTCTGTGCTGGGCCTTCCCTTTGAGTTACTGACCAGTGGGAGAAGCAGTATGTTAAGGTCCAATGTGATTTCAGACGTTGTCTCGCATGATTGCACTTGCACTTTGTGACTGCAATGTATGCAGGTATTTGTAGATTATGGCGCTGGCCAGTGCTGAAAATGGAAATTATTAACTCTGATAATCCCACCAGCGGGCAGGGTGTTGGGGGTGTTGCTGGAGGTCATTTTTTTCTAAGCCCCTCCATAAATACACATTTCCATTTCAAGACATTAATTATTAACACCTGGGAAATAACCCAAGAGTGGAGTGCTTCCTATGATGATGCAAGCAAAGTAGAAAAGATGCACACCTTTCAAACCTACAAAGCCTGTGCAAATATTTTCTGCACAGTGCAATCCTAACAAGCATATTCATTGTATTCTAACCAGAAGTTCAAGTGGCCTTCTAGGTAAGATTCTCTTCGAGTCCTGGCTTTGGCAACAAAAGCAAATTAAAAAGAATAGATCTCTTGAGGGGTGGAAATGTTGATCCAGGGAGACATATTTTGCCGGATCTCGGATCCAGGAGAATCCAGCCCATTGATTACCGTTGGTGGTGGAAGCATCTTTTTTTAATTTACAATATAGACAAGGACAATGTCAGTAGCAATGGGTGCCAATACTTCCTGACTGGGATTGGAGGCAGGTGACACTGTAGGAGACACAGTGGATCAGAATGCTGGGCAGGAGCCATGGAATTGACTGCGCTGCTACCCAAACAGCAGACCCCAGGATGTTGAAGGGACCTCTGGCACCAGAAAACTGAGGAATCGTTGTTGAATGCCAGCAGCATCCCAAGGACAGCAGGATCCCATTGCCAGACCACGCCGAATCTAAATTTGCTCACAATGTATCTGGCACACAAAACCTTTGGGAAATCAGCTGGTGTGATAATTGTTGCCGTTCGTCTGTGAAAACCACAGCAGAAATGCATGAAAGAAATCACTATCGTTTGGTTTTTTGCCTTTAATCCATATTTAAGATGAACATGGCTTAATTTAACACATGGAAATGAAGGGCACACATGAAGATACAGTTGCAATCAATGTACAGGATTTCACTGCAGAAGCGCTTTTAAAAGCACTTGCTTTTAGCGCAGAGCCTGGAAGTAGAGGCAACCCCAGAGCATTCCGAACAGTCAAAAAGAATGTCCTCTTTTTGGTGCCTTTTTGATACTTGCACTGTGTTGGTTCAGTGTGAAACCATGTAGGGTTTTGTGTAACATTCCTCCCTGGCAGTGTCATTCACACCCTAACTCCAGCGCTCGTCAATGGGCCGGCTCTTGCCAGGGTCCGAGATCCGCATCAGATGTCTGGCCGGATCTCGGACCCGGTCTGCCTCAGCCCTGACAAGGCTATACCGAGCCCCCAGCTTCGCCGAGGGAAGCTGGGAACTCAGTGATCTAATCTGCGTTGTCATCCTTGCCCCCGCCCTCACTCGCTTGTTTGCGGGCACTCATTTCTCAGCCTGTTTTCTTCATTCTGGCCTGAAAGGGACACCAGGGGAATCAATGGGCCATCACTATCACTGGGATGGGCACCATCACTGTTAAAAGCGGGTTTTCTACCTGCTGGGCACACTATTGTTTTCCAAATATGCATCTTACACTTTCATAGGAAAAAGGAAATGTAATTTCCAAACTCAAAAATGCTGCTTGAACTTGCATTCACTAGTTTTTTTTTTAAATGTGTTTATTAAGATGTTATATGCTTGTCAAACTGCTTAATCACAAATAAATGCTTCTGCTGTGCTGACAGCAGTAATTAGGAAATTAAACTGTGTGTTCATGGGTGCCAACTTTTGATGTTCACCACAGGGGCAGAAATATTTCCTCTTCCGTACTAAGCAACTGACCAGCCCAACCCAGGCCCCTGCCAAGCACATTTTATAGCACTTGTTTTTTATAAGGAATTGCAAAAAGTCATACGATTAACAACAATCTTTTAATATATAACCTCTCGGCAACGGTCACTCAACCTGCCGAGATACCCTGGTAACCTTCTACTGTAAAGCATGTTTATGGAGCCCTTAATGTACTAAAAATCACTGAATTACCAACAGTATTTTGGGTGCACCACTGCTATGGAAGTGATTTAAAGTGGAATTGATGTACAGTGTGGAGTTTGGAAAGAAGCAGCATGAAAGAAATTGCCCCATTTTTAAACTATTATTTCAAACATTTCCTTTAAGCAGAGTTCGAATGCCAACTCTGCCCCCTCCACCAAACTCTGCCCCCACCATGGCCCTTGTGGGATTCCCTTTTACATTTTTTACATTTCCACCACCGTCTAACCCTCTTGATGTGGGGATGAGCACTGGTTTCTGAGCCTTAATCTGGTGCCAAACACGTACACATTCAAACACTTGCTAATTTTACCTTGGTTGTAGTCTGCAGCAGTGCTGAATGAAACGGAACTTCATTCAGCACTGCTGCTTATGGTATGACTCCAGTCAGGGCCTGGGAGCCGGGTGGGGCTTCAATAGCGAGATGTTCTCTGCTTCTCGGGTTTGACAGGCTCTTGGTTGCTTAGCAACCACCTACAGAGAGAGTGTCCCGACAAGGGAAAGAAAGTGTTGCACTCTGCGCTGCCTAGCAAAAAATGAAAAAGGTGCCTCTAGGACCTTTGCAAGCTTACGCCTTTTTCATTTTTTGTTGGCAGTGACAGTGAGGCTTGTGAGGTCCACATGGCCGCCTGCATCGCTGGGGCTGCGGTGGCCCCAGTTATGCCTGTGATCTGAGGGTGAGATTTCAACCACGACTTCCTTGGGAGCAGAAGCCTCAGCCCATCCTCCTGGAGGTTCTTGAGTCCTACTAATGACAGTTTTGCCACTGTAAAACACTGCATTGTCTCCATGTTTATCAGTAAAGTTTAGGCTAGTGTCTCGAAATCTCATAGTGATATGATATGATAGTTTTTTTATATAGCGCCTATACACAATGTGTTTCAAAGCACCTTACCCAACAATATTTCATTTTGTTGGGTAAGGTGCATCATATTGATGAGTAAACACTTTTGAAAATATACATGATCACACGGCCAAATGCTTCAGATGGCAAAGCTAGTTCTGTGACCTGCTGTTGGCATTCATCTGTGCAACTGGTGCTCAACCCATGAGCTGATCCCCAACTCTTTGACATCCTATATTTTTCACCCTCTTGCTTCATATGAGCTATCCCGGAAGTGATATGGCCGCATACTACAATATTTTACCTAGTTTGCCTAGTTCTCTGCTTGCTACGCCATTTGCTCTGCTTAGTGTTTTACTTTCTTTCCTTTTACATAATGTATACACAAAGCTAACTAAATGTTTACACAAAGTGGTGTCTAATAGTTCCATCCAGTTTGTACATGCACAGTTCTGCTGCAATACCATACACTAAAGGTATTTCACCTTCAGAGCTTGCTATACTCTACGATTATGATTGCATTATACAGCAGCACCTGCGGGAGAGGTAGGTAGAAACTTTATTTGGAAAATATCCATTAACCTAAAACATAAACAATACTCATTATTTATAACATTAACACCGTACATAATCACAATCAATAGTAAAATATCAGCATACTCTAGATATCCTTCTATGCTCTAGATATCCTTCTAAACACAGCTGTTACAAAATTCAAAACATCATACATACAATCTTCGTCGTTATGGTTCATAAACTGGGTCATTGCGGTAGAGATCTGGCCGCTCCAGGGGTCTGGAAACGCAAGCGTAATCTGCAAGTAGCCGGCCTGCATGTAGCCAGCGCCTCTGCCCAGCCTTCACCCTGTCCTTGAAGGCGGTGCCTCAGGCCCGAGTCTATACTGCAGTGTCACGCTTCAACCCCCTTTGCCCACTCACCTGCACAGCTCCTGGCCCACTTAGAGATCCTGGAGAAAGTTTTTTCCAATCACGGACGTATGTGTAGTTTCTTTTTAAGGGAAGCATGAATTGAACAAAGCCTGGTTCCCTTAAAAACAAAACAAAAAAGTAAATACCACCCCAGATGCTAATAATGGCAAATACTGCTTTCATGGGTGTTGTGAAAAACCAGAGCATGTTTCACTGCCTAGACCCTGGGGATCCCTTACTCAGGTGGCCAGGGCACGGCCATCACCTTTGGATCCATACCCTGGGGGTAGACAAGTGCGGGAGGATCACCTGGGTGCGGGGTCCTCAGGGAGTGGGAGAGGACCACCCGATGCCGAGACGTGGTATCCCCCCTTTCCAAATACCCCTGTCCCATCCTATTTTATAGGATTTTCCAACTTCCCAGATCCCCCCCCCCTTCCTACACAAACACTCAGCCGAGGAAGAGGTTGTCTGAAGCTGAACGGTGTACCACCCATGCATTACATTGGACATGTCCCATTAATAAGATCAGGCAAGGTTAGGGACTTGATCTTAATTACATACACCTGGTACCTATTAGCTCTTCCCCACATGGTTAAAAGGTGGAACACTGAGACACACTCTGAGCCAGGCAGTGCACGAGAAGGAGCAAGGGCAAACCAGGCGGAGCAGAGCGATAGGCTGAGGGACGGAACCGAGGCACAGAGAAACCTTGGACACCCAGGCAAGAGAGCGTTCCCTCCGAATGGCCTTGAAGGTTGTGCAAAGAAGCCAAGCTAGAGAGAAGAGACAAACCTCTTTTGTGTTTCAAGGATACCAGCCACCCTCCTGGGTGAACGGCAGAGTTGGGGAGGTGCAGCGGTAGTTGTGGTATCAGTCTTGTCTTCCGGATCTAAGCAGCGAAAAAAAGAAAATGAATTAACACAGCCAATGAGCTGATGAAAGGAATGAAAGTTTGTGTTAAATGAAACTTGACGGCAACAGTATCCGACAAATGAAGGTTGCACGTGTGCCGATAAGATGCGAGAGAAGGCAAGGCATTGTAAAAAACTGTAAATTAAGGATACAAAGTGGTCGGGCGACAGAAGATTGCCCATCGAAAGTCTCTGTGAAATGTCTGATTCTGTAGATGCGGCGGGAAGAGAAAGAAACTGAGATGCAAGATTTGAACTGTTGTTAGGTTTGATCCCGGCAGAGGGAAACCTGGATGTGAGAGATTAATTAGAATTTGTTTTAAAAAGTCCTGTTCTCTGAACTACATTTACCAAGAGGCCTTGGTGTAGTAGAGGAAAAGTGATGTTTGAAGAAAGAAGGTCGAAGTGGTCATGCCGAGCAAAAGCCTCGCAGTTTCGAAGTCTTTGACAGCGGAAGGAAAGTGAAACGAGGCTTGATCCCAAAAGAGGGAAGCCTATGAAGGTGTGATTGAAGCTTAGGGAAGGGAACCCCTATAAATTGTGATTTAAAGGTTTGACCCCGGCGGAGGGAATCCCTATAAATTGTGATTTAAAGGTTTGAGCCCGGCGGAGGGAGACCTGTACTGAATTGTGGTAACCAGAAGGAAACAAACTTTTGTTTAACTGTATTATAAGCAAAAAGGTGACCTGGGGCGGAGGTAGAAGAAGCATAGAGGTCCAGCAGATAAACTAGTGACTTTTCGTGGAAGGCCAAGCAGGCCCTGGTCCACGAAACAAACTGCATCCGTATGTCCGAAACCAGAGTGTGTCGCAAGGTCCAAGTGTTTCACCTTACCCGTGCTACAAAACGTGGGGAAGGGAGTTTACTCAGCCATACTCACATTTCTTTTGAACACTGATTTTCCTTTTTGCATTACTCATTCCCTTTACACAGTTATTGTATTAGAAAGAGGGCAGACATTAGGTTTATTACTGTAGGTCATTTTAGTTTGACTAAGGACTGACTAGAACTGTATTTCCTTTTTGTTTGCTGGTCGAGGATACTCCCATCTTAGTTATAGAGCAAGATAGGAGTTTTGCAACCCCTTTTAAAACATCAATTAAGGTTTTGAAACTTGAAGCTCTTCTTTTCAGTGTCTACTTGTGATACCATGCCTCATTCACAGTGTGCAGGGCTTGAGGGCACTTAGCGGCCCTGCCCTCTCCCGGAAATAGTATTTAACACTATTTTGAAAACAGTTGATATCAATGACAGACAAGGGCCATCTTGTCCACCTGAAGTTGACAATTACCATGCATGCCACAACACCATACTACAGCATTGACTTTCCTTTAACGTTGTGAACCTTTTGATTTTTGAAACTTCAGAACTACTTCTTACACAGAAGATGATGGGTCAAGCATACAATATATGGGACATTGCCCAGTGCAACGCCGACTGCAGCCATCTGCTCACAGTCTTGCACTTGGGTGCAGAAGTACGAGTCTTGATACAATGGTGGTAAATTGGTTGACATAGACATTTATTTATAACAGAAAAGGTAAAGAAAACGCCCTTCTAATGTATTGTGTCCGCCCACAAACCCCTCATCTTTGATGATTATCTTCCAGCTTCAGCTTCTATGGCATAGTACATTCTCGACAGAGGGCACTTTGCGGTAGCGTCAATGACTCAATGTCCTTCAAAGACCTCCATCCGATGGTCGACGTCATCTGCAGTATATGTAGCACATGCAGCGCCTGTTGGCTTCAGTTCCGTTTTTCCTATGCAGCTTTCGCTTCGGGAGAAATTACAGCACGATTCGCCAATAAAACGTACTTCTGTTGAGCCGAGAGATTCTCAATCGCAAAGTCGTTCATGTCGTTCATCATCTTCCTCCAGGAAGTCGAAGAAAAGGCATCATAGGTCTCCTTCTTCCTCAAGTGACTCCTCACCCAAGAGAATAACATGTCCAATAAAATCCAACTCCCCAGCAAAATGGGAAGGGTTCCGGAGGGAGATGATGAAAATCTTCAAGAGAGAAGTCCCCACTCCTCAAAAGATAGGAAGAAAGACCATTGCCAAATCACTCTGCATAAAGACAACAAGGGAAAGTCTAAGGCTAAACCCTGTGCACCCATGAGTCCGGGACACAAGCCTGCCGAACATTGAGAGCCTTCCAATCCTTGAAAGAGTGATAAGGTGTTGAGGACTTCGGCGAGTCGAGAGTCCAATCCTTCGAGGGTTTTGACAAAGACATCTTCGAAGAAAACAAAATCGGTTCCATTGACCCACCTCGATGTCGGAACCATTCGACACCCATATCAAAGCCATTAATGCCTAAGTTGAAGAATTCAACGCCATTGGCCTCGAGGCCTACTCTTAAGACCTTTTCAGAGCCATTGAGGGCAACACAGGAGAAATCCTACAAACCTCTACTGCAAAAATATTTCTTTAAATCTCTTTCTTCAATCTATGAAGAACATGAACCATCTTATGATGACCAAACACCATTGGTCTTCAATATGGCACTAGTGTACCAGATGAGTTTATTTCAGAGGAATATAGACTTAAAGACCTCTATGACAAGCTACAAACAGCTAGTGGAGTAGATACATCTCCTGAGTTGGAATTTGGAAAGCCAGATCCTGTGGATAATGCCGACAGCTCATATGGACAACTGATGAGCAAGGTAGTAGAATACTTGGGATGGAGTAGACCTGCTCCTCCTTTTCAACGGGATGACTTGATGGACATATTAGACTAGGGTCCACAGAGGGATCCCTTTTTGCCCTTCCATTTTGCACATCCGAATTGCTTTGCAAAAAAGGGTTACACCAAATTGGGAAACCCCATATTCTATTTCTGCGGTTAATAAAACCTTTCCCAAGAAATATAGACCAAGCACCCGACTCCAGAAAGTTTGGTAATTCAAGCAGCCATGTCCACAAAACAATCTGCTTATCCTACCATTCCTACAGACAGGAATGATAAACAGGTGGATGCTTGGGCACAGAAAGTATTTACTGCCGATAGCATGGTCTTGAAATCAGCAAATGCCACTTTTGCCTTATCTAAGTTTTCATTCATCCTGTGGGATTGCGCAGTAATGGCGGCTGACCACATCCCTGAATGGGAAGAGCAAGACGGCTTCCTGGCTGTCGTCAGGAATGGTAATGAGGCAATGTGTGAGTGACTGCAGTCAGGTCTGGATACTTCAGATAGTATTAGCAGATCCATGGTGACTAGCACCATGCTAGACAGATTTGTGTGGCTGAGGAAGTCTGGATTTGTTCCGGACCTGCAATCTAGATTACTCAATATGCCTTTTGACGGCTCCAAGCTTTTTTGTAGCAAGGCTGATGAAAGTCTGGAAAAGCTACAGACCTCAAAAGCGGAGGCTAAATCTCTCAAAGCCGCAATTAGACAGCCTCAATATTCCTACTCCGGTACGTCATCTAGGGGGGGTAAGTCCTTTCGTCTCAATTGGAAGAGGGAGAGGACAAGCCAGTCATAGAGGACAAAGAAGATTCCCTCGTGGTGTACGAGGGAGAGGTGCTAAATCAGCCCAAGCAGCGACAGCCTTGCCCTCAGCTGCTGCTTCAGCTGCCTCAAAACTTCTCTGAGGCCTTGATCTACAAGACCCAAGTGGGAGGCAGGTTCTCAAAGCATCTGAAAGAGTGACACACCATTACTTCAGATGCTTGGGCACTGGAAACAGTAGCCCAGGGTTACTGCCTTCCTTTTCTAAAAAAGGCCCCAGGATCATCCACCAGGGATCAGCTCATTGAAAATTCCAGATCCGCTCCTTATGCAGGAAATGTTGACCCTGCTAGAGAAAGGTGCAATAGAACCAGTACCTGCAGTGGAGAGGAACAAGAGATTGTACTCCCTGTATTTTCTAATCCCAAAAAAGGACGGAGGATTGAGACCCATCTTAGACTTAAGAAACGTGAACAAGTTCCTCAGGAAGGACAAGTTCAAGATAGTTACCCTTTCTCAGATCCTTCAGGCCCCCCAACTCCAAGACTGGATGGTATCGTTGGATCGTAAGGATGCTTACTTTCATCTATCACAAGCACCGAAAGTACTTGAGGTTTGCAGTTGGTGGTTCTTATTTTCAGTTTTGAATTCTGCCATTTGAGCTGACCTCCGCCCCAAGAGTTTTCACCAAGTTGATGGCGGTGGTTGTAGCGAGTCTCAGGAGAGGGGGGATTCACGTCTACCCCTACTTGTATGATTAGCTAATCAGGGCTAGTTCTCCAGAACAGATCCTGGAACATCTCAGCGTGACTTGCCACTTTATTCACAAACTGGGCTTCTCCCTCAAATACAAGAAGTGAAAATATTATACCATCTGAAAGAATGTAAAATACTCAATGAGCAATTTATAGTGTGTCCTCGTTTTTGATTAGGGGCTCGTTGGGTGAGGACTATAAGACATGCACAAAAAGAGGGGGTCCACAACAAGCTACCTGTTGGAGTAGCACTGAAGGAGTTGGGACTGCGTCTCACTATGGGTAAAGCTAGATAAATGATCTTTTTCAACTAATATAAAAAGATGGGGAGGTCGGATTTACAAAAATATATCCTGTTTTATTCAATAACAACAAACTTTTTGACACCTGGTCACATTTGCAAATCATGACAACATAAACAATTTGTTAGGAAAAAGAGAGACAGAAAATATGCCGATGGTTTCTTTTTTTCTAAGCATATATAACTGTGATCTGTGTACAAAACAGCTAAGGTGATGTTACTAGCCTATGGGTGACAATTTAATCAGTGCAATTCACATTTAAATTTAGACAAAAGGTCAAAGGCCAGCAACAAAATCCTTATACCGCTGTTGTTGGAACAAGTTCAGCAGCTGGTGTAGGGATAAGAATGTGGATCCATTTCAGTGCGATACACCCACAGTGTAATCTTTTCTACTTCATTTAGCAAATCTGGGGCTCCAGATCACAACAATTAAAGGTTATCTGGCAGCGCTTTTGATTTTCAAGCGCTCATCAGAGGAAACCTCATACTTTAAGATCCCTTTAATCATTCAGTTTCTTAAAGGACGGTAATGTGTTTCTTCCTAGTCCCGTTCAGGTCCCTGTTTGGGATTTAAATCTTGCATTACATTTCTTAATATGCATTCCTTTTGAACCCATGCATTCATGTCCATTGAGACTATTGACACTAAAAACTATTTTGTTAGCCGCAATCACATCTGCCCGCAGAGTGAGCGAATTGCAAGCACTGTCTTGTAAACCTCCTTATACGGTCTTCCAGAAGGGTAAGGTTATTCTTAAAGTAATAATGTCTCTAACTTTTGTCCCAAAGATAGTTTTACCAACTTTCTATCCCCCCTCCTCATCCTGGAAAGGAGGAGGAGAGGTTAGACTGGACCCTAGGAGGGCTCTACGTTTTTATATCTCCCGAATATCTAAAATTCGCCAGGATGACCAATTATTCATCGGATATACAGGTCATAAATTGGGGCTAGCTATAACAAAACAGACTATATCCAGATGGATTATTCTGGCTCTCCAAGAATGCTATAGACTGGCTGGAAAAGATTTCCCAGAAGGTCTAAGAGCTCACTCAACCTGGGGCATGGCTGCTTCTTCCACTCTTCAGAGAGGAGTACCTATTAGAGACATTTGTGTGGCAGCTACATGGTCTACCGTACACACCTTCATGAAACATTACTCCCTGGACATTTTGTCCACTCGAGAGAGCTTTCGGAAAAGCTGTCTTGCACTCTGTCCATGATAAATGCTAAAGACAGATCTACATTCTTTTCCCACCTCCAAGACTATCACTGCTTTGGGAGGCTATGAACGATGAGGAATACGTGGGAGGGACACAGTCCATCCGAAGAACAGGTTACTTACCCCTGGTTATGTTCTTTCGAGTGGATATTCCTCCCCGCGTATTCCTCATCGCCCCTCCCAACCTACTCCGCTGCAGAATTTACGTGTTTTGCGCTCAACGCTCTCGGAGTCTTCTAAGGCCTAAGGAGGCACTAGTAATTCCTCTAAACATAGAAAAACAAAAACTGAAGCCAACGTGCGATGCACATCCTACATATACTATGCATGACGTCGACCATCGGACGGAGGCTTTCGAGGGACATCGAGTTATCGACGCTCCCACACAGCGCCCTCTGTCGAGAAAATTATTTTCCGAAGCAGCTGAAGCTGGAAGATAATTATCAAAGATGAGGAATACGTGGGAGGAACATCCAATCGAAGGAACTTTACCAGGGGTAAGTAACTTGTGCATCTTGCCCTATTACTAGGGGTTGCACTGCCTCAACAAAAATACTAAAGACTCAGTCAGGATGTCTATAATGCAAAATGTCCATTGTCTTGTGTCTAATCCTATTTCTGTCCCTTACACTTTCAAACTCACTAAAGAAAACTGGATATCTCATTAACCCAGAAGGAGGCCCCTCTCATTCTGAATGTGGACCCCAAAGCACAGTTATTGTGAAAGAATCATTTCAATTTCCACTGCTTGAATGTTCAAACCAACTTAAGGGAAACCCAGATCCCCAATCTCCTGGAGGGAATCTCTTCCTTGGTTCTTGCTTCAACTTTACAATGTCTCTCTCTTCTGGAGAGAACCTCTTCCTCCATCTGAGTCTTTGACTCATAAACAAACACAGTTCCCCCAATCTCCTGGAAGGAACCTCTTCCACTGTCTGCAAAATATAATGTAGTTTTCCAGTCTCTTTATCGGGCACGCTTCAGTAACCTGCCAGACTTGACAATGGTCTCTACGAAAGTACTAAATGCTGTAATCACCAATAATATTTCAAGTCTGGTTCACTTTTATCCTTTCTCGTGGTCCTGGGTTTCAGCTCACTAGTTATAGGTATCCCAGACTCTGTTGTACACTGATTGGGCTACCTCACTTTTATATGGGTCCCATCCCTATTCCTCTGCTTCGGCGGGATCCCTGTCCCTGCTTTACCTATTGACCACTTGGAAAAACCTGGTGTACTCGCCTGCCAGGTACTGCCCCACATAGACATATTCCCAAAGTTCGTATCAACTTGTATAGTGCCTCTGTTTCCCATTTTGCTGTTCAGGATATATTTACAGGATGAACAGGGTTCGCATTAAATTGTATAATTCCTCTTGTCATCCCCTTTTGTTCTCCGGGATGTATTTACATGCTTTGCAAAGTTTGTATCAATTTGTTCAATTCTTCTGTTATCCCCTTTTGCTCTTCAGGATGTTTTTATGAGGATTTCAATTCATTCAGCTCCCTCAGTGCCCCAATCACCGGTCCGATCCTTTTCCTACCTTTGGGAAGTCTCGGGCGGTCTCAGGTTTCTTCTGTAGGTGGAGCGGAGCTTCCGTGTTGCTGCTGTACTCCGCATTCTGTTTCCTGCGGCACCGCAGCTCCAGACTCTCCCTCGCAACGCCGGCTGCCTGCATCCATGTTCTCGGTCTGCTTTCGCCAGTTGGGCTCCTTTTCTCATTGCCACTGGCCAGGTCCGCCTTGTGTGGACCTTTTGTAAAGTCACATTTCTCTGTGTCTCGGTCTCCAGCCTTCGGGTCCCATGCCATGGAACAAGCGTCTTGTTCCCTGCTCCTCCAGGGCTAGCTTGACACACCATTCAGTCCTTCTTCCCTTTTTATGATGAATGCTGCCACTTGAAAACCGTACAGCATGTGTTGGTTCTGCACTGGGCTTTTGCATCTTTGTTCTATCTTCTTCGTCTCAGTGGTATTTTGTGTTAAGCTTGGGTAAGTCTCACCCTTTGTCGTCCCAGTACTGTTAATGATACCCTCTACTCTACTATAATAGGTAGAGGTATGGGGAAACGGGGAGGCCGGAATGGGGTTTACTGAAGGGGGGGACACAAAAAGGTTTAGTGAATACTGCGTTCTCCCAGGGCCAGCGTAGCCGTTCCCATGAGGGGTCTCCCACCCCATGCCACCTCCTGGGGGACTGTCGTATAGTATCAGCCTCACAGCCCTGGCCTCAGGTGAAGGGGCTTCCCCCATGGAAGCAGTGACAATACCCAGGGATTTGTCACAATATCTATGTATTTGTGCCAATTCATGCAGCTAACCTTTACATTTTGAAGACACTCATCTCAGTAATGTCTGACTTCAGCAAGACACAGAAATGCTGTATTGCTGCTCATTTTATGCCTTGGGTACAAAAAACATATTTATACATTGCAAATAGTAGTACAAAATTGCTCATCAAATAAGTTGTTTGCTAATTGAGAACATTTTAATTGGCTAACTCTGCTTATCAATCTATGAAATCTAATGATGCCTTGGAGTACCTGGGCATATAATATCAGTGCTTGGCACATGCCTAATAGTTGTACAAAAGCACACATTGTTGTTCAAAAGCACGAACTGTTGTTTTTGCAATGCTTGTTTTAACTGGACTTCAGTACACATAGTGCTTATACATCAAGTGGCTTATAAATTGAATGGCTGAAGGAAGACCTGGATATGACATTTTTATTACACCAGCAGTGCCTTTACAGCTCCTATTAAGCCATTCACTTTCAGAGGATTGCGTCATTAAAAAAACTGGCAGGCCTTTCCAGCTCAAAGTTTGATCGTAAGGCTAAAAAACCTAGCTCAAAGAGATCCTAGGAGGATGGGGTTTGGGTAGGGAGGGGCAGAAAGTGAGTGTGAATGGCCATAGGGATTAACATGGCCATGTGCAGTGAATGGGTGGGTAAATAATCAAACACCTCCTACAAGATTTCCTCATATGCCATTTCTCTCTAGCTATATGCTAATCCAATAGTGTCAGGTTGTAGGTGGCACTACACCTAATAAAAATCACGTGAAGCGAGGCATAAGTAGAGCGAGCTCCTAGAAAATCACTCAGAATCTGACTGAAAATTCCTCTGTGATATTAAAGGCCATGTCTGCAAGAAACTGCCTAAAGTAAATCAGAGTACATGATGCACACCTTAAAGTCCAGCTTGATACCGATTCCAATTAAATAGGACTTGTTCCACAAAGAAAGCATATTTAGCAATCTGTGTATTGATTAAGCCCCCCTGTGTTTCTTTATACTGTGTGATGATTCACTAGATGTCGTCTCTTCCCACCTCGAGGGGGAGCCCTTTCCCATGAGGCCAGGGAGGTGAGGCTGTTACCTGATAGTCCCCCTGGGGGTGGTATAATGCAGGAGGATCTCATGGGGAGGGACTCCCCCTCTAGGGATAAGGATGACCATCTAGGGTACAGTCCCTATGAGAACATCACACCCCCACATACTTTAGCCTCTCCAACCAACCTCTTTGTAGACAGTAGACCTATGTACTGTTATAAGGCAGAGTTCCTCAGGATTCTTGAAAGTACTGAGACGAAGAACAACAACAGGATCTAAGTAATCCAGGTACTGGCACTAGTTAGTCCCACAGAGCAATGAAGATGAAACCTGTGACAGAGATGAAGGATTTATACAATGGGGAAAAAAAAATGTGTCATGGGAGCCCCTCTATGAGAACCTACACGGCAAAAAATGCCTGTTATATGGGCTGGTCCCTACTCTAGAGTCTGCAGCCACATTTTAGCTCACTGTACCTTTCACAGATGGGAAATATCCATTTGCATATCATTCTTTGTGCTGCCCACATGGGCAGTCCAGCAACAAAATGCTATGGCAATTCCCTTCTGAACGAGAGTACCAACAGCAACCCCATACACGTGTTTAAGCCTTGTTGGGCCTCATGCCATCTGTTAGGCAGAATCCTGTGCAGTTCCCTTAGGGAGCACTACAGAAGATTAAGACTACAGGTGAGAGCAATAAATCCCCTTTGGTATCAGTCTGTACAACAAAGATTTAGTTGGTAGCTGTGGCTGAGCAGTCAGACTTATCTCAAGAGGGAGATGAGCAGTATTCAGGGTTTACACAATAGGCCTACAGTACTATGGCACAAGGAAACACTGATCAAAGCTTTGTATTAAAAAGTATATATATATTTATTTTATACACTTCTAGTAAAACACATTTATCACAGTCATCAAGCAAGTTAAAATAAGTCAAAGAAAAATCTACACACTCGCTAGTTAAATTGTAGACCAAGTGAACCAGAGTGAAAACTGAGCAAAACGGCACAGTGAAAATAACACACAAGGGATACTCTAGCAATTTCTCACAAGGGAGGGAAAGCACAAGTTATATAGAAATAGCTTCTTACACACCCTAGCAATACTTCCCATAAGTTTGTGAACCAGTTTAAGCAAGACAGTGCATCAGTATAGGAAATAATTAAATGAAAACTGAGCAAAATGGCATTTCACAAGGTTTAGAAAGGGGAAGAAAAGAGTAGTTATAAGAAGTAGGTGCATCAACACAGTTCTAGTTGAAAAGCAATCTAAAGAAGGCAGTTCTAACAAATGTAGCCAGAGTCATTAGGCCTGTGCCAGAGTCAGTGCTACAGGGCAAGGGCCCAGGAGCAAAAGGTTCTTGTAGCTGCAGTCAAGTCTTTAGTTAACGATTTTGAAAAGGTGGATGCAGAGGGTGAAAGACAATGTTAAGAGAGAGGGGCGGCCAACCCAACAGGTAGGTAAAGGATTTAAAACACCTTTAGTGCTACCGCGAAGAAAGGGCGGCCTGGCGGAACAATGTAACTTTAAAGTGAAGAAGTGGCTCCTGCGATGGGGGTTGTTCCTGGTAGTTCCTGCAGGTCGGGGGATCCAGCAGAGGAAGAGAGGCTCTCGTCATGGAGGAAGGTTCGAGTTACTGCACTACCCAGGGATGAAACCAGCCGAGGTGCTGCCCAACGAATAAAAGGTACGCTCCTTTAAATCGCGGTCCGGGTGGACCGGTGCCTGGCTATCCAGTCTCCGAGTACAGGGTACTGGTGATTCGACCAAGGCATGTCCGGGAAGGCGATTGGCAAACTGTTTGGCCCCACCAACTCAAGGGAAGAAGGCTCTTGCAGATGAAGATCTTCTCTGGTCGTGTGGAGAAAAGTGGTGAGACGCTGCAGCAGGGCTTCACCGGTGGTTCAGTCGTTGCAGATGTCTTTGGCCTCTCTCCTCTTCGGCTTCTTAGTTCCAGTGGTGACGTCTTGCTCTTCCAGTCCTCAGGACCCTGCTTTTAGGTAAAAAGATCCCCATTCATACAGCCTAGCTGTCACTCACACAGTGGAGTGGTCATCTTGGCGGGAGACCCTCCAGCCTATCAGGATAAGAGTGTGACATGGGTTGCTGAGGCAACCCTGTCCAGGGGTCCCACTCCCCCTCCCACACAATGGACCCACCCCAGACTCAGTGGCGCCGAAAGGAGGGCTTCTTGGCAGAAGCCCGCCAAACGGACGAACAAAGGATCCCCGACCTGGGTTAGGAGTTTAGAGAAAGACACAGAAAGAAGTTATATTAAAGTTCTGGCAAATAAAACCTACCGGAGTAAAGTTAATATTAAAATGCACGGGCGGTATGTTAGAGGCTGTCAGAAAAAGTGGTAGCCTCAAACAATGGGAAAATCCCATAGGAAAATATTTGCGATCGAATATTTATGGTAGTAACCACTGCCACCAGCCAGAAACTTTTGAGAGAGGGACTGTACGGTACCCTCTCGAAAATGAACATAAGGGAAAAACTATTAACGCTTTCCACTACTTCCATAGTAAGTTGGGTTGTACTGGTTTAGTTCATAGAAATTGACTAGTAAAGTCAATTGAGACTTTACATGCCCTGGGAGACAGTAGTCAGTCCCAGGGTATGGAGTCTATGTTTGGGGGTCGCTACAACACCCCTGTGTCACTGCACTGAGGGTGCTGTGTAACACATGTGAATAAAGATGGTTCCTATGGGGTTGAGAAAATCCCATAGACATTAAACACAAAAATAGCCTCAAACACACATAGCAAAAATGCCTAAGAGTTGGAAAAAGAGTCTCACTCTTAGTAGGAAAAAAGAAACAAACCCTTCAAATCCAGCAAAGCTGCTGGGGAACTCTATAGGTTAGGGAAAATTAGCCATAGAATGATAATTCTCCCTAACACCACCTCGTTCTTAGGCCGCCTCTCTGGCTCCTTCCTTCTCCTCTCTGGGTACTACACCACTTCCTGCGACCACCTCTGCCCACGCTCGGGCCCCAATACCACTTTCGGTGGGTGTACCGAAAACCCTGTACCTCACCCCAGAAGTCTTTCAAATGTGGCAACCTGCTCCACGTTGCCACTCTCAACTCTTGCTCTGCTGTCACACTCCTCCGACATCTGTCACCTCCTCGAAGAACTTGACCTGGATGTCCTCGCACTCGCCGAGGACATCCAGTTCTCGCACAGTAGCTTGATTGGTGTGCAGGACCCTTATGCATCCTCGAGACCCTGACCTCCCACATCTTATCTTCCCTGCCACTGTCCATCCTCTGCACTTGCCTCGGCTCTCCATCCACCACTGGAGGTTGCACATACCTTTCTTTCTCCATAGCACTTCACCTGCTACTCCCCAGGTGCACCACAGCACCTATCCCATACCCCTCACCCCTCTACACTTGCACGTTCTGAACACTCACAATGCAGAGTAGGTTTGTCTTCCTCTCCCCATTGTCTCTTCTTATATTGCTGTATTTAATTATTAAACATTGTTGTCATTTAATTGTCTATCATCCTCTGTCCCCTCCCTCCCTGTTGTGCTTCCTGTATAAGCGCCTAATAAATGAATAAAAACATTCTGTCACAATTTTTGACACTCTACTCCCTGATGGCTACAAAATCCTCTCTGAGCCCAGAACCAACCGACCCGGAGGTAGAGTAGCTCTGATCTTTCCGGAATGGGTCCCTGCCTCTGTCATTCCTATGCAGGCCTACTCCTCCTTTGAATGCCTGGTCTACAGGCTCTCAATCTCTCTGGCCTCTCTCTGACTGTAGCCACCATCTATAGACCCCCTGGCCATGTTGCCCTCTTCCTCTCTGAATGGACGGACCTCTCTTCTTCTCTCCTTGCCTCTAACTCTCAACTTCTCCTCACAGACTTCAACATCCACCTGGATACTTATAATCCCTCCTCTGTGCTCTTTCGCATCCTCTGCAACACTCTCTCTCTCTCGCCATTCTACCAACGGGTCTGACACACCCGGCCGGACACACCTTGGATGTTCTCCTCTCCTCAGACATCCCCCTCTCACCACTCCTCTATCTTGGACCGACCACTTTCTGCTCTCCTCCCACCTGAAACTTGTCCCCCAGGCAAAGCCTACCCCAGCACTGCCACCTTCCTTCTCGGTCATTCAGCCCATGAAGCGAGTGTCAGTGGGATGCCTTTGCCTCTACTGTCTCTGCTCCTCCTAGTGGGGCGGCTGATTCACACACTGACACAGCCCTCTCTAACCCGAATCTTTCTATCTCCAACACTTTGGACATCCTTTCCCCCTGTCTGAAGCCTACCTCCTAGTGCAACTCTTGGTATTACTCCGACCTCGCCGACCTGGAACGTAAGTGCAGAGTGGCTGAGAGGAAGTGGAGGGCTTCGGACGCTTCCTCTGACAAACTGGCCTGCCGCCTGCTACAAAGGCAATACAGACTCAAGAAGAGGGTCCATATTCAAGCCTGCGTCTCTGTGGCCTCATACAACAAGGCCAAACTCTTTAAAAATGCAAGGAGCTGGCCAATCTGCAGTCTCCACCTCTCCTCTTCCCTCCCAGGCCCTCTTTACGTCTCTGGCCTTCCATTTCACGACTAAAACTCAGGACATCATGTCCTCTCTTTTCTCTTCCTCTCCTAAGCACCCCTTGGCCACCTCTCCTCTTCCTTTTTCCTCCTTATCTTTGATAACAGACAATGTTTCTAGGCAAGTTCAATCTATGAAAGTGTCATCCCAACAGGTGCTCCCCTGCTCTTCCAGAACTTTCAAGAAGAACCTTGCCACCTTTGCTCCAGCCTTGGCTGATTTCTGCAATCACTCTTTTGCCACTGGATCTTTCCCCTCTCCCCTCAAGCACTCCCTTGTGCACCCCCTCCTCAAAAAGCCTTCTGCCAATCCTACCTGTTCGGCTAACTATCGCCCGATTTCTATTATTCCTTTCCTGGGCAAACTCCTGGAAACGCTGTCCATCTCCCAGCTTACTCTCCACAGTGAATCTTTTGGTTGGCTCCATGATCATCAGTCTTGGTTCTGAGCAGCCAGAGGCACAGAAACTGCCCTTCTGAACACCTGTGAAGATCTGCTCTCTAATCTTGACTCAAGCTCTCCCTCTATCCTCATCCTCTTTGACCTTTCCTCTGCTTTTGACATGGTCAATCCTACTATCGTGATCAATCGTCTCTGCGAGAACCTGGGCATCACGGATCAGGCCCTGGCTTGGCTGATCTCCTTCCGCCTGGACCGACCCTCCCAGGTCCAACTTGGGTCTTTCTCTTCACGTGGTGTCCCCTAGTGATCTATCCTCTTAACCTGGCTCTTCAATGTCTATCTGGCCATTTTGGCCCAGCTGATCTCCATCTTCTCTTCTAGCTTTCAGTATTATGCAGATGACACTCAGCTCTCTATCAGGCTTCCCTCATCCTCCTCTCCTCCCTTGCTCATTCCTGACTGTCCCCTTATCAGGATTGGTGCGCCTCAAATGATCTCTGCCTTAATGCCAGTAAGACGGAGATCCTTCTCATTGGGACTGCTGCCTCCCACTCTGGCCACCCTCCTTGGGCCATCTACCCTTGCCTTCCTGTGAGGCAAGAAACCTTGGTGTTATCTTCAACCCCACAACCTCCTTCTCTCCTCACATCTCAGAACTTGCAAAGAAGGCCCACTTCCAGCTTCACCACCTTAGAGATATGTTACCTTTTCTCACTTTCCCCTAGAAGCTCACTGTCTCCAGAGCCATGGTTCTCTCCAGGCTGGACTATTGCAACAGCCTCTTTCTCAATCTGCCTAACTCTACTCTTTGCCCCCTGCAACTAATCTTGAACAGGACTGCAAGCCATAACCTTGACTTCAAGCCCAAGGACCGTCTCTGTCCAGCCCTGAAATCTCTCCACTGACTCCAGGTGGCTTCAATGATCACGTTCAAGACCCTGTGCATTGTCCCAAAGGCTTTCTGGGATCAGGGCCCGCACTACATCCAACTCTCTCTGCCAAAATACCTTTCTTCTTGAGCCCTTCGCTCAGCTACCTCCAACTCTCTGAGGGTCAGATGCTTCTCCAAGCAGAGAGTGGGGGGAGTTCTCTCTCCTCTGCTGGTGACTCCCTCTGGAACGGCCTCTCTCAGACTTGAGCCTGACCACCTGAAGTTCCACACGCAGCTGAAGACCTTCCTTTTCTCCTCTCCCTTCTCTCTCTTGCTTACTTGGTAATTTAACTGTCTGTTGCGCCAACTGGTTGCTTGCTACGCTCGGAGTCTCATTGGGTACCAGGCTCCTTCATGACTAGTCCTCCTTGCACTGCCCCCAGTCCTACTTTCGACTTAGGGGCTATGACCCCCTAAAGCCCCCCTGCCGCCTTACACTTACCCAGAGACGCGCTGCGCTTACTCTTAGCGTGCTGCTATGTTCGCACTTTCCCCCTACCCTTTCCCTTGAAATTCCCCCCTCCCTTCCTCCTGCACCACTCCTGTCGCACTTGTACGATCTAAATGACACAAGGCCTAGTAAGATAGTTTGTCTTGTCTTCCCGCCCTTGTCTTGTGGCACCTTGAAACACTTGTGTAAAGGCGCGTTATATATCATATCGTGTCATAACCTACGCAGTTTTAAACAGTGAACTTTGCTTCGATATCCGTCCTGTGCCTCAGCTATTCGTTCACCAGAAACCAACTGTGGCAGTTGTCCTGTGATGAGGGACGGCTGTACTAAAGGCGAGTGTAAACAAAACCTGTGCTTTGTGCTTTCGTGCGCTCCCTTTGTACGTTGTCATGCGGCGTTGGCACCCATATGGACAGAGATGAAAGGACTCGTATGTGTTTACTCTTAGAGCACTGGGCAGCGGTTGACTTTCCTTCAGGAATCGGCCCTTCCGTTGAGAGGCTAGGGGAACACAAAGGTGAATATCAAAGTGTGTATGAATAATTCAGCTATTGTGCTATGGCCAGTGTCATAATCATGGTAACGCGAGAGCAGCACTAAAGTATTCCTTTCATCCCGACATGAAAGGCACTCGAGGACCGGTCTGCGTGAAGCACGCAGGTCTCTATCAAGCTGCATCGATTGCCACCAGTGCTCTTTCAATGCCGCTGATCATTCGCATCGATCATTCACTAAAGGTGCCACTATATGTGTGATGCAATTTCCAAGAGAAAATATTTATAGGCTTGCAGCTTTCAGTGAAATTAGAATCTAACCACACATACCAAATACATTTACCCAACGTGTATCAGAAACTCACATATATTTAATTATATGTAAGTAGCATGGGTGTACCTCGACTGTGGTTAGTACCCCACACCCTGTACGTGTCCGAAATCCCCAAATTGGGAAGTCTCGTCACTTAAACACACACATACTTAAACACATACCCAATCTAAGGGCATAGATAAATAATTATTGTGGACAAGCCATCCTCCCACTGTTTTTGAAAGTCTGCATAGCTTAATGCACACATTCTTTTACTATGTTCTTGCTTCATAAACAAGAAATCATAATGTTACGTCAGAGAATAATGGCTTTTTTTCTGGACCATTTAATAGTAGAGTGCAGAGCAGACCTAACACTCTGGGTGAAGTCTCCTACCTGATGTGTATAGTGCTTGCTGTGTAACACATGCTAAAGACTTCTAGAACCCTTGATTCTGTCATGAAGCCGCACACAGAGACATTGTGACAAAATGACTTCTGCCCCGCAGGAGTACAAGATAAGCAGAGGCTCTCAGCCCTCACAGTTCTACAAACCAAGAGCCAAAACAATCATAAAGGTGAAGCAGGCACAATTAGGAGATATACTGCATTTGCCTGTTTTGGTAATGTAGGCCGAGCGGAGGCTATAGTCTCAAGAGGGGTGTGGATGTGGTTCAGTTGCAACCCAAATAGCCAAGTAGAACAGTCCAAAATAAATGAGTGTCCAATCAAGGTTCTATGAAAATATATATACTTTAATTAAACACACCATATGTTATGTTGTATTTGTATAACGCCTACTGCCCATTGTTATGTTTGAAGCGCTGTGGGGTGGAAGGCTCTTGGGAAGACCATGGTCTGTGCAAACATGGAAATAATATGTGCAAATAGTAATCAGAATTGGGGGACTATTCCATATGCAATAATATCTAAATAGAATCACAAAACCCACCCTTGACGAAAGAACACAGAATAAGCAAATATAGCAAGATGCAGCTCTATGGGTAATTAATCAGAGGTGAAAGGCAACTAAAAACCTCAATGTTCTTTAAAAGGATATGTTCTTGGTTGAAAAAGGGATCAAAGAGACCTAACCAGTCTCTGGACCCAAAAAGGGACCATGGGGACAGTTAGCAGTCAATAATATCTTCTTTGATTTGTGGCGATTCAACAGTGTCAAACCAGACTTCGAGCTGTTGTGCAAGCGGTTTGAGCCAAGTTCGTGTGCAGCAAGTCATCTTGATCCAAGGGGCGAGCTGGCGTTGTGTTGGGTTGAATGCGGTGGCTCAGAGAGAGGTACAAGGGTGGTCAAGCAATTCAAGTTGGAGCACTCACCAGGATCGGTTCGGGTTGAGCAGGTTCGAGAGGTGTGGTAACCGCTAGGTAGGATCAGCGAGTGATGCTCCTGTGGTTCGAGCCAAAGTTTGGTGATGGTTCAAAGCAGTGATACAGATGCTCCAGTGTGCATTTCGATGAAGTGGCAGTGCAAGGTCGAGTGGGGTTGAGTCGTTTGGTAACTGCTGGTTTGAATCAGCACGTGACACTCCAGCAGTTGATATGAGTCGGGCAGGTGACATGCTCTTTGGGTACGATGCTGCGTCAAGCTGGTTTGCGATGCAAGCACGCTGGTTCAAAGAGTTCGATTGAGTGTTAAAGGCAGCACCGCCGGGTCCTGTGGTTTATAATGTGGTGAACCTGGTTCGAAAACAGTTCAACTGGTTTGAAGTGATGAAAATAGGTTTTCTGGCTGTATTGACTCTCCTCATTCTGTGAATCCCAATCCAGGGATTCAAGAAGCATATTAGTTCTTTTACTTGGACTCCCAGACACAGGGGAGGCTGGCACAAACCTGCAGAGATCCCTCAGCACAGTGAGGTCCTGGGTACCATTGTGGCTGGCAGGGAGGCAGGTCTTGTCCAAGCAGCATTTTTACCCCCACTTGTCCCTGTAGATGGTTAGGGGACAGAGCTCTCCGCTGCCTTGGACACTCTGTCTTCACCACAGTGGCGCAGGACTTTGGAAAGATCCACTCATCCAACAGAGGGCCAGTGAATTCCTCCTTATGTGTTTGTCCAAAAGTGAATAAAAAAGGAGTGGAGACCTCTTCTTTTAAAGGCAAACGTCTACAGATGATTGTGCCAATCCCTGTTCTTAATAAAGTCAGCTTTGTCTTCTGACATCACACCCAAAGTGCTTTGTTCTACAGGAAGTGGAGGGGTCAGGAAAGACAGATGGAGGCAAAGTGACACCAAATTGGGGATCCTACCTCCAGCTTTAAAGAGCTCCCTCTGTGTACACTCACCCTACCCCTTCTCTTATCCATTGAATTAAAGGCCCTTTTGCTATGTAGCACCCTGATGTGAGGCTACTCCTTCTGTGCATGGGTGTGCCCTTTGACTCCTGTTCCCAAGACAGATACCTGTGCAGTGGCTGTCTCTCTGCGGTGGCTGTTACATGCCAGCACAAGGGGACAAACAGAGACAACCCCCAGAGCTACGCTCCTGCTAGCAGAAACAAGGACACCCTTTTGGGGCAGAATATACATATTCCCTTTACAGCTGAGCTGGGCTCACAGGGATGACAAGTGTGATATCAGTTTGATATGGCTGTTAATAATTATGAGAAATACCATCCACCATACCTTAAACTCAGGAACGGTTATATTTAACGTTTAACATGCCACCAAGACAGTAGACTCACAATTATGTTGGTTTGGAAGGGAGGTGCATATCTTAAATACAGCCCCTGCGCTGCAGAGACTTGGCTTTCACTGCAGCTGTTACATGGGTACTGGTGACCTTTGAACCTGCTCTGTTCCACTGGAGAGCAGGCGCTGCAGCTCGGGAGACTGATCCAGCAGGGCGCAAGTGTACACTATGCATTTCACATAGAGCTTATGAGAGGGAACTCTGATTAGCAGATTTCCCTCTTGAGATGGAATTATCTGCATCATTCCATTAATGAAATACAATTAAAAAAACAGGGCTTCTACACCCTCGCCAGTTGGCAATCCGTCACAGACGCCCATTATCGTTCTTATCAGATTGTATTTAAGGACAAACAGTATCGGTATGAGGCAATGCACTAGTAACAGACCCCTTTGTCCTTCTTCCAAGCCAAGGGACAACAAAAAAAAATAGCATGATGCCTTTTTCCTTAAATCACAGAACAAGCTAAACTAAAAGGAACATTTTCTTCCTGAGCACCAAAGAGCTTAAAGAAAATTCTTTTCTTTCAGTTGTTATATAGTCTCACAAGGCTGGGCCCCTTCCTGGCAGACCTTGGAGTGGTCTAGGGAGGATAGCTCAGGGGCAACATGCTCGACTTGGAAGCAAGACGCCAAGGAGCAATACAGGTTCGATCCCCGGATCCTCTGGGTATTAAGCGCGTTATAAAAAACCAATCATATCTTCGGGTTTTGGTCACTCAGTCAGGGGGGTGTTTTAAGTGTCACTGAACTTATTTTCCAAGTGTCTGATGGGCATTGTCCTTTTCTCTTCCATTTCCTTGGTAGGATCCTGATCAAGGGGTTGCACACTGCTGACATACGGATCAATGCAACTACTCTGTGGCAGCTGGGGTCACCCAGCTTAGGCCCCAATGCCTTCTGCTGGTTTCTGGCTTGTTGTCTGGGTTGGAGAGAGGTTCCTATGGCGTTGGTCTAGGGATGGCTACTCTCCTTCCACCTCCACCGTGATATCATTCCTTGGAGACCAAACTCTGTTCCCCTACATTATTGTACTCTTCCTGACTCTAAACTCCTGCTTCCTGCTCATCATATCTCCTGCTGTCCCCCATGCAAGTCCACCAGGCATTTACCTCGGGTACCATCCCTCTCTACCTTGGCATGCCCAGGCTAGATCTCCTCTCCGATGGGTACACCAATAGCTTTAACACCTCTTGGTCTGTCACACCCTCCTACAGCTGACTGACTGCCTCCTCCTCATCGTTGTATTTCACCTTCAGCTCTCTTCCTAGCTTCTGTGCAAATTAATTTCTGGATAAAGGTATCTCTCGACCAGGGTCCTGTATGGATGTGGCACTTAACAGCAGATTGCATGTGTCAGCCTGGACATGCACTGCCAGCATCCATACAGGACCCTGATTGAGAAATATTTTTGGGCACAAATTGATTTTCACATGTATAATCACACAATATCCAGCAGAACTACCAGTCAATTACAAATATTCTGCTACTAGCAAAACATTAGTTCAACCCATCAATTTATCACATGATGGGACCACTAAGGACTTTCAAGTATCGTTTCTGGCCAAATTCTAGACCAGTACAAAAGTACCAAATACAAGTTCATTTTAACATGGAGCAATGATCAATACAAGTTCCTGCCAATCAAGTATTTACAATTAATTATAAGACTGAGGCTACTCATGTCCGATTAATACAAATGTTAAATACTCGTGTTTTCTTTGATTTGAATAAGCAATTAAGGGTAGAATTCCTTGAGGCGCCCCATTTGCCTGGAGGAAGCATGCTAGTGGTGAAGCAAGTGTTGGCAAGGGCCAACATCACCATAATGTTATGGATTATGATATTTCAAATATGAAAATGAATAGTTATAATGAGAATATTCTGTTTATTATAAGTTATCTAACGTGTTCTCATCTGAATAATCAATGAAATGCTGAACAAATGTACTAAACGCGATAAGAACATTTATATGTGTACAGTTACCCTAGAAAGTAGTAATCCTTGGCAGAATGGACAGAATGCCATCTGAAGACAGTGTAGCAAATCACAAACAATCTATGAATTGGGTTCAGCAGAGGCACTATCGGTCTGTCCTACAAATACTAACATATCCTGATATGTTTATATCAATTTAGATATATGATAAGGTTTCAAGAAAGAGCTTAAAACTATGTATTGCCCAGCAACAGTTCATTATACTGAATCCCTGAAAAGCACTGCATTCCATGGGAATGTTTGGTAGGATTTTATTTTCTGGACAGTACTACTTCAAATTATAATTATTATTATTATTAGGGTATTTATTGAGAACAGACCTAGTTTTGGGAAGTAACGAAGCGCCTTGAAGTCATACGGGGAAGAACATTGTGAAGGAAGCAGAGAAACACGGGATGGAGAAGCTAACAGGAGGAGCAGTGTGGGCAGTTTGGTAGCAAGGGATGTAGAAACAATCAGGAGAGGAAACAGTGGGGAGCAGATCACCCAGTCTCAGGTAGGGTGGGGGGTGGGGGGCGTGTGGACCTAGGTGTTAAGGAGGAGTCATTCATTGAAGAGGAGGGAATTGAGCTCCTGCTAGAATTATCGAAGTGAGGGAGTGAGTTTGATGTTTACAGGCAGGAGGTTCCCCAGTGTTGGGTCGTAGACAGAGAAGGCCTGTCTTCTGGTTCTTTACTTCCTCCACTGGTGGAGTTCAAGTCTGCACATGTCCTTCCTTCTGGTGGAACATAGGCCTCCAGAGATGCTGAGTTGCTCAGTGAGGTAGCTTGGAGACTTCATGTTTGACAGCATTGTAGATGATGCAGCAATATTTGAAAATGATACAATGAGGTTTGCAGTGATGGGGTTGAGCATGCAGGACACATCTCAGGGATGCCAGGAATAGTCACTGGAAGGCCTTCCAAAAGTGCATTGCAACCATCCAGGGGAGAGAGGACCAAGGCTTGGACTGATCTGAAGTTGTTTTCTGGCATGAAGGGCTTGATTTTCCACAGCAGAGAAAGTTGATACCAAGCCAGCCGTTTGTGCCTTTCTTGTTATGTGCTGTTTGAAGGAGAGGTGTCTGTCGATGTTGAACCCAAGTGACTTGGCGCAGGTGGCCAGCTGTGGTTTGACACCATCGAGATCAATAGCAGCGAGCCAGGTCTAGATGTCAGGTTGTTCTGTGTTGTTGGTTAGCAGTAGGTATTCAGTCTTAGAGGGATTGAGCTTCAGGTAAGCACTGGACATCCACGTGTGAATCAATGTGAGTGAGGCAGGCCTTCAGCCTGTAGATGTCTTCAATGGAGGATATCAACTTGATACCCTGCCACATGTATGCGCCAAATGCTTAGCCATGTGTGATTCCTATTCTTTCTTTGGTTTTTAACCCAAGATGTAGACCAAACTCTTGCTCAAACATCAAACGTTTCTTAAGCCTGTGCAAGTGGGAACAGGTATGCGTGAAAAAACACTCCTTTATCTTGGCTTCCCCTCATGACATTCTATCACTTTTTACGTAAGAATACTATTGTGATTATATTTTATCCCTACACTGCACACCAGCCCCTTAAGCGGTGCCAAAATCAACCTTGGTGAACAGAGACAGTATTGATTTAAGAGATTCACTGCGTGGACTACATTTGTCTAGCTAAATTGATCCTTGTAAAGGCGAAACACCAGGCAGAGGTTATTGGAAAATGGAATGTGCCCAATAGATAATTAAAACTCATCCAGAACATGCATTCAGCAATCAATACCACATACAGTCTAACAACCAGGATTTGCAGGATAAGATGGTAGTGGTGAAATAATAGGTATGTCGGGAGATTCTCAGAAGCACCTTTTGATTACACTAAAGCTTAGCAAGATCCTCATCCACAATGGATTTGGTAGAAATGCTAATGTTGCATAAAGGATGAGTGATGACAGTTTCTGTGCATCTAGCACCTTTGGTGGTATTATCTTAGGTAACGTACAGATAATTCAAATTATGACAATAGACACCACCTGGGATGGCAGCTATGCCCACATACCCGAGCGGTCACACAGGAAAGCAATAGGCTGGGCACGTGAAAACTGTACTACCTCACTAACAGGAGAGTGATAAACAAAATAAGACGAAAACTCTGGCGAGCACAGTGAGCTCTAAAATAAAGGAAGTTCAGGAGCCAATAACTAGGGTGATGAGGGCCAGGTGCACTGCATCAATGACCACCACTCCAATGAGTAAACAGAAGCTTATAAAGCCGACTAAAAATCACCAGCCTCAGCTGTTGTCATTGGTAGCATCAGCAAACCCCAGGTGTTATGATTTCTTTCCCCACCCTTGCTTGACTTTCAAGGAATGAGACAACTTTGTGTGCATTGGATTCTGGGATATGTAGATTTTAGAATAAAACGCAAACTAATTGCCGCAATCACAGAATGGATCTGGCTGGCAGGAGAATTCTAAAATGCAATCCTAGAGCGTCTAGATCAGCACAGCAAAATTTCCAAGTTTTGGAAGCAAGCCCTAAACTGCAAACGCCCCATAACATGCCCCCTTCTGGTCGGAATGGGGACGAGAGTGAAGGAATTGCCACAATCATTGATCATTCAGTGAGTTATTGACTTAATCTTCTTGACTAGGAACCCTAAGAGGTCTAACATTGCGTTCCAAATGGGCAATTTATTTACTTACTGGTCATGTCGTGATCTGATTTTGTTAATAAGTTAAACCAATTTGGGATTTTTTCTGGTTTTATTTATTAAGGCAACCTATAATGGGGATGATAATTAGCCGTGCTGCTGGGATGATGTTATTGTTGCACGCTTTGTTTTTCAGTTCATTTGCCTTTACTCTTTCTTTGAGAATAATTAGATTGGGTGTTCGTTACTGAGGCATTGAAAGGATTCGGTTTTTACTAACTTCCACATAAATACCACAAGTGTGTCAAGAGCACCATTGTTTAGTGTTTACACATACGCTTCAGGTTAATGCAGCTGACTGGTTCAGAACTGTATAGAATCAATCAGAGTATAATTGAAAAGTACATTTGTTTAATTTTCTGTGATAAACTGTGTATTTTGCAGATTTTGACTGAGACTTGTCCCGTAAAACCGTACATTGTTATGTTTTGTGAGCTTAAATGGCAATGGTGGCCCATGAGTCATAAACCGCAGAAGAAATATAAAACTGATGCAAAATGAGACAATGCACAATTGCTGCATAGAATTAGCTATTAATAATTAATATGAAAAATGTACTTTTTTTTGTCCTTAACAGTTGCCAATTTTAATTGTGTTGGTGAGGCCATTCCAGTAATGGGGTCCCTGAACTGAGGATGCTCTATCCCATACTGATTTTAGATTAAATCTTGGTGGTGTTAGCGTGGGGGAATCTGAGGATCTCAAATGTTTCAAAGGAATGTAAGGCCAACTTCTTGTTGTCAAGTACAGTAGGGTGTCTCAAAAAGGCACTGCAAGCTTAAAGTTGATTTGAGCTTCAACTGGGAGCCAATGTGATCTGCGTTATGTTGTTGTAATATGGCAAGAGTATGGATTACTAACCACGGTACATGTCATTTGGTTTTGGGGAAAGTGTAATCTCCTGATTTGTTCTCGAGTGCAACTGATGTATAAAGCATTGCAAGTTCATTTTTTCATAATTTCTCTTTCATTGGTTCTTTGTTGGACAAGCACAACCCAAAGCACACTGCTTCGATATGCTCACCTCTTCTGGCCACTCCCCTCCTAACACTGCCGCAACCCTCTCTCCCGCTCTGTTCTTTAGGGATACTCCGCCATCCCTGCCTGGTCTCTTCACCATCGAGCCCCTACGCTGCACTGGGTTTGCCCCCGCTCCTGTGGGTCTCTCCTGACTAACGTACCCACTCACAGGTCCCAGTTTCCACACATGTCAGTGTGGAGGACGCCAGATGAGGGGCATTGCGATGACCTACCAGCAGCCATTGTTGATGGGATACAGAAAGCAGAGGACGAATTTTTCTAAAAAGCTGGATATAATATTTTTTTGAGCTTATATGTACGGACATGTCCAGGATAGAAACCAAGAAAACACCTAGTGTTTTTATATTGGGTATTAAAAGAAAGTGGACTGAAATCTACGGCGTACATATATTTATTACCTATTTAAACTGAGCTAATTGTGGCCCATACAGATTTTGATGGTAGTGAAGGTGGGATTAAGTTTTGTGTTCTCCCATTATGCACTGCATGGTCTCCTGACAACTTAATATATAGCTGCGTATCATCTGCATAACTGTGGTACCCAATATCGAATTTGTCCAGGAGATCATAAAGAGGCTTGAAATAAATATTAATAAGAAGTGGACATCCCCTACACGAGAATTTAGTTAGTTTACTATTGTCATATTTTCTTGTGCCTTCCCCCTTGTGTGTCATGTCCTGTTAGTTGGTGTTTATTTCTTACATTGCATACACTTATGGGTTTATTATTCATATTCTGTTGGCTACCAAGCTCAATAATAATGATTTTCTTTCTAATCAACTTGAATTTTATTAATATGGTTACATTTCTTAACCTTGATACTCTCATTTATATGTTTATGAATTATAATGCTTAGTGTCTAATTAAACCTTTTTCATTATCCTCGTTCTTCTCGCCGCGCACTGCTCAACATATACTTGATGCCTCTAATCAAGGCCATCAAAAAACACATCCTCACTTGGTATAAATACGCTGATGACACAGATCGTCTACAAAATACAAGACACACAGGAAGGAAACGCAACAGTAGAAGAATGCCTACAAGAACTCTACAGCTGGATAAACACTAACAGCCTCAGACTCAACCCGGACAAAAAATAATCATCATCACCCAAAAGCGATTAAAACAATCACTACATCCCATGGCTGACGGAAATGGGAACAGCACCGATTCCTAGAAAGATGGCAAAGAACCTGGGAGTCTTAATGGACAACAAACTAACAATGGAGCCACAAGTAAACGTTATAATCAAGAAATGTGTCTTCCTCTTACACGCAGTAAAAAGGATCTTACCATTCATCTGTTTCACCCAAAAAACACCATCATCATACTCCTGTCCAGAGTAGACTATGCCAACAGCCTATACCTATACCTAGGAATGCCAGAACGACTATTAAAAAAACTCCAGCGCTCCAAAATACTGTGGCCAGACTACTGGTCAAACTACTGTGAAGAGAACACATACCCCAGCGCTGAAACTGCTACACCGGCTTCCAATAAAACAGCAAATAAAGTTCAAAACGATGTGCATAACACATAGGGCAATCCACGGCCAAGGAGCAGCGTTCCTAAAGGAGAAAATAACCGTATACTATCCGTCAAGACCACTAAGATCAAGCAACGACATACGACTAGAACCAAAACCTTACAACAAGAGAATATTGGGGGGGATCTTCTTTCTCTCACCTGGCAGCAATATCCTGCAATCACCTACCCAAAAAGATACACAACACAAAGGATCGTCTGAAATTCAGAAACCTGCTCAAAACTTGGCTTTTTGCTCCGTAAATGGGATGAAACGACTGCGAAAGAGTAGAACCCTTCGGGAACAAGATACCCATGGAGGAAACCATAACCCTAAATCAATTCCTCACCTAACTTTAAGGCAGAGGGACCCCACCCACCCCACATAACGCTAACCCACAGAAAAGCCTAGGTAAATTAAATCCCTGTTCGGGACAGGCAGGGAGGGACCGGAGTCCTCAAACCTAAACATCTCTGAATCAGGATGAGGGAGCACAAAAACACAAGGATATAGAAGTAAAAGAGGGAGAAAGAGGAGAAGTGGGAAACAAATAAAAATCCCATCTAATACAACTCAAGTTTCCTCATACAGCTCTCATACAGAAAACCAGACAACCACCTCTCTGCACGGCAATCCACATGCACTTCACCACATTGCAACAACAGACTAACAACACATAACACAGCACAACAGCACATGGGAGTTTGCACAGATCCGTAAACCACGCTTAAGCTCAGCGAACGGTGCAAACCGAACTGATGCTGCCAACATGACATCACAATTTCTCTCTTTCTTATTCCCAATGACACCCTAGTAACTCCCACCCCACACTTTTTTTTCAGTCTTCTTTTCAGATCCGCCAGAGCATCTGGGGACCACTCTGGTGGTGATGGTGCGCGGTACAAATACCTTTTAACATTAACAACATTTAACATTAACATTATATGCAACTACTTGTATAGTCCAATTAAGTGTTTAGATTTTAACTACTGTTCTCATTTTAACATATGCTTAATAAAAGCTATTGAACACAAGAAGAAAAGCGGGCATACCCCATTGGAACATCTGGAACCATAGGATGTTTAAAAATGGTCAAATCATGTAGGGAAAGATGGGTATAGCGGTCAGTTAAAAAAGATGAAAACCATCTAAGTAATATGCTCAATACCCTGGCAACCAATGGCAATCTTTTAAAATAATTCAGTGTACAGGTGTCAAAGGCTGCTGCAAACTGCAAGGTCAAGCATAATCAGTACTGTGTCCTGGTGGTCACCTGTGTTCCAGAGTCGGTTCTCACAGGCATCTAAAAGAGCTAGTTCTGTACCATGGTACATATGAAACCCCAACTTCCTGTCAACTAACAGCTTGTAACACTCCACAAACTGCAAAAGTAACCACATGCTGCAAAATGTTGTCTAAAATTGGGGAATCTGACAAAGCCAAATTGTTTGATTGAACAGGTGGCTAATACAAGCGTTCTTGAGTCATTCAGATCCATTCCTTGCAGAAAGGGTTGACAATAAAACATCCAAACTGGCAGTATGTCTCCAAGACAATCCTTAACAATAGATGTTGGACAACATTTCCAGGACATGACTTATGCTCTTTTATTGGGACAGTTTTAAAGTGAAAGTTATGTGCCTCGGAGCCAACTATATTTTGGGGGAATTGTTGCATCTGGCCAAGGAGTTGAAAGCTCAATTGAGATGAGATGTTATTTCCAATAAAGGCAATTTTGGAATCAAAAGTGTCTTCCATTAAGTTGATCCAATCAAGATTGATCAGACTAGAGGATAATGGTGGTGTTTTATTCACAGTTTAAGAATATTGATTATTTGTTTATTGGAGTTGGTTGATGATTCAGTTAAGATGGAGCCCAAAACTCTTTTTTCAAAAATTAAATTCTTGTATTATTTCCTGATAGTTGGCAGTGATACTTTGTTCTCAAATTTATTGAATTCATGCCATCTCCTTTGTGATTTTTCCAAGTGTGATCTGAGGCAGAGATCGGGTGCATAATAATGAGTGATTAGCTGTTTTCCACAAAGGTTTCCTATTTTTTTGGGACCAGTAGTGTCAGTGAATTCTGTAAGAATGGAATTTTAATCTTTAAAATGGATTGGGTTGTTGGAGATCGGTTTATTTGCAAATGCCATTTGTATGCGTGGTTTAAATACTGTGCAATTTTAACATTTTAGAAGGATGGGACAATTTAGCTGATGAGAAAAGGACATTGGATTAACTAACCCCTGGTATTAAACGACTAAACATGATCAGGGAATGGTCAGTCCATTCAGGGATAGGCAGACACAAGTTGAAATGCTCCCCTGTTACAAAGCAACCAGTCTAAATAGTGGATTTTACAATGCTGCAGTCGAGTAGATGTGTAAAGAAAGCGTAGTACCATGACATGTGATAAAAGCTCAAGAACACCGGGTTATTGCCTGTCGTCATTCCATAGCTTCAAGGCACCCAGAGCAAGGCAGAAGTAGATGAATAAAGGTTCAGGAGTAATTCAGACAATTTACTAGAGAACATGTTTTTGTTTGTATACCATGTAATCCTTCAAAGCGATTAGGTTGAGTAATATTGGTGTAAAGACTGGAGGGGGTCTGTACTTCTGCTCTCTATATGGTAGAGGAGAGGCACAGAGGAGCCCAGCCAAGATTCTCTATTACGGTAGCAATGGACGAGCAATCAAGGCCTAGCTTCTCAGGAGGTGATGCTGGCTGGTTCTTAAGTACAGTGTAGTCGCCAAGCCCCCACAAAGGAATGTCCACACACTGTATTAGTTAAAACACAGTCTTTATATAATTAGGGATCAAAGTTATATACACAATCACAATAACTCACTTTGTCCTCAGTACATCTACAATGGCAAATATATACAGTTCTAAGTGGTACCACAATTATTATCAGATTTCATTAAAGTGCATCAACGGCACTCTGGTTAAATGTCACACAAATCACTTAATAAAGGTAACCAACAATAGGCATAGGAGGAAAGCAGTTGGTTAGAACAATTGTCAGGATACTGGCCCCGTTACCTAGACACAGCTCTGTGTGGCGATCCCCCCACCTGGGCAACCTGTAAAGTAAAGATATATCACAAGCCCAGTCCATAAATTATTCTATAATTCTTATTCCCTTCTAAAAGGTTTCTACCACCCCAAAGTACCTGGAAAAGCAGAGTTCCTCGATGAGGCGTCGCGGGATCCTGAGCCACGGATCGTCAATGTGCCTCGAAGAAAGTGAACTCGGCGTCGAGAATCCTCGATGGAAGTTCGGCGGCATCGAGGCAGCAGCTTCGGTCCTGTCAGTGCACGACGACGAGCCTGTCAGGAAAAGGCGTGCGGGGCACCTCGATGTCGATAGTTCAGGACCGCAAAGAGTTTGTGAAGAACTGTGGCCCAGCAAGGGCGTCGAGTCGTCCGGCGTCTCTACAATCTTTGGGTGGCGGGAAACCCACCGGCGGATGCTCCTTGACGTGTCGATGGCCCGGCCTTCTCCGGCATGATGAGGCGGGTTGCGGTGCGGACCAGCGCGTCCATAAATCAAAAAGTCTTAGGCAAAGGAGCGTTTGGCTCCGGTCGTTGATGGCACGGCGTCAAGCGGTCCCCACTTCTGGGCAACACGGCTTCGACAGGCCTCCAGTGGTTACAGCAACTCTGCAAACCCTGGTCAACAACGGTGGGCGGAATGTCCGGTGCTTATCTTCGTTCTCCTCGGCGGTCCCCATCTCCGGTCGGCAGCCTTTCGAGGGTCTGACTTCCAGGGAGCTTCGGCGAGGGTTAGCGGTGCTCGATGGTGTCTCGGAGCACGGGAAGAGGGCGCCTAACCAGGTCCTCTCTTGGATCAGTCTTGCTGGCTTTCGGATTTCGGTGGAGGGAGACAGAAGTCAACCTTCTTCTTCAGGATCGGCTTCGAGATTAAGTGTCAGTTTCAACTTCAGCTTCTGAACTAATTCTAGCAGTGAGAGGCCCCCAGACATACTAGTTGATCTCCCATACATTCTGCTGGGTCACACTCAGGCAACCAATCACCAATCACTCGGAAGGGCATTCAGCATTCAGTCAGCCAATCAGGCATACAGTGCATTCAGGCCATACTCCTCCCTCTCTGACACTCACAACAAGGAATGTAATGTGTATTGCGACAAGTACCCATCCATTCAACACTCCACACTGCATTCATACCAGTTTCGGGCAGGGCTGTCTCAGTCATTGTGTCAAACACCAGATACCAGACATCCACAACAAGAAGTGCATATTGGTCACACACTCTATTCACCCAGGTCCCACCCACAAGGGTGTACCCACAACATACAGTCACTGGGAAGGCTCCAGCCAGACCATATATGGTGTTGTTGTGCCTGGACTTCACAACAACACCATATATGGAACTTCCACCCAACAGCCAGTCAGGGGGAAGGGACAGAGTCAGGGCTTCCCAGGACTTTGGGAAAACAAGGTAATAGGTGCCATCTGGTTTCCTATCAGGAATCAACTGATTCCAATGGCAGGGCCTGGGTATCCCAAAATGGAGGATACTCAGAGCACCTGTCAAATTCAGCATGGCGCTGCCACCAGCCCATACCCTGCTCTGTGGGCCACACACAGGTGCCCAAAAACATACACTAGGGGCACAGGGTTGTACCCCCACCCACGGGTGCCATAAGGGTATCCCATGGGTCTGTACACCAAACCAAAAACAGGAAGAGCTGCACTGCCAGGAGTCCCACGGGACTCCTGGGCAGAAAACAATACAGAACACAAATGAAAAAGGACTACAGGACAAGTACAGGGAGGCCCTGTCCCACCAATGCATTTCCAGCATCACAATTGGTCTGATGGTTTGGATTGGGTTCTTATAAATTCTAGCCCACTCCCTAATTTCTTTACTGTAACGGTCCAGGATAATTAGCGCATAATCCGGATGTGTGTGTGTGAACGTTTTTCTGGGGATAAACTTAATTGGACTAGGTTTTCAATGTAAATGAGCTATCCAGGTCTTTGTCTAGGGTTTGCACTCCTAAGTGGACAGCCACAGCAGATTGCGGTTTATCTAAAGGCCACTTTTTGTGGTGCTATATGCTTCAAGGTTTGTATTTGCAAGTATGGCTGTTAGATGTTTTGTCAAAGGTGGATATAACAGTTGGTTCAGTTATCGTCTGGAGGCAAACAGGTGTGAATCAAAGTATAATTTTCAGTGTTATGTAGGAAGATTTTTTGGATGGCTCAGAGGCGAAGCTCTGCAAATCTGTAGGATTAACATAGAGGCAAACCATTAAATACATGAGAGACTTAATTTAATAATGAGTGGAGTACCAACTCACTTATCAGCCGCAAGGGAAATAGAAATACACCACAGGTGCAGCATGCACAGCCAACGCGGCAGAAGCCAGTTTAGCGTCAAGTCTTTTGTGTCTGCGAGGCTATGAAAGATGACACGCTGCGTTAGGCGATGCAAGGTATATCTGGTCATTGAAGGCTTGTAGTGTTTATGATTTTAATAAACAAGCCTACGGCCAGAAGGCCTAGTGTGTGGTGCTTCAAGAACAACACTGGCCTTTCGAAATGAAACTAAAATATACGTCCTAATGTAAAAGTGTATTAAAAAGTTTCACTAAAACATGAAATTTACCTGAGCAGTTGTGCAATCTGTAATGGTACCAAACAAGTCTTGAATAACATTTGCACCACTCGTTTCATTGTGGGTAATCAAATTACCTTAAAACATACATCCTGTTCTGGAAAATTGTCTTTTATCCTATAAGCAGTGCTGTTTTATACATAGCTTTATCAATCACAAGGATGCAGGCAGCCACATATGCATTTATTATGGTTGATAACGCTATGTATAAAATAATACTGCTCTATAAGACAAAAACAGTTTTTAATGCTTCATAGGACTCTGTGTAGGGCAGATGTGAACCAGCAACCCCTGTTTTTAAATTGTGTGTTTTTGAATCCTTCATTTCAATGTGTTTCGAGAGTAAAATGGGTAATTTTGCAAGCTTCATGGGTCCCAGTTTGGGATTGCTTGCACCTAATTTGTGAACATATTATGCGCAACAGTTTTTTTTAAATGACCAATGCGTGCCTGCTTGAAGGGTGACCCCCCCCACTCCCAGCACTGCGAGAATTATGAATCCATTTTTAATGTGCCCCATCCTTGTTGTTAGAATTATCCCTCTATTCATAACGTGGCTGTCCCAGGCCTGCCTTCCTGAATTGCCCATTGCTGCATTTTCTGTTGCTTATTAGTTCTCAGATTAACATCTGAAGAAGTCGTCTATGGGACTTTGAAAGCGAATGCATTAAACATTTCAGCATGATGTGTTCAGTTAGCCCAAATAGAAGGTTTTAAATGTTGGATTTTTGTATGAAGAGGTATTAAGGAGATAGAATTGTGTGTCCAAGAATAAGTGGGGGTTGCAGTGTTGAAATTTGGACACTTTGTTTTTGCTCTACACTACAGCAAGACATGAACATAACTAGAATTCTTTAAAGTTTGGAATCTTTGTAGTTGAAATTAAGTGTGTGCCTTTTTTGCTCCTCTGCTGGAAACCTTCTGATACTTTTAGTTTGCTCTTTCACTTGTCTAGTACGTGGTGCTTTCTGGAATGTATCTAGTTGCCTAAGAGGTGGTAGAGGTAGTGCCACTTATTAATGAGGGTTTTAACTAACTGCACTGAAATCCTTGAAAGTGCCATCCATGTTCACTGCTGTTATTACATACCACATCTGTCTAAAGAAGCAGCGGTTCATAATTCAGACATGTGCTCTGCAACCCTGTTAGGGCACTTTGCTCTGAACAGTGTGATTTTTTTTTTAACCCTTCAAAAATGACTTGCCAGATTATTGGTGCACCACTTTCCACTCTGTTTGCCAGAATCCTGCTTCGGCTCTGCTGCCCATCTACCTCTGAACCATTCTGCCTGGCAGCTTCTGCAATGTGCTTCCTGCCTTTTTTTCCTCAACACTCTGCACTTGCTGGGCTAGTAGTCTGCCTTTGAGATCAACTCTCACTTGCTAACCTAATTGTACTTGACTAATGCGCCTTCAAATACAGTAGACATACCTTTTAATTTCTTTTAATTTTGGATGGTTTTACAAATCTCTGTGACTTCCTTGTGCATGGGTGATGCAAATCTTCTCTGTATAATTACAACTTTAGTGTATGCACTGCCAAAGGGCGGACAACTACAGTAGACCTTCTGTACAGTCTCCTTGTTTTGTATGGTACTAATCCTGCACCCTCATTTTTACTGACATGCTCTGTATCACTTGATTGAATATTCTTACTAGTCATCATGTCAAACATCTTCGAGATAACCTACCCTTTCAAAAGAGCTGCCAAAAGGTCAAGCAATAACCATAGGGAAGCCCTACTAGAACCAAACAACCGAAAAGCTTAGATCGAGATTGGTCTGTGTGACTATATTCACAGACTTAAGCTTTAAAATTCGGAACGTGATCCATAAACATTGGAAGGTGTTCAACAGCTCCAAAACACCTCTGATATGTCCCCTATTCGCCTACAAGAAAAGCACATCTATTGGAAATAGAGTAAGCACGAGTAAACTAAAAACTTTCTATAAGCAAACAACATGACCCTTTGGAACACTGGGATACCCAAGGGACATTATCCATGCGGGACAGGTGGAGTATGTAAGTTAACCAAGAAAAGCCAGCAAGTGGATATAGGTACCAACAAGAAATGGACACAACAGAGTTTTTCTAATTGCAACACTACCCATGTGATCTACCTGATAAAATGGCCTTGTAACATGATCTATTTGGGTAAAACTAACCGCAAGATTAAGACACGTATCATTGAACACCAGAGCTGTCTTAAAAACAAAATAGAAAAGGCCCATATGGTGAAACACTTTCAAGAAAAAAATCACAGCTTCACTTGGACGGTTCTATTGGTACTGAAGGGTGTCAACACTGTACAGCTAGAAAACCTGCTTCTAAAAAAGGAACAGGAAATGATTTATATCGCTGGAATTGACACACAAGGGCTCAACAAGGCCATAGAATGGCACAGGATAAAATAATGAAGCACTAACCATCACCACAAGGGACACTAACCCTACATTATTATTTGAAAAGAACTTCCTAACTCGGCACTCACCAACGTGCCCTTAGCCAGGGCTTACTAGCAGTATAGAGGACACACAGTAATACCACTCCCTATGTAAAAAGACAGAGAGACCCCTATCTAGATGATGTGGGGCAAGGGGTCTAGGCAGTAAGTCCATAACCATAATAAAAGAAGGAAGACACTGAGGTACATAAGTCCATTAATACACTATTGCTTCTCTCCTTCATAGTAGGTACTATAACAAACTACTTGGCTATGTTGTCTATGGGTTTGTCACTGTAAATAATGGAGTAGAACCAAAAAACTTGCTAAGCAATTTGTCCCGGTCGGGATGTACAAGCGCTTAGACACACACTAATAAAATCGACTCCACTGCCCAAATTACACATAGTAGAGTCTGTTTCCACTGACCCAATGCCCATACCTGTAGGAGCATACCTGAGTGCATACTTGCATTTGTGAGTTTTTTTTATCCTAGAACAACTGGCTGGGAGTTCCTACACGGTATTAGGTAAAATAGATAACAGTTTGGTATTGATTGGTAATTTTGTAAGGCACTATTACCCCGCTTAATTAGATTCAAACCGTATGGATTTCCGTGCTCCAATATACAACGAGCGAGGTGCCAAGTATATAGTTCCCAACCAGCACTAGCCATTCCAACAGGGTGCCCGCCTCCACAGAGGCCGGCATTGAAAGAGACAAAGGGCCTCATTACAACTCAGGCGGTCCGGAAATAACGGTGGCGGTAAACCCGCCGCCACCGTTGTTTCCGGACCGGTTGATCCCGACTCCTGCAGGCGGGAGGTGAGGTTCCCGCCAGGTCTGACCTGGCGGGTTTAACACCGCCAGCCTGCAGGCGGACGAGGAAATACCGGCAGCATTACGAGATGCTGCCGGTGTTTCCATGATCCCCATTCCCATCGAGTCCCATAGGACTCGATGGGAATGGGGATTAACACCATTCCGCCTCCGTGATTCCCGGAAAACCGGGGTTGTAATGCCCCGGTAATTCTGGGAATCATGGAGGCGGAATGGTAATACGAGTCCGGCGGTAACCAGGCGTAATGAGGCCCAAAGTCTGCTAACTACAGTTACCAGGACAACGGACGCTAACTGAGTGAGACGCGGACCAGACAAGCTGCCGCAGCTACACTTGGACACGAAAGGAAGCATTGCCACAAATAGCGATAATCAGCTGGAAGGTATGCAAATTACTAAGAATATTTTACTTATTAGCGTGCAGTGCCAACAGAGATTACAGGAGTCTATCCCTTTTTCTATTCCGGCAGCGAGCAGTTCACTGTGGGCTGCGCATGAAACACGAGGAGTTTTTCTCTACACACTGCGCACGGATTTTACCCTTGGGTCAACAACAAAAATTATCTTCAAACTGATTCTTTCTTTTTATGTTGTCAGGATACCTGGTGCACTCTCCGGCCAGGGTCTTTTAAACCAACATAGCCTGCTGACAAGTTCTTTTCATATTCCCTTCCAACTTGCCTGGTGTATTTACCTACCTGGATTTCTTTTACACATTTTCAACTGCCTAGTGTACTTTCCAGGGCTTCTTAAAAACACACACTTGTAATTGCCTGGTATACTCTCCTGCCAGTGCTTCTTGCAATTGCCTGGGCTTCTTTCAAATGCACAAACTTTCATACGGGTGCTCCAGCTCACTCTCCCACCTTTGATGGTTCCACTCTATAGCCCCACAGGCTAATATACTTGGTTTATTATACATGTCATCTTTAGTGTCTCTCTTATATGTTTGCAGCATGCATTTACAAACTTGAAAGTCTTTCCTTATCAAAAACTCCTCTTTCAGTCGTTCTCTGTCCAGTTTATTCAACTGTTCCTTCTCTCTCTCTCTCTTGCTTCTGCTATGTGAAATTATCTCAGTTTGGCATGGCCAACAATACGCCACAGAGTTCCCTCACCGGTTCTTAATGGCTTTTCTTGTTTTTTCTGTGGCTGCTGGTGACAGTTTCCTGCTGCTTTCTGTTTCACAACCGTTTCTCCACCTTTTTCCTGCTTCATGAGGTTTCCGCTGCGCTCGTCTGCTTTGCATCGGACTCCAGTGAGCAAAGCGATGTTCTCTGATGCCGGCGAACGCCCCGGAGCCCTCTGCAGGTTCCCGAACTGGTTAGCTCAACAAAGCCTCCGTGGCGTTCCTTCGCACGGAAAGGAGCAACTCGCTCTTGCCAGCAGCCTTTCTGCGTTCCTTGCTTTGGTGATTTAAATGTCCCAGGCACAGGTGTGCACTTGCTGCGACTGGAGCGCTGCTTGTGCTTGTGAATTCCGCTACTCTGCATTAGTTCACTTCTCTTCCTCGTCCCAGTGTTATGGGGATTGTGGGGATAGTAGTCCCTTCCTGAAAATAATGTATGAATGTTTGCATTGGGTTTTAAAGGCAAACTAGATTTGGAAAACGTGTTTATAATAATTTTACAAGCCCAGGTAGATTTTGAGAGTTGGCCTTTGTGGTGTAACAAATGATTTTTACTACTCTCCATGTGTGGATGAGTGAAGGTGTTACAATACACTATTAGGGCATGGGGAATCAGAGATATATTTTCAGAATGGAAAGCGGGATACCATAACCCTCTCCGTGAGGTTGCCTCCCCCCATGTGTTCCTCCCTCATATAACCGCCAGGTCAGGATCAGGTAGCAGCTTCCGTCCCCATGCCACATGGGAGGAGGTCATCGGCAGGAAAGAAATATCATCATTGGATTCATCACACCATTGAGTTGCTGCCTTCATTGACTTCTGCATCCCTGAGCCTTCCTGAGCAACTCCTTGAGCCATGTGCTGAGAGGGGATTGAAGGGAAGACCACTGCACAGAAGTAAGGTAAGTGTAAAATAAGAAGTGAATGCATACGTGTATCTTTTCAATGTTATACGGAGTGTGTATGTGAGTAAGAGTTTGAATGAGTGTACGCACATGTGGGTGACTGTGTAGTTCAGGCATTAATGTGTGAGTGACTGAGAGTATGGGTGCAAGTGCTACACATGCATGTGCGTGTTAGTTTGGAAGGGATGGGGGACCCCACACCGGCGCAATAAGGAAATGGGGAGGCACTAACTAGTAGGGTTACTATTTCAATCGAGGTTGTTCGTGTTAAAGATTATATTTTCAATTGTTAGAACAAATACACTTCAGGTGCAAAAGGGGCAAAAATGCCATGCGACCACTTGGGGCAGAAAGTAATTCAATAGAACAAAACCATATATTACCGCATGGTAGCCCTCAAGAGCACTCCTAAGGGATGATATCCCAGGTTAGGTACTGAAGTCCATAGTTCTGGTCAAGTGTAAAATACCCAGAGACCAAAAGCCCGGACCACAACAGAAATACTACTCGAGACCAAACGGTCAGTTCATTAAATGTAATGAACAAATGTTAAAAATCATGGGCAATAACCCAACCTAAAAGTACCTATAAGTAGTGAACAAACTCAATCACCAGGTAGAAACAAGTTTTATCTTGTTGTTTTCACAAACACATATGCAAATTCAATTCAAACACATATGCAAATTCAATTCAAACACATAATGTACATCCATTAAATTAAACATAGTATACATAACATAAAGGCAATTAATACGTGTTAGCACAAGTGCAGTGCCTCACTGTCCTCAAAATTTCTGTACATGTCCTAGAAACATTACAATAATCCAGGATAGTTTTAAAGTAGTTGATATGTTGCCAGCGCGTTTCAGATCATAAGAGATCCATCTTCAGGGCGATGAAAACTATCTGTTCCACTTGTTTTGTATATAATGAGCTTCTACATATCTACAGGAAATACCAAAACATAATCCCAATAAGTAACTGAGACCTCACTATCTGTTTAATTTACGGTAAATAGACTAAACTTATAAACCACCAACCTTGAGTGACATGTCCCAAAGTCAAAGGGTCAACAACCTGTTTACAAAACGAGAAAAGAACCCATCAACATCTTAACTCAACTGCAATACCTTCAAGCAACATTAAATGACCCTGTGGGCCAATAGACATCACAAAGTGTAAAAAAAGTACTCACCCGGCTTGAGCCTGATTGTAGCAAAACAGATTCATTGGAATACAGTAATGAGAATGTGTTGATTTACAAACATCATGCCCCTGTTTGGACCAGCTATCAGAATCTATGCATAGGCTATGGTCACCCTTACCTAAAATTCACAAACATCAGTACTAAATACAGCTACAACTAAAAGCCATAAGACCCATTACAGGACGGGTCCCAGACCCATTGCTAGACGGGTCCCAGACCCCTGAGTCTAGAGCCGAAATGGCGAGCTTCTAGACAGTTATTTCACGTTAGTTTAGAAGTGAAAGTTGCTTCCTTCTATCAAAACCGTCTCCCAAACAGGAAAAAATCCAAGTGACTTACCCACTTAACAGCCGCAGAGCTATAAACCACACCGACATCCACGAGCGCGGCCCGGGTGTCAGACAACATAAATAGTTTTCATGACAACCCAGCGCATGCGCATTGGTGTCGGTCATGGTCATCTGCCATCTTGGTGTGGGCACGCCAACCCACCCGTGCCTGCTTGTAGAGGGCACGGTCACGTAAAGCAGTGGCCCGCCTGTTCTGCAAGTTGAATTCAATGTACAAAAATGTATACAACGTAACTGGCGGGAGGAATGCAGAAGACAATTCTGTTGGTGTCCCCCAAATTAGCTGGATTAAATTAACATTCAATGCTGGTAAATTGACCTGTCATATGAGCCATATGAAAAAAAGAAAAATGTAAAGGTGCCCTTCATTGTGAAAACGGCACACATCTCAATGATACCTCAAGTTTAAATGTAACTCACGGGTCAATGCCTGTTAACAATCTTAATGTCCGTAAAAATGAACTCGCCACATCAGAACTTCAAAAAATGATGACCCTTGAATTACTCATCTGCATCACAGAAAATTCACTGGTGAAACTGGTTTCAGCCCTTCAGTAGGTGAGCACGTACAGATGGACCTCACGCATATGCTTCTACCCATCAATATGCTCCATAATGGTGCTTAGCAATCAATATCTCATCCCTCTAAGTCCATGTCAGCTCACAATCTCATGGGGCAACTAATTGCAGTCCTTTAACAATTGCAAATTGTCATGAGATATTACGCTGAAGTATCACCATACATAGTCAATACATCAGGACTCTCAGAGTATTCTCGCGGTGAATACCCGCTCACATTCTGTCGGTATCGCAACTTCTAATGTTCCTGACCATCATAAATCAAATGGCAGTACATCTCCGATGCTCACTTCAGAACCATAGCTAGTGGCTAATCTCATATCGTGACGTTAATGCATAGCAGGTCATTGCCTGCCACTAAGGTCACAATACCCATGATAACAAATACTTCTCAAAGCAGAACTCCAGAATTTAACTGAAACTTCGAACTTGTAATCACGTTCAAACAAAGCACATTAGGTCAAATTCAACATTCATTCCCCTGGGACTCAATGAATCTAACAAATTGATCCAAAATATTTCCTGTTGGAGTTGTTTCATATGGAGATCACCCCCCCCCCTCCGATTTCCGAGTTTAACTTGTTCCAGGATGACACACTTAAGCTGTGCCACAGTGTGTCTTGCCTGTAAAAAATGGGAAGATACGGGTGATTTCAGACTCTTTTTGCGGATATTGGATTTATGCTCTGACCAGCGTATTTTAGCCTTTCTACTGGTCATACCTATGTAATAAAACCCACAGAGTCATTTTAGGCCATAGATAACGTTCATAGCATCACAAGTGCAAGAATGCTTCAGCCAGATCAGTTTCCCAGAGCGCGGGTGTGCCACGCTGTTCCCCCTAATGATGTTAGCACAATGGGGACAATTCAGGCATGGTATAGTGCCTTTGAACAGGCTCTTTGCTGCTGGTGTGCGTATTTCTGCTTGAACCAAGCTTGTGCGCTGCGCTCTGTTGTTCCTATATGCAAATCGTGGTACCTGAGGGAAAAGATTCTGCAACTGCAGGTCCATCTTGAACATCATCCAGTTTTTCTGAATGATCCTCCTAATCCTCCCACTTTGTGTGGAATGAGTAGTAACATACAGTTAACTTGGGGGACACCAGCAGAATTGTCTTCTGCATTCCTCCCCCCAGTTACATCATATACATTTTTGTTAATGAATGTTAATTTAATCTAGTTAACTTGGGGGACGCAAGCAGAATTGTCTTCTGCATTCCCTGCCCCAGTTACGTCATATACATTTTTGTTAATGAAGGTTAATTTAATCTAGTTAACTTTGGAGACACCAGCAGAATTGTCTTCTGCATTCCTCCCCCCAGTTATGTCGTATACCGTTTTGTACATTGAATTCAACTTGCAGAACAGGCGGGCCGCTGCTTTGCGTGACCGTGCCCTCTGCGACACCGATGCGCATGTGCTGGGTTGTCATGACAACTATTTATGTTGTCTGACACCCGGCCGCGCTCGTTGATGTCGGTGTGGTTTATAGCTCCGCGGCTGTTAAATGGGTAAGTCGCTTGGATTTTTTCCTGTTTGGGAGATGTTTTTTTTCTAGAAGGAAGTGACTTTCACTTCTAAACTAATGTGAAATAACTGTCTAGAAGCTCGCCATTATGGCTCTACACTCAGGGGTCTGGGACCCGTCCAGCAATGGTTCTGGGACCCGTCCTCTAATGGGCCTTATGGATTTTATTCATAGCCGTATTTAGTACCGATATTTGTGAATCTTAGGTAAGGGTGACCATAGCCTATGCATAGATTCTGATAGCAGGTCCAGACAGGGGCATGATGTTTTTAAATCAACACATTCTCATTACTGTATTCCAATTAATCTGTTTTGCTACAATCAGGCTCTATTTATTGTGTTGTAGCCTATGTAGATTGCCTGACACTTTTCGTGCTCCCAGCTTTTGTGGGTTATGCCGTTGCAAGCCGGGTGAGTATTTTTTTTACACTTTGTGATGTCTATTGACCCACAGGGTCATTTAATGTTGCTTGAAGGTATTGCAGTTGGGTTACGATGTTGATGGGTTCTTTTCTCGTTTTGTAAACAGGTTGTTGACCCTTTGACTTTGGGACATGTCACTCAAGATTAGTGGTTTATAAGTTTAGGCTATTTACCTTAAATGAAACAGATATTGAGGTCTCAGTTAGTTATTGGGATTATTTTTGGGTATTTCCTGTAGATCTGTACAAGCTCAGTATATACGAAACAAGTGGAACAGATAGTTTTCATCGTCCCCTGAAGATGGATCTCTTATGGTCCGAAACGCGTTGGCAACATATCAACTACTGTAAAACTATCCTGGATTATTGTAATGTTTCTAGGACGTGTGGACATTTGAGGACAGTGTGAGGAACTGCACTTGTGCTAACATGTATTAATTGCCTTTATGTTATGTATACTATGTTTACTTTTATGGATGTACACTATGTGTTTGAATTGAATTTGCATATGTGTTTGTGACAACAACAAGATAAAACTTGTTTCTACATTGCGATTGAGTTTGTTCACTACTTATACATACTTTTGGGTTGGGGTATTGCCCATGAGTTTTAACATTTGTTGATTACATTTAATGAACTAACCGTTTGGTCTCGAGTAGTATTTCTGTTGGGGTCTGGGCTTTTGGTCTCTGGGTATTTTACACTTGACCAGAACTATAGACTTCAGTACCTAACGTGGGATATCATACCTGAGGAGTGCCCTCAAGGGCTAGCATGCGGCAACGCATGGTTTTGTTGTATTGGACCCCACACCGGCAGCATGATGAATTCTTTTTCAGTGACATTGTGGACAGAAGCATCATGAACATGTATTTGTCAGTGCCATTCTGGCATATATTTAGGCAGAGCAAGCCTGTATGCCTTTTAGGGCCATGATGGACTATACTGTGGACAGAGGCATCATTAACATGTACCTTACAGGGGCCTTCTGCTATATGTTGTTACACCATCATGAAAGTGTTTTACAGTGGCAATACTGGTATATATCTAGGCACAGCCATCATGAGCATGTATTTCACAGGGTGATGCGTGAGTGCATTTAATATATAGGATAATTAATATGTAGAGTGACATGCTGGCATTTACTATGGGCACCATCATGAGAGTGATTTACAGTGGTGATATGGGCATACGTTTTGGGCAGAGCATCATGAAAATGTCGTACACTGCTCCTGTGTACTGTTGGTGATCTTGCATCTATCTATTGATTTCTTTCCATGTGTTACCCTACAGATGTTTGTCTAAAATAGAGATTGCAATCTTTGGCTCATATACTGTTTTGCACTACAAACTTCATCGTACCAAACCAGCACATTTCATGGTGAGAGATCATGGTGGTTGTAGTCTACAACATCTGTTGAGGATGTAGGTTGCAGGACCCTCTTTGAAAACAATTGTGCTGTAAAATGCACCAGTGCCACCCATTATTTAAAACAAATTTGTATTGGAACTCTCCCTTCCGCCTGCTCTTTTTTTCATCATCCCTCACTATCTTTGGTCAGATGCGCTAATTCAGGGAAATGCCACTTCACTCTAATGAAAAACAGTAACCGCTGGTGTTTTAGAATCATTTATAATGCAGATGCTTCCTCAGAATCCCCCATGCCCATCAAAGTCTGCCACCTCCCTTGCTTCGCATATATACCTTAGTGAAGTCTGCATAGTAAAGAGCTGCTGTTGCTTTGAAAATGCTGCTTGCCGTCTAAGAAACTGTCTTTTACATTTAAGAATCATTTGTATTGTCAGTTTTGTTGAATTCATTGTATTCAATGTTTTATCCTGCACAGTATTCATCTAATCCTTTACAATCCTGTCTTTAATATCTAAACTGCTGAACCCTGTAGGCAGTATGGCCATTTGTATGCTTTAATCAGTATCCTCTTTTTGTGTTCACTCTTCCCCGAAGTACTGGCACCTTGATTTCTCAGAGACGTTATCTAGTGGCTTCTGAGCTCTTACCCCTAGTGAGGGTTGGCTCGGCTTGTCCTTGCAGTATCTGAATCCATGGTCCCACAATACCTTGCATTTGTACTTTGTAGATTTGCCTGCAGGCTGTTTTCCAAAGGGAGATATTTTATTGTACGTACCAGGTGCCCACTTGGAGCAGGGGTGCTACTTCAGGTAATGCGTTTGGGTTCCCCACAGCAGACTGAGAAAAGTTTGATTTCTGTGTTCATGGCACAAACTCTGCAAACAATAGAAATCCCTTTATGTAAACAAAACTTCAAGTTACTGAATAGAAATAAACATTTAGACAAACTTAATAAATAAAGGCTAACATTACTTCAACAAGGAAAAGGCGTATCTGGTAATAAACCCACACAAACCATACCAATAAAGAAAAAGACTGGTGTTGACTGTGATATGAACAAATAAATAGTTGCGCATATTTCAGCTGCATATAAGGTCCACTAGTTCCTATTGTCACAGATGGCTGTGAGGGGGTCAGAAATGAGAGGCGGACACAAAGTGTTCATATTTTCAACATTAGCCATTTTATTAACAGAAATGGGTTTGGATAAAGGCCCAACTTTCCTTATCCTAAAGCAAATTTCCCTTCCTATGAAACTAAAACTAAAACAGGCTGATCTTGTGTCCAAACTAAATCTGCCCCTCACACTAACAAACACAATGAAAAGGTGCAAGGTAAATGTTTCAAATTTCAATTCAACAAAAATGTGCAAAATCCTAAACATATAACTTCAACCAAAACAATCCTTGTGTCCAGGGGTTGGCTCCCTCTCCCTGGATTATTTTGTGAAAATTGTTCAAAATGTTCTGTTTCAAGATCAGTCTCTTAAAGGGAATGCAAATGTCTCTTTTGCCTACTACCTTCCCCAGGATGGCAAAACAAATGTCTCTTCCACAACAATGGTTGGAATATAACCCGGAGGAAGTCTCTCCTAGTCTTTCAGGATGGCAAAACAGAATTACTTTTCCACTATGCTGGTTGGAATATGGCAAAGGAAAGTCTTTCTTACTTTTCAGGATGGTTAAACAGATGTTTTTTCTCTGTAGTGTCACTGAGGAGTATTTCATTCTCTTGTGTGAACTGTAGTTCTCAAGAGTAGTAAGATAACTTTTATCTTACTTAGCTTTTCTTTTGTGGGACCAGCACCCACCACCTTATATGGGGTCCTGTGGGGTTACATTGTAACTCCTTTCCCACTACTCATGTAACATTTTGTTACAGTGACTAACAAACCTAAATGGCTGGTGGCAGTAGATAGATTTTCTAACTTTTTTGCAGGTTACTAGCAGGCTGATGTCTCAGCTGCAGTACAGCACCCGTGGGTGACCATTTTCCCAAAATGTCTCCTGTCTTCTTCTTTTGCCATTTTCCATTTGTAAGTTCCTTTTGGGCTCTCCTTCTATTATTCTAGGCGGGTCCTTTGTAAATTGTGTTTTTAGAGGGCCTATCCCCTGAAGCCCACCCAGGCTCCGGTGTGTCTGACAAGGCAGGAAATGAGGTAGGGCCCCGAAACTTGACTGTCCCTTGTTTGCAGTTGTGCCTGGCTGAAAAAAGTTCAAACTGGGCGGCTGGCAGTCCTGCAGGACAGCCAACCCCCAGGGGATTAACAGCCCCATAGTGGTGAATGATTGGGTTCCAGCATATAAGGCGAGGACTTTTGGACCACAGGCAGAGTCGACCACTGGAACTGGAAATCCAAAGCAGAAGACGGGCAGAGACGCCAGCAGCATCTTCAACAACCATTGAAGTACCAGTGAAGTACCAGTGAAGCCCTGCAGCTGTGCTGACCCCGTGTTCAACTCAACAGGGAAGTTCTGCCAAGCACAACTTCCTCCCTTGGGCAGGTGGAACCAACTAGCCTCATGACCTTCTTCAATTTGGGCCATCTCCAGATGTCCTGCGCCTTTTCTGGGCTGCAGAACACCAATACCTGGGGTACCTGGACCATATGCGAGTGAATCATCTTACAAACATCGAATCTCGCTAAAACTTCGCAGACATCCATGTGGGCCCCCAGAAGCAGGAATTCTTCACTAAAAGTCCCTTTACCAGAGTTCAGGACCGAATAAATGAGGAAATCCAACCAGCGATATTTCTTCTTAGTGCTAAGAAAAAGGCGCCAAAACCACAAACAGCAGCTGCAGTGAGCTGAATCCTTTTTCTGCGGACCCCTTCTCTCGAGTGCTGCTGCAGAAGCCCACCGAAGGTCCCCCCTTTCATCACCACGACCAAGGAGCAGGAATCAGGCTACATTTTCAACTTCACGCTTCAGGTACTGTGGGGCTTGGGTTACACTTTCCTTAGGCCATTTTCGGTGCTCCTTTGCTTTGGGAGTGCTGTTTTTCTAATTTGGGAGTTGACCTCAACTCCACTGTGCAGGTCTTGCAACTTGTATTCCTGCAGGAATGCTCCTCTTGCGCTCCTGTGTTTTCTACAAGAACAACTGACTGGTTACTTTTCTCTGAAGATTTTCATCAGAACTGGTGCTGTCCATTTGACAGTGGCTTTGCTGATTTCCCAAAGGTCTATTTTCTTGATCCTACTGGCTTTGGTAATGCTGGTTCCGCGATACACTTGAATTGTCAACACTTTTTAGTTAGAAAACATACTGCCTAAATCCCTGGAGAGTTTACATTGTACTTACCAGATTTTAGCTGTGTTCTGTCTAACCTTTACTTCCGCTTAAACTGAATTTTGCAAATGTGATGCATATAAGTGCTTTTACTGACATTAACTGAAGTCACTTTGAGTGCTGGATCTGAAAAGTATATTACAAGTTACACTCATCTGCATTTTCCTTCCTTGTATAATCTTATTCCTTTTCTAATTGAATGTTATTCATTTGCGCACCGAGGCAAGGACCGGAAAGGACCACTTTGCCACAGACGTCTCTTCCAGCCGCTTCCCAGCGTTTTTCTATTTGGACTTATTTGCTGCCTAATAAGAGGTTTAACTCTATTGGCCACACCCCCTTTTATCTGGAACATGCGCGCACCGAGGCAAGGACCGGAAAGGACCACTTTGCCACTTCGCCGTGGCGTCGTGAGCTCGTGAGTTCTGCCCGCTCCTTATTTAAATAGTTTCTAGCCTTATAGGCTGAGTTGACGAAGCTCAGTTGAATTGCTGAATATAGACGTTCGTATGCGTTTGTCATTGATAACTGTAGAACTACTGAGTGTAAGCGAACCATATATCACGGCTCCATTTTGAATAGTATCTGTACACTGAGGTGTATCCATGTTGCAGCGCTTATACTCACTTAAAGGAATGGTTCTGTCAAAATTCTTTATTGCCCTTACTGGTCGGCCATGTGTTTTTAAGCCTAAGTCACTCGATTCTAGAAAAATTTCCTATGGACCTTACCCGAGTTTTCGTCCATTAAATGCACGCGAAAACAGGCACCAGGGAGCTGCCATTTTGTGATAATCCTATCATTTCCCCCATCGCCCTGGCTGACCTGCTTTTGCGGCACTAAATCATATCCCCCGCCCCTGAGCCTGTCATCAGCAGACGCGTACCGCCCATTTCACAACGCCAAAGCACGTCTCGTGTCAACATTCGCTGCGCTTCAGCTAATGACGTGTCGCCATGGAAATGGCAGGACGCCTCTTTCGTCAATAAGTATAAACAGACCGTTTCACAACACACAGCAGCAGATTTTCGATTCCATTCCTCTCTCTGTGTTACTTTGAGTATTCTGAGACTCGTTTCTGTGCTCTGGTCAGCTACCTTCGTTGCTTGTAGCCCGTGTGGACAGATACCAGTACCACCGCTATCAATTATTTTAGTTTGTGCAACACACAATGGATACAATAATGCCCTACATGTACGAGCCCGAGTATACCGAGGAGGAACTACTGGAAAGGGAAACACGTGAAAACGATGGGGCTTTGGACAGCAGTTCGCAGGACGAATCAACGGATGAAGACACTGGACCTAGTCGCATGGACGGTGTTTCCACCTGGTGCAGATGCAATCAGTGCGAGCTAATGCCGACCGAGACGGAGAACTGCTGCTCGGGATGCGTGGCCTACATTTCGGAAGGCGAGCCACGACCGCAATGCATCACCGAGCTGCCAGACTTCAGGGCAGCCTGCCTCACACGGTCCGTGTTAAGGATAATGATGGCGCTTATGCACAAACTTCGCGCAACTGTTCGTCCTCGTAATCCGAGTAACGAGTAAGTGTACTCTGCTTGTCATGCCACTCCTATTTCATGGTCGTCTCCTATATCCAAAATTACATCTACATATCATTGCAACGCATGAAAGTCGTTCAATAGTGTGCAGTGTCTAGATAGCATTTGTCCGAGCAGAATGCCATTAGTTACAAGAATTGTCATTGACAACAAACGTTTATTAAACTTATCTTGGTCATTTAAAAAGTTTGTTTCATTCCTTTTCACAGGTGGTACAGGCTGGTGGCCTATCGTTCCTTTACATGGTGGCTTCACGGGAGGCTTGGACACCGCGTTCGAAGAGTGATACCCGCCTGTGCCGTTCGTGCCATAAGAGAAACGTTCCCGAGTGACAGCGGTCAGTACCAGGGATTTTCTCTCGCTGTGCTGCAACCTGAACTGTACAATGTGTAAAGTTTTTTATTTTTGTGTCATCAAAATAAGCTACAAAATAAAATACCACATATATTTTAACAACGGTTGTTTCGATTTTTTAAATCAATCAAGTGTGTCTCCATTCAAGGATGGACGTCAGACACCTGTGCTCGGAATGGGTCAAGTTCAGGTTGCTGTGAAGCGGGGTGGTCACTATCTAAGCTAACATAATATATTATCAATAATGCATGCACTAAATAACACTTGTTCAAAGTCTTTCAGTCTGTTATGTCTCTATAAAAGTCACACATATATCAATTAACATTGGATTATACAGGCCTTAGGTCAAGGGTCTTGACCACTATAATACACTGTTTGAAGTGTGGGTCTGTACTCACAAGAATCTCCGATATGTGGCATTTGTTATTGATAGGCAACGATATACTGCAGTAGGGGTCTAATGTTAGTTGGGGATCTGCTAGGTGGGCATCATGGCGTGGTCAGTGGTCTGGCACATGAAGAGAATACCTTGCAGGGACACAGGGTCAGAATAGCAGTAACTTTCCACTGGCGAGGGTGCGTGGGCAGGGACATGTTTGTGGAGATGAACGAGCCATGTGCTTGGTTCAGGCCGGTTCACATGCAGGACTCTGATCTCAGAGAGTGATGTGTTACATTTATTAGCTGTTGCAAATACCTCTGGAGTTTTCCAGTCAGAGTGGGAACGAGGCTGTGGGCCATGTGCTCTGCGCGCTGTACTATCGCAGTGAGGCCTGGTCACCAAAATGGAGTGGAAAGGGGGTACAAAAATGGATGCCCCGTGTCCTGCTCAGTGTTCCTATCTATATGCGAATGTCATGCAAAGTTAACATCACATAAGGGCAAGGGACGGGCGCAAACGGCCAACGTGCCAAACAACATGTACACTTCAAAAGGTATCCCACGCCCAGCGGCCATCGCTCACATGGCCTCCTCAGACCCCGTGTCTCCAGGCAGGCCTCCCCTGAGGCAGGCCGCCCCCCTGCAATCCAGATGAGTGTGTCTCCATTCAGCAGTCTTCCTGTGCCTTATCTGCATGCCCCAGGCCCATCCATCCCACCCCCTCTATCAAAGGCGGTTCGCACCCGGGGATGAACGCTGGCATGGGGGGCTGTGACGGGCGCAAAGGGCCACGGTGCCAAACAGCATGTACACTTCAAAAAGTATCCCACGCCCAGGGGCCAACGCTCACATGGCCTCCTCAGACCCTGTGTCTCCAGGCAGGCCTCCCCTCAGGCAGGCCGCCCCCCTGCAATCCACATAAGTGTATATCCATTCAGCAGTCTTCCTGTGCCTTATCTGCACGCCCCAGGCCCATCCATCCCACCCCCTCTATCAAAGGTGGTTCGCACCCGGGGATGAGCGTTGGCATGGGGGGCTGTGACGGGCGCAAACGGCCAAGGTGCCAAACAGCATGTACACTTCAAAAGGTATCCTATGCCCAGGGGCCATCGCTCACATGGCCTCCTAAGACCCTGTGTCTCCAGGCAGGCCTCCCCTGAGGCAGGCCGCCCCCCTGCAATAAACATAATACCACGACATACACACGTCATTCATTCACAAACACACCCCTGTTTCTAATACTTTATAACTCACTTGATATGTCTCATGAGAACATCTTTGTGCTTTCAAGTCAAATCCTGAACCTTCTACCTGAGAAGCACTGAGATCTATGCTAATCTGCTCGTCGCCATGCTATCTGTGACCGCTTCGAGCAAACTCGTCAGTTTGCTACCTGTGGCCATCTTCATGTTCTCCTGCAACATACTGCACGGCCTGCTGAATACAACTGCTTGTTGGTCAAGGTAAGGCCATGTAACCTAGTCATATTTCGGTCATTTTTACATTTCAATCTACTTGCTATTACAGTACCCAATAGAGCTATGGTCATTGGTCTCATTGCTATTGACTTGAGTTTCAATTGTTATGCTATCAATAGATCTATTTATTTTCATCTGTGTCGATTGTCATCGAATTGCATCCTTCGGGGGTCCAGTCTATAATGTAAGCATGGTTCCTTTTCGTGCAAGACAAAACAGAAATTTCTGTAACTTATGCAAATACTAAGCCGCACATGATGAACTGGTATAGTTCCGGCAACCAAAACAAACCTTGCATTGAGCATGGTATGGTTCATTTACTTTTTTATGACATTTTTATTCATCAAGGTTTTATAATAATCTTGATATTTACTTTTCAGAATTTTCAACAATGCCTGCCTGTTCGATTAGCGGTTGCCCTTCGAAGACCCATGCTAAATCTGAAGGCACTATAATGCATGTATTCCCGAAAACTGTTGATCGAATAAGAGAATGAGTCAGACATTGCGGATATCCACTGGATGAGCTGGAAAGTAGAGTCCAACAAGTCTTTGAGGACAAGAGGGGTGATCGATACCGCATCTGCAGCCGGCACTTTCCCTCGAACATGTACACCACATCTTGGGTAACAAAGAAGAACAAACGGCGATCGACACAAAAATTGCTCGCAAACGCTATTCCCACTCTATTCATCCACAATCTGCCACTGGTGAGTCAAGTGTCCGTTTTTAGCTTTAGGCCTTGCGGTAGTGTGTAGGTAGCCAAATGGATTCATTGATATTTTAGGTGTTGTTTCCAATTTGTAATACTTTCGACATTGATATGAGTGTATAACTTTTTGAATAATGACATTTATCAATATATTATTTTTAGATTTCATAACCCACAAACGAAATCTATTCATGGGCACAGGGAACTGTGCTATATTGTGCATTACTCAAGTATTCTTTTTCCTTACATGGCAATTTTAAATATTGGCATTTCATTATCAAACAATAATTTACCTTTACAACTTCTTGACTATCCCTTGAATCTGAAGCAAGAACATTCTACTTCCGTCACGTGCTCGCAGTTATCAACCACTTCTAGCGCGTATCGGGTAATTATACTTGGCTATTCCGCTACAGACTTGTTTTATGCACGTCAAGTAATAGTTTGTATGTATCGTGTGATTATTTTACCAATTGTTTGGTTAGTGCTTTCCAATTGATATACACCTTAGTTGTCGTCCCTTGGTGTTTGTTTTCAGTTATAATTAGTGTTATCCATACTAATGCAAGTACTGTCTTTCAGGGAGATGCTGAAGCGTCCACCACATTGACAACAGCCCTAGATGTTCTTCAGCAGCCCGGGATATGGATACTGACAGCTCAACTGACTGTGATCATCGGGACTGGAGCACTTGTCATTTGATTGTTCTACACCATGTTTCATTTGTGGTTAGCCGTTGATATGTACCTGTGCGGTCGACCCCAAGCGTGTGTTGTGTTTTCAATATTGTAATCCTTACTAATGCAAATACTATGTTTCAGGTAGTTGTTGAATCGTCAACCCACGCACTTGATGCGGAGCCTGACATTCAAGTAATTCCGGTGGAAGCCGGGACCATGCGGATACGAATCGGCGCAACAGCTTTCGGAAGTGCGCACCACATTGACAACAGCCCTAGATATTCTTCAGCAGCATGAGGTATGGATACTGACAGCTCCATCGAGCGTGATCATATAACGTGATTCCATTTGCTGTGTTTTAGGGAGATGATGGAGCTTCCACTACAATCACAAGATCCCATTTAGATGATGGCGATGTAAAGAAATCGGAGAAATAAGTCGATTAAATCTGATCATTTTTAAATATTCCTTGATTCTTTTAGACAATGCAACATTTGTGGTTATCTCTTTATATGTACCTGTGCCGTCGACCCCAAGTGTGTGTTATGTTTACGATATTGAAAACCATACTAACGCAAGTACTGTGTTTCAGGGAGTTGCTGATGCCTCCTCTTCAATACAATCATTGGTGGCAGTCCATGTAGAGCCAGAGGTATGGATACTGACATCTCCATCGAACTAGGTCATCAGAGCTTGAATACTTGTCGTTTGATTGTTCCACACAATGTTTAAATCGTGTTTGGCTATTGAGATGTACATGTGTGTTCGTCCTCACGTGCGTTTTACGCTAACAATATTTTGATACACAGTAATGAAAGTCGATGGAGCCTCATTCCGTGCTTTCTATGCGGATACAGAAAATATAGTCGTTGCAGCGCAAGAGGAACGGGAGACATGCAGATATGTATCGGAGCAACAGCGTGCAGATGTTGAAGGTCGAGTCAAAAAAGTTGCAAAGAAAAGAAACAAAAATAAGGTTAGTTACAAACAGTTCATAACTTTAGAAATTTTTTTGTGCTCGGGACTATTTTATGTTTTTTTCCAGTCAATTGTACTCTACTTTATCTTGTGTTTAAACTGAACATGCCTTTTCCAATCTGTCCTCTAGTTACCCGTGGGTCTACGAACTATACATACACAGACAGTGAAGCGAATGAGAGATGTTGTTTGCCAGACCATTTACACTATGGAGGAACTAATAATTCAGACGCGGCATGTTGAGACTCGGGATGCTCATGTCCAATGGCCAGAACATGAAATGAATGTGTCCGGAGAATCCAGCAATGTTGTATTGGACCATTGCTACGGTACGACCGCACCGCCGCAACAACATGAAACTGGATGTATTGAAGATAGCTCTGAAGTAGTCGCAGATCAATTCACACAATCTACACCCGCCAAAAAATTGCCACCAGAAAAGCTGTCGACATTGTTGTGTTCTCCCATCAATGTTGAGGTAGCAGATGTTGAAATGACAGAGAATGAACCAGCAGCAGCATTCACTGACGCATCAGAACTTGATAGCAGCAATATTTCTTTCAAATGTGGTGATATGTCCTCAACGTCACAGGCCGAAACAACTTTGACGCAGGATGGCAGTCTAATGAAAGAGGGCAAATAATACATAGTATTCGACAGTTGTTTGATGGATATTATAAGTATGCTGAATTGTGGGCATTCCGTCAGAGGGAAAGTATGTGGGAAGCCATTGATTCATGTGACTCGACAAAAACAAGGCAGTAACGTCACAATACATGCCGCCTGTAGATTACATCATAAGTTCTCATGATCTGCACAACCGATGCTGGGAAAACTGCCAGCAGGCAATCTACTGTGTGCAGCTGCATCACTTTTTAGTGGCTCCAGTTTTAGAAAGTTAGAGTCTTTCTTTCAGTTTGTGGGACTCCATTTCATTTAAAAAACGCAGTACTACAAATACCAACATGATTATCTGTTTCCGGCCATTAGTGATGCTTGTAAAATTGAACAATTGTCTCTAGCAAGTACATTTGAAGGCAAACGATTCAAGCTAGCTGGCGATGGACAGTGCGACAGCCCTGGATTTTCTGCCAAGTACTGCACCTACCACTTTCAGGACATGGATAGTAAGAAAATTGTGAGTTCGGTGGTTGTGCAAGTAACACAATGTACATCCTCAGTGGCCATGGAGAAACTAGGATTTATAAAATCAGTGGAATATCTACAATCGAGGGGAATGCACATCGACCTCATAGCCACGGACAGACACATTTCAATTGCCAAGACAATGAGAGATCAGTTCCCACATATTGACGTATGGCATCTTGCTAAATCAATCAATAAGAAAATCGCGGCTGCAGGGAAACAAAAAAAGGTTTGGAAAGTATTTCTGAGTGGTCCCAGTCTATCAGCAACCATCTTTGGTGGAGCTCCAAAACTTGTGAAGGGTCAGTGGAAATACTACTTGAAAAATGGCGGTCACTGATGCACCACTGTACCAACGTGCACCGCTGGTCAGAAAACCTACATTTCCACCAATGTGAACATGGCCCTTTATCCCCAGTGGAGGCACGGAAGAAGAATTGGTTGAATCCATCTTCACCGACACACAAAGCCATTGAGAAGATTGTTTTCGATAAAACTCTATCAAGAGATTTGAGGGGACTGACAGAATTCTGTCACACAGGAGGTTTGGAGGTGTTTCACAATATGTGCCTAAAGTACAGGCCAAAGCGCTTGCATTTCAGTATAAAGGGCATGAGACATAGGACTCTACTTGCCGTCTCGGCCCATAACGAGAATCTCGGCCATGAACAATCGAGGACTAAGGGTAAAGTAAGGATGCCTCGCTACACTAAGGCCTTTTCAAAAAGAAGTAAGCAATGGCTGATCAAACCAGTCTATGAGGAAATGGAGTTCGACTTTGTCAAAAGCCTTATTGTTGCTGTATTAGAGAAGCACAGATATGGAATTTTGAACGTTTCTGTGCAGAGCACTGATCCATTGCCACCCAACATTGCCACTGTGCCATGTCCACCCAAAGTAGAGCTGGTTGTGAAGTACAAATCCCGGTTTAAATAATTATAATACGAATGTCTTTTTGTAAATAAGTTTTATTGTACAGTGTGCATACAAAGTACGCTAACCCTAAACCCTCCCTTCACCATCCTGGGTGCCGAACTACCTGGGTGTCATCTTTGAATTCTCTCTCTATTCACCTCATATTGCTGACCTTGTCTATATGTGTATGTATATATTTTTGTTGATGTAACTAATTTTCGCAATCTCTTATGAATGCTGGGCACTGTTAACCGAGGGGAGGCTTGCGTATTGCTAATAAAACAAACAAACAATAAATCTCACTTTCAACTCAACTCCTCGGTTACTTTATACTTTCCCTGACCATCCCCAAAAAATTAAAAGTCTCAATAGTTATGATTCTTTGGGGCTTCAAAGCTCGCAGACAACAAGGACAAAATTGGGGCCTTCGAACGCGCCAAGCGAGCCGTTGCAGATGGGAGAGAAGCCAGTTCGCATTTGCACATTGAGGCGCACTACATAGATGGATTCGAAACTTCAAGTTCTCACAGATGTCTTTACTACGGGATGTTGCAAAGAAAGAATGTATGCTCATTTCTAGTGAAGGTCAGCGGCTTTGATTTTCAGCTTGCGCCCTGAAGAGGCCCACAACTTGCACTGGCAGTATAAGGTTCTATTGTTTTTTGACCTTGAGAGACAGGGACCATGCAGAAAGAACTTCATTTGAAGGGGGGTTTGGGGGGGTGCAATAACGTAAGAGATGATAAGGCAGAAAATTCTTAAACTAGACCGAGTTTCATGTTAGTTCAGTATATGAAAAATCGTTATCAAGAGCACAGTGGGATTTACGGACTGCATTACGCAGAGACGCAATGGAAATTGCAAATATAATGTAAGTAACTCTTTAGACGCTTTTATACCGGAATGAAGAATTAATGAATGGATGCATGAATAAATGAATGAATGAAGAGCTTTGAAAAGGTTTGTGGGATCGTCCTTGTAGCGGGCACATGGGCATGCAGGTCCACATTCCACACGCATGTAGACAAAAAGTCGTTTCACATTGTGTACTAACCTTGATTTATTTTGTTAGTTTTCGCATTGATTTTAGAGCCGAACATACTCCATTGCACTATCCTTGAAAGCAAATAGTTTTAGCTCGGCCGTAATAAATAAAATGAATAATATTAATAAAGATCGGCTGGAAAGACTAATTATAAATTTTATGTTTTCAAAATCGGTATTTCCTTCCCTTTTGCCCCTGCCACCAGTTTCAGACACCGGCAGATGGTTTCTTCAGCTGCCAGCTGCAGCTTAATGTAAACAACTGCACCATTCTGATGATCTTATGGGACGATCGCCAAGGGCCCATATGCCCTTACGCGGTACTAGCGGCTAGAAACATATCAACCTTTACGCTGGCCTAGTGCCTACTTGATGGAACAGCCTTGCGGTTCAACGTGCGACAAAAGTGCTTCTTTGAACGAAAACCAACACTCTGTGTACCATGAAGGAACCGCGCGTGACTCACAATTTTTTTTTGCGGATAGAGATAAAAGAAAATAAATGACTTTCGGAGTTCATATGGCAATTGCAGAATATTCTATACACATTTAATGTCAAATAAATGTACTTTACCAAATGTACGTGTTGCTGTTTGATTTTAAAGTACAGTTTCATATTCCGAATTGTGGCGCGCTGTGTTGTGAGCTGATCTGTGTTGGTTTCCGGGATATGTGTGAAGTTGCGTAGAAGACGACTGGGCGCGTTTGCCTACGCAGCACAGTAACGTCACGGAGAGAGGCGGGGAATATGAATGTTTTGATAATGTCAGGCTCAGGGGCGGGGGATATGATTTAGTGCCGCAAAAGCAGGTCAGCCAGGGCGATGGGGGAGATGATAGGATAATCACAAAATGGCAGCTCCCTGGTGCCTGTTTTCGCGTGCGTTTAATGGACGAAAACTCGGGTAAGGTCCATAGGAAATTTTTCTAAAATCGGGCGACTTAGGCTTAAAAACACATGACCGTACCATTCCTTTAAGTCAGAAATACCTGCTGACTTATCTTTGTCACAAAGAAGGGGAGTGGGAGGTGGGGGAGAAACAAAAGGAGGTAGTGCCACGTGAGTCTCAGGTAAAGTTATAACGCTAACACCCGTGACTCGCTGCTCCTCTCTCACCCCATCTCTCGTTTTTTCCAGATAAGTTTTTACCAGCTCCGACTCTGAATGTGCCCCCTGGTAACCTCAATCAACAAATAGCAGTACTTCTGTGTAACCTTGCTTCAAGGTTGCAGGCTTCTGATGCACACAACTCTGAAACTGAGATTGAGAAAGTACCAGCAGTATCAGATGAAACATTGTTGGGAAACACTTGGTTACCTCCCCGTTTGCCCCAGCAGAGACTCAGATACACATAATTGTAGATGAAAGTCCTGACACCAGTCATGTAATACCAGATATATCATTGCATGCTGGTGACTATGATCTCTTAACCGATTCCGAGGCTCACACTGCCTCCACGCCTAGCATATATGGCTGTGCACTTTCAGGGTCACCAGCTATATCCTTCGTGCATCCTACCCCACGTAGGAATACTGTTCCTCGACCCGAGGCACATGTAATGTCGCCAGCGCCACCCACAATGTTAGAAATTACTATGCCAGTGGTAAATATGACCATAACAAGTCTCTTTAAATTGTTCGAAACGCTAGAGACAAAACTAGCAAAGCAAACAGAGCTAATACAAGGTATTTTGAACTGGGTTGCGGAAGAACTAGCAACTAAAAATAGGCAAGCATTGGTCAATGATATACAAGGTCACAACATCCCCTTTGTTAAAACAGCAGAAATTTGCCCACGACCTGTGTTAGAAAATCTCACGGTAGTACCATTCATTAAAGAAGTGATATTACCTGTGCTACCCCCAGAGGCTCCTCCAGACCTTCGTGCAGAGAACGAGCTAACAAAAAACAACTCTTGGATTAGCATAGAGCAAAACTCACAGGAAAATATACAGGATTTTAACAAAACACAGATTGATGAAGGACATTTTGCAATTTTTGCCAAAAACAAAAAAGCACACCAAATGAAACAAAAGCTCTCTGTGAATTTGCGGAAGTCAAGACTAGGGAGAAAAAAACAACAACAACCTCCATTAGTCCGAAAGAACAAAACAAATGGAGCTGAAGGGAATCAATCGGACGTAGACAAAGACTGTTGCGAAAAAACGTGTGATAATGCCCCAACTACGCCTCATAGAAATCATACGCTAACGCATCTTCCCTAAAATGACCTACTCAATGCATTAAATGAACACCAGCAATGCCCGAGTTTGGAGAGTAATAGCCTCCCAATGACAGCCAAAGGTATTCGATCAAAAGCACCCGAAGAACATAAAATTGCTAAGGATCCCACGATGAGAAATAAACAAATCGATGATCCTAATGATGACATGCAACACAAGCAACTTAGGCAAGACATCAGAAAAGAAGTTGAAGCATACTTAAATACTCTGAAAGGAAAGGAGAATACCATCTGTAATCAGTTGCCGCCTGAGCCGCACAGAGATACTTCGCTTGAAGCATGCTTGAGCAAGGAGCAGCCCTTAATGTGTGACACAAACGTCAAAAATATTCTTTATCACAGTGAAATGTGCACTGAGCTGCAATCAACTGATCAAGTGAAAATAATTCCAAGAGAATCGTCACTGAGGCCTAACGAAGCACAATTCGTTCAACAAAGAGGATCAAATTGGGAAGCAGTTGATGCATATATAAATGCCCAACAAAGAAGCGAGACTTCTAGAATGCACTTATTAGGCAGTGCTAGCACAGGTGCTAGTTTATCCATAACACAAAGTACTGGAAACCAGCACTCAGCCATTGAGATCCGAGACCCAGAATCAGATACAAAGAAGATTGCGTTAAACAAGACATGTCCTCAGTCTGACTGCTTCATCGTAGACGGGAAAATGGTTGGATTTACATCTGTTCCAACTGAAGGTGTGATTCACAACCTCCCAACACAAGTTACTAGAGATCTGTTGCAAGAACAAACACGCATTGAAACATCAATTAAATCGTGCTTAGATGCCTACTTTCGGAAGTTGGAGCACAGAAGTGACCTCGAAGGCCACTATCAGAACAATCCAATGGCATCAGTGATTAATAATGCCTCCGAACAAATACAACATGATCATGAAGAATGGCCCCACTCCATTCCTCCAAAGGAGTATAACGCACAGATCATACATAGTAAGAGTCAGCAACCTCGACCTAAAATCTTGAACGTTCCAAATAAAGCCAACAACAAGGAACCTGCAAGCAAGACAACTGAAAGGAGATACTCATTGATCATGAAGTGTCGTGCAGCCCTGTACTCAACATTCGACTTGTACAGAGCAAAGGATCTCATCGAGAGTTGTGCTGAATGCCCTGTGGAAAGCAAAGATGGAGATATTCAAACTGGGATTTATTATCGCACAAGATCCGCATGCTAAAGAGCAATTAGATCAACAACCCAGCCAAGCGCCTAAACATGTGCCTCAAATCTATCAAACAGCTGCACCAGAGATCACGACGTATCACAGAGCATAACAATCAGCCATTCGCTTACAGATATCTGCCTTGCCTCATGGAAAACCCGCGGATATACCCATCTACAGATCGAGAAAGGAAATTGCTTGGAGGACTATGATATCACAGCCCTACAGAAAACATGGCTGAGGAACATCCCTCTGTGGAACAACCATGAGGTCACTTTATTACCAGCAGCTAAGGCGTCAAAGGGCAGACCCACTTCGGGATTGTTAGTGGCAGTTAAACAAAGTAGTGGGCTAACCATCAAGCCATGGGCTGCACCAAATGATTTTCTACAGCTGGTAACGATTAATTTGCAACACTCGTCCTTTGCATTAATTAACATGTATAGGAATCCAGCGGGCATCACAGATGATGCATTCTATAGTGCTTTAACATCAATTCTGGATTTAATCCTGGCCGCATCAGACATCTCGGCCGCTATTGTTCTAGGGGACATTAATCTTAATTGCATATCCAGTCAAAAACACAGTGGAAAGGTGGATCCGGTTTATGGCAGACAGGAACTTCAAACTGGCCAATGGCTTACTCCCAGGAGACGTGCCCCCAAAGAACACCTGGCATCGTGGTAAAACGGGCAACATCATCGACTATATTTACGTAGATGGGAATTTATTCATCCTAGCAACCCAGTTCCAAATTGTAGAACAAACAAATAGTGACCATCATCTGCTTTCGTTAACCTGGTCATGGTCCTCACAGCAATCCTCTAATCCTAACCGAAGAATGACACAAAGTGTAACGGTCAACAACGCCAAAACTAGATTCAGGTGGACTGACAAAACCTTATATATGTTAGGGAATTATCTGGATATGCACGAAAAAAAACAGAATTCCCTATGCAAGTGTCATGAACAGATATAGGACGGTGTTTAGCAAAAATGATCAGCATGCCTTTTTTCATAAACACCAATTCAATCAAGAAGTGAAAGACTGGAAAGTTGAGTGGAGAAGAGAAAAACGAGCAATCCAGTCACTTCCACTTGAACATCAAGCACAAGCCATTAGAAGAGCTAAGACCAAATTTAGAAATTGGACTCGTGGAAGAGCTGCCCTGATGTTCCAGGCAGACAGTGAATGCATGGTGCGTAGCATTGAAAACTAAAGCACTGCAGAAATATGGGCATTGTTAAATAATGCTCAATATGACAAACAAAACCATAGCCAGATCAACAGTGTTTTGGAATGGCAATGGATACACCATTTCTCTGAACTTTACAGGGATATAAGTATCTCAGATTTAAATCATGAATTCCCCAGAGCAACCAAATGGAATCTAGAGTTTTCACCAACATCAATAGAAAATCTGATAAGGCGCTGATGGTTTAAGCAATGCAATGTTTAAATTAAATCCAACTGCCTGGGCGATCATCCTTGATAAAATCTTAAGAGCTGTTGTACACAACAGAAGCATACCTGACTCTTGCCATACTTCGATTGTGGTACCTATCTTTAAGAAGGGTGATAGATCCATGCCCTGTAATTACAGACCCATTGCATTGCTCAATGCTCCGGGCATTATCTTCGCAAGAATTGTGCTGCAAGAATTCAACTCCTGGACAAAATTTCGCCAAAAACGTGATCCAAACAGGGTTTGTACCAGGCATGGGCACCAGCATTAACTTGACATGCATAAGTGCGATCAAGAGCCAAGCACAAGCCACCAAACAGCCTATTTATTTGGCCTTTGTTGACTTTAATGCAGCCTTGGATTCGGTCTCACGACCATTATTAATGGCCAAATTATCAACAGCAAACTGCCCGGAAACACTAAAAGATATAATTTATGCACTGCACTCACATACATCCATACAAATAAGGTTAAATGCAGAAGGGCCTCTTTCTCCAGCAATTAAAACTGCTAGGGGCCTGAAACAGGGGTGCAAAATGGCGTCTGCGTTGTTCAGCTTCTTCATTCATGATATCAAAGAGGCATTTGTAAATCAACCAACAGATGCACCGAAATTAGATGGTATGCCTATAGCAGCATTGTTATATGCAGATGATCTAGTCCTTTGTTCCAAGTATCCGGCGGGCCTACAGACCTTATTAACTCTGTTGACACAGTACATACAGATCAACCACCTAAGTATAAACTTGGAAAAAACCAAAATTGTCATGTATGCCCCCAAAAAATCAACCCGCAATATAATGATGTGGACCATACAGAACATCAAAATTGATGTTGTAAATCAATATGTTTATTTGGGTATTACCATTGATATGAGCCAACACAATCACACCATCTACAAAGATTGCAACAAAAAATGCAAACATCAATATCCCAAACTAAAATCATAATGAGGAAGTATGGCAAATTTTCCATCATGCCGGCTTGGACATACTGTGTTGCTCTATGGTATGGAAGCATTGGAACTATTTGAGGATTACACCCTTGATAAACTAGAAGCCTCATTCTGGAGGCAGATTCTACACTTACCTCAAGGGGTTCCAGTAGTATGGATCTGTTATGAGTTAGCTCTGATTTAATTGGCTGCTCAATATCACTGGCGCATGTGCGCCTTATTCAGGAAATGTCTCATGTGTAATGATACCAGAACCCTTTTGAAGACACTGTCGTCTTACTTGCTTCTGTCTGACGATGTTTTTGCCAAAAAATGTTTGCAAAGTATATATCATATATTAGCCACTGCAAATGTAGCAATTGAACTTCTTGTAAGAAATCCAGTAAAAGTAAAATTGCAGATTTTCACCAATGATTGGATCCAAACAAGAGAGCGTTGTTTGACATATAAACACTTTGATGGCAAATGTATGATAGACAGAAGATTTCGAACCATGACTCCTTACTTAGTGAAAAGTCCATCACTGACTGTTCGATCAGCAATTATGCGTTTGAGATTTAACCTATGGCCAACAATGGCGGTCCTAGCTGATAGACGTATAATTCAAGAATCAGAAAATATCTGTCGATTTTGTCAGTTGATTATGAGAAGGAAACTTTGAAACATCTCATTATTGAATGCTCTCAGTTGGTTTCATTGAGAATAACACACTGTGCAAATCTGTATTGTTATCTTGCGGATGTAAATCAAGAATTACGATGGAAAATCATACTCTCAGCTCGTTTGGTGAGAACCAGAATTGCAAGTGCTAATTTCTTAAATGCCTTGAATTTATAATACCCATGTTAGTGAGCCCAATTAGATAAATAAGATATGAAATTAAATGAAGTAACAGTCAATCATGTACTAAATTGTGTATGTATTCTTATATTGTCTTGCAAGTTTGTAGTTTTGTAATTTTGTTATTTGCAAGTGTGTTTTAAACTCATGTTGAGAAAATGAATATGTGAATCTTCTTTTTGTGTAAGAAATAAGATTGTAAAAGTTAATTAATTTAAATAAATACAATTAAAAATGAATTAAAAAAGAATGTTATTGGTAGTTGCTGCATTTTAGATTTGCTGGTGTGCCTTGTGCATATATAAATAAATATATTTTAATAGAAATCTAAGTGAGTATCTGTTTTCTTGGAACTCTGTATGTACTGATTTCGTTGTACTGCTCTGCAGCTCAGGTAACTCCCTCCTAAAATAAGCCTGGCTGCTCAGCCACTCTACTGACTTTTGTAGTCCAGGCCTACATTAAGAGTTGGATCCCCAATACCAAGAGATAAGTCTTATGAAGTCTAACCCTAGTTGGACTTCAGAAAAACCTACCTAACACCAACTGACATTTCATATCAGGAGAATTGTACCATATTTACCTTCTCTTTTCAGTAATACTTAGTCGGTTTTAAAAAATGCTTCCCAAATACTCTTTAATGTGTTCGCACTCACTGGTTCACTATTAGGCTGACTCACTGGTTCACTGTGCGGCTGCTGCAAGGAGTTTTCATTGGCAAGCTTTCCCTTCTTGGCAGAGTCTCATTTGGTTCCCAAGTCGGCTCCTGAGTCATTCGCAGACAGAACCAGCGCAGCTCTTTAGGACCACGTCTCCCCTGGCCCCGCTATGCAACGTTCACCTTAACTGCACCAGAATTCCTCTGCTACCGGCCGACGTTCCCTGTTCTCCACACGGCTCTTCTCCATGAGTTTGCCTCTACCTCTGGACTTGCTTCCCGCTCTGCGCCCTCTGCAGCCTTTCGCCTCTCTCCTTCTCTGTCAGCTGCAGGTGATTTTCAGGTTTAAATGTCCTGTGCAACTGATTAGGATCTTGACAGCTAGACTGCAAGTTACACTTGGTGTCATATTTCCTCCACATGGACTCCTTGCACCTCTTACTCGTCTCAGTATCTGAGGCTTTCTGGGACTTGGAGTCCAAGGACGTTTCAGCTGATTCTAAGTTACATTGTTGAACAGTTGCATTTAAATTACAATCATAATAAAAATTAGATGTTGGATATGTTCTAGGTTTACCATGTACACGTGAAGATTGAATAGGGTTTTGTTTGAACAAAGTAGTTTTCAGAGTTTTATAATTAGATGGTTCTGAATAATGACAACATGTAATTAGAAACTCTGGAATTAAGGGATCTTCCTCGAACGAAAGAGAAGAATATTGCTTCTGTCCTGTTAGTCACATCTTTGAGAAACCTAAGGGTTTCTCACTGTATGAACCCTGGGGATCTCTTTCTCAGGTGGCCAGGGCACGGCCATCGCCCTTGGATCCAGACCCTGGGTGTGGGCAAGTGCAGGAGGATCACCTGGGTGAGGGTTCCTCAGGGAATGGGGGTGAGACATCCGATGGCGAGATGCAGTATTCCCCCTTTCCAACACTTCCTCCACCTTTATAGGTTATTCTGAATCCTGTCCCGTTGCCCCCACCCTAATTCAAACAAGTACCAACTCAGAAAAGAGGCATGGGAGAACCTGGAGAAGGAAATCACATATATCACCACATGTACTACAACAACAGAACTGTATCCTTGTTTCAGATACTCGACATTCCTTCAGTTGAAATAGGATATTTGCAAACTAGTTCCATTATGCCTTGTACCTTTCTGTGAACCCACACAAACACATTTAATTACTATCACACACTCACCCCATTTATTCGGACAAAACCCCACACAGTTTTCCCTAAATTACTCAGAAGAACTACAACTCCCACAATCCCTCCACACTGGTCGTTTCTACAAACACAGAGACGAGGAAGAGGGGAGCTGAGAGACAGAAGAAAGACTGTGCCATATTAAGACTTGACTGTTCCGATAATGAGGTCAGGCAGAGTCAGGCAGGGAGGGACAGCTACTTGCATCTGACTCCAATCAACTCTAGCTGGGAGTATAAAAGCAGCAGCCAGAAACAGCATTTTGAGTGAGCTGGGGATGCTGGAGGGTGCCAGAAAGCCAGAGAGAGACCCAAGGAGCTGAGAGGGACCTGGAAGGCCTGGAGGAGGAAGAACTGCCCAGACACTGAGCCTGACTACGCAGTTGAGGCTGCAGTGTGGAGCGGAAGCTGTGCCTCCAGGAAGCCTAAACTAGGGGCAGCTGGGTTTGCCTTGTGGCACCCATGACAAGACTTTGAAAGGCAAAGAGACTGGGGCATGGAAGGCCCTGATATTAATAATTGAACTGTATCCTCATGCAATAGAAGCCAGAGTCTGTGCTAAGCTCGAGTGTACCGCCTTGTCCTCTGCTGAAAACCTGGGCAAGTGAGGCCAAAGGCCTGAACATCCTTACATTTTGTGAACAATTCTTGCTTTTTCATAACATTGTTTTCCATACTATTTGTATTTAGAGCTAAGGATTGGCATTAGGTTTATTATTATGGGCCCTTTTATTTTGACAAGACACGTCTAGGACTGGGAGTCAACTTTGTCATCAAATATTCTAAAGACCGCAATCTCATGTACAGTATGCTGATGGGAAATTGGCATCTCCTATTATTAGATTCTTGTCTCACGAAGTATATTGATGCTAAACCAAAAATTGTGTTCACTCGGGCGCCTACCATTAAAACTATGTCCTTGTTTCCGCAAACCGGACACAGACACAGGAACTGGGAGCAATTGGCTCAGGTTTACGCACAAAGGCTTCCACAAATGTGGGTCATGTAGCATCTGCAAATATGCATACGCAAACACTACTGAATTTACATGTCATGGAGGAATGACTATTAGGATCACGGACTTCATCAACTGCAGATTCAAGTTTATTGTATATGGGATTATCTGTATTTGCCATAAAGAATATATTGGGAGTACTATTCGTGGACTAGGCGAGCGCATCAGAGAACACCTTTCCAGCCTAGGAAGCCAATATCCCAAACTTCCACTAGCATCGCATTGGCAAGAAAAACACCAGATGGGAAACACGGCGGACATTAAATGTATCGATTTCCAAAAAGCGCACTTGAATAGAAGAGGTGGTAACCGATGCCATCGCCTCAGACAACTTGAATCAGGGATCATTTGTAGATTCAGATGTACTTCAAAAGGTCTGAACAAAGAGCATGAAATGCATGTGTTTTTGTGATTCTTAATATTGAGTACTGAATGTGTTCTCCTCTGATGATCACTAGTCTCCTGATATACTGTAATTGTAATCCATCAGTCCAATTATTAGCAATTTTTGCAAGTAATTTTCCAATATAGGATTTAAATTATTTTGACAAACTGTTAGTGAGTAGGCAAAATGTAGTTCCTCTTCAAACAAATAATTGATTCATACCACATTCTTCTGACTCCAACATTATATTGATTATGGTGCTCTAAAAGGGCAGATTTCTGTTAGTACCATGTTGGGAAGTTTCCCAGCACCGAACTAGCTCTTTGTTCTCACTGCAGGATACATTGATTTCCCGCCTGAAGATCCATTTGCGGGTTAGATATTGTTTTTTTGTGTGTGTCTAATCTTAAGGAGAGCTTTGATATTAGCCCACTACCCCATTGGTGACAGAGTCCAATAAAGTACATAGGGCCCTACATTGTTATGCGTGTAAGCCAGCGCAACAATCACACGAGTGGTCCAAGTGTGTGGATTGCCAAGTTGGAAACTTATTTGGCTAACTAACCGGTAATTTAACCCATGATACACATTAGGAATGTCTTTAAGGCAACAAGCTCTCTAGTGTGTGCACTCCAGTGGTCCGATGTTAAGCAGGAGCAGCAAGCGTTGTCTGCTCTCTTACTCAACAAGGATTCCCATTCCAATAAGTGAGATAACTATGCATTTGAGTAGTAACTTGGTAGTTTCAAGCAGTTATGGGACTTGCAACTTATACATAATTTTATCTTCCTAACGTTACACTGATTGGACCACAGGCTCAGGTTTGCCAATATGACTACATGGTTATTGCAAATTACTAAATTCAGGGAATCTCAACATGCAACATGTTATGTGCGTCAGACTTACCCCCCTTACCTCCCATTGAATCTTGGCAATAATGAGCAGGTCTTATATCATCATATCTGTGCCTACAGCAGTGACATCACATTAACTCAGCCGCCATTTGAGTACTGCTGTGTTAGTTGAAGCCGCCGCGGCATATGTAATGCATACGCATTTCTATTATCCAAATAGGACAACATTAGTCCATGATTTCGTCAGTGTTTATGCTTATTTAGTTATTGACGTACACCAGAAATTTATCTCAAGGTACTTCATAGTAATAAAGGCCATTCAACCTTTAATACGCTACATGTGTCAGACACCATCTCATTAAAATATTGCATCAAGATGCGGGTCCTATATCATTACGACAGTGCTTGCAGCAGTGTTAATACACTTACTTAGCTGTCACGGCGCTCGCATGACATTCTCTCTCCAATCTAAACACAAGTCTTGATGGCGCCCGCAAGTATCTGCACTCGGACGCCAGACGGAGGCCGGGTGCTGCACTGTCAGGAATCCAACCGGACATAGAGAACAACATTCAATAGTAAGTACCATACACCATTGGTTTTATTTTGAGTATTTTGCTTACATTGACGGTTCTCAATTAATATTTAATAAAAAGGCCAGGGCTACCTTATATATCTGGAATAGCATTTTGTTGTAGGAATTCGGACTTAATGGACACAATTCAGAAGGAAGATTGACTTCTGAGGACATACTAGCATAAGACCAAGGACTAGATAATACAAGAGTGGTGAGTTACTCTCTTACTCTCAGTAAGTGTCAATGGATTATTTTAATCTGTAATTTGGTATCAAATGGTGGGATAAGGCCCCCTCCTCATCTATGTGCTCACACATTTTTTGGGCCTGTTTACATTTGCAGCATACCTCTCTGTTTGGCAGTCAGATGGACAGTTATCGGCGCCTTGGCACTCAGCCACCCAATTGCATTTTGGCACTTTGATACCCCTGGTGGGTGAGTAACAAATTTATAGGTGGAGTGCAATTTCTCACCCATTGGTAATAGCACAAGTGGAATAGCCTTAGCACTGACTCAGTTCGTAATTTGCAAGCAGCGCATCATGTTTATTTTGTAATACAGGCTACGCAGTTGGCTTTAGACAACAATGTACATACATCAAATTGATAAACAACCGCAACCAAGTATCCTGCACTCAGATCACGGTATATTATTTTTAAAGGATGGAGCATCCATCATTGAATGATTGGTGCACAGTTTAGTGTCTTATCACTCTATTGACAGATTGATCATTAATGATTGTAATACACTCATGAATTATGTCAAGACAATCTGTAGGGTCCTTAGTTTGTGCATCCCAATAAGTCCAGTATATCTGAAGGATGCAGCACCCCAGTCATATTGATTAGTGCACAGTATAAGGTCTATCACTCTAAGGATGTATTGAAAATTGATGGATGCAATGCATAGATGAATTATGTCAAATTCTTTATAATTAGTTCATGTTAACACACAGATGATGAATAATGCTCGAATTTCTGACTATCACCACAAGCATTTTCCTAACACATTTTGGTCTCTTTTTCTCTCAATTCTTCTTCCTTTATCTTGTTTCTAATTGTTACAAACTCCATAGTAATGATCTTTTTTTATTCCCAACATTAAATTTCATTGGTATTTAACAAAATTTGGCTCGAGTCAAAACAATGGTGCAATCTGATTTAGCAACATTGCGAGGCAGCATAAACAGTATAGGAATGTACAGTCAATGGATCCAGTCCAATATATCGTATCATTAGGAAATGGTGGGAGGGAGGTAGGGTGATAGTTCAAGGTTCAGTGCTTTGTGCACCACCAGAGAGCTGGTGGTTGTCGCACTATTCCTGGGAATAGTTCTGCACAGTCAAAAAAGGGGGACCAGGTGTTGTAGAATTTCCCCATGACTGCCAGACGAGAGGCCGTCATTTTTCTCATCCACTGCTGTGCCCCAGCAATTCACCCACCACATGGAAAGACACCCGCTCTGGAACACCTGCCTTCTGGTTGCTTCTAGAACCGGGCAATGGTAATTTTAGCTGCAGTAAGAAGGTGGGTGATCAGGTCCGCCATATGCTCCCTGAGTGGGAATACCCCTTTTCCAGTGTCCGCAGTAATACAATCCTTGGGTCCCATGGTATCGCCAGGCCAGTGATGAATTTGATCTGGTCCAATACCTCCCTCCAGAATTGAGTTGATTTGGGACAGGCCCAAAAGAGATGGAATAGTGAGTCCAATAGGTTGCATCCCCTCCAGCAAAGTGGCGACATCCCTGGATTACTTTTATTCAGAATTTTCAGGGGTCATATACCACCTGAAGCATATCTTTACAGCCTCTTTTTTGTTCGTGATACATTTTGAGGTCTTGTGCACCCAGGACCAGATACTCCCCCATTCTTCCAGCTCCAGTTCTCTCCGCTATGTCCCTTTACAACTTTAGCATGTAGTTCTCCTTCTTACTGTGGTCACCATTTCTAAGAGCTTATACAGGGACGATATTTTGCCCGTTGGGGGCGCTGATGTTAATGTAAGTTCTAACAGGTTCAGTTCTCTGCTCCCTCGCGTTTTAGTGCTATGCTGTGACAGCCAGTGTCGAAGTTGGACATATCAGAATTTTTCAGTTTCTGGGATCTGAAATGTGTCTTTGCATTCCATAAAGGTGAGTGGAGTCCCATTGGTGTAAAAGTCCTTAACGTGTGCCAACCCCCACTCCTGCCATGTATTGAATCCCGCGTGATTGTGTGCTGGGGTGAAGACTGAATTGCTCCATACTGGGGTGAGTGGACCCAATGACCCCCTATGGCCCTATTGGCTTGTAGCCCTCTTCCAGTTCTGGACTGTATTTTTAGTGGCCGTTAATGGGCCTGTGCCCGGGGCTTCACGTGTTACTGCGAAGTGCGGCAAGGCGGACAAGGGGGTTGCGTGCCAATGCTCTTCTGTCTGTTTCCATCCGCGTTGGTTACTGTTAGCCTGCCAGATGAAGGCGTGTGATAATTGTGCAGCCAGGGCTGAGACGTCAGGGGCCCCAAGACTACCCCCTGCAGCCCCTCAGTAAGACAGAGATTCTCTTCATCGGCACACCTGCACCCTCCTTTCCTGTCACTCTCTGGCCGGCCTCCCTTGCCCCTCTTTTTGCTCCCACCTGTGAGGCTAAGAACCTCAGGGTCATCTTCGACTCCACACTCTCCATTTCTCCTCACAAGAGATGTCTCTAAGAAGTCAAACTACCAACTGCACCTCCTCAGAGGTATTCTTCCTTTCCTCTCCGTCTCCCACCCTTCTCAATAGAATCAAAGCCCCTTTTGGTATGCAGCATCTTGTTGTGAGGCTGCTCCTTTTGTGAATATGTATGCACTTTGATTCCTGTTACCATTGCAGCTTCCTGCGGATATGCTATCTTTCTGGGGAAGGTGTCCTCTCAAAGGAACACTGTGAAGCAACCGCCAGGTCTACTTTCTTGCAGGGAGCAGCGATGACAACCTGGCTGGGGGGAATACACATAACCCTTTCACAGCTGAACTGAGCTCACACGGCTGACACATGTGTGATATCAAATTGTTGTGGCTTTGGATTAAATGCTAGCCGCCATACATTAACTCGGGTTTGGCTTATATTTACAGTTTATCGTGCTGCCTGGATAGCACTCTCATAGTTATGTAGTTTAATGGGTCAGGGGTGCATATCTGCAGATAAATTGCCCGTCACTTCCAGCTGTCAAAAGGGCACTTGTGTCCTCTGAACCTGTGCTGTGCCACTGTAGAGCAGGCACCGCAGATCAGGCTACTGATCCAAAAGGACACAGATGTATACTACGCAATTGGAATGGAGCTTTTAAATGGGAACTCTGATTGGTAGATTATTCTTTCTGAACTGGAATTCCCCACATAATTGTATTAATTAATATATATAAAAAAATACAGGGCTTCTACACCCTTGCCAGATGGCAATTCCTTATATCCTCCCTTGACATAACCCAAACAACCCATACTGCATTGACCTTCCTTTCTTCTTTTATTCTCCCTCTTCCATTGTCTCTCTGCCTCAGCTGATTCCACTGGCACGTCGTTGACTTGCTGTCCTCCAGGGGCTAGGTTACAGACATCAGAAACCATAGAGCTCCTTGTAATCCTCTCCCCTTCTGGAACGCAGGTCGGCTATAGTTTTGCAAAAGCGGTCTGCTGAATTTGTTCATTTTTAATGCTTGTTTGCGGATTGTACAGAGTGCGTAGATTGCTAGTCTGTTTCAGTCAACGTTCTGCTTCCTCTCTGTTCATCTTCATCCTTCTTACTGGTGAACCGTCTGATCAATCTCTGCTGCAAGGAATCCATGTATCAGTGGTCCTAAAGGCAAGAGAAAGAATACTAGCTAGCACATTTTACAGCTGGCATGGGGCAAGCAAAAGAGGTACCTTGTTCCTTTAATCAAGTACATGTAGAACAGACAGATATTGGGGCTCTGTGACCTGGCGGGTCCAGCAGGGTGTGGGGATTCCCGGGCCGGGATCTCCGACAGATGTTGTGAAGCGGCAAATGCAGGTCTGGGAGCGCATGACAGACATGCAGTCAGGCTGTCGGACGAGCTGCGGTGTTCAGCGTCCCGACATAAAAAGGGGGCAGACCATGGCGAGTGCAACACAGAACGAGGCAGCCACAGAATTAATTAAGGGGAAACCACCGGCAACTTTGCTGCCTCAGAGGAAAGTATGCTGCACCATATCAAAGGACAGAACGGTCACGAGTAATAAGGCATGATTAATGCTTACCTTCATCAGTCAGGGAAAGTCAGTTCTACGTTCAAGAACCCCGAGTAAAGGATCATACAGGCACGGAGGCATTATGGCGCACTCACACTGGAGAGTCGGAGGAAAAAAGGAGGGGCCTCTGAGATAAACCCACATCATCCAGAAAGGGAATGGGTGATATAAAAGCCTACCAAATGGATACATTGTGTCTTTTGGGTTTCTCTCGTTTTAGGAAGAAACCACAGATGGACCTGACCCCAAGGATTATTGTTGGGTGTACTAGGAAGACACCAAGGGAAACCAAGGAAGGCAGAATTCATCCCTATTGAAGACTTAGACTACAGAAGTTGGAGCAATCGAGGATACTGACAAGAGCCTTGCTGGAAAAGAAAACCTTGTCTTTTGTAGTTTAAAATCTTGTTTTACTTTAATTTAAAAAATCCATCTTTGTCCTCACTAACCGCCTCTTGCCTCGTCAATCTCACATGCACTCCCAACTCCCTCACCCCGCCCCTTTGAGGTAGAACTGGCTCTGGCAATTACCCTAGTAAGGCCTCCTGCTCCAGTTTGAGAGGGGTCCCCATCGCGCCTTGACCGGGACAGGTGCCTGATTCTGTCACACTATGTTCAGTTAACAATTGCCTTACCTGCATACAAACAATTATATACATTTCAAGGGGACAAATTCACTAACACAGTTGTAAAGCATACAAGTCATTTAATTGTAATTATTGCAAATACTGTTCACTTTGATGCAATTAAGTTTCAGCTTTCTAAGGCGAACATTTCAAGCCAATCCTTCTTCAGGACTTTAGTTACTTGCTGATATGTGCAAGAGTGTTTGATGAGATGCTGATTCTCACTATAAGACATCAATAAATGACACAGTGAAAGTGATGCACTTGGAACCAAATTGCTCAGGAGCATTTGCAAAATGAGGAAACCTTAATTTAAGTCCAAGCTGCTACATTAACAGGTTCCAAATGGATATCTAAATGGGTATCTGTGTTCAAGTTAAATAGGGTCCATTCATATTTTGGGTCTGAAAAAAGACACAAAACGAACCTTATTATAAAAACTGTTATGGGTGTTAAAGAAAAACATGTAAAATAATCCAAAAAAGGAAAAGAAAAAAAGCTCAGGTTTTCCTTTCAGTACACATGGTCACCACATTTCAAATGTTGTGCATCATGACATTTTTGCTGGTATTACAAATAAATCACTGAAAATGTACAGCACTGGAAACTTGTAACTCACCACTGCTCGAAGACATGAAATGGACACCATCTGTTAGTAAACAAAGCCAACTGGTGTTTATAAAAGCAGTCCATACTTCTAAGCTAAAATATTGTTAGTAAAAAAAGAGATTTTTAAGAATTAAATAAAGAAAAAGGGGAGGCTGACACTTACCCTGACCATATGTAACAGTGTTCACATTATGATCAATAGGGCACAGAGCACACAACACAACGTTTTTTCATTTTGCGTTCAATCAGGAGAGCAACATGTATTAAGACGACTGCATGCAACCTCTGAAACAGTAGACTGTTTACAGCATTACTACGTCTGGCTGCTTATAGCTGTCATGTTTGGGGAAAAAGCCAGATCTTTATTAGCCAAATATGGCATACTTCAGGGGCCATATTAAAACTGAAAATTGTGACATCTATAGCCAGGCAAAAAACAGAACACTAAATAATGGATCATATATATCTTAAGTGTCTCGTATTAAAACTTGCCATTTCGATTGTTCAGTAAGATTATATGTATGAGTTTTTCATTACAACACCCCGTTGGAGAGAAGGGATTGCCTGCACTAGGGAGGAGGGAGCCAACGGGAAGGACGAGAGCAAGAGTAGGTACCCCGTTAGTTTGGCCTTCCTAAGTCATTCAGTATTCAAGTATTTGGAGTTCACTATGAAAACACCTAACCTCCATATATGCATCCTCAAGGTTTTGAAGCCATCTGTGATAGTGTACATTTGCACCTTAATTGTAAAAATGGACTGTGGGGGAGATTATTCCTTAGGGACTTTGGATGTTGACTAGAATAGTGTAACCTGATGTTACATCCATATCTTTTTTATACAGTGTGGTGTGTAATATTCCTTCCACGTCTTTGATCAATATATCTAAGAAAGCTAATTTATGGGTATTGAAAGTCATTGTGAACTTCGAATATGTGTTTGGATGATTTAAAAAAGACTATCTCCTTTAAAGCTGTTGTTTTGCCTTGCCATACCAGGAAAATACTATTGATGTATCTCTTCCAGTAGTTAACATTTGAGGAGTACTGATGCTTTGAGAAAATAAATGTGTCTTTGAAACAGGCCATAAAGAGATTGACTATACTTTGGGCAACATCTGCCCTCATTGCCATACATTTAATCTGCAAATAGTGTCCTTGAACACAAAATAATGTGTGCTGTGGTGGGTCGAAAGAAGGAGTCGGACACGCTGAGGCCATTTTTCAATATCTTTAACCCCTTAAGTGCTATGGACAAGTATACTCCGCCTATTTGCATAGACTTGCATAGAGCTCAGCATTTAGGCAAGGCATAAATCACGCAGTGTCACATAGCAATTTGCTATGCAATTCTGTATGTTTTGCTAATTAAATTGGTACTTGTGTAGCAAACCTAGCTATTTAAAATACCATGTTCAATGTAAGCACAGATCGTCCTGCATTCCTCTCTTGCCTTCAGCACTCCCTACGCCCTCTTTTCTTTGTTCACTGCAAATTCAAAATGACTAATGGAGAGAGAGTGCAGCAGTCCCCTTCATCCTTATGTGCCAAAGGGCTGTGCGAGTATGCAAGCAAGACTTTTTTTTTCTTTTTCAAGTAATCCGGATAATACCTTTTATTAAGCTAACAATATCCTATCTGCCATAGACAAGTATGTGTTAACTTTATTTATTTTTTAAATGCAGTCATTCAGTTCCATTTCTAAAAATGTAATATCATGCATGATTACAATATTGCTACTGTAAATCAATGCATTATCTCCATGCTTTACAGTCAAGTGTAGGTTACTGTATCTAAATATCATAGTGTCAACTATATTTCATTTTGTTGGAGGTAGATGCATCATATTGGGGAATGGACACTTTTGAAAATGTACTTGACTAAAAAGGCCAAATGCTTTTGATGGCAAACCTAGTTCTGTAACCTGTTGGTTACATGCAGCTTGCACATGGTGCTCAACTCACAAGCTGATCCCGTACTCTGTTGCTTTATACCAGCTACCCAGAAAGTGAGATGGCCGCTAACTACAATATTCCTCCCTGTTTGCCCAGTTCTCTGCCTTCGACTTCATCCACTCTGCTTAGTCTCTTACTTTCTTTCCTCTTACATAATGAACAGACAAAGCTAACTAGAGGTTTACGCATAGCAGTGATCAATAGTTCCATCCAGTCTGTACATCTATAGATCTACTGCACTACTATCACTGTAGTTAGCCTCCAAAGATTGCTTTGCTCTAGGATTATGATTGGATTATATATTAACACCTGCAGTTGAGAGAGCTGGCCAAACTGTTTTCAGAGTCTTTTTATCATATCTATGTGTGTCCATTTATGCACATGGCATTTTACATACACTCATCCGCGGCTTGCAAAGTATTTTAGCTCACTTCCCTAGTCGAGTAAGGGCCAGTACCATTTTCTGGGTATGTTTGAAACGTTTATTTAACCTTTACTTTGTGTAAATGTCAAAAAATAAGCTTAACTGTGCAGTGTTGGCCTCTGGTTGGCAGCAGTGCCAAACTACAGTGGGATTGTGGTTACATGCAACATTTGACAGAAAGCACATTTAAATTTGTTGTCATCCGTTGCAATGGGTCAAATGCATTTCTCTATGGTTGAGTGGGTGAACTAAGTTACTCGACCTGCAGGTGTGGAATTTTAAAGAACTTGCAAGGTCTGACTTATCTCCCTAATGGCTTACTTCAGTAGTAGACGCAACTGTTTCATTATTGTTAATTTGTATGGTACAACTAAGTTCTGGTGGCGTTAAAAATATTAGTACAACATTGCTTATAAAATGGGCTTGTTTGCTAATCCAGAACATTTTAATTAGCAAACTCTGCTAATGAATTTTGGAAAACTAATGTATGCCTTGTAAGGAGTTCATTAAATAATAAATAAAAGGCCTAACTTTCCATATTGCTATAGGGAATACCCTAGCTATCTAAAGGAACTAAAGATGCTTGTCAGTTGTCAGGAAGTTCAAAGTAAATGTGTCCTCCGTCCAAACACACTCTATCTGTCCCTACTACTATATCTAGCTAAATTCAGTAGGCCAAGAGAGTTTTTTTTATATTCGCCTGGTCTTCACTTCTCTTCAGATAGTCTCTTCATTTACAGCTTTTTTCTGTGGTTACATATATTTCTTAACATAATTTCCTTGGATAGTCTCTGAGATAAATTATTGTAGTTCTGCAAAGACATTCTTGGATTTTGTGTTTTCTGTGGTCCTATATTTAGAATGCTTGTGGTTCCTCACATTCTTGTCATCCCTTCTAGACTCCTCCCAGTCTTTAAATTCAGGTTTTCCTGAGTTGGGCTTATCTTGACTCTTTATTAGGCTTTCTTTGTAATGAATTATCTGTCTTGGACTCTCTCCTCTTTTATCTTCATTTGAGAGTTGTACTTCCTGTCCCTCATTATGTGGTGGTTCTGTGTCAGACTTTATCCAGCCTTTCTCTCTGATGGTGTAGGGTATGTTCCCTTCCTCCCAGGGGATTTGTTTCCAGTCTCTCCTTTTTTCCCACCTGGGTTGGGTAGACCCCTTTTGTATATTCTTTTCACTTGTCTTGTTAACTGGTTTCCTTTTTAATATCTCGTCCTCGGGTATGGGACCGGTTTCTCTCTTCTTTAATATCCCTCTTCCCCCACTGAGTTATTAGTTACTTGTTTTCTCTGCTTTTTACAATTCCAATTACACAGTCTTGCCTTAGCTTTACTTTCTCATCCTTAAAAATGGGACGAGTTTCTTCAGATTGATAATGGTGCCCCAACTGCTTCCCATTTCGCTCTTGCTCGGCTTACGCTTTTTTTTGCTCTTCTCGGTCGTCGACTTCCGGTTCTCAGTTCCTCATCGGGTCCCTGCCATACACTAGCACGGATGATCAGAAGCTATCACCACTTCCCGCAATGGTGATCTCGGCATTGTAGTTCGGGCGTCCTGCCCACCACGCTGCACTTGTGGTCATGCCACTATCGGATAACTTGCTCCTTCTTTCCTCCTCATAATGTTTTCCCCGCATGTGCACATGCCAGGCTTCCAATGTTTCGTACTGGCGTTCTCTGTCTCATTGAAAGTCGTTGGCTCTGCGACTTGCCTTTGCTCCACCTCCACAAGGCGTGATGATGTCCGGGGTGGCACAAGGCTCTCGTCCTCCTCTCCTCTGACTCGTCCCAGTTAAATATATGTCTCTTGTTAAAGACACATCTTCCTTTTCTTTTCCACATGGGTTTCTCTTTCCATTGCCTTCAACAAAATGAAAAGATGTCACAATATTAGTTATAATAGATAGTCCAATTTATGCGGCTATAATAGGTGGTTTAGAGAGTTCCTCACCGGAAAGGGAGTCCTTGTCCTCCAAGGGGGAGTCTTTCCCAGTGAGGTCCCACTTGCCTCTACCCCTTCGGGGGGTCTTGCAGAGCGAGCTCACCTCCCTATCCTTACAGGGAGTCTCCCCCTTGGGGAGAAGGGATGAATAGCTGTGATTTGTCACAGTGCATATTGCAACCTTGAGGTGCTTGACAATAAAGTCTGTGGGAACTTGATGCGTAGCTGGATAGATACAGCATGAGTCTTTTACCTCTATTGCCTCTTCCTGTCGAATATTAGTATAAAGGGCTGTAATGTCCAATATCACTACGGTATTGGTAGCAGTATGAAACAGTCGTCGGGCTTCAATAGGGTTAATTGCATCTTAAGTATCTTTTAAGGGAGTCCTTCAGTTGAATGCCAATTGTTGCATCTTTTTTGGGGGTAAAAAATGTTAAGGTTGCAAACAACTAGCCAACCATAAAAGGTCCTTTGCCATCGCAATTCTACACTTACAGCACACAATATCTTACTAGCTAAGAGTCAGTTAGGCCTAGTCAATGCAAGACTGTATTTCCCCACTCGTTCCAAAATGGAGGGCCTTGATGAAACTATGAGCCGTCTATTAGGATCAGTCAAATGTTTATATATCTGTGGCAAGGCATAAAGTTTGGGGCTACGTTCATTACAAAGCATTAAGAAGCTGAGATTTGGTATGTTTTGGAAATAGAACTGTGAGAGTACTTAGCATAAGTCAATCAAAACCATTTGAGGATATATTTTACCTGTGATAACAGTAGAACTAATATATCTGGATATTGATGTGTTTATTGATGATAAAAGTAAAAGCAGTATGTTTCACAGGTTAACAGAAGAAAATTCTGTAGTGCATGCAAAAAGTTGAAACCTTGTTAATGTTATCAATAATATCCCTGAAGGTGAATTTTTGAGAGCAAAAATAAACTGCAATATTAAAAACAGAAGTTGCCAGTACATGACTGATGTTAACAATCTATCTTAACTAACTATCTTAAAGTTAGAACCTTAGAACACATCAGAAATATCAAAAATCGCGATCACTAATATCCACTATCAACTTATTGGACTGAACAGCACCCAGACGAAGACAGTAAATCAGTTTGTTTATTTTGATTACAACATATTCAACAGGAAGAGAGACCAGGAGACCACCAGTTAAAACTCCAACAAATGAAAACGAAAAGGATTGTCAGAAGCAATAAAGTAAAAGCTGGACCTAATTCCTGGAACTAATGCACTGTTTTTCTAGAACTTTTAAAAATAAATTGGTTGATCCACTATAGGCAATCGTGGAAATAAAAACAAATGTTTTGGTGTAATTTGGCTACACTCTTCTGATTAAGACATCTAAAGTTGTGTCCAATAAATGTTAAGTTAAAAAAGACAAGTAGAATATATGAGAAGCACCTACATATACAATATTCCCCAATTGAACTATTTTGAAATTAGATGAACGTTTATTTATTTATTTATTTAGTTATTTATAAAGCACACCTAACCCAAAGGTACCTAGGCGCATTCTTCTTTCGAATTACAGTACAATCAAGTAAATTATCCATACATTATTGATTACATATTAACTGAGGTGATTGAGTTATTGCAGTACAGGTAGTGTGAGGGGTTGCAGAATTTACATTGTGAGGATCAGGGGATATAGATATGCATAACTGAGTATGTTACAATAGGTAATACAAGGCATTGCAGATAGAGACGTGTAGACGAGGACCTTAAGAGGACGTATCACTCTTGCATGAAAAGCCACATTTTTTGTTTTTTTCTAAAGGTCCAGTAGGACGGTTCTGCTCTTAGAGGTAGGGGCATGGCATTCCACAATATTGCCGCTTTGACTGGGAAACTGTTGCCTCCTGATTTTTGTCGTTGGAATCTGGGTATGTTGAGTAGGTGAGCATAGGTAGATCAGGTTGGTCTAAGGCTTATGTGCTTTGTAACTTTGTTAGTTAGGTATTTGGGCGCTATATTGGATAGGAACTTGTGGGTAGGTGGTTTGAACACAATCCTTTCTTGACCCGGCAGCCAGTGGGCGTTGAGTCTGGCAGCTGATATATGGTTAGTCTTCGGAATGTTGAGGGCCACTCTCAGCGGATTGTTCTATAGAGTTTTTTTGGCTATTAGTTCCCACGTACATGGTGTTGCAATAGTCAAGTCTTGACACTATAAGGGCCCTAGCCAAGATAATGCAGCTGTCTGTTGAAAGGAATCGTCTGCAGGCATTTATGAGTTTAGCAATGTAAGTGGCCGCTGAGGCGGTTGCGTTTACTTGTGCGTTTAATGTGATGGCTGAGTCCAGATAGATGCCTAGCGTTTTCACTTCTTTTGAGACCATGATGGTTATGTTGTCCATGTTAAAAGATTTAAATTGGCTGTCTAGTTTCTTTAGTTGATTTTGTGAGCCAATAATGAGTAGCTTGGTTTTGTCATCGTTAAGACAAAGGCCATGGGTGGCCATCCATGCCTGAATGATTTTGCAGTCTTTGTCGTAAGAGCCCGAACTAGGGAAGAGGAATTGAGTGTCATCTGCATAGTTAATGTAGGTGACACCCGTTATGTCCAAGTGGTCAAATAGTGGCTTCGTAAAGATATTATATAAGGTTGGAGGGATGCAGGAACCTTGGGCAGGCTCTGTTGAGGCCGATAGTGCAAAGCCCCTCATTGTCCTATTGGACAGGAAGGATTGAATCCATTCAGTAGCTTTGTTTGAGAAATGGGCCGCCGAAGTCAGATGATTACATGCGATTTTATGGTCTACCAGGTCAAAGGCCGCCGATAGGTCTAGCAGGAGTAGGAGAGCTAGGTTGTCGTTATCTTTAATTTCATCCATTTGAATTTTGATGTCTATCAATGCAGATTCGGTCCCGTGTTCTGGTCTGAAGCCCGATTGATTGAGGCTTAGTAGATTGTTTCATTCTAGATAATTTTGTATTTGCATGTAGGCTGCTCTGTCCAATATCTTAAGTAAGAACAGTACAGTCGTGATAGGTCTATAGTTTGTATGGATTTTGGGGTCCAATGTGGGATTTTTTTGTAGGGAGGGACCAGGCATCTTTAAAGTTGGTTGGGACAGTGCTAGTTTCAAAGGATTGCGTGATTGCGTGATTAGCAAGCTGAGGACATATCCGCATGAGGTGGGATTGAGCCCATGACTTACCACTAACCTGCATTATGCTTCTATTCACGCAAGTAAGCAAGGCCTGGATTTGAGAAAGGCAAGTCAATTTTTGCCGAAACACGTGTCATCCACTAAAGGCTACAGTAATTTGCAAATAAAGCAATTCCAAATATTCCTCAAGACTTCTCTCTTCTGTTGAGAATCCTCGGTTCTGTGCATGACTGATATGATACTATTTATGGGGCGCACTAAATGTGTAAGCTCACCCTACCATTGAAATTTTCAACAACAGAGTTGAGGGCCTCTATGTCTCCATAGACCCTTACATTGGTGCGACCAAAAGTTAATACGTGGCTCTTATAATCAAGATCTCTCAAGTTCTTAGCAACACACACAACAAGGTTGTGAGGTATTACCGCAGAAGGTGTCAACCAAAAAGTCCCTCATCATTAGTCGCTAGTTTCAAAGGAGGCATTTATTAGTGGCGTGATGAAAGGGGCGTGAGTTCATCTACCGCCTCTTTGATAACAGTGGCTGGACAAATGTCACCTTAACATTTTGAAGGCATGAGTCCAGAGATCATTTTTCTACTTCTGTTACAGAAACTGGGATGAATTCAAATTGGGTGATTTGTTTCGATGGGAGTTCTGTAAATTTGGCAGGTTGTGTTTTAGGTGGTAGGCAATTACAACAGGTGTCCACCAACTTGTGGAACTCTCCCGTACCTCGCACACCCTGGTTGCATAAAATAATTAGAAATAGATTTTTGAAAGTAACCATTTTTTATAGGTTGTATTATTTAAATAAACAAAATTAGATTCACAAAACAAATCAAAGGCTCTGATTTCATAATGCATTGAAGTTTACATCCATTGATTTTCATACAGTTTTTTGCTCAATTGGTTAACAGGAAATAAATTCATAAATCAAGCAATTCTGCTGTCAGGTGATGATAAAAATTAGTTCCGTGTGTTATTTAATCCTCAAGGTTAGCTCAACGCGTTTCGAGACTTTATTCCCTTCATCAGGAGCATTTTATTTCAATTGTTCAGTATTTGTCTTCATACTGGTATGTATCTATAAAGAGATTGTTCAAAAATAGCAATCAACTATGTGATCTTAATCCATACATTTCAGATATAATTCCACACTGTCATAATCATTAATATATAATCACCTGGATTGTATTCTCGTCTTTGTTCCTGTTGTGGAACGGGATAGTGTGGTCTGCTAATTTTCTGCTCTTTTGGTGTGATAAGGATTCACTGGTGCCTATGGCTGAAGAAGCTATGTCAACTGTAAAAATACGGTGAAGAATATATGCATCTACAATTGATAAAGGGTATATGCTTAAAAAACTTCATTAAAATCCACATTGTGTTGGAGTTGTAATAAAAAGTAGATCTACCTGTAGATCGGCATCATAGGTACACAGGTAACGGTCGGGTCTTCCCGTGGTTTTATTCATACAGGGCACACCAACAATTCATGTTGTTCCCCATGTTATGTGAGTATCCTCCAATATCTAGTGTTCTCTGTCCTCGATGTTTTTCAGGCTTGTGTCGTCCTCATGCACACTTGGATCTAAATTTTATTTTAAAATGTTTTTATTGGCATTTCTTAAAATAACATAGTGCCATCAATATGCATAGTTGCCATCATATAGCATATAACACAAATTTAAGAACATTGAAACCGAACAATAACCAACAGTAACTGTCTCCAAATGCGTTTCATCCTATTAGTTTTTTGTAACGCATTCCATTAGCATTTGTATTAGGTGCATACAAATAGTATAAAGTTACCAAAAATAAAACGTCTAAACTAAACAACGACAGTCTACATATGGAAGGTTCATCCGACTCAGATGGGCATGGTTACAGGTAAGGGTACAATGTCTCAGGAAGTAAAGGGGGCAATGGTCGAGGGGACATCGTCTCTGTTTCAATGCAGGGGTTCGGGTATAGCAAAATAATAAAGTTCCTCAGGGGGTCTTATGATCTGCACTGAAGTGTATGTCTCGCAGGAGGGCTTTCCAAGAGTCAAGGGTGCCAGTCGCTATGTCCCCACCAGGGATGATTCCATCTTGCCAGGCTCTGGTTTCGGCTGTGGTCCATCTTTCTAGTTCTCTCAACCAGCGTTCATGCCTCGGTCCTCCTGATGTCTTCCATGCCATGGCTATGGTTCTCTTCGCCAGTATGCATGCGATATCCATCAACTTTACAACGTGTTTATATTTGCTTGGTCTAGGGTAAGTCCCTAATAGGCATTCTCCGGGTGTCCATGCATATCTGCGTACTCCGGCGTCTGTGCAGGTCTGTTGTACTCTGGACCACAACGCCATTGCCTTGGTGCAAGTCCAGAACATGTGGATCAGATCAGCCTTGTCGGTCCCACACCATGGGCATGCTGAGGAGGCCTGTTTGTTAAAGGAGGCCACCCTGTGTGGGGTCATGTACGTCCGGTAAAGAACGTTTAGTTGTATCTGACCAAATCTAGAGTTTCTCGAGACCTTCTTGGGGTATAAAAGTACTCTTTCCCATTCTTTGTCCGTGAGTGCAGTTTCAAGGTAGTGCCGAACTTTTGGGATTGGGTTTGTCGTTGAGCCTTTTATATAGTCGAGAAACAGGTTTCCAGCTATCTGTAAGTTCGTGCATTTCTTGTAACAGTGGGTCCGGGGTGGGTTCCTCTGGCCAGCTACACCAATTTTTCTTAGCGATTTGTTTGATGCGATGATACCAGAGAAATTGGCCACTCGATAACCCTTCGTTGGTCTGTAAAGATTCGAAGTCCCTGAACTCGCCATCCTCGAACATAACTCCCCATGTGTAAATTCCAACGTCTTCCCATCTCCTAGCTATTGAGAGATCCGTTTGTGTTTTGCACACGTCAACCAGGATGGGGTTGTCTGGAGAGTAGGGATCTTTCACTTGCCTAATGTAGCAAGTTCTGGACCAGATCTGCCTTCCAGGTTCGACAATCATGGGGGCATCGGATTTCTGCTTTAGAGGGTTCCAAAGCGTTTCTCTGGGGAGTACTTTGGAGGAAGCTTGTCGTATCAGTCCCAGCTCAGCTGATGGATCGTCCGAGAGCCACTTAGTCACATGGGAGTTGTATTCCTCCTTCCTTATGCGGTAGGGATAGGGTAGCTGAAAACAATTTGTGCCTGGTAGGTCCCCATAGGAAGTCCTTGATGAGTGACTCCAGTTTCTTAAAGAAGGGCGGTCTGACGTAGTGGCATATGTTGGCAAAGAAATATAAAAAACGGGGGAGAACTATCATCTTGATAATTGCTGCTCTTCCTACCATCGCAAGTGGGATTCTTGACCAGAATTTCATAGATCTGCGGAGGTTGGTTATTGCTACTTCAGTATTGTATTCGTGTGTGAGCTCCGGGGTGTGGCCCACATTGATTCCTAAGTATCGGAACTTGTCCAGTTGCCACTCCATCCCTATATTCGGGAGTTCTGCCTCTTCGAGGCCTCTCGAGCTGGCCAAAGGGAAGGCTGAGGAATTCAGTCTGCTGAATTTGATCCCAGAGTATTTTGCGAAGTTGTCCAGTACTTCCAATATGATTGGTGCGTTGGCCTGGGGGTCCCTCAAGTATAGGAGCACATCATCCGCGTACAGCGATATTATATTGTGTTCGTTGCCTACCGTGATGCCTGCATCAAAAAACTGCTTCCTAAAATATATGGCAATCGGCTCCAGGCCCAATATATATAGCATGGGCGACAGCGGATACCCTTGTCTGGTGCCCCTCTGTATTTTCCAGGATTCGGACACCATTCCGCCGGTCTTTACTCTTGCTACGGGAGAATTGTAAAGCGCTGTGATCCATCTGATGAAGCCTTCGCCAAACCCAAACCCTCTCAGTACCTCGATAAGCCACTCCCAGTAGATGGAATCAAAGGCCTTAATGGCGTCAAGCGATAAAATCGCTAGGTCTTTTTCGCTCTCATAGGTTTCGGCCATGATGTGTTGGAGTCGTCTCAGGTTGGCCGTAGTGTTGCGTCCTGGAACAAAGCCATTCTGATCTTCGTGTATTAGGGACCCAACCACCCTAGCAAGTCTGCAGGCCAGTATGGTGGTAAGAATCTTGCTGTCGTAATTTAACATGGCCAAAGGGCGATAAGAGTCACAATCGTTGGGTGGTTTGTTCGGTTTAAGCATGGGAATTATTATCGTCTCTTTCATGGTGTTAGGTAGGACCCCATTTTCGTAAGCCTCCTGATAGACCCCATGGAGAATTGGGGCGAGAGTGGTTTCATAAGTTTTGTAGAATTCAGGCGGAAGGCCGTCGCTTCCTGGGGCCTTACTGGTGGCCAGTGATCTGATTGCTGCTGTCACATCTTCAGCCGTGATTTCCAATTCCAATGCTTCTCTTTGTTCGCTGGATATTCTGGGGAGGCCTATCTCTTCCAGTGTGTCTTTAATATCCTCCCTGGGTATTTGTGTGTCATGGGAGTATAACGTGGAGTAGAATTTGGCAAACACTTCGTTAATACCCAGTTGTGTCCTGTGTCGTATCCCCTTTTCATCGAGTATCTCCATTGGGAGGTGTTTGGGGCGTTCTCGCTTGCACAACCAAGCAAGCAGTCTTCCGGGTTTGTCGGACTCCCTGTGGGATCTAGTGGTGTATTTTGCAAAATCAAACTTCTCCAGTCTATCCCAGGAAGATTGGCATTTCTCGCGGGCTTCCTTCAATCTCCCTTCAACTTCTGGTGTAGTGCATGAGGTGGATTCCAGTCGGAAGATCTCCTCTTCCTGTGCTTCGAGCTCAGCCCTCAGTTGCCTACGAGTGCCCCCAGCTTTGGATATTATTTCTCCTCTGGCTACTACCTTCATGGCCTCCCACAGTGTGCACCAGGTGGATACTGAGCCTTTGTTAATGTCAATATATTTCTCTAGTTTTTCGGCAAGGTCCTCTCTGAATATAGGGTCGGCGAGGGTCGCAGTGGGCATTCTCCACATGGGGATTGGTGGTCTAGGCCCCTTGACTTGCCATTGCATGACCAGTGGGGAATGGTCAGAGATTGATCTTCCCAAGTACGTTGTGGTTTCAGCCAATGAGGCTTGTTCTCTGTCGATAAACAAGTAGTCGATTCTTGTGTAGACCTTGTGTGGGGCCGAATAATAGGAGTAGTTCCTTTCGTCGGGATGTTGTTCCCTCCAGGTGTCAACCAAGTCGAGGTGTTCCAGCGCGTCTGTCAGAGCAGATGTTGCGGGGTTGCTTGGGTGGGGGGGTGGTATAGACCTGTCTTTAGACCCATCAATGACGCAATTGAAGTCCCCTCCCCATATGAAGGTCTTGTTCCGATGGTGTGTCATCCGTGAACATATTGCTTTAAGGTGTGAAGGTATTCCATGTTGCGGGAAGTACGAATTGACTAAGCAAATTGGAGTCTGCTCAATAGTGCCCCACATTATTACGTACCTTCCTTCCTTGTCAGATTCGAACCCTTGTAATTGGAAGGGTACATTTGGGTTCACCCAGGTGAACACACCCCTCGAGTATTTGGAGTAAGGTGATCCTCTCCCGGTCCCAGCCCATTTGTCCGCTAGTTTAGACATGGCATCTTCCGTGAGATGTGTCTCTTGCAACATTGCAATCGATATTTTCTTCCTGCGGAGGTAGGACTGTATTCGATTCCGTCTCAGGTATGAGCTCATCCCCCTCACATTCCACGTCATTACTTTGAGATGTGACGCCATCGGAGCAATGCTTCAGGCCCAGCAGGCCGCTCCACCGTCGGGAGTCTGGAGCGATCTCAATCGTGAGTTACGATACAGCAGGCGAGGGTATTAAGGTTCCACACCCTCTGAGTCGTAGCATACATCCTTCTTGCGCTTTTTCGGCGTCAGTGATATGTAGACTGTGTAACTAACAAAACAATTAACAGAACTCAAACTGGTGCGCCCAGCAACTACATCGTCGTCGTGGTGCTCAGGCGCTCTCGAGCCGTCTAGACCCATCCGGGTATCGGGCGTGAGGTAGGTTAGGCAGATGGTTGGCCCGACCTAGGTTGTTTGCGGGGGATAGGGCTGGTGTCTGGCGGCGAGGCCGAACGAGGGCCGTTTCTGCGTAGCTGACTGTTAGTTGGATTACCTTCCGTGGTCCGGCCACTTGTGCTTGTTGTGTCCTTCTATGGGGTCGTGTCTCATGCGGTCTGGGGAGCGTCTGTCCCTTCTGCGAGGTTCTTATCTTCTAGCCACATATTAGCGGCTGTTGGATTTTCCAGAAATATCGCCCGTCCCTTGAAGATGACCTTCAGTCTCGAGGTTTAGAGGAGCATGTATTTCAAGTTTAGCTGTCTTAGTCTTGCTTTCACTGGTACAAATGAGTTTCTTTCCCTCTGAACTTTCTGGGTATAATCAGGGTAGATAGCGATTTTGGAGTTACCTCGTTCTATGGGACCTTCCTCTCTGGAATACCTCAGGATGGTCTCTCTGTCCTGAAAGTTGAGTATTTTGGCAATTATGGGGCGAGGGTGCGAACCAGGTGGGGGCCTCTTTTGGAGGGACCTATGTGCCCTTTCAACTGAGAATCCTTGGGTTAGCTTCTCGGCGCCTATCTCCTGTAGTATCAGAGACTCAGTGTAGGCCGTTGGATTCGGGCCTTCGCTTCCCTCAGGCACTCCCAGTATTCTGATGTTTCCCCTTCTGGCCCGACCCTCGGCTTCCTTAGATCTTGTCTCTAGCGCTGCCACCTTCCTCTCTAGGTCTATGACTTTGGCTTTCAGGGCTACAGTGTTTTTGGTCGTTTCACAAATGGTTGTCTCGGCGTTTTTCACCCTCTCAGTCAAGTTTCTGGCATCTTGGCGCATGAGTTTGATGTCGGATCTGAATTCGTCAATCTTAGTGTCTATGTGTGTTCTTAGCGAAGCTATAGCCTCCATTACCTGGGTATGGTTGTCAGCGGTGTCTCCCTCTCTTGCCTGTGCCGGTTCCGGGGTGGGAGGGCGAGTATGCGTAGGGGTTTTTGATTCAGTGGAAACATACGAGTCCATGGTGGTTGGTTTCCCTTTGTTCCTGGCAGACATGTTCAAGTCGTGCGTTGTTCAACTTGCTGCAGGGGCGAGGCGTGCAATTTATGGAGCAATCCGGATAGATTCAGGACTGGGGCAGTCTTTTTTGTAATGTCTTGTGTACGTTGGGGCCAGGGGGCAGAATTGTGGCCGTCAACACAAAGTGGTTGGGAGTTAATTGTCTTGTGCCCCGGACCCTATTGCGTGTGCGTGGTCCTCAAAGGTCTGAGACCAAATGGCGTGCTGTCCATTTATATCCGGTGGACAGTTCCTGGGGCGGGGGCCATTCGCCTCTACTGATTGTGTTACCCCCGACACGTGTGGTGGACGCAATGGGTGATTCCCTCCAACTCCTCACCTGAACTGTCCGCCTCCGCTTCAATGAGGTCGGGTGATCAGGAGTCCGCCACCTCAATGCTTCCACGCCGCTCCTCTCCCTGGTCTCAGACTCGAGCCCCCGGGTATCCGGGCGAGTGTGCTTGGCGTCTCCAAGCTCGTTGCGGGCCTCTGGGCAGCGATGGGAAGGAGTCCTGGATGGTCGATTCCGGGCCTCTCGAGCCGCTCCCTCTGTTCCAGGCGGCACACGATCAGCGCCGCCCCCAATCCCGATCGGGGCAGGGACCCCGTAGCAGTCCACAGCACGGCGAGGGGCACCGGGGCGTGTCTCGCCGGCACTCTTGGGCTCCCGTACGGAAGACCGGGACCCAGTGTATTCCTGCAAGCTCCGGGAGGAGCACCCACGGGAGCCGCAGCGGGTGGCTTCGCCTCCTCGGGAGAGGCTGTATTTATCGGCGATCCGCCATCTTGGAAGCAGTCGAGAACGGGCAGGTGGGGACCAGTTCGAATGCGGTCCCTCACGTCCTGTTGGTCCGTTTTCACGGCGGATCAGCTCTACCTTGTCGGGGACCGCTTCCTCCGTCCCCGCAGTCACTTTTTCGTCCCCGAGGGTGTAAATCAGGTCGGCAAAAGGATCTAGAAACGGCGCCACGGCCGGAGCTCGGCAATTCAGCCTCTGCGCGCCATAAACTCCAGGCCACGCCCCCCACACTTGGATCTAAAGAAACCTTAGGCGGTAGGGTCAGTTTTTTAGATTTAATTTGTGTTTGTTGAAGTATTGTTTTACCCATCAAGGCATTCTGAATATTCGTGCACCAAGTTGCATCTTTGGTGCATGATTCTTGTGGTACCACGCAGGATTCATATTCGCGGAGGATGGCGAACAGTTCCTTTGTGCCGGAGTTGACATTCAGAATTCTTTCATTACAGGTGGAGCTTTTGGTCTGTAGGATGCCTGTTTTATAGCTATTGGAGGCGGTAGATCATTTTTCTTTGTTTACGGCCGTTGGGTTTCTTTTCCAGTGCATTTCTGCTGCTCTTTTTTCGCTACGTAGGATTTTGAGGTTGGTGGTGTAGCAAAAATATAGGTGTGCGAGTGGCATGGCTTTGCCCACTTTGCGTTGCGAGACTTCATCTACAGCTTGAAGAAAGGTGCAATTGTAGAGCTTCACCATGGCAGATGGGTCTAGTTTGTATGCATTAGTCTTATTGGTCATAGGGCTCAAAAGTGGCATTCGCCTCTCGACTGTGTGTCATGACCCTTGCACTTGGCCCTCACTGGCAAGTCAGCCTTCCAGTTACTGCCAGGTCAAAGGCCTTAAAACCTCATCCAAGACTCTCTTGGAGTCAGTTCTGGCGCCTTTGGCGCCCGGCTCATAACCATCATGAAGACCAACATTAGAATGGGACTATTTAACTTGGGGGGTTCAGCCAACATGGAGGCACGCACGTAGCTCAGTTACAAGGAACTGAGCTATGCGGTTTAGTCTTTTGGGTGTGGCAGGCCTGAGACTACTTTACCTGGACTACTTTCGGTGTGGCAGGCCTGGGACTATTTTACCTGGACTACTTTACCTGAGACTTTTTAAACCACACCCAAACATCAGAACATGCTTTGCGTTATTCTGCTGTGGGCAGCGTAACGCTCACCGTGTCCAGTTCTTTGATGCCAGTTTACCTGAAACCAAGGACCTGCAGAGAGAGAAAGAAAACTACGCAACTTACCTGGAACAGTATCCTGTCTTCAATCCACTGCTGACTTCAGTTCCACTCACCTGAAGGTACGAACTCCATCATCCGGCACCGCATGCATCCTGGAATACCATAACCTGGAAAGAGGAGAAAGAAAGACAGCATTATAAGCGTTTACTCACATTTCCTCCCAAATGAAGAAAGCCACACAATTCTTACCTGGGTAGTCATCTCCTGATCAGTATCATTGCTGGAGCATTACGGCGCTCGGCGAGGAACATCGCAACCTGCAAGGAGAGAAAAGACACAGGTTAGCAATACAAAAGGCGAAACAGCGCCACACATCGCGCATTACTCACCGGACAGCATCGCGCACACCACGCTTTCGCCTACCGGCCCATGCTCAGCTTCAAACTGCATGTCAACACCAAAATACCTTTCCATACCTAAAAGAAAAGAAGCAAGACATTATTATTCGAACTAAGGAACATAAGAACTGCATATAAAGACTGTAAAGCAGCAAACCTACAGAGTCGCAGCAGGCCTGGATTCCCACAGGGGGTTATTCTGCTGTGGGCAGCGTAACGCTCACCGTGTCCAGTTCTTTGATGCCAGTTTACCTGAAACCAAGGACCTGCAGAGAGAGAAAGAAAACTACGCAACTTACCTGGAACAGTATCCTGTCTTCAATCCACTGCTGACTTCAGTTCCACTCACCTGAAGGTACGAACTCCATCATCCGGCACCGCATGCATCCTGGAATACCATAACCTGGAAAGAGGAGAAAGAAAGACAGCATTATAAGCGTTTACTCACATTTCCTCCCAAATGAAGAAAGCCACACAATTCTTACCTGGGTAGTCATCTCCTGATCAGTATCATTGCTGGAGCATTACGGCGCTCGGCGAGGAACATCGCAACCTGCAAGGAGAGAAAAGACACAGGTTAGCAATACAAAAGGCGAAACAGCGCCACACATCGCGCATTACTCACCGGACAGCATCGCGCACACCACGCTTTCGCCTACCGGCCCATGCTCAGCTTCAAACTGCATGTCAACACCAAAATACCTTTCCATACCTAAAAGGAAAGAAGCAAGACATTATTATTCGAACTAAGGAACATAAGAACTGCATATAAAGACTGTAAAGCAGCAAACCTACAGAGTCGCAGCAGGCCTGGATTCCCACAGGGGGCTTGCACCAGTGAAGTAACTTGGTCGCTGCTCGCCCCCCACATCTACGCGCCCCTGCCATGAGGAGCAGGACGGAGAATCCACCTCTTACAATATTAAGACCCATCTTTAACCAAAGGCCTTACAAAGAGTGCAAAACATCCAACGAGGTCTGGGTGGCGTCCCCGTGGATACCAGTTGAGCGCAACACTGTGATGTTGCATTTACTCCTATTAGCTACTGGCGGTGCTTGACTGAGGCTGGATACTGGGACGGGTGTATCCTGGATGATGAAGCAAATTACATGATGGTCCGTTCAAGCACAAGACATGTTGGATAGGATTTTTATGTTGCAGTTGAGATCAGCAAGCCAATCTAGTGTTCTACCTTTACTGCGAGTAAGGTTATAAATCCTATGTGAGAAGCCAAGTTCAGATAAGGTGTTGGCTAAGGCTGAGGCGTTGTCATCATTGGTGTCATTGAAACCTAGGTTTAGATTGCCTAACATCATGATTTGGGAACCTAGTTTGGTATTCTTAGTGAGGAGGTGTGCAATATCGTCCTCAAAGGAGGTAGTGGGACCAGGAGGTCTGTAAATGAGGTGGATCATTACAGTGCATGAGGCGGTGAGGTGGAGTTTGAGGGAAAGGAGCTCTCCTGATGGGAATAGTTGGGGTATTTCTCTCAGTCCTAGTTGAGTTTTAGCAATAATGGCTACTGCTCCACCCCTTGCGTTTTCTTTGTCCGTTCTGAGGATGGTGTAGTTGTCTGGTGTGGCTAGTGAGAGGGCAGGGCCTGCTGCCTCGTGAAGCCATGTCTCTGTGAGCAACAGGAAATCCAATTTGTTGGTGAGTATAAGGTGTGCAACATCTAAAGCATGGGCTACTAGTAATCTGGCGTTGATGAGAGCACCCTTGATGGAGGGTACGTTGGAGTGAATTTTGGATGGGGTTATCAGTGGCTCAGGGTTGGTGTGTGGGCTGTTCCCATGGTGCTGGGAGAACCAGGATCTGTCACATCAATTGGTAGGTCTCAGTCATTGTTGTGCAGTGCAATGTTGTTGCTTGATATGAGTTGGTTGGGAATGTTAGAATTGGTGGAGTTGAGAATTGTCTTGGTATAATGCTTGTTTTGTACAGGTGGGTTTGTGATTAGTTAAGCCTTTAAGTGGTGGTCTCCTAGAGTACTTTGGCTTTGGTAGTCAGTTTGAGTCTAGTGTTTCTGGTGGTAGGCCGACTGGCGTATAGCTTGATACATTGATTCATTGACTGGGGGTGAGTGAACAGTTGATGACTATAGGTATAGTCCCCTTCTCACAGTTAGGTTTGGGATTAGAGGGTTGTAATGTAGGTAGGAAGCCTGTAGGTGGTATGTTGTGTGTTGTGGGGCAAGGTAAGTGTTGAACTATGCATGATGGGCATTGTAACGTGCTTGCTATCGCAAGGTCTGGGAAAGCATGCAGTGACACAATTAGCTCACACAGTGGCTTAAAGCTATGTGATGCAAAATTCTCTATAGCATGTAATTTCGAAATTAACTCACAACGTAGCATAAAGCCTTATGATGCAAAAATCTCTATAGCCTGTAATTTCGCAATTAACTTACAAAGTAGCATAAAGCCTTATGCAAAAATCTCTATAGCATGTAGTTTCGCAATTAACTCACAAAGTAGCATAAAGCCTTATGGAGCAAGAGTTATTATAGCATGTAATTTCGTAGTTGTCTCAGAAGGTATCACATATAGCTCATTTGAGATCACTATAGTATGTAGAGTTGCATTAACTCGTAATAACATGATCCTCAGGCGCAACAAATTACTATGACATGTAGTTACAGAATTAGCTCACGATAGGAAAAATCTTCGTGATGCCAATTACAGTGATGTATGTTAGCATACAAGTCGCGTAATCATAAAAGATGCAATGGTTATAGTGGCAGGTAATGACTCAGGAGTTCTATGTTGCTAGAGATGGAGCGAAGGTATGTGAGCACTTGGCAAATGCGTGATTTAAACTATAAGGTGCCTGTAGGTTGATCGCCGACACGTGGTAGAGTCATGGGAGAGTGAATTTACTTTTAATTGCAGTGCCCGTACATCAACTGTGTTCTTCAGGGGTGATAATAAGTGTTCAGTGCTGGTATTGGTGGCAGGTAGTGCAGGGGTCTGTGAACGATCAATGGTTGGCCGGAGATCAGCGTGCAGTGGTGAGGGAAGGATGGCAAAAAGGCACGAAATCAAGTAATTATTTTTGCGCAATTCACTTTTTCAGGGCAGCAACTTAATAGGAGCCGCAGCGTGGGCCCGTTGTTGGGGTCACAGGAAGCGGGCAGCATGTGGAGCCTCTCTGCCGAGCTCTGACAGGCTCGGACAGGAGCCTTTGGTGTGGTGCCTCCGGTGGGGGGCCACCTTTTGCCTTCTGGTCCTCCCTATTGGTTGAAATGCACTCAGGCAGCCAATGAGGTCCGGGTGGCTTGCTCCCTCTGGGTCTTGGATCGCTGTCGACATTAGGAAGTGGTCATCTTTATGGATGCAATGAATATTGGTTTCAGTGTAATCTCCGACGGAATGGGGCCAAATGGACAGAAATGAGGTGCAGTAAATGCCATGTGGCAGATGTGAAGATGCAGAGTAATGGGAACTGCAAGATAGGGTAGGCATAGTCAAATTACCAGGCAGTGTTTGCAAAATATCTCTTCTTTAATGAATTATCATTTTATTTTACACATCTCATATGCAACTAAGCTTGCTTCAGTATTTAATAATTTTCTCTATGCAGATTTTTGAAGCCTAAATTCAGATAAAACTATGTAAAACCAAAAGAGAAGAAACGCTGTAAGAGAAATGCTCCATTCATGCAGCTAGTTTAAATATAGGTACAGATATAGATATGCACCACCTTAAAATATTATTACACTAAACAATGTATGTCCTTAGATATACTTAAAAAATACTAGTTTCTGTTTCTCTCTAACCCAGACATACAATGATCGAGTGATGGGAGCAAGGCAATAATAAAATTAATTTAATCTTTGAATGCAAATTGAATATCAAATGAAACGATTTGTAAGCTTTACCAAATTAATATTGTTTTGAACCAATATTATTCAGAACACACAAGTTCACATTTTTGAAAACACCTTTTAAGCATATTTCAGTTCAGCCTAACCATTTAGTTATTTACCATATTTAATTGAGCAATAAAAATGTGTGCGCTATCTGTTACATACTATAATTGTAATTTACTCTTAAAATTGTTGATTATTTTCTCCATAATGGGCTTAGTGGATGCTCTATGAATAAGACTGTGCTACTATCAAGTATAAACATACATAATTATTATCTAGCAAAATCCCAATACTGATAATTTCCTTTCAGCTAAGGACATGATATTTTGGTGCTGGAAAATATCAGGGCAAGAATACCATTCTTGTCTTTAGCTTTTAAATTGTAATTTTCACCAGACTGACACTTTTCTTTTATTGACTTTTTCAGATGTATGCCTTTACCTCCCGTACATTCTTTTTGCCATACATTCACTTAGCCACATTTACTTCTCCATAATTTTGTTATGCCTTTATTTCACATTCCATAGCATTCACTTTGTCCTTGCAGGGGGAGAATCCCTATACCCCCCATCTTTTTAATTTCAAATTCTACTACCCTGCCACCCCTTCACCCCCACCCTTAACCTTTAGCTAACCTTAACCACACCCGCCTTCACATTGTGAAGATGCAGACAAAGTAAAGGAATGAATAATTAAATGTCTGACAAAGTAAATGTCTGGTGAAGTGAAGGTAGACTTGGTAAATGAAGGGGAAGTTTTTGAGTTGAAGTAAAGGAGGATACCCTTTTTTCATGCTTGTGCAATATAATATCTGGTTGTTTTTCTTCACCTTTTAATAGTTGAAATCATTATGGACTCCGATGAAGCGCATGCCACCTGTAGACTAGCACCTTGCTTATTTGTAAATGGCTAGCACTCTGCTTATGTTTAGTTGTAAAATTAACGTGAAGTTTTAATTTTGATGTCAGAACTAATGCACAACTTTTGAAAAAAGAAATTTTCAATCTATTATTGATGTTCCCTTTTTGAAAATGGCTTTAATATTTAAGATTATTTGGCACACAGAAATTACGTTTAACTCTGTGTTTTCAGGTGTCCTTACAGGGGGTTGGAACGTGGTTTCCCCTTCTTTTAGTTTAACCAAGCTTGCGGCCATTACAAAAGGTTTGTTTCAGTAAATACAACTATTAATTTTCATTAAAAAAGTCCATTCATTTTAACACTATGATAATGTGACAAGGTCAGGGGGAACGGGGACCCCCTCCTAACCTGGTTTAGCCGCATGCCAGTGCCAGTCCTACCGTGGAGACGGAATGAGTGAGTTGGAGGCATGGGGGGGAGTGGGGTCCTGTCCCTGAACCCCCTGCATATACCTGGTGTGCTTTTTATATTGGTACCACTGTATGTCGCACCATGCCTTTCAGCCTCTTGTATGGCCAAAGTTATTTTCTTCTACTTACAGGTCCACAGGATCCGGTATTATACATCAGAGGAAACAGAGGTGCCATATGCAAGTCTCACTCTCAAGACACCATCCAAACCTCTGGCATGAACACCAACTTCCCTGGCCTGTAGGAAGGATATGCACACAGATGCACCAACAAGACCGATCCACAGAAACACCAGGAATGCCAGCAAGCAGAAATGAGGCACATCAAACTTTGCGCCAGTGTATCCCGCCCCACTTGAAAGCACAGAAATCGATTGCCCAAAGCATTTGGGTGCAAGTAGTGGCTAATGGGAAGGAGTCAGTGAAGAGGAAGGGCACAGGTATAAAAGACCTGGCCTCACAAGCAGAGACTAAGAGTGTTCGGGTGAGGTCAGAAGCCAGGTTGGTTGACCAAGAGTCCAGGCCGAGGTCGATAGTTGGAGCAGGGAGCTAAAGATTGGTTGGCGATATTGGAAAAGAGTGCAGGTGAGGTATTGTGTGTGTGAGCCAGAGAGATATCAAGTGTTTATCGAGTTGAGTGATGGTTTTGAGAGTGATAGTCTGTGTGATAGAAAGGGTGTAGGAGATAGGAGAGAGTGAGAGAAGAGGGTGATTAGAAGGGCAAATTGGCAGAGAGTGGAAGAGAAAGAGGGAGTAGACGTGAGAATGAAAGAGGAGACAGGTATGAAGGGGAAGTTAGAGAAAGATGGGACAGATTGCAGGTCATATAGACCACTTTCTATGTTAAATGTTGACAGCAAAATACTGTTGGCACTTCTCGCCAATAGATTACGCAGAGTGATTCCCCTTCTAATTCATCAGGACCAAACTGGCTACGTGCCGGGGCGCTCTATTACCGAAAACGTACGCAGGTTACACCACATCATATACAGCACCGAGCGAGAATCCCAGAAATACACGGTGGCGTCACTTGACGCCACCAAGGCCTTCGACTCGGTTAGATGGGAATGGTTATACGCCACTATGGTCAGGATGGGGATTGGACCCGCCTTCCTTAAATGGACCCAATTGATCTATACTAATCCCACTGCCAGGGTGCGCACCAACAAGACTTATTCTGACAAATGGCCCCTCTACAGAGGCACACGGCAGGGATTCCCCTTATCCCCTATGTTATACATTATTGCTGGAGAGCCGGTGGCTGCATACCTTCGTCAGGAATACGGTGATGGAGGCATTGAGCTAGACGGAGTGTCACATCTCATCTCCATGTATGCAGATGACAAGCTACTCTACCTGCACAATCCCGAGCTCCGTCAGCCCTACATTCTGGAGACATTAGATTGCTTCCATACACACACAGGCATTCAGATAAATAGGGATAAATCTTGTCTCTACCCCCTCGCTGCATTGTATAGCGGGGAGTACGGATCCCTGCCCCCACTAGACCTCCAGTGGCAGGTAACATCCTTTAGATACTTGGGTGTTACCATACACCGTAACCCGAGTACCGAACACATTCTCAACACGGTTAGGGCGAAGGATGCACTTGCAAAATCCATGGACTTTTGGGGGAAGCTCCCTCTCTCTGTGGCTGGGCGGGCGGGACTCCTCAAAATGGTTGCACTCCCACGCCTACTACACTGCTTTTCCAACGTCCCCTTTAATATCCCCCCCGCTTTTTTCAGAGACCTGAACAAGCTCTGTAGGGGATTCCTGTGGCAGGGAGGTAGGCACAGGGTGGTGCTGGACATTCTCCAAAGACCCCATGAGAAGGGGGGATTAAAAGTCCCCATTTTCGAACTGTATTACCTGGCCAGCCAACTGAGGCACGTAACGCATTGGATGGCGGATGAAACCACCACCGACACCCCGACTTCTCCAACCGGCCCTGCCGCGACTGCTACTCCGAGACTTACTTTGGGTCGAGAAGGGGGCTCTACAACATCATCCTTACCTGATCAAGCTTGGAACTCAGCTCTGGAAGCGGGCCTGTAGAGCAATGGGGTTGACAGACCCATATTCCCCGCAGATCCCCATTGCGGCAGTCATGGTGAAACCTTCATGGGGACACACGGAAACACGCACTCAGTGGGAACCCTATGGTGTGGCAGTACTGGGAGACCTCATTCATGAACAAGAGCTCATGACTTTTACTGACCTCAGCGAGTCTACGGGCCTGCCCACAGGCCAGTTCTTGCTCCACAGAGCAGTAATGCAGGCTCTGAAGAAAAGATGGCCGGAGGCCGCCAACCAACTCATAGAGAATGAAACCATTGAATCATTGCTGGACACTGCCGAAGGAGGTCACGAAACCTCCAGAATATACAAAGCCCTACTGCAGGGCACGACAAAGAATGAACTGAAATGCAAAGGTAGATGGGAGAGCGAAATAGGCCTTGAATTTGAGGACAAAGCATGGGAGAAAATAACCCATTACCATAAATAAATCTCCAGAAATGCTCGCCTCCAACTCATTCAGCTTTACATTACCAAGAGGGCCTACCTTACGCCCGACGCCATATCAAAGTTTAAAGGAGCCACGATCCAGACATGTCCCAAATGTCACGAGCCAAGGGCGGGAATGACCCACATGTTTTGGAGCTGCCCGGTGGTCCTGAGGTTCTGGGCCCGGGTGAAAGAGAGGGTGGCGACAGCTGAGATTGAGGTGGAGATTCACGAGCCAGCAGCCTGCATATTCGGGAGATACAAGCGAAGCAGCAAGAATAAGCCCCTAAATAGACTTATTGACTTGATATACATAACAGCGAAAAGGCGCATAGCCATGGGTTGGAAGAGCGCAGGGGGTCCAAGCGAGGCCCTTTGGTGGGACAACCTCAGGAGATGGATAGCCGCTGAGACTGCGGCTTGGGAAACGGCGATTCAGGTACAAAGACTGGACTCCAGTGCAGATCTACTCCGTTGGGTGGCGCTAACGGTGCCACTACTCCACCCAGTGGCGCAGGACAGCGCCTCGAACAGCTCTGACAGTCCCGGCCCGGCTCATGCCTAGGGAAATCTGAGGACTTTACTGTGGTCTCGGAGGGAGGGGGGGTGGGGCGGGAGGGTTGGGAACGTTAAGGCATGTTGTTCTTGATTTATACATATCGCATTGTCTAACCAATGATTCGTTTGTGTTACTCTCTGTTGAAAAACCAATAAAGAAATTTAAAAAAAAAAAAATGAAGGGGAAGTTAGAGAATAGGAGAGAGCAGCAGGAGGGAGGGAGAGAGAGAGGGAGAGGTGGGAGGAAAGTGAAAGATTGGAGGGACAGAGTTGGGGAGAGATGTGTGGGAGTGATGGGAGAGAGCAGAGAGGATAGTGAGAAAGACAGGAAGGAGAGACAGAGGAGTGGCAAGAGGAAATAACAGGAGGGGGAGATAGAGAAGAAGGTGTAGGAAGAGAGAGAGGGAAGGAAGAGAATAGGACACAGGAAAGACAGGAGCTGGGAGAGGGGATGTGGCAGTAGGCATCGAGAGAGTGTGGGGAAATGGGGCATGAGTAGGGAAAGGAGAGCGAGTATATGGGAAAGAGAGAAGACACAACTTGAATATCATTTGTTCTGGCATCATCAGAGTAGGGATTCCCTTAGAAAACCCTTAGAGGGAATAAGGTCCTCATTTGAAGTGCAGGATATGAATAAACAGTATGAGTTACCTATCACTAGTCCTGCCTTATGATGGGAGTAGGAAAGCCTGGGCTAAGGTGGAGGGCTAAAGTAAAGGGAGCCCACAGGAAGATGAGGAATAAACTAGGCTTGCACCGTATTCTGGCCTTTATTAAATCTTCAATCAGCTAAATTGTGAATTCCGGCAATAAAATACTTGAACTGTCTAAGCAAATACTTGATGTTTTAAAGCCATCTGTGACAGTAGACTGATCATTTTGCCCCAGGTGGTACATTGTGGATGTTTTGCATAGGGCTTGTTTTTACTCCTGGGTGTCCGTACTGGTGCAAGATTGGTAATTTGTGTATTATCTGGGAGTGTTTTCAGTTGCTTAGGGTGATCATGCTTTCAGCATTCCGCTATTCCTGGGTGTCAGTGTTGGTGTGAGACTTTTCCTTTGTGTATTTTGTTTGGAGGGGTTTCACAGGCACAGTGAGGAGGGCTTTGGGCATTGTGGGACTCCTGGGTGTCAGTGATAGTGCACTGGTGTGCAGGAACACGATAGGGTGGGTGGGGATGGTTGTTTGAGACATGACTAAGGAGAGATGTGGGATGAGATAGTGTGGTAGGGAAGTGAATGGTGCGACTGTTAGTGCAGTGAAGGGGCAAGTGGATTGAGGATGGTATGGTGGGAGATGACAGTTGCATGAAAAATGTCTGTTGAACCAGAGATTGCTGGTGGAATGGCAATTACTGTGGCGTTTAGAATGAAAGTCGGATGGGTGAGTGACAAGGGATATGAAATGAAAGGAGGAGAAGGCTGGTAGTGCTGGTCGATGGCAAAAGCAGAATGGAGGTGGTGTGGTTAGTGTTATTGATGGTGATGATCGTGGCTTGTATAATGATGGTCTAGTGGTGAAGCGGGCATGAGAAAGTTGATGTGAGTTGATCTGAGGTTTGGTGCGTTATGTTGAGGTGTGAGGAGATGTGCGAGTCTTTTGTTGTGGGTGATGTAATCTGTGACTGTTACTGAAAGTGGGAGATTTATCAGATCTTCGTATGCTGATCGAAGTTGTGGGGATGTAGTTATGTTGCTGCAGGCGGTGTGAATTATGTATGTGGTCCTGAGCGTTCAATGCTTTTCAGTGAATCGGTGGACAGTGTGGTTATCTGTGAGGGGTCAGGAATGAGAGGCGGACACAAAGTGGTAGTGTTTTCAATATCAAAATAAGCTAACAACGCACCAAGCACACCTATTTAGATATGTGTTTAGTTTGGTTCCAAAGTTTGTAGGTTCATTTAGTATTCCGGTAAGAGTATTTGAGGTGCGGGGAAGAAGTGCTCAGACTTGGTATCTAGGCTTGGAAATATGTCGAACTAAAACGATTTCCTAGGTAGGAAACCTGCGTCCCCTGCACACTATCTATAAGGCCAAGGCCTAAATGTAAATTTGTAGTTGAAGGATGGTCCGCTGTTTGTACGCTCCCCTGATGGAGCTGCCAACTAGGCCTCCCTTCTTTTTCTAAACAATGTTCATATTAAGCTTTAGACATTTCTATCCTTATAAATGCAAGGTAATTTCAAACAATAACACAAATATCCTTTGACAATTCTTGGTTTAAGTTAAGATACAAATATTTTTATTATTAACAAATGATGTAAGTGGCCCAACGCGTTTCGAGTTTGTTTCACTCTTCATCAGGGGCATACATTATTTTTCATATACATTTCTATGAGAAAAGAAAACATTAGATTATTTATTAGATATCACTGCATTCATGTAGTCGCTTATAACTAGATTCTACACATTCAACATTAGCAAATTAACTCATTGCATGAAGGGGCTCATTTTGTGACAACTTCTTACATGAAACTTGACCAAATGGCCCTAGGGGGTGGTACTCTGGGGTGGCCCTGTTTCAGCTGGTATAAAGACGCTCCAGAAGGACAACATTTATTCTAGTAGCCCTATTGGATATGTTGGTCTGGTGCAAGAAAATAAATAGTGAACCTGAGTTTTTAAACACATAATCAGTCATAGGTAATTGATGCTTACCAAAAAAATGGAACCTAGGGGGTTGTACTCTGGGGTGGCCCTGTTTCAGCTGGTATAAAGACACTCCAGAAGGACAACAGTTATTCTAGTAGCCCTATTGGATATGTTGGTCTCGTGCAAGCAAATAAATAGTGAACCTGAGATTTTAAACATATAATCAGTCATAGGTAATTGATGCTTACCAAAAAAATTGAACTATCCTTTTCTTCTAATGTCTATTTACTGCTATTAGGATCCTTGTGTCCTCAAAAGATTGGTCTCAGGTACATATGGGACCTGTCAAGGTAGGTACTGTGTTAATGTCCTAGTTGGAATACAGCGCCTGATACAAAAACGTGAACGACTTATCAGACGAGAGATATCACAAAAACTGCACGTAACGACTCTTGCGCAATATTATAAGTCTAAACGTATCCCTAGAGGTCTTAGGATCTATCTTAGACCAACCCTCTGTAAGGAGAATAAAGACTTTGTGGCCAGGTGGGAACACATTTTGAACAAATGCTCCTTGGATTTAATCGTATTAACTATTGAAGAACTGGCAAAATCAGTTACAAATCTACAACAGGAGATAGATGATGTATCAACACAGCTGGGTAAATTAAAAACTGGAGTTGAATTAAAACAAATCTTAGAAGACACCAGCTCAAAATTGAAGGATACAAAAAGCACATCGAGCAGCGGAAAATAAGAAAATTTAGAAGAGATACGTTGGACTACGCGAGAGACATCGTCTATTCTTGGCAGGAGTTTTACGCCAACAGCAGACCGACGCCCAATAGACCTCCACGACAACCTTTCCCTACAAACAACAACACAGACAGCAGTGAGGTAACCAGTGGAGAACTGGAAGAAAGACCTGCAACAAGTCCCAACCCTCCAACATCAGGCCAACAAGAACAACCACTAGCTGGGCCTTCCACACGGATTCCACAACAATCCTTTTTTAGGGGATGGAAGACAAGAAGAAAAAAGAAAACTCCGACAGAAGAAGAAATAAAACAACCCCTAGTCATGAATATCTCCTCAAAACTGGTGACTACAACCCAACTTGAAACACTAAATCTAGGAGTCTCCTTTATACCTACCAATACCACTTCATTTATTGAGGAAGAAATCAACTTATTCAAACTTATCCGAAAAATGGAACTCAAAGTTTTCTTCAACAACATTGAAGATAACCTATAACCAGAAGCCAAACATAAATTCCTGGAATTAAAGAACAAAAGTAACATCCACCCTCAGATCAATCACCCACTCATCAATCTCTTTAAGCAGAAAACAACTAGAGATTTGAGGCGCCTCGAATACGAACCTCCCAAAACTCGGAATATTCATAAACATCAAATGCTTGTAATTAAACAGCTGGCTGAGGACAACAACCTAACCCTCAAACAATCAGATAAAGGTGGGGCATTAGTATTGATGGACACCACTCTCTACAATACAGGATGCCAAAAACTCGTGAATGACATCAGGACCTATATGCCCCGGGATGAGGCCCTATCTTAGAGATTAAGAATATCATCAAGACAGTAGTAGACAAAGCATCTGACATGGACTGGATTACAGATAGAACAGCAGACTTCCTTATTCAGAAGTATCCAGTAACCCCTGTGTTCTACGGGTTACCCAAGATCCACAAGAACACCAATGAACCTCCCTTTCGACCTATTGTTGCAGGGACTGATAGCATCTTTCAGCCATCAGCAATTTACCTTGACACGGCACTACAACCATTAGTGCAAAAAACCACAACCTACCTGAAGGATACTACTAATTTTTTAAGCATAATCAACTCAATGAATATGACAGAATAAAACCTTATTCTCTTCACTATGGACGTAAACAGCCTTTATACCTCGATTCCAGACAAAGAGGCAATTGAATCACTTGAGTGGTTTTTACTTTCAAATCAAGAAGTTAACATCCATAAAGTATTGGCGATAGAGCTAATGAACATCATACTCTATAACAATTACTATAACAATTACTTTAGATATAATGTACAATATTATGTGCACATTGCTGGAACATCTATGGGCTCATCGGTGGCACCACCATATGCTAACATTTTTATGTATCAATTTGAAACCACCTATGTACTAGAAATTCACAATGGAAAGAAAAAATCAAATGTTGGCAACAATATATAGATGACATCTTCGGAATATGGTTTGGAATGGAAACTGAATTGCTACAATTTTGGGAATTTCTAAATGTCTGCAATGAGAGAATCGGACTAAAAATCGAGATCGGTAGACCATCAGTCAATTTCCTGGATGTAACAGTGGAAAGATCAGGACTGGGCCTCAAAACAAAAATCTTTAGAAAACCGACTGATGTCAACAGCTGCCTGCATCACAACAGTTTTCACCCCAAAAATCTAAAAGACAAGCTTCCCTACAGCCAACTGCTCAGGCTAAAAAGAATAACATCGGACATTGACAAATTACAAAATGAATATGACATCATGAAGAAAAGGTTCTTCGATAGGGGCTTCCCTGCAGAAACAATTGACAAAGCCAATGTAAGAACAAACTTTCAAGAAAGAAAGGATCTACTACAAAGCAACATCAAAAGGGAATCAAAAAACATAATTCACTCGCTCAAATATTCAAGCCAGAGCTTCCAGGTAAAAAGGATTATACACAAGAATTGGGATCTGATTAAATCAGACAATACTCTAACAGAATTGTTTCCAGATCCACCAATGATGGCGTACAAACGAGGAAGAAACTTGAGAGACCAATTGATTAAAGTTGAAAAACCTAAGAAATCTACTCAAATTACCCTCTGCAAGCAAAAAGTGGGAACTTTTGCCTGCCTTCACTGTCAACACTGTAATAATATCATCAAAGTACCCATGTGAGACACCCAAACACGGGCAAGAACATTTTGCTAAAACATTTCACAACCTGTGATACAAAAATGTCATCTACGCCATTCGCTGCCCCTGCAGAATGTACTACGTGGGCAAAACAAATAGAAAAGCCAAAGAGAGGTAGACAGAACATGAGGCCTCGATTAGGACGAAAAACATCAAATCACCTGTGTTTAGACGCTACAGGGACCAGAAACACAATATTTCCCAGTTGAGAATGGTCATTTTGGAAGTATTACACCCACTACCACGAGAAGGCGACTTACCAAAACTGTTAGCACAAAGGGAACTTTTTTGGATCCACAAATTGGACGCCATGACACCCCTGGGTATGAATGGGGAGTACTACCTTGGACCTTTTTTTAATAAAATGACACCATCACATATCTACCTCGCTAAAAGGTCGATTGACAGTGTAACAACTCTAATTTGTGTAGGGCCAAGACACACTACATCAAGCTAAGGTAATTAGGTTAGCCACAATTTAACAGACTGCAGTATCTAGGTTTGCTAAATACTCCTCAAACTACTAACTACATTTTCCCCTGTAACGCTCACCTGGTATCCACAGGGATGCCCCCTGACTTGGCTGGACCGCTCCCGACCTGTGCTCGCCTCCCCCGGGTTCTCGTTCTGCTGAGGACCTAGTCTGGAATACAGGAGTTCAGGTTTAGCCCACAATCTCTGTCTCTTTGGGCCCACCTCCCTTGTGACCCCCAACTACCCCTTTGTGGTTTCTTCACCTTGAATTTTGGTAAGATGCGCTCTCCGTCCTGCGATTCTGTGCAGGTGTGCGTCGTGAATGGGGCACTTTGCTGCCGAGTTGCTTCACTGGCGTGGGCCCGAGAGTCCAGACCTGCTGTGACTCTGTTTCTTCAGGTAAGTCTATTGTTCTTAATTATTTGTCCGTAAAGGTAATTGCCCTTATTAATGTCATCCTTCTATCCTTCTCTCTTAGGTGCAGAAAGTATGATGAAGACGTCGAGCTGGAGGGTAGGGCGGCGCTCGAGATGGTAAATGAAAGCGCAGAGCGCGGCGCTATATGCCTTTTACTCTTTGCTAACCTGTTATTTTTCTCTTGCAGGCTACCGAGGTGTTTTTGGATGATGCGCGGCCGGGCGGATGCTGAGCGAAGAGTAGATGTTGCCCAGATAGCCGTCGGATAAGTATGAGAGTCACCCGCCTTGCCTTTTTCTTGCAGGTTGATGAAGGCCGGTGCAGAATAAATCGGCAGCGAGTTCTGTTCAGGTAAGCATGCTTTGGAATGATGTTCGAATGAGGAATACAAACGTTTACTAATAGTGTCTTCCTTTTTCCTCCTACAGGGTGCGGCTTTGAAACAAGGATGAGCTTCTGAGATAACACTGGAGCGGACGACAGGAGCTGTATTGACTAGCAGGTATGGATGAATAATGGTGTTCTTCTTCTCTTCCTTGCACGTGCAGGCCAGGGGTGCCGGAGACAGGTCGCGGTGAACGTCACGCTGCGAGTGCAGAGCAACGCGAAGCGTGTGCTGCAGCTCGGGCGTGGCTTAAATAGTCCCAGGTATCCCAGGTGCCTTCAGGCCTGACCACACCCTAGATGCTAGACCGCATGGTTCAGTTCTGAACTGAACCATTTGGGCACCGCCATGTTGTCCATTTCCTATTGGGAGCTCCAGTTCCTTCTTCTGCCTTATGAGCCTGGCGCCAGGACTGACTCCAGGAGAGTCTTGGAGGAGATGATTGGACCCTTGAGGCCATGCAGGGACATTGCGTGGTGGCCCATTGGCCCCGAGTACTAGGGCCTGGGGCCATAGCCATGACATCCTTTCAAATGTATTGATAATGTTGGGTTTAAGATTGTACACCCCGCCATAGGGGTCATTGATTAACAAGCCACCTCCTGTTCATTTGGCTAGTACTTATATACACATGTTGCCACAACTTCGGCTTTAGAATGTACACCCCACTATCGGGGCGAGCCACTATAAAATGAAAAAAACTGCCTGTACCCACATTAGTATACTATTACCACTTTGTCATATTGACATATCAATATCAATGTACCTAACATATCAACCTCTTCTTACTTAGGGTAGATATACCCACTCAATATTCAGACTCCACACCTGACTCCAAACGGTTATTGAAATCCTCCCCCAATTTGGTTATTTCCCCAATGGAACTCTCTTTTTTATACAGACAGTCATTTGATGACGCGCTTAATCTTTTAAGGATTCCTTAGGATCTTGTAGGATGCATATTACACTTATATTTTTGGGATACACAAATTATTGTGATGCAACACAGTCATCACATTGAGACACTAAGGATTTTTATGTAAACAGGCTATGTAAATAGAGTCACTTAGTGTAAATCCAAGGCTTATCGTATGAGAACTGCATTTATAGATTTTTACAAACCTGAGTATCTTATTTAACCCAGGCTTTCACTAGGGACTATAATGATAACTTTTTAAAAAAAATACGATATTATCCAGACTGCATTACAACTGAGCAGTACACACGTACCTTTTCCTTTCTGTTCTAAATTTGTTTGCGGCTTTAATATATTTTTTAAATATTTTTTCTATTCAATGCATCCGCGTCTTTGTGACATTCAATAACACTATGTATACATGACTGACGTCACCTGCGCATACGCGGATGATGTCATGAATATATTTTCCAACACAGGCACCATCTTAAAAAGTCAGGTGACGTCATGCGTGCATGCGCAAATTACGTCACTCGCTTATTTACATATAAAAACAGCAGCGGTCTGCAAAATGGCAGTCGCGGCTCCGGGCTTCACCATCTTTGACGTCCAGATAAGCTCCTCCACTGGACCTCCTAAAGAGCAACAAGATAAGTAAGTTAACTTAGTCAGAAATTCTCCAGCAGAGAAACGCTTACTAATTAGCTACTTACCTTTCCCATTTCTTTGAAAATAGGAACCTGAATCCAGGGGCAGGAACACACGGCCCTTCCTACTTTTCTTACACTTTACCAGTAGCTGACCACCAAGCTAGAATGCTTTTTCTTTAACAATACCTCTGGGACCTGCATTTTTACTTTAAAGTAAGTGAATTTTACCATACTAGGTATACACATCCCGAATAGTTTCAAGGAAAAGTTACCAATACATACTATTCTTTGTTCTTCCTATTATCTGGGACTAGTTATCCATCCAGTGCAGTAACTTGTATCCGGCTTCTATCAGACTATTGTAGTAATGAGCAACTGAACCCCATCCTCACCAACTCGGGGATCCAGAGACTGGGCATTCTGTGCCGCACTTCATATGGTATGATTACCTATACACACCAATATTATGTTGATTCAATACAGGAGCTGTATTCCAACTAGGAAATTAACACAGTACTTACCTTGACAGGTCCCATATGTACCTGAGACCAATCTTTTGAGGACACAAGGATCCTAATAGCAGCAAATAGACATTAGAAGAAAAGGATAGTTCAATTTTTTTGGAAGCATCAATTACCTATGACTGATTATATGTTTAAAATCTCAGGTTCACTATTTATTTTCTTGCACGAGACCAACATATCCAATAGGGCTACTAGAATAACTGTTGTCCTTCTGGAGTGCCTTTATACCAGCTGAAACAGGGCCACCCCAGAGAACAACCCCCTAGGGCCATTTGGTCAAGTTTCATGTAAGACGTTGTCACAAAATGAGCCCCTTCATGCAATGAGTTAATTTGCTAATGTTGAATGTGAAGAATCTAGTTGTAAGTCGACTACATGAATGCAGTGATATCTAATAAATATGCTAATGTTTTCTTTTCTCATAGAAAAGTATGGTGGTCAGTCAAAATATCGAAAAAAAATCTTGACTAACAATAAGGTCGAAAAAAAAAGATCGAAAAAAAAGTCGAATTTCTCTTTTTAATTATATATTTATTTTGGGGTATGGGATTAAAAAAAAAAGGTAAAAAAAACAAAATTAAAAAAAGGAGGTTTGGGGGGGGACCCCCCCATTTCGAATAAAAAACGTCATTAAAAAAAATTCGACTTTTTTTTCGAGATTTTTTTTCCGAGATTATGACCATAAACCGAAATGTATATGAAAAAGAATGTATGCCCCTGATGAAGAGTGATACAAACTCGAAACACGTTGGGCCACTTACATCATTTGTATAATAAAAATATTTGTATCGTAACTTAAACCATCAATTGTCAAAGGATATTTGTGTTATTGTTCGAAATTACCTTGCATTTATAAGGGTAGAAATATCTAAAGCTTAACATGAACATTGTTTTGAAAAAGAAGGGAGGCCTAGTTGGTAGCTCCTTCAGGGGAGCGTACAAACAGCGGACCATCCTTCAACTACAAATTTACATTTAGGCCTTGGCCTTATAGATAGTGTGCCTCGCTTCCTCAAAATTGGAGGTGGGGGACCGAAAAACCAAATAAAACTAAAAAGGGGACCCTGCGGTGTCGGATCCGACCCGCGTTAGATGGATGGATCTGATACCGCAGGTTTTCAGGGGAAGCGGCAGTGACCAAGCAGTTAAGCAGGGGAGGCGGTGGGGTGGTTGTGAAAGGTACATTTTGGGTTGTTTGGCTGAAGTGCAAATCAATTTGCAGCGAAATTGACTATGGTAAATTCCGCCGCAAATAATTACACTTCGATCAACCAACCCAGAACCCTATTCAAGGCAGTTGCCCAGCGCACAATTTGCACTATATTTGCACTACAGCTCAGCCCTGTGGAAATGCACAGGTCACCTTTGAGAATAAGGTGACCGGCTCATTTCCAAAAATGGGTTATTTAAAAATAGCATATCCTCGGCTCTGTTTTTAAATGCCCAATTTTTTGAGGATCTGGGTCAAAATCTACATTTTTTTTAAATAAAAAAATGGTCACACTATGAGCGGGAAAGGAGAGAGAGGGGGAGTGATGGGTGAGATGTGATGTGATAGCCAAGAAAGCAGAGGGAGAGCAGTGGGTCAGAGGAGGAAGCAGTGCACATAGGAGCAGAGGAAGCAGTGCTGCAGTGGGCCAGAAATCTGAGAGTGAGCAGAGGTGCAGAAAGTAGAGGAAGCGTGTTGTCAGAGGGAGCAGTGAGCCAGAAAGCAGAGAGGAAGCGGTTGGCCGTAAAGAGGCAGTGAGCTGCAGATTGGGAAAAAGGATGAGTGAAGAGTGCGATAGAATGGGAGAAAGGATGCAAGATGCAGAAGCAGCACAAAAAAATGAAGGACTGTATTTTGCGGGAGAAATTGTAGAGTGTAAGGTGTGAGTTGGAGTATGATTGGAAGTATGGCAGAGGCTGCGGAGTGCAAATTGTGACTTGACAGTGTGGCATAGCATGTAAGTATTTGTATGACAGAGTGAGAGGTTCAGGAGTGCAGGTTGTGATGGGGAGTTGGTGAGATGTGTGATGTGTGTTGGTGAGAGAGGTGTGTGGGTGGTTGGGGGATTGGAGAACATAGAAGGGGGATACTTTCAGAATTACAACTGACAATGATCAATTTAGTTAATACTATTAAATAGGCATGCACATTAAACCAAAAATGTAGCCAAAACAAAAACTGTTCTGACAAGCCAGAGCCATCTGGGACTCTTCCTATTAAATTAATGCAAAAGATGCATAATAATGACATCCTGGCTCTCTTTTAGCCTTGCACTCTGCCTCTTTCATGCAATGTGGCAATCTTACACCCTTAAGTTAATACAAAATGTCCCGCAAAAATGCTGCAATAAATATAGGTTTGTGCCGCAATATGTATTTATTTATTTGTTATTTATTTTTTATTGTTTGTTTTAGTTTATTACAAACTTTTCACTCATATTTTACTAATACTTTCAATTCATTCTATTTTCTCATGATAAAACTAATCGTAAAAATATAACTAATCATTAAAATTAAGATAGTACAAGTCCATATGATCCTTTTGAAGTTTATGGGTGTATTTTGGCTTCCATAATTAAAATTCCAAAATTGGATGACTCTAATTGTCAGATGTCTATCATTTCCAGATATAATTAAGGACCTTCTCTGCACTGATTCTAGATGTACAGTTCTTTTAGGTAGCATCCCGCTAAACAAAAGTCGTTTTCTTTGGAGCAAAGTGCAATCTATTATCAGGTGTTGTAGAGATTAAACCTGATTAGATTCCAGGCAAAATCTGAAAAAGATTCATTTTGGTAGCAGTTGGTGGGTTTTAACCAGAATTTCTCTTGTCAGGAGGATGTTCAAACGTAATCTCATACATGTATATCTAATGAGTTTTTTCTGGGAAAATTTGGAGATATTTTGGAAGTTGATTGAGTGAACGTATATCTAATTCACTATTCAATGTGAGATGGTATCCAGATTTCAGATCTTGTGTTCAAATCCAGTCATTTCTTAATATTTTTATCTTGGCTTTCTGTGGTCGGTTGATTAGCATCTCAGAAGATATTTCTTCTTGTTTCATTATCTGGATGCAAGTTTCCTTCCAACTCTTTTGCACTGTGTCTTTAGATGTTATGTTGTTTTTCTGGCACAGGAGTTTTAATGCTGGAATATCATCTTTTGCTATTGTTTTCCTATACAGCATCAGAGTTTTCCGGTTCTTGGCGGTTTCCAATGATTGCAACGCTAGTTGGAACCTTATTAATGCCATTGGGAAAGCTGGTGGCAAAACTAAGATTTTCCTCCAGATAAGCCCTTCTAATTGTAACCATAGGTCTCTTGGTATATTAAGCATGGTTTCAGCACCATATGGTAATATTACCATGATCGGTTATAGGTCAAAGGTTCAAATCAAAAGGTTCTAAATACAATAGGTTCGAATCAAAAGGACCGAAAACAAACGGTTCAAATTATTTATTTTTTTGGGGGGTCCCCGCCTAACCCCCGTTTTAGTGGTAAAAACCCCTTTTTTTACCTATACGGAAACCCCCCAAAAAATATATAATAAAAAAAAAAATTAAAACCTTTTGTTTTCGATCCTATTGACTCTCACCTTTTGTATTTGATCCTTTAACTGGACACCGCCATGATTTTCTGCCTTTAAAAAGCAATAACTGGCTTCAGCGAAAGTTTCCCGTATTTCAGCTGCAGAATTCTGGCTTGCCAAGCTAATGAGAGGGCTTTTTCTTTTAGACTCTCTGTCCATTCTTTTCGATTGATGATTGATTTATAAGCAATCCTAGATATTTGAAGTTGTTAACCGTTTCCACTTTATTCCCATTCAAAAAGATTACTAGTGGCTTCTTTGTCATGTTCGGGTATCTCGAGAGCGTCATGACTTTTGTTTTTCCCCCATTAATTTACAGGTCACATAAGCTTCCAATTGTTCCATACTTTGCTGTAGACCGACTTGTGTTTTGTCCAGCATCACCAAGTTGTCCGCGTACATCATGTAGCTTATTTTGCCATTTTATGCTGCAATATCCTAGAAGGTCTGACTACAGCATGTATCCCATATCCCTCTGCACTTGCACGTTCTGAACACTTACAAGGCATAGTAGGTTTGTCTTTCCCTCCCCATTGCCTCTTCTAATATTGTTGTATTTAATTATTTAACATTGTTGTAATTACATTGTCTATCATCCCCTGTCCCCTCCCTGTTGCCCTGTGGGTGCTTTGAAACAGTATTTACTTCCTGTATAAGCGCCTAACAAGTGAACAATAAATAAATATTAAGTTTCACATATGCCTTAGCAAGTAGCAGACGCTGAGGGTCGACATGTTTCACTTCTTGAATCCATAAATGGTGAACATTCTTCAGGAGCTTTCTAGTTCAGTCACTAGTTGTGCTAGGGATCTCTAATCGGAAACTCATAATACGCTCTGGAACATTACAGAGCTATTATCACCTGTAGAACCTTGAATCTCTTCACACTCTGGTGCACTGTGGTGTAGTTCACAATTGTAGATCACTGGAAATAAACCTCTGAATACATTTCCCAATTCGTGATGATCAGGTAGCCTAGTGTTGTGTGGCCAACACAAAGCTCAACTCTATCTCTCTGGAAGACCATGTGCATATGTGGTCTTGATGATTATTTCGAGTGTCAGTAAAAATGGCAGTAAACGGTCACCGTTGGTGAAAGACAGCTTGGGTGTAGGAATGAACACAGCTTAATCTTTTCCGCCTTGGTCAATGGCCTCAATGAAGCCGATCCAGATTGGTTGCCAAGCAACAATAGTCCTGCACAAGGGCAGCATTACGCATCACTAGATATCATAAATCGGAGTGTGAAATGCGGGTCCCATGGCGCTCGTATACCAGTAGTGTGACATGTTCTTCTTTTTTTAACCATTTTGATACCGGGGAGAGGGTAGGATCGCATGTATACCTGTATACTGGTACGTCCCGGGTTTCCCCTTTCTTCTTTTTTCACATACTGTGGTCCCCCTCAACCTTTCCGTAATAGGCTTAACTTCTTCTGAGGCTGTGAAGTACTGTCCCCCTTCGCGCTACTCGCTACCACAATCCTGGGTTGCTGTTTCCTAAGTTGTTTGGACCAATCTCAGTCCCTCTCTCGCTCGCTCTCTATCTCTCACCCTTTCTCTATCACTATCATCACCTCCAAAATATCTTATCCCCTTCTGCCTCGTCCCCCCCGTCGTCCTCTGCTTGACAATCACCACCTCCTGAGTCACTCTCAACTGGTTCTAAAGTGGTGAGTTCTGCTTCTAAATTGGGCTTAGTGTCACATTTAAATATCATTATTCCTGTTGTCCAAGTGTCTGGTAATCGCTGCGGCACCCTCGCAAACTCTTCCTCTTTCCATATGTCCTCTGTCTACATTTGAACACTTTTCCCTATCTCCAAAAGTAGTGTGCTCCTAACCGTATCTGCCGCTGTGGGGGTAGTAGTTCTGTTACTAGTAAAGGTACCCGCAGGGGTAGTCATCCTAGCCCCTGGTTTTTTTTTTGGTCGCATCCTTTTGATCCTCAGCTGGAGGTACTTGACGGGGCTTGGTATATCCACTGTGGGTTGTAATGCCAGAAATAACTGTGGCATTACTGTTAGCTGCCGCTCTGGCGGGAGCTTCCTCCTCTTCCTCAAACATTTTACACAACTCTAATATACTTGGTCTACTCTATAGTTTTTTCCCTTTGTGTTTGGCCAATAAATTTGAGTTCTCTACAATCTTTCGTTCAAGTGTACCCTATCCGGGCCATGATTTGAACATTTTTCCTGCCTTGTCCTGCACCCACTCTATATGGTACTTTATTCTCTAAACTTTGGCATTTTACTGTATAAAGTGCTCCAACTAACTTTCCATAACACCAATTAACCCCATCCTCCCCACTGCATGTCCACCGACGCATACAAACAGGGTTGTGTAACCCCACGCTTCTGCAGCACCTCTCAATCATATCACAAAAATCCCCCCATTCTCAAAAACAATTTTTAAAACCTCAAATTGTCAACCGTTTGTTTCTTTTCGCGGTAGCAACACTCGCACCTCACCCTCCAGTCACCACACACCTTTCCCAATTTTCACACCACCCAAGACACTCCTCGCTCACTCCAACACACTTATATCCACACCACGTTAACAATTCTAATACAATCCCACAACACTTCAACAAATCCACTATACTCTTATAACCATAAATCACCTCACCTACACAAAACAAAACTCGCTCCTATATACAACAATAATATCCCCTCACCCCCCTCATTGGGCCAACAACGAATAACTAATATTCTACCTCTACCCAGCACTGCCTTTCCTTTCCTAAGAGGAGTTCCCAATGCTACTACACAGTTCGATCCTACTAATGATGTAATTGTTCCTCCCAACAGAGGAGCTCCCTTCAATATCTAATCAGAACTCTTACAATACCACTGCACCGTCTTTCCCCACAACGGAGGAGATCCCTTATAATCCACTTTACTAACCAATATAACAATTAACAAAACATGCACAATGTTATCTTTTAATGCACTTGAACACTTGCATGCTCTGAGACCACGAGTCCCTTTGACACTGAGTCTCCCCTCTCAACTCCCCGCACCACCCAGGTCATGGGGTTATAGGTCAAAGGTTCGAATGAAAAGGATCGAATGACAAAAGGTTCGAGTCAAAAGGACCGAAAACAAAAGGGTCGTTTTTTTTGGGGGGGTACCCCCCCCCCCCCCCCAAGTGGTAAAAACCAATTTTTTTTCATATACAGAAACCCCCCAAAAAAAGACATTTAAAAAAAAAATGTTGACTCTTTTGTTTTAGGTCATATTGACTCGACCCTATGGCATTCAATCCTTTTGGATTCAAACCTTTGACCGGACACCGGTCATGGTTGGTCCACGTGATCAGGCAGACGTTCAGAAAACTATGCGTCTGCAAAACCGCATTGTTTAGTGCACTCAATCTGGTCTCTGCAGGTCGGTGTCATGCCCCCAAATTGTGAGACAGGGAGCCCCAGCCTCACCAGGGAACTGGAGATCTTGCTAGGGCCTCCAAATGTAAAGGTGCGGTCCCCCAAGTAATCCAAAGCAATATTCCAAAAGTAATCAAAAATGGAGTGTACGAGTTGCAAGGAAAAAATGTATTAAAAAAAAACATCTGGGAGAAAAAACAGACCGCTTTGTGGAACTGAACTGGAATTCATTTTCTCAAATTGCGACTTCTGGGCTGCACTTTTTAAAGCAGAAAACCGCACATTATCTATTGCTACAATTGCAACAATTAATATAAGTCTAGCATGTTGATTGGCGGCTCGTCATCAACCCCCTAAAGAACGCTATATGTTAAACGATCCAATTGGAGGTTTCACTTTATAACGCCCTTAAGAAATACTGCCCCTTGATGACAACATACTCTGCAGGCCACCACAAAGTTTGGCATACTGATTGGTTGTCTGGGAAGGAACCTGTTGTCTGGAGAGCAACTTCACGCCTATGAGAAAATACTCTTTTGCAACAATTTATTGGACCCCAATTGGCATCTCTTTCCATTCTGACCTTCGCTCCATGAGCGCCTCTGCCCAACAGTGAAAATAAAATTCTATTAAACGGATACTGCAGCCTTCAGCTAAACCGTGATATTCTGGTACAATGCTACTTAATACAGTTCACCCTACATAATAAAACCAAGCCCCACCTACCTGCCCTTTTACCTAATATTATAGGTTTACTAACCCAAGTTCCCTCTAAAACTACCCCTCTGCACGTCTGTGTTCCGGCACAGCGCCCTGTGCCCTACCAGCTCCCTGATGTGTGGCACAGCTATATGTATATTCCAATTACCCATTGAGGTCACCAAACCATGTAACCATTGCATCACTACCTGGGCCTAAGGCCTCGCTAAAATACCTTTCGTAGTTTGTACTTGCCCCCTCCTGTGGAACGCTGGATCTTTACACGCTTGTTATTTATTTTTGATATATGTTCAATTTTGCACACCTCATTTTGTTTCCAAGTGTCTGTCTTTTTTTTTCAAGAGAAAGTTAATGCTTGTGACGCTGCTCGATTTCGAGTTCTTGAGACTCAACTAGTCAACTAGTCAACAGCAGTGAGTGTGTCCCCACACCATATGCCAACAAGCATACGGTTGGATTGATCTATAATTACTTCCCATGTCTTCTGTATTAAATAATGGAACTAGTGATTTCACTAATGGGATCTTTGCCTATGGCCACTGTTTCTCCCAACCTAAATGAAACCTGGAAGTCCATATTGCTGGCATGGTGGTCCGCTGGGGTCATGCATGCTTGCTAGCATTACGACCATTGTTGAAATGCTTCAGATGATGCTGGTCCAGTCCTCATTACAGCATGCCACTTCTGACTTATCCTTACAAGGGCCAGGGTCAGCATGTCTCTTTTACTCTGTTAATATCATGAGGAACTCGTGGGCCAGGGTCAGCGTGCCTCTTTTGCTCTGGAAATATCATGATGAAATTGTGGACCAGGGTCAGCGTGCCTCTTTTACTCTGGAAATATCATGATGAAATTGTGGACCAGGGTCAGCGTGCCTCTTTTACACTGGAAATATCATGATGAAATTGTGGACCAGGGTCAGCATGTCTCTTTTACTCTGGAAATATCATGAGGAAATTGTATCTGGTATGGATGAAAGTTAAGTAGGTGCATATTATGGGGCCATCTCCAGTTACGGGAAAGTCCGATTTTTCAGGTGTTTATATTAAGTTGCCTTGTATGTTACGGTTACCCACGAGCCATAGTCGAGCAACGTACTGCTCATGCAAGACATACACAAACTGGGGCTCCTAAGTGTGAGCCTAAACCAAGTCCTGGTGCATAAGCTTGGTCGCCTTACATCTCTGTTCTTCCTGAATCCAATGTCATGCTGTAATTGAGCTTTGTTCTTTTATGCTCCACCTAAAAGGTTCTTTGTTTTATCTCACTGGGTTAATGAGATACATTCTCTTGAACCTATCATCAAACCTGTAAGAGTGCATAAGATTCAGAAGGTTTCAGAATAAGTGATTATTCTTACTGCTCGTGTAGCAAAATTATTTAGCATGGAGGGTTTAATGTCTATCGAAAATAAAATTCTCAAGTGAAATTTTCAAAGAAAAAGAAAGCATCTGAAAAATATCCTCCTGTAGCAGGACTCCTGATAGTCTTCCAGGGCTGCATTGCCTAACTGGCATCCTTGCAAATAAATAAATGTCCAATCGACTCTTACACTGTGTGGGGTGCGGCATTACAGACAGTGTGCCCAAGTATGGGGCGTTTGAAGCACATCATGCAAAACACACACACCATGAGAGAGTCTTTTTACTTAAACCCTCACCAACATTTGTGGTCCTGATCGTACTTGCAAGCTGGATGACGTCCTACACTGCACTCTTCCTCATGGGGATCTCCAGTCGACCCCTCAATCGTTGTGTGGTGCAGAGTCACTTGCACAAAGCTAAGCTATGCTACACTGCCTATGCGATTTTTGGCTATGCTTGAAGAAACTATGATGGTCCTCAGTCGTCACTTGTTCCCATGTAAAGCTGGTAGCCTTCAGCCAATTGTGTTTTTGCTATTGCATGCTGGGAATTGCAGTTTAATTGTTTTCCTTTAAAGGGATAGGACTAACATCCCTGCATGCATTGTGCAAAACCATACCTTACATTTTCATGCTTAATATTGGGCCTCTTGGCAGCTACGCTGGTAAAGCACAGGGATGTACATCCTGCAGCTCTCCATATGTCCACATCTGGACAGACTCCTGGAGTAGATGAAACGTATGAACATGATGCGTATTACATTTCCAGAATATTTTCAATGAACATTTAGACATAACTGAAGAATACATTTAGGGACATCTTTTGATTATTGTTCCTTATAATTTCAGTTTAACATAGTGGATCAGGACATGACGTATTGAACACATAAAGTGTAGTTCAAATGCTGGTTGAGATACTTCTGGGAGTAGTGGCATCCTTGTAGCAGGTGTATACCCCCGCCCCCCTTATTAGTTATAATGTTGTTCGGATATTTTGTTCAGCGCAAAGGTGCTGTATTAGGTATCTGCGACATTTATTATTCGTAGTTTTGGTATGATACTGTTAAGAGGGCATCAGGGGGACCTTCTGTCCAACATGAGTGTAGAGCCTGCTTACATTTGCAGTTCTATTTTAGGAGTTTTGACAATGTTCCTTAATTGAATGCTAATTACATGTATAATACATGTGGGTGTTTAGTGGCGTTTTAATGTTACTGTTAGGATGTTTCAAGGCTCAGCAGAACAGTTGATGGCCCTGTACAAAGCAACCTGTCATTAATGTACAAAGACTTAACGAAATATGATGGAATATCACATGACATGACCAGCTAGTATACCAGGACCTGCATTATTTAAACATAATGAAGGTTGACCATATAAATAAGCAAATGAATGCAAGGAGAAAAACTCCCCTAAACCTGAAAATTATATATTTTTTCAAGTCTGAAATTGGGAGGGGAGAAAAAAAGTGCAACTCAAAGGAGGAACAGGGTTACGTATAAATAGAGTGAGGAAGGAAGTTGATGTTCAAGAGGTTTGTATGAGTGAAGAGGGCACCCGCATAAACGTAAGGTGGACATTCAAAAGCAAAGTTTCATGTTAACGTTTCCAGCAAAGATGCCTTTGATAAAAAGACATAGATCCCAACAGACCAGTATTACATAAAAGTTGGCAGCAGCTTAACAGGACCAAGACTAGCATAATAGAACATAGCGTAGAATACCAAACCTAAGAAACAGCAGATTATGGCCAAGATAGCATAAGGTATCATACTACAACCAAACAAACAGTAAAACATGGTAAAATGTAGAGTTTACAAAAAATAATGAAACCCAGAATAACAGTACTGTAAAGAAAGCATGTCCCATATACAGTGTTAGAGTGGCTGCAAGGAGAAAGTGGTGCAACGGCCAGGGATAAGCCCGCACCAAGGGTCATATTTAGATGTGATATGCTCCATGATTAATGATTTAGAAGTGGGACACTCCAGAGCCAATAATTTCTTCTGATCACTTTTTGCACCCTTCTTATTTAAGAAGACCTCATTTGTATCTTCCCCGTGTCATTCTATTTCAATAACACTCTAAGACAAAGTTTAAGGTTGTGGCAGATACTAGTACATATGCTATGAAGATATGACAACAATTTCATTCCTCTTTGGATACCTCCTCTTTATCTTGCAAATTGCTTGTCCTATGAATTTTGAGATTTCCTAGACAAACCTGCTCTGAGGGGTAGCTCACCCAAAACAAACTCTCAATGCCCCTGGTTTACGCAAAAAATAAAAAGCCTTAAGAAGTGTAAACGTAAACCTGAATGAGCTTGGCTCAAACATTGATGAGAGAGCAATAAGTGTGTGTCTTCAGCACCTAAAGATCTAAAGAAAAGCCTTTACGTTGGCCAAATAACAAGTTGTGGGAGGTTAAAATCGGATCTGCCTCCAATCAATCTCAGACCTTATTTAGGCTGGTTGGCTTCCTCAACATGTCTTCTTCCAACTCAGATATCTAAATGACTCTGTGATTACCTCAATTCATTTTTTCTCTGATAAAGTCATGGCATCAAACTACATTTTAATATATCTTATCCTTAAATGCCAGGCTTCTGAAGAAACTACTTTTTATTGAAGGCTTTTGATACCACCAATGTACTGGCCATCTTATGTAAACTCAAACCTGCAAACTTGAAATAGATCCTGCACCAGGCTGTCTTACTGGCCAGCATCCTGCACTTGTTTCCAAATGCCTTACCATACTTTTCAACTTCAGTTTCTCATCTGGCTCTGTACGGTCTTCCCATAAAGAGGGCATTGTATGCCCAACTTGTTCCCTATTACTAATGTGCCAGCTCTTTGCAAAGTTATGGAAACATTGGTGGTTATCCACTTATAAACATTCCTGGATCCCAATGAAATGCCTCTCACTATTCTCATCTGGATTTTCTCCAGGTCATGGCGTAGAGACAGTCTTACTGAGTTTTTGGGATGACATACTGAATTCCATTCACAAACGTAATGGGGTGCTGTTGTTCATGTTGGACCTCACTGCAAGCTTTCATACAGTCCATCACACCATCTCCATTTGCATACTGGCCTTGATGGTTCCAATGACCAGTAGCTACATCAAGGGTTCCAATGCTTTCTCGAGGGCTGCTTTCAGAGGGTTCAACTGGGCAATTTTCAGTCTGCTAGATCTTTGGTTACATCTGGAGTCCCCCAAGGGTCCTTGATGTGTCTGATTCTGTTTAAAATCTATTCAGTCCCTCTTTTCCACCTTGTGTTATCTTGCAAAGTGAATGTGTAATCCTGTGCTGATGATTTATATCGATACAGCAGAGACCAAGGGGAATTCTTGGAATTTCAGTCTTCTCTGATGTCCATTAATGAATGGATGGCTACTCACCCTCTACAATTAAAAGATGCTAAAACCGAGTTCATTATTTTTGTTACCAAAAACAGGGCATCCCTAGAACACATTGCTATCCCTCCTCCTCTTGGCCTTCAAATTCTTGCGAGACGTAAGGTGAAGAACCTTGGCATCCATCTTGATGATGAGCAGACATTAGTGCACCAAGTGAATTCTGTGGTAAGCAGTTGTTTCGTTGAACGTATGCTCCTTAGAAAGCTATTTCACCAGCTTTCTCTGAAACGCAGATCTCTGGTAGTGGGGGCTGCAATAAATGTGTGGCTGGATTATTCTAATGCACTATACAGGAGTCTTCGTAACCCCCCTCACACTAAGCTCCAACTGACCCAGAATGCAGCCGCCTGCTTTTTGTGTGGTCTCTGTAAATATACTCATATACCCATGTCTCTGCAGCAAGAACCTTCTTGCACTGGCTTCCAGTGCGTGGGAGAATTCATTATTCCCCTCATTCTTCACACTGCTCCAACCTTTCAATGTTTTTTTCTCATCCTTTAGGCTACAGTTGAAAGGTGGGCAATGTTTTGTGGAGCAGGCAGCTAAAACTTTGAATTCTTAGCAGCTTTTCCTACTGTCTACTCATTCTTTAACAGAATTCAAATTCCAACTTAAACAGCTCTTGTCCTTTTAAGTAGGCTCTTAGGTGACCAGCTCTTCGATATCCCTTGAAGTATAGATGTACTATCTCAGTGCCATAAACCAATCGGTCTATCCAAGGACCAGAAGACAATTACCACACACACACACACACGCTCTTTTAGCTTTCTCCTGTTGTACTAAATAGGATGTTGCAGCAAAAAAAAGCTTCCTTCCTGGAAATGTCATTATTGGTTCCCTGTTTACTTTCGAATACAGGATGTTCAGAATGCAATCAGTACCAGTAATTATTGACTTCACTCTGAGCCTTCTGATTGGCTAAGAGCGAGGTCAATAATGATCGCAATGCGCTAATATACATTTTGGGCGTATCTTTTAAGTGTCCACATCTTTCTGAAGCCATTTGGGTGATGATTATACCCAAGGAGCCCAAAACATGTCTTTGGATGTGGGTCAGGAACCATTTTGGCGGTGGGCAGACCCCCCATTTGCTTCTCCCTTTTTGGGGAGAGCCTCTGTGACTCTTCCCCGTACGTTACCTTCCACTCTGTAAAACATATACTACACCTTGGGTACTTAGCACCTGAATAAGTTCATCAACCAGTTACTGTTTGTATGGAAGAGGTAAGGCTCTGATCATCCTAGGTATGGTATATGTGGCGAACCAGAAATAGGAAGGATGTTTATTATCTTTTTATAGGTATGCCAGAGAGGACTGGGGTTCACACTACGCATTCACCATTCAGAGCACCTAGGTCCCAATGAACCCTCACCCGGCATACAATCGGAGGACTCAGCCAAGGGCAAGTTAGAACTGTCCTTTATTTTCCATTACTGACAGGGCTCATACCAGTAAATAATAGAATTTTCCACCAATCAGAGCTCCTGAACCTGTGTCAGGGGCTTTTGTTGTGGTCTGACATCACAAATCAGGGCTCTTCCCCAAAACCGTAAGAGCCCACCTGATTGGGTGGTTGGAGTGGTATTACCTATACCAGGCACATATAGAGGTCATTTGAGTGGACCTTGCATGCCAGGTGGGTTCGCCTGAACCTTCTCCAGAAACTATCACATTGTTGCAGGGTTGCAGGATTACCATTGGCCCTTGCCCTCTGCCATCCACCCCTGGATTTGTGTTCCCTGATTGGCTGGAGCTGATCTCCCCAGCTCTGTTCTCAGCGCTCCAAGCACCTTCTCAAGGTGTGTTCCCATTGTTACCATCCGTATTGCCACTTTGCCTTTGAGAGTGCCTGCAGGGTTGCAATGTTGTTAAACAACAAATGTATCACTTTGTGTCTGCTTCGCTAGGAACTGCTCCTCTTCCCACCATGAGCAAATGGCCATTGTTTGGCTTGGCTGCACCACGTGGGTGAAGAATGCAAAATTGAGCTTTCTGCTGTGCAATTAGTGAGGATTTATTCTGCTATTTTGCAGGTGGCTCCTTGTCTCTGAGATTTAGGAATGTTCTGCTCATCTCTGACCTTGGCTGTGAGCCCTGGCCTGGCACTTTGTGCAGCCTACTTCTGCTTTCCTTCGTCTCTCGTTCTGAGGCCTGTGGCTTCATGTAATTCTATAGTTATGCTATGGTTGCTATATGTCTATATTGTACTATTGTTCTTATAGGCTAGTAGTATTTTGGTTCTTCCAGGACCCTTATATGATCCTGCAGTTCCATATGGTTAGTTGCAATAAGCATCTACAAGCTGGATCTGCATCTCTTGCTTTTCCTGCATTTATGTGTTTCTGCATTTGGCTAATGAGAGAAAATAATAAAGGTTTTCGACAGTATGTATATGTATCAGTCCTCTATCTACAGAACTGTAAGCATCTTCTTCGTGTGTGCACATGTGTGTCCATGTAACTTCATGCAGGGATGCAAGTTTGCTTCATGGTTAACGTTGCTATGTCATGGTGTCTCTAATGTAGTCTGCACAGTTAGATATTTGTCATTAGTCAATCATGTCCAGTGAGGCACCTGTATCCATGATCAGTGTTGGGGCACCTGTATCCATGATGACGTTAGCTGGATAAGGTTTGAATTGTTGTCTGAGAGAATATCTGTTTGCATATGTATTTGTCACTGGCCCTCCTGGGGGCTGTCCAAACAATGACTGACATCTAGCATCTATGGCTCTTTGGGCTGTCATGCTTATAGGGGCTAAGAGGGGCATTCCAGGGAAACTCTCTTCAGTGCCCCCTCTGGTCGACTTGTCGACCAAACCACCAAACCTAGTTACTGTTGCCTTTGGTAACCATATCTTTGTTATTCCTCCAAGATGTCCATAGTAATCTGCATGGTCATCGAAACTCCATGTCATGTAACTGCAGTCTCCTTCTGGGTTGCACCATACCCATTTGGACCAGTACCTCTTGTTGTCCACGGGATCATTGAATGTTATCATCTTGGTCGGGAACAAAGGGCACTCCCTTATCTGTGTCCTTATTTTGTTTCTTTCCTCTACAATCTTATCTTCACCATTTGTATTTATATCTACTATTACTTTCATCCCTATTGTTTTCCCTGTCATCTTGCAGCATTGTGTGATGCAGATCTTTATCACTCATAGTGCTACTAGTACTAATATTAGTGCTACTAGTAATATTTTTCTCCATCTTCCATCCCTGTTGGCATCCATGAGAATATATACGACAGCTAGCTTTGATCTTTTCCTGTTCCTTTGGCTTCTTTTTCAATCTTGGTGTGCATTTTCGACAATCTTGCTACTGTTTCTGTCAGTGTACCATTTGCTTCATCATTTGTGGGCACGCGTGTACAGCAAGAACTCCAAGGCCTTGGCGCAAACAACTCCTTCCATTGCTGTGAGAAGGTCCAGAACATATGTGTTCTGGAGAGCCATCCACCTTACTGCTCTGTGAAAGGTACAGTGAGCAAAAAGCGTGTGCTGCAAACTCTCATCTCAGAACAGGTTATCATGCCATGTTCTTTCTGGAGAGGAGTGCCTGCTACCTTTTTTGAAATATTTGCAAGGAACTTGGGGTTGGTCACCCTAAGTTACCTGGTGCAACCAGACATGGACTCCCTGCTCACTGTGCTCAGAGAGGCACAGCTTCACCTCACTGATGAGGCCCAACAAGGTTGAAACATGTGTATGGGGTTGCTGTTGGTACTCTTGTTCAGAGAGGAATTGCCATAGCATTTCGGTGCTGGACTGCTCATGTGAGCGGAACAAAGACTGATATGCAAATGGATATTTCCCATCTGTGAAAGGTACAGTGAGCAAAAAGCGTGTGCTGCAAACTCTCATCTCAGAACAGGTTATCATGCCATGTTCTTTCTGGAGAGGAGCGCCTGCTGCCTTTTTTGAAATGTTATGTAAAAGAACTGAGGACAAGTTCCTTTTATGTATTTTCTCATATGCCCTGCTCCATGGCCCAATTTTGGCATGTGACAAATTTACTAATATGATTTTTTTTTAATTGTTTTCCTTGATGGTAATGTCAATGTCATAGCTTTATTGGACACGTAATTTTATTTTTGTAATTTGTGAACATGATTTGAATCTGTTTGCAAACGATTTTACATGTATTCAGCCTTCAGAATGACCGGAGGGTAGAAACACATGTCGGCTGATAATAAAAAAAAAACATTGCACAACTAAATCAATTTTCATATTTGTGTTAATTAATATTGGGCAGTGCGCGTTTCTGCAGTACTAACTTCTTGTATCAAATTGTGTGACTTTGTGGTAGGTGGGGTACTACCACTTAGTACTGCCACGCAGCCAGCCTTTGAAAGGGACGTAAGGGCAATAGCACTTCCACTGGTACGGGTGCACCCCACATAGCCTTATTCCTGATAGGGTATAGATCTCTTTAGTTTGTACATCAGCCTCCTCAGGCTTACCCACAACATGAAGTCTGGCGAAGCCAAGAACAAGTCAATGTCCTCGATCAAAAATATGCTCCAGCAATCCAAATCCTCCTCATCTAGTTCTGCGCCCCCAGAACCGCCCTCTGCCATGGATCTGGATGTCAATCAACAAAAAAAAGGGACGTTTGACTTCAGTCCTTCCTGGGGTGGTGGGTGGAGATCAAACAATGTTCATACCAGGACGCCAGGCATTTGATAATTGTTGCAATGTTCAAATTGTTGCTTGGGTGCAGAAGCACAAAAGGGAAATGGGCCTTCTTACTATCGATGCTGAAACAGCATTTGATCGGGTAGATTGGAGTTCCTTATCGAAAGTATTGGAAGGGTTTGGATTTGGCCCTACATTTCTCAAACGGGTATTGAGCAACTTTGTGCTCCCATCTACTTTAATCAAAGTGAACAGGGTTCTATTTGATCCAGTGGGCCTGCGGAGGGGAACCCGGCAGGGATGCCCACTGTCCCCACTTTTGTTAGCTCTATCTATGGGACCCATGGCGCGTCTCGTTCGCTTGTAGGTAGACATTCAGGGACTAAATATTGCCGGACATCAACATAAAATTGTGTTATATGGAGATTATCTCTTTTTTTATATGGGTGACTCCCAGGCATCCTTACCTCACATAGTTTCTTTATCAGAGCGATTTCACAGGGTCTCTGGATTTAAGATTAATCATACAAAATCCACCATACTTAATGTCTCGGAAATGCCGGAGAGGATTGCCTGATATAAGGCCACTTTTCCATTCTCCTGGGCTTCAGACTCCTTTAAGTATTTGGGAGTCCATTTGCCAGCACAGCGCGCTGATCTGTATGCGGGCAATGTTCCGGCTCTTATCGCTTCAACGAAACAGGAGCTGGTGCATTGGGAGACATCCGGAATGGTTTTGCTGGGAGAGTAACGGCGGTCAAGTTTGCCTTGTTACCTATGTTGTTATACGCTTTCCAGGCGCTGCCCATTTGGATTCCACAGGCAGTACTCAAGGACCTCCAATCACATATTTTTAGATTTATTTAGGTGAAAAAATGTCCTAGAGTAGCTAAAAACACGCTGATGGCTGCAAGGGCCAGTGGCGGATTAGCTGTACCGGACGTTGAGAGTTATTTGTATGCTGCTCAACTTGCACCATTATTAGGAAGTCTGGCAGCCACACAAAATTCCAAGTATTGGATAGATATTGAACAGGACAGCTTTTGGGCTCCCAAACATAAGTGGTGCTGGCATTTCCCGTCGGTGAGGAAGCAAGTGGGTCATATGCTTCCAACAACTAAGAATTGCGCTTGATTATTGGGACAAGGCGGCCTATAGGTATGCTATTGCCACTTTCCCTTCCCCCTTGACGGGTATATGCAACAATCGGGAATTCCCTCTGGGACGAGACGCAGTGCGATTTACTCGTTGGATGGAGGGAGATTTACGCAGACTGGGTCAATTGTTCATCAGTGCCCCCTTACTTTTGAGCAATGCAAACAAGCTTTTATGGTAACATATGCTGATAGTTTCGGCAACATACAGCTTAGACATTGGCTAGCTACCCTGAAAGTTGATACACAGGCAAAGTGGCAGACTTCCCAATTTGAAGATTGTATTATTTTTTTTAGGGATCCTCCATATTGTAAGGTTTCCTCTTTATATAAAGTGTTAAATTCCAACTGGTTTAAGCCCCCTCATGTGTAGATGGTTAAGTGAGAAGAACGTTTGGGGAAACCATGGGCGATCTGGCCTAGTATAACATCTGGATAAGGGGTACATCTGCCGAGCTCAAAGAGAATAGTTTTAAGGTAATGTGCTGCTGGTGCCTCACGCCAGAACGCTTACACAGAATGAACCCCACATCATCCCCTGCTTGTTGGAGATGCTCGGCTGCTACCCGCTCCTTTTTCCATAAGTGGTGGATATGTCCCCTTATCCAAGTGTTTTGGAAGGAGCTCTTGGCCCAGATAAAAGGATTTTGTGGCGTAGGTTTAGTGCTGGATCCTCAGGTTGTGTTGCTGGGAGACGTAGACCCTCAGGGTCACTATAAACTGGGAATAAAGATCTCCAGGCTGGTAACTCACTTTTTGGTATCCAAACAATGGAAGTCCTAAGACACGCCAAATATGAAGGATTGGTGGGTTAGAGTTTGGTTTGTGGACGCTATGTGCAAAATTGATGCAGCATTGGCTGGGGAAATGGCATAATATTTAGAGGAATTGTGTCCCCTAATCTCATTTGTGAGCTGTCCTGATAACCCCGGTATTCATCATAAGCCCCATGACATGGCATTCTTTTCACCGTTATAATATAACATTTGTTCTGAGCGATCCGGGAAAACACACTGTTCCCCACACTTTAGGTTATTTTATTTCATGTTATGTTGACTTTTACTTTATTGTGTTATGGTTTAATATCTCATTCCTGTAAGCATTTAACTAGATGTATGTTATAATTACATTTCTAATAGTTGTGTACATTGTTCATGATGCAGTAATAGATTACCGTATGCAGATGATGTCTGCAACAGTAAAGTTGGTATTACCATATGCTTGATGTTTAATGAAACATTTAAATGGGAGAAAAAAAAAATCACATGACTCGCAACAAACCGACGCTAACCATACAGTTCATTGAACGCTGACCATATTTCAACACATAAGTGAGAATTCTCCCTTTTCGTGTACATGACATTCTCATAGTTAGAAAGGATAAGCAAGTCATTCAGCCAGGCATATAACTGAGGTTTTTTCCTAGTTTTCCAAAGTCTTAAGATTTGCTTCTAAGCTAAATCAAGCCTTCGTACAATCTAGAGTTTAGTACCAAAAGTAACCCCCAAGTCATGTCCCCCTAAAGTTATCATAGAACATCCAGGATTTCTTGGAATAGTTATGTTACCCACTAGGTCTATCCTGTTGACCACACCCATCCAGAAATCTTCAACATTTGAACAGTCCCATAGCATATGTGGTAGTATGCCCTTCTCCTTCCAACATCCCCAGCAGCGATCATTGTCTAAGAGGCCCAAAGAATGCATCTTTTCAGGCATCCAGTATAACCTTCCCAGAATGTTTTGCCGTACAAGGCGCACATTAAGATTCAGTTTTGCTGAAGCAGCAAGTTTAGTCGCCTCATCTCATTCGCCCTGGGACAATTCATGACCCAATTCAATGGACCATTTCTGTCACAGTCTGTCCCAAACATCAGTTATTTCAATCCCAGTTGTCACAAGCCTAAAAAACTTGGACACCTTGTGGGGTGAAGTATCGAACATCGCTCATAACCTTGGTCTGCCCACCAAGGGAGCCTCTGTTAAAGCAATTCTCTCAGACAATAACTTCCATATGTCTAAATAACCCCTCCTATCCGTTGCTTGGCAATTGTATTTATCACAAATTATCAAAACGATTATCTTCTATCTTCTAACAGGTAATTTACCTCTCGAATACCCTTACTGATCCAGATTTTCCAACATAATGTCTTATTATGTATTTGAAGAGCTCGATTGTTCCACAAGGATGCATTTTTATGCAACCACACACATTGATCATTCTCTTTCAACCAATATCTTACATGTGAGTTGTTGGGGTGTATGAGAATATGGGGGATTACAATAGCATTGGACAGTACATTCAGCGCCCTAAACTTGCATTAAAATATAAGCTGTGTCCCTGTAAAATGAGCGCAAAGCATATTTTATTTTATTTATTTTATTGCATTTGTTACTCGCCCAAACCCTTAGGTACCACGGCGATGTTACAGACAGCTTGGTTAAAAACATTACTTGGAAATTGCCAATCGGGCGCAGTACATGAGAATACAAAATAATCATACATGACAACTTTAAATGCAGGGCTTAAGTACAGTGATATTTCCTGGAGCATGGAAGGGGATTTTAGTCTTGGTTAAATAGCCACGTTTTCAGAGATTTCTTGAAGCCTGAGAACGTTTGCTCATTTTTGATGGGGAGGGGAAGAGTGTTCCAATATGTGGGTGCGAGATATTGGAAACTACTGCCTCCTGCCTTGGTTGTCTTGTAGCGGGGGATAGCTAGGAGTAGTTGACTGTTTGATCTGAGGGGCCTCTTTGATACTTTTTTGGTGATGGCGTGGTTGAGGTAGATGGGGACACATGAGTGGATGCATTTGTATGTGACGCACAGGGCTTTGAATGTGACCCTGGCTTTGATGGGGAGCCAGTGATGGTTTCTTCTAATATTTGAGATATGATCTGACTTCCTTATTCCAAGGGCCGCCCGAAGGGCTTTATTTTGAATAAGCTGTAGTTTGTTTAGATTGGCTTTTGAGGTACCCAGGTAGAGTACGTTGCAGTAGTCGAGCCTGGATAAGATTAAAGCTCTTGCCAGCGTGATACAGTTGGTGGGTGTCAGGAATTGGCGACTGAGAGCAATAAGTTTTGCGGTGTAGGAGGTAGAGGATGAGAGGGCGTTAATGTGCTTGGTCAAGGTGAGGTTGGCATCTAGGTAGACACCTAGTGTTTTGACTTGTTTGAGTACTGATATGTTTGTGCCATCAATGTTGATGGATGAGTAATCAGGATGTAAGGCTTCTATTTTGGATTGGGAGCCCACAATGAGAACCTCAGTCTTCTCATCATTGAGGCAGAGGCTATTTAGTGCCATCCAATTTTGGATTATGGCATATATTTTGTTGATAGTGTCAGTGTCTTGAGTGTAATCTCCCGATAAAGGGATGAGGATCTGGGTGTCATCTGCAAAGTTGGTGTAGATGACACCCATGTCGTCTAGCGCTGAGAAGAGGAGTTTAGTGTATGCATTATATAATGTTGGTGAGAGACAGGACCCTTGGGGGACACCAATGGGTACTATGATTGGGTTGGCGGCTTCTTTACCTATGGCGACCCTGGAAGTGCGGTCAGCAAGAAAGGATTTGATCCAGGTAGTAGCTTCGGCGGAGAAGTTAAAGTCTTTCGCTAGTGTGGCACACAGTTTATTATGGTCTACTAAATCAAACGCTGCGGAGAGATCGAGTAGGAGGAGGATGCAGAGTTTTCCTGAATCTCTGATGGTATCCATCTGGATTTTTAAGTCAAGGAGCGCCGTTTCTGTGCTATGGTTGGGGCGGAAGCCTGATTGCCTCGTGCCAAGGAGGTGGTTTTGTTCGAGGTGAGTTTGGACTTGGTTGTATGCTAGTTTATCCAATATTTTGAGGAGAAATGGGACAGTTGTTATTGGCCTGTAATTAGTGGGCACCGTGGGGTCTAGGGTAGGTTTTTTCAGGAGAGGGGTGACCCAAGCTTCTTTGATGCTAGCTGGTACTAGGTTGGTATTGAAAGAAGCGTTCACGAAGTTGGTGATAATAGGGGTGAGGGTGTGGGCACAGGATTTGACTACTGATGCAGGGACAGAGTCGCCTTTGCAGTTGGAGGCTTTAAGTTTGGCGATGGTGTCAAACACTACATTTTGGGATACTGGTGTGAAATGGAATGGGGAGCTGGTGAATTCCTGGTGTGGTCGATTTAGATTAAGGAGGGCAGGTTTATTGGCTAGTGATTGTTTTTTAGTTGTGATTTTTATTTGGAGTAATTCAATTTTGGCTGTTAGTGCGTCTTGAATAGTGGTGCACCATTCCTTGCTGGGGATGGTTGGGTTTATGGCTGGGGTAGGGTTTTCCAATTCTTTTAAAATGGCAAATAATTCCTTGGTATCTGAGGTAGCATTGCTGATCCTATTATTGTACGCATTAGATTTATAAGTAATAGTAGCTGTTTTATAGGTTTTGTTTATTTCTTGGTAGGCTTTTTCTGCCTCTGCAGTAGGATGCTTTCTGTAGGCATGTTCACGCGCGCGTTTGGTTCTTCTGAGGGCGATAAGGTCCTCATTGAACCAGAAGCTAGATCGCTTGTCTGAGCGTTTTGCCTTGGTGGTAAGCGGTGCTATAGCATTAATGGTTGCAGTGAGACAGTTGTGATATAAGTCAGCTAGGTGACAGGGGTTGTCATTAGTGATCGAGGTAGAATCTAGGATTTTTGAAAGAGGAGGCGTGAGGTTTTCTGGCGTGAGTTTGCGGGCGTTTCTAGTTTCATAGGTAATCATAGTTTTAGGTTTCTTTTGTGTGGGTTCGGCGGGATTGATTGTAAAAACAATGTTATGATGATCGGACCAAGAGAGAGGGGAGATGGCCTCAATGGTTATGGGGGTATTAAGGGAGAGGATCCAGTCAAGGGTCCTGCCTTTGATATGTGTGGGTGGCAGGTGTAGAGGCAAGCGGCTGCATACACACACTCCCGAAAAAGATTCCTTTGTGCAGACCCAACAAAGCGTGAGCAGCCATGTTTTAGTGCACCATAGCATATTCAATATAGCTGAACATAACCCTGTACCGTAGTGAAAACAACTGTATTTAACATTAATTTGGGAAGTATGACACATAGTAACAATAATAATGAATGATAGTAGCACTTTACATTATACTGAGCACACAGTACTTGCAAGGTTCAGAATCTAGTTAGCCACCTCACAAGGATGAAAATCCTCACCCCCACAGCAGAAATTAGCAGCCAAACCTTAGCAAGAAGGCATACACACATCTCAATTGTAAATGCTGCATAGTGATTGGTTAAGGCAAGGAGGGGGGCAAACCAGTTCCCAAACTTGAGATGTGGTAGTGAGGTCATGAGAGAGCAACAAAGAAATATATTGGACCGCAGTGCTAAAGGACAGAACACTGCATACTGATTGGTCAAAATATATTGGTCCAGAAGAGTTCGCAAGTAAGCAATCGAAAGACGTATAACTAATTGTGTTCCTGAGCAGTATGCCAAAATGTAATACAATGAAGGTTATAAGCCTGTGTGAGCAGAGCAATAATGAGTAGAAGCTATGTCTGGTAAAACAGAGTGAATAAGGTACAACACTGCCCTCTGCAGGATAGAGCACACGAATAAGGCTCCATTTGTTAAGGAAGAAGTCATGCAGAATGCCATTACACATGAAGTAGGATAGATTAGGAATAATTGATTTGTTTTAGAAGCAGATACATAAGCCTCACCGCATGTATATAATAGAAATAAAGACACCTTCATGAAGACAAGAATTACATAGATACACACTTTTGGGAAAGATTTTGTTTATGTGCAATTTTCCCTCCATTTGTGCACCCCCCAAACTTTTTGCTTTTGTTTGGCTTTCCTATCCTGACTTTTTCCAGTGGAGCCCAGCCATCAGCTTAACTCCCCTGGGCTTTTGCTGATTTGTTATCGGGAAACTGACACGTCCTTCAGACGGTCAACACTGGGAAACTGTGTTTCCCTTAGTCTTTGACTATTTTGCCATTCTTTGGTAACTTTTTAACAGTGCGCAATGCACCTTCCAGTACTGTGCTCTGGGGTTCCTTTTTGTTTTATGGCCCTAGACACCCTTAAAGGATTTTTAGGTGATTGAACGAGTGTGCTGGGACGAACTGGTGGCAGCAGTTACTTTATATAATGTTTGACTTCTTTTTACTGAGGCAAACCACGTTTATCGCATTTGACTCAAGACTGTGGCCAGGTCCGGAAATGGCCAAGCCACAAAGTCTTATGTTCTGTCCCATGGCCATTTTGTCCCTTGCCTTTGCCCAGGTCAAGTAACCCAGGTTTTCCTTATTTAGGCATGCAGCTTCTGACGAAAACCGATCTCTTTTGCAGGCTTCTGCCTGTCACGCGTGTGTGCCCAGGCAGCGGGTTGGGACTGTCTGGTCCCAATCCATACTACTGGTGCCAAGATGTCTGGAGTGTCTGAATGACTGAGACCACTATGGACCGTGATTGGTCCATGTCTGGATGCCTGCAAGAGAGCAGATCTTCTATTGGAAGTCCTCGATTTTGTGGCAAAGCAAATCTTGGATAAGAGAAGGGGCTCTGCAGCCATTCCAGGTCAATCACCTGTGTTCTCACCGAACTACAGAAGGAGCCAAGCATCCTGCACATTGAAACGGACTTGTTAAACCGCCAGAGATGCTTTTGAAGGTTTTGGCACCCTTTGCCCTCTGCTGTCCCGACGCACCCCTGCTTTCTTGTCCGACCAAGAAGGACTGCTAAGGCGCTTCACCCATTCAGAGTAGTGGTAACAACTACTCCTGACGCCCTCTGCTTACCCACTGAACAAGCCCCTTCAGAAGTGTTCCTGGGCCATCCAGCGAACTTTCCCGCTCTACCTCAGGGTAACCGGCATCACCGCCGCTGTCCCAAGTGCAAACCCGGGACTTGGGACGTCACTTGTTTGTGGTCCTGTGCATTCTCCCGCCAAATTATGCAGGCCTAGTTCCTCTGGGCCCCGAATGAGGAGTGCATAACGTGGGCCGCATCCGTGATTCCCGCGTCACTACCTGGTGGTGACGGTCTCTATACATCCCTTGTTGTTCTGCTCTCCTGTGCGCTGAAACCTGCTGCACTGGAATTTTCTTTGTATCTCCTTTGGAAGCTGAGAAAAGGCAAATGCCCCGCCACGGATGAGTTCTCCACCGCAGCTGCTGAGAGCCAGAGCGCTGCAAAACTGCAGGACTTTAACCTACTAGCTACCTCGACTGTGCCAAGGGCCATTGAGTACATACATCACTTTCCGGTGGCCCCCTGGCACAGCCGACCCCTTTTACGCACGGGTATTCCTTAAAGGTGCTTGAACTTGGCTGGGTTAGCCTGGGCTCCCTAGCTAATCTCTCCATTTGAACACTGCTTTGCCGTGAAGGGCAGGGCCTACTCGAATAGTAGTAACCAATTCTTCATCACCTCAAGCCCTTTCCTGACTTGCTACAACCCTTCCAAGAAGACCCGCTTTTTGTTTCATCTGCCCGATCGTGCAGAAGCTAAGATGATGATGTGTCCTCTGCACCACTGACCGATTCTGGGGCTGAGGCCATGCTGGAATTCAAGAAGCAAGAGCTGCTGTTTAAGCAGAAGGCGCTTGAATTATATATGGCTAAGCAGGATTTGGAGAGGTCAGAGAAGCAGGACAGGGACCAGCAGTTGGAGCTTGCTAGATTGCAAGGCACCAATGGTTCCACTAGAGGGTCTGGTAATGGGTATGGTCCCTTCTCTCATCCAAGATTTCTGAAAGATTTGCTTAGTGTGTATGATGACAAAAATGACATCATGAACTGGTTGACTGCATTTGAGTATGCATGTAAGGTACAATAGGTAGGGGATGCTGATAAGATTGCATGATTGCTCGGTCGACTACCCCATTCTGGCTGCAGTGCTGTTATGGATATGTCAAAGGCTGAAAAAAAGACTTTGAACAAACAATTGAAGAAAACTCTGGTTTTAAAAGTTTGTGAAGATTCCTGCCCAATACTTGAAACGTTTCAGAGAATACAAGAAGAAAGAAGGTACTACTTGTGTTTCTTATGTTGCTGATTCTTTTCAAAACTTGACTGGTTGGTTGGCCAGATACAAAGTCACCACCGTTGAGGGTATGATGTATTTAGTCATGCTTGAACACATTTTTCTTCTTGTGCCCCTGAGCTTAAGCAACACTCGGCTGACTCTAAGGAGATAGATCCTAAGATGTTAGCCATTGCAGCAGATTTATGGGTGTCACACAGTGTCCCATAAAGACAAGCTTGCTTCTAGTAAGCTGGAAGAGGGGAAAAAGCACAAAGATAAGGAGGGTAGGGCATCTGAAAAATTTTCCTCTTAGAAGGGCCTCAAAAGGTATAAAAAGGGCAATTCACCTGAGAACAGTCAGAGTGGTGGGAGTAACCCTTCCAAGCACAGGTCATGTTACAATACGCCTACCTATGTACACAGACCCAGTGGATCTTGTGTGGCTTGTGGAGCAAGTGGCCATGTGAAGGGGGACCCCGGATGTAAGGTCAAAACCTTGGGGGTCCACTCTGTGAGTCTGGCCTTCCCCTCCTATGAGGAGGATGAAATTATCACAGGGGCATCCTTCTCCTCGGATTCCTTCCCCAGTGGGATAGAATCTGAGGTAGTCTTAGTTTCCCTGGGTTCCTGGGAGCGAAGAGTTTCAGATGCTTTTGCTAGGACACCTGACAAAACCAAGCACTACTTTAAAGACAGTGTGCTGATCAGTGGAGTAGACACGCCTGCCCTTAGGGATAGTGGAGCCAGCAGAACGTTGGTGGATGCCACCCCAGTCAACAGAAGTAGCTTGCCAGAGCTCCTCTGAGGCCAACAAAGTTAGCTGATGGCCCCCCTCTCATGTTCCCAGTAATCGCTGTAAATGTGACTATTAATGGTACAGTAGTAAGGATTCCTTTTTGTGTACAGAGGCAAGTCCCTGGAAAGGTCTTGCTAGAAAATGACCTTATAGACTTGGGTCTTGTGGGGGATAAAGCAGAGAAACCACGCACCAGGTCACAAACAAGAACTGCCCTGTATAAGTCCAAGGCTGAGCCAAAGCCAAAGGGGATACCCAAGGCTAAGGGAATCAAAAAACCAAGAAGAGGGAAAGAGAAAATTCTCCAAAACTCAACTACTACTGAGTTGGAGGTAGTTGGCCAAGCACCTGAACCTGATGAGGAAGAGGTGCTGCCTGAAATACTCAACCCACATAACCATCCTGAACTCCAAAGTTTATTGGTCGAATTTGGTCCTGGTAGGGAAGCTTTCAGTAAGGGCCAACGTGAGTGCCCATTTTTGGAAGGCCTAAGGGTGACCCTCCTGGCAAACATAGGATTTATTGGGAAGGTGGGCTCCTGTACAGTGAGCCCACTTAGTCTACTGAAGGAGACCATAGGAGGTTGGGGGTACCCCTTCAAGGAGGCCCCTTCTGCCTGCAATTGGCGCATGAAGTCCCCCTTTCTGATCACCTTGGGATCAAGAGAACCAAGCTAAGGCTATCCATGCACATTTACTGGCCCAAGATGGGGGTGCAAGTAGAAAGCCATTGCAGGAGTTGTTCCACTTGCCAGATCTGTGGGAAGAGTGGTTCAACAATCCAGGCTCCATTGGTACTACTCCCTGTTGTGGGAGTGCCCTTTGAGAGGGTAGGGATTGACTTTGTTTGTCCCCTTGACCCTCAGAAATCCTCTGGCAATAGGTCTATCTTGGTGCTGGTCGACCATGCCACCAGATATCTAGAAGCCCTCCCATTGAAGACAGTGATTGCCAAGGCAGTTGCTAAAGCTTTACTTGGCATATTTACTAGGGTTGGCTTCCCTAAGTAAGTTGTCTGACAGAGGCAGCACCTTTATGTCCAAGTATATGAAAGCCAAGTGGAAGAAGTGTGGGGTAACTTATATCTTTTTATCAGCTTATCATCCACAAACAAATGGCTTAGTTTAGAGGTTTAATAGAACTCTCAAATGCATGATTGGGTCTCTGGAAGAACCTCAAAGGAGAACATTGAATCTCCTGTTACCATGCTTACTCTTTGCTTACAGAGAGGTGCCTGAAGAGGGGGTTGGCTTCAGTCTCTTTGAGCTTCTTTTTGGTAATCCTGAAAGGGGACCACTGGCCATAGTCAATGAAAGGTGGGAGCTCCCCACTTCTCCTGTCACTACCAATGTAGTAGACTATGTGCTTGGGTTAGGGAAGAGGATGGTCCACCTGATGGCTCAGGCCAGTGACAAGTTGAAGGCTGACCAGGCATTGGTCAACCGCTGTTATGACCAGCAGGCTTCACTTGTATACTTTAGCCCAGGTCAAGAAGTCCTGATCATGAACCCTATAAGGCCTTCAGCCCTACAGGATAATTGGTCAGGCCCTTACACACAGTTGTGGAGCAGCTGGGTGAGGTTAACTATTTGGTGGACCTTAGAAGGCTTGGACAGGCCCTAAAAGTGTTCCACATAAATAGGCGGAAGGCTTTCATCCCTAGTGTAGAGATAGCTGCACTGCTACTGGCATCCGATATGGAAGAGGAGGAATTAGAACCTCTCCCTGACCTATTCCAGAATGGTCCTTCAGATGGCTCGATTGAGGGTGTCCATGTTGCCCTTCACCTGACTTCTGACCAACAAGGGGAAGTAAGAACTTTGCTGAGGCAGTTCTCCTCCTTGTTCTCACCAACTCCAGGTGTGACACTTTGGTGCAAACACGAGATTGACACTGGAGATAGTGTACCTGTCAAGAGTAGGGGATACAGAATATCCGACAAGCTAAGATCCTACATCAAGGCTGAGGTCAACAAGATGTTGGATCTGGGAGTAATTGAGCCTTCCAGTAGTCCATGGTCCAGCCCTGTGGTTTTAGTGCCAAAAGCTGGTACCGCTGAACTTAGGTTCTGTGTGTATTATCGGACTCTGAATGCTGTCACACAGGACAGATGCTCACCCCCTACCAAGAAGTGATGGGCTGGTGGATACCTCCAAGTACCTCAGCACATTTGACCTCACGGCTGGCTTTTGGCAAATGGCCTTAGCAGTGCATGCCACCTTAGAATTATCTCACAGGCTCTTCAGAAGGCCCACTTGACCAAAAAGGCCTGCAAGTGCCGGATTGGTCAGCATCTGTGGTCTACCTTGGGTATTGAGTAGGTGGGGGGAGGATGCAGCCTCTACCCAGTAAAGTACACGCAGTATAAAACTGGCCTACCCCCACTACTCAAACCCGAGTGAGAGCCTTCTTAGGACTCAAGGGTAACTAGCGAAATTTAATGGCAGACTTTGGCACCATAGCTGCCCCTCTGACTGCTCTCACTACTCCAACGAAGCTTAAGAAGGTCTCTTGGTCGGAGGAGTGTAAGAAGGCCTTCAATGGCTTAAAAGACACCCTGTACCAGGCCCCTGTTCTGAGGGCCCCTAACTACAAACATGCTTTTATTGTGCAGACGATGCCTCTGATACTGGGATAGGTGCTGTACTATCACAGATAGATGAGAAAGGCAAGGAACACCCGATTGGATTAATTAGTCACCAGTTTAAGGACAGAGCTCAGGTGTTCCACTGTAGAGAAAGAATGTTTCTCTGTCGTGTGGGCCCTAAGGAAGCTGAGACCCGACCTCTGTGGGACCCACTTCACTGTGCAAACAGACCATGAGCCCTCAAAGCGACTGATGAACATGAAGGGGGAGAATCCAAAGTTGCTCAGGTGGTCCATAAGCCTGCAAGGATTTGACTTCATCATTGAGCACAGGCCAGGTGTCCAACATTGCAATGCTGATGGGTTGTCCAGAATGTTCAACCAACCTGAACATGAGGCCTATCCAGGGGTGGATTAGTTCCCCATGTCCTTAGTCTGGGAGGGGGTGAGTGTTAGGAAAGTTTTCATTTATGTGCAATTATCCCACCATGTAAGGACCCCCCCAAAGTTTTTGTTTTTGTTTGGCTTTCCTATCCTGACTTTTTCCAGTGGAGCCCAGCCTTCAGCTGAACTCCCCTGGTCTTTTGCTCACTTGTTATGGGGAAACTGACAGGTCCTTCAGACTGTCAGTACTAGAAAACTGTTTCCATTAGTGTTTGACTATGTTGCCATTCTTTAGTAACTTTTTAACAGTGCACAATGAACCTTCCAGTACCTTGCGTTGGGATCCTTTTTTGTTTTATGGCCCTAGACGCCCCCAAAGGATTTTTAGGTGATTGTACAAGTGTGCCTGAGACAAACTGGTAGCAGCAGTAACTTTTTTAATAATATTTTGCTTCTTTTTATTGATTCAAATCTAGTTTACCACGTATGACTCAAGACTGTGGCCAGGTCCGAAAAATGGTAGAGCCACAAAGTCTTTTGTTCTGTCCCATAGCCATTTTGTCCCTTGCCTTCTCCCAGGTCGAGTAACCCGGGTTTTCCTTATTTGGGCATGCAGCCTCCTGCGAAAACCGATCTCTTTCGCAGGTTTCTGCCTGTCACATGTGTGTGCCCAGGAAGCGGGCTGGGATTGTCTGGCCCCAATCCACATTACCAGTGCCAGGATGTCTGGATTGTCTGAATGACTGAGACCACCGTGGACCGTGATTGGTCCACGTCTGGGATGCCTGCAAGAGAGCAGATCTTCTATTGGAAGTCCTAAATGTTGGTGCAAAGCTAATCTTGGATAAAAGAAGAGCTATGCACCCATTGTTCTTGCTGAACTACAGAAGGAACCAAGCTTCCTGCACAAAGAAACAGACTTGTGAAACCGCTGGAGACGCTTTGGAAGGTTTTGGCACCCTTTGCCCTCTGCTGTCCCGTCGGACCCCTGCTTTCTTCTCCGACCATGAAGGCCTGCCAAGGCGCTTCGCCCCCTTGTAGTAGTGGGAACAATTACTCCTGGCGCGCACTGCTTACCCACCGAACGAGCCCCTTCGGAAGTGTTCCTAGGCCAACCAGTGAACTGTCCAGCTCTACCTCAGGGTAACCCGCAGCACTGCCGCCATCTCGAGTGCCAAAACCCGACACTTGGGACATTGCTTGTTTGTGTTCCTGTGCATTCTCCCGCAAAACTTTGCAGGCCTAGCTCCTTTGGGCCCCGAATGTGGAGAGTGCATAACGCGGCCCGCATCCGTGATTCCCGCTTCACTACCTGGTGGTGGCGGTCGCTATAGATCCCTTGCTGTTCTCCTCTCCTGTGCCCTGAAGCCGGCTGCACTGGAATTCTCTTCATACCTCCTTCGGAAGCTGAGAAAAGGCAACTGTCCCACTATGGACGATCGTTCTCCACCGCAGCCGCTGATAGACAGAGCACCGCAAAACTGCAGGACTCACACCTATTAGTGACCTAGACTAAACTGGCAAAGTTTGGTCCGGACTGTGCCTATGGTCGGTGCTTGCTTGCATCACTTACTGTTGGCCCCCTGCACAGCCAATCCCTTTTATGCACGGGTAAAAGTGCTTGAACTTGGCTGGGTTATCCTGCACTCCCTAGCTATTCTTTCCATTTAAACACTGCTTTGCCATCAAGGGCAGAGCTTACTCGAATAGTGGGAACCAATAATTCATCACCTCAAGCCCATTCCTGACTTGCTACAACCCTTCCAAGAAGACTCGCTTTTCTTTTCACCTGCGCCATCGTGCATTTTTACAGACAACTGTACTGTTGAGCACAAGGCTCTCCTCTTCTTAGGGCTGAACTCGAAAGTTAGGGAACAAACTCTGAAGAATTGCCTAATGGCATTTACGTGTTAACTCAACCCCTTTCTTTGCAGGCTGTGGTTGTGTTTTTCCACTGTGTAGCATTAGGAAAAGTAATGTATATATATTGTATCTTTTAAAGATTTGTGTGATAACTGTTTTCTCATTGCTAAAGTTATATGTGTCTATTTGGTCCGGCCGACAATAAATGTATATTTTTTATATACACTTGCCTTAGGGTCATTTATGGGTTGTTGCTGTGTGTGCTCATTGTGGACTTCCAATCACTCTCACCCCTCCTGAGACTTAGTCTTTACCGCCTGCCAAGCTACCTAGATTGGTCTGGCTTGTCCAGAAGATTCCCCAGTTTCACTAAAACGAGAGTGGCCTCCTAAACTTCTGCCCACCAGGTCAGAGTTTAGAAATCCATCTTAATACACGCACATAAAAGTATGTAAACATATACACATATCCTCATCATTGTAAGGGGATTAAGTTCCCATGCAGCTAAGTCCTAGCGTGAAAGGTCCAAGGCAGGATAGATGAAATCATGAGAAAAGGAAGCCAGACAAGTAATGTTTCCGACGATGAGTTGCAAAGTGTATCAGAGACAAATGGTTCATGATGATGAGAATAGTAAGATGGTGCCAAACCGCTTAGGCCAACAGGAGAGAATGTCATGTTACTATCTCAGTGTCACACTGGCCACACCTCACATAGGGATTGGTTGAAATGTACTTAATAATTCACTCCACTCATACTTCTTGTGAAGCGACCAATTGCAATTTGTGTTCAACCGATATACGTTTAAAAGAGAGCCATCCAATTTAAAAGTGTGTGAAATAAGATGAGCTCAATGCAAATGAGTTAACCTTTTAGCAATCTAACTAAGTCACAAGGTTAGAATAAACCAACAGAGTTAGGAAATGTATGAAAATACTTAGTGCAAATGATGCAGATGAATCAGAAGCCTGAAAAAGGTTATTCACTTGTAACATTTGTTGTCTTTTCCTTTCTGTGATTAATTATATAACCAACCATTTTTCAGATCACTCTTGAATGTCTATTTAGATGTTTCCCTGGCTAGACAGATATACGTTTTTTTTCTCTTATCTTGTGCATTCATTTTTGTCTCTTGTGGGTTCATTTTTGATACTTGGATCGGGACTTGCCTTACAGAGTGATATAGTAAGAAGTGATCTAATAGTATGCGTTGGTTTCGACATAGTGTAGAGATTGGCAAGTTTGAACTGCAAAACTGTTTGAGCTTCCATCAGTAACAGTGGCAAAGTTTCTTTGTTGTTACCAAAATACATTGCCAACTTTTTAAGTATGAAGCCTTTATGATACCTTCGCAGGTGAGGGTAGCTAATGCCCACCTTTGCCACAGCAGAGGCTAAAATGTATTGCAGAATTATCTTTGTTTTTTTATCACTCCACAAAGAATCTTTAAAAACCTTGTTCATCTTATTCAACATTTTTTTTAAAGTTTTTGAAAAGGGTAGAGGTAGCGAGTGAATGATATAGAGAGCTTTAGGAAGTAATGCCATTTTGATTGCATTAATTCTACCCCACACATTCGAGTTAGCATGACTCCATTTACTAATTACCGGTTTCATATCGACTACCACCTTATTGACACTAACCTCAACAATTCTCTTTAAATCATGAACCAAAGTAATTCCTAAATACTTTACACTATCATTAGACCACTTACAACTCCAATCAAGAAAGTCGGTTCTGAGACATCTGTCAGACAGCGGCAATATCTCTGTTTTAGACCAGTTTATTTTATGTCCCAACTACTACAAATTTCATCAAAAATATCTCTTAAAACTGAACCATATTCTCACAAGTTCGAGAGAGCAACAACAAAGTCATCTGCACAGGCCAACACTCTAATGTCTAAAGCTCCAATCCTCAGTTCACGAAGATTTGGATCCTGTTGTAGGAGCGCTATCAAGGGTTCTAGAGCAATGTTAAATAAAAAAGGGGACAATGGGAAACCCTGCCTTTTACCTCTATGTTGTTTTACACCATTTTCACCAAATGTCTTAAAAGCCCATTGTGTGTAATGTAAATTCTAGAAAGGTCCAGTTAACCCGTTCAAATTCTTTTTCAGAATCCCAAAAAATCAAAGCTGTGCTGTGGTCACCATCAAATGTATGTCCAAGTATATTAACAATTGTCCTAATGTTGTCATACCCATTTATCTGACTAATGAACCACATCTGGGACGCATGTATCACGTCTGTAATGCACATACTCTGTCTATTCGCATAAACCTTTGCCAACATTTTCATATCCACATTTCGTATTGAGATTGGATGATAATTTTCACATTTTCAGTGATGTCTACCAGGTTTGAGCATAAGTGTAATTATTGCTTCCTTCATCGTAGCACACAATTCCTTTCTGTTCAGTAGGCAATTATACAAGTCACATATAGGCGCTCTAAAAAGGTCTGATAGAACGCAACAGGCAATCCATCTAAACCTGGAGATTTATCCACTTGAAACTGATTAATAGATGATGATACCTCATTAACTGAAATCATTCCATTTAACAATAAACTATTGCCTTCTGACAATGTCCGTCACTCAATTTTATATTAACAAACCTGTCCAGGTCACTATAGATTTGATTCAAATCTTCAGTATATAAAAACTCATAATAAACCTTAAAGCAATTGCACATTTCCTTATTAGTTATAACTGATGATCCATCATCTTTAACAATAGTTGTGACCACAGAATGGGTTGCATAACCTTCAAGAGTTCTAGCAAGTAACTCCCCCCACTTCTCCACTCTGCCAGAAGGCTTGCTTAATAAAGAACACAACTTTCTCTGCCTGTTGTTCTAACTTACACTCAAGAGACCCCTTCAGTCTAAAAGATTCCAGCCCATCACTCTCACTCTTCGAAATAGCCTATTGTTTTTGTGCCGTCAACAACGCATTTTCAAAGGATAAAATCTCTGCTGAGCCTAGCTTCTTAAAGTGTGAGATACGACTAATAAGCTAACTCCTGATGGTGGCTTTAAAAGTGTCCCAAACAATATAGGTAACAGCGGTACCAGAATAATGAAGAAACAAACGCTTAATAAATTCCATTAGAAACAGTTTCACCTTTCAAGGCATTAGCATGCAGACGCCACCTCTTGTATCCTAGGACTTTGATGGTTAGCCTCAGCATAACGCTTGCATGATCTTAGATACTTCTCTCCTGAATGTCTGCTGCAAGAACACCATCAAGCAGCGAGCGTGAGAGAAGGAAAATATCCCATTGTGTATGTGAATCATGTACTGGTAAATGGAATGTGTATTCTCTGACTTCTGGATAGCATAATAATGCTAATAAAATCATCATTGATGCCTGCCAAAGTAGGGTATGTCAGTGATTCGGATATTATTCCTGGCTGTGTGAGTGGAGGAATAATATTCTAATCACTGACATATCCTGCTTTGGCGGGCATCAATTATGGTAATTGTTCCTGTGTCATTTAATGTCACTTAGCTGATTCATGCATTCTTAACTGTGAGTTCATTGCTCCCAAAGACCCATCATATATAGTCTTATAGGTGGGTAACTGCCAAATAATGGGACATAATTCATTCAGGAGTTCTGAGAGAAATCTAATTGACCAGAGCAAAGCTTGTGTTGTCTGTCAGTCGTAACTGCAAGGTGAAACTACGCCCCATAGTGGAAAGCTGGCCATTTATTTTGTATGTTTGGCGTCCACCAGTGCCTCTTTTCCACACCATGTGCGGTCCTATTCTACAAGCCTTGCAGGGGATGGAGAGAAGAGGCAATATGTAAAACATAAATAGTAAGTAAATGTTTATTCGGACAATATAATCCATTAACAGTTAAAATACAAGTACATATAAACATTATCAAAATTACAACCATTGCAAAACGTGCGTGACATTGAGATACAAAACATTTACTGCATAAAATGCCCAATACTAATTATGTCCCTGCATTCTTTATTATACATATTTCTCTAAAAGATAACTTGATAAAAACGTCCAGCATCTGATAAAAAAAAGAATTATTACTGCACATAAAAAGGTCATTACCTCTGCACATCTTCTTATATTATTTCTAATGAAATACTGTCTAAGCCATTGTTTTCTTACATTTGTTAAAAACCTGCACATCATTAAAAAAAAATGCATTAAATGGTACCGGCTTTCCAGCCCACATGGACACATCTTCTCCAGACCCAACCACAGTGCCCTTGCTCTAAGAGGTAGACTATGTAATCGAGCCAGCAGCATATATCTTAACAGTGTTAAGTTTTACTAACCAAGGCACCGTCTCGGGCGTATAGGAGCGGGTAAGTAACATTTTAGCAACGGTACATTTCTAATTCTTGCACAAAATGCGGCCATTGCTAGCTCTAGATGACTTACATTGGTAATCTGTTAAGCAGACCAGAAATGCCACATTCTGCAGGTTCCAGCGGGCCAATAAAATACACCCTCTCTTATGCCAACTGTATCTATCATTACTTGTTTGGCTGCATAGATCCTTTGATGCCGCCATAAGATTCCTGTTCGTGGAGGAAGTCATCCTTGATTGAAGAAAAATCTCCAGAAACCGTTGCTCCACCAGCAGAGTGATGTTGACCAGACCAAATGTGTGTCTAAATGCATCAGCAGGTGTATTGGCTGGGCTGTCAATAATCCTTTGCAGCCTTAAGTTAAGATGCCAGGTTTCTACACCCCGCAGGAACCCAAAAAAAGGAAAGAAATGCCTCGAAAAGAAAATTCCATATCCCCTTGCTTTGATGTCACACCAGCTGATAACTGATTACATATCTCCGTGCCATGCATAACAGGACAGAATGATTTAATGAGTGCAATGCAAAAGTAGCCTGGCCTCTCTTTCTGGTTGCACTGACCTGACAGGCAATGCTAGAAATGTTACAGTGACTACTCGCTGACTGCGTCACTGCCTTTGTACCCTGGCCTGCTCCCGAATCAGCCTGCGTAGTAAAAACCGCCGTACATACTGCCTGACAAAGAGTTCACGTTCTGCCAATAAATGCATATCTCCTATGCCATGCCATTGTCAAATTTTAATAATTCAGGTGTTTTTGAAAAATGTATTTTTGTCATTGGAAAAGGGAAATGATTGGCATGAATGCGAGCTCTGTTGTGCCCATCTGCTCGCGAGACGCGTTCAGCAGGGATGACGCAGCCCGAGGCACGTTTCAATATTCAGATGCGTCCTTGTTTCAGCACTTTTCTATTAACCCAACCACGGGTGTTGGGTCGTAACGGAACTTTTGTTTGGTGTTCCCGCAACGCTGCAATTTCATCTCCTTAAAACCCCCTTTGTAGTGTAAGGAGCTTCTTTCAGTGGGAGATGTATTAGCCATGCCACATTTGACAGCTGTACGATGGCACGGATGAAAGCACGGTGTGCTGGCTCCCTCCGCACGGTTTTTCTGCAAACATTTCAGCCCAAAGGTCGGTTTAGCTCCTCGGCGATACAGCACTGTAATTTTCCATCTTTATTAAAAAATGTAATGTGTTGGCGCTTAGGCTCTTGCCTACGGCGGGTTATGAATGAGATGGTCAGCGTTTTAGCTGCTTCTCCGCCCTGAATGGCTGTAGGACGGCTGGTAGCCAACTGCACCGGGGGGAGCGACCTGATGGAGGCGGTGGCGTTTGAGCAACTTTTATCAGAGCTGGAATTTTCTCGAAGGTGTCAGTGTGACTAGGTTGCCTTAGTTTTGCCAGCCCGAGAACTTCACACGTTTCCCACCCTCTCAAAACACACCCTTTCCGATGTTCAGTGACAGGAAAGGAAAGGCAGCCCAGGCGGGTGAAAAGAGGAATTTAGAATCATAACCAGAAGTATTCTGTAGTTGTGCAGCTTGTGGCAAAGACAAGTACTAATAAAGAATGTTGACATAGAAATAATATCTTGTAGCAGCAGTGACTAAAGGGGGCACTTGCAAGCAAATACTCCAAACAGCACTGAAGTAATTTCCGATGGTAGCTCAGAGAACAGCAAAAGACAAACATATCATACTTCCCCACCCAAACTGAGAGACATGTCGCGCCGAGTGCTTTCTGTTGGTTCTTTGTTCTGAAAACAGAAGATTGGCGCCCAGGGGCTGTTGCTGCAAAGCATTGTATTTCACTACAGAAAAAGCATTCTTCAACTCTGAACTGAAGCACTGTGATTCAGTATTGAAGAATGAGTTTCCTGAATTTAAACCTAATGTTTTCTAATAACACTCCTGCAGCAATCTTGTTTTGTAAAGATCAAACAGCGAGTGGGAAACACTGTAAAATGCTTCCTTGGAGAAGCCAACGCGTTGCCCCATTTCTGGGCTGAACTAAGATGAATGAATCATGTTTAAAGTGAAACTGTTTTAGATGCACATTTTTTAAGCTTTTGGCCAGAATCATTAAAGATAGAAATTGGGTGTTTCTAAGTGCACCACCATGCTCAGTTTAGTAAGATCACCCTGTTTCCTACACCCATCCATTACCTGCTTTAAGTAGCGGTAAGTGGTAAAGTTACCACCAACTCTACCACTACGCAAAATTAAGAGTTTGGGCCTGGAGTGGGGGATTTGCCTCCAGGAAAATCCTGGAGGTAAATCCTCCCACTCACAGCCAAAAAATCGGCAGAATTCTGCCAAAAAAGCCCCATTTAGCCCAATGGACTCAAATTAAATGGGGAATTACACTGCCACCACCACTGGCTAATCCGGCAGAAATTCCGCCAGACCAAGTGGCGGTAACGGTAATTCATTTGGGTGGTATTCCGGTGGATTTACCACTGGGATACCGCCCAACTCGTAATGCGGCCCATTGCCTTCATTTTTAGTGTAAAAGGCAAGTGGGACTCATCTATAAGAGAATGCTCTCTGCCTTCTGAACCTTGCCTAGGGTGGGTCTTGTGCCCTTACTCGAAGGATGTATTTCTGACTTATACTTTTCTGCTTTTGCGTCAGGAACCCTATACTTTTTTAGGACAACAGTCACAGGAAGTAAACCCCATTCACCTATGCAGGACCTAAGACTACATTCCAGCATGGTATGTATAGTTTATATTTGACACAGTGTACGTGCAAATCCTAGGAGGCATTTTGATGCTGCATACAAGGTGAACTAAACCTGCAGTAGTAAAAGACTTTCAACAAAGATGGATAAAAGTAACAATTGAAGAAGAGTTCCAGGTAGCAAAGGAAAGGAAACTTTCATATCTATTCATTTTATGTATCTGCACACGGCACGTACAATGACATTCAGGGTTCCATATTAGAATGTCATGTGCGTGCAGTATAATGAACTTGCATTCTCCAGTTGGCTTCCCTCAACACGGATGATGTTGGGGTCTTTCCTATAAATAAACTTCTAACAAATTACCAACGATTACCGGACGTGGAGTGTCATCATTTTGATTGGTTACCACATATAATTATCCCATCCTCGTCGCCAATAATATGTGGTAACCAAGCGAAATGATGACCCTCCACGTCCGGTAATCGTTGTTAATTTGTTAGAAGTTTATTTATAAGAAAGACCCCAACATCATCAGTCCTGAGGGAAGCCAATGGAAGAATGCAAGTTCAGAATGGAAGTTCGTTATACTGCACACGCAATAACATTCTAATATGGAACGCTGAATATCATCACGCATGCCATGTGCAGATACATAAAATTAATAGATATGGCAGAACCCAATATTGACACGTCAGTAGAGGTGCCAGGGAGGAGAAGATGTCCATCAATGTCCAGTGGTTCTCAGTGATAGCCCTCCAGGACACATGAGACTTCTTTTTGAGGTAATTTCCATGATTGGACATTAAGAGAGGACCCACCCTCTTGGGAGAAAGGCCCCGATCTGGACTTAGGCAATGACTGCATCCCACCCCCAATTATCGAGGGACCCCAGACTCAGTGCAAGAAGAAACTCATCATTCTGCACAGTCATGTCTCTATGAAGCAAAATGTCCTGGCTCCTGCCCAGGTTGGTGTCAAGTGTTGTCATCTGCAAAGCCTGCCATAAATTTGTGGAATATGTCTGTTGTTTATGGCAGGAACAATCCTCCAGCAGTGGAAAAGGTCACCTCAAGAAGGTCTGCTGACACATTGCCCTTCCCTGACATGCACATCTGTTGCTTCTTTTATTAGGTGCCAAGGACACAGAGCGGGCCCTTGGCTGATGAGCACAAGGTGCAGCATCTATTTTAGGACATCCTCACTCTCCCACACACTTCTGCCCCATGTTTCTCATTTGTCTTGTGGGAGGAAATGCAGCACACCTAGTTTTCTTAAAGTGAACTGACAACCGAAAATGTTTCTATAGATCGAGGGAGGTGCCATGCACATAATTATACCTCCTGTTGGATTGCGCATCTTGCTCACTGCCATGATGAAAAAGGTGCCCCTGTAAAATGCAAGGTGCAAATAACTGCATGCACACCCGAGAGACAAATTACAATTATTTCAAAGACCTTAAATTGACTCCAGAGATTGGCTCGTCAATGCTGGTCAATGCAAAAGACAGTTAAACTGGAATGCAATTTGTATATTTTTTGACTATTGCATGATCAGTATGTAAGGACATCTGAAAAATGCATATTATGGAAGTTGGAACTTTTGCCACATGTAGAAGTTTTAAAAGAACTCGATTTCCCAGCATATTCCTACAATTCGGGTGCCATGTGTAGAAAAATAGATCTGCAGTTTAAAAATGTGGTCTTTTCCTTTCATTGGTGAACTTGTGTGAAAATGCCATTATAACTGTACAGGTGCACTTGTGAATTCTACTATAAAATAATGTAGTGCAATATAGTAAAAATCAAAAAATCAGGATGAGAGACCCTGTAAGCAATGTGTGGTTCTGAACATATAAATTTATTTCAAGAACACAAACTTCTTTTTAATTAGTTTACACAGCTTTCGATAAGCACGAAAGCGAATGACAATGGACAGGTGTGATTATATACAGTGGAAATACCAAGTAAGTATCAACCTCTATAATGTGGAGGTAAATGCTCCACCTAAGGGCACAGACACATATGACAGTCGGATAAACCTACAGTTAAACAGAAGTGCACCCAGGACAGAAGATGGTCCGGGGCGTAGTTAACACAGGGTGTACACAACAATATCTACAGAACATACACAAAGAGGAGTTTTGCATTTGTGTCACGGGGGATCGACACAGTGTGTTTCGGCCATGGAGGGCTGGATTGTAGCCTGTCTGGATATTGGCCTTCTTCAGGATTGACACCGTTTTATGGTGCTGTCCGTAATATCTGTGGATGAGATAAGGCTTGTAAGGATCTCGGGGTAATTCAGTGATTCAAGGGTTAGTAAATAAAGGCTTAGTGTTGCCGTGAAGATACATCACGTGGTGTATCAATGTACAGCTTACCTGCTGCTGTGATAGCAGTGGTGATGCTGCATGTTGACAATCCTTAAATGCCCTCATCAAGCCCACTGGTTCCTGAGACTCACACAGCCATCAGGAACCCACGGCTTACCCAAAAGTGCATTTGTTGCACCAACAATCCAGCAATCATTTAAGGATTGTCCCACATGCAGCATCACCACTGCTATCACAGCAGCAGGTAAGCTGTACATTGATACACCACGTGATGTATCTTCACGGCAACACTAAGCCTTTATTTACTAACCCTTGAATCACTGAATTACCCGAGATCCTTACAAGCCTTATCTCATCCACAGATATTACAGACAGCACCATAAAACGGTGTCAATCCTGAAGAAGGCCAATATCCAGACAGGCTACAATCCAGCCCTCCATGGCCGAAACATACCCGTGTTGATCGCCCATGACACAACTGCAAAACCCCTATTTGTGTATGTTCTGTAGATATTGTTGTGTACACCCTGTGTTAACTACGCCCGGACCATCTTCTGTCCTGGGTGCACTTCTGTTTAACTGTAGGTTAATGGGGTCAACCAGGTACTTGGCCTACAGTGTATCCATCAGCAGCGCAGGGCAGGTTCCCTCTGCAACCTGGACAGTATATGCACCGGCTCCAGCAACCGCCCGCTATCCTGTCAATATCACCTGCCACCCCACCGGCCTGTGAGGACAGGTTCTTTGAAAAGTTCCTCACCCTCAGGAAATCTCCTCAGATGGGGCCATCCTCAGGGATGATGTCAACGACATGCTTCTCCGGCCCGCTGTCCGCAGCCATAGTCATTCCTTCTATGGCTCCAGCGCCGCAGGCTCCATTACATCCACTGCTGCCCAAGCCGGTTCCTTCGATTCTGGCTCCTCTGCCTCCCACAGTTAAGGCAGTTCCGTACCAGCCTCCACTGCAACCTCCAGCTCCGGTCTCCACACCCCAGTCCTCGGCGCCCAGCACTCCTCCTCCCGCGCTGGCCCAGCCGGAAGCTCAGGGGGACATGGACGAGGAAGAAGACACTGACACACCATCATCAGCCAAGGCCTTCCACGAACGACTGGCAGGTTTGGCTGAGTACCTGGGCCTGAAGTGGAACAACCAGAGGCAGGCGTGTTCACCAAGGTCCTCACTCTACATCCCTCGGCTAGGACAGGGATCCCAATGCAGAAGGACGTTGTCGCCTCGGCCAAAAAGAGATGGCTCAACCCCCACTCGGTCCAACCAGTCAAATGGAGGGGAATACACTCTTGATGTCTGCCCACCCTCAACCACACTCTTTGGTGATTGCTGCGGCGTCACTCTACTGAAAGCCTCAGTCGTTCTCGGCCACCTCGTTCTCAACGCTGCTAGGCAACGTGGAGAAGTTCCTGGAGGCGTACAGGAAGAAGCTGTATTCCAACGCTTCGCTGCATCTTCGTCAAGCCAACTCGTATGCCATGCTGGCAGCCGTTGACCAGAGGCTTTGGCAGGATATAGCCAACTTCCTTCCAGAACTTGCAGTGCAGAGCCAGTCATGCTTCAAGGCCGGACTGGCAGAGGCTAAAATGGTGGCGCAAGACATCATGGAGGCCACTGTGGCCCACATCGATACCTCTGGCCGGTCCATATGCATCACCACGGACATGAGTAGGACAGCCTGGCTCCGGGCTACCAAATTCAATCCGGATGGCCAGGAACACATATTGGACCTTCCGTTCGAGGGTGGCAACCACTTTCACTCCATCCCTGAAGAGGAGCTAGATAAAAAGAAAAACAGTTTGCAAACCGCAAAGTCTTTATCCTTACGAACGCCATGCCCAAGGCGTACACCCAGTCACATCAGCGCTCCGACAAGGGGTGGACGTTTGGAGGGCTCCGCAGCTTCCAAGAATGAAGGTCCAGGCAGCCTGACCGGTCGCCGAGTCAACACCGGCGCAAACAGCAAATGGGGGGGGGGTAAGAGCTTTTTCCAGTCCCCCTCCTCAGCAACAGCCTCCGAGGGAAAAAAGGCATGACGCACCCCTTCGGGTCCATGTGTCTCCGGTAGAGGGGAAGGCTTGGCCTTCACGCACAGTTCTGGCATCAGTTTTTTGCAGACCCCTGGATCCTCTATGTAGTATCCACAGGGTACCGCCTACCGATCCCTTTACCTCCTCCCTCCTCCCCTCCACTCCCACAGGTTGAGACAGCAACTCTGTTGGCAGAGATTTGGTCACTCGTCGAGAGCCAGGCAGTGGAAGAAGTCCCAACTTCCCAGTTAGGATTGGGATTCTATTCCAGGATTTTCAGCATACAGAAGAAGAACCAGGCTGGCCTGAGAGTTGTGTTGGACCTTTCCATCCTCAACCTCTCCCTCCCTCATCAAAAATTCAAAATGCTTACGCCAGCACTCATAGAGGAGACATTGTGCAGGGGAGACTGGATGTGCTCCCTGGATCTGAAGGACGCGTATCTACACGTCCCGATTTGGCAGCTGCATCGTTCCTTCCTCCGGTTCAGGATCATGGGCTGCCACTTCCAATACAAGCTGCTACCCTTCAGCCTAAACTCGGATCCCAGACTGTTTAGCAGGCTCATGAACGCAGTGGCGGCCCTCCTCAGGGCCGAGAGTGCCCGGAGCCACCACATCTACCTGTACCTCGACGACTGGCTTGTCAGGGTGACATCAGCAGAGGCAGTGCATTACACTTCCTCCTCTCTTATGAGCACTCTCCATGACCTGGGATTTTCGCTCAATCTCAAGAAGTCCCAGCTGCAACCCATGCAGAGACTGACTTTCCTGGGACTCATCTGGGACATGTGCTCAGAGAGAGTTTTCCCCTCGGAGAACAAAATCACGGCCATCAAGAGGGCCACGGCTCACTTCCTCACCCGAGAAGTGACATCGGCCTGGTGGTACCAACACTTATTGGGACTCATGGCGGTGGTCCTGCTGGCCGTCTCCCACACAAGGCTCAGTATGAGAAGACTACAACTGCACTTTGCAGCCTCATGGAATCCGGAGGGGGGCTCCCCAGCGGAGCTGGTCCGCATTCCTCATGCTCTCCACTCGGACCGCACATGGTGGTCAAGGGACTGCAACCTGCGGACGGGCAAGCCCTTCCGGCAGCCGGCCCCGCATGTCACCATCACCACAGACTCCTCTCTTGAAGGCTGGGGGGCCACTCTGACAGCCACAGCGTCCATGGAGTCTGGACCCGGCAGGAGCAGGAGTCTCACATCAACTGGCTGGAACTGAAGGCCATCTGACTAGCACTCAAAGCTTTCCTTCCGGTCATTGAGGGCAAGGTTGTCCTCATACAGACAGACAACTCCACCAGCATGTTCTATGTCAACAGGCAGGGGGGTCCCAGGTCCCCTCCACTGTGCAGACTAGCCATCAGCATGTAGTAATGGGCCCTGGAGAACAACATGTACCTCACGGCCTTCCACCTTCCGGGGGAGTCCATTGTGGAGATGGACAGGCTCAGCAGGCTGGGTGCGGACAATTACGAGTGGCAATTGAATGACCAGGTGCTGCAGGAGATCTTCAGCAGATGGGGGCAGCCTCAGGTGGATCTTTTTGCCTCCTGGCACAAAGGGAAGTGCCTCGTAACCGGCGGGCCAGTATGTTCATGAGGCTTTTGGCATCATAGTTCAGTAAGGCCAATGGCTGGTACAAATCACAACTTTCAGGAGGTTTCCCTGGCTTCAGTAGCCGCGTTACCAATGTCTCCCGCATTCCCAGCGGGAGCATTCCCTTGTCATAAGCCTCTTTTTACACCTGCAATAGCAGTTTGGACAACAATGGGCTATAGGCCTTATAGAATTCCAGAGGTAATCCGTCCCCATCCGGAGCATTCCCTTAAAAAAGTGCTGCAATCGCCTCTTGTACCACCTCCTCCACGGAGATAGGCTGATCTAATTGCATTAGCTGCTCTTCCGACATGCGCGGGAAGTGTATCTGCTCAAGAACTGTATCTATCTCTCCCAGGGGTACAAGCACCTCATGGCTATATAGCTGTGCATAAAATACCTTAAAAATATCATTGATAGCCATCTGGGACCTCCACAGGGCCCCACTCTCATTTCGGAGCAATGTTATCATTGCCCTAGGTTGCTCTCGCTTGCACAGCCAAGCCAACATTCCCCCAGATTTGTCTCCCTCTTTATGCATCTGTTCAAGCTTTGCCTCATAATCGAACTTCGACAACCTACCCCAGGCCTGTTCACATTCCAACCGTACCTCCGCAATTTGTCTCTCTAAACGACCAGTCCCAGGACACCTAGATTCTAGTCTCGCAACCTCTTCTTCCAATACCTCAAGATCTCTCCTCAGTTGTCCATGGATTCCTCCCGCCTTAGCCATCGTCTCACGTCTCACCACCACCTTCAGAGCCTCCCATACCACACGCCTACTGCTTACACACTGACATTTACTTCCAAGTACTGGGCAATGATTTCACGCAGCGAGTCTGCAAAATGTTTATCTTCCAACGCCATTACAGGGAAACAACAAGTTGGAACCGGGGGCCTCAAACCTTCAGTCTCCCACACTACCAACAAGGGAGTGTGGTCCAACACTGTACGGCCTGCATACGCTGCACTAGTGTAACCTCCCAAACTTTCCTGGCCTACGAATTGTGGGCTCCCCATGTGGGGCTGAATAGAAAGAGTATCCCCTCTCTCCCAAATGTATTTCCTGCCAAACATCTACTAGCTCCAGCTCTTCAAGGACAGCATTTAAGGCCTCATTGGCATTCGAAGGTCCTCCCCTCGGGGCTACCAATCGATCCAGCAAGGCATCACACACGCAATTACAATCTCCACCCCACAAGAACAGCAAGTCCTTTCTTTTAGCAACCACTCAGGTTCTTCACATGTGTTGGGATACCAACGTTGGGGAAATATAAATTTACTATACAGATTTCCCTTTGGCCAATATGCCCATGCAGGATAACATACCTTCCCTCATTATCAGTCACAACCTCAATCACCCGTAGCGGGACCTCTGCAGCCACCCATATGAGGAACCCTCTTTCAAACTGGGAATCTGTGGAGCTATATCCCATTCCACCCCACCGGGCCACCAGTAGCTCCTGACTATCCGGGAGAAAATGAGTTTCCTGCAACAAAGCCACAGCTATCCGCTTCCTCTTTAGATAAGACCTCACCCGATTCCTTTTCACATACGACCCAAACCCTGATATTCCATGGAAAAATGTTAAATTGAGGCATGATGATGTGTACCTGCCTCCTCCCAGCCACCATCTTGGACTTTCTCTCCAGTCCGTGGCTTAGACATGGCTTCCCACTGCCCCACCGCTACCTCCTGTGTTCCTCTCACCCCCTCTCGGTCAGACACCCAACACTGGTTATGTTCTCCATTGTCCACACGTTCTACTCCATCATTCATATTTTGGTAAATCGATCTCCTGAGCTCACAACAAACATAAAAAACCAAAACAACCCCTCAACCTTCAGAGGTGGATAAATGTCCAACAGTGAAATCCCATTCGGGCTGTCCTGTATCCATTAAGGTAATCCTAGCCTTTGGCTTTCGGGTCTCATGCCAGCAACCAGCTGACCCAGATAAACATTTAGTTTGGGGTTGTCCTAACACCATATAGTGGCGTCATTGTTTGCCCTGCATTCGCCAAAACTGATTGGAACTGTAGCACAGCAGCCATTACTTGATCTGTATCCATAGTTCCACACCATTCTCATCTGTGTTGCAACCACCTGCATCCAGGCTAGGTCTGTAATCTGCTTCTCAGTCCAGTTCTTTGCTCTGCCGTGGGTCCATCAGCGATATCTTGTCACTTGGGTTTGCCCACTCTGCTCAGCGCACCCTCATCTTCTTTGTCTCCCACGTTATTATGGTCCAACCACATATTTGCCGCTGCTGGAGTTTCCAGAAAATATATCTTCCCCACATATAGAATCTTTAGTCATGCCGGAAACATCAGCATGTATTTAATCCCCATTTCGCGAAGTTGCGCTTTAACAGGGATAAAAGAATTCTGTCTTTGCTGGACCAAAGGGGTATAATCTGGGTATATGGCCACTGTTGCATCCCCCCCTTTGAATGTATCCGCCTTCTCTAAGATCGCCGCTAATATCTTACATTCCTGATGCTCTTTGAGCAGCTTCCCAGCCTCTTTGCGTGTAGTTTCTGCCCCACGCGTCATTTCCTTGGCCTTCAACTGCCCAGCGAAGGAATCCATAATCGCCCCCCTCTGCTTATTATTTGGGGGAGGCATCCCTATTTTCTTCTGCAAAGTTCGTAGAAGCTTGTCGCCTTGTGACCCAACTTTACTCGCTCATTCTTAGGCAGCCAACACTCTTCATACAACAAACGTAAATCCCTGTGGCGCTATTTCGGAGCGCCTGCTACAGTTGCAACTTCTATATTTGCCAGTCAGCTTCTAAGGCCAGTATGCCCTTGACTTTTTGGTGTAGGGGCCGCACCCGAGGGGGCAGTATCTCATGTACACTGTCTGGAGGAGGTAACTGTGGCCTCACTCTCCTTGCGAGCAACCATTCACATTAGAAGTTGCCCTAACTAGGGCCGGGCTGCAGGGCAACTCAGGCGGTGTATCTCTCCAGCTTCTGTCCAGTGGGATTGCTATAATATTGCTCCAATTGCACTCAGATATTAGCCTATGCCTCTGTGTTCTCCCCCACAATGAATGGCTCTGTTCAAGCAGCAGTGTGCCTGGCAGCATTGGAGTCCCTCAAGCACTCCTCCTCCTCTGCCTACCAGCCTTCCCTCATATCAAGTCGGTCATCCACCACTGTAGCAATTACCAGCATGTATTGTAATCTTTCTGCTTGCTGTGGCCGCTCCCTCCTATTGCCTGCAGTCTGCCTGCGCAGCTTCTCCCTCACTTCCAACTGGCAACACTTCCCAGCATCAGTATGTTGCCTCTCAGGGGCCGCAGTCACCTCCCCTGCCTTCGGAATGCACGCCGCTCTTCGGGGTCCTGTCCCTCACTGCCCGCAGCAAAGGCAGCGCGTCCCTCAGTCTGCTGCTCCACTCCCATCAGCTGATTTCGCTTCAGTGCAGCAGCACTCCTAGCTTATCACTACAACCGCGCAGGTCCAACCCTTGCTCCGTTGATCCACACTATTACATCACAGCCTTTCCCAAGCTCATGCTCACTGCCATCTTGGCTCCTCCTGGACCCCGACCAGCGTTAGACAGTGCAGGCTCTCTAGGCTCCTTTTCACATTCGGATTTCACCTGCTTTTAGCCTCGGGTGCTTCACAGCTACTTTTATGCTCTGAACTACGAGCAACCTACTCCATCCGCAGTTATAGGATCTGTTGTCAGGATCCCTGCAGGAGCTCAGCAAGATAAGTCTATCCTACATGGGCCCACACCACGCCCCCACATTGGTTTACTGCTATTTTCAAGATGCAAAAAGCCACAAAGACCAGTACCAAAATTGCCAACAGAAATTTGAATGCATCTGTCAGCCAGGTAGGTATCCAGGAGAATAGATAACTGAGCAAGCTATCGTCCTGAGTGTCATCCACTTCCTCCTCCATTTTATCGTACAGCTCTTTCAGGGAGTATATGGCCTCTGTCAAGGTCCCATTCTCCTCATGTTCGGGTACATATATACAGCAACTTGGCCCTATCTTTGCACACACTCCTCCCTCCATGGCAGTGAGAAGGTCCAGAACATACCTGTTCTTTAGGGTCATCAATCTGACCACTCTTAACTCCTCCTTGATGGCATTGAAGACTTTTATTGTGGCATTGCATTAATAGTTTTAACAATTCCCCATCTAGTTATCTGGATCTAGTGTGCATTTGCTGATGCTTGCAGGCCAGGCATTAGAAAGGATGCGAAGACCATTGTTGTTATACCAAACAACTTATGCCTCTCTGGGATTTCATTGAATGCAGCATTGACCTCCTTGGAAAAATAGTAGTTCTTTTTGTGCGTTTTAGGCCTAGGGATCGTTTCTTCCTCTTGTGTGCCATTGAAGGAAAAGTCCCAATGTTAACCTCACTTTGTGGTATTACCAATCCCGGTGCCGTTAGTAGCACTATTGTACATATGCCACCCCAGTTGGGTAGAAGCTGATATGTAAGCTCTTGTACCGCAGGCCCATTAATGGTCCATTAGTACAGCTGTGCCAACTTTCATACCTGGTTAATCCATAACGCGTTTGCACCCTTCAATGATGCCAAGCTTTACTGTACCATTATTTCGAGGGGATTGGGTCCTCCGACGTATTCCATATCTATGACATGTAATCACCACAGCTGTGCTGCTTCGGAAACTTTTTTCGGCGTCTGCGTCCTGCGTCGATGACGTTGATGCGCCGTCGTCGAGGACCTCCTCCGACGTCCGACGTCATCCGATGTGATAAGTAGGACGCACGACGCCCGTAGCCTCAGTTCCGTTTTTTCTGCGAACGTGTTGCTTCGTGAATCTCGGTTAACGCCTCGACTCTTTGGAGTTCTGTTCTTCTCGGTTCTTCGAACTTGTTCGTTTTTGTGAAAATCCTTCGTGTGAAGATGTCTTCTACTTCGTCTTCGACCCCGCATCCGAGCTTCAAGAAGTGCGGGGAGTGTGGGTCCAAGATGTCGGTGACAGACTCGCACACGCCTGCCTCTGGTGCCTCGGGGAGGCCCACGACACGGATGACTGTATCGACTGCCAGTCGCTCACGTCCAAAGCCTTACGCGAACGTAAGAAGAAGTTGTCGGTAGGTCGGGTGTCCAAGCCCCGGAAGTCGAAGTCTGCGGGGCTTTCGACGGATGATTCGAGGGGTGACTCTCCGTGTCATCGTCGGCAGTCTCGTGGGTCTCCTTCTAGGAGTCGGTCTCGCCACTCCTCAGCCTCTTCGAGGCATTCTCAGAAGCGCCGACACCGGTCGTCTTCCAGGTCCTCTTCGGAGGACTCTGCCCGGCACGTCGCTTACCCCACCAGCCGTGCAACGCCAGAGGAATGGGCTTCCTTCGGGAAGAAAATGCTGGCGATTCTTGAGTCGCAGGGTACTAAGCCGTCCGCGCCCCCGAGTGGGGTCGGTCGTGAGAGGTCGAGAGACACCGCTCGCAAGAGTGGTAGGCACGAGTCACGGGAGAGGTCCTGTTCGGACAAGGAGACTCGTGCTCGACGTACCCGTTCCAGGTCCCGCTCCTCGACGCGTTCGAGACCGTCTTCGAGGAAGACATCGACGTCTGAGGCGTCGAGGGCGTCAACAGGCTTTCTCGAGGCTCCGGCTCCGAGGAAGTCGTCGAAGCCATCGACGCTTAGGTCGTCAAAGGACACGCTCGGGGCTCTGGCTTCGAGGGCTGTGTCGACACCGCCGATGCTGGCGGCGCTGCATCTGACGTCGACGCCGATTTCCTCGACGTCGATCCTCTCGGCGCCGATGCCTGTTCTCTCGACGCCGGTGCCAATTTGCTCGACGCCATCAACACCTTTCGTGTCGGAGGTACCCCGTGGCACGGGGGAACCCCCTAGGAAGGCTCTGGTTAAGAGCAAGCACTCTCGGTGCCTTCTTTTCGCCACCTGGAATATATTTCAAAGGCGGATGAGGATTCTGATGGCCTGGTTCCTAGTCAGGTTTCAGATGAAATTGTCTCGGGCCATAGTCAGTTTGACGATTTGAGGCAGTCACTGCATGATGCCAGTGGACTGGACACCTCTCCGGAGGTGGAGTTTTGTAGGCCCGAGCCTGGCTCTCATGCCGATTCCTCGTACCGGCGCCTTATGGCTAGGGTTTCTGAGTACATGGGATGGTCTGCTTCCCCAGGGGAGTTTGTGCAGGATGATCTAACGGACATCCTTGATGTTGGTCCCCCAACTGACCCGGTACTGCCGTTCCATATGGCTTTACAGAGAAGGGTGGCGGCGGCTTGGACTGCTCCGGAGAGTCTCCCGGCGGCGGGCAGATCCTTGTCGTGAAAATACCGTTCAGCCAATAGCGACCCCTGCTACTTGACCAGGCACCCCACTCCGGAGAGTTTGGTGGTGCAGGCGGCCACGGCCCCGGCAAAGCAGGCGTCATACCCTACCATCCCTCCTGATAGGGACGACAAACGTTTTGATGGCTGGGCGAAGAAAGTGTTTTCTTCTGGTGGTATGGCGCTTCAGGCGGCGAACTCCATTTGTGCCTTGTCTCGTTTCACACACACTCTGTGGAACTGTGTTGCGTTAGCGGCTGAACATATTCCCAAAGGGGACGAACGGGATGGTTTCCTTGCTATGGTCCAGGATGGTAAGGACGCCATGTGTGAGTCCGTTCAGTCGGGTTTGGACTTAGCTGAATGCGTCTGTAGGTCCATGGCGGCGAGCACCGTGATATACGCAGGTTTGCGTGGTTGCGGAAGTCGGGGTTTGCTCCTGATGTGCAGTCCCGGCTCCTCAACATGCCCTTTGACGGTGAACACCTTTTTGGCAGCAAGGCTGACGAGAGCCTTGAGAGGTTGCAGACCTCAAAAGCTGCAGCGAAGTCGTTGGGCGCTGCAGTTCGCCAACCTACGCCTTTTCATCCTAGGGGACAGCAGTGGAGGGGTGGTTCCTTTCGCTATTACTCGTCCTTCAGTAAAGCGAGAGGAGCTGGCAGTCAAAGAGGCCAACGCAGGGGTACCAGAGGTGGACGACAGGGTACCCGTGGTGCCAAGGCCGCTCGGGCAGTTGCCTCTTTGCCCTCAGGTAACGCCGCAGCCGCTCCCACTCAGTCATGAGGCCATGTCCCATGGTTCGCCGGTTGGGGGAAGGCTGGCGCAGCATCTTGTAGAGTGGCAAGCCATTACTTCAGATGTGTGGGTTCTGGAGATCATAACCCACGGCTACTGTCTTCCCTTTCGGCACAGGCCTCGCGACAATCCGCCGGGGAACCTCTCTTTGTAGAGTCCGGATCCGCTCCTTGCGCAGGAAATTCAAGCCCTGCTGGAGAAAGGCGCCATAGAACTGGTGCCTGTAGCGGAGAGGAACAAGGGATGGTATTCCCCTTATTTTTTGATTTCGAAGAAAGACGGGGGATTGAGACCCATCATGGACTTGCGCGGTTTGAACAAACTCCTCAGGAAGGACAAGTTCAAGATGGTTACTCTCTCTCAAGTCCTCCAGGCCCTTCAGCTTCAGGACTGGGTGGTGTCATTCGACCTCAAGGATGCTTACTTCCATGTGCCGATCCATCCCAAGCACAAGAAGTACCTGAGGTTCGCGGTTGGCGACTCGCACTTTCAGTTTCGGGTCCTGCCGTTCGGATTGACCTCCGCCCCAAGGGTTTTCACCAAGCTCATGGTGGTGGTGGCAGTGCATATCAGGCAAGGGGGGATTCACGTCTACCCCTACCTGGAAGATTGGTTGATCAGGGGGAGCTCTCCCGAGCAAGTCTGTCCGTCACCTGCCACTCCCTTCACAGGCTGGGCTTCTCCCTCAATTTAAAGAAGTCCCATTTGACGCCAACACAGCGGCTCCAGTACATCGGAGCAGTGCTCGACACTTCCCTGAGGCAGTATTTTCCTCCCCAGGTGAGGGCTCTTCACATTCAGCAGATGGTGCACAAGTTTCAGCATGCCCAGACGCTCCAAGTGTTCGAGTTCTTGAGGTTGCTCGGCCTCATGGCATCCTGCATTCTTCTGATGCCAGAGGCTCGCCTCGAATGAGATCTTTGCAGTGGGCACTCAAGACGCAATGGTCGCAGTCCTCCGGCAGGATGTCGGACCCGGTTCAGGTGCTGCCCTCGGTCGCCCGGGACCTTCTGTGGTGGGCCGTCGAAGGCAACTTGATGAAGGGTGCTCCATTTTGGCTTCCCTGGCCGGAGGTGACGATCGTGACGGATGCATCCCTCACGGGATGGGGAGCTCATGCCAACGGGCTGACAGTCAACGGTCGTTGGTCTCCGTCGGAGTCCAGACTCCATATCAATCTGTTGGAGCTGAGGGCCGTCAGGCTAGCCCTGAAGGCTTTTCTGCCGACTGTGCGAGGAAAGAGTGTCCTGATCCTGACGGACAACACAGTGGCCATGCACTACCTCAACAAAAAGGGGGGGGGCAGGGTCACTTCCTCTGTGCAGGGAGGCGATGCAGCTCGAGTTCTGGGCCATCCAGCAGGAAGTTTCGATCTCGGCAGTTCATCTGGCCGGAGACGAAAACGTGACGGCGGACACTCTGAGCAAGCAGAGCGCGATCTCTCACGAGTGGGAGTTGGCTCAGGAGATTCTCCTGGAGATCTTCGCCCTTTGGGGGACCCCTCAAGTGGATCTCTTCGCCTCCAGTGTCAACCGGAAGTGCGAAAGGTTTTGCTCGCAGGAATTTCCTCCAAAAGGAGCCTTAGGAGACGCGTTTGTGGTGGAGTGGTCATTCCCGCTGCTGTACACGTTTCCTCCAGTCCCCGTTATCCCACAAGTGCTGCGGAGGTTACGGAAGTTCGGTTCCCGGATGATCCTCAGTGCCCCGGCGTGGGCTCGGAGGACGTGGTACCCGGACCTTCTCGACTTGTCCATCTGCCCTCCACGTCGTCTTCCCTACCGAGACGATCTGCTCTCACGGGAGGGGGGTCAGGTTACCCATCCAGAGGTCAGATCCCTCAACCTTCACGCTTGGCTTCTGAAAGGTTGAGGTATAAGGATTGGGACCTCCCTGAAGACGTGATGGAGGTGTTGCTTTCGGCCCGAAGGCCAGCAACAATGTCTCTGTACCGTTGCCGTTGGCGTAAGTTCTGCGGCTGGTGCAGAGTTCAGAATGTGGATCCTTTTGCATGTGACATCCCCATGGTTCTGTCCTTTTTACTTTCTTTGGCCCACAGGGGCTTGCAAGTAGGTACCATTAAAGGTTACCTGGCGGCGCTGTCCATCTTTAAGCGCTCGTCTGACGAGTGTTCTTACTTTAAAATCCCTTTAATTTCACAGTTTCTGAAAGGGCTCACTAATGTGTTCCCTCCGTCACCTTTCCTGGTGCCCGGTTGGGATTTAAACTTTGTTCTTAAGTTTCTTATGGGTGCTCCGTTTGAGCCTTTACATTCTTGCCCTTTGAGGCTGTTAACTCTGAAAACTTTGTTTTTAGTTGCGGTTACTTCCGCTCGCAGAGTGAGTGAGTTACAGGCACTTTCAGTTAAGCCACCCTTCACTGCATTTCACAAGGACAGGGTTGTCCTTAGAGTTCGTCCTTCTTTTCTTCCGAAGGTAGTGACGGAATTTCATTTGGCCCAGAAGGTTGTTCTTCCGGCATTCTATCCTCCTCCGCATCCTGGTAAGGAAGGGGAGAGGCTCCATAGGCTTGATCCTAGGAGAGCTTTAAGCTTTTATGTTTCACGCATGTCCCGGGTCAGAGTGGACGATCAACTCTTTATTGGTTACGCTGGAAAGTGTTTGGGGCAATCTGTGACGAAACAGACTTTGTCTCGCTGGATTATTTTGGCCATCTCGGAGTGTTACCGCTTGGCGGGTAAGGACCCACCGGCTGGCTTGCAGGCCCATTCTACCAGGGGTATGGCTGCATCTACTGCCCTGCAGAGGGGTGTTCCTATTCGCAACATCTGTGATGCAGCCACCTGGGCTTCAGTACATACATTTGTACGTCACTATTCCCTCGATTCCATCCGAGGACAGGATCTGGCCTTTGGCAAGGCGGTCCTTTGCTCAGCTATTTGATTGGCTATTCTAAATTTTGGTTCTAAATTCTTTCCCTCCTCCTTGCTCTGGTACTGCTTTGGGAGTCTGTCATAGATATGGAATACGTCGGAGGACCCAATCCCCTCGAAGAACAAGTTACTTTCTTACCTGGTAACGTTCTTTCGATGGGATGGTCCGACGACGTATTCCATATCGCTCCCGCCCTGCCTTCCCCGCTGCAGAATTTCTTTTGCGATTGCAGCTTATGTTCCGCAAGGCTTTGTGTCTGACTGGCAGTTGACTAATGTCACACGTTCTGGGGGAAAAAACTACAACTGAGGCTACGGGCGTCGTGCGTCCTACTTATCACATCGGATGATGTCGGAGGAGGTCCTCGACGACGGCGCATAGACGTCATCGACGCAGACGCCGAAAAAAGTTTCCCAAGCAGCACAGCTGTGGTGATTACATGTCATAGATATGGAATACGTCGTCGGACCATCCCATCGAAAGAACGTTACCAGGTAAGAAAGTAACTTGTTCTTTTAAAGCATTGTAGTTTGGTTATGGGTTGTGGTCATGCTTCATCTTCCACCCATGTTAAACATTTTGCAGTTTTTTTCCATTCCGCACGGCACACATTGTCTGCGTTTTTTATCACTTCTATTGGCGCAGTCCAAACTGCCTCTGCTTTGCATCCCATTATTCCATCAACTCATCCTCTTGAGGAATATACCTCCCTTTTATTTGTAATTGTGGTCTGTTGGCACACTAAGGTATCACATTTTAACTGGGCATCTGTACACCTTGATATTTGGTGATCCACTACTTGGTCATCACCTCTTTTTTGGACCTGATTGTATGTACTTGAGCACCTTACTTTGCATTCGTATATTCTCCATCATGTGTGCCTCGTTTAAATAGTTGTCTATGTATGGGAATTCTGATCCTGTGAGATACTTCATCATGGCCAATTGTCCCTGAAATTGTTCTATGCTCTGGCATACTGCAGATGTACCAAGTAGTGTGCTCTGTACTCGGGTATTTCTTGAGGTATACATACTCGAGAGGCTGTCATGGCATAGGGGATAAGTGAGCAAACAAAGCAGCTTTCCCTTGATCTCTCCTTCTCCACCTTCTCCATTGACCATGAGTTTTGTTCAATATTTATGGAATTGTCAAAATACCTTCTCATGTAATATTCATCATCTGTAATACTTCTCCTAGCCCTTACTGTGTCCACAACTGGGAAGAATACAATTTCCTGCTCTAACTGGAAATCTACTTGTTTTTAACATTATGCCATAGGGACACATTTATCTTATCATAATCAGTTAAATGCAGTGTGAGATGTTATGTTATCAAAATTTATAGTGCGCACTTTTGCCATAAGGCATCTTGGCACGAGGAGAAGTAAGGATACAGCCCATTACAATGGCCCTAAAACAGGAAGGTTTTGAATGCCCATCTGAACTGTAAGTGTTTCACCGTGCCCCTCAGGGCCGATGCCAACCCATTCGACAATTTGTTGGCTGCATATGAGAAAGCTCAACCACCCACCCCTTGTCTATAAAAAGGCACAGAGATTTAAATGTAACCCTCTGGGCCACCGGGAGCTAGTGGAGAGACCGAAGTACAGGAATTAGGTGGGCTCCATAGGGGGAATTAGTTGCCATCCTAGCTGCTAAGTTTTGCAGCATTTGTAGGCGGTGTACCAACTCCAAGGGTTTTGCAGGATAGAGTGCATTACAATAGTCAATCCGACCAGTAAATTAATGAGGTTACTACCATAGGTTGCAGACATTCAGGCAAAAAAAGAATAACTCTGTGCAACAGTCTGAGGAGAAAATGTCCAGTCTTACAGACTGCGCTAACTTGAGGTGACATAGAAAGGTCCGATGACAGGAGAATTTCTAGGTTCCTCACCGCCTTCACTGGGACCAGAAGATCAACCAGAGAGGGGTGCCAAAAGGAAGCAGACCTCAAAGCCGGAGCAGTAGAAGAAAACACGACCAGAACTTCGGTCTTGTCCCCATTCAGCTTTAGCCATTTCACACTATTCCAATTACCCACTGCCGACACAGTCCTGCAGCTCATGGGCTGCAGTCACTTCGTCCCACTCAAGGCGGACCAGGGTCTGAGTGTGGTCGGCGTAGGAATAACAGTGAAAGCCGTAGGAACGAATGCGGCGGGTCAGCGGCTGAATATAGATGTTAAAGAGCATGGGGGACAAGGTCGACCCCTGCGGAACACCACAGAATAATATGCAGGAAGAAGGTAGAAAAGGCGGCAAAGAGAGGAGCTGACTTCTATCTTTAAGGAAGGATACAAACCAGGCCAGGATAAAATAAGAAATAAAAACAACAAAGGAGGACTGCAATAGCCATAATGTCAGTCGTTTGTAGATGTGTCCTGTGGCGTATTTATCGTGGCATTATGAAGATATATCGGAAACATAAGGATATGAAAACATTCGTACAGTTTACTTAGTACGGGGCAATAGTAGGTTATTATTTTTCAGTGGTGCCTTTTTCAAAACATTTTGTAACCACATATAATGACAATAATAAAAGATCTGATTGTTGATTTTCAAACCACTTCCACTATTATATTGTTCATTGAAAAATATTTTAAAAAGTACTGATAAAAAACATAAAAATATAAACATGTGGAAGATAAAAAATAGTCACAATTAAAATGTAAAGATAGAAAAGTACAAACAATAGTCTGTTATAGATGTATGTTCTTGTGAAAAATAGTCCTTAATACTGTGCTGGTGATATATTAAAAAAGTCCTCAGTGTCAACTCCTTACTGTTCCAGTGATAGTTCCAGTGATAGTTCGGCGTCAGGGTTCCTCAAGTGGTGCAACGTTATTTATATCTCCTTTATTCTCAAGTTCCTTATTCCTTTTATCTTCTTTCTCAGCATGCACTTGGGTTCTTGTCCTGGGTCTGTTTTCGTTCTCTTCTCCCTCGGGATCCTGGTAGTTGGGCAGGTAGGTGGCACTCTTGTATTGTCTAATGTCCGCTATGTTGACACACAGAAAAAAGTTGACAACTGCAGTAGTATTCAATTCTATTCGTCTTTTCTGTGCCTTTAGCGAAACCTCCATGCCTTTCCCATCAAGAAATGAAAGAGAGAGGTATTTCGTCATGGACATCAAATAGTCATGTAACTCATTTACAAACACAGTTGCAGTGCTTTGGGCATCTGCCTGCATGCGCATAATACAGCCAGTCCTTATGCAGCGTGTCACGCAAACTTGCTAACCCGTGATGCCTGGGAGTTTTGTGCGCTTTATAAATGTAAAATACATAAATAAATATATAAACCTCTACGACCCTCCCTGAGATTTTTCCACTATGTATACAGCAATGTTGCAAGGAGATTCTGATGGCACTAACACTCCCTGCTTAATGGGCAAATGTATTGTTTCATAAATACTGTCATCTGCTTCTTTGGACATTGGATACTCTTTCACTCAAGGTAAAATTGTCCCTTTCTTTAATTTTATTTTTACTGCTCCAATCGCTTTTAACCCCACATCATATGGACTGGTCGTCCATAGTATGCGCGGTACCCTTGCCAAATCTTCTTCCATAAATGATGGTACTTTTTTAGCTAGCAATATTTGTAATGGCACCTCTGTATACTCTATTCTCAATTGACATGGTATATTTATCTCAAACATTACCTCATCATTAGGGTCACTGTAGTCAAATAACTCATCTGTCAACTGGGTCAGTCTTTTTGATGTGTCAAGTGCTATTACTGTGCGCCAACTCGCCCCTTCCTCATCAGTGCCGTGTAAAATCACTCTATCCTCCCTCACTATATGTGTTCTAAATTAAAAGTCTGTGGGTAGTCTCAATAACTGTCCCTCAATGCGGGGAAGCCATGCTAACATCACTTGTACTCCATTGAAAAATACTTCAGGACCCACTAGTACTCCCCTTTTAATCGTCTGCCCTGCACATTGCCACCATGCCTAAGGCCCTCCAAGATGGCCGTTCGTCGTTCTTCTTGTGAAATAGATGTTAAATGTTTCCTGTTTCGTGTGCCAGGTCCCGCCCCCTCTCCCATTGGTTGCCATTGGCCCTTTAAGCCAATGGTTGCAACCTGGAGGTGGGAGCCGGCTGCACCACATGAGGCCCAAAACGAAGGCCCTGTCCATCCCTGTCCACCGCAAGCCGCTCCTGTGTCCTTCTGTGTCCACCTGTGTGCCCCCTGTGTCCACCTGTGTGCCCCCACCGCCCCCTGTGTCCACCTGTGTGCCCCCACTGCCCCCTGTGTCCACCTGTGTGCCCCCACCGGCCCCTGTGTCCACCTTTGTGCCCCCATGCCCCCCTGTGTCCACCTGTGTGCCCCCTCTGGCCCCCGTGTCCACCTGTGTGCCCCCACTGCCCCCCGCTGTCCACCTGTGTGCCCCCATGTCCACCTGTGTGCCCCCCACTGGCCCCCTGTGTCCACCTGGTGCCCCACTGCCCCCTGTGTCCACCTGTGTGGCCCCTGTGTCCACCTGTGTGCCCCTACTTGCTCCTGTGTCCACCTTTGTGCCCCCATTGGTCTTTTTCCCCCCGTGTCCACCTGTATGCCCTGTGTCCTTCCGTGTGCCCCTAGTGCCCCCTGTGTCCATCTGTGTGCCCCCACTGGCCCCTGTGTCCACCTGTGTGCCCCCACTGCTCGTTGCCACCTGTGTGCCCCCACTTCCCCCTGTGTCCATCTGTGTGCCCCCACTGCCCCCCGTTGTCCACCTGTGTGCCCCCTGTGTCCATCTGTGTGCCCCCACTGGCCCCTGTGTCCACCTGTGTGCCCTCACTTGCCCCCCCTTTGTCCACCTTCATGCCCCCATCGGCCCCTTGTGTCCACCTGTGTGCCCCCACTGCCCCTCATGTCACCTGTGTGCCACCGCTGCCCTGTGTCCACCCGTGTGCCCCTGTGTCCTTCTGTGTCCCTAATGCCCCCCCCGTTGTCCACCTGTGTGCCCCCTTGTCCTCCTGTGTGCTCCCACTGGCCCCTGAGTCCATCTGTCAGTCTTCTTGCCCCCCTTCACCTTTCAATTTTCGCAGCACTTACTCGTATCATTGTCCCTTGACCTTTGATAACAGCTTGTCTGTCCCCCTCTTTCCTCCCTATCTTCTCCTTCTCCCTCCCAGCACTACCATGATCAGTCGTTGACCCTTTATGATAGTCACTTGTTTTGTTCCTCTCCTCTTCCCTTCTGTCCCCTCCCCCACACCTCCCCTCCTGCCCCTCCTCGTGTCACTCTTGCACTGCAACAATTGTCGTCAGGCATAGTAATGTTACTGCTAGTATTGTCTCCTTTTTTCCATCCCCCTCCTCCCCCTTATTGTTCCATGCACTTGTATTATCTGTTATTATATAATAGTTATTCTCACATTCTGATTTGTTTCAAGGACGGTAAGAATGTAACTGTATTTTCCTATGTTCCCTCCCCCCTTCAAGCGCTTTGAAAGACATTGTGTATAGGCGCTATACAAATAACCAATCAATCAATCAATCCCTCTGTACTTTATGCCCATGAAAGGCTTGTATATATTCCTTTTGCTGTCTGGAAATGTATTTATATCATGCTGTCCTCTGGGAATTATATTGACATATTGAGTTTGGCCATAAGATCTCTTCCCAATATGTTAACAGGCTTCTTCCAGGAATGGGATAGCTACCGTCTGATCTCCTACTGTCACAGTATTTTGTTGTGCCAGTGTCAACTAAGAAGGAGAGAGTACGGCCGCTTATAGATACCCCCACCCTCGGTTCCTGTTCAGGGTCTGTGGTTACTGATAGGCTAGGGCACATCAAGCTATTCTGTGGGCTGTCCTATTGGGGATATATGTTCAGTCATGTCCCTGTAAAATGGTTCCCCCCCAACTGCTGTCACTACCCTTATCCATGGTGGCTGTGGCAGAATATTGGTATCCCACTGTGTCACTGCTTGTTGTGATTTCACTGCATTCTGTAGTTGTGTCAACGTCTGCTGTGACTGTTGTGGCGCTATCTGTGGGCCTTGGGGTTGCTGCACCTGCTGTGCTTGTGTCTGATCTGGTGATTATTGTGTGTAGTCCTACCCATAGCCTTGCTCTGGTGGACCATATGGTGCTGGATATGCCATCCCCCCTCTTGGCCCATTGTGCATTGCACATTGCTGCATTGCTCCTCTACTTCTACACATTCGTGAAATGTGTCCTACTTTCCCACATATCCAACATACTGCTCCAGTCCCCCCAGGTCCTCCGAAGCAGGGCTGTCCCCCCACCAAACCCAAATCTTCTCCCTCTATGAACAAATCCTCTTCCTCCTATCGGGCAAAAACGACTCTTCCTGCAAAATAACCACCCATGGCCTGCTGTGGTATGACAGCCCCCTGTCCATTACTCCGTCTCCTGTATTTCTCAATAGTGATGGACAATAGTCAATTATATCTCTGGCCATGGTCTCATTTCAATCCCCACAATCTTTTTTAACTGTATCTGTACTTCTTCAGGTAGGCCCTGACATAAAATATGATTAAACACTGGTATACTTGTATCCCAATGGTCTTTAGTTTCCAAACGCTAACGTTCTTTAATGTCTTGAATATAGGCAGCAGGGTCCTCAGAAGGCCCCATCTTCCTAGTCATTATGGCGCTCATGTCAGATTGATCTGGAAATAGCACCCTCAGTGCCTTCCATACATTAACTCTACAATTATTGAATGGTGACCCGTCATATTTAGTTGTGTTATGTTCTGTCACTGAAAAATATCCTGCTCGCTTCCACACGTCCTCTGCCTGGTCACCCAGTATGGATGCAAATAGGCTTTTCATGTCACCTATAGCTAATGCTATCCCAGCTGTCTCTCTCTCTAGCTTGTATATCCACCTGCCCGCCCCTGCTGTCGGTGATGACAGCTTATCCATCAAGTTATTTTTGTCTGTCTGATTCCATGGAGTATAGTGGGGCTGCGCAAAGGTGATGCTGCGTGAGTTCTTCTTTTCAATGTCTCAGCTACACGGTGTCACTGGCGTTCTGGCAAGTTTCTTAAGAAATATGGTGATTTATGGTCTTCATTTATGGGCACTACTGATGTGAGGGGTGGATATAGGCTTATGTTTGGCCCCAGCTAATCTGCTATCTCTCTTATGCCTGGTCCTGTGGTATCCATTTGTGGGGCTCGCACCGCCTCCTCTCCCCCTCTTCATCATCAATGTCTACCCAATCTGTCTCTCTGTCACTTTTCTCCACTCTTGTCATCCTCAAGTATGAGATCAAAACTCACTCTCTTAACAGGCTCACTTACATATGTTCCCATCATTATCTGTGGCAACACATCTCTGCCCCTGGTCTCTGGGGTTATTGTCCCACTCCCTTCTACCCACATCTCTGATATCGTATTTCTGCTAATCGTTTGACTCATCTCCTTCCTCATTTTTCCAATTTCTTCCTTTTCTCTTGCCATTCTCATGTTCTTCTCATTTAGCCTCTGTATATACTCATCCCTTTCTCCTACCTCCCTTTTTCTTCTTTGTCTTTCCTGTTCCTTTCTCTTCATCTTCTCTGCTGCTTCTCTCAGTTCACTCTCTTTCTCCCTTTGTGCATTTTGCTGTATCTCTTCCTGTGTCTCCCTCCTGACTTCCTCCCTGGCTGCTTCCTTCATTTCTTCATACTCCACTACCTTCACATAATTATTTTCTGTGCCTTTCCCATCGAGTCTCAACAATATTTTTCCTCCTACCCATTTCTCTGGTTCATCATTGTCTCTTCACTATCTCTATTACCTATGGGTATGCTTCTTTCACTGTGACCATCTATCTGCATGCCTCTCACTCTCTGGAGCTCTTCCTTAGCTGCTCATGGCTGCTTTTCTAAGCTGTGTAGCTCTCTATACTCTTCCTCATCCCTTAACTGTGTCTCTGAGCTGCACCATGCTTCATCCTCCATTTGCACTAATGGCGCCTTTCCTTTTACCAATTTCGCCCTTCTATTATCATCACCTTCGTCATCAGAGGATTCATACCTGGGATTACTATACCCTACAGCTGCTGCTTGTATCGGGTATATTCCTGGGCTGGTTGGGGCTGGTGTGCTCTCCTCATACGGAGGCGGTACTGTGAATTGTGTGTGTTGACGTCTGTCTCAGCTGGTGATGGTGGGGCTGTTGGCTGTGTACAAGTGCTTTCCTCTGAGGGAGGATTCATGTGGAGCTGTGGGCTGCTCGCGCTCCCCCTTGCACATATTAAGCATCCGTTCCTTCTTAGGCACCTCCCCTCTGTCTCTTACTCAAAGGCCTTCTAGAGCTCTAATATACCTAGCCTGTTCTTAAGCTTTCTGCCCTTGTGCATGGCGTGTACGTATGCGCACATATATTGGAGTGCATCTTTATAGTGAGTGCCCCCTTGTGGCCACGACATGTACATCTTTCCAGCATTCCCTTTAACCTACTCAGCATGATACTTAATGATTTTCGTACTATATCTTGGGAACGCTTTACAGTTGGAGTATCTGACATGGTGACAACTTTTAAGCAGCGCATAGCTTGGCACTTACACAGAATAAATAATGCAAATAGTGGTCAGCTTACCAATAATTAGAAAAGAAATAGTCTTCACAATTCTCTCACACTTTTCCTTTACGTGCACATCCTCCCCACTTCCAATATATACCACCTATTAAATCAGTTTTCATTGTCTAGGGCCACGCCTCAATATCCAAATCCTACCTCTGGGTCACAACAACAAAATCCGCTCACAATCTGAATGTTCATACTTACCCCATCAACCTCTACCAAACAATACTTTCTGCTACTCTCACAACACACAAAGATAAACCACCTCTACAGGACCTGTCTTACAACACAATGCCCGCAATCAACAATTTCATCAATTAAAACACAATACAACACAATAAAATACAGCTGTCTTCCATTTTTTTTCTTTTGCCCCGGGGTATCCTTATCTCTCCATCTCTTTAACCCTACCCTCAAAAGAAGGTTGGGCCCTCAGTGGCCCTGCTGCGCTTCCCTCCAAGACCTTGTCAAGGGCTATCCTTAATCAACTTCACTGTTTCTTAAATATCATACAATACATTTTGCCACCCCCCCAAACCGTTACCATGCACATAGCATACTCACTTTCCGTGGACCTTTGAGGCTTGTGGGCACTGGGGTCCCCTCAAGTTGCCAGCTCCTGTTGCTTCCAGCAGGCGGTGGAAGACCAGGCAGGATTCCACTCCAAAGCCAGCCTCAGCTGTCCTCTTGTTAAGTTGTGCACAACAAAAAAAACTGCTCTTCTGACCGATCCGCTGTCCAAAAAGCAGGGTGGTGAGGGCACCCCAAAGTCCACAAATTCCAACCGTTCTCTGCTACCAGATGAAAGCAGAGGTAAAAAACCATATAGCCCTCTAACTGGTATTTGCCAATAAAGAGACAACGCAGAGTGGATTGTGGTATGCCAAATGCAAGCTAACCCAGCTATATTTACAATGTAAAGCAGTTTACAACAGGAAACAGCAGTTTATATAGTCATTTTGATGTCATAGTTATGAAAACCTATCGCTCCTGGCCATTGCTTTCCTCTACTAAACTACATATATAATTCTATATGTCCAACAATAATGATTGGACAATTCTTTTTCTAATATCCCACCCATAAAACATCCCATAAAATGTGCTAAATCATCATGCTTGAATATTATTGGTAGGCTCTAAATTACTTCTGCAGTGAAAAGGACATGCACTTACCGGTTAACATGCGTCACACTGTCCGTGAACTGGCGGCATGATCGTCTTTGTTCCTCATTAAATAAAACAGCCCATGTTATCTCCGCCATGATGTCTCTGAGTTTCAAGGACCAATTTCCAGTAATTCAGGTCCTCCTTATCCTTGCAACAGTAACCACCATTCTGTTCTTGACACATTTATGAAAACGCAGGAATTATTTGTCTTTTTAGCTGCATCCGCATTTCTCTGTCACACCTAGCCAATCGCTGAGACATTAATCTATCTGCCACTTAGGAAATTTCCTGGGATGTTCAGTTCATCGCATGGACTTCAAATAATCTTCTGTGTTGTCGCAACTTGATTTACCTTGACAGTTGAATGCTCACAATGGTATTGTTTCCGCTATGTAACCCTCCCCTACGGAGCTGGGCTCTGACTTTCCTTTGAGGCAGCTACCATCCACCCACCAGAGCATTCTCCTGAATTAAATGCATTTGTTGAAATAGCGTCCTTAGCTGGGTCCTCTTTTAAAGCTGCAGTGTTTAATTCTCTGCTGTGTTGGTGCAGTTTAAAATGGCAACATCTTGTCACATTATTTTCCTCTGCAGGACACATTTATTTTGCTATCTGCCAATTTCCTGGTGCATGCCTGTCACATGATCTCCCTTCCTATGGGTCGCTGCAACATTATCTGCCTACAATTTTCCTGCCCTACTTGTGTAGTGAGTCCCTATCTTGTGTACAAGCCTTCCTGTCACCTAATCTATTCTATTTTAAAACACACTAATTGTGCAAGCTAATTTATTTATTAATTACCATTTATAAAGCGTGCATCAGCCCGGAGGCATCGTGGTACTGTTACAGACAAACGAAATCATTGATGGTTACAGATAAAAAACTTAGTTACAAGATAGTGAGGCAGAACATTCCTACATGGTTACAAGGAAGTGCAGAAGTATTCGGAGTGCAGAGGTGGAATGGGAATGGAGAGGGTGTGTGTTAGTTAAAGAGTTTGGTTTTGAGGCCTTTGCGGAATGCAGTGAGGGAGGTCTCAGCTTTATCCGTTCCCTACTTGTGTGGTGCAAAACGAATTATTCTTGTGTCAGCTGCATTTCCAGGAGTATTTAAAGTGCAGTTTCAAATGTCCTTTCTTATCTTTTATAAATTAGTTTCTTCTGAGGAAGGCAGGGGGGCAGAGCCTGAACATGCTCTCTAGTCAATAATTGCCCCACTACATACCGATGGGTGAATTCTGTCAGACTAGACGTAATTGCAGTGATGATAGGATATTTCAGCAGGAATGTAGTTTGCTTAAACAAAGATTTTGAGAAAGAGGATATTCTACTGACTGTATCCAGAAGGCACACAGCAAAATTCAGAAAATGTATCGCAAATATATGGTGCATCCAGAGACTAAAGTAAAAACGAATGATAATACTTGTATCAGTATCATTACAAAACACTCTAGGGACACTAGAGTTTTGTATAGAATTGTTCAAAAGCACTGGCATTTATTATCAATGGATGCAGATCTTCATAAGTACATTGACACAAAGCCCAGGTTTATATATACCAGGGCTCCCACTATTAAAACCAAACTGAGTCCATCATGTTTTAAGTCATCAGAACCCAGAGAAGTCAGTGGTAGCAAGTGGTTGAGGGTCAAGGGTTTTCATAAATATGGTAACTGTACAATGTGCAAGTATGCCCACCCCGGATTGTGACTTTTTTTTCACTAAGGGATTTCCACAAGTGGATATTCAGGATTTCATTAATTGCAAGACAAAATATGTTGTATATGCAGTAATTTGTGTATGTAATCAATTGTACATTGGAAGCACCATCAGGCAATTAAAAACAAGTATTTGAGAACATACATGCACAGCCTAAGGAACCTAGATTCACAATTACTGTTGGCGAATCACTGGCAATTGAACCATCAGTTGGAAGACATAACCCAAATGAAATTTATTGGATTATTACAAGGTAACATTGGAAAGAGAGGAGATCGCAAACTATTATTACTCCAACTTGAATCAAGGATCATTTTCAAATTACGGAGCGCAACCATTGGTTAAAACTCAGATCATGAAATGAATGTGTTTCTTTAAAATATATAACGGTTAAACTGCGGCTACTGTAGAGTATAGCTTGATTGATATGGTAGACATACTGATATGTATATTTGAAACAAAAATGTGTTTTATTTGCATTCATTATTACCTGAGGAGTCATCTCACCCAGTGCCTGGCACTGTTAGGATAAGTTTAATACAACCCAACATTCTTGACAATTTTGGTTGGACAAGGTTATTCAAATGTTGAGTGACTAAAGTTATGATGGACCAGTGAAGAACAATACAATTAAATATTACTAAACATTTTATATGGAGCAAATATTTGGAATGTGTAAGTATGATCCCTAATATTTGTACCTAAGGATATGTATATACATAGAGGGTATGCAGCTATCAAGCTGAATAGGACATTTAGATATGTGATTATTTATCTATGTGTATAGTTCAAAGAACTTTCACATACCAAAAAGAAAATGACAAACATGGTTACAAATTTACAATCATATCCGCACATCCACTTACATACAATTTAAATACATTCATTCATTACACATATTCAACTTGATTAATCAATTAATAAACGAATTATAAAATTCATAAATTCATTCACGGTATCAGTTCATTGGGTTACAACCTTTAGAAGAATAAGATTTAAGATACAACATTACATGGTTGATTGGTTTTATTTGGCCGTTTCCTCACTATGCTTGAGCGGGTCTGTCGAGCTTGCCGGAGGCTGTGACCCCCTTCCAGACTCGATAGACGGCAATATGGACAGATTTGTTGTCTGAGTTAAAGCAGTATGCCCAAAAGCCATCACCTTTGAAACCATCATATCTTGCAACAAAGGGGCCTAACAATTTCATGTATACAGGGCCAAATTCTCTGCATTCAGTTCGGACATGACGGGCAGACTCTAGTTTATCTTGAACCCAGCAGTTCCGGCAGATTCACGCCTCTTTTGGAATCGACAACTCTGGTCCGATATTTGAAAACACGGGCAGTTTATTACCTCGCAAGAGTAGCAAAAACGTGCGGAGTGCCAGGTTCAGACACAGTTTCAAATAACGCTGAGGTTCCTTATAGAAATGTGATAGAAACGGGCACACCTCTCCGTATCTCTTTGAGGAGCTCAGATGAGTAGAGGTGGAACACCAATCCAATTTCTTAAGTTTAGTGATAAACATATCTCTCTGGGTAAAGTAGTTCTCCCAATTTGGAGTCCATTTCACTTTTTTTAAGGTTTCCACAGCCAGTGTGGTAAGTATATCTTTTCCGTACTTTCCCTTTTCTTTAGCGAGTAGTCTCATGAGGGGGCACACAGGAGCTGATCTGGTTTTTAGGTACAATAGGCATCTTCTTTGCTCTACTTGAGCAGCTAGTGCTGTCATCCATAGTTCCAGTCTTATAATTTCAATTGGGACACTAAGGCCCACACACAATACCCTTCTCCCTAACTTCCCTTCCAGTGCCTTCAACCAGGACAAGTCTTTCATACCTAGGGCATCTAACCCATATAATATTGTGGTACAAAAGCTTTGGTTGTAGAGCGACAGTATACCAATCAAACTAAAGATAGATGTCTCTTTAATGCATCTGGCCATGACTCGAGTAAGGGCGATCGCCTTGTGTTTTTTCTCAGCAATTATTGCCCCATAATTACCTTCTGTCGTGATATTGAGGCCCAGATATTTATTCTGTTTTACCCTTTCAATTACTTCTCCCTCTAACACCAGTTTGGGTATGACCACATTTTTGGGAGCAAGGTGCATGTATTTGGTTTTATCGTAATTTATGGTAAGACCATTTTATCTTGCATATTTACACAGTGCAACCAAAATACGTTTTAAACCAGAATAGGCGTGATCACAAAGAATAAGGTTGTCTGTGTACAGTAAACAGTTTAATGTAACGCCAGCAATATTGGGAGGATGATTAGCCACCATCCCCAAGAAGGCTGGTAGATCTGCTAGATACATGTTGAATAGTAAGGGGGGCAATGAACATCCCTGTTTTACCCCCTCTAAGTTTGTATGGGACGGGACACGGTTCCCCCAATATCAAGCCTAACCTGCACCAACATATTCTCGTATAAGCTCCTTGTGGTGTATAGAAGGTCAGCAGTCCTCCCATAGCTCTTCAGTTTCATCCATAAGCGATTTCTCTCACTTGTGTCAAAGGAAGATCTAAAGTCAATCATGACCATATGCAGGCAGTGGTTTCCCTTAGTTTTAGCATCTCTAATTAGCCTGTCAATGAGCCAGTGACAATATGCACTCCCGGAGTCTGCCCTAAAGCCCATCTGGAAATCAGCTAAGATCTTAAATTCATTAGCCCATTTTGTCAGGCTATCAAGGATTGGAGATGCAAATAACTTCTTGGTTACATCGCACATAGCGAGAAGCCGGAAGATCTTAGACGATGTTCTGTTGCCTTTATTATGGATGGGCACCAAGATGGCATTTATCCATGAACTCGGAACTCTGCCTTCCCTGCAAACTTTTTGGAAAAGAACAAATAAGAGCATTGACCAATATTCAGGTGATTTCCTCAAAACTGCTTTAGATAAGCCATATGGGCCAAGGGGCCTGGAGTTCTTGAGTTTCCATATTTTGGTTTTGATATCTGCCAAGTCAAAATCTAGCTCAAAGCTTCTCTCAATAACAGGGCTATCCGCCACAGTGCTCTTTTCTATAGAGAATGTTTCACTGATGTATTCAGTCCAGGCCTGTTTGCTAATACCACATATGACTGAGGGAGCATTCTCAGTGTTGAATTTGGTCAACATGCTCCACATATTTTTTGAGTCATTGGTTGTCATTGCTTTGAGGAGATACTGCCATTTTGCGTTTCTGAGCGAGGATCTCAGTCCTTCTCATTTTCTGTTACTATTTTTTATTTGACTACATGCTTTAGGATTTTCCTGTTGGTCTTGGTTAAGCTGTTTGATTCCTCTAATCTCTTGTCTCATTTTCCTCTTTTTTTTTTTGGTGTTGAGCAGAGACTGGGCAGCTTGGTCCTCTTTCTCATCATCTTCAGTCTTCTGTGTTCTCATTCTTATCAACACCATTTATGTCCGGCTTTGGTTCCAGCTTTGGTAGATCTGCCTCTTTTTCCTCTGGAGGCTCAGAGGCTCATAGCACAGGCTGTGCTAGGCTCTCAGCAGACTACGATTGCTCATCAGTCAGTTGCAGGTTCCCAAGCGATTCCGCCGCCAATTCCTGCTGATCGACTGCCTGCGCCCAAGAGTCCAACATCCCGAGCACACAAACGAAACGCAGCCTGTCACACTTTCACCGGTATCTGCACAGGGGAGAGGTGTGGAAAGAGTCACCGGAAGTGACTGAAGACAGAGGCAAAACGTGGGGCACTGCATCTTCCTGTTTGCTTCTTGTATGGCCTTGTCGTAATGCGGTCTGTACCTTGATTTGTTCAGCATAGCGTATCTTCCCTTATGCACCATCATCTAGGTCATAATTTCCTTGATCCAAGATTCAATTTCTTCTACTGTGAACCCAGCTAGTTTTTCATGTTGGGCATCAGGCTGCCTGGTCATAAAGAGGTGTACCTTCTCTAGGTTTCTCTCAGACCATCTAATTCTGTTCCCGCTACCATTTGCTTCCACATCACCAATTTTAATCTCTCTGTCAATACCCACTTTTTCAATTGTGCGCATGATCATAGCATGATCACTAAAGAGATTTTCTTCTACAAGCATATTCTTTATAAGTGCAATAATGTGCAGGTTACAGAGAAAATAGTCTATTGTTGAAGAATAAAGACCTCTTTTCCATGTTGGGTTCCCTGGCCTGTCGCCTAAAACTCTTCCATTTAACATATAAGAGTACCAGTCAAACAGGGAAGCCAACCAGGCACTCCCCTTCAATGATTTGCTTGATCTCGCAATGGTTGACTGGGTGCTAACTTGTTCTGGTTCATCTATCTCGTTCTCACAGCAGCATTTAGCGTTAAAATCCCAATTATCACAATTTCATGCTGGTCTTTGGGTTTTGCGTTACAGAGGATTTCTACCATACTTTCAAGTATAGTATTAGTACAAGCGCATTTTCTGGTTTAGCTGTTTTCGGGTAAGGTATATTGAAACATTGCTGGCGTATTCCAGGTTTCCCACTTATTCTATGCTCACCTCATCTGGGCTTTCCAAGGTGATAGGAGCTTGGTATTCCATCAATCAAGGCATCCACATCTTTATCAGGGTATTCGCTTGTCATTCTCCCAGGGGCAATCTCAGCGACTTCTGCCAGTATTTTGCCATTTAGCCATAGCAGAACTTTCATAGCAAATTGAATTACCATCTGTTGTGCTTGAATATCGCTGGCGGAGTGGCTAGATCTTGGCCAGTGTTGGCGATTTTAGAAGCTTCCCCTGGTGGAACCAGGTTCGGTGTGATTGACAGTCTGAGTGGTGTCTGTGGGTCGGCTAGGACCACGTCAGGTGAGTCAGAAATGGCTAGTTCTGTCATCAGAAATGGCTAGTTCTGGCATATTTTTTCCACAGTTGCAATTGGGGCATCTTCAGGTGTTTTGCCTGTTCCCAATGTAAAGAATAGGCAAGGCTAAAAGTGAATTATTGTTAACTATGGCCGCAAAAGACAAGCCAGTAATGTTATTCCTATTTTTTGATGGTGTGCGCTGAAGTTGCTGTGGGGGTGAACTTTGCAGAACAGTTGAGGAGACCGCAGACTGTACTGCACCTTCTCCGCATGAAAAAAGGATTTAATTGAACCAGCATTCCTGTCCTTTTTTCTGATGCTTTGGCGTGGAGAACTAGTAGACCGAGGGTTTGTTTTGTTTGCTTTGGTTCTAGTTGGCATAGTAGCCGAGTCTTTCTTGTGCGGGGCATTTTTCCTAAGATTGTAATTGTTTGTCCGTGAGCGTAACTTCACAGGCATCATTGCTCAGTATAATGTGCCTTAATTTTTGGAGGTTTGTTGGTGCCAAGGCAGTACCCTCTCTGAGCTAGGGCGAAGTATTGTGCTGGTATACCAAAGTTTGGGCACACTATTCTTGAAGCAATTTGGTAATGAGAAGGATAGCAGTGGTTCCACTCACTGTATTGTCTATTGGTTCAGATAGTCAAATCTACTTGCTTGATGTTAACGAAGGAAGAACCAGGCGAGGGGTAAGTTCAGAGGAAGTATATCTCCACTTTACCGCTGCACCCCTTACCAAACACTTTGCACTCTCTCTTTGCGTGAGCGCCTGTTTATAAGGGAAAGGACCGCCTCCTTTCCTTAATGGGCCGGTGTGGAGCTCGTGCAATACGCCTTAGAACAGTTCCAAAAACGTGCTGCAGTACTGTCAGAGACTTCCCAGAGGGACGCCTGGGTCGTTCGCCAGCAACACAACACCAAACACATTGCACTCTCACTTCGTGAGATTTATGATTATGTTGGATTAAGTATCTCTGTACATTATGGTGGTTGATAATACAGGAATGGAAGTGCAATCCCCAAAACACCAGGTACACTATTGAAATAAAAATAATAATTTAATAATGGACATAGTTACTCATAGATTGACACCAGTTACTGTTCAGAATATTAGCAATCCAGGCTGCTCCTTAATTTGCGATTGCATATTATTATTATGTTCACCCCATTCCAATTGTCAAAAACCCAAATCTAGACGAAGCTAGTTTAGGAAACATCATTACTATATCGATAGTTATGACTGGAATAAAGTAGGACAACTGTAATTATTACCGCCTGATCGCGGCTCCAATGCTTATTTACATTTAGGGTGAAAGGAAGTCACACGTCACGTACGCGTCGCGTCACACCGCATATTTAAACAAGTAAAATAAAATGGCGGCTGCAAGGAAAGGTATTACGGCGCGCTGTGCAGGCCAAAATATACCCTAAGAAGGGCAGTTTCACAATTTTGAAAGAGGGTTAGTTGTTTGATTTTGGGTAACCAGTCCACCAGAGGATATGATGATAACCAATTCATTTGTAATTAATGAGATGGGGTAAGCTAAATTGGCAAAGAGAGGAATTAGGTAAAATGTATAATAATTATACAGAGTAGCCAATAGGACAGGATACTTATGTTATAAGAGCACACACTGGAATGGCAAACCAAATTGAATAGGACTGACCGGATAATTTTATTTTCAGGTCACTGAACTGAATGGCCATATTTACCATTGAGCAGCAGGACAAGCAATTACACTCATTGGTGAGTAAACATCTATAATCTATTGCGAATTAGACACATGGGGCCTGATCACGACTTTGGCAGTAACGCCGGCGGTATTACCGCTGGCAGTATTAGCCCTACTGCCGAACTCCCCGGCACTAATAGTGCCGGATCACGAGTTCGGCAGTAATGTAATTCCCCATTCCCCATTGAGCCCATTCCCCATTGGGCTCAATGGGGAAAATGTGCGCTCTTACCGCCGACGGATTTCCCGCCGGGGGTAATAGCACAAATTTTCGGCGGATTTCCCCCCAGCCAAGAGCTGGGGCGAAATCCGCCGATGTCCTGATTTGGCGGACCCTTAAATCCGGCGGTAATAGCGCGACCGCCGGATTTAAGGGTTACTGCCAAAGTCATGATGAGGCCCTTGGTGTTTTCGTGCTATAAAACAGTAAAGAGTATACTTTCTTTTTGATTCCAGCTCAGTGACAATAACTGAACTGATATGCCTAATAAACTATAGACTAATCATGAAAACTTTAGGTGAGTTATGATCAATGACCGTGCACATCAAATAGGGAATAACTTCACCTGGCTTATAAATTTGACACACGCTAATCAAAGACAAAATGATACTAATCGGGCACAGACACACTATGGTTATAATAACCCAGTGCATGTGATAAAGGTGTGATGGGGGCTGCTCTTGCTCTAATGCATGAAATTTTAAAGAGGTCTGTACAGGAGGGCGGAGTGACTCATGATGGGCCCATGGGATCAAGTACTTTAAGACGGGATAGCTGCACCTTGAGGATGGGGTGCAGGATTCTCTTACTCCAACACCATTCAATAAGAACAACTCAAATGGTTTGCTAAAGGGAAGTCTGTTTAATGACAAGTACAAAAAACGGGGAAACATTAGGAAATCATCAGTGATTCGATTGCCCGTCTCGTTTCAACTCCCGACTTCTTCATTCAGACAGCAATAGTTATAGCTGATTTTCGTCATCATTGATGTGTTACACTCCTAAGTTTGTCATGAAAACCTATTGGCTGGAAAAGGTAACTTAAGTATAGGTGCTATATCTGTATATGGTAACAGAGTGTGAGGATTGGCTAACTCTTATCGGGTGGGCGTCTACGCCCATCCCTCTACATCACTCGTGATAGACGTCACTACAAGTATGACGTCTCATAGGTTCTACTAGCTCTAGGACCCTAGATTATTTGGTCCATTGTGATTGGGTAGGTTACACCCCTAGACATAAATATCCACTTTAATTAGCAGCATGCAGAATGGACACCCAGATGCGGTGTGCCCCAAGATTCACCCTGCCTCCCTTCCATCAATCAGTACCTTAGGGCTATGTGTCACTTAGTTGGCTGAGGATGGCCTCGGATCTGTAGCTTCTTATCAGGAAAAGTTATGGCATCCTCAGGTTCTGGGTGACATCAGACGTTGGTATCTCTTTGCGCTTGGCTGGTCACTTGTTAGTTCACTGTGAATCTGCTTAATTTCCCCTCTATTTGTGTATTTGATTCTTCCTTCAGCCTTGCCACCTGCCTGGGCCCCCTTATCTTGACCTTCACTGGCTGGCTGCTATGCTCTTAAGTTTCGTTTCTTCGAAGTTGCCGCTCTCCTCCCTTCCTGGAGTTGACCTCGAATTCCTAGGCATGAGCTGCTTCTTACTGAGTTTCAAGTCTGCTCTTGGTCTGGCTTTGAGCTAGTATCTGAATCCTGGCCTGTTTGACCTCCACCCTCTAGGGCTTAATTCTGCATTTATAAAATGGAGTCGCACTTGTATAATGTGCTTCTTGAGGTAGATATATAGTTGGCGCTTGTCGCTCTATCCTTCTACTAAGCATTGCAAGCAGTACCGTTTCCTTCGCTTCTTGCGTTCCAAGCCTATTTACAGGCATTTAGCCAGTTGCATATTTTCATCTTTCTTTCATGGTTACGTTCTTTGTGTTGCAACATCGTTTCTTCTTTTAAGTCTATTACACCATTATTCCTCATATTTCGTCTTTACGTGCCATTCTTTGCAGTCGTTTCGTTCATTAGTACGCCTGTCAAGGCCCTTGTGTCGTCACCATCCGCCTTCCATTAAGGCCATTTGGGACTCTTCGGGGACAGTTTGTAAGTAGTCTTCATTTCGTGTCAACTGCTGGTACGGTTGTCTCAACGGGTACCATGCTGCCCACGGTTGTCTGGTTATAGGCACGTCAGCAGGTATTGCTCTTCTGATGGGTACTGGGCAGAGCCCTAGCGCTGCTCTTTGTTGGTTTATTTGCTCCTCATACATCACATATCTTCCTGGTATGTTCCTGGTATCTCAAAATGGGTGGCTGGAGTGCAGGCCATATCTGGGACCTCCTCTACAGGTCCTTAGACACCAAGGGCCTGAATCACAGAAGCGTTTTATAATGGCGCAATCCCATAAGAAAACGCTCTGTGAATCAGGCCCAAAGTTGTCAACTGACACTAAAGGAGGTTTCCATTTCAAAGGAATGTAAGATTACAATGATTGAAACCAGCTAACATTTATTGTTTTCTGTTTTTTCTCTGTTCTGTGTTCTTTTTACTATTACAATATGTAATTGTTTTATTGATCTGTGATTATTGTAATGTTATGTTTATGTAACTATATGACACTTGGAATTATTATTTTTTTTTATTTGGGTTGGCATGTGACTAGTAACAGCCTTGAATAGAGAGTTAGTCTGTAGAAGACCTAGGTGTCGAAACACGTGTCAACTACATTTTTTGAGGGCACTATGTTAAGGGCATGACAGCTCTGTAAATGATGGAATATATCTTGTGAAATTGGGAATTAAAATCCAAGATCTATAAAAAAAAAATACATTTGTCGAGGGCATGATTTCAAGGACATGCCAACTCTGTAATATGTTTGAACATATCTTGTAAAATTGGGAATTCAAAATCCAAGATATTTTTTATGATAAAGCGCAATCACTTATGTTGATAACCCATGAGTCTTAATTACATATGGGGGTGGTTATAGTAAGCGGGGGTGGAGGGTTTCTCTCCACATTTTGCCACATAAATAGTTAAAAAATTGGCGAAAATGCATTCAGCAAAAAATGTGCAGCAAAGGTTCATAGACAGAAGCCAGTGACCAGATGGCAATTTTAAGTAATGTTTGAGACGGGGTCGCTGTTGCGCACTGTCACGATGGCCGCCCAGACTTCAAGCTCCCGCTCCATCATAAAATCCTGTGCTTAATTGATCCTTTTCGGAGCTGCCGCTGAACTCCAAAACTCAGGTGCAGAAGCGCTACAGACCTGTCCGTGGGCCCTGCAAATCCTGACCCGCTACGGTGTAAAATACTGGAGTTGTGGAGACCGGAGGTTGTGCTGGCCGCTGCTTCGGGCACGATCTGCCTGAGAGTTCCGTGCGGTAACAACTGTGGACCGCGGTCCCGGCCTGCTGCTGGGCTGAAGGGGGCGGGGCCTGTGGATCTGGCCTGCGCTCTGAGGCTGGGCGCGGAGTACTGGAAGGCGCCCCGGTGGTGTGGAAAGATCGGCGCTGTTGCTCCCCAGCGCTGCTACTGACGAACTCCAGCAGCCTGACCGCCCTGCGGCGCCCTGGTTGGGAGCAGCACGCCGGAGACCCCGTCTGGAGCGCTGGGACTGGACAGACTGGAGGGCGGCCCTCGGCACACCCAGGGACGGGGGATCCCAATGCTGTCATCGGGTAAGAAGACCCAGCGACTTGCCGCCCGGATAATACGGCTTGCCCGTGCTGCTCCGGGGAAGAGTTTATGGAGATCCTCGCTGGGGTCGTGGCCCCGCCCGTCCCGGACGGCGGTGCTCTGAGCCTCCCCCGCACACCCGAATCGCTGGGAAGACACTACATACAGTAGCCGGGGCCCGCGGCTGCAGGCGACCCGGCTGCCTATCCATCGGCCCGGAACATCGTATAGCTGGACACGCTGCAACAAACACTGAGCGGGTGTCGAGCCCGCGCCTGGGACCCCCGGCCGGCGCCCGGTCCTGTGCGACGCGGGGGAGAGGCTGTGTTCCCTCTTAATTGGATTACTGCCCGCTAGCCTGCGCTGCGATCCGGGTGCGGGCTCTGTTCGCCCCCCCCCCTCCTGCACGCCCCACTCACATCCTCTGCTGATCTCTCGGAGGGTACCCCCTGATCAGAACACAGCTCTGCAGATAAGGGCAAGACAGATAAGGATCCTTCTCTGGCGAAGTAGCTGCTTTGGACACTGGTAACACTCGAGCCCTTCTTAGAACCACACTATTGAGAGTTTTATTTGGTAATACGTGGGAGAACACAGTCCATCGCAGTTGGCACACCGAGAGTCAGCTGATAAGGCGAAGTGCTGGGCTTGAGCTTGTAGAGAGTGGACACGTGCTACGGCCAGGGAAAAGATATCCTAACGCAGCATACCACGGACAGAATTATGGGGGAACCTCAAAAAACTGGTAAAGGGCCAAGACCCCCAGCAACAAAAAGAAAGGCCCTATGGACGTATACATGGCCAGCCAAACACAATCTGTTGTGGCGGACATACCCACCAATGACACTGAGGCCTTGAGCCCGGAGAACAGCGAGAAAGAGGACAGACTAACAACAATAGTACAAGATGGATTCCGGGCGGTCAACACAAAGCTGGATGACATTGGGTCCATTGGTCCCCTGAAGGCCAGGGTGGACAAAGAAAGTATACATGTAACTGAAGCAGAACACAGAATAAGCACCAATGAACATGCGATTGCACACCATAGTCAAGATATCACCCAACTAAAAGAGGCTTTGTCCAAAATGCAAAATAAGTGTGAAGACCTCGAATCCAGATCCAGACGCAATAACATCCGTGTGGTGGGCGTTGCGGAAACATTCGGAAGAGGCCAAATGGAAAAACAACTTGAACTGCTCCTCAAAACGATATTCGGCCAGGATGCATTTTCTGAACACTTCTTGATCGAGAGGGCGTGTCGCACACTGGCCCAGGTCCCTAAACCAGGAGCCCCGCCACGCACAATAATTGCCATGCTCCTTAATGATAGGGATAGAGATCTGATTCTGCGTATGGCTAAGGAGGCTGGAACATTACAACACGATGGAAACCGGATTCACATATACCCAGACTTTTCGGCTGGTGTCCAGGCGAGTAGAAGATCCTACGAACCAGTCAAGAGACTCCTAAGGGATTGGCAGATACCATATGCTCTAATGTTCCCCGCCAAGATGAGGATTCAGCATGCGGGCAGGACACATTTTTTCAAGTTTCCAGCCGAGGCCACGCACTACATCGAGTCTTCCATACCCCTCCCACCCAGAGGGGGCAGACCGGCCCAAAACAACAGGCCCAGACCAGAGGATTAAGGTACTTTTCTAGCTGTACACTGTCTGTGCCATCATACCAACAGGGCCACAGCCCTGACAGTTCCTTGATCACGGCGGCTCCACTCTGTATGATCGACGGAGTTGCGGAATGATTGGGCGGCCATGTGATGCAACACGGCTATCCCTGGAATTATCCAAGAGTTATTTTGGGCACACCATCGAGTTGGGGTAGACGTTGAGGGTGGGTGGGCAAAGGGAGGAAAGGGGAGTTGGTTGTTCTTTGATCACCTGGCAAAGAGTGACCCAGACTATGGTTTGACTACGGTTAACGAGTTGTTTAATGTTAAAAAAAAAAGTGAATGCATTGGCAGCGGTGCTGGTCGGCTGGCGCATACGACACAAAATTAAGGGTCATGGAATTGGAAAGATTTGCCACTACATAGTACTGGTGACGGGTTAATAATAAAACTGCTTACTTGGAATGTGAGGGGACTGAACAACCAGGTTAAGGCCAGGAAAATTGCTAATTATGTTACCAGGCATGGCCCTCGGATACTAATGCTGCAAGAGACACATATGATGGGGAGCAGCAACTTACACATACTGCCCAAGTGGGGATCTCAGCGTTTTTACACAGACTACTCCACGCAGGCCAGAGGTGTAATCACCCTTATTCATCCAGGCTTGGGGTTCTGCACAGAGGGGCATAGGGTGGATCAACAAGGAAGATATGTGGTTGTATGGGGCAGGCTCGCTGGCCAGCAACTGCTTCTAGTTAACACATATGGGCCCAATATAGACGACCCTGCGTTTTACATAAACATGTATCAACTGATCGCTGTCAATGGGCTATCTAATGTGATATGGGGTGGGGACTTCAATGCGGTAATAGAACCTGTATTGGATACGTCCTCCAAGATCACTAGAACCCCCAGTAAAACAACCTCCACCCTATGTGGCATCCTTACACAGTTGTCGATGGTAGATGCCTGGCGCATGATGCACCCTGGAGACAGGAAATACACCTACTACTCCTCGGTACACAACTCCGAGTCCAGGATAGACTACTGGTTTGTCACATCGAACATGTCCTCTGCGCTGCAGAACTGTGAAATCTTGCCCCGCACGTTCTCTGACCACTCCCAGGTGATGATAGAATTTAAAATTAAGGACACCCCCTGTCCCGTACGTAGATGGAGAATGCCGAGTGGTATGCTGTGTGACCCCGGGGTGGTGGAAACACTACATGTCGAGATAGCTGAATATTTCACAAATAATGTGGGAACGGTAAACAAATACTCCACTGTGTGGGAATCATTTAAAGTGTGGGTCAGGGGGGTGTTGCTGTCCAAGTCGGTTGGAATGCTGAAAAGCGTTTGCGCCGAACTGGCGGACATTGAAAATAAGTTGGAGGTATTGGAGGGGAGATATACTCGAACACAAAATAGGGGGCTATTAGCAGATATACATACACACTTACAGAAGTTCGACAAACTGGCCACTAGAGAAGTGCAGTACATTGCTGCCCCCATGCGGGCACGTAGGTACGGGGAAGGTAATAAGGCTGGCAGGACACTCTCTAATCTTCTCAAACACGATAAGAAACCACACCAAATAACTAGTATACAGACCGCACGGGGGGAGATACTCCTAAAAGAAGAGGAGATAAACAAAGAATTTGTCAAATTTTATACCAGACTGTACTCGAACCAAGATAAGAAATCGCCCACAGACATTGTAAATTATCTTGCTGCTCTCAACCTTCCCAACTTGCAGAGACAGATTGTTTGGCGCTTGACCAACCGATATCGGCAGAAGAGTTGGTGGAAGCTATTAAAGGGTTGTCATGGGCAGGGCACCGGGATCTGATGGGATAGGGGCAGAATTTTACAAAGAGTTCCGTGAGGAACTGGTCCCGATACTCCTTTGAGTGTGGGAGGAATCCCTTGAATGCAACATACTGCCCCCGACCATGAGAGAGGCGGTGATCACAGTGCTCCCCAAACCGAGGAGGCCGCCACAAGATGTGTCCTCCTACAGGCCCCTATCACTAATAAACACAGATGCTAAAGTATTCGCAAAAGTAATGGCCAATAGACTTTTACCGCCGGTCCCCTTGCTGATCCACCCCGATCAAAATGGGTTCATTCCCGCTAGGTCAACAGCCCTGAATCTCCTTAGACTCTTCGGGCTAATGGCGCAAATAGGCCCCAAGAGAAACGTTGCCGCAATATACCTAGACGCTGAGAAAGCTTTCGATTCGGTTTCCTGGGTCTATCTCCTGAAGGTGCTGCAGGCGTTTGGGGTGGGGCCTAGCTTCATTACGTATGTCAAGCTATTATATACTGAACCGGGAGCCCGTGTTCTGACCAACAGGTCCATCTCTGAACTCTTCTTATTGGGTAGAGGCACCAGACAGGGCTGTCCGTTTTCGCCTCTGTTGTTTGCATTGACCATAGAGCCTATGGCTGCTGTGGTTAGACTGAGACACACTGATAAAGGCATAAACATGAAGGGATCCGTCCAGTTGATATCGCTATATGTCGATGACACCTTATTATATATCCGTGAGCCTAACGCAAATATTGCTCCTATAATGGCGGAGATACAAAATTTTGCTTAGTACTCGGGGTACACGGTTAACAGAGACAAGTCTGAAATATTTCCACTCACCCCGAACACTGAGTGCCCTGCAACGCTACACGATCTCTAATGGTCGGATCAACATATTAGATATCTGGGCATCCTGGTTTCAAGAGACAGGACCACTCTATACCTGGACAATCATGAGGCCACACTGCAGTCTATCACCACAAAGTTACATATTTGGGGCCGCTTGCCGTTGTCCATACATGGTAGAGTAGCAGTCCTTAAAATGGTAATCCTTTCTAAACTGCTCTACTTGTTTGTCAATATCCCCATATGGCTGGGCAGACCCTTCTTCTCTAGGCTTCGCTCCATGGTGGTGACTTTCCTTTGGAACGGGAAGACGGCCAGGATTGGCTGGGAGAAGATGACTGAGTCATATTCTACGGGCGGTGTAGCGGCTCCTGACTTTGAGCTTTATTATTATGTGGCCCAAGCACAATTTGCAAAGCACTGGTATGATACTTCACAAGAGACGCCTCATGCATTAATAGAGGAATACACCACACACCCCACGAACATCCAATCTGTCATATTCGATACACAGTACAAGGATAGTTGCGAATACAACCCGGTCAGTTGTACGGTTAAAGCATGGGAGGCCATATATAGAAGATTGCAGATTGAAACACCGTGCAATCCAGAGGTACCTCTTTGGAACTACCCTGGTATACCCCCCACACATGACAGCACAATACAAGGAGCCTGGGACCCCAATATGGAAATGAAAATTGGTGATATGTTTATAAATGGTAAATGTGCAACTCTGGGGAAAATAACAAGAGCGTTTGGGGGTGGGTCACTCATAACACTTCAGTACTACCGCATGCGGGCAGCATTCCAAAAGAAATGGCCACTATTCCCGGACGAACCCCAGCCACACCCATGTGTACAGATGGTAACCGCAAAAGCAGGCCTAGGTGTATCTAGATTATACACGGAGGTTCAAGCCCACACCCCCACGATAAACCAGGTGAAAGAAAAATGGGAACGAGACCTACAGACACCCATTGAAGACGCAAAATGGCATAGATATTGTTCTTTGACCAAAAAGTTCTCCCTGAATGCTGGGTTGCGGCTAATTCAATTCAAGATACTTAACAGGCTACATTACTCTCCAATAAAAATTGTGAAATTCACCCCCACTGCGTCGGATGCATGCCCTAAATGTAATATGCCACAGGCAAGAGACTTTCACATGTACTGGGAATGTCGGGTTGTGATGAACTTTTGGAAAGAAGTTGCTGAAATGCTTGAGGAAATCACACAGATTCCCCCAGACCTGAGGCCCCAAAAATATGTTTGGGGATGTAGGTAAATGTTCAGAGAAATTGAGAAGATTTTTCAATGTTGCATGCGCAGTTGCCAAAAAGTGTATCCTCCTTAAGTGGAAAAATGCTTGCCCACCCAGTATGAACCAATTTCTACGAGAACTGACCTATGTCAATGAATCAGAAGAACAATATGTAATGACCCAACCCACAGCCTGGAGACCCAAAGACAAATGGGGACCTTTCAGAACTTATCTATGCAACCTGTCCTCTGATGATGACGAATCTATGTAAATATGTGTAAATGATATAATCATGACGCCAACGATCTGTTCTGAAATGTGTGCTGTAGATGATGAAGTGCCTTGTGTTCCTATGTTTCCACTAATAAAAAGAGTTTGAAAAAGAAAAAGTAATGTTTGAGACAGTCTAGCCCCTCTTCCATAGGCTAAGTTCTTCTGGTGAATGCTGAGTAGAACCACGGCTCCAAAGCCAGGGGCAACCAAGAATCTGGTGAGAACCTGTAAGGGAAATCGATGGAGAATAATAGTGGCCAAAACAACAATGCTAAGCCATAGATCAGGGGAAATGACCATAAACAGGACCTATGTACAGCTCAGTTGCAGACCAGAGATATAGTGCAACAGAGGTGTTTAAGTAGGGCAGAAGGGGACCCATCCAGATTTCATCAAACAATCCTCGAAACACCCCCTGCTAAAGAGTTAAGGGACAGCCATCTTGGATAGGCCAACGTACCAACCCTGCTGACACCACTTTGGGTTGACACCTCAGCTCTGTTCCAGCAGTCAAAGGCTCCGTGTCACAAAGCATGGGAAACATTTAGAGAGACAATTTTCTTAATTCTTAAATATCTCCACCTCATGGGTTTATTATGGCTATCCAGCAGCTTATGGGTTAATGAAACGCCTTAACTAAGTGTCCCTTCAGCTATTGGATTTCTAAGTAATACATCAAACCAGCAAACAACCCTGAATTAAAGTACTATGCCGAACTCATGCATGTTTACTTCTCTATAGAACATCTAAATACTACTGTAAAATGCTAGTAGTGTTTTCTTCCATAAAGAAAATGTAAAGACCATTAGTAAATGGCAGCCTGGGCCCTCTAGTAGGGTCATCAGTCCAAGGGTTAATTTGATTGAGAGCCTTTGTAGTACCTGTTTGTATTCCTTGTAACTATGAAATATGGTGTGTCTACGAAGAATCAGGATGCAGGATTGCAGTCACATACTAATTAATAATGGAGACAGTGACAAAGTTTGGTGTTGGTCCTGAAACACCGACTATAAGCATTCAGCAAACAAACTAGACTACGGCAAGTTTAGCAAGTAACATGGTTAGTTGCTGTTTCAGCTGTTGATTTAGAAAGTTTGTTTAGTGGTGTTCTCTGCATTTACTCCGCCCTGTCCAATCACACTGCTCATTTGTCCTAAATGAAGGTTAATTGAAGCTATGCCAGTTAATATTGTATCATTTATATTTCGTAAATACCTACAGCGAAGGTGAAGATGTTTTGTGTTATAAGAGATCACTGCCGTTTGTCCTGCTAAGAAGATGAACCTTTTGAGTAAGGGCATAGTGTTCAAAAATTAATTCAGAAACACTGGCCGTGATTTAGAGCGGGCTGCACGCGAGTTGGTTTTGTGCAAAAGCCACTTTGCAGGTGTGCTTGCATGTGAATATCCTTTGGGCTGATGTGGAAGCAGAACTGTATGCAAACAGTCATCCCCCAATGCGTATGGGCAATGTTCATTGGCTTGCACCTTTAAATGGGGCTCTGGAGCGAGAAATGGAACCATGAAGTTGGCCTAAAATGGCTCATCATCCAGATTGCCACAGCTACTTAAAAATCCAAGGAGTAAGAATTATTTTTGTACAACAGTGCTGCGCTGTCTCACGTAGCAGCTGACTGCACACATTGGTGCGTAGTTACCTCTCTGGATTGCACTTCACATGCACCAAGCCCGACTTGTTACAGGTGAAAGCATCATGTCAATATGCACGATGGCAGCTTACCTGTACTTGAATAAGGAATGCAATGATATTGATGCAGTCCATCTCCCTAGATTTTCTTTCTCACAAATTCACATTCATAGAAACTGCCATTCTTTTGATAGCTTCTTCATCAATCTGCACCCGCTCACACCCTTTGTCTATTTGTCAGATGCTCTTTTTTGCACATTTTGTTCGCAGGCACAAAAAATAATACATTTGGTGGATCGGCCCCACAAAATGTAAGTTTGCAAATGGCCGTCTATATCCGGGGGAGTACATCGAGAAATTAAAGTTTCAGAAAAATTCAAAAGAATTTTACAGATATAGGGTCCCACACTACCTTAGTGGTCCATAATATCATCCATCGTGGTTACTTGGAAAGGTTAAAATACATATTGTAGGTTATATAGGTGTTGCTCATGTCCAATTATTTGTGAAGTTTGAAAGGATCCATTTGGTCATTTGTTACAAATAAATGTAAGGTTATTAAGCCTATGAAAATGGGATGGTATATAAGTGTCCATAGTGGAGGACCATCCAGACAGTCGAAACAAACTGTGGACGCTACAATTCATGTTCCTTGCAGAGAGTTAATTGACATTGCCCTTACTTAAAAATGCCACCCAAAAGCAAGTTAGATGCTTGATAGAAATGTGAACGTCTTCTAAATCTGACTCTTTGATTTCCATTGAAGAACCATTCAATTTCTCAAATCTCCTATGCGGTCTTCTAAAGTGACAATACAGGACAGACACAAGAAACATAATGTAACGCTCACCTGATTCCCACAGAGGCGCGGGTCTTGGCAGGAAGGTGTCTGTAACACGAAACGTGATGTGCAGGATTCGGTTGGCTTCTGGGGTCGAACCTCTCCGCACTGTGTGTCGGACTCGAAGGGTGAGGTTTCTGCAGGTGAAATAATATGGGGGTTAAAGGTCTGGGTTGTGAATGTCCCTATCTCTCTCCTCCCAGCCTGACTGTTGAGCCCCCCTCCCAGGTCACGTTCTCACCTTAGATAGGTGAATGCTGGGCTCTCCATCTGCGTCAGTGCAGGGTGCCGTTGCCAGTTCCTTCACTGGTGAAACGTTGGCCCCTTGACTTCAGAGGATGGGTACCGTCATTGTCTGCACGACCGGTAAGTTTCTGGACACCTTTAGTCTTTATAGTCCTTTTATGCGTGGCGGTGAAGCGCCTGGAATTGCGTAAGTATGGCAAGCGCTCTTACTGTCTCTTTCTTTGTCTTTGCAGACGACGATGCAGAATGAAGAAATCCAGAATTCGCCGCGTGCCGGTAAGTGTAACACTGCTGTTGTCTATGAAGATGCAGCGTGAAGAATCTGGAATGCACAGCGTGCCGGTAAGTAGAATAATGCTGTTTATCTTTGCAGGTGAAGATGCAGCGTGAAGAAGCCGGAATGCACAGCGTGCCAGTAAGTATGATAATGCTGTTTATCTTTGCAGGTGAAGATACAGCGTGAAGAAGCCGGAATGCACAGCGTGCCAGTAAGTATGATAATGCTGTTTATCTTTGCCGGCGAAGGTGCAGCATGAGACACGGCCGCTGCCGATGGATCAGGTAAGTAAGCACTGCGTGTTAAAGTTCGTTCTGCTAACCTGTTGTTTCTGGTCTTTTGCAGGTGCTGATGTTGATCGGGTACAGGAATGGTAAGTACAATTCTTGCAGGTTCAGGATCCAAAGAAGAAAGGCTGGAACAGACTCGGTGAGCGTTCTGCTGCAGATGCAGAATAACGCGAAGCACGTTTCATCAATCGGGTGTGGTTTAAATAGCCTAGGAGTGATGAGGCGTCTCCTTCCACGGCCCCGCCTAGGTAAGAAAAGAGTTCCTGCTTCCAGAAGAGTTCCAGTGCTGTATCCAGGGGGTGGAGCTGCCCCACCCAGGTAAGAAAGTAGTCCCAGTTCACCGAGGACTTCTAAGAGTCTGGTAAGTAAGCAGCATGGTCTGCCGCAGGTAAGTCCACCCAAGCACCTTCACACCAATGATGAGCCCGGCGCTTCCAGTGCCGGGACCTATGCTTCTGATGAGCCTGGTGCCACCGGCGCCAGGACAAGGTCCAAAAGGTCCCTGTGGGGACCGGCTGGTGCCTAGGATCAGGGTTAGGGGCCTGCTTCCAAGGACGTTGGGCTGGTCCTGACTCCTTGGAAGCAGTGATCATGACAGTATCCCCCCTCAAGGCCCCTCCTAAGTGTGTCTTTCCCGGGGGCTTTGGCTTGTCGGGGTGATTCAGATGGAATCTCTTGACCAGACGAGGTGCGTGGACATGTTCTGAGGGTTCCCAAGACCTTTCCTGGGGACCGTATCCTTTCCAATCAACCAGATAGTATAATTTAGACCTGGAAATTTTGGAGTCTAAGATGTTCTTCACTTCGAATTCGAGTTCTCCGTCTACCAAAACGGGTTCTGGGAGTTCAGTCAATCGGATTTCTGGTTGTACTGGTTTTAATAATGAGACATGGAATACTGGATGTATTTTCATATGCGTAGGTAATTCCAATTTGGCAGCCACCGGATTAATTATGGCAGATATGAGGTAGGGCCCAAGGTATCTCGGGATGAAAGTGCAGGGTCCTTTTAAAGGCAGGTGCTTAGTGGATAACCAGACTTGATCTCCTACAGCGTAGTGAGGGGCCTCTTTACGGTGCCGATCGGCTGCCTTTTTGAATTGAGCTTTAGCTCTTTGCAGATGAGCAGTGGCTTCCTTAAAGGCACAGGTGATCTCCGAATGCAAGTGATGCACAGCAGGTGCTTCAATTTCTTGGGGAGGATCCAGGTTGGAGGTTCTAGGATGGTGTCCATATAATAAGAAAAAAGGAGTCTTCCCGGTTCCAGAATGAGTAGAATTGTTGTAAGCGTATTCAGCGATCCAAAGAATGTCCTTCCAGGGTTTTTCTGTTTGTTGGAGCATGCAGCGTAGATATTGTTCTAATGTCTGGTTTGTCCTTTTGGTTTGTCCGTCAGTTTGGGGATGGTGACTGGTCGAAAGTCTTACATCAACTTGGGCTAGACGACAGCAACTGCGCCAGAAGTGGGAGATGAATTGACTTCCCCTATCGGAGACTAAAACCGAAGGAAAACCGTGTAAGCGAACGATGTTTGCCAAGAATTCCCGGGCCAATACTGAGGCTGAAGGCAGACCCTTCAAGGGTATGAAGTGAGCCATTTTCGAGAATAGATCCACGACTACTAAGATGGTAGTATATCCCAAGCATGGAGGTAAGTCCGTGATAAAATCCATGGACAGGGTATGCCATGGACAGGGAGGAATGTCAAGTGGCTGTAATAGGCCAGCTGGTTTTTGCTTTTGACTTTTATTCTGGGCACACACACCGCAGGAGATTACAAAGTCTCTAATATCCCTTTTCCACGATGGCCACCAGAAATGTCTTTTAATCTTTTCCATGGTTTTGGTAATGCCTGGGTGCCCCTCCATTAGAGAATCATGATAACCGGAGATTACTTGTTTTTGTAGTTTCTCACAGGGCAAGTGCAATCGTCCTCGGAAATATGGTAGGTCTTGATCTACTGAGAATTCTTTTCCCTTTAATTGCCAGTCCTGCAAATCGGTCGGAGTTAGGAGCGATTTCACCGTGGTCTTGATGTCTTCAAAAGATTGAGTGCTGACCAAACCCAAAATCCTTTGTTCTGGGATTATGGGTATTGGATCTGGATTGATCAAATGTTCATCTACTCCCATCCGGGAAAGGGCATCCGCCTTTCCGTTCTTACTACCTGGTCGATAAGTAATTATAAAGTCAAATTCTGCTAGGAACAGAGCCCAGCGAAGCTGTCTGGAAGACTGAGTTTCGGCTGTCTTTAGATATTGTAATTTGCGGTGGTCAGTCATTACGGTGACTGTGTGTCTGGCTCCAAGAAGATAATGCCGCCAGGCTTTAAAGGCCGATCTGATGGCCAAAAGTTCCTTGTCTGTAATTGAATAGTTGATCTCAGGAGGCGAAAACTTGCGGGACCAAAAGGCAACCGGATGTAGTTGGTTTGTGACCGAATCTCTTTGTGATAACACTGCTCCCATAGCAAGACTAGAAGCATCCGTTTCCATGATGTAAGGAAGTTCTGGGCGAGGATGTTTTAAAACAGGTGCAGAAATGAATTTAGCTTTTAAGTCTTGAAAAGCTTGTTCCGCTTCAGAAGACCACTCAAAACGTTTGTTCTTTTTCAACAGAGCGGTGATGGGCTGGACTATCCGGGAAAATTCAGGAATGAATCTGCGGTAAAAGTTAGCGAATCCTAACATGCTTTGAACTCCTTTTACAGAGGTTGGTGATGGCCACTTGATAATTGCATCAACTTTCTTTGAATCCATATGGACTCCGTTAGGTGACAATATGAATCCCAGGAACTCGACTTCCGTTGCGTTGAAAACGCATTTCTCAAGCTTAGCAAAAAGACTATGTGACGCAATCTCTCGAGAACCTTTTTAACGTGTCTCTGATGTTCTTCTTCAGATGATGAATATACAAGGATGTCGTCAATGTAGACAACTACACACACGTCAATGAGCTCTCTAAGGACATCGTTCATAAAATATTGGAAAGCAGCAGGAGCATTACACAGTCCAAAGGGCATCACTTGATATTCGAATAGCCCGTACTTGGTGCGGAAGGCCGTTTTCCATTAATCGCCCTCTTTGATCCGTACCAAGTGGTAGGCTCCTCTGAGATCCAGCTTTGTGTATATACATGCATCTTTGACTTGGTCCAAGAGTTCAGGGATCGAAGGTAACGGGTATCTGTTTTTAACAGTGATCTGATTCAGGGCGCGGTAATCTATGCAAGTCCTAAGGTCTCCTTCCTTTTTCGGAATGAAGAACAAAGCCGATGAAGCTGGGGATTTTGAAGGACGGATAAACCCGTTAGCTAGGTATTGGTTCAGGTACTGTCTGAGGTGAAGGTTCTCTGGCTCGGTGAGGGCATAGATCCTGCTGCAAGGAGGAGTTGTTCCAGGTATCAGATCTATTTGACAGTCATAAGACCTATGAGGAGGTAGGGTGTTAGCTTGATCCTTCTGGAAGACATCTTGGAACTCCTGGTATTCGGTAGGTAATTTGAGAATCTCCTCAGAAGAGATCGCCGCTAGTGAAACATCAGGTCGAGGATAACAAGTGGTAGAACACTGTGGAAACTGAACCGTCTTTGCTCGCCAATCAATCTGAGGATTGTGCTTCTCTAACCAAGGGATTCCCAGAATGATCTGGAACTGATGGGCCTTGATTACATCGAACACTATTCTCTCCCGGTGTCCATTGTGACTCAACAACGTCACTTCTTGGGTGGCATGCGTTACTGGTCCGGAGGCTATCTCTGTGCCATCCACAGTAGTGATGACGTCTTTTACTGCCTTAGGGGAAAGGGGTAGATTCATCCTTGATACCATTTCACGGTCCACATAGTTATCGATTGCTCCGCTGCCAATGTAAGCTTCAATTGCATGCAAACGATCCGGACGTTCAGGACTAATGAGGACCATGGGTATCACGAAATGCGAGGTCACGGGACAGATCTTAACGCTCGGCAAGAGGACCTCTACTCTTGTCGGGCGAGGTCGTTTCCCTGCTCAGAATTTGTGGTACAGGTATCCGCAGGCTCCTACAGTCTTCTTAGCTGGTTTCACGGGACAGTCCCGAAGAAAGTGTCCTGAATTACCGCAATAGAGGCATAATTGCAGCTTCCTTCTTCTTTCCCGCTCTTTCTGGGTCAACGGTCCTCTCATGCCCCCTATTTGCATGGGTTCCACAGTGTCAGCTCCCTTATTCGAGGTCTGTGGTTTAGAAAACACTCGGGTATCAAATCTGGAACGATCTGCCTTCCTGTTCTGTAGTCTATGGTCCAGTTGGACAACTAAGTCAATATAGTCCGAACATTCTTGTGGAGGATTCACCACTTGCGCAAACACATCCTTGAGCTCTCCACGCAGGCCTCTGTAGAAAAGCGTTATTCTCTTGTCCTCGGGCCATTGTGTTTCCACTATGAGTCTATTGAAAGAGGCTATATAAGTCAAGAGGTCTTGGTTACCCTGTCGTAATGAGAGAAGTTCATTGTCCAAGGCCTGCCCTTGTGCATGTCTTGCGAACAGTTTCTCCATGCTGGACTGGAAGGCTTGAAAATCGTGTAACACCGGATCATCCTGGGTGACTAAAGGGATCGACCAATCTGCAGCGCTGCCACTGAGATAAGAAAGCACGAAAGCCACCTTGGCCTGGTCTGTTGGGAATGCAGCTGGTCGACAAAAGAAGTGCAGGCGGCACTGGTTGATGAACACTGCGAATTTCTTTGGATCACCAGCAAAGCGTTCGGGCGGAGCCAAGGGCACATTACCGGGCAGATTGATTTGCACTGGATTTGAAGCTGATGCAGAAGGATAACTCCCTCCTGGAACGGGCAAAGGTGTCTGTCCTGCCTGCGTTTGTAACAACTGCCTAGCAAGGTCCTCTGTTCGCTCCTTAGAAATTATCAGTTCTCTTCTTAGGGAGCTCGTTTCCTGGCGAGCTACATGTACTTCTGCTCTTAATTCCCCAAGCAACTGGGCTAGTTGATCAGTATCTGAGGTTTCCATTGCGCCTGGGTAGGAGTTTTGTGGTGGGCTTCGCGTTCTGTAACGCTCACCTGATTCCCACGGAGGCGCGGGTCTTGGCAGGAAGGTGTCTGGAACACGAAACGTGATGTGCAGGATTCGGTTGGCTTCTGGGGTCGAACCTTTCCGCACTGTGTGTCGGACTCGAAGGGTGAGGTTTCTGCAGGTGAAGTAATATGGGGGTTAAAGGTCTGGGTTGTGAATGTCCCTATCTCTCTCCTCCCAGCCTGACTGTGTAGCCCCCCTCCCAGGTCACGTGCTCACCTTAGATAGGTGAATGCTGGGCTCTCCATCTGCGTCAGTGCAGGGTGCCGTTGCCAGTTCCTTCACTGGTGAAACGTTGGCCCCTTGACTTCAGAGGATGGGTACCGTTGTTGTCTGCACGACCGGTAAGTTTCTGGACACCTTTAGTCTTTATAGTCTTTTTATGCGTGGCGGTGAAGCGCCTGGAATTGCGTAAGTATGGCAAGCGCTCTTACTGTCTCTTTGTCTTTGCAGACGACGATGCAGAATGAAGAAATCCGGAATTCGCCGCGTGCCGGTAAGTGTAACACTGCTGTTGTCTATGAAGATGCAGCGTGAAGAATCCGGAATGCACAGCGTGACGGTAAGTAGAATAATGCTGTTTATCTTTGCAGGTGAAGATGCAGCGTGAAGAAGCCGGAATGCACAGCGTGCCAGTAAGTATGATAATGCTGTTTATCTTTGCAGGTGAAGATACAGCGTGAAGAAGCCGGAATGCACAGCGTGCCAGTAAGTATGATAATGCTGTTTATCTTTGCCGGCGAAGGTGCAGCATGAGACACGGCCGCTGCCGATGGATCAGGTAAGTAAGTACTGCGTGTTAAAGTTCGTTCTGCTAACCTGTTGTTTCTGGTCTTTTGCAGGTGCTGATGTTGATCGGGTACAGGAATGGTAAGTACAATTCTTGCAGGTTCAGGATCCAAAGAAGAAAGGCTGGAACAGACTCGGTGAGCGTTCTGCTGCAGATGCAGAATAACGCGAAGCACGTTTCATCAATCAGGTGTGGTTTAAATGGCCTAGGAGTGATGAGGCGTCTCCTTCCACGGCCCCGCCTACGTAAGAAAAGAGTTCCTGCTTCCAGAAGAGTTCCAGTGCTGTATCCAGGGAGTGGAGCTGCCCCACCCAGGTAAGAAAGTAGTCCCAGTTCACCGAGGACTTCTAAGAGTCTGGTAAGTAAGCAGCATGGTCTGCCGCAGGTAAGTCCACCCAAGCACCTTCACACCAATGATGAGCCCGGCGCTTCCAGTGCCGGGACCTATGCTTCTGATGAGCCTGGTGCCACCGGCACCAGGACAAGGTCCAAAAGGTCCCTGTGGGGACCGGCTGGTGCCTAGGATCAGGGTTAGGGGCCTGTTTCCAAGGACGTTGGGCTGGTCCTGACTCCTTGGAAGCAGTGATCATGACACATAAAGACTGTCATGAGGAAAAGTAGGACTTGGAAAAACAGTGAATACTGTTAAGTAATCAAATAAATACCATATTCTCATCACAGAACCTACTAAGGTAGGAATTCAAAAAGTGGTATCAGTGGATTTCAAATGAATGAAAGGAAACCCCAAATGACTCCACAAATCAAACTTAACACCACAAATATATTTCATACAGTAGTAAAGGCATAGTCAACAGATTGCAGCCTGCAGAACCTTTACACTGAAGAAGTCAAAAATGTCAATTGTATACCTTGTAATGGAGAATGAAATTATTGGAGGATATCGAAGTAGCTATCCAGCATATGTCCAGCAACACAATCCCTAGACATTTTCTCATGAACCCGCCACCACCACCCCTAATAGACCAGACCTCCTAAGTAACAGTAAGTAAGTCAACCTGTCTTTAGAGGTAGCCGCACCAGAATCCAAAGATAGGGTTTAGACTCTTCCTTGTGGCTCAGAGAAACCACAGCAAACTTTCATTGATTGTTGCAGAAACCGGACTTTCTGGACAAATGGGTCTGAGCTGTCCTACTAGAAATAGAGCCTGAGCCCTAAGGAGTTCAGTGGGACTTCTGCCAGGAGCTTGAGAGAGGCTCTTGTGGATAGAAATCCCCAAAGGAAGGTCTCATGGCGGAAGAAGATGTTTACAAAAAGCAAGCAGGTTTTACTGCACATGCTCACAATCCTCCTATTGTAATACCTACGAGGATGGGAAAGGATGAAATGGTGGTGCTACTATACCTTGGGAGTCACACAGAGGCGACAAAAGAAATAGGGATATGCAACACCAGTGTCTGCAAGAAGAAAAAGTTCCAAAGGTAAGACCATAAAAAGATGCCTTCACCCTCTGAAGATTGTAATGCAGAACATGCACCTTTTATATATAATCTCAACAAAAGTTTAACTGGTTGGTTTCATCAGGCTCCCGCCAATGGAACAAAACATACAAGCAACGCATACGTAGATTTCAATAAGTGAAATGGATATTGAGTTATTTAGCTAAACAGTTTACATGCATACCTACTATATACAGAAAACGTCTAAAAGGAATAAACTATGTAGCAATTGACTTGGCAAAAGAAAGCAAACAATTCTGCAAATGAATGAGGACCAATATGTGATGTGGCATAAACTGTTTAAGTGTAGGGCCTTCTGTGAAGCACTTCAAATATAATCCATCTAAGTAGAACAATTAGGATTCAAAAACATAAGCACTCTATTGGGAGCTACTGTAGCAAATGTGTCATGCTTATAGTCTGATGACACAGCAAATGAATGTGAATGTGCTAGAAAACGCCTGACAAGTGTGCAGTGTATTCGTTTTTTTTTTAAAATAATGTTTTAGTATTGTTGCAAAATGTTGCCAGTTTATCTTCAGTTTCGATTAGATGGGCAAGAAGTTGGTTAGAGTAGCATTCCCAGCGTCAGAGCTCTTTTTCCGTTCCAGTGGTTTGTAGTAGTAGCTTACAAAGATCATTTATCAAGAATGCCTTGTGGTGTATAGTAATATCAAAGTTTACTATTTCTTTCAGTCCCTTCTCTAAATTGATGTTTTTTTCTGTAGCTCTAAACTACAGTGGATAGCGTTGTTTTATTTAAAGCTTGACCGGGATATGACTTGCTTAATTGACTGAATGTAAACATGCATTATATAGCTTGACAGTATGCTCCCATGCTCTCTTACTGCCATTGAGGCGATCCACTAACGTCTCCCCAAATGCTGTCAAGGCTTGCAGCTTGCTAACTAATAGGGCCCGGCATGCCCACGTGACTGTTGTCTGGAAGGGGGACAGTTTAGTTGTAGAGTGCTGCATGTTCTCAATTGTCCTGTGCCCAACCATGCACAGAGTGCGCCCCAGAAGGCGTCAGTGCTTGCAACCTGTTAAACTAATCGGTCACAATTGGACCCACCCACATTACACAGCTCCTTCCCTAATGTATCTGGCAGGTTATCCAACCTGCCCCACGATAAAGCAAAGGACAAGAAGTGGCAGCTTATTGCCTTACTGACATCTACACCTTCCCTTAGATGGGGGCAACCATTCTTGACTGCCAAGCTGTCCACTGGATCCCTCTCGCAGCATAATGTATTCTTTTTTGACCGGTCACTTTGTGTGATGTTAACATTCACCTATATTCATGTGTTACATCTTTCAAGCCTCATTTACTCCAAAACTGTTTACATTTTAAGTTTTTGTTTGCCATCCAGTCTGTTAACTGTGTTTTTTTCTTTGCTACCAGCCACTTAAATTAAAAAGACTACCACCTTAAACTGACAGGCTGTAGCAAACATAAATTCAATGGAACAGGCCAGTATAGCCTTGCAAAAATAAATTAAAAGCTGGATAGTAGGGAGGCCAGCAGGGGGCGCACAGGCTGTTGGAATTGAAATAATATTCTGCCTCCTATCGCAGTAATTGAATGTGTATTGGCCTACGCCAAGTTGTCTAAAATATCATGTAAATAGACTCCGCGGCAAGGTCTTGACCTTAACGAAAAGTAATGTAAGTCGCCATCTTGGATTTAGCCGCCATTTTAGGTTCTCTTGTAATGTGGAAGTTACCCTGAACATCAAAATGGAGGCTGAATGACATTCTGAGTGAGATTCTGGCCGTTGTGACCTCCGCACACACACGAATAATTAATATGCCTGCAGGCCACTTGTCGGGGTCGCGAACTGAGACCTTGTCCTATTACTGACCTATGTGTAAATGAACAACTGTATCAGCGGAACTGATCAAAATGCATACATTATAGGATTGACCTGGCAAGGAACCCTAGGCCTGATCCCAAGAATGGTTAACCCGCGAGGGGTTTGGCCAAGGGCTGGATAAAGGATATAAAAGCCCAAGTATTCCAAATGTACGGTCTCTCTACTAATGCATCGAACCCTCGTTGAAGTTCGTTACGTTACTCTAAGAGCCGAATAGCTATCCGTTTGTCAATTGACTTTGGTAACTGTTGTAGCTTTTAAATAAAGCACTTGTATGTCCTTTGTAACCTGTGTTGGTGTGTTTCTTTTGGGCTTCCCAGCCTCATATCAATTTTTATGTTTTCACAAGGCAATGGCTGCCTGAGTACCGTGCTCCCGCAAAGCTAGGCCGAAATAGGGGATTGAGCCCCCCTGGACACCCCCCAGCGTGATTTAATCAGTCTGACCAGGCGGTGATCCTCCAGGGCTTCCCTGATCGAAGGAGAGCGACGTTCGGGGACCCCTGAGGGGCGGAATATGGGCCACGTAGCCTCTGGAGAGGGGCGGCAAGAGACCAGAGCGGCTGCAGCGTCAAGGGAGGCCGCCGGGGCCGGGAGATCCTACCGACGAAGACATCTCCCTTCCCCAGCCCTCACCCTGTGGATACTGGAGGATTATGGGGAGACAGGCCGCCGGAGCCCACAACGCGGGAGCGCAACGTCGGTGTGAGGGGAGCGTCCCTCCGCGCACGCGGGAAAGCTGTGCCAGAGGCCCAGGCCGACGTCAGCGAGGACGCGCAGCCCCTGTGCCGGGACTCATGAACAAGAAGCGGATACGCTGGGGCCCAAGCCCATTAACTCTCGCGAGACCCTAAGGACGGTGATACAGCGGTCCTAAGTGCGCAAGCCCTTCTGGGCATACCTCGGCCTGGACCGAGGGGGGGTACATTCATTAACCCCTACTCCAGTGCGTCCCCAACAGAGGACGCGCGGGACAACGAGAGGACTGAGCAGAGCTGGAGGGCCTAAAACACGGCTACCCGGAGGACAGGATCGCAGCCCGCCCTCCACGTGGGGCACCTGAGTGTGAAAGGACCGCACTCGATGGGCGGATAAGCGAAGGGGCAGGGACCCGGTGTCCAGAGTCCAAGTAGATGGTGGCCCCTGGATTCAATCCCATGGCATGTGCACGCCTACCAGCAGTCTAGCGGGGAGCAGTGGCATCTGGAAGGGGCTGGGGGCACGGCCCCTGGTCCCCCCCCCTTGAGTGAAAGGCCCCATGGGTCAGGCTCCACGGACCCCGTCGATCATACCACACCCCCAGGAGTGAAAAGAGGGCCGCAACAGCTACAGGGAGAACGGACAGGGTGTGAGGCCCCCGCCCAGTGTTGGTGGGGCTTGTGCCTGCCCAGAAGTGGTCCATCCGAAGCGGAGAAGATAAAAATAAAAGGCCTGCCCCCCCACTCCTGTGCTCCTCTGGCTGGACCCATCTAGAGAGCATAAAATGGGGCCTGGAAGGGACCCCCGAGCACCCCCTGGACAGCGGCAGACCCTACGGTGGGGCACACAGGGCGACCAGATGGAAGAAAACCCTTCAGGAATACCGCTATCAGGAGGTAAGAAGCAATAACAGCGGCCTGGACCGTGACAGTGGATTGGCCCAATCCGAGGACTCGTCGCACTCCTCCACAGCAATGGAAAGGGGCTTTGCCTCAGTCCTGCAAGAAATTAGGGACATGCGATCGGACATTGCCCAGAAATTTGAAAAAATTGACCAAAGGATGGACAAGGTCGAAGACAGGCTGCTACAGTTGGAGACCAACCAATCGTCGTCATTGTCCCAAGAGGTACAAATAGACTTGATGTTAGCGGCCCTGGAGAAGAGGGACGAGGAACGGGCCAGGCAAATGGATGACTTTGAAAACAGGGAAAGGAGGAATAACCTCAGATTTTTTGGGGTCCCTGAAACGGAAGGAGAAACGGAGAGAGATCTAGTCCGAGTGGTGAGAGACATCATCACCCTCCTTTTTGCGAAAGAAATGACGACAGAACTAACGTTCGACCAGGTGCACAGAGCGGGGGGAAGAGCGGGGGGCCCCCGGTCGATTTTGGTCCGGTTCCATTACTACACAGAAAAGACGAAGATGTTGGAGGAAGCCAGGAAGGCGCGGGAGATCTCATATAAAAACGCCCATGTTTCAATTTTCCAAGATCTCTCTTCGTATACACTGGCCAAACGCAGAATGTGCCGCCCCCTAACACAGCTGCTAAAGGAGAAGGGAGTGCGCTACAGATGAGGCTACCCCTTCTCCCTGGCCTTTGAATATATGGGTCAGCGGAGGAGGACATAAGGGGAGCTCTGGTCACGGAGGAGGACATAAGGGGAGCCATCCAAGACTATGTGACGGAACCGATCCCCCGGAGGGGACCTACTGGGTTGGCGGTGGAAGGTGCAAGTGGACCCGGGCCGCCAGGAGACAGGAGAAGGAAGACAAGCTCAAGGAAATTAAAAAAATTTAACACACCGCCAACGACGTAAGACAGAGAGCGGAACGACCCTGAAGGATGAGGAACGGGCCAACCCGACCTGCAGTGGAGTGGGAGTTGAAGATCCTGAGGTTCAACCACAAACAGGGTCCCTTTGAACAGCAAGTATAAGGGGGCTACCGAGGGGACGACACAATGGGGGGGGCTCAAAGAGGAGATCACTTCAATGATAGCCTAGCTGAAGTGGGCAGGCTGGTGGTCTGGCCAAGTGCCAGCAATGGTGGAACTATTTGGCTGGATGCAGGGGAGGTGGGGAGGGGGGAAATTGAAAGTTGGGGTTGTTAATTTAGGGGTTGGGAACGGGAGGCAGTTGGGAAAAAGTTTAAGGCCCAAGGAGGGGGGGTGAGAGGGAGCATAGTAAAAGACGAAAAGAGCTGGAAGGGGGTGGCGCTGTTAGGATGTTGACCGAGAGAAAAGGAAACCTAGATAATGGCTGAAAGTCTGTCTGCCCTGGGAGTGGGGTCCCTCAACGTGCAGGGTTTGAACACCCCTACCAAGAGATCCTTGGTCTGTAGAGAATTTAGAAGGGCTAAATTTCACCTACTTTTTTTTTACAAGAGACACACTGGGCACGGGGGAAGGAACCCAAAATGCGGGGGGGAGGAATCGGAGAGGTATTTTGTGCATCCCACAAAACAAAAAAAAGGGGGGGTGGCCATTTTAATGGCAAGGGACGCGGGCTTTGACAAGGAGGCCATACCGAAGGATCCAGAGGGCAGATATTTGCTAGTGAGGGGTTCCCTACAGGGCGCCCCGCTAACTCTCGAATGAAGGCCAAGCACAATTCTGGGAAGAAGTGAGGGACAGGCTAAAGTTATTTGTTCAAGGTACGGTGGTAGTGGGGGGGGACTTTAGCATTGTCCTGGACCCAGCCACCGATAGGAAACGTGTGGGACCTCAGATCACTAGGGCCGCAGATGAAATCATGGCACGAAATTTCCAGAAGGTTAACCCGGAACTGGGCCTGGTGGACACAATCCCGAGCCCCAGGACGGGAGAATCCATCATTCACATACTACGCCGCAACCCATGCATCATACTCTAGAATAGATTTCATCCTAGTCGATGAGCTCCTGCGCCATATGTCACTGGCCACAGGGTCGACCCTGTCCCCTGGTCAGACCATGACATGGTCCGCGTCACTATAGCAGAGGGATGGCGAGGTGACCGTGGAGGGCATTGGAAATGTAATGACACCCTATTGAAGGATGACGTCCAGGCGCAGGAGGTGTTAGAGGTCGTAACGGAATATTTCAATGTAAAAGACAATGGTGAGGTTGGCACACATACATTGTGGGACGCCTTCAAGGCGAACATACGAGGAGTCCTCATTAAAATGGGAGCCCAGATAAAAAGGGAAAGGGAAGCCCAGGAAAGGTCTCTAAGAGAAAAATAGCCCAACTCCAGCCGGGAGGTCCCCCAGATGAGCCCCTAGAGCGAGAGCGGGTGGCCACCCTGGAAGACTACAGGCTCCAGTTGAAAGACCTCCTGCTACATAAAACAGACAGGAGTCTACAACTGGTAAAGCAAAAATATTATGAGAAAGGGGACAGAGCTGATAGGATTTTAGCCTGGAAGCTGAGGGAGTTCCAGAGAAGTAGAATGGTGAAGGCGGTGAGAAATGAGCGGGGGTCGATGGGTTATGATACTCCTCACATAGGAGGGGCCTTCTGTCGATACTATGAAAAATTATATTTGACTGAATATGAAGGGGACGATGCCCAGATTGAGGGGTTTTTGAACTCCATTCAAATTCCGGCCCTGACAAAGGATATGGCGGAGAGGTTGGAGGGACCTGTGACCGAGGATGAGGTAGAGCATGTGATTAGTGGGATGAAAGTCGGAACGTCCCCTGGTGAGGATAGCTTCACAGTGTATTTTTATAAAAGGTTTCGCTCCACCCTAGCCCCGCACTTAGTGAGGGTGTTTAATGCGGTGCTGGAGGGGGGAATCCTTCCAGAATCCATGATGGGGGCTATAATAGTGGTGCTGCCCAAGGAAGGAAAAGACCCTACAGAATGCTCCTCCTACCGCCCAATATCACTGCTAAATATAGACGTAAGGATCATGGCCAAGGTGGTGGGGAGGCGGATAGAGGAGATAATGCCAAAGCTGGTCCACGGGGATCAGGTGGGTTTCATAAGGGGAAGGCAAGGCTCGGACAACATCCGAAAGACGATAGATCTGATCCATTATGCCCAAGAGTCAGACCTTGAGGCAAGCGTGCTTTCTTTAGACTCGGAGGAAGCTTTCGACAGCGTGGAGTGGAGATATATGGAACTCCTCCTCCAAAAAATGGGTTTTGGGGTACACATTAGGAAGTGGGTGACCACATTATATAGAGCCCCAACGGCAAGGGTACAAGTGAATGGGACGTTATCAGAATCATTTTCCCTTTTGCGGGGGACAAGGCAGGGATGCCCACTTTCCCCTTTGATATATGTCCTCACGATGGAACCCCTAGCCATAGCAGTGAGAGCCCACCCGGATATCAAAGGGATCAGAATAGATGAAGTGGAATTCAAGTTCTCCCTGTTTGCTGATGACATCCTGGCTTACCTGGTGGAGCCCAGCTCCTCGCTCCCCCCTCTCATGTCCTTGATGACCACCTTTGGTCAATTTTCGGGGCTGAAAATTAACACATCAAAGTCAGTATTACTCCCCATGAGAGCTCGGGACCCGAGGCTGGATCCCTTGGACAGGTACAAGGGGATTGTAGTAAGGAAAGACTCCATTCGATACCTGGGCGTTCTCCTCACCAGGGACCTTTCAAAGCTCGCTCCAACTAACTATGGCCCCATAACGGCAGGGATTACATCGGATCTGAGGAGATGGGGTGGGATGATCCTGTCCTGGTATGGTCGCATGACGGCGGTAAAAATGAATATCCTGCCGAGGCTGCTGTACTTCTTTACGGCAGTGGCGTAACACAAAATATGGGGGCCCCCCTGCGAGCCATGCTGAGGGCCCCCCCCCCCAACTCGGCAACAAATCACCGGTCAAGCCGAACTCTGGGCTGGCATAGATTATCACGCTTGCGAAATACGCACGGACGTGCTGCTGAAGGGATATGCCACACACTGTACTGAGGCGAAAGATATAAATATGTGTTTTAATGCAATATACAGCACACTTTCTGAGAAAAATTGCCTAAAAAGCCAAAGTGTTTGCAATTGTTTTGCAGGGTAACACCAATCCCATCGATGCAAGTCACCAACAGTGCACAGGAACATTAATACTTTGCTATTAAAAATGCCATGCCACAATGAAAACATGTCCAACTGGCTACACAATGTAGACCAGTGTAGACACATAATATCGTAACAGTAAAGCATGCCAGGCCACATTTAGACATACCTAGACTGGTTGCGCCAAAATGCCAGTCGAAGCATTAACACTCATCAAGAAGGGAACACACATTCAAGCCTTTGGCCTGTAACAACACAGCCAAACTCTTTAAAATCTGCAAGGAACTGATCAACCCTGTTGCGGTCTTTACCTCTCCTGTTCCCCCCCAGGCCCTCTGTATGGCTCTGTCATCTCACTTCTCTGCTAAAACCCCTGTTCTTCATATCCTCTTCCTCTCCCTCTTCCTCTCACGGCCCTCCTTTGGCCATCCCTACCTCTCTTCCTCCTTTCTCCTCTTTCTCTCTAACACCTGACGAGGTTTCTAGACAAGTCCGATCTATGAAAGTGTCATCCAAACAGGTGCTCCCCAGCTCCATATAAACCATCAAGGACCATATTGACACCCTTGCTCCAGCCTTGGCCGATTTCTGTAATCACTCTTTTGCCACTGGAACGTTCCCTTCTCCCCTTAACCACTCCCTTATGCACCCACTCCTCAAGAAGCCATCTGCCTATCCTGCCTGCCCGGCAAACTATCGCCCAATCTCCATCACACCTTTCCTGGGCAAACTGTTGGAAAAGCTGGCCATCTCCCAGCTTACTCTCCACACAGAATCTGTTGGTTGTCTCCATGACCTTCAGTCTGGCTTCAGAGCTGCCAGAGGCACAGAAACTGCTCTACTGAACACCTGTAAAGGTCTGCTCTCTAACTTTGATTCCGGGATTCCTTCTGTCCTCATCCTCCTTGATCTTTCCTCTGCTTTCGACACGGTCAACCACGTCATCCTGATCAATCGACTCCATGAGAACCTGGGCATCACAGATTAGGTCCTTTCTCTCTGCTCCATCCTCTCACCATGGTTTTTCAACCTCTACTTGGCCCCTTTGGCCCACCTGAACTCTACCTTCTCCTCTAACTTTCAGTGTTATGCGGCTGACACTCCGCTTTCCTTCAGGCTCCCCTCAGACTCCTCTACTCCCTCGCTCATTCCTGACTGTCTATCTGCGATTCAGGATTGGTGTGCCTCCAACAATGTCTGCCTTAATGTCATTAAGATGGCGATCCTTCTCATTTGGACTCCTGCCCCTGCTTTCCCTCTCTCACTCTGGCTGCCCGCCTTCGGCCCTTCCTGTGAGGCAAACAACCTTGGTGTCATCTTTGAATCCACTCTCTCTTTCTCTTTCTCTCCTCACATCTTGGACGTCGCCAGGAAGTCCTACTACCAGCTGCTCCTCCTCAAAGGAACTCTTCCCTTTCTCACTTTCCCCCAGAAGCTCACTGTCTCCAGGGCCATGGTTCTCTCTAGGCTGGACTACTGCAACAGCCTCTCTCTCAATTTGCCTTCCTCTACTCTCCACCCTCTGCAACTAATCCAGAACAGGAATGCAAGCTTATCCTTGGCCTCAAGCCCAGGGATCTTATCTCTCCAGCCCTGAAATCTCTCCACTGGCTCGCAGTTGCTGCAAGGATCAAGTTCAACAACCTTTGCATTGTCCACAAGGCTTTCTGGGCCTGGGGCCCTCACTACATCCAACGCTCTCTTCCAAAATATCTTCCTTCTCAAGCCCTTCGCTCAGCTACCTACAACTCTCTTAGGGTTAGACACTTCTCCAGGCAGAGAGTGGGGGTAGATCTCTCTCCTCTGCAGGTGCCTCGCTCTGGAATAGCCTCTCTGCCCCTCTCAAACTTGAGCTGGACCACCTGAGGTTCCGGAAGCAGCACAAATCTTTCCTCTTCTCCTCTGCTTTCTCTCTCTCCCTCCCCTGCTGGCCTACCTGACCTACCTGTCTGCTGTACCGACTGGTTGCTTGGCTACCCTCAGAGTCTCACTAAGTCCAGACTCTTTCTTGATCAGTCACCCTTGCACTGCCTTTGGGCCTACCAAGCACTTAGGGGCTGTAACTGTAACCCTACAGTCCCTTGTTCGCCTTGCAATACCCAGAGCCACGCTGCCCCGGCTGCACTTACTCAGAGCATTGCTGCCCTGTTTTCCCTCCTTTCTCCCTTGCACTTCCCCCCTCCCTTTCCCCTTGCACTTCTCGTTCTCGCACTTACACGATCTGAATGACACAAGGCTTAGTAAGATTGTTTGTCTTGTCCTACCTCTATCCTCCCTCCCTTGTCTTGTCGCGCCTAGAAACACTTGTGTACCGGTGCATTTTAAATGACTTATATCATATCAAATGATCACAGATGCCCAGAAAAATATACAATGCCGCATTAAGACACGGCTAGAATGGCAGCACCCAAATGGCAGTCTAGCCAGGTAATTCACTTAGCAGGACTGCTTTATCAGAAATGCCCAGTTAAAAAAAAGTCATACCAAACTGAGGAATGACTAGACTGGCTGCACCAAAATGCCTCTAGCCACTAATACCACATATCATGCCTGCTTAACCTGGACATGGACAGCATTATGATTTGTTGCACAATCCTGCCTCCCCCCCACACATCCGCTCTCCCTACCACCCCTACCCCAACCTCCAAAATCAGCTCCTTGGCCCAGAATTACCTCCATGTCACTCTTCCTTGTCCCAGAGCTTACGTATGAGGCTCTTTGCCTCATAGTTAAGTACTGGGATGCGGAAGAGTGGGACTAGGAGTAATGAAGAGTACAGGTAGCTAAGTCAGGCATTACCTCCATGTACCTCTACCTCATCCCAGTACTTGTGTATGAGGCAGAGTGCCTTATACACAAGTAATTTCTCATGCACACTGGGACGAGGAAGAATAGGGCTAGTAGTAATGAGTAATCAAGACATTAAACACAAGAATTGGTGCAACACCATTGAGTTGACTGGGATTCAGCAATCCCCCTGAAAGTTTGGGCTATGTTTGTTGACTCGACCTGGCTGACCTTTAGAGCAGTTGCCAGACAGATCAGGGCACAAATGTTAAATGGCACCTGGGTTTCGCTGTTAACAAGAGCCCAGCTAATACTAACATAAAGCATTTCACTGTTAGTACCTGCTTTCAAATGGCAAATGTTTTATGCAATTGAAATCGTGATGTGGGTTTAATACTTGCATGCCAGGGGAGTGATTGGAAGGATAGAGAGGGAACAGGAGACCACTCATTCTCACAGCAGTCCATAAGTGGGTGCTTTCAACCTTAAATGAGAGAGTTAACTGCTTGTAACATTGAAGCTGCACTAGAATAGTCTTATTAAAATGAGTAAAGAAATTAGATGCCCCCAAACAAACAAGGTTTCCCCTCCCCCACTGCCCAAGAAGTTAGCGCCTCTCCCAACATTTGAAAGGTTAGCCCCCTGAAATGTAGGTTTTGTTGCGCGCCTGAATGCAAGCACACACCAATCACCATATACACACACGCACACCCAGCCATCCATACATTTAAGTGTGCACCCTTTCACCATACATTCACACCCAGGCAGCCACCCGTACGTTTAAGTGTGCACCCTTTCACCATACAGGCACACACACCCAGGCACCCACCCATACATTTAAGTGTGCACCCGTTCACCATACTTTCACACGCGCACACATCATGGGGTTAAGGGGAGCCCTAATACTTAAAAATGAAATTGGGCCTCATTACAAATATGCCAGCCTGGAAACAACGGTGCTGGTAAGCTTACCGGCGCTGTTGTTTCTGGACCGGCATATTACAGCTCTGCGGGCGGTTGCCATCCCACCCAGCAGGTCAGACCTGCCGGGCAGAATGGCACCCACCCGCAGTTTTCATGGAAGCACCGGCACCATTATTAACGGTGCCGGTGCTTCCGTGGTCCCCATTCCCATAGAGTCCAATAGGACTCTATGGAAATTGGGTCTTACCATTTGCCGGCGCCTAACTTCCCAGACCGCCGCGGTTGTAATCCCCTGGTGTTACCGGGAAGTTGGGCACCAGTAAATCATTACGGGTCAGGCGCCAACCTGCCGGGAGCACCGCCACGGTTACCGCCAAACCCGTAATGAAGTCTATTGTTTCTTCTTGAAGTCACTCTGACTTCATAAAGAAATTATTTCCGTTATGGACCAAACCATAAAAGAAATAATTTCTTTGTGAAGCAGAGTGACTTCAAAAATAAACCATGGGCCTCATTACGAGTTTGGAGGCCGCTGCCTCCAAACTCGGGTCCGGGTCCTTGGTCCCTGAATGGGGAAATACGGGGCCATTCCAACCTTGGAGGCCCCGGTATTTCCCCATTCAGGGAACACATGCCCATTCCCATTTCAGCCCCCATAGGGCTCAATGGGAATGGGGAGAGAGCTAACAACGGGCCCGTTAGTAACAGGCCCTTTGTTAGCTCCCTGGTCCACTTGCGGGACCCGCAAAGGACGTCTGGTCTGAACAGACGTCCAGAGCGGGTCCCGCAAAGGAACCTTGTAATAGGGCGGAATGGGATTAACGGCACCGGCACCTTTACCGGCGCCGTTAAACTCATTCCGCCTGCCTCGTAATGAGGCCCTATTTCTTTTTGAAATCATAGGGCTCCCCCCACCCCATGACATGGAGGCCTCAAGCCTAGCGTCTTCCAGGCCATGGGGAGGGTGGAGCCCTCGGACTTCAAAGGACATTTTCTTTTTGTAGTCACACTGCCTTCATAAAGAAATTATTTCTGTTACAGAAATAATTTCTTCATGAATGAAGACTTGAGTTCAAAAAGAAAAAAAAATACATTTTTGGGGACTTTTTTTTTTCTCCAGTGGGGCCCCCTCCCAGGACAGGTGCTGGCGGGGCCTCCCCGCACCGCGGGGGCTGCGGTGGCCCCTGTTACGCCAGTGCTTTACGGCACTCCCAGTGTCCCCGGCCAAACCTTTAGGGAACTACAGAAAGCAGTGCAAGAGTTTATATGGCAGGGGAAAACCCAGAGGATCGGGAGGGCCACTCTAACTCTACCGAGGGAGGAGGGGGGCTTTGGGTTACCGGATTTCCTTCTCTACTATCACGCCGCCCAGTTGCGCGTCCTTCTGGAACATATGAAAGAGGGGATGGGAACCTATTGGTCCTACCTAGAAGACATGGACGCCCACCCTCTTAAGGTTCGTGACCTCCTGTGGATCCCACGCAAGTTCATCCCGAGTAGGTTGAAAACTCATCCAACCTAGGGAGTTCTCTGGGCAATTTGGAAAGAGGGGCCCCGACTGTTCACCTCACTTCATAGCCCTCCCCGATGACCTCACTCTGGGAGCACCCTCTCAAACTTGGTGGTAGGGGGTTCCGGAACGCCCAAGCCTGGTCAGACATGGGAATGGAATGGGCGGGGCAGATGTTCAGAGAGGGCGAGTTCCTATTGTATGAGGAAATGAGGGACGCTCTTGGGCGGGGTCTCTCTCCATTTTCGAATACCTTCGCCTGAAGATCATCCTCTGCGACCAGTCATGGGGTCAAAATCTGAGGAGACAGTTGACCCCCTTTGAAAAACTTCTGGACACGGCGACATCAAGGAAGGGGGCAGTGTCCAAGATGTACAAACTATTGAACACCAACAACTTAGCGGAAAGGAGGGGATTCCGCACGTTCTGGAATGACTTAGCAGGGGAGGACATCTCGGAGGACTCTTGGTCAAGGATATTCAAAATAGCATTCCATGGGAACTTATCTACTTCAGATATGGAGCATAATTTCAAGATCCTGCAGGGGTGGCATAGGGACCCGGTGAAACTGTTGAAGATGTTCCCAGAGGTGTCACCCATATGTCCAAAGGGATGTGGCCATGTGGGAACGAGGGGCCACATGTGGTGGCACTGCCCAAAAGTCCAGAAGTTTTGGGGGCAGGTAAGGGGTTGGATCACAGAGGTCACCGAAGAATTACTCCCGGAAAACCCTCTAATGATGCTGCTGGGCCTCCCCCCGGAGGAAGCGGAAATACACTGGTACCCAAGAATGTTAGAAATAATGCTGAGGGCGGGTAGGGTGGCCCTGGCGCAGAAATGGAAGAGCCCGGAGACCCCCTCTAAAGACGATTGGATGAAAAAATTGAAGAGCATGTTCCTCATGGACAAACTGACTGCAATGATTAACAATGACTCTGGTTCATTCCAAGCAAATTGGTACGGGGTATGACAGTCATGGGGATGCGACGTTCATTGACACCAAGGGGAGGCTCCGGTAGGGGTAGGGGGGAAGGGGATTGTGAGGTGTCGAATGTAAATCGGGCGTCCCAATTTCAGCTCCCAAGCACTGGAAACAAAGAGGACTTATGGATGCTCCCATGGTTAAAGTTTTGTTCGGATAAATCAATTGGGGGGAGGGATGGAGTTGGGGTAGGGGTTTGGGGGGAGGAAGGTGTTGGGTTCAAGGGCCAGTTGAACGCGTCAATTCTGTATCTATAATGGGCCTGTTTGTTACACTAAGAAAATCTGAATAAAACCAAAGTTTTAAAAAAAAGATGGATAGTAACCACACGGATGGGGTAGCATTGCTAATCCTAATTCTGGCCTGAGAGTGAGAGAAGGCTGCGGGAGACTGGCTTGTGTTGTCCAGGGTGCCAGTTCCAGCCAAGATGGATAGATGAGTTGTGCTTGTTGAAATGGTTAAGAAGGAGGAAGTTTTGTTGAGGCTAACTGGGCATTCAAGAGTCATAAATGAGGTCCGTAGGAGGATAGGAGGGGTGGCCCAAGGGGGAGCCGAAAAGCGCAGATTAGGTAAGAACAGGTGTGGTGTTGATGTTGTGACAGTGTAGCCAGGTAGCAATGCACAAAGAAGCTGACATGCCAGTAGGCTTAGGTGAGAAAACTTTTTTTTTAAACTGGTAACAGAAAAATGACCAGTAAATGCAGCCATCAAAAGTGTAAAGAAAAGTGTGTTGCACCAGTTCCAGTAGTCTGGTCCATCCAGCCTGGCTCAAATGTTCAATAATCAATCCTGGTCTTTCACATCTGGTTGTGAGATTTTGGGGTTCCTGAAACCTTGTCGATTGAGTATGCAGGAGCCTTCCGGGGTCGGTGCACACAGATCTTGGATCAGTTGATGGGTCTCCTCCAGGAGATGGAGAAAGTGTGAGCTTTGTCCAGACGGGCCCCAGGACTGACCACTCTCTTGAGTTAGGACCTAATATGTTCTTGCGTGGATGACTACCTTCTTCCACTTGGAGCGTGGTCCTCAAAACATCCCCTATCTAGTGTTAGCACCCTGACTATAGTGAGTTTTGCACCATCCTGCATCTCCTTTCACCACATGTGAGTTCCGCCCCAGTACCGACCTTGCCTGCAGGTTCCACCCAATTCTCTATGGCTAAAGGCCATAACTGGCGTACTCCCACCTCTGCTCAGGTCTCGCAATGGTATCCCCTCCTGCTGCTCTTTCCACTCTACCACAGGTGTTAGGGGCCTTCACCTACGATCTCCTGCTGGTGGTTAGGCATTTTTAATGGAACCTGTTGCTCAACCTCCCAATCAGTCTTTACCTCCTGTAAATAGTCTGCCTCCTCCATTCCCCACCAACTCTTTCCCTCCTCCTCTTCCATCTGATGACAACCTTCTCCTATCCCAACCTCCTCCACTCCTCAACACATCTTCTTCCCTTATGACACCTATCTTTTTCTCAACCTCCCCCTCGCTTCAGCTCTTGCCTCCTCCTCTCAGTTGTCCTCTTTCTCTCCACTCTCCCCCACAAATTCCTTCTCCCCATTCCTACACACACAACCCACAGTGTTAAAATGATCTGCTTTTCTTTCATGGTAACGTTTTCGCTCTATTGTGGTGCCTAAGGCTATTATGAACACCTGAGTTCTGAGGGATGTGCTGTTTGCTAAAAGGGCCATAGGTTGGGGTCATGACACTTGATACTGGGCCAGTCTGCATCTATGAGGGTTAACTGCCATTTTGTATTTCACAAGTTTCCTGGATAAGCATTGATTCTACGTCTACACTTTTGGAAGCCTTGCTGTCAATGCCTACATGAGCCGCAGTCTCTCTGCTTTCCTTCTGTGTGAGTTAACAGTAGGGAAATGCCTGGGTAAACATGGAAAGATTTTTGTTCTGTCTAGCTTTCTCGTTCACAGGGAACTGGCAAGCTGGTCTTCCCAATGTTTGTTTTCTTGCGTGTGCATGCTGCGTTACTTAACTCCTCAATGAAATACCAAGCAAAGGATATAGAGTGGGAGGACAAAAGTAGGCAACGTATAAGCAGTCAGATGTTATTTTTTTTAAGGAGGTGGATTGTTAGTAGAGGGCAAGGGTGAGAAGTCACACCCTACAGCTACTGTCAGTAGGGCAAATCCCCAGTACACTGACAGTGGCCATGTTAGTCATGCCTCAAAAGTTAAATTGTGCGGTCAGTAGCAACCAAATACATTAAAATATCAGGCCAGCAGCAACCAACAATTGAAATCAACAGTATATCAACAGTGCAGTAGCGACCGAGAATTTACTGAGAGGGTGATAGCAATTATGTGATGCCACTCCAACAATATCAGTATGCTGATGACATTCAGCTGTATTTTGAGGTCAGTGGCCCCCAGGACATAGTTCACCTCAGGGAATACATGGCTACCATCCAAATAAGAATGTCAAATGTTTACCTCAAACTGAACACCATCAAGATCGAATTCATCTTCGTCGGTCCCCCACTAAACAACTCCTGCAACAATGGCTGAATGGCGTGTGCCTGCAAGGATGCACGCCTCAGCTTTTAAACTCAGTCAAAGTCCTGAGTTTCATTGACAGTAGGCTTTCCTTCCAAAAACACATAGCCAAAATGGTGCAAACTGAAAGGCAACAGATTTCCAATTCTGTAAATTCAAAACCTTTATCCCCCTGCACGATTTCTGTTCAGTGATCCATGCCGTCACATATTGACAGGGTAAACGGCCTCCTAGCTGGGTTTCTAGCCAGGCACCTGCCCCCCTCAAGGCATCCCGCCATGCTGCAGCCCACCTCATTACAGGCTCCTGCAGATTTGACCGTATCTCTCCAACACTGCACAGTCTTCACTGGCTCCCCCTCCCAGGCAGGATCATATTCAAAACTGCATGCATCACCTAAAAAACAATCCCAAATGGAACACCAACATACTTGGCGACTAAACTGCACACCTCTGGAGGTTTTTGCACCTCACGTAGCAACATTTTCAAAAGGTTTCAGTCTAAGGTAGCCGGTAAAGAGAAGACTTACAAGGAGAAGTCCTGCTATGCCAAGACCTTCTGGAACTCAATCCTGACAGAGGCACAAAATGCCCTCACATTCTCCTAGTTCTGCAAAACACAAAAACGTGTCTCTTTCAACAATACCTGCTGGACAAATAAAAAAGATCCCTCCATCCACCAACAGTACTGCCTAACTGCATAAAGCCTAATGCTGTCACCCTCCTGTTAGAAAGTGCTTCACTACTCTTGAGCTAGGGTCACGCTACAAACAATAAAGTCAACCAAAAATTGTTCTAAGAGATGGAGAGGGAGCAGGTCTTTGCCTTATCTTTCCCTCGGCCTCTGCCCCTCCATCAAACCAGGTCCATCCGACTAGGGGTGTTGCTAGGTCTGGAAAATATCTGGGGCTACACTAATGTTGAGATTGTCAGGACTCGGGGCTAGCTAGCCTTTTGGTTGTAGACCCTGACATTCTATCCAGGGCTACAACCAAAAGACCCAGGGCTATAGCTCCCTAACCCCCCCCCCCTAGAAACGCCTCTGCATTCAACCACCTTCTCCTGCACTACTCCATCACTGTCCCCTTTCTACTCTTCCTTCCTCCTATGTCCCCCATCAACAAATATAAAATCAACTGTCTTGCTCCTGATCTTGCTGAAGTCAGTTCTTCTCTCCAAGATCGTACTCCATTGTTGCCATCTCAGTCCAGTAGGTCTTTTCAGACTTCAATTCAGTACTTGTGGATTACTATCCTGTTAGCTCTTTTACTCCACCTCATCCAGGCCCCCAACCCTGAATCACCCCATTGCACTAGTAGCTGGCGGCAACCATTTGCCTCCACCCACATTGCTGACAGAAATCTTATAGTCCCTCTCTCCTTTTCACATACAATGAATTTCTACATGTTCGCTCTTTCCGAAAATCTGATAACTGCACCTACTAACCTTTTCATCTCTCCATTACCATTCTAACAAACTGTCCTCAACTCTCGAGGCCATGTACCACAAATCCCCACGTTCCTTGGGATCTTTGCTCTCTGTGGATGATTTTGCACACCCCGTCTGTTAAAAAATGTAAAAATCCCCTCACTGCTTTACTGCCTCTCCCTCCTTCTCTCGACATTCCCACCCTCTATTCTATCTCCCCTTTCCCACCTACCACCCTAGCAGAATTGGTTTCCTTGCAGCAAGCTGTCAACCCATATGTGGGTATCTCTTTGTTACATCAGCAGGTGTTTTTTGAAGTAATTGTTAATGAAATAATTACTGCAAAAAAACTCATTGAAATATATAGGTGAGGTGGGTAAGGGGTTCAAAGGGTTAGGGGGCAGTTGGGATGGGGATACTAGGTATAGGGAAGAGGAGGCTTTGGGGGGTACCCCCCAAAATAAAAAATGTCGATTACTTTTTCGGTGTAATTTCTTTGAAACAAATTACTTTGAAAAAACTTTGTTGGTATAGGGATATAGAACCCTTTCTGTGCTATTGACCTATTCACTCCTCAGATTCTAAAGGTACTGACACCCCTTACCTGCTGTTTCTTGTCCCTCTCTATACAACATTTCACTTGCCTCTGGGAACATCCCCGCCTACTTCAAGGTAATGACCGGATTAAACATCCTGAAAAAAGGATCACTGACCCAACAGCCCAGCCAACTATCAGCATGTTTACTTTTTCCTCCACTACTCTAAAGTTCTGAAACTACTGTTCAACCAGTTCACAACCTACCTGTAGGATAACCTCTGTGTCCTCCTCCAATCTGCAATACCCAGTAAGTGTGGCACTCAAAAATCACTTGCATTCAACTCCAGATCCGCTACCCTCCAAACACTCTTCCATCCTCGTTCTCCTTGATCTCCCTGCAGCCCTTAGCACTGGTGGCCATTGCTTTATTGTTCATACACTGTCCTTCCCTGGCTTGCAGGGACATCCCTCAGCAAGGTTGCATCGTACTTGTCTGGCTGCTCTTTCTCCAACTCTTAGAATAATGACAGCTACTCTACCTTTTTCCTCCTAGAGATTGACCCTCCTCTTAAAGCCCTAACTCTTTAAACTGATCTCCTTTGGCTTTGCCTACCACAATTTTGAAAGGAATCTCTCTATGTACAGTCTCAATACCTGGGATGGTCCCCTACCAATCGCAGACATTTTTGGTTCCCCTTAACTCTACTCTCCTCACTTATTCTATATATAGTCCAGGAGCACAGGCACACATCTTGAGATGTTATGTGATGCACAGCGTTAGAAACAAAACAAGACTTTAATATGTTGATTAAACTGATGTCTACACTGTGTTATCAAAAATAAAAATGCTTCATCTGCATTTAGATAATATCAATGCTGATCTTGAATAGTAGGTATTGTAAGCAATTGCTTTAAATAGTGGAAAGAAATATGTTGGAACAGATGTTATGTCAGTATATATGCAAATCCTCGGTTAACGTGTGATGCTGCATTCTGCAGACACCATTCAGGTATCCAGCCATATTTAGTCCTAGCTCTGAAGCCCTTGCTCTTCTGAGGCAGGCAGAAGCCATGACCATATATGGCAACATTCTTGTCGCATTTATTCTCACAGGACACAGTGTTAGGCTGCTGGGCTCCCCACTAGATTTTTGCCCATAGATACTCATACGTCCGGTCCCCTTTCCTCCATCCTTGTGGGGAGTCCCCCAACATGGGGACAGTTGAGAACATTTGGCAGCAGAAAATTTAGCTTTCCCTTTAAATTTAGTATAGCGTGGCCTCAGGCATGGGAACACCCCCACCCTCCCACGGCCCGGGTGCCTCGGGTCAGTCCCTTTTTCTGCATGGACGGTGTCGGACCTGACAGCCAGTGCAGCGACTTTTTTAGCTTTCTGCTTGCTCCCCATTTAGTTTTTTCAATCTTATTTAACTTCCCTTTGTTGCCTCGCCTCCCCATGTCGGCCCCAGGAGCATTCACGAGATGTGCCTCATGCGACCACTCTTTCCTGGCCTCAGACCCTCGTGTGCTCTGTCTTGAGTGTTTGGGGCCCCACCACCGCTTGGACGCATGTTCGGCTTGCAGCTCTCGATCACAGGGAATTGAGGAATCGGTTGTCACGGTGGAGGGAGATCTTCCATACTTCTCCTCCTCAACACCTTAAGGACTTCGTCTTCAGGACCTCTTGTCAAGACAAGATAGGTCCTCGGTTCAGCATGGCTCCACAGCATGGCGACTTCTTCCCTAGGGTTCCCGCAGTGCGGGGTTCCTCGAATTCAGGTTCTTTCAGGCCCAAGCCGAGAGGCACGGGGGCTCTTCCAGACTGTCCTCGGAAGGTCGAGCAAGTTTGTCCTCTTCTTCTACCTCAGGGGGGGTAAGGGATCATCAAGTGCCACCTCCAAGAGTCTGTCTTCGGCACGATCTAATGCGGCTACCGGCAAAGGTGCTGAGGGCGTGACTGTCTAGCCTACCAGAGGGATCTCTGAGGTCAACGCATCTGCTTCGGTTGCAAGACCCAAGTTGTATTCTTCTGTGTCTGAGGCCTGTCTTGGCTCAGGAGCCTGCCAGGCTGGTGACCATCTTGGATCTGGCCCGGGGCCATCAGTGCTTTCTCCCATTGAATCCCTCTGGAAGCGGCAGTGGATCCTACAGTGCAGGCGTCTGGTCTCCTTAGGGAAACGCATCACAGCCTTACGGCTTCAAGCACCAGGCACCTCAGTGCTTTGACCAGGAGTGGAGGCCCGGCGCCTCGGAGGGCTTCATGCTCTTCCTCTTCCTCATGCGGTCCTCTCATATGAAGGGGCTCCTGAAGGCCATTGTGAAGGAGGTCATCCAGCAGGTGGCGCCGCCCCGGCCCCATCCTCTGGGTACTCTACCCAGTTTCTCCAGCTCTGCCGGTTCCTCCCCGGTCCGGGCCCTACCGGTTGTTCTGACCCCTCCACCTCCTCCTGTACCACCAATGCCTCCCCTTCAACAGCCGTTGGACCGGTCTGTGGCTGCGGACCTAGGGGGGACCCCGCTGGCACCTGTGTCCCAGGGCCCGGATTCCCCTTGATCTTTGAAAATGGGGGGGTGACGGACGATGACGACGATGAGGCCCAGTACGATGAACCCTTGGCATCCGTTAAGGCCTTTCATGATTGCCTTTAGGGCCTGGCAGAATTCCTGGGGGTCCCTCTGCCTGAGGAAGCCCCCCAGGAGTCAGGAGTCCAGGAGTCGGGAGTGCTAGCAGAGGTCTTGGGGAAGCACACCACAATCCGGTCTGGCATCTCTCTCCAGAAGGTTGTTTTGCAGGTGGCACAAAAGGTCTGGGAGAAGCCCAGGGCCAACGCCCAGATGAACAAGAAGTTGGACAGCAGGTTTAGGCTGACGGACGGGAGCCCATCCACCTTGCTTCCCCGCCGCATTTGCATTTCTCAGTTGTGTCTGCGGCCTCCTTGGATTCTAAACCATCGTCTTACTCCACGGGAGCCACCTTCAGTCGCCTCTCCAAGGAGGACAACGTCCTTGAGTTTTGGGAAAGCACTGTTATTCCATCTCAGGACTGCATCTGCTGTACCTTGGGGTTGAGATGAGAAGGGCGGCGTGGATGCACGCCACTAAGTTTTCATCTGATGTGCAGGAACGGATCCTGAATCTGCCCTTTGAGGGCGTGGAACTTTTTCATTCATCAACCGATGACGAGTTGACAAAGAAGAAAGCCTCCACTTAAACCACCATGTCCTTCGCCATCCTGACAAAACCAGGTCAGAAATCCTTCCCTCAGTCCCACTGCAGGACCGAGTTCAAACCCTGCACCTTCTCCTGCTTCAAGGGATTCCGGGACTGCGGTACAGAGAGGCCTGACAGGTCGCACAGTGACAACAGGAGAAAGCAGCGGGTTTTTCCGCTCGCCATCCTCTGCACCTGTCTCTGACCCCAAGAAGCAGAGACATCAAGGTTGGGGAACACAGCTTGCCTGTGGGAGGCCGTTTGGTTCTGTTCCAGGACTCCTCCCAGCATCTTTTCAGCAACCTGTGGATCTTATCCTTAGTCTACACTAGCTTCAGTGTTCCTCTTTCTTTGCCTCAACCATCATCTCTTCCTCTTGGTCAGATTTGGGTCCCTGTGCTCTTTTACGGGCGGTCCTTTCACTCTTGGAGATTCAGGCGATAGAACCGGTTCCTCTTGTAGACAGGGGTTCGGATATTATTCCAGGATTTTTGCAGTACCCAAGAACAACCAGGCTGGCCTGACGGTTGTCTTGGACCTGTCATTTTTAAATCTGTCCTTACCGCTGGAACGCTTTAAGATGATTATTGCTGCACACATAGCCGAGTCTCTGTGTGCAGGGGACTGGATGTGTTCCTTGGGCCTCAAGGATGCGTACCTGCATGTTCCCATTTACCAACGGCATCAGAAGTTTCTGTGGTTCATGATTATGTTGTAAAACTTTCAGTACAAGGTGCTGCCCTTTGGCCTGAACTTGGCTCCTTGCGTCTTCAAAAAGTTGATGAACGCAGTGGCAGGTCTTCTCGGCTTGGAGGGCCATCATCTTTACCCTTATTTGGATGACTGGCTGATGAGGGCGTGGTCACCCGAAGGGGTGGTACACTCCTGACAGAGATTGGCAGATCTCCTTTATCAGTTGGGGTTCTTCCTCAGCCAGAGGAAGTCAATTGTGCCCCTCTCAGGAACTGGTTGTTGGTGCCACCCTCTCAATCCCAACACACTACCTTCACTATACTGCAGTAATCTCCACCTCTTCCACCTGGCACACCCTCCTCGCTGGTCTCTTGGGCCACCTTCTTTGCCCCCGACCTCAACCTAAAACCTTTCACCTTCCAGTTCCTGTTGGCTTTCTATAGCGCAGCCTTCCGTTGTGGAGTTCCTCTTGGTTCCCTTTGGCCCTTTAAATCCTGCCCTATCCTGTTCCCCTTGTCCAATCTCTAGCTGAGCTAGTCCCCTGCAGGCTGGGACTTTCACTGCAAGGCTTTAAGAAGGCTTGTAGCCCCTCTTTCCGTCTCGATTCTAGTGCAGGCAGCCATTTGCTCAGGATACTGTTTTTTCATAGGATTTGCTTCAAGCTTTGGTGAGTTTTGCTTCCAACTTAGTTTAGGGAGGATTCAAAAGCCTTCCCTGCAGTCTCTTTCTATGCCGTCCTTTTGTTGTTATTCTCCATTTCCCTAGAGTCCATCTGGGGTTGGTTGCTTGGATTTTGGGTGTCTTTTCTTTTGGGATTATAAAATTCCAATGCATTCCAAATATGGTAATAATTCCATTTCTCTGGTTGCAATCTGGGTTTTCTGGGAGTGGCAGCTCCTGCCTCCTGCTACTTCATCTTGCAGCCTTGACTCCGAGGTTAGGTGTTCACAGGTCCTCCTGTATTTGGAAAAAGAAAAGCAGACCTGGGCAGGACAGAAGCTAATGGGTATTGAGGCAGGGACAGTGGAATCAATATCCGTGTGCATATCCAAGCACTCTGGGAAAAGAGGACTAAGGTCCCTCATTCTCCAACATCACCCCTGGGTAGGACCACTTACGGCTATACCCTGGATTATGCGTGCCCCCTTGAAAGAGTCATAGCCTTGACCTTGTCACAGTATGTGTGGCATGGGGCTTGTGAGAATGAGTGTGTGGTATTGAATCACTTGTTCTGATGCCTTCTACACGTATGAACTCACGTTCAAGTCAGGTTTGACTTTGATGGGAGTTGTTATGCGTGTGGAAGGCGTAGAGGACATGTGACTTTTATGACTTTATACCACACACACGGGCATATGATTTGTGCCACACACTGTATAGAAGGCATATGATAGTTGTACAGTTTAGACATAAACACATCTCCTCGCTTGATGCTGCGCTGCTGCAGGATCATGGTGGCTCCCTGCCAAGGTGCACGCCTGGGCTCGGCAGGAGGTGTGGGCGGGGCTGTGGCTGCCAGCGCCGCCTCGCGGCTCTCTTGCCTTTCTCCCGCTCAGTCCTACTGGTCTTCCCTTCTCATATCTGCCAGAGTGCCAGGGGACCACTACGGTGGTCATATCGCTCGGTGTAGATACTCTTTAACATTAACATTGTTTTTGTGAAACCTAGGCCTTTTCTCCCACTATCTAGGAATCCCAAATCTAGGTGTGTTTTTATCATTGTCTACCATTTTGTGAAACCTAGTCTTTTTCTCCCACTATATAGGAATCTGGTATCTAGGTGTGTTTTTCTCATTGTCTACCATTTTGAGAACCAAAATAAACGACTAGGGAGCATAGACCCAGCGGGAAACAAGAATCCCATGGAGGAACGCATGACCCCTAACTTAATTTTCCCTAACCATGTCCACATACCGCTAGCCCACAGAGCAAACTTAGGTAGGTAAGGACCCCACATGGAATGGGCAGGGAGGGACAAGAATCCCCTAACCTAAACATTCACAACTCCAGCGCGGGGGAACACGCCTGCATCAGCCAGGTACACATACCACTAGAGTAATACAGAAAAAAACTGCCACTCCTCAACTTGCCTGCCTATTAGGCAGCCAAACAACAATTCCAATCACACAGGATAATAATAGATGGTGAGCGCAGACACGCAAAGATAAAGAGGTAAGGAAAACCCACCAACCCAATTCGAAAACCTCACCTTTCTGCATACACTTCTCATACTGAAGCTCACACAACCACTTTTCTACACAGCCATTCGCACCCACTTCACCACATTGCAACAACAGGCTAACAACACATAACCCGGCACAACAGCACATGGGAATTTGCACCGACCCGAAAACCGCACTTAAGCACATCAAACGGTACAAACCGAACTGAAGCGGCCAACAGGCCATCACAACTCTCACTTTCCTATTCCCACTACACCCCAATCTCCCCTTGTTTCACACCCTCCTTTTCAGATCCGCCAGAGCTGCCCCCTCCTGTCTTCCCCACCAATGGTGTGCACCTGCCAACCTTTTTGTTTTTGGCATTGGTACTGCAAATGTAAAAAGGGGCGTTTGGGAGCTGTGTATGGCGTTGGCATGGCAACTTGCTGATGCTAGGCTATGAAATGGCCAAAGCACCAGCCGGGCCTTGACCCTCTCGCTTACGTCTCCTGGCCTGCTGCTTTTGCTGGGGAGCTGTGCGTGCTACCGAAGTAGGAGCAAAATGACTGCACTTTACTAGATGCACATTAGATTATCATTTGTATGCACCAATGCTTTTTGTCTGATCAACTCCTGTCAGACTATGTTTATTAAAATCTGTGCAGAGTGATCTCTGTTCGCAGCCTGGACACCAGCAGCCAGCACCAGCTGAGGAAGATAGGGACTACACAGAACAGGACGACACCGTATCAGTAAATAATGGTTTCCGGTATGTATGGGGTGATAGTCAGGCACGCTAAGTGCCGAACCTCGGTGGGCCCGCCCATAAGGGCCGGCTGGAGGTTCCTCCATGGTGGCGGATTTTTGGCGCCACAACGGGCCACTCCTACAAGTGAGGGCTTTGTGTTCGTTAGGAGGCTTTGTGTTTGTTAAGCCTCACAATGATGGTTAGCGGCGGTGGTTTTATGTCAAAAAGGCTGTTCGGTGCGTTTGGGGCTTTGTCTTTTTTTGTCCAGGTCGATGAATGTCAGCGGCAGGACGCTTGCTCGCTTTTATGGGCGCTCGCATTAGGTTTTCTCCAATAGGAGAGGAGGTAGCAGGTATCATTCATTCCCTGGGTATTTTGTGGGGGCCCGATCCATTAGAAGACCAGCGTTTCAGGTGGGGAGATAGGTTGGTCTGGGCACCGCGATACAGCCGCGGCACCACCCAGAAAGCTGCACGCATGGAGAGTGCTGCATTTTAGCAATAGAGCATTGCACTGTATTTATTTATTTCATTCATTTGAATTTGTATAGCACACTTGCAGCCCACAGGCATCGAGACGCTGTTACATAGGGGCCAACTTAGTTACATGAACATGTCATTGCATACTGGTTACATTAGGCGTAGCAATGTTGTGCGAGTTGCATGAGGTTACAGATAAATGAGACAAGTTACATAAAATGGTACATTAACATGAGGTTACAGATAAATGAGACACGGTACATACATGGTACATTAAGGTTCAACATTTGTGTGGGTAGTGCAGTCCTGGGGACGAGGTGGGCAAGTATTAGGGGCTTCAGATAAACAAGCGTGTTTTGATTTCCTTGCGGAAGGCTATGTGTGATGAGATATTTCTAAGCCTGGGATAGGGCGTTCCATTGTGATGCTGCAATAAATGGGAAGCTTGAGCCTCCTGCCCTTGCTCTATTGACCTTGGGTTCTACAGGAAGGTTAGTGTGTGGGATTCTCGTAGGTCTTTCAGTGGTTGGTCTAGTGACTCTCTGAGAGAAGTATTGGGGTGCTGAATGGTGGTAGCACTTGTGAGTGAGGGAAAGTGTTTTAAAGAGAACACGTTCTTTTACCGGTAGCCAGTGTGCTTGTTTTCGGGCGACTGGGATGTGGTCTCTTTTAGGGATGTTGAAGACCGCACGCAGTGCATTTTTTTTCCACAGTTTGTAGTTTGTCAATATTTTTTTTTGATGTACCAGTCAGGAGGGCAGTACAGTAGTCTAGACGGGAACCTATTATAGCACCGGCTGTGTATTGGGGTGCTCTCTTAGTGGGTCATGAAGAACTGGTGCTTCACATTGCCTCAGCTGCCAAGCAGGGGGATAGCTCAGGTACAACGTGCATCACTGCGGCCTTGTGTTTCCTGTTTTTAATTTTAAGGTGCTTGTCACACAGAGCTTGCAGGGTTTAGGTGCCTGCTGAACTACAGTCAACTTGTCATGTTAGAAGTAGATCAGGGAGTACAAGGGACTTGGTAAGGGTGGATAACTGGTTACGTTTGTGGTTCGCGATAAGCATACTTGCTGTTGGCTGTGTGTTTTCTGCGCTCTGGTATAAGGGATCGTGGAGTTAATGGCTGGCCCGCGATAATAGTGAGTTTATGTTGTGCTAGTGATTATTTAATTTTAAATAGGCTCCTGGGATCTTCCTATCCCACTCCTCCTTCCCGCAGGATTCATGTTTTGGGCTGAGCTTTGCATACTGGGACTTGGGGCTATTGGAATAGCAGGGTGTGCTTCACACTGCTCAGGGTATGCTTCACACTGCTCAGGGTATGCTTCACACTGCTCCCTCCTTTTAAAACAGACAGATCGTTTGACATGATGCCGTTTATTTGTATGGGAAAGAGTCTTATGGATGGCCATCCGAAACGGGTATTGAGTATTTTGTTGGGGTCCGAAGAGCGAAATTTAAAAGAGGCAGCCCCATAACTTGTTGGATGCATTGAATATGTATCGCCATCCGCATCATCTTTACTACTACATAAGAAATAGCACATCACTCAATAGTGTTACGTTTTCGTGCTCCCGGAAGAGGGAGAACCTGCATGAGGTAGTGCATATGCGCCATATACGGGCCAGGCAATGTGCACAGTGGGAAGCGGGGGCACAAGAGTGAGGTGTCGGGGGACTGGTGTCATTGTTCTAGCGAGGTCGATGCACAGGGAGGCGGAAGTCTCGCTTTCCGGGCCGGGATCTATTTTCGGGTGATGATTGCAGATGGAAGTAGGGTTGGAAGAGTGGCATTTGTGCTAGAATTTGCACATCAGGGATCCAGGTGGCGAAAGTGCGCCCACCGGCAATGGGATTTCCTTTGCGAGCATGCGGGACACGCTGGGGGTTTTGGGCCTTTTGGTAAACGGTTTGTTTACAGCTTATAGGGCAGGCGCACTTTAGTTATTTACAAGCTGCTTACCAACACGTGGGCTTGCCATGTGGGCTTGTAAATTGTAATATCGTGGTGTTTCTTACGGGTGATCGGATTTAGGGTTGTGGCGACGGTAGCATGGCGGCTTCCATGCAATGGCGCAGGGATTTAATTCCGGAAAATAGATCAATTCATAGGAATGAGTTGGTAAGAGCGATTAAGTTGTGGTTTGCGAGGGCCAGGCTGGTTTTGGTGTCATAATGGAGTTGGCATTATTAGAAAGGGTGGAGAGCACTGTATGCCGAGCACCCCATAAAGGTTTCACAAGGTTTGCGCTGTGTTGCGATAACACTGATGGAGCGATATGGTTACTTAAATTACAATCGTGATAGGGCAGCGCGGTTGTAAAGGTTAATAAATGCAGGTTAGAATTTCAACATGCTCGGTTAAAGAGAAGGCATCTCACGCTGTAGATTGAAGAGGAGTGCCACTTTGGGGCGGCATCTAAAATGGGATTTTCAAGAGTATGTAAAGAGCAGAATGTACTTTCCGCATGCTGGCTATGTTTGTGCGCCCCAGAAGGAGCTTTGGAGGGGTTTGGTGCTTAAAGTTTGGGAAACTTGCCGCATCTCATTTGGACTGGATTATGTGTGTTAAAGTAGGTTGTGTAATGGCTTGTTTTGTTTTAAACAAGGAAGTGAATGTTGATTTGTACTATTGTGCTTAGATTTCATTGATTGGGCGAGGTGAGTATATTTGCACAACAAAATTGGACAAGTGTGAGGTAAGATTTAAAAAAGTGACGTTTATTACAGCATAAATGACATCAAGGTGGCATTGAGTTGTTGCCACGTTGCTTCAGGTTATTGCTATCCCCATAAGGAGAGGGATGTCACACGTATCACGTGTTGAAAGTTATGGCTACTGATTTATTAAATAGTAACTGGAAATAAAATGATAGCCTACACAAATGAGCAACAGACAAGTGAGCAACAGACAAGTATGGGACTGCGAGTGGCCCCAAACAGCAATAACACATTGACCCCGTTGATGAAAAGACCAGAGGGATACAGAGTAAGTTACATGGCATGGTTCTATCACTAAGGACCAGAAGGGTTAGGAGAGCTTTGTTAGGGTTTGTGAAAGCCACGCTAAGTACGAATGCTCGATATTTACGAACACGTCACAGGTAAAGCGCGAGGCGGCTGAGGAATCGGCGGGCCGGCTGCTCCCGGAGCAGGAGGACTCTGGGTACCAGCATTGGAGTACTTCTTAGCGGGGGCGCTGCACACACTGTTGGTGTGGGTGCAAATAATGGCTCCATGTTTGGCTTCTCACTGGTGATCTCCGAGTTGTACATGAGGATTTTAGTGAAAACCTTAGAGGTGAGTTTCTGTTTCCTTGCTGTTGTGGCAATATTAATGTGTTAACAAATGGAAGCCGAATTGTGTGGATATAACATTTGTTAAAAAGTATGTTTGTTATAAAAACATTGCGCTATGGTGGGGAGGAGTTGTGCAAATACTGTTAGTTCTTTTTTTTAGACAGACCAGTCGATTTCTGCTCACACGTCACCTATGCCCATGTGTGTCTTTGCTTGTGTGTGTACGTGCTCTTGTGTCTTTGTTATTGCAATGGCGTCCTCCCTTGCTCTATTCCCCTTCTCATTCTATCTCGCTACTGCACCCCTTATCACATCCTCCTTTGAAAATGTACACTCTCCTCTTTGCACCCTGGTGCCTATAAATGCAAAATGCAAAGAACCTCAGTAAACGCCAAAACTATTGCCATTGCCAATGCTTGTTTGTTATCGTTCAGCTGCGCTTTATTACCATAACGTGGAACTTCCCTGTGTACCCTTTCCCTCCCCGAACGGAACCCCTAACAAAGAAACTATGTTGCCGTCTTACCTTGTTAAAAACGTGCTAATGCGTGTTTAGGCCGTCCCTGTTCATGGTACTGCGCCATAACATGCTGCTTGAAGTGCCTTGAAATGCTACTAGAAACAGATACACGTCGGTTCACTTTTTGTTTGCCTTTGGATACTGTATTTTATTTAGGCTTGCGTCGTTCTCTTATAGCAGTACTACATCATCTGCTTTATTAACTTTTTGTTTTTTTTTACCTCAGGAGCCGGGTTAAAAAAATAAACTGCCCATTTTCAAAATGATGACTTGATTTAAAAGCAAATTGTATGAAGGCAGACTGATTTGATTTGCTGTGCGGTTTCGTTTGGAGGGTAGCATGCAGCCGCCAGGGTCCCCTCGGCGGTTCCTACATTTCCCTGCAGTTCAATGTTTACAATATTAACAATGAAACCCCGGCTGCTCGAGATGGGAGATTTCGCGTTTGCACAAAGTGTACCTTGAAGGGAATATGAGTATGAATGAACGTTCTCAGATTTGTTTGAAGGCTTCAGTGGATAGGAACTCAACTATATTTAATTCGTTCTATTTTGAAAACAGTGTGCACTTTGCAATGGAAAAACCATCAACAAATGTATAGACCATACCGGCAAGCTGTGGGATTGTATTGCTGTGCTAGCTCTGCTGCTCATGTACTGTGCAGTAGATTAATGACAGGTGAAAAGACTGGTATTTTTTTTTTTATGTTATGCACTCCCGGTAATAATTCAGAGCTCCGTTTTTTGCTTGCTCAGGCTTTTGTTGGCTGTTTTCATTTGCCCGTCATATAAAAAGAGTCCCTGGGGCTAGAAATAAGTGAACCCTTCCCTTTGCTACTAGATTCCACTCGGAGAACATATTAAATACAGGCTTATGTTTAGTCTCTTGAAAATAGACCAAGGAAACAGTACATTTGGGAATTCATACATTCTATTGGCGGCTTTACACTGATTGTGGATATCCAGCAAGTGGATGGTTCTACCCGCTGCTGCAGCCTGTTACTAAATCTAATGTTTGCCAGGGTAAAGTATGCCCATTTAAGATAAAAAGGCACAATTCAAATGTAGTGAACACATATAGCGGCTCAAAGACAGGAGTGATCATGTGGGAAACCAGAGGCATAAAAGAAAGCATCTGTGATCATTAGCAGGCAACCCACATCTTGAAGTAGACATATGCTTGCTGATTTTTACAGTGCTTAGAGCAACGATGTGCCCTTTTATCAATAGATAAGGACACATAATCAGAAATACAGTAAAAATATATATCGAATAGTTCATCAGTTACAGACTAGAGCACTTTTTCTGAACAGGCACACCTACAATACTTTGTTTCCATGTACGTGAAATACAACCTAAATGTTGTTAGCCATCGAGTCCGTGGTTATCGCCAGCAGTGCTCTGAGACACACAGCAGTGTTGGCTTCACAAGACAAGATGACCATGGTTGCACCAATGGGCAGATTTACGGCCGTGGGATGGTGGAACATGCATCTTTTTGCTCAGGGGCAACGCACTCTTCTTGGAAGCAATACGATGCGGAGCAACACAGTTTCGATCCCTGGGTCCGCACTTAGAAACCTCTGGGTATTAAGCACGTTATAAATAACCCATTACAATTACAATCCACAGCGCTGTCGGACTGAGATGGGATACCTGAAACCATCAAAACGTAGCCTAAAATTAGGGAATTTCTTGTCCCTTTTTATGTGGCACAGGTTGGCACACATTATTCCACTATTAAGACCTAAGGTGTGCTCTTATGTACTGAAAAAAAGGGGATGGGTGGAAGATTTTTAATTAATCTGAATCACTGGTCTGGGCAACCTTGCACACCATCGTTTATTAGCCTGTTTGCACCATTGCAAAAGGGGTCCGGCCATATGCAAATCTGTCAGGTACTGCCACCAATGGGAGCAGCCCTGCCTGAACTGCTATGCCAGGTCCTCTCTGCACTGAAAAAAAAGTAACCCCAGACATGTTTCGGCCTTGTTGGGCCTCATCAGTGAGGTGCAGCTTGGTTTCCTGTGGCGCAGCGAGCAAGAGACCCTTGTCTGGGCATACCCTCTCTCACATAGGAAGACAAACTGAAACCAAAAAAGTGATGGGTGGAAGGTTTTCAATTAATCTGAACCTCTGGCACTGCTCTGGGCAACCTCCCACACAACAGTTTTTTTGCCCGTCTGCTCCATTGCAAAAGGGGTCTGGCCATATGCAAATTAGCCAGGTACTGCCTGGATGCCCACAGGCTTCGGCGCTCAAAAAATGAAATAACATAACATAAAATAACAATGGGAGCAGCCCTACCCGAACTGCTAGGCCAGGTCCCCTCTGCACGGAAACACAAGCAACCCCAGACATGTTTTGGCCTTGCTGGGCCTCATCAGTGAGGTGCAGCTTGGTTCCCTATGGCGCAGTGAGCAAGGGACCCACGTCTGGGCATACCCTCTCTCACAAAGGGAGACAAACTGAAACCAAAAGAGTGATTGGTGGAAGGATTTGAATTAATCTGAACCACTGGCACTGCTCTGGGCAACCTTCCACACCACCAGTTTTTAGCCCGTCTGCGTCATTACAAAAGGGGTCCAGCCATATGCAAATAAGGTAGGTACTGCCACCAACGGGAGAAGCCCTGTCCGAGCTGCTAGGCCAGGTCCCCTCTCTACGGAAATACAAGCAAGCCCGGACATGTTTCGGCCTTGTTGGGCCTCATCAGTTAGGTGCAGCTTGGTTCCCTATGGCGCAGTGAGCAAGGGACCCTCTCTCACATAGGGAGACAAACTGAAACCGAAAGTGTGATGGGTGGAAGGTTTTGAATTAATCTGAATTACTGGCACTGCCCTGGGCAACCTTCCAAAGTGGGTAGAACCTCTTTTGTTTTGCTCTAGTCACCCCGAGTTTGACGTTCATGCCCAGATGTGGGTGCCGTGCCAGCTTGGCCTAGAGACCCAAGCTACTCCTCACTGATGAGGCCCAACAAGGCTGAAACATGTTTGGGGATGCTTGTGGTCTCTTGTAGAAGGGATGCGACCTAGCAGTTCGGGCTGGACTTTCCCTGTGGGGGTGAGATCAAGCCTGATTTGCATATGGTCTTCCCCTTTCTGTAATGGCTTGCCAGGATAGGAACGATGGTCTGGAGGGTTGCCCAGAGCAATGCCAGAGGTTAAGATGTATTCTAAACCTTCCAGCCATCACCTCTTTGGCTTTAGCCACCCCGAGTGGGGCGGGTATGCCCAGGCGTGGGTCCCGTGCCTGTTGTGCTCTTATGTACATCAGATGCAGTGGTTGCATTCCTTGCCTCAGTTTTGGGTGCCTCAGATTTGGAATTCCCAAGCTCTGCAATGTACAGTTTGTGAAAAATACAAATCAGGAAATGGTTTAAACAGAACCTCTTGTCTCATGAATGTCTAAACATACTGCAAACATAATTAATGTCCTAAGACATACTAGCATACGGAAACAGCAAAGGAAGAACAGAGAGACAGTGATTGCCTTTGCTTTCTGTATTATGTATTGTTTGAAAATGACATTGTTGTGTATATGTGAGGAATTCGACCATCCGCACAGGGAGAGTGCGCCTGCCTGGGCTTTTTGATTTTTGTTTATTTCAAAAGAATGAATGATGGGAGATCAACCTTCGGAAAATATGTGGGGGCATTCCCGCACATATTTTCCATGCTCAGTGCATTGCAGAAAAATAGTCATGTACTCTGGGAGGACACAGCTTACCAGCGCCGCCCTCCCCTGTCATGTGTATCTGACACCTGACAGCTGTGGGTACAGGAAGTGGCAATGGAGACCAGAGACCAACACCTCTTTGGAATGCAATGTGTCAACTTGGTACTAAAACCCTCCTTGGTATGAAAGGGCAGTGAATGTCCTGTCTGGAACCACTCCTTTCAGAGCAAGGAAGTATGTGAATTGTAGGAGACGAAAGTCTGCATGCAACCCCCTACTTCAAAGGAGGTCCATGTTGTGATCAAGCGCCACATAGGGCTCAGTTAATTAGGGAGACACTTTGATGTACAGCAGACAGGAAGATGGGTGGGACTTACAAGTTATGTTGTCATCCTTCCCCTGTCTGTTGCAAAACGCTCTTATTCTGACCTGAAGCATCACTGAAGATTGTTGGTGGTGACCCAGGATTGGTTCATTAAGGTGGGCTTAGTCTGCACCAATCACTGAGGCCTGTTGGGCTTTAAAAGAGGGCTGAGCCCCTCACTGATCAGATCATCTGAAGACTTTGAAAGGAGTAAGAGGAAGGACTCATTTGGACCTGAGCTGAGGGTACAGTCTACCTTACATCTTCCACCAGTGAAGGAAGGCCAGGAGTTCCAAGAGGGAAGCAAGATCCCTCCCCCTAAACATCTCCCAGGGAACAGAGTGAGTGAGATATCGGACTCAGAAAGGACCCGTCCGGCAGCTCCAGAAACGGTACCTATCCAGCCCACAGCGTACCCTGCTAGGTTCTGACAGCAAGCTTCCTAGGTGGGAATTGCCAGAGAGTCTCTGGACAAAGGACAAGGCCGTTGCCTGCTAACATCCTCCTGAGGTTTGGCCCGTCCACCTTGAAAGCATACGAGCCCTGCGAAGAACCTTAGAGGGGTGCCACTCAAGCATCATCCAGCACCCATCTTTTTAAGGACAATTTCAAGAAAGTCGAGTCCTCGAACCGCATCCGGCTGCACTGTTGACTGTTGTCACGCTGCAGTCACCAGAGCCGTCTGAGACGTCTCGACCAGCATTCTAGATCCACCAACCAGCACAGAGACAGCGATTCTTGGCCCTGAGCCGCCGTGTCGGCTAGCCTGCAGACATCCGTCCAGCCTTGCTTGCCGAACTGCCTGCTGCCTGTTACCCGCAGCTGTCTCCCACCACTAACTCAGTTCCAGGGGCTGCAAAGTGCCCTGGAACCACCTTGAAGCTGTTGAGAACCAAGAACTTGTTCAGCACCGGGTACATTCTGGTTCTGCCCCCCTGGTCTTTCTCCGAAAGCCCCTACAGACAGTTACGACCCTTTGCTCATTTGGTGTTGAAGCCCAATAATCTTGAACAGTAAGACTGATTGCTATAGCAACTACCCTCCTGTCAGTATCCAGAGTGTATCCCTTTCGTTTGTGAAACTCTGTCCTCTGTGTTCCTTTACTGTGTGGATTTTAATTGTAGTGTGCTAGAACTGTCTGTTGCAGTAATAATAAAGTAGATATTTGTATACAACCTTGACTGGACAGTCCCTTTTTGTCATTGGGTAATAATTGTATATTTGCTGTGTTGCAACTAACCAACGATCCACAACCTTGCGGAGATAAGCCTGAGTTCCGTCCACGTTACCAAAATTGGACAAGGTGGTCTTATAATCCCGGGGGGAAGATAGCTCAGCAGCAACGTGCTCACCTTGGAAACAAGATGACACGAAGCAACACAGGTTTGATCCCTGGGCCCGCGCTTAGAAACCTCTGGTTAATAAGCGTGTTATAAATACGCAACTAAGACATATTCCTGTAACAGTGCCTCGATGCCCCCCCCCCGGGCTGTGTGAGCACTTTACAAAATGCAAATAAATAAATAATTTACTTGTATTCCAATCTATTCAGATCTCTTCTGGTGTACTAGAGGTGTGAGGTTGATTGATGGTTTAGAAACCGATATTCATCCCTGGACCACTGGTGCCCCGGAAGTTGATTCGTCACAGTATATATAATACAGATTTGCTGAAGGTAGCAGGGCAGTTACTCGCTCTGAATCATGCCAGCTGCGAGTCCCCTATTCGTAAAGATACCGTAGGCGTACCATGTGGCATGCCTGCCCTTCATCGGATGAGAAGGCCACAGTGCAACGTCTCCACTCTCAACAGACAACACCAGGTAGCCACTCTCTGCACTCGCCCCTTCTGTTAAGGGTCATCTGGACGGTTTGGGGGGCTGGGCAACAGACAAAGTTGGGTCCTCCTAAGACAAAAAAAAAACGGGCCCAGCCCAATAACCACTGTTCCTCCTTCCCACTTTATCCGAGTCACAACCCACAGGACGTTTGAGACTGTTGGCAGTAATCAAAATATAGGCATCATCCATGCTGGAATCAAAATAACAAGATACCGGGCATCAGTAGCTGGATTACAAATGTATACATAATCAGCATAGACAGAGAACAGAACCTAGATTAAACATCACTGGGAAGTTAAATATGTCTGAGCATAAAGTTGCTCAGTTAATGCTTAAAGGCCAGCCAACACTCGCATTGCAGTGTACTAATACCGTACCGTAGGCACACTGTCGCTCTGAGCGTGTTTTTCACTATTTATTTTGTTTGTGGATAACATTTTGAGCCAATATTGCCTTTTGTTACAAAAGCAACAAATTAAAACGATCACATTTTTTTTGTTAAAGGAACAAAATACGCCATCGGAAGTGAATGCTCTCACCCCTTTTGCAATGAACACGCTAATTATAAGTAGCTGGTAAAATGCTAAATCTGCCTTGGATATCAAGGGGTATAGAGTGTGGGGGGGAGGAGGCTGGTTTCTCTGGACCTCTGCACTAAAGGTGTACATAGCTCCATACATCCAAACTATGAGGTTAATTGCATTTTAGAGAAGGTTGGCTGCAGTATGCAGTTGAAGCGTATGCATAATTGTCTACCTGTTTCTTTCCTGTATTTTCATCTTTGTTTGAAGATGTGAAAATAAAAACACCAAAATACATTTGAAAAAAGCCATTCTTAAAGACGTTACAGGAACTGTTAGTCAACCCGAGCTTTTCACCACAGGCGTTTCACAGTCTCGCCATTTGACAACCTGTGGATGTACTGGAATTTTGTAACAGTAGGCTTTTGGTCTACTGCGATTCTGGGACTATGCTGTGATTGTGCAAAGTAGCGTATGGTAGCATTGTCAAAATAGAACAAATTCTATATTCAGCAAGCTGGAAATATACTGAAATTGTGTATCTAAGAGTTGACTCACATTGTGCCTACTGGTATACATTGTGCCTACTGGTATTGTTAAACTGCAAGCATGCTGCAATTTTCCAAAAATGGGAGTGTATAGGGATTGACAAACTTGAAATACTAATACTGCAAACTTGGAATACACAGCATTTAGTTGAAATGGATGTTTACTGGTCTAGTTCAAAACACAAATGTGCTGTACTGGGAATGTGCAAGCTTGGATTACTTTGTGATTGTCAAACTAGGAGTATTCTGGGATGGTCACTCCAGCTGGCAGGATACTGAGATTGTGCTGGAAAGGTAAAACCTTGTGTACACTTGCCTTGGCATTTTGCAAGCTTACTGGGATTGTGCAGATTGGAAATATACTGTGATTTTGTAAACTGGGAGTACACTGGAATTGTGTAACAATATTTGTAATGGTTTTTGAAAAATAACTTTTATTGTTTTGAGTGTATATTACTTAATGTATACTATATGCAATTTGTTAAATGTTTAGCGTTATTGTAAACCAATGCACAATAAAGAAAAAAGATGTAACGCTCCATTAATCTGGCACTGCATGCAAGGTTGGAAACAGTAAAGGGTCAGAAACCATACCAGCTACTGCGCTATGCAAATTCAGAGCTGCCTTGCACGATCCCAATGTAACCGATAGACATTAACTTCCTGAGACAAGGTAGGGTACCCCCCACACCCCTCCCCACACCCTTCCCGTCCCTGTTAATACCCACCTGTCCTCTAAAGGGGACAGGGGGGATCATCCCCAGTGGGATTCCACTTTCCTCTGGACCTAAAAGAGGAGCATATTAAAGGGGTCACGTGTTAACATCACTAAAGACAGCTGTGGACAGTACAAGAAAAGCACATGAACACAGAACACTAACATCACACTGCTCCCACATTTCGCACAACTCGCATTCGTGAATTTACCCTCATGAAGAGGCCATGCAGGTATGGTTCTTGGAGGGCAGGTATCACATTGTCATGCCTATTCCCTCATATTCCCCATCTGTGGGTTCCCCACATTCCCCTTCTTTACACACCCAATCGTTGGCTCTGCCACATCTGACAGTTAGCCTGGCAGTGCCAGATTATATCCCTGGGGTTTGCTGACGGTGCCTACAGAACGCTACCTGGCCATTCAGGCCTCTACACTGCAAGTGCTCCCCGAGCACATCTCAGGGCCATCACACAACCATGCTTCCACTAATTCTATTACTTCTCGCCTTCCAAGGTACTATAAACTGCCATCACTGGCACAGTTCTTATTAGCTTGTGATTTCTTCTCTCTTGAATGACAAGCTCTCTTTGTGATCTACTGTCTACTATTACTCACACTTCCCTACTTATACAGCCACATTCCCTCAACCCCATTGTGTCTTCCTATTTTTTTTAGTTCTGTGCATCCTTTTCCTATTCCCACTTCTCCCTACCGCTACCCCTCATGTTTGTCCTTTTTCCTTTCTTCATTGTCCATAGATTATGCCGTGGTTAACCCCCAGCGGGCACAATATGCCAATTTTTCGGACAAGACACTGACGCCATATGAGCACCGCAGTGGTGATAAGTGCAGTATACAATCTTTATAACATAACATTATTCAGTTCCTTCAGTTTGAAACAGCTTTAGCTAAGGAAGATCTATGCCACGTGCATGATAATGGTGGAGTACCTTACCACTGAACCTTGTGAACAGAAGAGTTTTGTACTGTGCTGCAGATAATATGGACCGGCCTGAGGATACACCCGGTTGAAAGAGAATGCTTTGTGCAATTGTGATGATCTGTTATCAGGAATGCCATCACAAAGATGAATCACAGTCCGTAACATTGTACAATTCAAGCATGCTGACTAAATTCACCACAGAAACTGCTAAATGACCGACTTCATCTCCTACCATGGTCCAAATCCCCAAATACATACCAATAGTTTCCAAGGAATGCGATGTTAACATAAGATCTAAGTATTTAAAAGTTATCGTTCCTCAAATTCAACTTCCATAAACGATGGAAAAATATGTTTCATTATTTATGACCCCTTATGCTTTAAATGCAATTTGGATTTGTCCTAAAGTATATTTATAAATTGTCCCAAATACACAGAGTTAAATTCACATAAGTGTGCTTGTTCAGCATCAGTTGGCCTGGGGATCCAGAAGTAGTTCCTGGTAGCTGTTAGTGCCAAGCTACCCAGGCTCTTCTAGGCTACAAGCAGGAACCCTAATTAGTTCCCAGCTCCCCTCAATTTCAAACCCTGGCTGCTGCTTCCTACAGTGGAAGACATGCTCCTGTCCCTGGGGTTCGACCTGTGTCACTTGTGTGCAGTCCAATGCAGCAATCACATTGAGGAAGGGGGCTGTTTCATAGAAATGTGCCTTGGTGCCATGCACCTGGGTTGGGGTGCTGGGCAGGGAAATGTGATTTGGTGGATGTCTCATTAGTGCATCACGCACCTTTACCAGCACTTTAGAGAAGGTTGGCTGGGACATGCTATTAGCATCCAGTGGTGTGCTGAAATGTCCCTGTTGCTAGGAAGTGCAGGGTGCCCACCAGTTTCAGCAGGGGTGGGATAGCAGTGTTAGCATTGATCCTACTGTGGAGGTGTACATGTATCAGGATGAGCAGGTCTGCTATGGTGTAATTTTTCAGCCAATAAAGTGTAATTTGGTTGTTGAAGAAATGATCCCGAAACTCCATTAAAGACAAGTGCCAAGTGAATGTGTTGAACCATACTATTTATTTCATAGTATGGTATTTCTTAAATCATAGTGTGGTGCCCTTTGGATGATACATGTTTCGGCCACTGGCCTTTCTCAAATTCAGGCATAATTGTTCATTTGTATTTCTAACATATTCTGCCTCATCATGAGTTTGGCGGTAACTCTCAAATGTGGCGGTAACACTATTATCGCCGCATTTAAGGGTCCGCCAAATCATAGGTTTGGTAGGATTTACCCCCAGCTCAGAGCCAGGGGTAAATCCGCCGCAGATTTGACGATTTCCGGTGCTATTACCACGCGCTAATACCGCCGACTGTAGTAACGCCGAACATTCCCCATCCAAATAACGCAGGGGGGTTTGGCAGTAACGCTAATAGCCCCGGCGGTATTACCGCCGGGATACCGCCCAACTCGTGATGAGGTCCATTGTCGTCATACATGTTTGACATCATATTGAGCATATTATACAACCCAATTTCATGCAATGATAATTACATTGTCGTACACATTATCAAACCCAGCAACAATATTACAGTCAATTTCATTGAGACAAGGGGTAGGGGAGGGTTCGTAGAAGACAAGGGAAAAAACAGCAATTAAGGGAAAAAAGAAACAATAATGTGTGAAAATAAAGATAAACATCAAAAATGTGGACAAAAAGAAAGAGAAACAGCATAGAGTTTTGTTAGTATTCGCTTGGTAATTTCCAGTAGAATTCATCAATAGATTCACAGTGTTGTTCGTCTAAAGCTCAAAGATGATTGTGTGTATCTTCTATCTGTACTCTTAGTCAAGGTTAACCTCAGGTCTCAATAGTACACTAGGGCATTTAATCATTTTAAACATATTGTATTTACTGTTTTATTTGAAATACGCCTGTTTTATTTATATAGTTTACCAGTGGGGACGGCATTATGATTGTTTGTCTGCAACCTAAATTGCCACAATTTATTCGTTCACTGCTAAATATATGTTAAGTGATGTTAATGCCTACTATTTGTCCGTATTATGTCCAGTTCGGTCCCGTATTTTCATGGGGTGAATCCCTGCAATTGATTATCATCCATATGAATTTCTTGTACTCACACGGTTATATAAGTTAAATATATAGAATATTAAATAATATATTTATTCATTAGACAGCATTAATGCCGTTTTTTGTATGCGGAAGTTCCGGCTTTATTAATTCTGGCTATTTTAAGGTTCAATTCAAACATAAATAGGAGAGATAATAGTTAATGAGAAACCTTCCCTTGAAGTTCCATAATTTTGTTGCGAAACAAGCGGTCCCCTGATCGTATTCTTGTTACGCAAGTGCTTTTAGCCACGCCTTCTCGATACTTTCAGATCATTAGAGAAACAGCTTATAGTACAGCTATAGTGGATCCAAATGTTTGTCTGAGAGGAATAGTCCTTTGCGCATAGTGATTGCACTTACCAGTTCAGCAGATGTTGATCAGTCTCTCGCGTCGGCTTATTGCATGTTGCGCGGGACGTCTGCGCCATTATTATGCTGTTTGAAACCGTAACTATGGCGACCCATGGAACATTGTCCATAGTCGATTACTCCTGCTCCATATGGGCGGCATATTTTGGGTTGAAATACCCACGTTTGTACGGGAACACAAACCAAGTGCCCAAAGTTCCTAATTCCCTAAGCAATGTTGCTAAAGCTTTGCTCTGCATGTTTTAAAACTCTGAGGTCTCTTAATTAGGTATTATGTTGGGTCTCATTTACACATATATATTATAGATTGCTTAGCAATCGTTGTGGACCTTACGTCAGAGATAAGTGACTGTGGCAACCATTTAAACAATCTCAGTTGTCTATAGCTCTTATTTAGCCCAAGTACATTATTAAGGGACACTGTTGCCATGCTTTAGTCACATTAATTTGGTTGATGGTCAGTGCCCAAGGGGATGGTCTGTCACACATCTCCTCTGCCTTTTCTGACCAAGTATCATTGGTGGCTGCTGCACTCCATGTCTCTGCTGCTTGATGAACAGTAACAAGTTGTGGAGGCCATAGTCCACATCTCCTATGGACTGCATGTTGCTTGGAAGTATGTTTAGGGAAGATAAGACCCCATACATACTCTTTTTCAGTGCAATTGAATTCACCCGTGGCTTCATTTTTATCACCTGGATACATTTGCCTTCACTGAGCAGGCGGATGAATGACTTCCTGTTTTGGTGGTATTTAGGAGGTATTTTACCTTGTAGTACTGTGGACTTCATTTTATGCTTTTTTGGTTCTACTTTCTCCGCAGCGATAAGCACTGGAGGAATTTCCACCATTTTAGTTTGTTTATTTTAAGCCAGGCTAGCAAACATTGTAGCTCAGTATTTTTCAACAGCAACAAAATTGGATCATTTGGAAATAGGTTTTTGTTTTAGTTGAGATGGACTCATCCTGACACCTCATGTACTGTAATCCAATCTAAGAAATCTTCCGGTTTTGACAAAAAATGAAAGCAGTTACATTTTCTATTTTTTGAAGTTGCTTGGAGTTAAACTGGATAAAGAAAAAAGTTTGTAATGAACTAAATTCGTTTATAAAAAAACAAGAAAGCAGTTAACACGTCTTTATAAGGATTCTGTTTTGGATTTGTTGTAGGGTGAGATACATGCATGCTGTAAGTAAACTTCACTGTGAAATTCTTCTCTTGCAGGTGGCTTTTTTGAAGATGTGAAGGATGCCAGCACGTCAGATAGATCATCTCATCATCAATCAATATACAACTTTTTTTCAGTAGCAAAGAAAACCCCACAACTGTCATGCGGATTTTAAACAACAGACTGTACGCAGGATATGAGGATATTAATCGTGTTATGCTTCCGTGGAAGATGGGCGTCCTGAATAGCTCCATTTGATCTGGGATGGCATGACTCCAGTCTTGGCTTTTGCTCTCGCACTTTAATCCAGCTGTGTCCCTTCTCTAGCAATGGTGAACGATTTCTAGGATTAGGAAACATGGTGTCTGAGGGAAGTCATTGGGTAGCAAGAGTTAATGTTCACATTTATTTTCTGAGTTGAGCGAAACGCATGCTTTTTTAGATGGTCATCTATAAAGTGCTACCTGTTTTCTGTCTTTCCAAGGACGTGTTTTCACACAATGGGTTTGCCTTTACCATAAGATTTAAATGTGCTCATCTTGATTTTTATCATTGATGTTTAAATAATGTGCCAAACTCATTTATTTTTCCAGTTGCATTTTTATTTAGGCCATATTATTCATCATCATGCATAAATAATTAGTGTCATATACATTCCTAATAAATTGGTATGATCATAGTGTGTTCTTGGCTCTGTCTCGCTGAGTAATTTGTAACGAATGTTCATGTTAGACCTATTAACAAAAATGTTAATTATTGTTTATTTCATAGGTGCCTGTAGTAAATATGTTCTTATGCAGTGTTGCAGTATGTGAGCACTGTGCTGAGGTGCTGGCTTAATGAGCCAGCAGAAGGAGGCATAATGCAGCAAGAGTATGGGCCTCATTATGAGGTATGAGGTATGTTAAGTGACTTCAATTCAGCACTCCAACTAAGTCAATGCCTAGTCTGGGATGCCCAAGGGAAGCCCTTATTTATATATTTTTATGACAAGTTCATAGATCTGGATGATAAACCCTTGTATAACACCCCTCTCTTTGAATCCCCCTGACCTCACTGAGCCAAGAAGTAGGTTGGTTTTGCAAATTAAAAGATTTATTGAAAAATTAAACAAGATATATATCACACTTTTATAAATAAATTAATATTTGATCGCACACTTATGAATATGACAGTGATTAACAATGGACAATATTACACTAGCACACTTCTCCTCAATCACATAGGAGCTGATATAGAACGGACAAGGTAGCTGAGAATACTCTATGGTTCCAAGGAAATGCAATGATGGAAAAGAATGCAGCACAGAGACAAACTGATATGGTTTCAACAAGAGACAATATAATCACTTTTCCCCTTGTTTCAGTTCACTCCCCCCATGCAATAAAAAGAGATGGAAGGAGAGCAGACAACTTTCAGGAATATAATCAAATGCAATACAAATTCTAGTTCCCCCCCATAGCAAGCTTAGAGCAACCGGTATGCTTTTAAAACATGCAGAAATACTTTTAATGTGATTTGCAATAAAGTGACAATATGCTAAAAATGATTTTAATTCCCTATAGGAGATTCAGGGTTGGTGATAGCTACTTAAGATTGGTTCAGGTCAACACTATCAGTGATTCATGAGGGATTGTCAGGTTGAAAACGAATTTCAGCAGTGGAAGCAAAAGACAGCTATTTCTGACATGTGAAGAAGTTGAGTCAAATCGCAATTCGCAGCACTTTTTCCGAGTGCGTCGAGCGCGATTACGGAAAAACTATAAGGAGTCAAATTGAAAGTTAAATCTCGTTCCTAGCACGTATGGTTCAAAAGATACGGATGATTTAGTGGAGGTAGTTTCTCAAATTAAAGTAAAGCTCAGAATGACAAATGACACTTTCACAGGTCTGAAAGCACAGAATGGACACACAATTTCTATGCAGTTCTAAATAGGTGGAAATGGTTTGCATTAGATTATTTTAAACTAAGAGATTGGTTTTGCACAGCTCTGGCTGGATACTCACTCCTAATTTTGGAAGGAATGGGCCTCGTCACAGATCTGGTCAACAGGTTTAGCTGCGGTTCTCTCTGCTCTGCTGGTCTGGATCTCTGGTTCTGGCAAAAGTTCTTGGCACTGCACAGCGGTCTGGTCTGGGTCTGGTCTGCGGTTTGGATACAGCTCTGCTTTCTGGGTCTGGTACTGGCACCGCGGTCTGGTCTGGGTCTCTGGTTCCGGCAAAAGTTCTAGCCAGAAGCGAACAGCACAGCCCGGCTGTTGAATAGTTTGGTTAGGTGGCTGGATTCTGAGGCCTGCTGAGAAGGATTCAGCTTTTGGACTAGGCCTCTCTGCTGCAAGTTCTGAAGTCTGGATTCTAAGTTCTGGTTCTGGAGTCTTCTGGCAAAGCGCTTCGCAAGAAATCAGTTTGGAAAGTGAATGTCCCTCCATGGGTCTCAATGGCTCTTTTTAGGTCTTTTGAAAATGGGTGGGAAGGCTGACTTTCTATGCCCAACCCTCTGAGGATCCTGATAGGCTAGAGGATTCTCTGTCGCCTGACTGGGGAACCGAGTTGTGACTCATCCCGTGTCATGAGACATCATTTTTATGGCATACAGAAAGGACACTCCCCTTGTCACTTTGTACAAATCTATTTCTGGCTTAAATTCATATTTATCTATGTACAATTGTTCTAATATTATATGTCCAGTTAACATATTTTCTGTAGCGCCAAACCATCCGATCCCTGTCTTTGTAAGATGTTGTGTTCACTTCTGACAGAATTCTGCCCTTTTCATACAGAACACAACCTCTAAACTTTTCCAGAATGTACACAAATGTGCGCAAGGAATATGGGCATCAGATGAGGAAGTGTCAGATTTTTAACATACAGACATTTGGAGTAATACCATATTTTCTGCTACTACCCCCAGAACATACCACAGAGTCCTAACACCTCTTAAAATGTGCACAGAAAAATCACAGGAATCATGATATTATTGATATAATTTTGACAATTATGTACTATGAATTATCCATCTTTCTAAAATTATGCTCTGGCCCAGAGGGGTGTGGTTTCTCAAAGCACATGGGGGAATTTCTGGTTTGTCTACTTCCTCCAAGATCAGCTGGCTCACAGAGGCAGTGCCCCTCCCCATTCCTTCCAAGAGGAAGCCATTTACGACCCCCTGATTTAGCAATTGCTTGGAGCAAAGGGAAGTTCATTGTTCTGTTTCCCTGCTCCCAGGTACCCCTCCCCTGATTCAATCAGAGAGGTGTGATTTCCTTTTGGTGGGGCAGCAGGAGGCAGGCCAGGCCTGTGAATGCAGTTGCTGGGCAAGTTTCAACTCCTGTCGGGGGTAGTTGCCGGACAGAATTCAATCTCCTTAAGCCAGGCTTCAGCCAAAGGTCACTTTTGTTCCCATTTTTCTTCATTCAAATCAAAATTACAATTTTGACACATGCAGCTAGAACGCTGATTCTAAGTTAAAAACTATAACATTTAAACAGTTGCAACCTATGTGACACTCAAAAGTAGGTCACTCATTTAACATTTCGATTTTAGTGGCTTTAATCCCATTTCACTTAAGCTGCTGACATCCACAGCTCAGCCAGTTTTGTTATGAACATTATTTTAGGCTCTTCATCTTTCCAGATTTGGTATGCACACAAGACTTCATTCTACCAGACGTCTGCTGGTGTTCAGTAAGATTTTTGAATATCTTGCAATGTTTGAAATATGCATTTTGAGCTTGCATTTCAGAGAAACAAAGGTGATTTCAAAGAGCTTTTTGAGCTAACAGGCACTTCTGTTTTTCCTTTGGCACCACGTTTCACTCATGGTGCTTCTGGCCCATCACGCTCGCACTGGTGGGCGGCGGGTCAGGCGACCATTTTGGTGTGCGCAAAAACTGCGCGGTTTTCCTGGATTCTGGCGCAATTGTGGGCTTTTCGGCCATCTTGGATTTTCTAAGCCCACAGCACCAAATGTTGCAGCATAGTAACTTGAACGTGGGTCGATACACCTGACAGGTAGAGGGCTAACGGGGTCGGTAGAGATGCCGGCCCCATTATCCCTCTACCTCCCCATTACGAGGTCTCCTCGCGGGACCCGCTATGGGGGCTCGAAAGGGAATGGGGATGTACCGGGTCCGGGTTCCTGGGAAGGAGAATTACCGGGTCCTCCAAAGTCGGAATGGCCGGGTACTTCCCCATTCCGGGAACCCGGACCCGGTACCTGGTACCCAGTATGGGGGTAGCCATGCTGCTAACAGTGGCATGGCTACCTCCAAACTTGTAATGAGGCCCTATGAAGCCTAAAAGGAGATGTAGGTGAAGTATTTGCTCCCAGCCCACTAAAGAAAAAAACAGAATGAAAGACGAAAGAAAAAGACCAGTTAGCAGAAAATCCATGTTGGAATTTGCTCTGAAAGAAAATTATTCGTACCATATAATGTATTATGTGCCCCAGGTCGCGGTGCCGACTACACAGGAGAAATGTCCCTGTGCATAGGAAACTGTTATTTGGTGTAAGGAATGTGCTCCCTCATGTTGGGTGCATACACATATTTACCGAGTGCGCCGCTGCACCCCATATTGCATGGTGCACTCTGAAAGAGCAGAGGTCACACCTTTTTCTCTTGGTCAGTGCAGGAGGGGCTACTAGCCTTTCCGCCTTTGAGGAATGGCTTGGGACACTCCACATACTTACAGTCCTTCCCTATCTGCCATCACCTAGGTATGGACCTCCATACCACTTAAAAAAACCAAATGCAGGGCACAGCTGGTTGCACTAAGAAGGTGTGTGCAAAGAAAGCACTGTCCTTGCTTTGGAAGGGTACCAGAACCCGCCACAAGTGAGCCAGCAGAGATTTTCATTCCCCCTCTATACCTCCCCCTGAAATGCCATTGAGTGGCGTACATGGCGTACAAGGTGTCTCTGCTCAGAAATAGAAACATGAAGCAGGCAAATAAAATGAGCGAATTTTCATGGGAAATGCCCCATCCATATGCAGGAACGACGCTCTCAGATTGGCCAAATCCAGGATTGGCAGCTCCGCATTTGGTGTTACTCAGTCAGCTTTCTGACCATTTCTGTACAACCTGTGCATAAAGTGCAAACTTTTAATCCACGTCCAAGCCTGAGAGTTTATAAAGGGAATTCAATGCTTGTGTTCAGTTAAGCATTCAAAACGCATTCCTAAGATTTTAGAACGTGTTCTAGTGGGGGTGGTAACTTAAGCCCTAACCTCCCCCACGCAGGATACCCATTAGCCTTGCTCCTCTTTTCCCACTGCTGTGTCAGTATCCTGACCCACCAATACCTTCTCCGTCTCAGGTAGGAAACGGGAGGAAGTAAAGTATCGGATTGCCAGAAAGCTGAGAAACTCGAATAAAGCTTAGGACTCGAATCCCAGCAACATCAGCACTAGTCATTCTAATATGGACTGAGTGTAGTGAGGGTGGACTGTTTCACTGTAGCTCTTGACTGCCAGAGTGGATGGTGTTGGTGGGCGCATTGCCCACTGTGTGGGGAAACAGCTTCAAAACTAACAATGACATCAAGGTTGACACATCTACGTTCAAAATAATAGTACTACTGCCCACGGAAGCCAAACAGAAAACACTTGCTGGCTTAGTGCATTTATGTTGTTAGCACGTTCAACATGCACCACCCATTATTCACTCTCGGGTTGCTGCGGCCATCTTCCATTGGGTATTTATACCCTAATAGTACGACCTCACAATACAACACAAATCAAGAATTAGCTGTGTGTTACCTGGCATGTTACCTCTTTCACTGAAGAGCAGGTCTGCACACACGTTTTACTTATTTTATCCATTAATGTAAGTTACTTAAGGAGGATATTGGGCCTCATTACGAGTCTGGCTGTAGCTGTGCCGGAAACACCGGCAGGCTGCCGCTGGACCCGAAATACCATTCCGCCTCCGTGATTGCCAGAATCACTGGGGCATTACAACCCTGGTGACCCGGTAATTCCGGAGGCGGAATTCCGTAAATCCTCATTTCCCATAGGACTCCATGGGGATGGGGACAATGGAAAAACTGGTTCCGTCTATGACGGAGCCAGTGTTTGAATTTCCGCCTGCAGAACTCGGAATCAGCCGGTCCGGAAACACCGTTGGCGGCGGATTTACCCCCACCGTTGTTTCCGGACCGGCAGGGTCATAATGAGGCCCATTCCCTCTTGGCTTAGGGTAATTGTTTTTTAAACCTGTTAGCACGTTCAGAGTCCTACAGTCTTTCCTTACCGTTTGTTGTGGGATTTATCTTCTACTGACTATTTATACCCAAAAGGAGCGATCTAGTAAAAAGACTAAAAAAATAACATCGCCAACCTCGAAAACATAGACAGGACACAGAGGATGTTGGGTCCAACTCTTAAAGCAGGCCACACTCTGAACCAAACCTTTTGCACTGAATACCTATTTTGCTTGTACCACATATGTCCCTGAGTCAGACCACTATGCTCTGGTGATGGTATTGACTCAAGCTCTAATCCCCAGAGGGCCTTATCCATTGCCAGCTGCTGCTGGAACCAATCCCCCTACAAGCTTTTCCAGAGCGACTCCATTCTGTAGAACCTTATTGGGCTGCCACACATGCTGCCGGAAAAAGTGGCTACATCTTAATTTATTGCATTACACAGAGGGTAGAACTGGCCTTGCCTGCGAAGACCTACAAGAAACTGTTGGGGTGGTCAGGAAGGCTCCCCATGATTACAAGGGGTTCATGTTGTGCACCCTGTATTGATGACTGGGTGGCAGTGAACTGGGTGCGATGTTGCAATTTCATATCTATCCAATGTAGTTAATCATAATATGATATATGTCATTAATTTCGCGCCTGTACACAAGGGTTTCTAGGCGCGATAAGACAAGGAGGGGGAAACAGAAAGAGGACAAACAACACATTGTACAGGGCCTTGTGTCATTCACATCGTGCAAGTGCTGGGAAGAGGGGAGGGGAGAAGTGCCAAGAGGGTTGGGAGGTGAGGAGAGTTGCAGGTGACTCAATAAGTGCTGCTAAAGGGTGGCTCTTAAGTGCAAATAGAAGGACCTGTAGGGTTACAGATACAGACCCTTAAGTGCTGAGGAGCCCGGAGGCAATGCAAGGGCAACTGGACTGCAGGAGCCGGGGCTCGAGTTCAGGGGTGGCCATGTGGCCAGTATGCAGAGCTATCAGGGACATTAGCAGGGAAGAGGAAGAGAGAAAGGATAGCTCAGGGGCAACGTGCTTGCCTTGGAAGCAAAAACGACACAGAGCACCACAGGTTCGATCCCCGGGTCTGCGCTTAGAAACCTCTGGGTATTAAGCGCATTATAAATAACCTATCGTATCATATAAAAGCGAAAGGAAGGTCTTTAGTTGCTTCCGGAACCCAAGGTGGTTTTGCCCAAGTTTGAGAGAGGCGGGGAGGCTGTTTTAGGGTGGCCCCAGCTAAGGAGATCTGCCCCCATTCTCTGCTTGGAAAAGTGTCTGACCCTCAGAGAATTGGAGGTGGATGAGCGGAGAGCTCAAGAAGGAAGATGTTTAGGAAGAGAAAGTTGGAGGTAGTGTGGTCCCAGGGCCCAGAAAGCCTTGTGGAACATGCAAAAGGTCTTGAATTTGATCCTTGCAGCCAGAGGGAGCCAGTGCAGAGATTTCAGACCTGGAGAAATACGATCCCTGGGCTTGAGGCCAAGGACAAGTCTTGCAGTCCTGTTCTGGATGAGTTGTAAAGGTCAAAGAGTAGAGAAAGGCACATTTAGAAAGAGGCTGTTGCAATAGTCCAGCCTGGAGAGGACCAGGGCTCTAGAGACGGTGAGCTTCTGGGGGAAAGTGAGAAAAGGCAGAATACCTCTGAAGGGGTGCAGCTGAAAGTGTGACTTCTTAGAGACGTCAGAGATGTGAGGAAAGAAGGAGAGGGTGGGGTTGATGATGGCATCAAGGTTCTTAGCCTCACAGCAAGGAGCAGGAAGAGGGCCAAGTGTTGGCTGCCAGAGATAGAGGGGAAAGGAGGTAGCAGGTGTCCCGATGAGGAGGATCTTGGTGTTACTGGCATTAAGTCAGAGATCATTGGCCGCACACCATTCCTGAATTGTGGCCAGACAGTCTGGTATGCGAGAAGGAGCAGAGGTGGCATGAGGGCAGCCTGTAGGTGTCATCCGCATAACACTGAAAGTAAAAATAGAATGTAACAATGCGGTGGGCAAGAGGTGCCAGGTAGTGGTTGAATAGCCAGGGAGAAAGGTTAGGGGAACACCACAAGTAGAGAGAGAGAAGAGAGGAAAGACCCCAGTTGGACATGGGAGGGTCGGTCGTTGAGAAAGGTTGTCAACCAGGCCGGGACCTGACCAGTGATAACCAGGTTGTCACAGAGTCGATTGAGCAGGATGGCATGGTTGGCTGTATCAAAAGCTGAGGATAGATCGAGGAGAATGAGGACAAAAGGAAGGCTAGAGTCAAGATTAGAGAGCATGTCTTCACAGGTGTTCAGGAGAGCAGTTTGCATGCTTCTGGCAGCTCTAAAGCCAGAATGGTGCTTGTGGCGACAACCAACAGATTCAGTTTGCAGATTAAGCGGGGAGATGGCCAGCCTTTCTAGGAGTTTGCCCAGGAAAGGAGTGATGGAAATCTGGCAACAGTTAGCCAGAGAGAAGGATGGGTGCACAAGGGAGTGCTTAAGGGGGTAGGGGAAGGTTCCAGTGGCAAATGAGTGATTGCAGAAATCGACCAAGGCTGGAGCCAGGGTGTCTGTGGTCCTTGATGGTTCTGGAGCAGCAGGGGAGCGAACAGGAGCGGTAGAGACTGCAACAGGATTGGCCAGCTCCTTGCAGATTTTGGAAAGTTTGGCTGAGTTGTTAGATGCCGCAGAGATGCAGGCTTGGATGTATGCTCTCTTCTTAGAGAGGACAGCAGTCTGTACTGCCTTTGGAGCAGTCGGCAGGCCAGTTTGTCAGAGGGTGCGCCTGATGCCCCCCACTTCCTCTCAGCCACCATACACTTGCGTTTAAGAGTGGCGAGGTCAGAATCGTACCGAGAGCTGCACTTGATTTGGGCATCAAGCGGATCCTCATGACAAGGGCAAGGACATCCAGAGTGGTAGAGATAGATGAAGGCTAGAGAGGGCTGTGTAAGGGTGTGAGTAAGCCAAAGGTGCAGGAGGAGAGAAAGTGGTGTCAAAAGACTCAACTGACACACACTTCATGGGTCAGATGACCGAGAAGGTAGGTGGCAGCACTGGAGTCTGCTTGACCCGAGGGGTAGAGAGAGAGAGGTGGGAGGAAAGGAGAAAGTGATCACTCCAAGAGAGAGGAGTAGTGAGAGGGTTGGAGAAGGGGAGGTGTTGGGAAGGGGACAGCCCCATTTCCCCACCCCTAGGTGCGTTAAAGTAAGGCGCGATGCATTCGAGGCACTGTGATGAGCCAGAGGGGAGGGGGAACAGTGAGAGGGACGCCCTCCCGTCCAGTAGGGCACCAGGTTAATATAACCAATTAAAGCGTAACTACATGGTCTGGCCCAAGGCACGGGCGGCATCATCATTTTGCATAGATATTAATAATCCTAGGTAGAAGGGAAGGCCTGCACGGTAGATGCGGCATTACATGCACTAGGCCCAAATACACAAGGCCACAGAAATCTCCAGTCATGCCCGAGTTCCCATGAGGATAGTTCGCACCCCCACCCGCCACACCGTCTATTCATTGTTCCCAAAAGTGTTGCAAAGATGTGTTTTTTACCCAAGAGGAATGTGCCCTACAAGGCCGCAATCTGAGACCGGCGCCAGTTGTGCATGTTCTCACACTGGCCAAAGCATGATATGATATGATATGACATTTATAACGCACCTATACACAAGTGTTTCATGACCTGGCCCATTCCCGGGTGACCACGAGTTATAGCCCATATAACTGACTAAACCCTAAGATCCCCAAATTCCATGGCAGCAGGAGCCCTTTGACCACCAACCCCAAAGTAACAAGTCCTGAAATGTTCAAAGAGGCTGGACAGGGCATATCGTTGAAACGACAGTCGTGTGATTTGTATTGCGAGGTGATGGGAGGGATACATCATAGTTCAATACGAGGGTGGCGACCTTGGGGCCGGATGGTGCGGAGGGAATGAGTGAAATGTGTGTGTGAAAGTTAGTGCCCCAGAACCTCTTGTGTGTCCGTCCTAAGGCCTGCCAAGTGCGCAGTATGAGTGATAAAACAAGCTGTATAGTAGGAGTATAATTAATTTGTTTTCAAACCTTCGACATGAGAAGAAGATGAGCCTCGCAGCACCCATGTGATGGAAGACTGATGGACTGGGCTGGGACCAATAAACTGCCATCCCTTGGGGGTAAAGGTGGTACCTGTATAGGGTCCATCCAATCAGTCGTGCTGGTTTTTACTGAATATATTGCGTTATCTATGACAATGTTTTGCTTTATAAGATTCTGCTTGTACTACTTTTCTGCAGAACGTTCTTAGCAGCAGAGTGCTTTGCTGTTGCTCTCATCTGCATTTGAGATTAAACACATCCCATGGATGGGATGTGCTAAGCAGCAGGCAATGCCAAATGACTCCAGGTGACCAGATATAAACTTTTGCTTTTCCTGAACACTTCTGAGTCAGTGTTTAGTGCCATTAGTGAAGAGTTGCGGGCACTAAGGCGGATGACTTTGCATAACCGCTACATACTCAACCTCCTGACAGCAATGGAGGGTGGAGTATGCCAGAAACCTGCTGCACACTTGTACCACCTAATGACACAGAGAACGATACCCTCACGTGAACCATTGCAGCCTTGCAAAAACTCAAAGTGATCATGGAAACTGAGGCTGGGATTGTGAACGAGTCATGGTTCGACTCTGTTCTCCAGGCTAGCTTCTTTGTTGAGCCTCACTGAGAAGATTCTGTTGCCTATTTCTGTCTTTATTCTTATCCTTTTCTGTTCCTGTCAAATGCACTTACAATGTTGCTCTGCCCAGGTACCAACAGCTGCTGCCATGATGACTGTAACCTTGTCCAAGGCTAGGGCCACCACCACCTCATCCCATATGGGTACTAAAACTGAAGTCGTCTTGTGTCCTCCAGCAAATTGCTATGCTTGTGTGAAGTAGCGGGTAGATTGCGGAAATGGTGTGAGGACGAGTTGGGATTGTTTGGCAGAGGATTATGCCCATATTGGGACAGGTATCGAGGGAATTGTTGTAAAGTAGTTCACTAAGAATATGATTATGATTTGTTAGTTAAAGTATTAACTAAAGGGGGGAATGTTGGGGTGGTCAGGAAGGAAGGAATGACTGGCAGTGGTTGTGAACTAGGCGCGTTGTTGAAATTTCATATGTATTGAATTTAGTTAATCGTGAATGGAATGTGCTACTTTTAGTGTTATTTTTGCATAGGATTCATATATATTAGATTTGCATGCGCATAGAAAGATACAATGTTAAAACCACACATGTAACATGAACACGATCTACACACGGTGTGTTCTGAAGTATGTGGAAACTGGGAAAGGGTTTCAATGGGCATGTGGAGGGGGGGGGCTGTCCTGAAATCCAGCTGTAAAGAAAGAATAATATTTATAAGACATACACATGGGTGAACGTATAAAAGAAGTTTCATAAGGAGTTTATATACATTTGCATGTTGTGGGATTTTGTGAGTTTATTTTAACTTTGTATTTAGCAGTTGCACGTTGAATTTTAGGTAGCTGGGAAATTCTGTTTTTTCAAGCTTGGGGGTTGACTGGGGAAGAATGCAACATCCAGTAGAAGGTCGGCTATCGAGCAGGATGCAGGTTTATGGCTTAAAAGTTCCATAAGGAACAGATATAATCTTGCCAATTGCATAGAAGTCAAGCAGAGGGGTTTGACCATTTGCTTTGTGTCGGCAATAAATATGGGACCCGAAGCCAAGAGTCTCCAGTGTTCAATTGTTTTCTCAGGGTGAAACTAGAGGCTTTACGTGTTGGAGTGGCAGTGGCATAAATTAGAATGTCTTAAGATGAGATTGCAATTGGTAGTTCAAAGAGAACCTGTTTGTTCAGCCATTCATTGTATTGCTAAGATATCCGAGCGGACCATGTGCAATCACACTTAAGGTTAAAAGGCTCTAGGCCAGGTGTTACTAGGTAATTAATTATGTTGTATGTGAATGTTTCACTATGCCATGATGTCACAACCTACCACGGACCAATCCCCAGCAAAGGTGGACTTTGAACACAATCAGAAGATGGCAGTAAAGATTGTCAATGGCCAATGAGAGAGAATGAATTGGGAAAAGATGGAATTTAATTGTAAATGTTTTGTCCAATCATGTTTGGAGGATTGGTGGTAATAAAATATCTTGACTGTTTTAATTGTTTCTAAAATGTATCAATTGATGTAGTTTGTTGAGACTTGGGTTAGTTTGGTCCGATATTACCATCTAACTGCTCCCCGGGAATATATACAATATACCTTGCTTTATGTATAAGACGAGCACTCGTTCCTCAGGTGGTGGACCCGTTTGGGCTGAGGTAGTTGGGGGTCTGCCCTGACAAAATTGGCGACCACGAAGGGACTCCAGGATTTCCGAGACCTTGGGGGTCTTCTGTCCGCACCAATCGGCTGCTGCACCTCACCGCAGTGACCAGTGTTCGGTGCACAGTGAAAAAGAGAGGTCAGCGGGTGCCATATTGGTTAAAGGTCTGTCTGCTCCCTGGAGCCGTGGTGCCGACGTCCACCTGTGCATGGCGACTTGACAGAGCACCAGACAGAGCGTTACGGATCACGTGAGTGCACTTTTGGAGGTACAGCATGGAGGGAAAGAGTTTCATTTTAAATGCATGGCCTTTTGTTAGAGTAGAATTGGAATACAGGGGTTCGTAATTAGTCAATGTTACGGGAATTGGAAATGTGGATGTTTTTGACAGAGTGATTGAACTGTTCTGTGTTGTAAGTCCCTTGTATATATTTTTTACCTAGTCTGTTATTTTAGAGGTGTGATGTGGTGACCTACCCTGCACGCCCAGTGTAAGGTTTGTTCTGATGCCCTTTAGTTTGCTAGTCTGATTGGCAGGAACTCTCACCTAAAGGTGGGGTAGCATTTTATGGTAAGTCCAACCATAGATACCTTTCTGAAGTAGGCCCTTGACATTCTCTTGTATTAGCTTTGTGGGGGAGCCCTTGCCTCAATTTTCTTGGTTAGTCGAAATAGTGAAGGGGAAACTTCCTGTAGTGCAGAAAAGATGGTCTTGTAGTAGAGATTGAAAAGTGAGAGCAGCAGTGCTGTAGTAAAAAGCACTGTGCCCATCCGATGCTCGACTGCTGGGGATATCTCAGAGATATTGGCCGGCAGAGTGTTTTTTGATAAGATTTGAACATGTTTGTACCAAGATACCTTGCACTTGAAAAACATATTCTTTACTTCCTTGTTTGCAGTGGGTTGCATGCATTTTATTTGCGTGGTTTTGGTGTTCAAGCGACATGTATTTCGACCTCTCAGGGTCTTTATCAAGGCTCAGTTAATAAATTTAGTGTCTATTGTGCAAAATATTGCGATACATGGTGGCAGTGGTTATTTATATCAGTTGTAAATACAAATTAGTGGCATAAAAGAAGGGTGTTCATTATAAGTTATATACAAACACATCGTTATCACATGTATTGGTTGCGAACATTGGAGGAGGAAGAAGGAAGGAAAAAGAAGAGGCAAGGATCACTGTTAATTTTGTGCTGGTCATTTTTAGAGTTTACATTTATGAAGCCTTACAGTAGGGCTTGTGAGTTTGTTTGGCCTAAGATGGAAGGCCTTACCTAAATTGTGGATATTCGCTGCCCACTGGCGGTACTATGTTGGACGTCAGTGTTAAATGTTTGTTCCCGTGGGTATCACCCGGTTGGGCAATTGTCTAAAATCACAAGGGTGAATGAGTCAATCTAAGGTGGCTGCATGCCCTGAGGTACAATTATTAGGTTCAGGTGCATGATATCCTAGCATTTTGCTGAAAGGGCGCTGTGTCCAAGGTCTGTTAGGTGACCAAAGCCTTGGAATTGAAGATTGGGATTTTGAGAGTGGGCCCAATGTGCATTAGCATTAGGCATGGCTATGCGCATTTTTAGCATGCAATTATTTAACCTTAGTATCTTTGGGTGGCAAGCAACCCATGGAGTTGTGTGTCCTTAGTGGGGGCTGGCATTTTCATGGAACCCTTTTAAAGTGATTATCATCCCCATTGTGGGACTATGGGGAGTGTTGGTAAGTTAACTTGCTAGGTGTGCTGTTAGGATTCTTAAAAATGGTCCCCAGTGTGCACCCATGGCGTGTGTGGGTTACTTTAGGTTGCTATGGTGTGTTTTCGGGATTCAGCTAGGCATCCCTTGTGTGGGTGTGGAAGGTGTCTGACCTCGAATGGTTAAGTGGTCACGTGACCTGGCACACTATAATTTGTGCTGGTGAACATGCATGGTAGAGGTATAATCATCCACGTTTGTTGTTGTCATACAGCTTAAAAAAGCACAGTAAGAAACGTTTGGTTCCATTGCACACTTGATTATATAAGAAATGATATTGAAATAAAGTGACATTGGGCTTCATTACGAGTCAGGCGGTAACCCTGCCGGTGGTACCGGCGGGTTGCCGCCGGACTCGTAATAATTTACTGACTTCCAGGTGCTACTGGCTCATTACGAGTCCAATGGCCCAGGAAGTCAGGCGCTGGTAAATTGTAAGTCCCCATTCCCATAGGACTCTATGCGAGTGGGGACACGGAAGAGCCGGCACCATTGCCAACGGTGCCGGCGCTTCCGTGAAGTGTTTGCCTACTGTGGCTGCTGCACCCGGCAGTGTCGGACCTGTCGGGCACAGCGGCCACGGCAGGCAAACACATAGTTTTCCGGTCTGGAAACAAAGGTGCTAATGACCTTACCGGCACCCTTGTTTCCGGACCGGCAAACTTAGAATGAGGCCCATTGTCTGTAAACCCATGTGAGTCAATTATATGCATAGGAGGGAGCTTTTAAACAGCCTCCACTTTATAGCTTACCTGGCCAGTTGGACTGGTCTTCTCCTCTTAGTATCCTGATTGCTGTGTTGTGTGCTGTACTCGTGGGGCTATAAGTGCATCTGTTCCGGTTGATGGAGTCGCGCACTAATTGTCTGTGTATGCATGCAGCTTTCAATGCAAGTCACAATGACTTGCTTGCCACGCAACGCTACTCACGTCGCAACTAGTGTGTCCTGGTTGGGTGTGAGTCAAGTCTGAGTGAACCGACTTAAGATTATTAAGGTTCAAGGTGTTTTAAGAATCGGTGCATTGATCTATTCTTTGCAAAATTGTGTTTCTTGCCCGATTGAGTTAGTAACCGGAGTCGGCAGACTGTGCGGAGACTGCACATTCATCCATGTGCAGTCGGCATGGATGAATGTGGTCTCAGTGTGCACATGCACACTGTGTTTTGGGGCTGTGTAGTACCCTCGCTGATATAGTGAGAGCTGCGCTGGGAAGTCCAGTATATCCTACAGTGTCCTGATTAAATAAGGGTCATGTCAGAGTGACCTGACCTAACATTATTAAGGTTCACAGTATTTAAAAGCTGTGTGCCTTGATCTGGTCTATGCAGAATTGTTTTACTTGTCCATTTGTGTTAAAACTGTGGTGCACTTGTGCAGATGGCCCGGATCAATGTGGTCTCCGTGCACATATGTGCACAGTGTGTTGGGACTGTATAGTCCCTGCGGCTGCTTTGCTGAAGTAGTGTCTACTATATCCTGCAGCTCAAGGCCCCTAATGTGAAATAAAAGCAGTCGTTGTGTTGTGTGAGGTGTGTATAACAGTTGTCTACAGAATATACAAGTATACTGGGTATTCCAGAGGTATGCAGTAGGTTAGATTCTGGAGTGTGAAACATCCCCTGTATGAAGGGGGGAGAGGGGTGTCATGCTGGTCATGTACGTTGTATTCAATAGCAATTGTTTGTTACAAGAAGACATTGAGTTCGTGGTCTGAGTTTAGACCATTGGTGACGTATCTAAACCGGCAGATGCGTTGTGCTTCCTGCTGCCTTAGTTTTAGTTCACGATTTCCGCCTCTTGTAACGCACGTCACTGTTTGTAATCCTACAAAGCGTATTTACTTCTTCTCGCCCTGTTGGTGTGCTGCTTACTGTCAGTAAGTTGCCAGTGGCAGTTTTGGGTCTTGTGATCCCATCATATTTAGGTGTTCATTGATGCGTGTCCAGAGATCTCTCATGGTGCTTCCTATATAGATTTTCTCACAAATCCATACAATGGCATTGGTCACATATTTGGTGCAGCAATTCATGTGTTCCTTAATGGTGAATATGTTGCATTCCTTGAATTTAACAGTTTTTGTGCTCATAGCATTTGCGCACATAGAACATGTCCCACATTTGATGAAACCTGAGAGTCTGGCTTGTGTAAGACAGTCTGATGGGGGCTGTGAGTTCTTGGGCATAAATGATGGACTAAGTAGTGGTCGCAGTGTCGGTGCCCTGCTATATGACAAGGATGGGTAGGTTTCGAGGTATTTTTTGATGTCCTCATCCATGAGCATCAGTGCCCAAAGTTTTTTGAGAATGTTTTGTAACTTAAAACTGTCCGAATTAAACTATGTCACAAATCATATGTTCTTCTCATCACACGTTGTTTTGGCTTTAGTTTTCGGTACTAGAAATGTTTGTCTTTCCAGGGTCGATCCGGATTCTTTGACTTTTTCCAGGGTTCTTGTCATATATCCTCGGTCCTGGAAACTGTGTTTTAGTAACTGTCATTCCTTGCTGAAAGCTTCATTGTTGTTGCAGTTCCTTCTTGCCCTGATGAATTCTCCTTTGGGGGATGTTCTTGATGACAGGTTTTCTTTGGCAGCTAGAAGCGTGGAGAACTGAGTTAACCTCTGTTAGTTTCCGGTAAGTTTCTGTGATCAGGTTCTGATTTGGTATGTCGATGGTTAGGTCCAGGTATTCAATTTTTGTAGTGCTGGCATGCGTTGTAACTTCTATGACAAAGTTGTTGATGTTTAAATAATTCACAAATGCTTCTAATTGGTCCTGGGTGCCCTGCCATATTAGGATGACATCATCTGTGCATGATGTTGTTCTTGAATTGGTCATTGGCTAGGGTGTGTGTACTCGTACGTCCCGTCCCCTTTTCTCCATCCTTGTGAGCGTCCCCCAACATGGGTACCGTACCGGAACCTTTGGCAGTGAAAAATTGTGCTTTCCGTTTAAATTTAGTATAGCGTGTGGCAGCGCAGCTTCGGGCGTGGGAACCTTTATAGCTTTCCACTTGCTCCCGGTTTGCTTTTTCAATTCTTATTTGACTTCCCTTCCGTGCCTCGCCTCCCCTGGTGCATGTCGGCCGCAGGAGGATTCATGAGATGTGCCTCATGTGACCGCTTGTTCCCGGCCTCGGTGCCCCATGCACTCTGCCTTGAATGTTTGGGGCTGTCCGACCACCATTGGGATTCATGTTCGTCCTCCAGCGCTCTCGGTCACAGGGAATCGAAGAATCATTTGTCGTGGTGGAGGGAGATCTTCCACACTTCGCCCCACCATAAGGACTTTGTCTCCAGGACCTCTGCTCAAGACAAGGTAGGCCCTCTTTTCAGCACGGCTCCACAGCGCAGTGACTCCTTCGCTGGGTTTCCCATGAATCGAGGTTTCTCAGATTCAGGTTCTGGCAGGCCTGAGGCCTCTAAGGCTACCGGCTCCCAAGCTGAGGGGCCTGGGGCGCTTCCGGCACACCAGTGACAGACCTGAAGCCGTCCAGGCTATCGGCTCCCAAGCTGAGGGGCTCAGGGGCCCTACCAGGCTGTCCTTGGAGGAGCAATCAAGATCGTCCTCTTCTTCTACCCCAAGGGGTAAGGGATCGTCAGTGCCACCTCCAAGTATCTGTCTTTGGCTAGATCCGGCACGACTACTGGCACAGGTGCCGAAGGCATCTAGCCTACCGGGGCTCACTGTAAGGTCATGAGTCAGGGCGGTACGACTACCGGCTGTCCGGCTCAGGGCTGAGCGCCTACCAGACGGATCTCTGAGGTGGACGTCTATGCTTCGGGTGCATGACCCAAGCTGTATCCTCTCCGGTCCAAGGCCTCTCTCGGCCCAGGGCCTCCGAGCCCTCACGCCCAGGGCGTGGTGCAAGGCTTCTGAATGGTGCAGCAGCACGTGGCAGGTGGCCATTTTGGATCCAACTTCAGGGACCGCCAGTGCTTTCGCCCATCGAATGGGCTTTGCAGGATGATCCCAGCCCCCTTTTCTCTGGAAGTAGCAGCGCATCCTACGGTGCAGGTTTTTGGTCCCCTCAGGGCTACATCTACCCATCAAAGCCATACGGCTACATGCACCAGGCGCCACAGCACTTTGACTAGGAGCGAAGGCCTAGGGCCTCAGAGGGTCGGGCCCCTAGGGCCCAGGTGGCTGGTGAGGACCGCTTCTTTAAGCGCTTTATCCTCCTCATGTGCTCCCCTCAGATGAAGGGGCTCCTGAAGGACATTGTGAAGTAGTCATCCCACAGGTGGCGCTGCCCTGGCCCCCTCCTCCTAGTGGTACTCTAGTTCATCCTACGCTCTCGATTTTGGTCCCTCCAACGGTTCAGACATTAGTGGTCTTTCTGACCCCTCCACCTCCTCCTCTGCACCAATGCCTCCCCCTCAACAGCCATTGCACCTGTATAGGGCTCCGGGCCAAGGGGGAACCCCGCCGGCATCTGTGTCCATGGGCCTGGATGCCCCTCGGTCTGTAAATAAAAAGGGGGTTGGGAGATGATTACAACAATGATGACGATGACGCCCAGGACGAAGAACCCTCGGCATCTGTTTTGCCTTTCATGACCGCCTTCAAGGCCTGGTGGAGTTCTTGGGGTCCCTCTTCCCGAGCAAGCCCCCCAGAAGTCGGGTGTGCTAGCAGAGATTTTGGGGAAATGCACCACGATCCGGTCTGGCATCCCCCTCCTGATGGATGTCCTAAAGGTGGCGCAAAAGATCTGGTAGAAGCCCAGGGCCAACACCCAGATGAATAAGAAGTTGGACAGCAGGTTTAGGCTGACGGACGGGGAGCCAATCCTCCTTGCCTCTCACACGCAGCCCTGTTCCTTTGTGGTGGCTGCTGCCTCGTTTTCTAAACCATAGTCGTCTTCCACGAGAGCCACCTCCAGTTGACTCTCCAAGAAGGACAAATTCCTTGAGTCCCCGGGAAAGCGCTGTTACTCCATCTCAGGACTGCATCTGCGGCAAGCCAATATGGACGCCCTCTTGGCTGTGGCTAACCAGACGCTGTGGAGGGAGCTCGGGGAATTTCTGCCAGACCTTCCTTCAGACAAGCAAGCCCCTTCAAGGTCGGTCTGGCAGATGCCCGGGCCATTGCGCAGGACCTCATAGCGTCTTTGGTCTCCCACATCGACACATCCAGCAGAGGGTTGTGCCTTAGGGTCGAGAAGAGAAGGATGGCGTGGATACACGCCACAAAGTTTTCATCTGACGTGTAGGAGCAGATCCTGGATCTGCCCTTGGAGGGTGTGGACCTTTTTCATTCGTCGACCGATGAGAAAAAAAACCTCCCCTCAAACTGCCAAGTCCTTGCCCATCCTGACAAAATTACCTCAGAAATCCTTGATCAGTCACAGGGTAGCATGAGTTCAAGCCCCACGCTTTCTCCGGCTTCAAGGGGTTCTGGGACCACTGTACACAGAGGCCTGACAGGTCACCCAGCGACAACAGGAGGAAACGGCAGAGGATGTTGCACAGGGTATTCCACTGCCCATGACGCTGACGCCAAGAAGCAGTGAAGTCAAGGTCGGGGAAACCAGCTTGCGTGTGGGTGGCCGTTTGGGTCTTTTCCAGGACACCGGGAAGTGCCTTTTCAGAAACCCGTGGATCCTATCTTTAGACTTCACTGGTGTCTTCCTCTTCCTTTGCCTCTACCATCCTCTCCTCCTCTTTGTCAGATTGGGTCTCCGGCTCTTTTACCGGAGGTCCTTTTGCTCTTGGAGATAAAGGTGATAGAACTGGTTCCTCTTTCAGACAGGGGCTTCGATTACTATTCCAGAATCTTTGCAGCACCCACCAAGAACTACCAGGCGGGCCTGAGGGCAGTCCTGGGCTTTTCATTTCTAAATCTATCCTTACTGCTGGAAGGCTTCATGGTGATTACTCCCGCGCACATAGTTGAGTCTCTGTGTGCAGGGTACTGGCTGTGTTCCCTGGACCTTAAGGATGCCTACCTGCATATACCCATATATCAACCACATTAGAAGTTTCTGTGGTTCACGATTATGTCGTACCACTTCCAGTACAAGGTGCTGCCATGCGGCCTGAACTCATCCCCTCGTGTCTTCACAAAGTTGATGAACGCAGTGGTAGGCCTTCTCTTGCCTCTGCTTGGATGGCCATCATCTATACCCTTACTTGGACTGTTGGCTGGTGAGGGCGTGGTCACCCGAAGGGGTGGTGCACTCCTGCCAGAGATTGGCATATATCCTTCGGAACGCTACCTGATTACCGTTCTTCTACAAGGTGGTGGGACACTTTCTGGCCAACTCGACCACCTTGGCATGGTGGTTCCAGCACATTCCAAAACATTCGGGGGCACATTCTGAGCCTGATGGCCTTTGCATGCTCACTGTACTGCACGCTCGCCTCAAGATGAGGCACCTCCAGCTCCACCTGGCGGCCAATTGGGATCAGGAGATGGGGTCTCAGTCAGACAGGATCCCAATACCACTGCTTTTGCTGCCCGATTTTTGCTGGTGGCTGAAGGAGGGCAATGTCTCAGTGGTAGCCCCCTTCACCCGGCCAGAGCCTACTCTGGTGGTGATGACAGACTCTTCCCTCTTGGGTTTGGGGGCTGCTCCGGAGGACTATGCGGTTCATGGAGCATGGTCCAGGACGGAAGCCCTCTTGCATATTAATCTGCTCAAGCTCAGGGCAGTGGGTCTGGCCCTCAAGGCGTACTCTTACGTCCCGTCCCCTTTCCTCCATCCTGCATGGGCGTCCATCGCTAGGGACGGGAATTGAACCTTATTCACCAGATAAAGAACACTTTCCCTTTAAATGTATATGCGCGTGGGGGCGCGGCCCTGGGAACATGTGCTTCCTTGACTCACCCACGGCAGCCGACCTCTGTCCTCTTTTCTGCGTCGACGGGAGTGGACCGGTTTCACTAGCGCTCGTGGTTAAGCCCTTCTGGGCCTGTAATTCCACGCACTTTCCCATAGTCGTGTTTTAGAGCTATTCATTCTATTAAATCATTTTCAGATACCAATGCTTCCAGGGATACACCATCGACCGGTGCCGCAGCCTGTCCCCTTCGCATGTCACCCGGGGTGGGCTTCAGTAGGTGTCCGTCATGTTGTTTGTTCCTTATGTTGGACCCGCACGCCCTCTCTATTTACTTTACTTTAATTAATTTATAATGCTCTACCAAGGACCCATAGGCTTAAGGGCGCCCATGAATCAAACATGGACTAACAAACGGAAAGAGCATTGTACATACAAGAAACCTAATAAAAACAGTCCAGATTAAAAAGATATTTAGGAGCATAACAGAGTTTTAAATATTTTTCTAAAAACCTCAGTAGACTTTAATTCCCGAAGGTCAGGCGGAAGTGCATTCCAAGCCCTTGGTGCTGCATTCACAAAAGTTCCTTTCATGGCTTTATTGGTGTTATAGCTAGGAAACACCAGCTGATCGGAATTATTCGATCTGAGGAGTCTTGTGTTAGCCTTCTCAATGAGAAGATCCTTAGGTAAGGCGGCATCCTTCCCATACGACATTTGTGTGTGATCAACAATACGCGATACACTAGTCTAGCTTCCACTGGGAGACAGTGAAGACTCTGTCTGGCCTCAGAGATGTGGTCTCTCCATTCAAGGCCTGTTACTACTCTGACCACACTGCTTTAGGTCACCTGTAGGCGGTTACAATCCCACTTTGTGATGTCATACTAAAGACTACAAAAGTAATCCATTTTAGATCCTACTATGGCCCTGGCAATAGTTTCTGCATTGGTTTGAGAGATAAATGGGCAGAGATGGACTAACCATTTAATAAAATAAGCAGAGGACAAAACCAAACTGCTAATGTGCGCCTTCATATTCAAGTGTTGGTCAAGAATGGTACCTAGCGTCTTAACTTTCTTTTTTGTAGCAGTTTTAGTATCCGCAATGGAAAAACAATCATAGGCAGATCCTAGTTTTTTTTAAACCATATTTGGAGTTCCAACCACCATGAGTTCGGTCTTATCTTTGTTCAGAGCAAGACCATTCTGCAGCATCCAGTTTTGAATAAGATTGTACACTCTATTTAGAAGAATTTCATCATTTTTGTGTGAACCAGTCAGAGAGATGGCAAATTGTCTCTGGTGCCTAGGAGTAGATCAGGGATGGGAAGGCTGCTTGGCGTGCGACACGTTCACTCGCTGGTCCCTCAAGAACCGGTTGGCTCAGTGGAGGGAGCTCATCTCCAGGTCGCCACCGGAGCACCTTAAGGAATATGTGCTGAGGAAGACCAAGAAGGCAAATATATTGTTCAGCAAAGCACCCCGTAAGGGCGACTCCTTCCCGGTGAAGCCTACCAAGAAAGGTACTGAGGCTGCAGCAGCTACTGGCCTATCGGCTGAGGGGGTCCAAGGATCCTCCAAGTTCCAATACCAAGGAGCCAACGGGCTCTAAAACCGGGACGCGATCTGAGGGGCTTTGCCCTGTTGCCAGACCTATGCCTGAGGGGGCTCCTAAATGCAAAAGCAAATAGCACTACCGGCCTCATGGCCGAGGGCCAACAGCCTACCAGGCGCACGCCTGAGGTGCAGGGAGGGACGGATCCTACGCCTACCAGCAAACAGGCTGAACCCAGACTCATGTCATCCAAAGATCCACATGCAGAGGGCGCGGACTAGATGGCAGCACACAGGGACAAGATGGTGGTCAGACCAGAGACCCACCAACTAACAGGCTAGAGGCCCACCCCTATGGTGAACCTACAAGGTGTGAAATCACGGCCAGGTCAAAATGGGTGCCTCTGCCTCAGGTCACTTGTTGCACAACTTACCCAACCATCTCGGGACAAGCACGCTACATAGAAGCATCATTCTCGCATACAGCGGGCAGGCAGCAGTTCATGTCGCCACTTCAAGCCCCAGTCCAGGAGTACTCCCAGCCAGTCTGCAAAGAGTGTTTCTTCGACAAATTCCTAATGCTAAGGCATTGCCCGCAAATAGAAACATCCTCAAGGGCATCATACAAGAGATGATACTGCCTATGCTTTTTCAGCAGCCAGCATCAGTGCAACCTACTCCATAGCCGCAGCCTTTGACACCAGTGGCTCCAAAAGCCGCACCTGCAGCACCCACACAGCCGGCATCACATGAGCCTATGTCAGTCAACCCAATGGCCCCCATAGACACAGGGGACCAGCAGCACACCGAAGACGAGGAGCAAGACACACCTTCGACGGCAAGGGCATTCCACGACAGAATCGCCGGCCCGGCGTAGTACCTTGACATCCCACAGCCACAAAAAGAACAGCCAGAGACAGGGGTATTGGCTGAGGTTCTCACCGTCAGTGCAGAGTCCAGATAAGGGATTCCACTGAAAAAAGATGTGGAGGCTGGCTAAGAAGGGGTAGTTGAAGCCTCACTCCACACAGCAGACAAACAAAAGGCCAGATGCAAAATTTAGGCAAGTGGAGGATGACTCTCTGCTCTTATCGGTTCACTCTCAGCCACTGTCATCTGTCATCATCTATGTATGCCAAACCGCAGACGTCATCGGCAAGCACCGCCACTTCTGCGCTCATGGGCAAGGAGGAAAAGGTCCTGGAGGCCTACGGTAAAAAAGTGTATTCACCCCGTGTCTCCATCTTAAACAGGCCAATGCAGATGCCATCTTGGCTGCGGCAAACCAAAGACTGTGGAGGGAGAAAGCTGACTGCCTTCCAGATCTCCCTTCCCACAGGCAGGCATCCTTCAAAGCTGTTCTGGCCCAGGACATCATGGAGGCTACCGCCGGCCACATTCATAGAGCAAGTAGAGAAGTCTGTGTTGCAACAGACATGATAAGGAAAGCCTGGCTAAGGGCAACCAGGTTCAATCCTGACGTCTAAGAGAGAATAGTAGATCTCCTGTTCGAGGGAGATTATTTGTTCCACTCCACCACTGATGAGGAGCTGGACAAAAAGAAAAGCTGCTCCCAGACAGCCAAATCGCTGGCTATTCTTAACAAACCGGCAGGTAAGAACTTTGGGCTGAGCCAGTCTCGGTTGGACATGTGCTGGACATTTGGCGGGTTCCAGGCCTTCTGAAGACCGCCAGGTCAGGCAGCCTGACCAGTACCCCAGCCAGCACAGGCATAAACACCAGACGTCTTCCTATAAAGGTTTCTTTCGGTCACCTTCCCAGGTGCCAGTCTCAGAATCAAAGACGCAATGACGGGTCGTTTCAGATTCACAGCAGTTGGGGGCAGGTTGGCTCTCCACAGTCAGGCTTGGAGTGTACGGTTTGCGGACGCCTTGGTGATCTCTGTAATCTCACAGAGCTTCCGGCTGCCTCTCCCCTCTCCTCCACATCCCCCCCACCCCAAATTGGAACACCATCACTCCTAGCGGATATTCGCTCCCTTATGGCGAGCAATGCGGTGGAGCAGGTCCCAATCCCCCTGCAGGGTTTGGGCTTTTATTCCTACATCTTTGCTATTCAGAAAAAGAACCAGGCTGGCCTGCAAGTGGTCTTAGGTCTTTCCTTCTTAAACTGTACCTGCCTCTACAGAAATTCAAAATGGTGACTCCAGCTCTAATAGCAGAGATGCTGTGTGGGGGAGACTGGACGTGCTCCCTGGATCTGAAGGGCGCATGCTTACACGGCCCCATAGCTCAGGTGCATCGACCCTTCCTCAGGTTTCGGGTCATGGGTCTTCATTTCCAATACAAAGTACTATCAGCACCCAGGGTCTTCACAAGACTCATGAATGCTGTTGCGACCCTGCTCCGGTTAGATGGCCATCATGTATACCCGTACCTCAATGACTGGTTAGTCCGAGCAGGGTCTCCGGAGCAAGTCAGGAGCTCAGCTGCCAGGCTCATGACACACTCTCTGAGCTGGGGTTCTCACTCACTTCCAGAAATCACACCTCCAACCAACACAAACACAGGTATTCTTGCGTCTTCAGTGGGACGCGCAAAGGCAACGACAAAGGCTTTTATGGGTCACTTCTTGAGCAGAACTATAACCATGGCATGGTGGTACCAGCACTTACTGGGTGTCCTGGCGGCCTGTCTACTGGCGGTTCCCTACACCAGGCGATGGATTAGCAGGCTGCAGCAAAATTTTTCGGCCTCCTGGGATCAGAAATCGGGAGATCACGCGACAGCGGTCTCCATACCCACACATCTACATGAGGACCTGGAGTGGTGGAGACAGGAATCTGACCTCTGGTCGGGCAGACCCTTCAGGAATAGAAGACAGACCACACCATTACAACAGACTCCTCCCTCCAGGGGTGGGGGGCCACCCTGAGCGGGCATGTTGTGCATGGTCTATGGTCGATGGACGACCAGCAGAACCATATGAACTGGTTGAAGATGATGGCTATCTTGCTCGCTCTCATGGCATTCCTTCCCATCATCAAGGGCAGATTGGTGTGCATTCAGATGGCCAACTCTACCTTCATATATTACCTCAACAAGCATGGGGGCACCATATCTCCGCCTCTGTGCAAACTAGCAATAGCCATTTGGGAATGGGCCATTTCACAGGATATCTGGTTCTCGGCAGTACACCTTCCGGGAGAGTCGAATCTAGAGGCCGACAGCCTCAGTCGGTTGGGCTTGGACAACTACAAGTGGCAGTTGAATAAAAAAGTACTTACAGAAGTTTTTAACAAGTGGGGTCATCCCAGCATAAACCTGTTTGCAACAGATAGCAACCGGACGTGCCAGCGTTTTGCCTCCTGGGGTGGCCGGGGCCAGGGTTCCATGGGGGATGCGCTGCATATTCAATGGACTGGAATGTGGGCCTACGCGTTCCCCCCCCTAACCCTTCTTCTACACAAAGTCCTGGTCAAGATCCGGGAAACCCGCCAGCTGCCTCTCATTCTAATAGCTCCCCAGTGGCTGGCCAGTCTGTGGTTTTTGGATTTGATGCAATTGTCGGACTAATCTCCAGTTCTGTAAGTAACTTGCGGTGGCAACAGTAAAGACAGACACAAGTGATCACAATTCAAGGGTGTTTATTAAACTGTATATGCAGGTTGGAAAAACACCTAATATAAACCTAAATCTAAGATGAGCGCAGACTACGACCATCAAATCATAATAAGGCCGTCCTAGTGGCGTCTTGTTAAATAAAAGGGCCTATACTAAAAAGAAACGGTTGCCAATCCTTACAACTAAATACAAAAAAGAGTGTGGCATAGGGTTCACAAGAAACAAAGAAGTGTTCACAAATGCTTCCATCAGCTGAGCAGGTGAGCGGATCCTTTGTTGAAGACCCTCCGTGCCTTTTTACTGAGTTTGTGCCATTCTGTTCCCCTTTGCCCCAGCTGTACACCGCTCTCTGGCTCCCTGACTCCCTTCTCCCTCTCGGCTCCTAAACCCTCCCACCACCCCTGATTGGTCTTTGACTGTTGGTGCTGCATGGGACCAATGGCCCGTTACGCTCCCTGCTCGCACTTCCATCAGCTGAGCAGGTGAGCAGATCCTTTGTTGAAGGCCCTCTGGGCCTTTTTACTGAGTTTGTGCCGTTTTGTTCCTCTTAGCCCCGCTGCACACCGCTTTTTCTCTTCCTGACTCCCTTCTCCCTCTGTTCCACCTAACTCCCGCCTCCCAAGCCCTCCCACCACCCCTGATTGGTCCTCTGTCCAGTCTTCACTAAGCCTTCCAGGGCAGCCCCCTGCCCGTGCAGCCCTGTGGCTAAAGGCCCCAAGGCAAAGGGCGGCTCCAGCTAGTGTCTGCAGGTGTCAGCAGGGGAAGCCAGTTGCCAGCCGTCAACCAGCAGCGACAAAGGAAGGTAGAAGTGGCCGGGGTTAGGTATAGAATCTCACTCTACCCTGCAAACTTATCCATATAGCAGATTCTCAAACTTAGGTGTGTTTCTCCTGTTTTAAAATTGCATTGTGCACATATATTTAAAAAAAAAAGAAGAAAAAAAATTGCACTCTGAAACCTAGGCATTTTCCCCACTATTCAGGATTCTCAAACTTAGGTGTGTTTCCCCTGTTTAAAATTGCATTGTGAGGCATCGGGAGGATAGCTCAGCGGCAACGTGCTCGCCTTGGAAGCAAGACGACACGCAGCAACACAGGTTTGATTCCCGGGTCCGCGCTTAGAAACCTCTGGGTATTAAGCACATTATAAATAACCCATCATATCATATATATATATATATATATATATATATAAAGGCGAGCCGGACTCCCGCAGGCACAGCAGCAATTGCAGCAAACTCCAAAACACGGACAAAAAGCAAGGAAACACCGTATTGAAAAACTGATGTATTTTAATGTTTCCATAAAGGTAAAACAATTGTACAGAAAAACAATAGTACAATCAGCAACCACACAAAGACACACAGAGGCAGGACGCCATGGTACACGACCTGTACACAACGCGTTTCGCACTCCACTGAGCGCTTGATCATGTAACAAAAGGCGAGGAATGGACTAGTAGAAATACAATGAAAACTACAGTCCTATTACTCTGTTGGTTAACTCGTGGATCCATGGCTAAAGAGGAAAAGTGCTGGCGGCCATGATAGAGTGTGGTAAAATGCGTGCATGAGTAGGAAAACAGGTATACATATATGAGTATATATATATAACAGAAATACTACATACAGATAATAATGCAATTGGTAACACATTTTTCAATTATAGTTAATGCCCCAGTGGCAAAAAGAATGAGCATGAAAGCGCAATCAAAGTAATCAAACACAAATGCAGTCAAATATTAATAGTAATTCCTGAAAAACAATTATTCATGCACGCAAAAGGTTAGTTAAGAGAGCCACACGGCTGTACAGTGACTGCATATAAAACCATAAATGCAGTGATGACGCCTTACAGTCGGGATATGCTGCACATGCCTGTGAGGGATATAAATAATGGCATCGATGACATGTACACCGCCAGCCAAGGAGTGCAACGGATAAGCATGAACGTTGCATACCGGCTGTGTGTAGGGACAATGGTCCAACAGGACTAAAGTGCATAGTGCATCCAGAGGGCCATATATAACAAATTGCACTGCGAAACCTAGGCCTTTTCCCTACTATTCAGCACTCTCAAACTTAGGTGTGTTTTTCTCCTGTTTTTAAAATTGCATTGTGAAAGCAGTGTCGATCTGTGGCTTTGCCCCCTAGCATAGCACTCATCTAGCTAACCTTTCTAGCACTATTTAAGCACCTGTAGGCTTGTCCAACTGTCTACTTGTCTCGTCTCTCTCTGTCTCGTCTGTTTGCAACCCACCCTGTGTCCTTCCCAAGTATTTCCTCCTACCCCTTCCCACTCCCCTCCTCTTCTCTCCTCTCCCCACCTACTCTATGGTGCTCTCTGTTTCTCCTATCTTTTCTAACTGCTTCTCTATCGACTATCCTGCTCTCCTCACTAAATCTGGTAGGAAGAAGTTTAAAAAGGACATCCTGGTCTCCAACCCAGGCCTCCCTATCGCTGACACCTATACCAGTGCCTCCTCCAGGCAATCTTTCACCAACATCCTCTTTGTCATTCCCATTCCCTCGCCAGACCTATGGACTCTGTGCTCTCTCCTTTCTCTTCTCCCATTAATGGTGGCACACGGTGGAAGGCCCTCCTATCCTCCTTCCACTCCTCCAAGGTCATCATTAATGTTTACTTGAATGGTACCGTCTTGGCTCCCCAGTGGCCTAAGGACCCTACCCATGCTCAGGCGACCATGTACGTAATACCTTTTTTAATAAGAAATACCTTGTGATAGTGCATGGCAGGCTACAGGTCTTAGTTGCAACATTTACAATCCCAGAGTAGAGTGTAAAACAAAGATGCCAGGCAGACATTTCAATACATTGGGTAGTGGAGCCACAGGGTGGAATCCTCCCAGAGTATTTTCACCTGCTCCTTTGCTAGTCATGATGGCTCGCCGGAGTGTGGCACAGCCATTGCTTTGTTGCTTAGCTTGGGGAGAGGGCCTCAGCATTGCTCTCAGGGAGGCCCCCCAGAGTTATGCTCTATCGCCTCTCTTCCACACAGTTCTGAACCTCTGGGCCTGTTCCTCCTCCACTTCCCTCCTCATGTCTTCCTACTGCTTCCTCTTTGTAATGCTTCTCTTTTCTCTCCTTGGTCTTGTTCCCTTATGTCTCCTTGGGCTTGTTCCCTTATATCCTCCTCCTTATTACCCCTTGGCACCAACTTTACTTCTGCGCCTCTCTTTCTCTTTAACATTCTCCCCTCCTCCTTGCTGCTGCTCTTATCCTCTCCCTCTGTCCTTGAGGTTATCTATCGACTATCCTGCTCTCCTCACTAAATCTGGTAGTAAGAAGTTTAAAAAGGACATCCTGGTCTCCAACCCAGGCCTCCCTATCGCTGATACCTATACCAGTGCCTCCTCCAGGCATACCCTCAACAACATCCTCTTTGTCGTTCCCTCACCAGACCTATGGACTCTACATATGGTCTCTGTGCTCTGTCCTTTCTCTTCTTCTCCCATTAATGGTGGCACCCGGTGGGAGGCCCTCCTGACCTCCTTACACTCCTCTAAGGTCATCATTAATGTTTACTTGAATGGTAACGTCTTGGTCCAAGGCCCTCAAGCCAACATTTTCATCTTTGTTAGATGCTTCCTGCGCCTCATCAAGTTCCTTCCTTCTCCTGCTGTCCCCTCTCTCCCCTCCACGTCTTCCTCGCCTCTGCCTGCTGTCTCCTCCTTGGCTACCTTGCCCTCTCCTCCTTCCTCTTCTGCCCCCCCTCGGGCTTCTTCTACACCTCCACAGGGCGTACCTCTGATTTGTGCCCCACCCATGAAGTCTTTCAAGGATGGCAACCTTCTCCATATTGCCACTCTAAACTCGCTCCCAGCTGTCAAACAGTCCGCTGATAGCTGCCGCCTCCTGGAGGAACTTGACCTTGATGTCGTCGGTCTCACCGAAACATGGTTCACAGCCAGCTCTGTCACGGGCTTTGACACTCTCCTCCGTGATGGCTACAAGATCCTCTCTGTGCTTAGATCCAACTGTTCACAGGCGGGATAGCCCTTTTCTTCCCTGAGTGGATCCCTGCCTCTGTCATTTCTACGCAGGCCTACTCATCCTTTGAATGCCTCATCTGCAGGCTCTCTCTCTCCTGGCCAGTCCCTTACTGTGGCTGCCATCTATCGGCCACCTGGTCAGATCTACTCTTTCCTCTCTGAGTGGGCAGACCTTTCCTCTTCCCTCCTAGTCTCGACCACTCAACTCCTCCTTCTTAGAGACTTCAACATCCACCTGTTTGCTTCCTGTCCTTCCTCTGGACTCTTTTGCAACCTCTACAACTCTCTCTCACTCTCTATCCTCCCCTCTGGCCCCACTCACTCTGCAGAGTACACTCTAGATGTTCTGATCTCTTCAGACCTTCCCCTTTTGATCTCACTCAGCACTCCTCTCTCCTGCTGTGATCACTTTCTCCTTTCCTCCTAGCTCACCCCATCTACCCCTGAGGCCAAGCCAACACCAGCAGTGCCACCTACCTTCTTGGTTATCCGACCCATGAAGCGTGTGTAAGTTGATGCTTTCGCCACCACTTTCCCACCCCCCACCTCCCTTGACTGACTCACACCCTGACACAGCCCTTTCCATGCTCCACTCTGCGATATCTGATATTCTTGATGTTCTTGCCCCTGTTATGAGGTTCCTTGAAGCCCAAAGCCAAGTGCGACTCTTGGTACGACTCAAACCTTTAACGCAAGTGCAGGGTGGCTGAGAGGAAATGGCGTGCATCAGGTACGTCCTCTAACAAACTGGCCTGCTACCTGCTCCAAAGGCATTACTGGCACTCTGTCCGCACCAGGGAGAGAGCCCTCATCCAAGCCCGTGTCTCTGTGGCATCTAACAACTTGGCCAAATGCATTAAAATCTGCAAGGAGCTGGCCAATCCTGCTGCACTCTCTACATCTCCTGTCCCTTCCCAGGCCCTCTGCACGGCCCTGGCTTCTAATTTCATCTCTAAAACTCAGGATATCCTGTCCTTTCTCCCTTCTCGCCCTCCTCCCTCTACTCTCTGCCCCTGGCCCTTCTTCGGCCACCTCTCCTCCCTTCTTCTCCTCCTTTTGCCCTGTTCTCCCCAGACGAGGTTTCTAGACAAGTGCAATCTATGAAAGTCTTGGCAAAACAGGTTCACCCCTGTTCCTCCAAAACCATTAAGGGCCACATTGACACCCTGGCTCCTGCTCTGGCTGACTTCTGCAATCACCCCTTAACCACTGCAGTCTTCGCCACCCCCCTGTAGCACTCCCTTGTGCACCCTCTTCTTAAGAAATCATCTGCCGACCCTTCCTGCCCGGCTAACTATCACCCAATCTCCAACACTCCTTTCCTGGCCAAACTCCTGGAAAAGCTGGCCATCTCCCAGCTTAATCTTCACACTGAATCTGTTGGTTGTCTCCATGACCATCAGTCTGGCTTCAGAGCTGCCAGAAGCACGGAGACTGCTCTCCTGAACATCCATGAAGACCTGCTCTCCAACCTTGATTCCAACATCCCGTGTCCTCATCTTACTTGATCTCTCTTCTGCCTTTGACACAGTCAACCATGCCATCCTGCTCAACCGTCTCTGTGATAACCTGGGTATCACCGATCATGCCCTGGCTTGGCAAACTTCTTTTCTCTCCGATCGACCCTCTCATTTCCAACTTGGGTCCTTCCTCTCCTCTTTCTCTATCTCTACCTGTGGTGTTCCCCAGGGGTCTTACCTTTCTCCCTGGCTGTTCAGCCAATACCTGGCACTTCTTGCCGACCGCATTGCCGCTCTATGCCCCAACTTCCAGTGCTATGCGGATGACACGCAACTCATTTTCAGGCTCCCTTCTGCCACCTCTTCTCCTTCTCTCATCTCTGACTGTCTGTCTGCTATCCAGGAGTGGTGTGCCACCAATGATCTCTGCATTAATGCCAGTAAGACTGAGATTCTCCTCATCGGCACACCTGCTCCCTCCTTTCCTGTCACTCTCTGGCTGGCCTCTCTTGACCCTCTTCCCGCTCCCACCTGTGAGGCTAAAAACCTCCTCAGGGTCATCTTCGACTCCTCACAGCTCTGATATCTCTAAGAAGTCACACTACCAGATGCACCTCCTCACAGGTATTCTTCCTTTCCTCTCCTTCCCACAGAAGCTCTCTGTCTCTGGAGCTCTGGTTCTCTCCAGGCTGCACTATTGCAACAGTCTCTTTTTAAATCTGCCTGCCTCTACTCTCCGCGCTCTGTAACTCATCCAAAAAAGGACTGCGAGACTTGTCCTTGGCCTCAAGCCCAGGGATTGTAGCTCTCCAGGACTGTAATCTCTGCACTGGCTCCCAGTGTCGGCGAGGATTACGTTCAAAACCCTCTGCATTGTCCACAAGGCCTTTTGGGGCTAGGGGCCTGAATACCTTCAACTCTCTCTTCCTAAATATCTTCCTTCTTGAGCTCTTCGCTTATCCGCCTCCAACTCCCTCAGGGTCAGTCGCTTCTCCAAGCAACCAGTTGGTGGTAGATCTTTCTTCTGCTGGGGCCTCCCTCTGGAATAGCTTCACTGCCTCTCTGAAACTTGAGGAGAACCATCTTCAGCTCCGGAAACACCTCAAGACCTTCCTCGTTGCTTCTGCTTTCTCTCCTCCTCTTCCCTGCTTATCTCCCGGCTGAATCTGCACTGGTTACCTGGCTACCCTCTGATCTCAGGCCCAGGTCCCCTCCCCACCAGCTCCACACCTGCACTGCCCCCCTGGGAACATTTGCACTCTGGGATTGTTTCTGTATCCCTAAAGCCCCCCTCCAGCACTTGACATCTTCCCTTAACCTTGCACCTACCACCAGCTCGCCGCACTTTTATTCATTATCTTTATTTTTTTCCTATTATCCTATGTACTGCACTGCCCACTCCCCTATCCCCTCACTTGTCCCTTCCACCCTCCTCTGCACTTGCGCGATCTCACTGTCACCTGGCCTAGAAGATCGTTGTCTCTGTCTTCCCTCTGTTCCCCCTCCCTTGCCTCGTCGCACCTTGAAACAAGCGTATAAAGGCATGTAATAATTGGCATATCATATCATATTTCCTCCTCTTTACCTTTGCCCTTCACTTCCTCCACCTACTCTCCCTCCTTTCTACACCATTTCTTCCTAGCCCCTCTGCCACACACTAATCCTCACCTCACGCATCCACACTCATCCTTGCAGCAGCCAACTCTCTACTTGACATGCATTGGATACATGCCAGTTCTCTTGAGCCATGCAAACCTCACCAGACACGGTTCCTGGGGACCTGTGGGACAGCTTGCTACTTCCTAACATCTTCTGTGAAACCATTCTGTCAAATTCATAGTCTGGCTGAGCCCTGCAGTAACAGGTTTGCGGTCTGCCGCAGCCTTTGTTACAGCCTTTGTTACACATCTCGTAACAAACGTGACTCTTTTACATGAACAGTATATCCCTACTAAACAGTCATAAGTGTCATATTACCCAGGGGTATTATTACACTCTTTACAAACATTGTAAGGGACCTCCCTTACAGTGAAAGCAGTGACTTCTTAATGATTTGAACAGGGAGTCAGTTTACCATCTGGTAAGGGGCTTGCTGGTGTTTTGGAGGTAGACATACAGAAAAGGCTAAGGATGGACAGGGGTGCTTGGTGAATCGTCCATATCCCTGCTCCAGGGTCTACTTCATGGAGCCGGTGGAGGTGCCCGGCCCGTGTGGTTCCTGCAGTCCCACCTATAGACATGGGAATCTCTCATAGGAGGCTTAGAGAAGGCAAAGTGAAGGTGGGCCACGGATTGAGAAAAGCAGAGGAGAGAGAGACGAGAGCAGGAGAAGGAGAAAGGAGTGGAAATAAGAGACAGGAGAGAAGAGAGGTGTAGAGAAGAGTGGATTACGGAATATTTTTTATGAAACCATTCAGCCAAACTATTAGTCTGATTCCCACAGAGCCCTTCCCCATCTCTTAACAAACGTGTTTTATTAGTAGGAGGAGCAGAGGTGGAAGTGAAACAGAGAAAAAGGAGTGTGAAAACCGTTGTGGGTGTGTGTAGGAGAGAAGGGGTTAATCTTTGGAGTGTGGGGATGTAGGTGGTGGTGCAGTGAAGAGGCTAGAGAGTGGGAATGTGTGAGGAAGGACAGATATAGGTACAAAGTGACGATGAGGAGGAGGAGACAAGAAGCAACAGGGAAAGCGAGAAAAGGAGGGGAGTGAAATGGAGAAAAGGGGACAAGAAAGAAGGTCCAGAGAATTCAACTCTTGACAGATTCTTAAAGTAGAGCAGGGGTTGGGGGGGGGACATTGGTGGTAACAGAAGAACATGCTGGTCCAGGCCTATTTTGCCAAAGGGGGGAAATAAGTTTATTATTCCGGGGCCCAGCACCAGCAAAGTAATATGAAGTCTGTCCCCCATCAAGATGACCCAATGCACATTGGTGGGAGGTGTTAGGCATTCCTAAAGTCAAGGTTGACTAACTAGACATCCTGACAACACCAACCTGTGGCAAGAATGAAAGGCAGTGCACTCAGAACCGACTGTTCCACTACAACGGCACATTTGCACAGGGGAGAGAGGGAAGTACCAAGGTGCACATTTCTAAGAGAAACTTTTTTTTTATCCAACCCCAACATCAACACTATTGGGTCAGCCAACCCTAATCCTGTGGTTTTCTGTGTGTTCAATAAAGACAGTATACCGATGTGTGGATATTCACATATGTTTAATTACTGATGCTTACACACTTTATAAAATAGTTGTATCACATAGAAATGATGGCAATTATTTAAAATGTAAATAAAATATAACCATAGAGTGTCATGGTGAATTTCATGTGAAAGATGGCTGCCCAACATACTACAATGTGATGGCTGCTGAATTACAGATTATGTGGACACTATGTTACAAACCAAAAGTCCCTTGTCGCTTATGTTTGTATTCCGACATTTCTGAGCAACTTGTTCACACACTTTGAACAGAAATGCTAACGCATACGTCTTTTTCTCATCAAAATTAATTACCAACTGTCTCATCAGTGAGTTGCCGATTAGGAGGCATCCTTTTGGTATCATCGCACAACTATCTGATATAATTTATTTTTTATATAAATACATTGTCATTGAGTTTGCACTTTTTAAATATACTTTTTAGAATACTATCCCATGCAGACACACCAGTCCTGGAGAATTCCTTGCTGATTTGAATTCCGGAGTAAAACACTAGCAGAGGAGAGGCTCTGGTTTGGCATGGTGGTGCACACCTTCCTTATCAATGTAAGTTTCGATGCATGAGCAGAGGATAACTGTAGGGCAGGTCTGCCTTTGCCAGGTGCGGCACACCATCTTTATCATGCATTTTTTGTTTCACCCTAGTAATGCTGGCCAGACTCGGCGGTATGGTAGTTTGGGGGTATGTGCATCAACTCCATTCGGAGTGCTCATACTCTGCTAAAATAACCTGCCCGTTCCTAGCCAGTATAGGTCTTGTAATGTGTTCGACTGTGTGTGGATCTGACTGACATTTTAGTCCCTCATATGAAGGCCAAAGCAGATACCGCATCGCGTGTTTGCTTAACCCACAACATTTGTGGATGTAGGGATGCTGCCCATTGCACAGGAGTACTACTCGGCAGGGTGAGGTTGGGTATTATATTTACCAACCCCACCACCCCACTGATATTGACACAATAGGCTCCACCGTAGTCTGTAGGATGCCTGTGCCTTACTGAATAGCACCATTTTGCTTACCAGTCATACTCTTTATTAAGCGAATTCTAGAGACATATATATGGCACATTTCCTCAACTGTCCAGGGGGATTTGTTGGCCTCCAATTCCACCACCTACGATCTTCCAGGGAACCTGTCTAGCGCTGTGTAGGACCTGTGCCCTGTAACTCCAGGATGAGAGTTCAAATCCCGTGTCACAAAATCATTACGGTGCGATTAGTAAATATTCAGAGCTATTCTCTCCAGTTGATACTGGAGTCAAGGCAATATGACCAAAAGCATGGCCGAATGAAGCCTGCGGACAAGTCACCAGACTTCGGACAAACATTTGTTTAAAAAACAAAAGAGGTAAGTTATCAAAAGCTCTTATAGTTATTTCATCTATACTACACATTCAATTTTAAATAATTATTCATATCAGTACACACATATATAGCCCTATAGTTCATGAAAATAATGGGTAAGTGTATGTTATGGCTAAAACGGCATAGACATCATGGACATTCAGTAAAAAATATGTGTTAAAGGGACGTTATGGTTGCAGCACAAAAAATAGAAAAGACTCAATAATTGAGTGTCGTGGTGAATTTGAAATGACACTCCTTTCTGCCACTGCTCTTAGAACATGTTACAGTATTTTGCCTGCAAGTGACGTAAATGGGGGTACAACAGTAGTGACATATGAGCTACTTTTACATAGAATACTCGCAACATTCATCTACAGTGTTGTTTTGAGATAAATAGCCTGATAAGAAAATTATTTTTCTCCTGTTCACTTCCTATTTTGTTAGTTGTATGTGTCTATTCAAATTCAAATGTATGGATATTACTGTGGGCTTATACAGTCCAACAAAAGAGGTGATGATTGGAAGGCTTAGAATTGATCTTAACCTCTGGCATTGCTCTGGCAACCACCTCAACACCCCCCCCCCCGCTCTCCTGGATCAACGTTCTTCATCAGCCTACCAAGCCATTACAGAAATCGGAAAGACCATATACATATCAGGCATGGTGCCACCCCAAAAGCGGCAGCCCAGCCCGAGCTACTTGGCCACATTCCTTTTACACGAGACCACAAGCAACCTCGGACATGTTTCGGCCTCATTGGGGGCGTCCTCAGTAAGGTGTGGCTTGGACCCTCATTGGGCATACCCCTCCCACTCGGCAAACTAAACCAAAACACGATGATGTTGCCCAGAGCAATGCCAGAGGTTACAATGAATTCAAAAACTTCCAGCCATCACTCCTTTTATTGGCTTATACAGTCCATGCGTTAACATTTTTGTGATAAGGGATATACTTGCACACATACATATTTAGTTCTGCATAGAATCCTATTACGTACACATTGAACCAGCAAGAAACACAAACAAATACATTTTTATTCCCTGCATGTACAAAGGCTAAGGAACGACAATTTGCTGATGAAGTCAGGGCAGTGAACAAGACCTTGACATTTCACCCAGTAGCGCCGCTGTGCAGTGGTAGCTTGATGACTTAACTAGACTAGACGTTAAGACGTTCAGCACGCCACGCTATGATTTGATTTGATATAGCAATGATGCCATTCAGAGCATCTTGTCCTTGAAGCAGCGGTACGTGACCAGACAAATTAGGCACCTTGCGAACAATTGATATGACACCAGACTCTAACGGATTGTTATTGCAGCTTCATGCTGATGAGGAGGTGTCTTTGTAGGATGTTTACATACATCATAGAATATGAGGCAGGTTTGAATGCTAGGTACCAAAGCTGGGCATTGACTAGTGCACTGCCCATCGGTTGACAAGTCCGTTAATAAATAGGGGGTTTCTTTCTGAGCCTTAAACAAACTCCATGCAAAATCCATTGGGGGCTGATCAGATTGGACAAGCTGAGGTGCTGCTGTCAGGGAGACCTATTGAGACAGGTCACAGGGGGTGCATGCTTCATTTGGAAGCTTGCATCTTATAAGTTACATTGCTGGGGAATAACTTGTAGTAAATCTGTGCTCAAGTTGGCCTTTTATTCTTCTGGTAGATAATTGATGCATTTAACATTACGTTTTCGTTGTTGCATTTTACTCTTTCAATGATATATGCTTTTGGTCTGAGTTTGGAACATTGCATTGGCAACTTTTCTTTAAACTTAGTTCGTGTGAAGCTTTTGCTTTTGGCTTTTCGTAAGGAGAAATGTGATATAGATGTTTTTGCAGCCCCTGGTCACAAATAGGGTTTGATAGAAATGTGACTACCTGTAAGAAGGTTGATTTGATTTGATTTGTTGGTGAATCATTTGAGAGCAAACTGAGGAGTAGTATATTTTGTCAAATGCAATGTATTCTTTTATACAACAGTAGTCATTCTTGATTCAATAATCAAGCGTTGGGTTAAAGTATTATGCCTCGGTTCCAATTATGCCCTTCTGATTCTTCTCTATCCCTTTCTAAAATGTGTATGCTGGTCCAATGAGTACATGAGGTAACACGTTATTCAGAAAGGTGTAAGGGTTGTATAATATGTGCTTATGGGTAAGGGTTGGATGAGGTCACATGACTTGAGTTCCTGTGAGGTGCTCTTACGAACCCAAACAATAATACCATAGTAGCAGAGCATAAACTGGTGGTGTACTCAGACGAGACGAGACATCTGAGCTCTGAAGCCAACGGCCATTTGCTGCGATGTCGCATGAAAAGGTGCTAGTCTTTTACAGCCAACTTAGCTGAAGATGGGGGGGCTTCCTCCCCCATTAAGGCCAGTGCTCTTAGTTACAGAACATGCGAGAATTGGTACCCAAAGTGGGGCTTGATAAACAGCTTGGCTTATCAGTGCTCTGCACCAGAGTACGAAGAGCAGCCGCATCCGACAGAGGGGTTTCCTTAACCAGATCCTTGTCACTGGGAAGGAAGAAGCCGAATAGCAAAATAACAGCTTAGGTAAATGACATGGGGCAGCTACAAAAAGGCCCATTTCAACATTTGTGCCACATATCCTCACCCACAATCTCCACACTTTACTCTCCTCACCAGCGACACCACATACATGTGTCTGGTGGCTTGAGGTGGAGGTATTAGTTAATATGGAGCCTCACAGATCACAATTGGAACTGGGTGCCAGGGTCATAGGCAAAATCAGAGGTTCCAGAGATAGATCTTGGGCCGTAGGCCAAGGTTAGCCCTTATTCAGCCCACCAACCATTCTCTGGCGGTCCCCAAGCCTCTGCTTCCATTCTGTTCGCCCATTGCTCACCTCTAAGACTCATTCCTTTTTGACATTACATTTTCATTTAAACAAAGATTTAAACAACCATCAGTGTCTGCTGTTTTAGAAACTGTATGTTGTAATTCTTGTAACCTTTGTTTGCATTTTCTTGTTTCTTTGTAGCTAGCACAGACTGGCCCACTTTGTCTACTGATTCAAAGGAGCTGATTGTTGATGTTCTTTAGAAATCATTTCAGAATCCCATTTTGCACAATCTGCAACAGTGGAGACGAGATATATTGGTTTTTATCCTTGTTTTACTAAGGCACTATATACTTGTTCTGCTGTTACTTCTTTTTCATTTAAAATATTTATTTGCCGTTCTTCCAATTTAATTATTGAGCTCTCAGTAACTTTGCAGATTCTGTTATGTTTAAGCATATTTCCATATTCAGTATCTTCACTTAGCTTATTTTTTCTGTTAATTCAAAGTAATTGAAATAACTCCATACATGTATATTGCCTATGCATCCAATGGCTTTTACACTATCTTTGTTTTCATTGTTTAAAAAAAAGTTTCTCCCTGGCCACCAGGGGGTGCGTGGATGAAGCGCACCTCCACGTGAGCTCCCGGATCGATGGTCTGTGAACCCCCTCATAGTGCAGCAGAAAAAACTGAGACATTTCACTGACGAAAACGGGAAAAATGAGGCCTGCGCAGAAAGTGAAACAGGACTTGGGCTTTCTACACACCCCTGCGGCCTGGCAAAATGTAGATGTAGCCAGGGCCTGTGATGGACATTCACAGCCCCAATGAGGAATAAACGCGGCAGTGGGTGGATTGTGATCCTCGCCCCCCCCCCCCCAGCTCTGCTACTGGAGAGTCACTGAGGATCTGGTGGATTGTTGCGCCGCAATAGCTTGACAGTGTGGCGACCCCCGAGTGAGAGCCGGGAACCGCACCATATCAGCAGTGAGGCACAGATGCAGGGGCCTCGGCTGCACAAGGAGGTACAGCACTGCCCCAGGCTCCACTGAGTGGACAGCCTCACGGGTGCGCCCCCAAGAAACGACTCGTAAGCCCCTGCCCCGCCCTAACATTGTGAGAATCCTGAGCGTGAAGCGCCCTGCCCCGCCTGCAGGGCCTGCCAGGGTGCGGAGCACGGGGCGGGCCTGATAACTCACCTGGAGGACTGAGCACCCCCAAGGAGGGTCAGCGGAAGAAGACTCGGCAGGCGTCACACAGCGAAGTGAAAGGGGATAACCCCAGCCCATCGCGGCTACAGCCAGTGCCTCTCCCTGACACTACTCGAGGCAACCGGTGGTGCAGGACCAGTGAGTTCCTTACCCCACTGCTACCCGGGACCTCATTGGGGAGCACACTCGCTTGGCCATTGGGCCCCAGGCCACATTCATCTTCTCTTGAACGAAGCCCCTTGCGCAGACACGTTTCGTTTGTTGGTGTGCAAAAGGGCACACGCTGCACAGAAAGGCAGCAACACACGTCGGCCCCATGGTGACCCTCCCCCTGCCTCCCTCTAACATAAACCGCACTTTGGGCGGGGCGCCGGGGCTGCCGCCTGCAAGAATAGGTAAAGGGTTTCCTTGGGGGGTGTAGCTGGGCCACGGCCCTGCACCCACGATGCCCTGCTACTTTGGAGGAATGCCCTGCTGACCACAGAGGGGTGCTAAATAGGTGAGACAGCATATGTAGGTGCTTAATCCCTGGCTACAAAAAAAGCACCAGATCTCCAGTCATGGATAAGGAAATATCGGGCTCACCCAATAGTGAATGAATCACCCCAGGCTCCCAGTGACATCTGTTCAAAAGGCGCACCGCATAGTGGGTTTTCACAAGTATTGCGGACATTGGCTGGAGTGCCGACAAAGACCCCCGCCAGAGGGTAGAGCTCTGAACCCTGTAGATCCCACTCAGAAAAGGTCGTTTTTGGACCGGGCCCCCGCAACAAACTTTAGGTCATGTGACATCTCCCACACGTTCCCCTGCCCGTGGATGTTCAGAGTTCTGATATATGTTAAAGATAAAGGCATGTGAGAACCCCACCATATTGTGGTGACACAGTGAAGGGTTGGGCCCACAGGATTGGGGCGTGTGGCCCTCTTTCTGATTGATTGAAACCGTTGATTTCAATATTGCCATAGGAGTGGTATTGCTGAAACCTGACCCTGAAATGGAAACGGAAGATCCCATTGTGTAGTATTCACAAAAGTTGACTGCAAGCAAACAGAACTATTCCTTAATCAAAAAGGAACTATTGGTAATAAAGGCCGCATTCCAGGAATGGTGACATCATCTCCTTGGTGGTTGGTTCATCATGGCGGCATGTACAGACCATAAGAACCTGCAGCATTTGCGATCCTTGCTGTGCCGAAAGTCCAGGAAAGCCTGTTGGAACGCCTTCTTCTCCCAATTCAACTTCAAGGTGACCTACATCCCTTGTGAACGGAATATGAAAGCTGATGCCTGTCTCGTTCTTTAGAGTCATTACTGGTGATACAAGAGGAAGAAATGCCGGTTCTCTCCCCAAAACATTTCATGAATAAGTTACAACCACATCTGCAGACCTATCAACAAGAAATTGCTACCGACCCACGAAGCAGATCTCCTAAAAATGCCTGACACAACTGAAAGAAACAGATTGCTGCTCTTCCGGGCCGACTCTATGTACCGCTGACAGCCCTTTGTTCTATGGTACAATATGGTTCCATGATCCCAGGATGAGTGGACACCGTGGGGTGAAGGCAACACAAGAATTAATAGCCCAACAGTTCTGGTGGCCAGGATGTGCAAATCAAGTACAGGATTACGTGAGTTCTTGTCCAATCTCTGCCCAGAATAAGACCATCCGGAAACAACCATTTGGTGTGCTTCAACCCACTGAAATACCACCATTTTCCTGGCACACCATTGCAATGGATTGCATCGTTGAACTTCCTGCATCTGTTGGCCACACTTGTATTATGGTGGTAGTGGACTGCTTTACCAAGATGGCATGCTTCATACGCCTGGCTTCCGTTCCTACTGCAACCCAGACAGCGCGTGTATTTCTACATGACATCTATCGTCTGCATGGTTTACTCGAGAAAATACTGTCCGACCGGGGCTCTCAGTATCTTTACAACTTTTAGACACAACTGTGCATTCAACAGGTGTTGTGTTCCGGCTACCATCACCAAACCAACAGGCAGACAGAGTACACTAACCAGAGACTGGAGCAGTATCTATGTTGCCACACAAACACACCTCAAGATAATTGGTATAGTAAACTGGATAACCAGAGACTGGAGCAGTATCTATGTTGCCACACAAACACACCTCAAGATAATTGGTATAGTAAACTGGATACTGAAGAAGTGCCATACATTCTACCACATTACTACTGCTCCACAGATAAGCACCTGAAAATACTTCAACTATGGCAAGTACCGCACAGCCCCATTCTGGCTGTGGATGTCATGGTGTCTCGAATTCAGTAGCAACCTCTAAGGGCCAATGAGGCCTTGGCAGAAGCACAGGACTGCATGAAGGTACATGCAGACAGGAGACGTACTCCAGAGCCCTTGTTTCAGGTGGGAGACCAGGTTAGGCTTTGCACAAAGAATTTGCAAGTCAAGAATCTCCCCACTAAGGTGGCCTCCAGGTATTGTGGTCCATTTAAGATCATCCAGCAGGTTTCCGCAGTTGCATTCCACTTTCAGCTACCTAGGGCCTGGCGGGTGCATCCCGTCTTTCATGTATCCCTTCTGAAACCCAGCCACAAGGATATCCATGGCCATTCCAGTTCTCGCCCCCCTCCACTCTTATTGCGGGGTGTTCTGGAATATGAGGTACAAGAGCTCTGTGATTCACGAATACGACGTGGGGTGCTTCCATTTTTCGTTGATTCGCTAGGGCTATCCTGCCAGTGATCACTCTAGGGAGCCATGATCCGCTGTTCATGCCCCACACCTGGTTTGTGAGTTTTTCTGCCGATACCCTGGGAAACCTGGGGCTCCCAGCCTTCCTGGGTGGGGGCATAGTGTCACACCACGTACCTGCCATCTGGTTCTGAGACTGGGGACTCCCAGGGTCCTGTCCTGGCATGTGTATCCGTGCTGGCAGCTTTCCTGCAGCGGTTGTCTTCATGGTTTTGCCAAACAAAGAGCCACCATCATCTTGACACTGCGCATGGGGGACGGCCGTGTTCATTGTTCTGTGCATGCACAATCTTGAAGGCTGCACAGATTTCACTGCTTGCGCTCCAAGCCTCACTTTCGCCCTGTAGCACCATCAGCAACGTGGTTTCCGGCCAGTCCTTTTTCCGTTTTCCACGCTCCTTGTGCCAGTTCTTGTCTACTCCAGGTTAGCCCCTGCCTCTGCTCCTTTTCCCAGCCTTCATCCTTTTTCCGCTCCAGTCCCTCCTTGGCCGTGCCTGCTACCTTGGTCTCCCTGCCTGCCTGCCTGCCTGCCTGCTTCTGGCCCTTCTGCCAGTCTGGGGTACCTCTCTGCTTGCCTTGACAGCCTCTCAGTCTACCTTGGAGTTCCCTACCTGTCTGGTTAGTCTGTTTACCTGTCTGCCCTGGTTCTTGCCTTCTAACTGTCAGCCTTGGGTTCCGCCTTCAAACAGTCTCATCTACCAGCCAGTGTTACCTCTGGAGTCCTTCTGGTTCTGCCCTTCATTTCGTCCAGCGCTACCAAAGTGACCATCTATCTATGCAGACCACCGACAACATTGGATTTGCTGTGGCCTTCCCTGTCAGTGCTTGCACTGTTCTGATGCCACACAAATCAGGGAAGCACCATCCCATGGTGTTGGAAGTCAACTCAGCACTGACCCCTGTCCCAGAATTATGGGGAGGTGTTGGTTTGGTTCCCTGATCCACCTCAACGTCTCAACTCCACCATTGGCAGTCTGGCTTCCAGATCCCATCACGAGTCCTGGTGATCCGGTACACACCGCCAGCGTGACACCCAGTATCACATATGCACTCACAAAGAACAATTTCATGTAAATGCTCATGAGCAATGTTAGCAACAAAATCATGGAACACCTTATTTTGTTCTACATTTAATTGAGCAACACGTTATTCCAAATAATCAAGCTGTTGGTTATCTTGTTGCATTGAAGCAAGAACATCTTGCATTGCTGGCTGTCATCATTTCTTTGTAGTGGTTTGCCAAGAGGATCGATTACATTTGGATTAGGATTAGATGTTGGTTGTTGTGTAAATTCTGTTTCTATAAGGGTTTCTTGCTCAATTTCTTCATCAAGCATTTTAGCCTACTTTTTGGAAGAGGACATTTAATGTGTTCCTTATGATGTGTGAATGTTGCTTCTAAACTATTCCAATTTTCTATTAATTCTGAATCTTTAAACCAAGGTCAAAACAGCTGTAGTACGCAATAATAATACAGCTTCCCTTTCTCTTATGAACCACTTTTGTTTTTGGTGAATGTTTTTCTGCTACATCTTCAGAATGTAAATGCTCATAATGTTTATTTCCTTTTAACCCTGTTAAAGATTGAGCCACTTTGTGTAAATCAACAAGTTCTTGCTCTATTTTATTACTTTATGTTGGTAATCGATTAATTAAAACTAATAGCGTGTTTTCACTAGCACAACTTACACCTAAAGCTTCAACATCATCATGTAAATATAATGGTAAGCATTCTACTTTGCCTTTTAATTAATTCATTGGGCCTCATTACGACCCTGGCGGAACGGGTTAAACAGCGCCGTAAAAGGCTGCAGCGCCGTTCAACCCGTTCTGCCACATTACGAGGTCCCCTCGCGGGACACGTTAAGCACGCCTGGGAAAACCAGGCGTGCATACCGGGTCCCGCGAGGGGAAGAGGGAGCAAACAACGGGCCATCTCGTAATGGCCCGTTGTTTACGCCCTCTCCCATTCCCATTCAGCCCTACGGGGCTGAAATGGGAATGGGGATGAACCGTGTCCGTGTCCTCGAGTGAGGAATTACCGGGCCATCCGAACTCGGAATGGTCCGGTAAGTCCTCATTCCGAGGATACGGATGCGGTTTTGCCGGCAGTCATGCCGCCAATAGCGGCATGGCTACCGGCATACCTCGTAAAAGTTGTCTTTTTCAGACTTTGTAAGCGTACAACTTTTTGAAAAGGATGTAATAATTGACTAATGATATGCTCGTATAAGTTTAAATCTTCTAACATTTTTGGAATAGGTTGGGGTTTCATATTATTTAAAATTGAGTGCATAGGTAGTTCATTTTCACCTAAATATTTACAACAGTGTAAATACATTATTAAGTTTTGTTCTCAGGGGATTTTTTTCTTCAAGAAATAAATACATTATTAGTCCAAGCCACATTTTATTGTCCTCATTGGTGTTTTTTTCATCTACATTTATCATTTTGAAGAGTTTTTATAATATGCGTGACTACAACATTCACATACATATAAAGGCTGTTTGCTTATTTCCACATTGTATGTTTGCACTTGTTTTTCGTATTGTTTAAAACTTTCAGAATCACGTGGGTGTTGTGAATGAATAGGTAAATTACTGTTTTTATTTGTTTTTTGGAAAAATGCTTTAAAAAAATATCGGCCTTGTATATCATCACAAATGTTTTAATATTTAGTACACTTTGCTATTGCATACATTGTTGTAATTATAAAAGTGAATCTGCTGTTTTTTTTTACTATATATAATTTCCAAGCTAAATGTCTGAAGGCTGTATTATGGTGCACCAAGCATGTGAATGTTATGAAATGTACCATTGCAATGGTTTCCAGAAGACCAGGAAATATGATGTCCTTGTAATCCAGTACATCCTGTCATGTAACGAGAGGCAATTTGTTGCAAAGGTTGCATTTTGCCTTTATTTTGTCTTTGACAAGACTTAACAGCAAACTTTTAAAAACGTATTTAAGTGTGATTCTTGTAAAGCACATGCTTGAGTAATTGTCTATTGCTTTACTTGTGGTACTTATTCACTTGTGTTAGTGTATTATTTGGTGTATGACTTTCAACTTCAATTAAATCATGAATGTTTCCATTTATACACTGAAATGCATTACCTTCTGTAGTAAAAGCATAGGCTATGTCATTATTTACTGCATAGGTTTCTTCTAATTATTTTTTAAATTGTGAATATTGTGATTTCTAACATTTGAAATATTATGTAAACACTTGTGAAGGAAAATAGTGAATTCCTTTTGAGCTTTTACAGTGCACTATTTACAGTAGTATTTAATGTGTGTTTATGTTATTCACAATACTAAATGTTTGATATGTATTATAGTATGAAATGAATAATGCACATATTGACTTTGTTGTATCAGGTATCCCTTTGTAAATTATCATTACGAATATGAAGTTGCATTTATTTATTTAGTTGCTTATAAAAGTGCAGCTTCACCAACGGGGGCATCATGGTGCTACTGGGAGGAACATCACCTGTGAGAAACCTGAAGGTGTCTCCATAGCTAGTCCCCGGGGATCTGTCATCCAGGTGGCCAGGGCACGGCCATCGCTATTGAATCTAGTTCCTGGGGGTGGACCAGTGTGGGGGCGGTCTTGGTGAGTCGGAGTGGGACACTGATGGCTGAGATGTGGCATCCCCCTTCTTTCAACACCTTTTCACCATTTTACTACTTAGGAAATTCCATAACACTACCCCTCTTTCCCAACACGAACACTTTCGCACAACACGAAAGACAATGGACTAACACCAGAGCCATTTACCTGACATGTACGAATACAAGGGTCAGGAAGAGTCCGGCAATTGACCAGAATCACACACACCTGACGGCCCTTTCCCACAGGAATAAAAGGTGGTGCACGAGAGCACAGGATGAACAAGGCAGACTGCACGATGTCAGAGCTAACTCAGCACGGCAGTTGAAAAGGAGGCGAAAGACGGCGCATACCGAGGAGGTGACAAGGAGAGACGCAACCTTGCCCTTTCTGACCAAGGCCTGTGAAACCTCCACAGATGGAAACCTAAGTCTGAGAAAACTAGCCAGCATATATTGCAACAGAATTAAACGGTACACAAGACCCTCTTCTGCTGATTACCAAGCCAGAGATAAACGCTGGTCTCTGTAGTACTGAACTTGACTCGAAGGAGAAGAAAGACAAGTGGTTCATCACAGCCAGTGAATCGAGGGGAGAGTCCATAAGAAACTTAACTGTGTTAAAGGAGAAGTAGCAAGCAGCTAAATTGAACTTTGAATGGTTTAAAGGAAATATTTAGAAAAAAGGGGGAACACCGCAACAGAGGCATCCAGAACCACGTGGGTGCTCATGCAGGAATCTTTGGGCAATACCTGATGGTAGAGACTACCGTAGCTAGTAGGCCTAGAGAAGAGGTGAAGAGAGGTCAAAGTGGTTATACAGGGGTCTTGTAAAAACCTCTGAACCATTGAAAGTCTTTGACCGACAGTTGGTTGTGAAGCTAAGGGAAATTAATCCTGCATGGCGAAATCAGTATATGAACTGTTTGGTAAATGTTTGCAAGAGTGAACCCGGCGGGGGGAAGCTAACGAGAAGGGACAAAGTCTAAAGTCCCATAGTGCACTGTTTGGTAAAAGTTAGCAAAAGTGAACCGGGCAGTGGGAATCCCACAATCGGGGGCAAAGCCAAAGAACTATTTAAAGAAATTAAGATTTATGAATGCAAGTAGTATTGGAAGACCAGAGGAAGTAAATTGCCCCCTTTTCAGTCGGGTCCGAGCCCGACCGAGGGAGATCCAGGGGTGAAAGGTTATCACCCAAAGTTCATTGAGAAAAGAACTGTTTATTTGTTTTGCTGAATATGATCCATGAGGTGTCTGCTCTCGGAAGAGGGGGAACCAGAGGTGAAGCCATCAACTAACGTATATGACTTGAAAAGAACTTTTTGTTTGTGTGTTGAATGCATTAGGCCCTCGAAGGCGAGAGACTTTTTTTTAGAAAAAGACTTAACCATCAAAGAACCCGATAGCTAGAACGGAATCGTCGGCTCGTGCTAAGAATGCTTGAGTGCAGGCTGTGCTCCAAGGTCCCACCTTGTCCCGTGCTGATAATGTGGGGAAGGAAGACCCCTGGCAATCACATCCTGACTTATTATTTGCGAACACTTCTTTCTTTATTAAGAACATTACCACACACTTCTTTTTGTGTTTAGAGTAAGGATTGGCAATAGGTTTTCTTGTTATAGGCCCTTTTATTTTGACACAACGCCAGAAGGACTGCCTTATTTTCATTTGATGGTCGAAGCTTGCTCCCATCTTAGATTTTGGTTTAGGATAGGCATTTCTCCACCCTGCATTTACAGTTTAATAAACACCCTTGAACTGTGATCACTTGTGTCTGTCTTTACTGTTGCCACCATGAGTTCCTTATACACCAGACATGGTCCATTTTTTAACTTTCAATAGGAAAGTACAAATGTATGTATTACATATGTAGTCTCAGGAAACCCATTGTAAATAAACATTACAGTAATAACGTACACAATGTGTAGTAATGTTAACTATCGACTACTATAAATTGTAATACACACTTTTTTGTATGTATTTTTTTTTTAGTTGCAGGAATACCATTGTAAATTCACATTACAAATATGTGATTGTATGTAATGTTTTGTCCATGTAAAATGTGTTTGTAATGTATTTTTGGATGTAGTGACATTTATTGGTTATGTGTAACATATGATTTTTCTTGTAAATACATGTATTAGTCTTGCAGTACTTTGTGTAATTACATTTTCTGAACATTATATGCAAACGGTACTTTTGATTGGTAAATACTAGTACTTTACACTTTTTAGATGTTTAAATGTAAAATCAACAACAGCAATGAACTGCTATAGGTTTGAAATGTGCCCCATCATATGCAAACCTGTTTATTGGCAACCTTGAAATTGAGCATGCTTGGAAACACACAACATTTACAGACAACAGAAATGTTGTTTACTGGGGACGATATTATGACATCCTCATGATTTGGGACGTTGACAAATCATCCCTAAAGGAATATGTAAAACATCTAAACACCAATGACCAACATCCAATTCACAATTAATGAAAGTACCAAAATAATGTATTTTTTAGACCTAGAATTGTATGTGGAGGATAACATCATCTAAACTACTTTATAAACCAAGCCAATGGCGGGAAACAGCATCTTGCATGCAAATACCAATCACTGTAGACACATTATCAAAAACATCCCATATGGAGAGATGCTAAGGATCAAAAGAAACTGCAGCAACACCACAGAATACTTGAAACATGTGGAGAAAACAGTGGATAAATTCAGGCACAGAGGATATCACAATAAAGACCTCGATAGAGCAAAGACCAGAGTAAATATAGAGGAGAGGAGATATCTACTCAGCAATAAAGTACCAGATCAAGAAAGAAAAACAGCAGGAAAACTAACATGTATCACAACCTATAGTACGGATGTACACAAGACAGGAAAAATTCTTAACAAAAACTGGAACATTCTAAAATTAGACCAAGACATCAACAAATACTTAGATGAAGAACCAGCACTGACATACCACGAGTCACCAACAATCAAAACTTAAATGAGCCCAAGCTTCCTGAAACCAATGAAGGAACTGAAAGACCTACGGTCAATGTGGACTCTCAAACCAATTATGAGCATCCAAAAGTGTGGTAACTGCAAAATATGCTCTCAAATCATAAATGGAAAAGACTCAATTTTGATACTAAATGGTAAAATTAAGAAAATAATGCAATTTATCAATTGTAATACAACATTTGTGATTTATGAGACACAGTGTACAGCAACAAACTTTACATAGACCATACTCCCACTCAAACTAAGGATAATGGAACATCTGAGAGCAATCAAGAACTATGATTCAAATATCTGATGGCCAATCACTTTCATAAAGAGCACCCCAACAAGTCATTAGCAGAAATAAAATTCTTTGGACTTAAAAGAGTGGACCTATCACCCAGGGGTGGAGACAGAGAACCATCACACGACAGAAAGAGGCTAAATGGATTAATATAATGGACACATGTATATCCGGCATAATTAAGACAATTAAATGCACAATCTTCTTTGAGCATGTACTGTTATATGTATACTACATACAGAACCCATACTAGCGAGGTACCAACTATGTAACACCACTAATATCACCATAACTTATTTTTACCATTAAAGTATGTTGGGAAATCCTTCCCTCTCAAAAATTCAACAACACATTGAGATGACACATCTCTCACAACCTTAAACTCCGTCCACCTGGAAAACAAATCAATCACTACCACTATGAACCTTCCACATCCACTTCCCAAATCCATCGGACCTAAAATATCCATAGCAAATCACTCCATACACCCACCGGTGCTTCAACTTTAATCCTGTGTTGACGTTTTGCCACACTACTCTTGGCCGATACCTCACACTCAACACATGATCCTACCACCCTCTCTATATCGTGGTCGAAACCTGGCCACCAATAATCCCCCTTGAGAAGTTCCTTTGTTTTAAATATTCCGATATGACCTTGATGACTAATCTCAATTAATCTCCTGCATAATTTTCCTGGAACCACTAACCGGTCCCAACAAAATAACACACCATTTCTCACTCTGATCTCACCTCCCACATTGCTCTTTCTTCTCCGCTCAAGAGTCTTTTTTCTGGCCATCCTTGTCAAGCAAATCCCAAAATGAATCTCCACATTTCATCCGAATTTGATACCCTCTCCCACTCTTCACGTGTAATCACCCCATCATGGGTAACATATACCAAATCTGAAATAGTATTGTCTAATATATCTTGACTTCCTTCACAATCCTCATCCCGCAGACTAGATACATGATCAGCTCCTTCCCTGAAATCACCTCCATTTCAAATTTGTGACACTGCAATATTGCCACCCAGCATGCAACTCTTATGGACACTTTATCTAAACCTTTCTTCTCAAATATGGCTTTGAGCAGTTTGTGATCCGTCCTTAATGTAAATTCTGACCCCCACACAAAGTTTTTGAAATTTTCAATCCCCCAATGGCACGCCAAAGCCTCTTTTTCCAACACTGAGTAATTTCTCTCAGCACCTTTCAACATCCTCGATGCATGGGTCACTACTTCTTCTTTGCCATCTACCCCAATCTGGGATAATACTGCACCAATTCCAGCCTCACTAGCATCAACAGAAATAATAGATGTCCTTTTCATATCAAACATGGCCAACGCCTTGGCCATATCAATTTTTCTCTTAATTTTGCGAAATTCCATCTCACACCCATTGTCCCATATAAATGTAACACCTTTCTTCAAAAACTTCTCATTTTGCCAACCCCATCAGCAAAATTAACAACAAACCTGTGATAGAATTCTATCATGCCCCAAAATGATCTCAATTCCGCCTTATTCCTAGGCGACCTTATCTTTTTAATTCCTTCTACCAATTCCTTCTTTGGCCGTAGACCATTTTCAGAGATCTCATGTCCGAGATACTCCACCACTCTACTCCTGAAAATACATTTCTCTGACCTAAGTGTTATTCCATTTTTACTTATGATTTCCATTACCTTCCTAACATTCCTCTCAAGTATGGCCTCACTTTCTCCACACACTAATATATCATCCTGGAAGCACCATACGTCATTCGTTCCTTCCAACAGTTTGTCCATCACCTTCTGGAGTACTGAAGATGCTTAAATCAACCCAAAAGGCATCCTGCGAAATTGATAAACACCATCATGCATTATAAATGCTGTGAGTTTCCTAGATTCTTCATCAAGCCGAATTTGGTAGTATGCACTGGCATTATCAAGTTCGGTGAAGTACCTCACCTTTCCAATACTACTTAACATTTATTACATGTTAGGGAGGGGATGCCTTTCTGCTATCACACACTTGTTTACCTCTCTCAAATCCACACATACCCTCAACTCACACTGGTTTTCTTAACCACAACCAATGGTGATATCCACTCCACTGCCTTTGCAATTTCTATGATTCCTGCATTCTTCAATCTTTCAAGTCCCTCAAGCACACCCTTCCTAAGTGCTAGAGGAATGGGGTGAAGCTTCAAAATCACAGGTTTACATCCCTCTCTCATCACAATTTTGTGCACCATCCCTTTAACACACCCCACTTTTTTAGAAAATACTTCCAGATAGCTCTCAATTATGTCCTTTCTTTCTCCTACATTGAGAACTTGTTCCTCCGTGTTGGGGTCTAACCTCATTCTCAACCCTTTTTGTGCTCGCCAACCAAGGAGTTTATTCCCCACTTTTAGTCACGTATATCTTCCCCTGCGTTTCTCTCCCTTTAAACTCAAATGTGCCCACACAATATCCAATTACATTAATTCTGCAACAATTATATCCACCAGGCTGTTTATCCGCAGGCAATAGATCACCTACCTTTCCACCCACTACATTTTCATACACTCCTCATGACATAAGAGTTATCTTAGCACCCGAGTCAGCCATCATGCTAACCTTTTCACCATAATATCAGCAAAAGGATGTTCACAGTCTTCCTCATCTTCATATTTACTGCGACCACCTCCACACTTTCATCTTGGCCCTCACCCGAAAACTGTTGTGTTTCATCCCCTATGTACAATACCTTCATGCTATCGCCTATGGTATAATTTTTGCACAATTATCAAAATGCCACCATCTCTTACATTGGCCACACAATGCTTTCCTTCCTGGACACACTGGTGAGTTTGCAAAGTGCCTTGGACTCGCACATCGCAAGAACAACTTAACCTCTCTTTTGTTTCCCCTCGTACCCATACCTTTCTCACTGGTTGATTCTGGACCCTTTGATCCTTTATCTTTTGCCGCCTTATTAACATTTTTGTGAAACTCCCTCTTTTGTTCACCCACCCTTAATATTTCATTTGTGGGTGTTCTTACTTCCTTATGAGATAATTTCACTACACTTTGTAATGTGTGTTCCACCCTCTTTGCCATTATAACTACCTCCTCCAACCCAGGCTCATCCTTTAGCCACATTTCCTCACAAATCTTATCATTAGAACAGTGCAACATGAATTGGTTCTGTATAGGCTCGTCCAACGTGTCCCCATATTTACAGTTCAATGAGAGATGGTGTAATGCCGTAATGTATTCCTCCACGCTTTCCCCTTCATGTTGCACTCTCATACCAAAATGATACCTCTCCAAAACAGTACTAATCCGTATTTGAAAATGGCATTCCAACTTTAGTAGGGCAACATCAAATTCATTCATGTTGCTCTCAAAGTCTAATTCCACAATGTCAGGCAAAGTGTCAAAAATACTGTTCCCGCAAGCAGCTTTAATGTAGTGCAGGAAAACCTTTTTCCATGCCGCCCATTTTATTTTTGTTGGACCAGGGCTGGGCATGAATATAGGTGGGCCTGGCAATCCTGCCATAACCATGCTTTCACCCACTCACTTCACTGGAAGCACTTCCCAGTCACTTTGAAGAAAGTGACAAAGAAGCAAAAGGTATGACAAAAAGGAAAAATAAAAGAAACTGTACTATATCAGCCTCACCACTTCCAGGAAAGAAATTGTACTAGATGCGCCTCACCCCTTTCAGACAATCAACAACAACAAAACAAAAAAAAAGTAATCCAGAATATGTGCGCCTTCCCACATGGGCCCTGGGCGCATGCATCGCGGTAGATGAGTTCTCCATGTAAAATGACTCTCCTCGAAGCTCCGAATCCTCCCAGCCCCTCTTTTTCTTTTGTAGGAGGATCGCAGCTCTGAAAAAGCTGCGTAGAGTCCGGAATCCGGCAGACGCTGTCAGCGCGCTGCTAACACTGCGCGTTGCTAGGATACGCCACAACTCTGTGTTTGAAAAAGATTAGAGGAGAGGCCCATTTGTACGTGAGCACGTTGCGCTATGACGTATTAGGAACTGGATGCCTATTGTTTCCTGTGGAATCTTTGTTCCGCAGCCCGGAACACGAAGGACATTGAATGCAGCCCCCTTGCGGGTTGTCCCGCGACTGCATGTAGATTGTAAAAGACACACTTTTAAAATATGCAGTGTGTCAACCAGAGGCATCCACGGTATGAAGCTACCATTTCAAAAGCATTGAGTAAATTCTGCATGCCTCAGTAATTCTGCATATTCTGCATACCTCTCCCTTTCTCTAAAGTTGCCGGCAAAACTGCTTACGCGAGTATGACTGCTCACCAAACTGCTCACTCTCTCTCCTTCACCCAGCACAAGGCCAGACACTTCTGCGAGGTGATCTGCACAGCTGTGAAGCTTTGTACATTCCGTGTACAGTGATCCACTTTGCTTAACCGGTCCGCAGTCCTGTGCAATGTATCAATTACACACAAAGCTTCTCACGGTCGGGGATCTTCTTGGATCGTATCAAATCCTTGTCACCATTGTAAAGATGGACCGCCACACTTGTATGGGTAATAACTGGACTTTATTACCAAGATACATATATCAATGAAGACCCCCAACCTTCCTCTGGCAGCTCTCTCTACAACTGTCCTTCTGCCTCCACCAACACATTCCATTCCAGAACCCCAACAAGGTGTTCCATCATAACATTCTACTTCCCATTGCTGAAGTACAATACACCACAAAAACCCTGACTCATATTGATACAGTAGAAAGTCTTTGGCAGCATCTTATTGTGAGATAAGTAAGTCTGGAAGGTTAATCTTGCAACTTTGCAGGAAAACCAGACAAGATTGATGATGGAGTCAGATAAAGGCAAGGGAAATTACAAATTTGAACAGAACAGCTGCATTACTTGGCATCATAATTGAGCTTATATTTATTTCTCCATGGTATAAGGGCAAACTAAACTTGGCAGGGCCTTGAGAAGCAGATAAGGGATTGGCAGTGATGTGATGAAATTGTTTTTTGGCAGAAGATGAAGAATATTGTAATTGTGTTCCGCCGCGTTTAAAATAACTCATCAGTCTATGGCCCTCATTACAACTTTGCCGGTCCAGAAACAACAGTGGCGGTAAACCTTTCTGCCACCACTGTTTCCGGACCTGCAAAGTACAAGTCTACGGCCTGTTGTTGTGCCAGCCATCAGGTCCTGATATGCCATGGCTCCCGGCAGGAGACGTTCTTGGAAGCACAATGCTTCCATGGTCCCCATTCCCATTGAGTCCTATAATGGGGATTAACAATTGCCACCGCCTGACTTACCGGACCGCCGGGGCTGTAATGTCCTGGTTATTCCGGCAAGTCAGGTGGCGGTAATTCATTATGGGTCCAGCAGCTACCTGCCGGTTTTTCCGGCACGGTTTCTGCCGGACTCGTAATGAGGGCCTATGTGTCAGACAACAAGTGTTAATGCCAAGTATGCTAATGTGGGCTTGGAGTGCACCAGATAAGGTGTTGCATCATCCCAATAAGCCTATATAAGCTGGTTGAAGGCAAAATGTTGCTGTGTGCTTTTCCAGAAGTGTCTTTTAACCTCTAATAAAGACTGCTGTGAGAACCAGCCGGGCGCCTGTTCTTTTGTCCCTGTCCTTGCCGCAAAATGAATTCACAGATGCCAGATACTTAATGGGAAGAGATCCCCCTGTTCACTTGGCGGCCACGATCAGGGACCCTTAAGTCTTTCATAAAGATTCAGGGACAAGGACCCAGGCTTCATCTTGATGTGCTGACAGAGTTGGGGAGATGCCTGGGGGAAATGGCAAGGTGAGTGACAAATCTCCAGTATGCTCTCATTTCTTCCGGGGGAGTCTCCACATGACCGTCAGCATGACACACTTGGAATCTGTGAATTATGGTATGTATTAGGGGGGACAGAGGCAAAATAAAAATAAAACATGTTTATGTATATAAGGGGATTCTGGTAATTTTAAATGTAACAGGAGATTTTTGTGAAGAGAGCGAGCTATAGCACCCAAGAGTCCTAACTCAAGGAAGAGTTTGCCATACACTCCAGTCAGAGTAAAATAGGCTACGTGCACGACAGGTCCGCATAAGATGACAATCTAAACCCTGTGATCAGGGTATTAATTAGGGGCAGAGAGTAAGGGTGATCACTGTGGTTTCTATGTCAAGAGTCGACTAGTCCTTCTGTCTGTTTACATGTTTATGTTTCATTAAGGTGTCGAAGAGTGACAGCGAGTTGTAAAAAAGTTGAGTCAAAGTTAAGAAGTTATATTTATTTAAGGAAGCGGTTGGACAAATCCAGAGATAGAGATAATTGGAGAAGAGGTTTGAGCAGTGATTGTTGGAGCATGCTCATGTTGATGTTTTGAGATATTTAAGGCATGGTTTAAAAAACCTGCTAAAAACATGCAGTCAAATTGTGGCTCTACTTTGCACCTTTAAAACAAGCGAGTGAAATCGGGTAAAGAGTTCAAATGTATATACGCACAATGAGAAGCATTTTCACAGACTGAAATGATTTGAACGACGGGAATTCAATAAGCTAAGGATGGAAATGAAGGAGAAAACAAGATAAGACATGTAGGAGATTCTGCAAGCATTTTCATGGCTGGGAAAAAAGTATGTAGGTGAAAAAAAGTCTTATTAGAGTTATGAGCCAAAATCCGACAGCCCTTTCCATTTCTGTTTCAACAAATGAAGATAATTTTGTACATGACATGTTTCAAAATACAAGGCAGAAAAATAGTAATTTTTTATAAGGTGTGCAGCTGATAAAAAGCCTATACGCACTGGCATGCTCAGTGAAATGTATGTTCCAAACCGCAGTGCTTTTGAAGATTAGCTAAGACACCTCGTGCTGACACAAACCCAAGAAATTATTAAATAGTTGCAGGAAGTCAAGGCTCCGTGAATAAAAAAAAATAGCTTGGCAAGTCAAAACAGGTATGTATCAGTTTGTACAGAGAGGCAGCAATTTGCTGTTGACAATATATTTTATGAAACATTAGTGAAATTGTCAGAAACGTAGAGAGAAACGATGTATGTATATTAACATTGAAATAGGAAAATACATAAAAAGTCATGAAGATATGACTTAAACAAGTGACAATCAGTAGAGCCAAAGCTGAACAAAGTAAAACAATATGAGACAAGAGTAATGGAGGATGGTCTGGATAAGATATCCAGATTTGCAAACAATGAGCACAACGGATGGTGCTTGTTTCAATAGATTAGTGAAGTACATTTAATGAAAATAAAATGCGATTAATGAGAGGTCAAAAAGATATGGATGGCCAAGATTGATCTACCGATGAAAACATTTTTATTTTTGGAGAATGGGAAGAATGGCTATATGGTCTTACTGGAGTATAGCAATATAATGGGAAGAAACATTATATTATGACAAAAGTAAGTACTAGTGGATGAGTAGAGAATGAAAAGATAAGTACCAGTTGACACAGTAAGTGTGTGAATGAACCTTATGGACCATTAGTAGGAGTCAGAAGATCCATGTGAGTACAGAAAAAGGTAGTAATGGATACAGTCCTTTTGAAAAGGTAGCATTTTCCCAAGAAAGGTGTAAACAGGTGTGAATGCAGAATAGCGTATATATGCGAGTATGGCCATATTTATTGACGAGAAGGAAGACGACTTTTGAATAGAAGATGGAGTAACCTTTTTGTAATTCTAGTAATACGGAAATCCCAAATATGTGCATTTGGCAAATGCATGAAACTTTAAGGATAGGCAAAACAATGTATTTCTATATGCCACACTTGCATGCACTTAATAGAATCAGTGCTGGTTTCCAAATAACATAGGTAGGCAAGATTAGTGTAGGAAGGACAACAACATTTTTTTATTATTTCTCAACAGTATAAATTCAGCAAAGAAAGAAGAGACTGCAGTCCCACATCATCAGGAGGAGGACTTCAAAAGTACAGAGAACATTTTCAGCATAGTAGAAGAGACAGAAAGAAAAAAAGGCTATTTTCATGAAGTAACTGATCACTTTGACAGCTTAAACATGACTTTGCCTCTATTTCGGTTCCTACAAAGGGCAATAACCCATACCAGCGTCTTCTTCAGCTATGGATGCACCGAGAAGAGAGAAAGGGAACATCGGAAGACAACATCCTTTTTTTGAAAAAATGCTTTGAATTTGTTATGTTGTTTGTTTTGTCTTTTATAATTCTTCTCATACAGAAGGAGACTGCATAAAGTCTAGTGGTATGAAAATGACAACCACAGAGAACATGTTTCCTTTGCTATTCAGAATATAACTACACTGTACAATTTCCAGAAAAAAAGCCCATGAAAAAATAGGGCAATGCCAGAAAAAGTCAAATGTGTTTATGCTTTATAGTCTCATGTCATTGCCACACCCCGGTATCAGCCAGTATGTATGAAGCATAGGTGACACCAATATATGCAGGAAAGAGAGAAGGAAGCAGCCATCCTATTATATTAGAAAAAGAGAAAATGCTGTAGAAATGTGCTTTTAGGAAGTAGGAATGCTTAAAGAAAAGACATGGTTATTTTAAGGTTTGGGTTTGAAGAGGCAGTACTGATGATAAAAATACACTTATTTTTCAAGATACTCATTCAGCTTTTATATTACAGATGGATGGGAGGTACCTGTACACCAGGTGATTGACGGCAACCGATCCTGCAAGCAGGGAGAAAAACCCATTGTGAAAAGGGTTTTGAGGGACCCAGCCAGATGCCCAGTTGAAACCAACTGTGAAGATGTTTTCATAAAACTCCCCCATCCTTGTGTTCCCCAGAAACAATCGAATGCCCCCCCCTGACTATTCTATGTGAATAAAGAAGATTGAGAGTTTCAAGTCCTCTGTGGTCACAAAAACAGTGAATCCAAAAAGACTGGCCTATGAATTAAGGGGGTCTTAAACTTGCTGCAAAGCAGTCCAAAGGACAAATAAAACAAATAGACTAAGAATGAAGAAGGTCCTTGGATACGGAATAAGGAAAATAAGATGAATCGGGTGGAAGATGTGCCGATGGAAGACAGACAAAATGACGACAAAATTAAAATGTATATGGGGAAAGGGTAGGAAACAATGAAGTGTCATGGGGTGGGAGGAAGGAAAAAGTGTACATGAACAGTGAAATGTTGCACATGGACGAAACAGTAGAAAGCGGGCTGGTGGGTCCCCTCAAGGAATGATCCCTCCCGATCCTCATGGTGGCTGAACATCACTTGTTGTGCATGTTGTTTTTATGTTTAAATTGGGTAAAGGGAGTGGGATCCAGACAGGAGCAAAATAAAGTTATTCTTTGAGGATACATACATAGAAAGATTAAAGGAGGGCGAAACATATGCAATGATCTTTTAACAGGCAAAAAGATAGATGTATGTCTTAGATTAGGAGAATACAATATGATTGAAGACACTGTAGCTTCTTTAGAAGTGTATTTTATGATACCTCCCATGTTGAGATGGAGCATTACGTTGGGGGTGTGATTGAGTTAGGGATGAATAGGTACACTGTATATGGAGGGGGGTGGACACTGGGTGTAGAGGTCATATGTTAAACAGTGGTTGAATATCGACCAGAGGGGTGTGTTCAGAGGGGTATCATTCTCCTATGACACATGCGACTACCACGCTGTAATTATAGACATTCCTATGACATGTGCTCCTAGGACACATGCTCCTATGACACACGCTGTTATAAGAAGCACCCCTACAACACACACTCTATGATATATGTTCCTATAACACACGCACCTACTACATATGCGCCTACTACACATGACACGTGTTCTCACATGCACCTAGGAAACATGTACCCAGGTACATGCACGTAGGACCCATGCACCCTCAACACATGTACCTATGACACACACTCTTACGACATACACTTACAACACACATTGTAATGACACACACTCCTTTATCACGTGCTCCTATGACATGTGCTCTTACGACACATGCTGCTATAACAAGCACTCCTACAACACACACTCATATCATACATGTGCTTATGACACTCGCAGCTACTACATGTGTGCCTATTGCACATAACATATGGATGTACGGCACATGCTCTCACATGCACCTACGACACATGCACCTACGACCTATGCTCCTGTGACATGTGCTTCTAAGACATGCAATCCTATAATACATGGTCCTACGATACACACTCCTACAACACATACTCCTACTACATGTGCGCATAATACACATAACATGTGTATATAAAACACATGCTCTCACATGCAACTAGGGCCCATGCATGTAGAACACATTCTCCTATGACACATGCTCCTATGGCACATGCTTCTACAACAAACGGCCTACCACACACACTCTTATGGCACACACTGTAATTACACACATTCCTATGACATGTGCTCCTAGGACACATGCTTCTATGGCAAGCACGTCTATAACACACACTCCTATATGTTCCTATAATGCACACACCTTTAGGCGCCTAATACACATAACATGTTGACTTATGACACGTGCTGTCACATGCACCAAGGACACATGCACCCTGGACACATGCACCTATGATATATGCTCATACGACACATGCTCCTACCACACACTCTTATGACACACACTGTAATGACACACTCCTACAACATGCGCTCTTATGACACGCAATGCTATAACATGGGCTCTTACAGCACACGCTCTGTGAGGGTGCATAAGTAAGACTCGGATACAATGGTAAAATGCTTTTGGGCAGACATTTTATTATTAGAAAATGGCTTGGTAAAATGCTCATCTATCCCTAAAACTAGGAGGGGTTGGCCTGCCTCAAAGAAAACAAAGGAAATTGTCAGAATGTCCAAAACTATCATGTCTCAAAAAGCCTTGCTCTGTCCCTAAAACTAATAACTCAATTCAACTGTGCAAGGATAACGTCTTCCCAACAACTTGGCACGCTCCTTCTACTAAGCGTAGGATTCCTTTTGACAAATGTTTTCTTCTTTTCTTTCCCTTTGGGTGTGGCTCCCAGGCTTGCAGTGCTCCGAATGGTTTGGTTTGCTCTCCTGCCAAACATTTGTACTCTCATGGACTGTCCCTTTTGGGGGTGTGAGTCCCTGACTCATAATATGCACAACTGCTTGGTTTACTCCTCTGCCAAGCAATTATCCTTTCATGAACTTCTCATTTGGGTGCGGGTCCCAGACTCGCAACATTACATTCAAAACAGCCTGGTTTACTTTCCTGCCAAGTTCTGGTCTTCTCACAGACTGTCTCTCTAAGGGTGCAGGTATCAGACTCAAAATATTCTGGATAGCCTGGTTACTGTTTAGGTACGAGTCCCAGACTCATAATATTCAGCCCTGCTTGGTTCACTCTCCTGCCAAGCAATTGTCATCTCATGAACTGTTTCTCTTTGGGTGCTGGTACCAGACTGGCAATATTCTGAATCCAGTGGTTGAAGTGCACGAACAGAAGTATTGGAACTAAGTTCGCTAGTGGTCTGCCCCTGCTCCCCACAAACCCCATCACCTCGCCCCCTCCGATGCATAATACAAACCACCCAAATGCATGCATCTGCTGTTTAAGGTAACATTCAGTGTAGTGCACTGAAAGTGCACTTTTAAACTTCTTCCTACACTTTTATTTTAAAATGAAACCATTCCGGAACTGTTTCTTTAAGAAATAAAAGTATAGGAACAGTAAAATGTAATTGAAAAAAGTAGAGGAGCACTGCTCCCAAACGCTCCCGCCCACCTCTATCATTTTTGGTGTCTCAAATGGGTGCGGGTCCCAGACTTGCAATGCTCTAAATGGCTCTGTTTCTCATATGGGTGCGGGTCCCAGACTAGCACTTAATTCCCTGGGTCCCATACCATCTTATCCCTTCTTCTGCCTTCACCCCATGCTTCCCTGGACCTCCACCACCTCCTGGGTAACCCGCGTACCTGTTTGCATCTTCCTGGCAGGTACCAGCATTTTTACCGAGCAGCTGCTTCGTCTCTCGAGGCTCCGGTAGCATTCGGGGCTCCAGTGCAGTCTTTGTGGGATCTGTGAATGCCTGCTTATCCCCAGCGATGCGTCCTCTCTCAAAGACGCCTTGCCGGTGCCTGGGAAGCATGGAGGTTCTTCATGGCAGCGCCCAAGCAGTCCTTCCTTCTTGGACTTGCATTTTTCCCTCTGCTGGCTCTCACCTGCCTGGCTGGTGCACAGCTTCTGATTCAGCTGAGCTTGGTTTAAACTTCTGCTTTGGATAGTGGAATGGCTTAGGACCACCTTGAGAAGCTCTAATGCTCACTTTGCTTCTTGAGAGTGATCCTTGGACTCCCGGTCATCTTCTTAGTCTCCGTACTACAAATAGAGCCATATGCCGCATACTTGCTATTCTCTGATGTTTTCGTTTTGTGAAGCACATTGAGTCTCCCAATAGTTGTAATAGAGCCATATTCAGCGTATTTTATCTTCTTTGATGGTTTGTTCTTATCAAGTATTATAGGCTTCCCAATACTTAAAATAGAGGCATATGCAGCATACTTTGCAGTTACTGATATTTTGATCTTGTCAAGTATATTAGGTTGGCTAACTTGACAATACCACACAGTGGCCCTATCAAAAGAGAGGAAGGGAGTATTTGGCATTGGAGAAGGGTTTAAGTGTATGGACGCTGGGGGAATACCGCGTTCTCTGAGTATGATCGTCCCTAATCCCATGTGGGGTTTCCTCGCCCATGTGATCCTCACTCGATGCACCACCCCCAAGGGGACTCTTGTGCTATGGACACACCACTCTGGCCCCATGGGAAAGGGCTCCTACAACACATGCTCCTAAAACTCACGCTCTTACAACATATGCTAATAGAACACACATTCCTACCACACACGGTCTTACAGCACAGAAAATTATAACACATGCACTTATGACACATATACTTACACCGTGCTGTGTTGTGCAACATGCTGTTACAGCTCAGGCTAGTATTACAACAAACACTCAGAATCAATATGTAGCTGTAAATAAATGTTCATTATTGGAATTACTTTTTTTTTTTACAAAAGAGTTAAAGGGGAGGTTCACTCAAATGTTTATTCTTCTAAAAGATGGGCCATAATAAAAAATGTACATAAAAAATATTTTTACAAAATGTTCCTATGTACATTTTTCAGCAAATGAGCCTCAAAGTCATACATTTCAATCACTAGGAGGCATCAATTTCGTGAAATGAATGAGCATTCTGTGCTTATGTTAACTCTACTCTCGCAGCAATAATCAAGCAAAAGCCCCCTACTGGGAGCTTTTCCTTATTGCTGCTGGAGGGCAGAGAATGCTGGCAGGCTTACAGCCTGCCTGTTACACCATTTCAACGATGGTTATTTAGGCGAAAATGGTCTCTGTGTGGAGCCATAGTACGAGGGATTTTCAAGATGGCCATGAATCACAAACACGAGCGTTGTCACAGACTAGTTGCTGCATGCTTCCGGCAGACGCGATCAGTGGATCACGTGACTTAATTTAAGGAACAAAGAACACCGCTTCTGTGCGTCGCTTCTGCTTTCTATGACGCTTCGTAAGTTCGTGGGTAGTATATGTCCACTCCTGCTGGTACTTTAGTAATTTCAAGCCAATCCTCTCTTTTCTGACTGTGTTTATTTTCATTTGTAGCAATTCATCACAACCCCTTTTCTCTGCGGTTCTCCCATCTCCCCCTTCTCTGGCTCGTATTCTCCTCCCCGATTCGTGCTCTCTGCTCCAGTCACGTATCAGAATTGGGAAAGCCACCCGTTGCGAGGAAGTGAGTTCCTTTTGCTATCTCAGTCATTTAGCTCCCTCTCTCTTCCCCGTCAGTGACTTTTTTTCTCTTGTTAGGAGTCTCCCGCTCTCTCTCGACCAATATCACTTACCAGCTCCCAGGATCAGTCGGCACGGACGACTTAATCCTTGTCAAGTTTGTTTTCAGTAAGTGCTCATCCATTCCATAGAACTCTCTTCCTTAGACATCCCTCTTATTTCCTATGATTTACCTGTCTGTTTCTTGTTCTGTAGAACTCTCACCACTTCCCTCCAGTATCCTCCACCCTGAGAAGAGCCAGTGTTCCAGAAGTACCTTACCAGGTCATCAGGGTTTTTTTCCCCCAGAGGGTTTCCCTGGGGTTCGTGTTTCTCCCTCACTGGTGTCCTTGCTTCCGGTGATCGGGGGGAACAGGAGCTTCCGGGAGATTCTTGCTTTCTACAGTTGCTGCTCCAGAAGACGGCTGTCAGGTCAGGTTAGTGACTATTACATTATTGATCATCCAATTTATGAACCTCTTTGTAACAGTACTAAAGAGTCAGTTGAACATAAACGTTGGTATTATAACAGTAAGCGACGCCCGCAAGAAAAAGACATAGTCAGGACTGACGGCTTCAATATGGAGCAGCAAATGCAGCAATTAATGGCTGCCACGCAATCCATGTCATTGGAAATGCAGACTCTTATAACTCCCAATTGAGACAACAGGTGAACCAAGCATTCTCCGAAACACCCCCAATAGCATTAAGCACGGGCAAGTTTGATGGGGACCCACATAAATAGAAAAAGTTTCTGGATAGTTGCACCGTTCAGTTTACGTTTAAGTCTCGATTCTTTTCTACGGATAAGGATAAGGTGGGTTTCCTAATCTCGCACTTCCCAGGCCCAGCATTAGCGTGGGCTACCCCTTTAGTTACGTCAGGCAACACCATTTTAGATTCTTATCTTGCATTTGTCAACAGTCTGAGAACCATGTTCAGTCACCAGGAGATTTCAGTGACCACACAAGAGAAGCTTCTGGATCTTCGTAAGGGGAGTAAGGATCTTATGACATATATCACCCAATTCAAGCAATTATCCTCGGAAACAGGCTGGCCAGATGACGGATTGTTGACTCTATTTCAACGAGGTCTCTCGGAGGAACTTAAGCATGAGGTTTCTAAGGTTCCACGGCTGGCTAATTTGGCAGAAATGATCACCCTCACTATGCAAATTGACTACCGGCTTCAACAACGGGCTCATGAGAAAAAGAAATATAAAGGTAATCGTTCACAAGTCGACCCACGTCCAAGTGTGATTAAACCCACTGCAGTCGAAGAACCCATGCAGATTGACTCAGTCAAAGGACCCATATCTACTGCAGAAAGAGAACGAAGGAAGTCCTTAGGACTGTGTATGTACTGTGGCTCTTCCTCTCACATTTTACACGATTGCCCAATTGTTCCTCCTCGCCGATCAAGAGTTCCAGTATCGGGAAACGCAAAGTCCCTGCCCTAGAGGGAACCACGGCAGGGGATCATGATCAGAGTTCCCCCATAGGCTAGGATTATCTCTTGAACCTTCCGCGATCAATCACTCCATGATAGTCCTCTCTTTGACCATCTGTTTACCAGAGCAAGTGATACAAGGAATTCCAGCATTACTTGATTGTGGCAGTGCTGGGAATTTTTTGGATGATCAATGGGCAGCCACGAATGGGATCGCTAGAATTCCCAAGCCCTGTGCCACTCCTATTCAAGGAGTTGATGGGAGTCCTTTAGTTTCCGGGCCTATTCGGGAGCAGACCAAACCGGTGACTTGCCTGATTGCTTCACACAAGGAAAGTTTGGTTTTTGACCTGATAAAGGCTGCTCATTTCCCGGTGATTCTGGGACTTCCTTGGTTACGCACGCATAATCCTTTTATAAATTGGAAGGCAGGAACTCTTTTCTTGGGTTCTGAATACTGAATAGAACATTGTTTATCCCAAAATGCTGTAGGAGTTCAGATCCCTTCTGAGATTTCTAACATTCCCGAAGTATACTCTATCGGACAGTTAAGAATGATCCCACAATGTCATCAACAATACTATAAGGTCTTCTCAAAACCTCTCTTTCTCACCTTACCTCCTCATCGAAGGGATTAGTGTCATATCGCGCTGCTCCCATACCAACCCCTTCCATTTGGGCGGATGTATGTCTTATCACATAGAGAAAAGGCAGCTCTCAAAGATTATCTCCACTCGAACTTACAAAATGGTTTGATTACTGAGTCCAAATCCCCTGTGGGTGCCTCCCTCTTTTTCATTCCGAAGAAATACTCGGAAGAGCTACGTCCGTGCATCGATTATCGGGGACTCAACAAGATCACCATTCCTGACAAATATCCAATGCCCTTCGTCAAGGACATACTGGAAGCAGTTCGGGGAGCCGCACTGTACACCAAGTTAGATCTTCGAGGGGCATATCATTTGATTCGGATTGCACATGGAGATGAGTGGAAGACGGCTTTCCGTACCCCCTTCGGTCATTTTCAGTACCAGGTGATGCCATTCAGTCTGGTTTTCATGGATCACCTGTTTGCGGATGTTCTTCTTCATTTTGTCATCGTTTACTTGGATGAGATTTTGATTTACTCCGCAAATGAGTGATCATATCCGTCATGTCAACATCGTCCTGGATCGCTTACAGGCCAACTAGTTATATTGTAATGCCAAAAAATGTGAATTCCATCAATCACAGATTACCTACCTTGGGTTTGTTCTATCAGCTCATGGCATCTCCATGGACAAGAGGAATGTTTCAGCCATCGTAGATTGGCCACCACCGACCACTATCAAAGAGGTTCAATGATTTCTATGGTTTGTGAATTTCTATCGTAAGTTCATTCTTTGCTATTCCGAAACCATCTTACCCATAACAAGACTATTAAAGAAAGGGGTCGCGTTCTCTTGGGATCTACAAGCACAGCAGGCATTTGAGACCTTGAAAGGATTGTTTACCTCAGCTTCAATATTAATCACTCCCGACCAGTCACGACCTTTCATCGTGGAGACAGACGCCTCGAACCATGCGTTAGGGGCGGTCCTTCTACAACAGTCGAGTCAAGGGGATGAAAGACCTGTCGCATATCTGTCCTAGACATTCACCTCCTCCGAAAAACATTATTCCGTACTTGAAAAGGAACTCTTGGCGATAAAAAAGGCCTTTGAAGAATGGAGGCATCTTTTATTGGGATCACCCTTTCCGGTGGAGGTCCGCACGGATCATCAGAACCTTAAAGTCCTACAGCAAGCTCAAACGACTAACAGCAGACAAGCACGAAGGGCCCATTTCTTTCTACCCTATCGGATCGAATTCACATTTCTACCAGGGAACCTGAACCTGCGGGCAGACGCTCTATCTCGCACGAATCCTCAATCCACCAAATTCTGCTGGGAAAAGATGTTCCCAAGAGCCCAATTTGTTTCAGTCATCTCCGATTTTCTCCAAATCCTAAAACACGAGACTTCTCATAAAGGACAGCAATGCGAAGAGCTGGCTGCATCTTACCATTTTACCAAAGAACAGAATTTGTACTTCCATGTCGAACAAGTGTTAGTTCCTACCCCTTCTCTACAATTGGATGTCCTCCGGACTTGCCATGACTCACTAGCAGCCGGGCATCGGGGCATTCAAACCACTCTCGATCTGGTTAAGTGTCATTTCTGGTGGCCCACTCTTCATTCTGATGTCACAGACTATGTTAAGGCATGCAGTATATGTATTCAATCCAAGATGGTACATGCTCCACCTTTTGAACTGCTTGCCCGTATGCCCATTCCAGAAAGGCCCAGGCAAATCATTTCTACCGATTTCATAGTGGATCTTCCACCGTCATCTCAATATACCACCATTATGGTTACCATAGACTATTTCACAAAATAAGTCCACTTTACCCCGTTACTCAAGATCCCAGGAGCAACCCAGATGTCCAAAATCTTCATTTCCGAAATATTCTCTCGGCACGGTCTTCCTGACACTATTGTCTCCGACAGAGGCCCTCAATACACATCTCAATATTGGAAGAGGATGTGCCACGTTCTGGGAATCAAGAGGGCTCTGAGTTCCGGCTATCATCCTCAGACCAACGGACAGACGGAACAACTAAACCAGACTCTGGAGGGCTACTTACGCTGTTTTGTTTCTGCCGCTCAAGACAATTGGGTGGACCTTTTACCTTTAGCAGAGTATGTCTACAACAATGCCAGACACTCGGCTCTGAACACTAGTCCCTTCCGTTGTTCCTATGGATACCATCCTTCATTAATCCCTACCATGTCCTCGAATTCTTCTCGGTTTCCCGGAGTAGACAGTCTTTTAGCAGACATAAAGATGGGACATCGGATCACTCGCTTGGCACTTCAAGCAGCCCATGACCAGGCCAAGAGGTATGCCGATAAACATCGTCGAGATACACCCACCTTTAGCATAGGGGACAGTGTGTGGCTGGCATCACGATTTCTTCCCAAACATCTTGTTCCTTCTAAATTGTCCCCTAGATTCTTTGGATCCTTCAAGGTGTTAGATCGGTTGGGAACTACTGCAGTACGTTTGGTCTTACCTCCCTCCTGGTCTCGCATCCATCCTGTTTTTCACCTATCCCAGATCAAGTTAGCAGTACAAGATCGTTTCCAACGATCCACCAAACCTTTGCCTCCTCCTGTGATGTCCAGCTCCGGAGTGGAGTTTGAAGTAGCCAACATTTGTGACTCTCGGTATCATCGAGGTCGCCTCCAGTTCCTCCTTGATTGGAAGGGCTACTCCCAGCAGACAGAACCTGGGAATCTGCATCGGGGGTTCACGCTCCTCGTTTGGTGCGACGTTTTTTGTCTTCACCCGGGTAAGCCAGGTTCGCCTCCCTTGAGGAGAGGGCACACTGTTACACCATTTCAACAATGGTTATTTAGGCAAAAATGGTCTCTGTGTGGAGCCGTAGTACGAGGGATTTTCAAGATGGCCATGAATCACAATCACAAGCGTTGTAACAAACTAGTTGCTGCACGTTTCCGGCAGACGCGATCGGTGGATCACGTGACTTCATTTAAGGAACGAAGAACACCGCTTCTGTGCATCGCTTCTGCTTTCTAAGACGCTTCGTAAATTCGTCGGTAGTATATGTCCACTCCTGTTGGTACCTTAGTAATTTCAACCCAATCCTCTCTTTTCTGACTGTGTTCATTTTCATTTGTAGCAGTTCATCACAACCACTTTTCTCTGCGGTTCTCCCATCTCCCCCTTCTCCGGCTCGTATTCTCCTCCCTGATCCGTGCTCTCTGCTCCAGTCACATATCAGAATTGGGAAAGCCATCCGTTGGGAGGAAGTGAGTTCCTTTCTCTATCTCAGTCATTTAGCTCCCTCTCTCTTCCCCGTCACTGGCTTTCTTTCTCTTGTTAGGAGTCTCCCGCTCTCTCTCGACCAATATCACTTACCATCTCCCAGGATCAGTCGGCACGGATGACTTCATAATTGTCAAGTTTGTTTTCAGTAAGTGCTCATCCATTCCATAGAACTCTCTTCCTTAGACATCCCTCTTATTTCCTGTGACTTACCTGTCCGTTTCTTGTTCTGTAGGACTCTCACCACTTCCCTCCAGTATCCTCCACCCTGAGAAGAGCCAGTGTTCCAGAAGTAGCTTACCGGGTCGTCAGGGTTTTTTCCCCCAGAGGGTTTCCCTGGGGTTCGTATTTCTCCCTCACTGGTGTCCTTGTTTCCGGTGATCGGGGGGAACAGAAGCTTCCGAGAGATTCTTGCATTCTGCAGTTGCTGCTCCAGAAGACGGCTGTCAGGTCAGGTTAGTGACTATTACATTATTGCTCGTCCAATTTATGAACCTCTTTGTAACAGTACTAAAGAGTCAGTTGAACATAAACGTTAGTATTATAACACTGCCAGTGTTTTATTAATAATTGCTGTTACTTTCTTTTTAAGTTTCCAGAGCTCCCCTGGACCAGGGTAGCCCTGGAAACTTAAAATGAAAGTAACTGCAATTATTAATAAACTGCTGCCCACTGCATTCAGTAGGCGGTAATAGTGTTGATAATAGCTGGTACTCTCTTTTAAAGCTTCCAGGGCTCCCCCGCAACGGTAGCATTCTCTACTCCCTGGAAGCAATAAGCAAAAGCTCCTAGTTGGGGGCTTTTGCTTGATTACTGCCACGAGAGCAGATACAATGTACAAAATGTATGCCTATTAGTGTTTGACTTTGAGGCTCATTTGCCGAAAATTGTACATAGGAACTTTTTGTAAAAATATTTTTCATATATATTTTTTTTCATGGGCAATCTTTTTAAACAATACAATTTTTGAATGAACTACCCCTTTAAGGTTAAATGAACAAAAATGAAGTTTCCAAACATCAGAAATAATAAATGTGAGGTAGAAACATAATACACTTTATCAATGAATACAGAAATATTATATTTAAATCAAATATTCAAACCTGAACTCACCCACACACTTAAAAGCATTCAATATCACCAAAAAATTATAATAATGTCACACATAAAAACAAAGAAATTGTTTCAAATGTCAAATCATTCAAAAGTACATGAAATGCACAGCTATGTGAAATGTTAAAAGAAAATATAAAGGGGGTAATTCATGGTATAAATGTGCGCCGAAATTTGTGGCGCAAGCTCGAAAAAGCTGGCGCACGCGTGCGATTCATGGAAGGCCCTGCGCATGTTTTTTCCGGGAAGTGTGCCAAATCTGCGCTTACCTTACACGTCACTGCGACTTTCCAAACGTGTGTGCGACAGGAACAAGGAAAGCGCACAACTTCTCGCGCACACACCTTAAAGGGGGACGGAACATGGGGAATGGGGAACAACGCGTGAAAATGTAGGCGTAACATGGGAAGTACCGCTGGGAAACACATACAACGCCTACACGCTAGTGAACAACACGTATTCATGGAATCAAATAGGGAAAACCGCGCACGTCAAAACACACGCACAATTATGTCTGCCACACGAAAGCAGGCCTAAGCGCCCCCACACAGCATAAAAGTGCACGCAAACAAACAAGAATACACAGCTACAATGAATGTCCCATTCCTCACAGCAGTGATCGTGGGACTCCGCAGGAGGAGGAGAATAGCCAGGCTCTGCATTTTTTTTGCCCAGGACCAGTCTTTTTGGGATGCCTGATGACCAGGTCTATGGCATAGATTGCACCCATGTGGCCCTACGTCCACTTAGGGCCACTGAGCACATCTATTGAAAATGCAAGCACTGGCATCCCATCAACATGCAGGTGGTATGCGATTCCAAGGGAATGATCACCTCTGTCTATGCAAACTATCTAGGGTCCACCCATGATAGTTTCATATTCAGAATGTCCACCTTGAGCCGGGCCCTGGAAGCTGGGAAGCATGGCGACACATGGCTCATAGGTGAGTACAAATGCCTGTGCACATGCATGCATGTCACACACAGACAAATACACAAGCCCAACTAGTGACAACCATTATCACCTTACCAGAGGACAATGCCTACCTTCTGAGCATCTACATGATGACGCCAATATGGAACCCCACCACACCACCCCAGGTAAGATACAACGCAGCCCATATTGCAACCAGGGTCATAGTGGAGCACACATTTGGAGTGCTCAAGTCACGCTTCCGCTCCCTTGACCGCTCTGGTGGACAGCTACTATATGCACCCCCAGTAGTGTGCAGGATCATTGCGGCAGCATGTGTCCTGCACAATGTTGCAACACGGCATGGCGTACCGGTGGACATGGTTGTGCCCCTACATCCCCAACCACACGCAAGGCCACTGCGCATGGGAGGGGAAGGACATGTGGCGAGGCAGCCTGTACCCAGCTTGTGGCCACATTTTCCACTTAAACTCCAACCCCTGCGGAGTGCACACAGGCCTGGCACATACCAGGTCACAATCGATGATGAGAAAGGGACAGTTAACTGTCACAACCTTACCACCCCGAGAATGTGTCCACGTAAGTGCCACATTGTGTGCATCCCTAGCTACTTAAACACAACCAATCCCATGTGACCAAAGGGAACAAATGCAAGGTGCATATACCCACCCCTGCAAAACAGGGCATGAAAGTACTGGTATGCCACCCAAACCCTCCCAACCCCCATTACCCCGTCTGCCACACAGTATCATGGTATGCAACGACAAAACATCAAACCATATGCACAACACATGACACAATAGTCATGAAGTGCCACGTGAGAAATGTCAATAGGCACCAGACAATCACACCTGACATGGAATCTGAACAAATAACTGACCAAAACTTCACACCCGGAAAACGGTGGCACAAATGCATGCCACCAGTGGTGCAAGCAACAAAAGTCAGAATACCTGTTGGCATGCCCATTGGACAATAGAAAATTGCCATCTCAAACACTGTGAGCTGCGTGTGTGTCCCCTGCAACACACCGCTCACTGGACAGCACAGTGAGTGTGCATTGTGTTGGAGAAATCCCTTGAGCATCATTTAAAAAAAGTGCAATCAACAAAATAGTACCCTGTCATGCATGTACACAATCATTGACTCGGAAGTGAACATGGATTGTCGGGACACAGCATGCCTGAGAAGGCAATCTGGGTGCACGTGTGTGCATGGTGTCAATGTAGTTGGTGTGGGGGGCGTTGCCTAAGTGTTTGTTTCAGTAGGGACATGCATTGAATACATGCATGTGAAATGAAGTGAGCCTCAGTGTCCTGTACACAGCACATGTGAACATTGCACTCAAGGACCCCGCTGTGTGTTAAACCACACCCTTCCCCTGACACCCCAAAATAAATCACAACATAGGATCATCCATTGACCAACAGAACATATCATGTACAGAGTACCCCACATCGACAATGGCAGACAGTGACCCATCACTGATTCATTGAAAATAAATAAGGGAGAGTCTAGGGAGGGAATGTGGGAAAACAAAACTAGCATCAACATTGCTGTGCCTGACGGCAATAGTTGCAGTGCAGGAGTGTAAGTAACTCCAATCAAGCAATCCCACTAAGTCAGTGCCTTGTCTGGGATGCCCAAGGGAAGCCCTTATTTATATATTTTTATGGCAAGTTATAATCTGGATGATGAACCCTTGTATAACACCCCTCTCTCAGAATCCCCCCGACCCCGCTGAGCCAAGAAGTAGGTTTGTTTTGCAAATTTAAAAGGTTTATTTGAAAAATTAAACAATATATATATATCACACTTGTATAATAAATTAATAATTGATATCACACTTATGAATATAATGGCCCTCATTACAAGTCAGGCGTTAAGGGTTTAACGGCACCGTCGGCGCCGTTAAACCCTTAACGCCTCATTCACACTTTAACGCCTGCTTTTTGCAGGCGTTAAAGTCCTAGGCGCTAAGCGACCTTGGTGCTAATTACGGCACCGTAATTTACGGTGCCGTAATTAGCGCCTTCCCCATCCCCATTATGCCCTCTGGGGCAAAAATGGGAATGGGGAAGGGCAAATGGTGAATGGGGAATTACCGCCCCTCTCACCTTGGAATGGGGCGGTAATTCCGCCATCCACCATGGCGGAATCCGGCATGGACCATGGTGCTAATAGCACCATGGTCCACCGCCTGACTTGTAATGAGGGCCAATGTTGATCAACAATGGGTAATCTGATACTAGCACACTTCTTTACAATCAATGAGGAGTTGGTATAGGATGGATAAGGCAGCGAAAATACTTTTATGGTTTCAAGGGAAAAGCAATGAGGAATAAGATGCAGTACAGAAATAACTTGATATGATTTTAGCAAAAGATAATATAATCACTTTTTATCTGGCGATTCACCCCCCCCATGCAATGTAAGAAATGGAAGGAGGAGCACACAGTTCTCAGGAATGCAATCAAATACAATACGAAATTCAGTTCCCCCCCAGCAAGCTTAGAGGAAAACAGGTAGAAGTTTGAAACACAGGCAAATTACGTTAATGTGGTTTGCAAGGAAGTGAAAAGGTGCTAAAATTGCTTTTAATTCCCTCTAGAGGTTCAGGGTAGGTGATGGCTACTTTATATTAGTTCAGGCTCACTTTAGCAATGCTCTATGAGTAACTAGCAGGTTAAACGAATTTAAGCAAAGGAAAGCAAGGAGCTGCTGACTTTTACAGGTGAAGAAATCAGGCCAAATCGCAAATCGCCTTAAAATTTCGCGAGTGCGTGAATCGTGATTACGGAGGAAGTATAAGGAGTAGCGAGTTTGAAAGCCTAGAATCTCAGCTTTAAAATGTAAGTTAAACCACGTTCCTAGGACAAACGGTTCCAGAGATACGGACGATTTAGTAAAGGTAGTTTTTCGGATTTAAAGTAAAACTCAAAATGACAGGTGACAGTTTGCATCTTTAGAATGACAGATGACAGCTCGCAGCTTTAGAATGACAGATGACAGGATTACTAGGAGGAGTTCTACTTAGGTTAAAATAGTTTGCATTAGATTAGTTTAACTAAGGGATTGGGTTTCGCACAGTTCTGGCAGTACTCACACTATATTTTTAGAAGGACTGGGCCTCGTCACGGATCAGGTCAACTGGACTAGACTTCGGGCGGTTCTGCTCACAGTGTCTGGGTCAGCTCTGCTCTGCTGTCCTGGGTCTGCTAGGCACCGGTTCTCTGGATCCGGTTCTGCCTTCTCTGGACACAGCACGGCTCCTGATTCTGGATGTTTCACAGGGTTCTAGGCCAGAATCAAACAGCTCAGCCCGGCTATTTGAAGAGTTCAGTTGCAAAAGATTTTGAGGCCTGCGGACAAATACTTTTGCTTGCAGTGGGCCTTCTCGGTTCAAAGTTCTGTAGTCTCTGTTAAGCTTGGAAGTCTAAGTGTTGGATCTCTGGATGTGAAGTCGTCTGTCAGCACCCTCCGCAGCAAATGGAATTGAATCCCTATCTCCTGCACTGTCTGCTTTTATGTGTTTAGAAAGTGGGTGGAGAGGCTAGCTTCACTAAGCCTGCCCCTCTCTTAATTTGATAGGTCAATAGATTCTTTGGTCCCTGATTTGGGAAGGGATAGTGTGTCAGAGTGATATCATTTTTATGACCTGCAGAAATGACACTCCCCTGGTCAATGTGCACACAAATCTATTTCTGATCCAAATACATATTTCCCATGTACACAAGTGGTTGACATTACATGTACATATTACACATTGCTTAAGGTAGTCCCTGTTCCGACTCTGGCGTTTCTAGGAGCTTGCATTCAAAAATAAATGGCAACTTATTTTCGATTTTAGTGGGTTTTGCAACATTGGTTTTTCATCAAAAATTATACAAATATACACCCCCCTTCTACACATATCCCAGTAAATTTCCAGGTCGCCAGCTTAAATACTGTGTCTGCAATATTCATAATTAGCGGGGTTTTGCACCAGAACATCACACAAATTGGAGTTTGGTCTTGAATTGTGGGCACAGTTTTCATTTTAAGGATCCCCAAATTGCACATTTCTGTCATCTGGTTACAAAGAGTTATCAGTATTTTTATGAAACATATATTTGCCTTCAATTCAACTCCCCAAAGTGTTTGGGTCCACCTCCAGAAGCTTGGGTGGGTCAGGAAACACATGTCTCTCCTTGCTGGCAGAGGGCTGTTGACAGGAAGCACTCAAAATTAACATACCCCATTCAAGGGGAAGAGTCTTTTGTTTGGGCTCCAGCAAGCTGAAGGAAAACCCCTCCTTCTCACTCAGAAGGTCCCATGTGATATCCTGCCTCCTGATGTGGGAATCTCTGAGGTGTTAAGGTTTCCCTGCCTCTTGGCCTCTGGGAACAGCAGGTGGCTAAGATTTTTAATTACCCAACAGGCTTTGAAGTCCAGCTGACTCAGGTCCCTTTGTCAGCTATTGAACTCAGTTCTCCTGTCAGAGTTTAGACTGCTAGCGCCGCCTTGTGGAATTTGTCGGTACTGCATCCATTTAGGAGTTGTCTTGAATTTGACAGGAGATTTTTGCTATTGTTTTGATAGGCATCCTTACATTAGAGTGGTTATGTAGAACCCCCCCACAAGAAGGTTGAATCTTTACAGTGGTCTTGTGCCCATGATTTCAGCAACTTTTTGACATCAGTAAAACGGATTTTTGAACAAAGGTCTCCGGTATTAGCTATCTTGCAATGTTTGAACTTGACATTTGGAGCTTGCCCTCAAAGAAACAGAGGTGATTTAAAAGCGCTTTTGCTCTGACAGGTGCTGCTATTTTTCCTTTGGCACCACGTTTCACCCCTGGCGCTTTTGGTATGCGCACAACTGCGCGGTTCTGCTGGACTCTGGGATGGAATGATGGGTGGCGGCAGCTCATCCCCACATCTACCCAGTCTATTGATTCAGCACTGCGCGGTTCTCCTGGACTCTGGGATGGAATGATGGGCGGTGACAGCTCATCCCCACATCTACCCAGTCTATTGATTCAGCATGGGTCAAAACCCTTCACAGGAGTCACATAAGGAGGGGAGTGAGGGAAGAGGAGGAAAGTGGTGAGGAGAGTAACAAAACAAGTGACAAACTGTGGAAGGTCAACAAAGAATCAAGGTAGTGCTGGGGAGGGGGAGAAGAAAGACAGAAGGTAAAGGGGGAACAGACGACCTGTAATCAGTGGTGGAGGGACCAATGATAAAAGTAAGTGCCAAAATAATACTAAAAAGGTGAAAGTGGGGGACTGATGGATGGAGGCAGAAGGGGAAATGTCTGCAAAGAACAAGTGGCTACGTATCACCATGCCTGATGGCAATTGGGGTAGTGGTGGAAAATGACAGACAGGGGACAAGGAGGAGGGAAAAGGGTGGTGGAGAGGGAGAGGGAGGAGAGAAGTGAGGAGGGGGCCAAGGTCAAAATGCATGAATGGGGAGATGGGGAAAGAAAGCACACACAGGGGGCAGAGGGAAAGAAGACGGTGCAGAAGGGGAGAGGGTGTGATGGTGAAGGGGGGGACAGAGGGAGACTGACAGGGGAGACAGGGGGACAATCAAGGGACCCAGAAGGCTAATGGACAGGGCTATACAGGGCCTCCATTGTGGGCTTTTGGTAGTTTTGGAGGCTCCAGCCTCCTGGTTGGCCGGATTTTCACAAGGGCCAAGTGCAACCAATGGGAGGGGGGAGCAGGTCCAGGACACAAACATGACAGTCAAGTCAAAAGCAATGCAGACATACTTCAAATGGCACATCAAAACACCAGCCCGGGCTGCAAGATGGCCAAAGTGGTGCAAGCATGGGTGGTCATTTGCGTGGTGACATGGATAACTCAGCGTGCAGCCTTCATGTGGCATATCAAAACCACTGTGGGGAAAGTGTCCCAATTCAACATTGCCAGCACACGGACCCCTCCCACCATCAGTGTGTGTTGCACATCCAAAGGGTGCATGGTACCACCTACAGCAGGAAGTGCATGAATATAGACAGTCAATACATAAGAAATATCATAAGCAACATGATGAAATGCACAGTCAACAGAATACTCACCAAAGTGAAGTGCAGACATGCATTGGAGAAGCCATCCGGAATACCCACTAGGGGTGTACACAGAAGTAGGACTGCAGGCTGGCCACAGATATGACGGAAGCCCAATGCCCCTGTGTGAGATGCTGTTACACCGAGCCATCCTTGCGAGCCCATGGAAATGGGAAGCATGAGTAGCATATGTGTCAGGACTCCAAGCAAAACACATACACAAGACAAGCCTGAATTGGCCCAGCTGGAACACACAGTGGATGCCTTCAAATGCCACAAAGCACCACACTGTCACATGAATGCACAATAGACAAAAGAAAATTCAATAAGTAAAAAATCAGCAGAAAATAAAAATCAATGAAATAATTATTTGCTGGAAAAAATTAAAATAATCAGTAAATAAAAAAAATTAAAAAAGTAAAATATTTTTTTTAAAAAGTAATTAAAAAACCAAGAAAAAAATAAACAAAAAAAAAGAATTGCAAGAAAAAAATACAACTAAACATACTTACCAAAAAAGAAAGAATTGTAGGAAACAAGAATTATTTGCAGGCAAAAAAAAAGAAACCCATATATGACCCAGGAGGGGGGAGGTACAGGGTGCGCCTCAACATCCACATGTGCAGATGTTGAGATTAAAAAAAAAAACTCACTGGGCTCAGCGCCTGCACGGGCCGACCTATGTGGGAGATAGGTTGTCATCGTCACCCTCTGGATAGAAATCAGAAGGTGGACATGGCTCAGTTGCCTCACCATGCCTAGCTGCGCCTTGCCCCTCAACGGCAGCAAGCATGCGGGTCTGGTAAGCCAGGTCCTGCATGGCAATGAGACGTAAGTCAGCATGCATTACCTCACGTGTCACATGTGCTTCCTCCTGCAAGGACTGACGTGTAAAACGGAGTTCTGCCTGCATAGACTCACATGACAAATGGAGCGACTCCCGGCTTGCATGGAGTTCAGCTGAGATGGTTCTTTCAAGCTGCACCATCCTGTCTTCTGTCCACCTATTCTCGTCCATCCAGAGCACAGCCAGAGTAGATTGGAGGGATTGGTGTTAAACCCTCAAGGCCTCACGGTGTGCTTCTGCTTGAGCATCAAGTGCTTGATGCAGAGTCACCATTTCAGCCTGGCGCGCCCTGTCAGAGGCTGCCATGCCCAGCCTGAGTGAGCGGCACGTGGACTGCGTAGCCTGCTGCTGGAGCACCACTTGCCTTACAGAGGGGAGGATGGAATAGGCCACAATTTCCATACCTTGAGCAATCATCTCAACTGCTCCCCCCTGTTGCTGTGCTATGGCAATCATGGCACGCTCCCATTCAGTTGACCCCGGTGGCACACGGCCACCGCGTTGCCGGACACCACACCTGCTGGGCCCAAGGAGCCGTGGTCCTTGCTGGGTTGGTGCCGCCCGCGGCTGCAGGACTGCTTCCCTCCGTCGACCTGATGCCCCAGGAACATGGCAAACTGGTGTTGAGTGTGACCGTGCACCCGTAACCACCACACATGGACATTCCAACCCTGCCTGGCCCCCTTCTGCAGGTGTCGTGGACAGAAGATCATCCAACACAGGATCACTTACCGGCGATGACACGTCATGATGCAGATCCGGCTCAACATAGTGGTCAGAGGATACATCAGAGCCTGACTCAGAGTCAGCTCTGGACACGATGGCCTGGAGCACCAGTGGGTTCTCGTGGGCTGCCACCCCACGACCACCACTGGTGCCTGGTTGGTCATGTGAACTGACCACCGTGTCTGGGATGACATCTTCATCCTCTGCCACCAGTGCGTCATCACCTGCAACATAAAGAAAAGAAACAAGGACATGCATCTCAGTAGCACACACCACACACATACAGTTCACAACATTGACAGCCAACTAATGAAACAGCCATGTCACAGGCAACTCAAACCCCAACATGCATCCAGTGGCATTGCAAATCAAAGGTTATCCCAAAAACAGAAAAGGATGTGTGCAAAATGTGAAGGCAACACATGTATTGCATGTTGCACAACACCTGCATCACACACAACCTCTAGCAGGCACATATCCAAAGCAGAAATGAGAGATGGCAACAAAGAGATGGCACCTAGCATAAGCATGGGGGAACACACAATAGCCACAGCTAGAAATCAAACCAAACATAGCATGACACATGTAACATGCATGTTCATGTGCAGCACTCAACTACCATCAACTATGCAGAGTACATGTGTCACAGGAGCCACCTATGTTAGTGCCTTTCTATACAGTGAAAGGAGGGACATGGGTACATAATGCCAGGTCACCATCACACAGCAGCATTGTGTTTACATGTTGAAGGGCTGAACTTGGCACAGGAGTGGGTGTGTGCAGTGCAGTGCATGTGTAGCCCTTCAACTTCCAACATCAACACATATGTAGTGATGACAATATCCAAACATGATGGCAGTGTAAGGGCAATTGCAGCCATCATGTGCAAATGGCATGCACCATGTAGCATGGATACTGTGAAACACCCACCTTCTGGGCAATAGCAGGGAGGCACCTAGGGGCAGACATGGAACATGATTGTGCACACATGTACATAGGGAGCCACTGCCATCAGCACAGTCAGAGTGAGACACACTGCACCAAGGACAAGGGATGTATATGACATGATATGACATCTCATCAAGATTGCACTTGTATACAAGTGGCTCAGAGTGCAAACAAGCAAAGGGAGGGGAACAAGGGAGAAAAAGAATTCAAAACAACTATCATACTGGGCACAGTGACATTGAGAACACGCAAGTGCATGGAGAAGGGATAAAGGGTTGAAGACCCTGGAAAGGGGAGAAGGGGAACGTGCCAAACAGAGGAGACCAAAGAAGGAAAATTAAGTCCAGTGATAGAATAGCCATTCAAAAGGTGGTAGTGCAGCCAGCAAGTAGTAAGTGCAAGATTATTTGGATAGGGCAAATCTAATGCGTGCAGACGAAGAGTGGGGGGGCTGTATGGGTACACGCACAGGAACCATTGCAATGGGAGGCCTGGAGGAAGTGCAGCAGGGAGGCAGGGTGAGCAGGTACCTGGGCCCGAAGGACAGAATGTGTGCAGGGGCACAGTGCCAACAGAGAAAACTGTTCAGCTGGGGAGATGAGGGGCTAATACAGGAGCAAATAGGATGGGCTTGAGGTGCTTCCGGAAGGAGAGATGGTTCTCCTCAAGTTACAACGTGGCCAGTTGGCTGTTCCAAAGGGAGCTCCCAGTCGTACACACAGATCTGCCCCCATCTTATTTATTCAATTAACGACTGACCCGGAGGGAGTGTGAGGTAGAGGAGCAAAGGACTCAAAAGGGGAGGAATTGGCAGAGGGATTGTTGAAGGTATTTTGGACCCAGTCCCAAAAAATCCTTGTGCACAATGCAGAGGGTCTGAAGTTTCATCCTTGCATCCACTGGTAGCCAATGAAGATACGTCAGAAATGTGTGTGGAAAAGGAATGTTTGGAGACAAAGGTGACCCCGAGGTTGTTGGCCTTGCAGGTGGAGGTAGGAGGAGGGCCAAGTGGGGCTGGCCAGAGAGTGAGGGGGAAGGATGGCGAAGGTGTACCGATGAGGAGGATGTCAGTCTTGCTGGCATTTAGACAGCGATTGTTGGCAGTACACCAATTGCAAATGGCAATGAGGCTATCAGAAATAAGGGAAGAGAAGAGGTGGCAAAGGGCAGCCTGTAAATGAGTTGGTTGTCATCAGCATAGCACTGGAAGTCAAAGCAGAAAATGAAAATGCAGTAGACGAGAGCTGCCAGGTGCTGTTTGTAAAATCAGGCCGAGAGGTCAGACAGCTGGTGAACAACACAGGTAGAGAGGGAGATTGAAGAAAGGAAGGATCCAAGTTGTAGCTGGGAGGGTCACACATGCCAAACACACATGTCATCGAGTAACACACATCAATATTCACCAGACAATGCATCATAATCCATCCTCTCTCCCACTCCATGGATTTGTTCTTCTGGGATGAACTCTGAAGCAATAGCCTCATGCTGAGTGAGTTCATCCTCCTCTGGTGGTGGCCCACCACCAATCACCAGAGACATGGAATAATTGGAGGCACGCTTTTGTTTTGCACTGTGTCGGAGGTCATTCCAACGCTTGTAGCAGTCCTGAGCCGTGCGCACCTGGAATCCCATGGCTGTCACACCATCTGCAACATGCTCCCAGTAGACCCAATGCTGGTGATGCATTGTATGGCACTGTGTGCCCACAAGCATATCGCGTTGGTGTTCCGACTCGTAGTCCACAAGGAAGTCCAGTTCCTGCTTGCCAAAAGGCTTCTTCCTTGATGTGCCGGAGGCCGGAGCCGTGTCTGGGGTCCCTGCCTCTTGCGCAGGAGCGCGCTTCCTCCTTTTGACCGGTGGTACTGACCCTGAGTGGCCAATGCGGCCCTGAACAGTGGGGGCAGTGGTGATGGTGGACTGGACCAAGGCAGTGGGTGTTGGCATGTGGACAGAAGGTCTGTCTTGGGTCTGACTCACTGCTGGGCTGGTGTTGGCTGCATCTGCAGTTACCACCACCCGGCTGCTTGGGGCAGCAGATGTCATAAGTGCCCCAGATACGTGTGCCCCAGTCACAGCTACACTCGACCCACGAAACCCGCACTTCCGGACATGATGGAAATCATCCTGGGAGTCCTCATCACGCAAAGCAAAATGCGCTCCCTGACCCAGAGTCCGGGTGGTGGTGCCCACAGCTGCAGCTACCACCACCGGTGGGCCCATGACAGCTGATGTAAGTTGCTGTTGGGTCATATGGGCGCCAAGTTGTGATTCAACAGCTGCATCAGCAGGAGCCACATGGGGTAGTGGTATGTCTGTACTAGCACGTGGCTGGGCATCCTGCCCCAGTGGGGCACCCCTGCCTCTTCCCCCTCTGTAGCCACCCTGGCCACCCTTGACTCCCTGTCCTCCCTGGTCTCCGTGCCCACGTGCCTGACCATGCCCAGCCTTTGGAGAATGCCCAACTTTGCCGCCGTTAGCCTTTGGTGGCCTTCCAACCATGGCACAGATGGAAAATAGCCGATGGGAGGTGCACTCAACAATTGTCCTGGGCAATTGGCCAGAAGTGGGCTGACTACTGGATGGAATAGGTACCCCAGTGCTCCTGCAAGGCTGTCTGTGACCCCTGGGGAAAAATGACGGGTCACGCAACACTCAGGCACCCCCAAAAATGAAAAGAAATAAAATAAAATGTAAAAAATTGACAAAATATAAAAACAAGAAATTGTAATTTTACAAAAGAACAATGTACACGTGACCCCGGTAGCCCTCGTGCGTGGATTTAACCTCCAGCAGTACGGTGTGGCACCCAGGGACACAAAAAACACATACGCGTGGAACACACGGGCTACTATGACCTTGAAAATGGTACGCGATGCACAGGGGGAACCACAGTGGGAAAAATAGCGTGCGCGACTCACCGCCTGCCTTGCGTGAAAAAAAAAAAGAAAAACAAGCGCTTAGGGAACACCCTGCCAAAAGAAGAGGTACGAACTTCAAACGCTGTGAAGTAATCACGTGTGATTCCAGAAGAGTAGACACACGCCTCAGTCTACACGAACAGCACATACAGTGGACTGCTGGCCCGCGCTCATCTTTAACCCGTGCTGAAGGCAACGACCGCGCATTAGGCGACGCCCAGTGTGCATACGCGCTAAGGCCCTTTCCTCGAATCACACGCATTCCCTTGCGGACATGCTGTTTTTGCAAGTGCGAATGCACCCGTGCCGAGGGAAACGCCCGTGCATGTTACGTCACATATGCGCTTATGTGCTAAGGGTCTTTCCTCAAATTACACGCTGACGTGCTGTTTTTTCACATGCAAAATCACTCCCTATCAAGCTGGCCACGCGACAACACACGGAAGACCACGCTCCTGCCCAGAAGGCCATTTTCCTGCCCCCTAGAACCCTGAGCCGACTCCCACCAGTCATCTGCTGCTGCCTGCTGGCCACGTGCCCTGCTATTTGGTGCCTGCACGTCAGCCATCTGCAGGGGTCCAGTTGCTGTGACCACCCGTGCTGGAACAGGAGACTCCCGACTGAAGTTCCATCACTCCACAGGCCAGCACCAGGACCCAGTTGCCCACCCAAACCTGCCTCGGGGGTTGCCATGTCGGGGGAAACACCATCAGAGACCAAAGGCAACTCCCAGCCAGAGAGGCAGAGGGCTGCCAGCTGCTTCACAGCAGGAGAGGTTGGCATCCCGGTGGAGCAAGTCCTGGATGGACATCCTGGTTGCCATCAACGCGGAGGGGGAGGCAACCCGGGACCTACCACATGTCCATAAGCGCTGGGAGGACTTCAGGAAGGCCCGGCGCCTCTAGGACGCAGCGGATGCAGAGGGGTGCCGGGTCTGCCTTACCAATGACCAGATGAGGATCCTGGAATGCATACGCCCAGCGCTTCACTTCCAGGCACTTGAGAGGCAGACCTGTCCGGAGTCGAGCGGTAATTGTCCATGTGTACTGATTGGACGCAGTGCATGTTGAGGTGTGCCAGGAGTGTGCAGCTTGGACATATGTCTGGAAAGGTCCATGTATGGATGTGCATGTGCGGGGACATGATCCTGCCGCATGTGAGTCCAGTCATGTGTGATGCACATCAATGGTGTATGTGTTCCAAAGCATGATGCACAAATGCATGTGGAGACACACACATGTTAGCATTTCTGTGTATGTACTATGCCATGGTTGGGGTGTGACACATGAATGCTGGTTCCACCTTCATGTACGCGCACGGTGTACATGTGCGTGTGTGTGTTGGACATGTGTGCGACTGTGATACGCCATGCATGCATGTGACACAGACATGTAGGGAGCCGACTGGCAGATGTGACATAGTTGCCAGTGATTGCACTGTGACAGGTGGTGGAGATGTACAGATGCATGTCTGTTTGGTGGCGTGTGTGCATGTGTTTGACACTCCCATGTTGCTTGTGACAGCAGGCTGACCTTCGGATGTTCATGCTGTTGTGTGTGTAAGGATGCTGCTGCCTTTGGGTTCAAATGGTATGCGTGTTGGGGAGTGTGATGCCATCTGTGAAGATTGACACTGCCACTCATGTGCAACTGTCATGTGTGTATATGACCATTGTACAGTGCCCTGATGCCTGTGTTCTGTCTCTCCCTGTCTACAGCGTCGACAAATGAAGTGGGCAGGGACGGTGCTGTGGAGCACAGCGGTAGTGATCCCTCCGCCAGCCGGAGAAGCAAGGCCCAGCTCCCCTCCCAGGTATACATCTCTTCGGAGAGTGAGGAGTCTGGTGCCGTGTCCATGGCGGTAGGGGCAGCTTAGCCCCCACAGGGGCCTATGGAGGAATATGTCAGAGTCATCCAGGTTGGTGAGGGGTTTGGTTGGGGAGGAGGCCACGGAAGGCCCACGCACTGGGCCTGAAGTGGGATTACACTGGTGCTAGTGGTGCAGTCCAGGGGCAGGGACAGGAGGCAGCACAGGCTGCCACGCCCATCACCCCTGGACATGCCCCATAGGCAGCCCATCACCCCAGGGCATGCCCCACAGACAGCCCTTCACCCCTGGTCATTCCCTGCAGGCAGCCCATCACCCCTGGGCATGCACCGCAGGCAGCCCTTCACTCCTGGACATTCCCTGCAGGCAGCCCTTCACCCCTGTCCCGCAGACAGCCCATCCACCCTGACCATGCACCACAGGCAGCCCATCACCCCTGGGCATGCCCCGCAGGCAGCCCATCCACCCTGACCATGCCCCATAGGCAGCCCTTCACCCCTTGGCATGCTCCGCAGGCAGCCCTTCACACCTGGGCATGCCCCACAGGCAGCCCATCACCCCTGGGCATGCCCCGCATGCAGCCCTTCACCCCTGGGCAAGCCCCACAGTCAGCCCATCACCTCTGGGCATGCCCCACAGGCAGTCCATCACCCCTGGGCATGCTCCGCAGGCAGCCCTTCACCCCTGGGCATGCTCCGCAGGCAGCCCACACCACACGGGGTACGCCTATTCGAGAGGTGCGTGGGGAGTTTTACACGTGATTTCATTGGCTCGAACGGGGTACGCGTATTCCGAGGGGTGGTCAGGGAGTTTTACATGCGATTTCGCTGGCGCGAGCGGGGTACGCATAATCCGAGGGGTGCACAGGGAGATTCACATGCGATTTTGCTGGCGCGAGTGGGGTATGCGTATTCTGAGGGGTGTGCAGGGAGTTTTCAACACGATTTCGCTGGCCCGAGCAGGCTATGCGTATTCCGAGGGGTGCGCAGGAAGTTTTCCACGCAATTTCGCTGGCGCGAGCGGTGTACACGTATTCTGAGGGGTGTGCAGGGAGTTTTACATGCGATTTCACTGGCGCATGAGGGCTGTGTGGCGTTTTTAGCGTGTTTTCGTGGTTGGGGGGCTGTATGCTGGTCCACTGGCCTTTGCACCATGCAGGGGATTTGTGCGATGTTTTTGGCGCACAGGGCGGGATCGGGGGCGTAACTAGTGCTGCTGCAGGGTCGCTGCACCACTCTGCACCACGGCTGATTATGGATGTTAGTATCCATGAATATGCCGTGCGTCAAAATGAGTTTTTGGCGCACGGCTGGCGCAGACTGGCGCACACTCCGTCTGTGCACCAGCCACGTGCACCACTTCTGCGCTGAATTATATGAATTACCCCCAAAATATTTTTGTAATACAAAATTACTACATGATAACAAACTTAACTTATAATATACAAAAGCATAGCACTTTTTTGATGGTCAACTTTAATAAAACAAGCACAATAAGTGTTATTTTGTACCTAAATAGGCATTTTGGTGCAGCCAGTCTAGCCATTCTTTTCTGTGGGACTCCATGTTTTACTGGGCATCTGTGATCGATAGATCAAATTAATCAAATTCATAAAACTCTGACCACTAATAAAATACTGGGCTGCACCCAGGTTACCTATGCCTGACTATGGAGTGCTGCACTGTTGGGAACCTCCGCCTCCCCATTGAGGGCTAATACTGAATAATGGGGGAGAGTTAGATTCTGGCTGCATCTGAACTACAGGAACCAGAATTCCATGCTGCAACATCCTGGTACTAACCAGTAGGATTCAAACGTGTACACATGGATCAGATCTACCTCTCTGAAGATTGCTGAGGTGTGAAATCACGCGCCAGAAGAACAACACTGGACTGTGAGCTGATTGCAGCTGGGACCCTGAGTTGTGCCCCTAACACCTCTCTCTTGTATACAAATGTTACTGGAGTCCGGGGCTCCAGAGGGGCTGCATCCAGGTTACCTATGCATGACCCTGGAGTGCGACGCTGTTGGTAACTACCCTCCTCCCCACTGAGGGCTAATACTGAATAAAGGGGGAGAGTTGGAAACCGGCTGGGTCTTAATTACAGGAACCAGAATGACTTGCTGCAACATCCTGGTAATAACCAGTACCACTGGACACTGTGAGCAGATTGCAGCTGGGACCCAGGTTGTGCCTCTATGACCATTCTTTTGTCAACAAATGTTACTGGGGCCTAGGGCTCGAGAGGGGCTGCACTCAGGTTACCTATGCCTGACTCTGGAGTGCAGCACTGTTGCCGCCCCCACCACTGAGGGCTAATGCTCAATAATGGGAAGAGTTGGATGACGGCTGACTCTGGACTACAGGAACCAGAATTCCATGCTGCAACATCCTGGTACCAACCAGTAGGATTCAACCTTACACACATGGATCAGACCTGCCTCTCTGAAGATTGCCAACGTGTGAAAGTGTGCGCGAGTAGGAGAACACCACTGTACTGTGAGCTGATTGTAGCTGGGACAGAGAGTTGCACCCCTACCACCTCTCTTTTGTCTACATATACACATATATACAGCAGCAATACATGTCATTCTAATTCCGATAGCATGCATCACAAAAAATCCCAGAGCCTCACACACACGTATTCTTGGGTTTGCAACAGTTATAAATACGCATCCTGACAATGTCTAAAATTACATCCCTGAAATAGGGGAATTAAGAAATATTTTCTAGGTAAAATGTACCATGAAAAGAAAAATAATAGGTGCATATTCGACTGGATAGACATGTTATCACATCTGCATGCAGTAGACTGCTCCTTATTCTAATTTCTTGTATATGGGTTTAGTGATAATTGATGAAAACTCAAATGTGTAATTCGTTTCCTTGCAAGACTATTTGGTACAAGGGACAACATAAGGTGTAGATAACAATGTGGCAAGTAAAATCTCTAACACTAGATTTACTCTCTTTCAAGGGAAAAACAATGTGCATATGCATTTTTCTGACCCTGTTTAAAGATTGAACCAGATCCATCATTTATCGTGTGGGATTAGAAACAAAGTAACTTAAACCAAGAGACTCCAGTGAACTCTTCACGCAAAGTATCCATGGAATATCTAGCACTTTATCAATGTGTATAATATTGTTTGTTCAACTGAGTTATCTCACTGGCCCGAATCTTAAACCATAGCCAAGCAGGGCTAAACTGCAACATCACACAAATAGAAGTTATTTTGGTTTCCCAATATACATTTTGATTTGCAGTAAACAACACAACTCCTAATACACTTTTCAAAAATGTCTGATAGTAAATTAAGATTGCTTATACCCCAAACAGCGGCTCCAGAGCGACCAAGACCAAGAGACTTGACTTCCTATACTTTGATCGCTGCCGCAACTGTTTGGCCAACATAGGCAGTAAATAATCATAAAATACTTAAATCGCCTTGCTTTATTCTACTTGCCACACAATCAATTAGAGAACAACATAGATTGTTATCCATAACTTCAGACCTAAATAGACAAAAGCCTTTACTTTCTTAAAGGCTTCGGACTCCACGTAAAATGATGGGACCTTATTTATCTTCTTTCTACTATCAAGCGTGACTTGTGATTTGCTCTTGTTAACAACCATATTCTTAGTGGTCCTGAAATTGACTTACTTGGACAGCACTTTTTGCATTGCCACTTCTGTGCTCCCCATAAGGACTACATCATCTGCGTAGGAAAGACATGGGATGAGTTGTTGACTGACATATGTTATATCTAAAGTAGCATCTATCAAAACCGCATCCATGCACATTAAAAAGTAGAGGAGACATTACACTCCCTTGCCTAACTCCTTGATTAATGAGGAGATTAGATGGACATTTTCCCGCATGGCCACATCTTACATAGGCTTCCATACATGAATATAATTGCCCCAGAATATTAAGTAGGTCAGAGTCAGTACTTAACTTCAACATAGGGGTCCATAGCAACAATCTATCCACCTTGTCTAAGACCAATGGAGGTTAATATGAATTCCCTTTTTTTACCCTAAAGTATTTATCTATCAATAGCGATAAGGTGAGGCATTGCTCCTCCGTCCCCACACCGGATCAAAATCCCAACTGAATAACTGGTAGAAGGTTTGCTTCTTCCACCCAATCCAATAATTTGTAATGGATTAATTTTCCCAAGATCTTTAAGGAAACATCACATAAGAATGTAGGGCGGTAACAGCTTGGCATATCTCTATATATCTTCTTATATATAAGGGCAATTGTACTGCATCTGTAATAAAGCACGTAGGCTAAGTGTTACCATGTGTCTAGACTAGCATTTTGGTGCAGCAAGTTTAGGAATTTTTCGGGCATGCCATTTTTTTGTGGGCATCTCTAATAAAGCAAACATGATAAGCGTTATTACCTGACTAGACTGGCAATTTGGTTCAATATAGCTATTTCTTTGTCATTACATTTTTACTGGGCATCTAGGATACAGCAAGAATGATAGGTTATTACATGGCTAAAATGGCATTTTGGTGCAGTCAGTTTGAACATGTTTCCATTTTATGGCATGGCATTTTTAATGGCAAAGAACACAGGATTATGTTCTTACGTGGGGACACTGGCATATATTTGCAGAACCAGCGCGGACATGTTTTCTTATAGTATCATTAATGGAATTATTCGCAAAGCTAACATGAGTATGTTCTTATATGGCAATACTGGTGTATATTGGGGCAGCCAGCATGACAACGTATGGGCACAGCCAGCGGGAGAATATTTTCTGGCATATATGGTGGGAAAAGCCATCATGAAAACGCTTTCTGAAAAGTTCCTGTGCACTGTTGTTGACTTGAATCTATTGGATTGTTTTCATGACTTTCCCTATAAAGCTAATTGCAAACTGTCTGGATTTTTACCCAATGTTTCACTGAAAGTGTGTTGTAAAATGCATCATTTTAGCTCATTATTCAAAAAATATTGTTGGCGGCCAGAACCCCCCCCAAACCCATACTTGGTCGCTCTACTATATTTGTAGGAAATATTTCTTTATAACCCACCAATTAAAAAATTCACTAGTCACCACTGAATTACACCAACACAAACCACAGTTGACTGACCGCAGATCTGTATATCTTCAACCACTGACTTTGTTTTCCCCTTACAGCTTTAGGTTGTTACAAGCAAATGCATGTTGAACATGTTTGTATAACTTTTTGTTGTGTCAAATTTAGAGTATGCTTTTAAGGCAATATTCCAATTTATTTCAACAACGATGGATTTTGTGATTCTTGGTCAAATTGTATTTTTTAAATATGTATAATATTTTGCAACTGTTTAGCCCGTCCCTTAATGGGGGATGCCTCCCTTACCACCATTCACCTCTTTGCTCACTAAATAACCTGGTCACCTTGCCCTTCCTCTCCTCTGTTCCTTATTCACAGTCTATCATCTTAAACAGAGGTGAACTCTGCATAACTCTGCCTTTTTACCCTCCAAAAACACTTTCTGCTCTAAAATGTCAACTGCCCCATGCTGTCCAATCACAGAGGGAACAGAGGGAAGACAGACAACGAACCTACTAGGCCAGGTGACATTGAGATTGCGCAAGTGCAGCGGGATGGGGGAAGGGGAGAAGTGGGGGGGAAGGGAGAGGTGGCAGTGCAGTACATAAGAAACAGTAAAATAAATAAGACAATTCATAAGAGTGCGGCCAGCTGGTGGCAAGTGCAGGGGTAAGTGCAGACATCATGTGTTAAGTGCTGATAGGGAGCTGTAGGGATACAGAAACAGTCCCCAAGTGCAAGGGTTGGTTGGGGGGCAGTGTAGGTGTGCAACTGGTGGGGGGGGACCTGGGCCCGAGATCAGAAGTTAGCCAGGTAACCAGTCCAGTTTCAGTTATAGCCAAGGGATCAGCAGGGGAGAGGAGGAGAGAAAGCAGAAGCAAAGAGGAAGGTCTTGTGGTGCTTCCGGACCCGGAGTTGGTTCTCCTCAAGTTTCAGAGAGGCCGGGAGGTTGTTCCAGAGGGAGGCCCCAGCCGAAGAAAGAGACCTACCACCAACTCGTTGTTTGGAGAAGCGACTCACCATGCGGGAGTTGGAGGCGGGTGATCAAAGAGCTCGAGAAGGAAATATTTAGGAAGAGGGAGTTGAAGGTATTGAGGCCCCTGCCCGCATGTATTTGATATTACCATTAACATATATATATACAGCCATACTGGCTGTTGCTCTCACAGTTTAATGTGGCTCTGAGGCGAGAGGATGCCCTAGACAAAGAAAAGGGCCTGCTTAACATTTTTGGGGGCCTTATCAAGCAGGTGAAATGTGTAAGGAAGACTTCCCAAGCAGTGATAGGCATTAGCGGACAGAGACGCATAGCCCCTGGACAAAACACATAATAAGTTGATCCAACCCGCAGCTGGCTGTTAAATGTTCATATTTTTTCAAGAACGAAACAATTTTTGTAGGATTGACGGGCACCTTTTGACGTCATCAGCGATCATTTTCCATGACCCGGGAAACCTGTAGGTCTAATCAGGACACAAATTGTTCAGATATGAGATCCCGGAAAGTATGGGACAAATGGAATGGCACCCAAAACCCCAGGACCTACTCCACCAACATGGGTAACCCGGGGTACTAGCTCACTGTCCCTGCTGGCTGACCTCAAGGACAGCAGACCACAACCGGAGAAAAAACATCAGGATTACAAATGACACACAGTATGCCACTATGATGGAATCTGAACTGTCAGGGTCCCTGCCATCTCTTATACCATTAACAGTCCATAAATTCGACAATAACCATAAATCCATTGACACAAAATACAGGTAAACAATTGAAAAAGGTATCCAACATGAAAGCTGTTTGTAATGTAAGCAACACAAATAAAAAATGTATCAACAAACAGTAAGTAAAGGTTGACAAACACGCTCTCTACTATTTATTATACCAATTTATATCCCAAGGGATCTGCAGGTATCGATATTGATATTTTATTTCTATCGCGTTCGTACACAAGTGTTTCAGAGCGCGACAAGGCAAGGGAGGTGAACAGGGGAGAACAAAACAGCGATTTTACTAGGCCCAGTGACATTGAGAACGTGCAAGTGCATGGGAAAGGGGAGGGGAAAAGTGCATGGGAAAGGGGGAGAAGTGGAATGGAGCAAAGGAGAAACAGATAAATAATAATAAATAAATAAATAATGAAGGCAACAAACAGTGGTAGTGCAGCCAGCAAGTGGCAAGTGCTGGGTTTAAGGCAGCAGACATGGTATGTCTGCTAAGTGCAGGTAGAAAAAGGGGGGGATGTATGGGTACAGATACAGACCCCAGTGCAACGGGTGGCATGGAAGCAGTGCGGGAGGGTGGCTGTGTGAATAGGTACCTGGGCCCGGAGGACAGAGGGTGGCCAGGTGCACGGTGCCAAGAGAGAACAGATCCGCAGGGGAGAGGGGGAGCGAAGGCAGAAGGAAAGAGGAAGGTCTTGAGGTGCTTCCGGAACCGGAGATGGTTCTCCTCAAGTTTTAGAGTGGCAGGGAGGCTGTTCCAGAGGCAGGCCCCAGCCAAAGACAGAGATCTGGGAAAAAGATGTGGATTACAGCCAGATATGAAAAAGGCCGCTGCCTGACCCCCAAACCTATATAAGGTCATGCCTCAAAGTGCCTGCACCCCTTTCGCACGTGACATTTCCAACTAGGGACAGTCCCAATGAGTGGAAGTAACTTCCCAAAGGTGACGCCACAGGTGCGTTTGATGCCCCTTGATGGTTGACACCCCAAAGGCCAGAGTGTCTTCTGCATTTTCTCCTACAAGCTGTTCGTATATTCTTTAAGCATTGAGTAAGCAGCTAATAACATGTTCACTCACTCTTTATTTATTGGCATTTATTAAACACTTAATGAACTGTTTTCTAAAATAATATAGCCTTCATACATGTTTACTTGCATAGCACTTGGTTAAAAAACAGTTGATAAGCTCGTTAAGCAGTGGCTTGAAATTTTCAAATCAGCATGCAGGCATTATCCAATTTACATTTTTGGTCGCCATTTAGTATACCTACCTGGCTGGGTAGGCTTTAGTAAATGCTCAAATTAGGCATTCTCCAAACAATGTGCTTGCTCAGTCAATGCTCGAGAAAGGCCTTTCATTTTGACTAGGGTACTGCTAAAAAAAAATACTGCTACCATAAACATTTTTTTGAGGACGAACTTTCAAATCAGGAGCTGCGTGCCAGGTTCATGGAAATAGAAGAGGCATAACTCTCAACTCACACGCTTTTGGCGGGTGTCACCCGCCTTGTAAACAGCTGACTCACCCGCTGACTCACCCGCTAAGCCTCCCGCACGCTCATTCATTTCAATGAGCCTCTCACCCGCCAACAACAAAATCGGGTGTTTTCACCCGCCTTTGCGACACAAATAGTTGAGAGCTATGGAAGAGGGTTAACCGATTCTTGCCTTCCAGAGTTACAGATGATGTATTGACCCAACGAACTGTTGGGTTAGAGGAAGAGAGAGGACAGTAGTCAGTGGAAATGTATATATACCTTTAATAAAGAACGTGCTTTAAAAAAAAAACATTTTGCCTCGTCTCGTGTGCTCTGTTTACTTCCGCCTAACAGGCACAGCCTTGTAATAGAGGATTGGAAATGTGCCCCCTGCATATGAGGTTGAACAGGTAGATGGTTGTTGTAGGACTAACCGTTATTACTCTCGAGTCCTGTCAGAACCAGCGTATTTTCCGAGAGGCTCTTGCTTATGCATGCAAATCTTCCTGTCATGTTTTTTTTTTTATTGCTAGCATTAAAATAATAGCTGTATTTTGCACATTTCCAAATGGAGGCTCTGGGACTTGGTTCTCCTTGTAATAAACCATGCAATCACACGGCTGCTGTTTTGCTCCGCTCTGTAGTGTGTTTACTGGCCGCTAGTGATGATAAGCACTGAGTTTAACAGTTGCCTATGATTAAAGCATCTCTTCCAAATCAGGGGTTTGTCATTACTTGTGAAGTACGGGTTTTGCCTTTTTAATGTGATTTGACTGCTTTTCAACGGGTTCAGCGATGAGTCGGAGGCGTTAAATTGACAAACTGCTGTGCTAAGGGTAAACGCCCACTTCTTTAATTGACTCCTCTGTTTTTATAAGTCCCTCGTGAGTAACTACCTTGGGGACGCTCGGCTTCTCGTGTTCTTTGTCTTCTGGATATTGCTGTTTCATAACCAGCACACCAAGCATGGCAGTGGGTAGTGGCCGCATTAAATAGCAGATGAATTGCTGACTTGGCAACGGTGACAGGAATCCCCGCACGGACGTAATCTGCTTGCAAAGTGAATCGGTTCATTACTTTGGACAACTGTCGCAAAGCTATTGCCAATAAGTCGCCAAGCACGTGTGTCTCTGCCGTTTGTTTGCACAAATATACCAGAATGTTCGCTAAGCAGTATTGCCTTGCATTATTTCGCACTTCCAAATATGATTTTATTTTTAGCGAGGAATGGTACATAAGTGCACATTGGGAACTTTCCCAGCTACCTATTCTGTTTGACAGGGCTGTGTCCCTGCGTCCTTCCTCCTTCCAGTTTGTACCAATCTCCTTCTTCTAGCATTAGCAAAATGGAGGCTTAGGTGCCTTTGCTAGGCAAAGGAAAAGAGAGAGAACCTTTGAGTTTAGGCTAGTAGGTGTCACCTATAAGCTGAAACTATTGCATTAGAGTACAGATAGGGAAGAATGGCATTGAGGAGAGGGATGCAGGAAGCTAGATGACGATCATCTAGCAAATCAGTCCCTCACAAACGGTACCCCTATGGGTTACTGAAGGCAATTGTTAGGCGTGTAGAAAAATGATTTCATCAGTAAGTAGGGGCTGTTTAAGGTGATAAATTAATTCTGAATAAAAGAACAGGCTCCTTATGGTAATTCAAACTTAATTCATCAACTTCGTGATGATGTATTCTTAAGTCAGAGGCTAGCATACACTTGAATACATATAGGGCTCAATTGCCAATGCATTTCGGAGTATGTTTACTCCTTCTTCAGGGAGAAACCCTATTATAAGTGCTGGTTTGCAACACTATATCAGACCAGTCAAGATCAACAATATGAGGTGAAACAGTAACATAAAATAAATAAATAAATAAGATTACATACCAAAACATCCATGTTTCACAAGGTTCCCCAAAGGAAAAAACAGAAACAAAACATGTGATTGAGCATTTGGCCAACCTTGTGCGATAATAGGATTGTGAAAATGTTACGGCTTAACCTCAGTTAGAATGCATAGAATATGCTTGCGTGTGGGCCAGTTCTGTGTTTAGAATTCACGATGGCACTGTGAACAAAACGGATGTAGGTAGTATTAAAGAAGCACAATTTGTGTGTTCTATCACAATTCATATGTCTATCTTACAGTGTGTCTTCATAAAGGAAGCATGCAGCGCTTACCTGCGTGCTTGACACTATCGTGTAATAGCTGTGCCAGAAGCGCAACAGTGCGCTTAGTTCTGATAACTCTGCGGGCAGTTCACATGACCGAAGTCAAACTAATGGAAATAAGGACACAAACTGCTGTCAGTAATGGACTACCTCATCTTACACTTTTCTTTGTGAAGCATTTCGCCAGGTCCTCTTACCCACAGTCACCACTCCAAGCAAGTGCTACCAGTGAACGCGCACATGCAAATAGAGCTCTGTTACTATGGGAATGGTATGCCATTGCCAGGCACGCCCATGGGGGTGTCGCAACAGACAGCGTCCGATTAGCTGACTCAAATCCAGGAATTGTCTCGATAAATCACAAGGGTGGACAATGGCCCTCATTACGACCCTGGCGGAAATCGAAAAACGATGGCGGAAATGCAATACCGCCATCGAATAGCGCTCGGTGCGATTATGACCCGTCACCGTAAAGTACGATGCCATTAGCGACACCGTAGTGAACGCCAACGCTAACTGCACCAAGTACGCGCACGCGCGCCATGCGAAACCGTAATTACCACCATGGCGCAACGGTACGCGAATTCTGACCCTAGCGGACATTTACCTAACGCCATCAAGCATGGCGGAAAGTACCATTCCGCCATGGTGAGAAGTACAGCAACGCGAACCAACCGTAAATGGCCCTACTGAGTGCCTGTACACCACTCCCTGGCCACATTGCACAACTCCTCGTAGGTGCAATGAAGTCACACAATGCAACCAGTGAAATGTACAAGTCACCCATGCATGCCAACGAACAAATGAATGTAGGGGCTCCAAGTGCCTTGTGAGTGGCCATCCATATTTGCCATGTCACCATTGCCGTACTGATGCAGCACAGGCATGTGAAGGTTCAAGTACAGCAATATGAACTGAAATATGAGACAAAACAACAACAGGCCCCCATCGCTTGACACCAGTGTAAGGCAACATTCAAAGCAGTAACCTGAGGGAGACTGCACCAGCCCTGTACTCTTGCCAGTAAACAAACCAACCATCAGCATAAGCATGTACCACACAAGTTGGCAGAGTGACTGAGCAGCCAGGCCCATCTCAAGAGGGGCCAATGGGAGCTGCAGGGCACAGATGGCACGAATACAGAAGCTATTCCAATGGACATGACCTCAGTCTCCCTCCAAGAAACGCACGCAAACACAGGCACCTGTGACCAGCCATATTCTGATAATCACATAATTCCACCAATCCACCTGGCTGACCGGCATCTGTTACACAAAAGCTAATCCCCCGCCCCTGAGCATGACATCATTAAAACAGTCATAATGGCAGCCCCTATCCCTGACCTCACTGGGCTTCATAGGCAAACGCGCCAAGTACAGTACCACGCAACTATACTCAGAAGCCGGAACCCAATGCAGATCTACTCACAATACATCGCTCCACAAATAGGAATATGCTACATTACTTGCAAAGAATAACGCTACACGGTTAATATCATAATAGAAATTTAATGCACAACAAAATCACCAAGCCCATACAGCTATTAGGTCATGAACTCCAAAATATATTTCATTATTGTGGGCTGCATCCGCAATAAATGACCAGCTTCTTCTTGTGTGACGCCCTGTTCCTTCATGGTACACAGGGGCTACATTCACGTTCAAAAAGGCAACATGGAAGCGCCTAGAACCGCAGGGCCGTCCCATTAGGTAGGCACTAGTCCAGCTGAAAGGTCGATATGTTGCTCCTAGCCACTAGCACTGCGTAAGGGCATGTGGCCCATTGGCGATCGTCCCATAAGATCGTAATGGTGCTCCACTGATTAACACGAAGCAGCAGGTGTCGGGAGTAAAAGCCATCTGCAGGAGTGGCATACAGATGGCAGCGGCAAAAGGGGAGGAGATACCTGTCACCCAAATGAAATGAAAAAGAATGGTATGGGCATCAGAACTTAATTTGAATTACTCACTTCAATGATCACACTAAATCTACAGCCATATGCATGTTAGCCCACTCAAAAGGATTATTCCCACCCAAAAATCACTTGCGAATCATAACTATATAAATCGAGGTGAAAACACTATTACAAACGAGTCTTTGTGTGCATGCGTCTGTTAAAACAGAATCCATTAGATGGGATTAGTAACGTGCATAGACACAAGTGTTTGAAGGCGCGTCGAGACAGGGAGGGTTCAACAAGGGCAGATAGACGATGGTCCCACTATGGCAGCTCTGCATCACATAGCGCAGGGGAAGGGGATAGATTCCAAAAAGCCATGTACATGGTAAACTCCCAATTAAATCATCTGTCCATGCATCCATACATCATTCCCTCATCCCGGTATGAAAACGCCTGATTATTTACTCACATAACATGTGAAATTTCCATTGAGTCTGTGCGTAATGCAGTCTGCAAAATCCACTGTGCTCCAGCCCGGAATTCTAGTGTTGTGAAGTAACATGTATTTGGGAACGTCCTGCCTTATCGTCCACTACGCTATTGCGCATCCCATACTATTCATATCAATCATTGCATTCTCGCCATGGCCCCTGTCCGAAGGACATTAAACAATAGAACTTTATATCTGCAGTCAGACCTGTGGGCGTCTCCTCGCCGCTAGCTGAAAACCGAAAGCGCTGTCCTTCGAATTCCTCATTTGCAACATCACGTCGAAAAGGCCTCTGTGACCGCTTGAAATCACAAATTCATCCATGTAGTGCGGCAGTGTGTGCAAATGGCAACTGCCTTCACTCACAAATGGGTCGCCCCGCCCGTCGGTGAACCTCGGTACAGTGCTGCATGAGGGTCCACCGTTAATCGAGTACTACATTCCACTGACCCTTCACAAGTTTGTTCGCGACTGTAAAGATAGTATGTGAAACAATGGGACCATAGCAGAATGAACATATGAACCAATATTCCACTGCCATCGGGATTAAATACATGATTGCAATAGCAAGATGCCATGCGTCGAATTGCAGCGTTGTGTGCGGGACGTGCGAGCCCAAAGGGGATTGCAGCTTGCACAGGTGGAATGAATCACCACAGGTGGAGGCTATACTGCCTGAAAACACATAAATTGCACACCCAACCCCCTCCCACAACCACACCCACTCCAAAATGCTACCGGCAGGACTAGCGATGTTGGCCCTGGGGGACCTGATAGCACTGCAAGTACTCCAACTTCAAGAAGAAGACGAACACCAACTACTACAACAACCGGCCGCACAGAGGAGACGCAGGAGGAGGAGGAGGGCAAGGCAGGGCCAGCAAGGCCCACCAGCACAGCCACTACCACCACGCAGGCAGCCCGCAATCCCACGCCTCCAAGCTCATCCGTTCAACCTCACTGATGAGCAGATCCACACCCTCTACCGTTTGGACCGGGACACCATAACCGCCATTGTGGACATGACACACGCTGACCTTGCCAGCATGATAGATAGCCCAACCGCCATCCCACCCCTACTGAAGGTGGTGTCTGTACTACACTTCCTGGCCACAGGCACCTACCAGCACACAGTCGGACAGTTGCATGGCATTTCACAGCCACTGTTGTCACGGACACTATCGCAAGTGCTCGATGCCCTCCTGAGGCACGCAGACGACTACATCTCTCTACCACGCTCGGAGCAGGAAATTACGAACACAAAAGTGGGATTCCATGCACTTGCCGGCATACCGGGTTGCATTGGTGCCATCGACTGCACCCATGTGGAATTGGTTGTCCCACATGCCATGGAGGCCCAGTACCGCAACCGAAAACAATATCATTCTCTTAATGTACAAATGGTGTGTGACTCCAACAGGATCATTACACATTGTTGTGCCCGATTTCCTGGATCAACCCATGATTCTATGGTCTTGAGGAACTCTACAATACCACGCTACATGGAGCGACACGCAGGGAACAGATCCTGGCTACTCGGTGAGTCTCATTTCATGCATGATAATGTGGGGTATGTGATGCGGCAATGACCTGGCAGGAAGGGGGGGGGGGGATGCGTACGTAGCAATGTCATTCCACAAACATCCTTTATTGTCCACATACAGGTGATGCCGGGTATCCACTGAAGAGATGGCTCCTTACACCACTCCGGAACCCACAGAACCAGCATGAGGAGGACTACAACCATGCCCACTCACGTACCCGTGTAGTCATAGAACAGGCATTCGGCCTACTGAAGGCTCGTTTCCGCTGCCTCAGCAGGTCTGGCGGGGCACTCCTGTACCGCCATGAGAAGGTTGCAAAGATGGTCATGGCATGTGTCATGCTACACAACATGTGCGTACGTAGAAATGTGCCCATGCCCCCTGTCGCAGAACTGCAGGCACCTGAAGATGGACATGATGAGGTTGGGGATGTGGCAGCACCTCAAGGAGTCCGCGAGGCACAGGAGGGCCGTGAAATTCGTCAGATTATCATAGATTCATGCTTCTAGCACTCACGCCTGGTGGCTGATACATGGACACGGGACTTGTGGCACTATGTGTGTCTGGAACATGCACAATATGGACTGTACGCCTATAAAGGCCTCATACACAAAGATCAATGTCCACACATCTCATTGGATGATTGTGAAATGTTTATAGCATATGTGAAATCATGTTACACACCCCATCGACCCGCCACCCAAGAAAGCCCAACACACCCCCTCCACCCTCCTACCTCCCCCCCGAACACCAGTGTCCAAAGATGCTCATTGTCAGTGGGCAGACGCTATTGCAAGCCCCCTCTCCGGGTATCAGGGGCACCCCTGCCTGTGGAGCGCAGGTTCCTCCCAGATCTACGTTGGGGGCTGCCCTGGACGGAACTTGCAACGGATGATGTCTCTGCCTGCTCACGTCCATGCATGTCCCTAAGGGTTTGTGAGAGCTCAGTGAGCACACGGCGCACAGCGGCAAGTTCAGCACATACGTCTTTGGACGTCGCATGCAGTTCCCCCCTCAGGCTCTCGGTGCTTCTCTCCATTTGTACCCTCAGGCTCTCGGTGCTTCTCTCCATTTGTGCCCTTAGTGTCTCTGTACTTCTCTCCATTTCTGACCTAAGTGTCTCAGTTGATGTTTCTATGGCTGCCTTAGTACCCCCACATTCATCAGCATGCTCCTTGAGGAGCGTGGCCAGTTGCTGCTGTTGCACGATCACCTGGTCGAGGGACTGTTGCCTCTGCTGGGCCATGCCCATTTGCGGTGGTGTCACAGAGGGGCTGATCACCTCATGTTGCCTTGCCACAGGGCTTGTGGGGGATGGCCAGTCGTCGTCTTGTGGGTGCCCCTGCGTGGTATCCTCATGGTGTACGGGATGAAACAAACAGGGGGATTGAGACAGGTCATGGATGGATCCTACATCGACAGCACCGTTTTCTGTGTCGGAGCATGCTGCCATTAATGCAGTGTCACCTATGGTGCTGCTGCCACCAGAAGCAGTGCCTTCTGTGGCATCCATTGGGGGGACCTGTGGTGCTGCTGTTGTGGGCATGCTGGCTGCTGGGGTGCCTGTTGAAGTCCCCTCCTGTGTGCTGCCACTTGATTTGTGCTGCTGCCGTGTCTTGATCCGTGCAGCTGAGGTTTAGGGTCTTTGGCCGTTGGTCTTGGCCCTCTTTGCAGGTGTGCTGGTAGGGGTGTCCTGGAGCTCGTCGTTTGAATCGGACCCTGTGTTGGAGTAAAGGAGGGCGAGCGTTATTTATGGGTCTGTGGAAATTGGAATGGCAATGTATCACATGCATCGGGGTGGTACCTGAGGGTGATTTGGGTCAGGGCCTTGGAGGTGGTTTTATTTTTGTGTGGATTGAGGATGCAGTTGTTTTGCAGCCTGCAGTTAGGGTGTGCATGCTGCACGTGTAGAGGGTGTTTTTAGGATTTTTAATTATTTATGTATTTAAAGTGACTTTTAAAGTGCGCTATCAGGCCAATGTATGTGGACGTTCTCCTGTACATGTGTTTCTGTTGCACTATGTGGACACATGGTACTTCACATGATTGGACATTGTGGATTTAGCATTGTTTTATTTGGCCCACCTACCTGATTCTTCGGATGTCTGCACTCCTTTCTCCATCCCTCCGACTCCCTCTATACTCTCCATTCCAATGGTGGAGGCACAGATTTCTTCCCAGGGGGTCAACTTGATGGGTGATTCCGATCCTCCCCCGGTAGCTGTGGCAATGTTACGGTTGGCAGATAGTATGCTCCGTACGCGTATCCGCAAGTCGTCCCATCGCTTTCTGCATTGCTGTGGGTTGCGGGGTGCGGTCCCCACCGCACTTACCCTCTGTGCCACCAGGGCCCATATGGCCTTCTTGTTCGCAAGTGCCGTCCTGGTCATTTGCGTCGAGAAGACGACGGCAGCATTCTCCTGGAGGGTCTCTGTGAGCACGGTGAGTTCCTCATGGGAGAAGTGGACCTGCCGCTTGCGGTCGCACGCTTTTTTTGCAACTTTTCCCATTTTTATTGTTTTCACTAGGGTGGCTAACGGGTTGGGATGTGTCTCAGGGTAGGATTTTTGATGGTTGTGTTGGGATTCTGATTTTATAGGTGTACGGCGTGCTGTTTCCCGTTCCGGGCCCATGTTTTTACTTCCGTTTCCGTATATTTACGGTCACCGTATTTTGCGATTACCGCTCATTACGGTGACCGCTATGATGGGTGGCGGAATTGCACCTAGGGCGCCGTACGACGGCGGTGAGGGGCGTTTTGGGGACATTTCCGCCATCGCGGACTTTGCACTTCCGCCATGGCGTAGTGCTCGTGCCCGATGGGTCAGAATTAGCCGCACTTTACTCCGTCGTGCAATGGCGGAAACGCTATTTACGCTATGGCGATCAGGTCAGTTACTTTCCGCCAGGGTCGTAATGAGGGCCAATGTCTCTTCTATACTGTAAATGACTCGTAGGATGAGTAAACATGTACCAGCCAAGGCACCATGGTATATTCTATGTGATTAAACATTCCATCTACGCCACAGAAGGCATGTCAGAACCTAATGTTGGTTGTTAATGCAACTGATATGGACGCCGTGGGGGCTGCACCGAGGTGCTCTTCAACGGCGCCATGCGCCCCAATCCGCTCAAGAGAGCGGATCGGGACGCATCAGTATGCCAAAAATGTGGGAATAAATGCATTGTGTAAAACAATATACTTACTGTTTGGAGACTAAAATAAGGGGTCTCTAAATGAAAGTGCAGTGTTCAAAGCAATGTGTGAGATGGCAATTCAGCTAATTTCTAATTGGCTGATCAGCATAAAGGTTACCCAGACCTGTCTCGGAGGGAACCTGACTGGGGGAAATGAAGCTAATGCACAAATAATTCCTCAACTGATATGGTGGCCATACTGATCTGTATAGTAAATAAGCCTCAATGTTTATTCAAAACTGAATAATGGGAATATCAAGGAGATGTCAACGCATGTGATTCATGGTGCCTGTGGTCTCTATGAACACAGATTTATGTATTAGATCACATAAATGGTGTAAATATGATATAAGCCAGAGTATATGGACAATATTTCAGTGAATCCCTGTTCCAAAGTATGTCATCGAAAAATTATTATATAGAGCATAAAATGTACATCTCTTCAATTGTATCACTCAATGTTCAAGTTCAATAATCCATAAACGATTCTACATTAATTCTACCTGGACGGTGCCACAACCTGATGATATATGTATACAAGGTGAGGTGGGAAACTTCAAATGTAACATTGGTAGTTAATTTCTTCATTGAGTCCATTGGGTATCAAGCTACCAAGTTGATCTATGCAAAATGTCTCTCTTCTGTCCAGTTTCAGGTTCATGTCTTCGTGAGGATTGTTACGGGGTATTGCTTCTAGAAGCTGGACTCCGATTTGGGACAGATTGTGCCTCTTTTCTGCCCAACGCGGAATTCATGTTCGAGTTTCTAATGCACGATCTGTGCCCGTTCCATCATATCTTTGCAGTCCGTTTTGATTTCCCCACGTAGTAGAGTCCACAAGGACATTTTAGAGCATGAATAATATTGCTACGATCGCAAGTTCCATAACTGTGCAGTTTGATGTTCTCCCCGGTACGTGGATGGTTAATTGTGTTGCTCTTCGTCACAAATCCACAATCCGCACAATGTAGGCATGGGAAGGTCCCAGTCCGTTGTGTAATCGGTCCTTTGTTTGGTGGTCTTGTTGAGACCAGTTTGTCTCTTAAATTCCGACTTCTCTGATATGCAAAGATGGGAGGTTCCTTGAATAGATGTTGAACTCTTGTATCACAAGTTAAAATCTCCCAGTTTTTCTTTACGATGTTCTTAATTCTGTAACTTTGCAGGCAGTACTTGGAGACATATACCAAGGAAATAGTTTTTTTTGTCTCTGTCATCTGTGTGAGCAAAGTCTTGCGATTGGTTTGGCTAATCCTGGATGTTGCTGCTTCTATGTCGCTTTTTTTGTAACGCCATGCCAAAAACCTCTTCCCCATTTCAGCTTGTTCTTGAATGTATTCAACAGGTTCACTGACAATTCTCTTGACACAAAGCAGTTGGCTGTATGGGAGATTTCCAATAAGGCTAGGCTTGTGAAAGCTGAGCTGATGTAGTACATTATTTCTGTCTGTTTCCTTCCGAAAAAAGATTGGTGTTGTAGCCATCAGTATTGTTTTGGATCTTGACATCTAGGAAATTAATCTCTATTCTGGATATTTAATGTGTAAATTGAATTTGTGCGTCTATGTTGTTCAAATAGCTGAAAACATCAATCAGATCAGTTTCTGATCCAGACCAGATCCCAAAAATGTCGTCAATATATCGTATCCACAGGTGGATGTTGTCTTTCCAATCTGTTTTTGACAAGAGGTGATCACTCTCAAACTTAAACATAAAACAATTTGCGTATGTAGGGGCCATGGCGGCCCCCATTGATGTTCCAGATGTCAGTTGGAAAAATGTAACCTTGTACTGAAAGTATGAGTTTTCTGCAATTAATTGTAAGAGCGCCAGTATGAACTCTTTGCGAGCCCCCATCTCAGATTCCTTCAAACGCATCCATTCTATGGCTTCCATTCCTGATCATGAGGTATTGAAGTATAGAGGCTTTTTACGTCCACTGTGAATAATATGAAGTCGGGATTGAATGTGGTAGATTTGAGGATTTGCAAAAACTTTGTGGTGTCTCCTATGTAGGTGTGTGTCTGTTGGATCAGAGGTTGCAGAAAATAAATCGATGTACTTGCTTAAGGGTTGGAGGATACTATCCATCCCTGCTACTATTGGTCTACCTGGAGGAGAGGGACACATAGCCAGTAGATGTTGTTTGGTTACTTGCCCACCCATTAAGTGCCCATGGCCATGGCAATCCCTGAGACCATTCCTGCACAGTTTTTGTCCCTCCCCGTCCAAAGCACCTCAGTCAATCCTTACCATCAAACGTTGCCCTTTAGTGTCAGTGTTTTATCAAAGCCGTCTTCTGAGAGTTAATAACATAACTGGAGTTGTAAACCCGCTACTGGTGTAATAAAAATGTCTTACCACGTCTGTTTTCAGCCACTCGGTTTATAAGCACTCTCCTTGTCCTTCACTGAAGTCCTGTTAAAAACAAGAATTGGCAAAGCCAAAGGTTTTGGCTTGTGTAAACATGTTAGGCATTTGCCAGGCACTGCTATTAGATGTCCAGGTACTTGCATTATTTTGCACCTGCTACCATCAATGGCCAGTTAATACCACTATGGCTGTGCCTGTAAAGTGCCTTTCCCATGCCTACACAAAAGCCCAAGCTGTGATCATTGCAATGCTTCTTTTCACAGATGTTCTGATTTTGATCTCTAAATCCCATGTAGGGACCTAGCTACAACTTGAGCACTTTCGTAACCTCGTAAAACCAAAGGCCTGATAATCAACAGGATTAAAACTAAATGTATGGCCTCTCATCGATAGTAGACATTTGAGCTCAGTTTGTTTTAGATGGCCAATGGTGGAGCAGGTGGATACCTTCTATTATTTAGGGGTAAAGGGTAACAGAAACATGTAATCACTTGGTCTGAATAACTCACAAGAGTCGCAAGAAAGTTACAAGGGATTTATTACAAATTAGTCGGAAATTAATGTGTCTGGGATCCGTGATGATAGACAGGCAATTTGTTTGGTTAGAGGCACTGGCTGGAAAAAGGGAGTGGGGAAGTGGCTTTAGGGCTGTCCCTCTCTCTCTCTCTCTCTCTCTCTCTCTTTCTCTCAACTCCCGTGGGACTTCCACCTTAGACCAGGCATCCGTAATCACATGTTAGTGCTATTGACTGGCAACCCCTACTGTCTAAACACTGCCTTGTGCTAATGGTATTTTCCCTTAGTGGATGGCCCACTAACTCCCTCAGGGACTTTTTACCTAGCCATGCACTAGTGGGTGGTACTTGTTTGCGTCTGATTTTCCAGTCCCTATCTCTATGCGACTTGCCTCTTCTCCCTACTCTCCTCCTCAACCCAACTCCACCCACTTGCTCTCCTTCCCACGTCCTTCTCTTCTATCACTCTGCTCTTACTATCTCGTCTCCTCCTGCCTCCACCCTTGAATGTTAACTCATCTCCTTCTGCTCCCAATCGTTTACTACTACTCCTCCCACTACTACTCTCTAAATTGCACACTACTAGTACTACTACGCTCTCCTCTTAACACTACTACTACTTTACAGGCTCTTCAGAGTACAACTCTCTCTATGATTACCACTCTCAATGCTATTCATTTACCTTAAACCTGCTTGTAATGCTTTTGTTGCGAAATGAGAGCTAGAACAACATGTCGTTGGTGCGCAGCCATTTTGGACACTTATCTCCCATCACTGTAATAAAAGCCCTGCGGGCCTCACAGAATAAACAAGCATTTCAGTAGTGAAAGCAGAGCAAGATCACGTAACTATATAAATATTGTTGCTGAGTACACTTGCTGTGGAGAATAGGTATGGTATTGACCACTGAAGGACGAATACGGGAAGGGAGTCAGAGCGTCCTGCAGGTGCATGATAAGGGGTTCTGGGAATGAATGTGAAGAGAGGGGCGCTGGGTTTTTCCACTCCTGACTGGTTTTTCCCACTCTCTGCCCCTTCCACTTGTGACTTGTGGTCTGCTCTTTGGTGGAGGGCAGACACAACTGGGAAGGGCGGGGACATGCCCCCCATAAAGAAGAGGGCATTCTGTGGTAAGGTTAGTTAGAATTTGGACCCTTGGGTGATGCAGTCTCACTAAGAGGGAGGATGCTCCGCCTCAGACCCCGTTAGCACAAGTGATTTCTCTGCCTACCTGCTCGGGGACTAAGCAGTGTCGTAGTGGCCAAGATGAAGGTGTCTTCTGCGTCTTTGCTAACGGTGAAGCAATTTATATCTATATTTCTATATATCTAAGTGTATGTTTGTTTGTGTATGCTAAGCTCATATATACATATATTGTGTGAATGAAGGGCCTATAACGAGCCATCTTCATTTTGTTTTACTATAACAATTAGTCTATGTGTGAATTCTTGCCTGTCTGAGTCCAATAACTTGTTTTGCCTGGGGCCGGGGAAACGCAAGTGTAAGTGTTCTCTGCACGTGGCCCAGCAAAAGCAAAACAATGCTATAACTACTGCTACTCTCACTGCTACTGCTCTCTCTCTGCTACCACTGTCTCACTACTACAACACTAACTACTACTGCTACTCTCCTCTCCACCTGACCTAGGGATATGGTGCCCTGCTCAGCTTTCCATTATATCCACTCTCACTACTCTTACCCCTCCCACTTCTCTATTACATCCTACTCCTTGCACCCCACTTCTACACCCCTCTCTACTAGTCCCACTCTCTTCTAATACCTAGTCCCTCTCACACAAACAACCACACTCACTACTCTACTGCTATCTCCTAACTCTCTCTCAATCTCACCTCCTAAACGTACCCTTCCCTACTTCCTGCACTACAATACATCACTCTACACATCGCTGATACCACTCTCTCTTAAGTACCTCACAAACTCAAAGCTCTGATAGCAACACATCAAAACTCTGCTACACTGTCCCTCCTCTGCCTGGTCTTTTGGTCCATCTCCAGCTCCACCTGCAACCAGTGGCAGCCCGCCACTATGGGCAGGGGTGCCGCCCCCACCTGAGCAGCATGCCGCCACTTCATCTTACTTAATTTTCAACTTTATTTTCACAGGGGAATGTGCTGCCTGCCTCTCTGCAGGGGTGCGTCCCCCGCTACACTTTTTTGTACTGTTTGTTGGTAGCAGAGACTTTTGTCTCTGCAACAAGGGTACCAGCAAATAATGGGACCCGGCAAGGCATCAGAAGACTGGCCCCACCAGCTCTCATTATCACGCCATCAGCATAGACACGCTGCCTGACAGGAGAGGAACCTCTCCTGTCAGTCAGTGTGTTCACGTTGCGGAGACCCGTGACGTGAACATGCTGACTGATAGGAGAGGCATTCTGAAACCTCCTACAGCAAATCTCAACTGTCACCATCCCCCTCTGCTGAACAACAACTGGCTTTGGCTTACATTGGTAGTCCGCCTACCCCAGCCTGAGAGGGGTAACCATCCCATCATGCCAAGTTCATATTACTGACCTTGTCTCATATTGCAGTGTAACCACTGCCCACTTCTCCCACCCAACTACTTCAGTCACAGTTTTTCCATAAAACCATGTTGAGGCAAAGCTCTCAAATCATGCACTGGAGATGTCAGCACAAGCCACGTTGCATTCCTGTACAATTTCTAAATGTAGGACTACAAGTACCAGGATTAAATATGATGTGAGCTGTGTGAATCTGGTCAAATCATCCCTTCTCCCCACAGGGGAGCTGCCCCCTGTGAGGCTAGGGAGGTGAGCCCACTCTGCACAACCCTCCCTAGGGGTCTGGGCAAGTGGGACCTCACTGGGAATGACTCATCTCTCTGGGACAAGGACTCCCAGTCCGATAAAGAACTCCCAGTCCGGAATATATTCTCTGCCTACATGGGATTTAGAAAAACAATTTTTACTCCTGTTTTGACTCCCCCAACCAGTGACATTCCATCCGTTTCTTTTGCTTGAGGTAATGCTGGATTTAGTCTGAGTGCCACAGTCAAAGAAGGACACAATCTTTTTGTTCGTCATGACATACATAAATCCAAGGGGAACTGTGAATGGAAGAAAGAACTCCTATGCAAGGAGTAGTGTGACACAGCAAACAAAAATTGGACCGATAGAACAAAGATGACAGGATTCTGTATCATTATAATCAATTGTTAACAATACATGGCATTTATTTCAAGGTATCAACACAATGTTATACAAGTAAAAAGGCTCAACACAAAAAAGTTTCCCATCAATCACACCTCATTCATATCTCATACATACCATCTTCATACTCGCAAACATTCTTATTCTGGGTATTTATTGTTCCCATAACATAAAGAAAACCTCAATTCAGAATCAAGACTCATATATTTTTAGATGTATCTCTCTGTCTATATTGCAGGAGTTGTATATCTGTCGACACATGTTTCGGTTGTAGTTCACTGTGGGCAGGAAACACCTTACCCTGTTAATCTAGCCAACCTTCATCAGGATGGAGTGCAACTGTCCATTATATGTTGCCTCAAATGAGGATGGGGTGAGCCCAAAATCTAAAAAATAATGATAATAAACTAATTACAATTCGTTCCTTTAAGAACCTGTCATCTTATACAATTTTCATAATACATTAAATGTGAAAACAAAGCAATGTTTAGAGCTATTGCTTATATCTAGCTCACCTCCTCTGGAGTTCAGGGGATGGTGATTTAGTAGTGGGATTAGTCCTTGTTGTATATTCTGTATCGGGGTACAGTGAAAGACTGTAAAAACAAACAAACCAATGGCCTGTTTTAAAACTCAACATTGTCAATCTTTATGATCTAAACTGGTCACATAAGTTATTCTTAAATGAGGAAAAATACTCACTTCTAATTCCTTGGCTGTTGATAAATCTAGTAAGTTAGATATTAGTCATGGCAGTTTCACAATCACTTGAAAGAGGGGGATCAGTCCGTGCTTCTGTGTTCCACTAGCGGGTGAGCAACGGAAACACAGCGGGGCCGAAGCGCCCGCAGAGGAAGGAGAGAGGAGAAGGGCCTTTCCTTTTTTCCTTCCCGCAGCTGTTTCCTTCCACAGCCGCGGGAAGGAAAAAAGGAAACGAGGATATAACTGAGGGAAAGTAAAAGGTAGACCGAAGTCTGGAGACTGGTGATGAAAGTTTGCAATAACGCAGGAGCGAAAGCTGCTAAGTTGCTGCACAGGGTGTGGAGCGAGTAGCGACGCGCCTACCTGTATCATTACAATACAGATATAGCGTTTGGTGTGAGGAGGTCACCATCTTGGAATAAACTAGACCCGCTCTTCGAAGTGGGATAAACGGAACCAAATAGGCGCCATCTTGGTTTCTGTTGCAGGTAGTAAGGATGGTGTAGTTTCCATGTTTTCCAGTATGAACACTGGGATTTCCTAACAGTATGCCCTCACCCGCGGGCCGTTGGTCCAGGTTTCCAGGGGTGTGTGCGATGGAATCTTTGGAGCAACGCAGGAGCATGTACCTGAGAGGTGGGTTCCCAAGAGCGATCAGCAGGTCCATAGCCCTTCCAATCGATAAGGTACTGTAGTGTTCCTCGATGATATCTGGAATCATAGATGGCCGCAACTTCAAATTCAAGTCCTGCAGGAGTAAGTATAGGCGGAGGAAGGGCAATTTGTTTTCTGTTGAACTTGTCATGAACATGACTCTTAAGTTGTGAAACATGAAAAACGTTATGAATTCTGTTCCAGATTTGGGGTAATTGGATGCGATAAGCTACCTTTCCAATTTTCTTGAGAACAGCAAATGGACCAAAATAGCGAGGGGCAAGTTTTGAAGGTATTAAATGTTTAGGAAGATATTTTGAGGCTAGCCAAACCAGATCTCCTGCTTGATAACTGGATTCCTGTGACCGTTTCTTGTCTGCTTGTTGTTTGACTTTAGCTCTGGCCTCCGTAAGAGACGAAAGGGCTGTTGAGTGTGCAGTTTGTATGTCAGCAACCAGAGCATCCACTGAAGGGATCTTGGTTGGAGACGGCACCGTGGTTGGAAAGACAGAGGAATGGAATCCAAAGGAGCAGTAGAAAGGGGACATTTGTATGGCAGAATGATGGGCGTTGTTATACACAAATTCCGCATAAGGTAGTAGTGAACTCCAGTTATCTTGTGAGGCTGATATGAAACATCAGAGGTATTGTTCTAATGACTGATTAAGCCTTTCAGTCTGGCCGTTTGATTGAGGATGGTAACCGGAAGTTAGGCTGCATTGTATTCCCAATGACTGGCACAAGTTCTTCCAGAAAGCAGATATATATTGTGGTCCTCTGTCGGACAAAATACTTTTTGGTAGTCCGTGCAGACAGAAAATGGTATGTAAAATGTATTGAGCCATTTGAGCAGCAGAAGGTAATTTATCCATAGGTATGAAATCGGCTAACTTGGTCAAAGAATCAATGGTTACCATGATGGTGGTGTGATGGGAGGATGGAGGGAGTTCAACTATCAAATCCGTTGAAATCCTTTCCCATGGTTGAGTAGGTAGCATTGGTTGGACGGGTTTTCCCATGGGTAGTCTTCTGGGGTTCTTAGATTGAAGACAAGTGATGCAGGAGGCAACATATTCTTTAACATCCTTCCGTACTTCAGGCCACCAGAAATAACGAGTAATTAGTTCTTGTGTGGTAGAAATGCCTCTGTGTCCTGCCGTTTTGTGATCATGGCAAAGGTGTAGGACTTTCATCCTGAGGTCATGATTTGGAATAAACAACTGCTCGTGGAAGTAGTATAAGGCTTCTTCCTGTGTCAAGTTATAATGTCTCATATCTTGTGGAGAAACATCTTTTCTTTGTTTTCGTACTTCTTGTAATAAGGATGACACAAAGTAAATAAAAGGCGTTTGGGGAAACATCCTTTCTGTTTTGGTTGGAATGTCCACTTCACTGGAACTGCGAGACAGGGCATCAGCTATATGGTTGCTTGTTCCTGGAATGTATGTAACAATCATATCATAAGAGGAAAAGAAATACGCCCAACGGGCTTGCTGACTATTCTGGTGCTCGAAATTCTGTAAGGCTCTCAGATTCTGGTGGTCTGTCCTGATAAGAATAGGATGTTTTGCCCCTAGAAGAAGGTGTCTCCATTCTTGGCATGACCTCTTTACCGCCAGTAGTTCCTTTTCCAACACTGTATAATTACACTCAGAGAGTGTAAGTGTTTTGGACATGTATGCAATAGGATGTTCTAGGCCTCTGGGAGATTTCTGTTTGAGTACCCCACCAATGGCTGTAGACGAGGCATCTGTTTCCAATATAAAAGGTTGTGATTGATCTGGAAGTCTCAAAATGGGAGCAGAAGAAAAGGCATTTTTTAAGAAGTCAAAGGCTTGTTGAGCTTCATCGGTTCAATGGAACCGAATTCCCGTTTTGAGAAGGGAGGTCAAAGGTTTGATAACCAGGGAAAACCTTGAAATAAACTTGCTATAAAAATTGGAAAACCCTAGAAATCTCTGGATATCCTTACTGCTCTGGGGTCTTTTCCATAGTAGTATGGCTTCGACTTTTCTCGGGTCCATTGCTGCTCCGTCAACCGAAAGGATATATCCTAGATAAGGCATGGTGGACTGGTGGAGTGAACATTTATGGCATACAAGTGATTAGTTTGTAATCTCCTGAGGACTTCCGACACATGTTGAACATGTTCTGTCTGGGTTCTTGAATAAATAAGAATGTCATCTAAATAGACTATAAGGGAGTGCAGGAGCAAATCAGAGAAGAGATGATCAACAAATCTTTGAAAAAACAAACGGGCATTGGCTAACCTGAAAGGCATCACCTTATACTCGTAATGTCCAAAGGGTGAGCGGAATGCAGTCTTCCACTCATCCCCTTGTTTTATTCTAATAAGGTGGCATGCTCCTCGCAAGTCCAATTTAGTGAATATGGATGCTCCTCTGACTGCTTCCAAAATGTCTTGGATCAGCGGTAAGGGGTATTTATCCTTGCGAGTCACTTGATTTAGTCCCCTATAATCTATACAAGGTCGTAACTCCTTACAATCTTTTTTAGGAATAAAAAATAAAGAAGCCCGAGCAGGACTTTTGGACTCGTTAATGAAGCCATGACGAAGATTGGTTTGTAGATACTCCTTCAAGGCCTCTTTCTCCGGTCCTGAGAGCGTATACATTCTACCAAAAGGTACTTGTGTGTCAGGTAAGAGTTCAATTGCACAGTCGTCACTGCGATGTGGTGGGAGTTCTTTGAATTCTTCATTAGAGAAGACTTTATGAAATTCTTGATAACATTCCGGCAATAGATTGAGATTAGAGACAGATTGTGGTTGGGATTCGCATTTTTCTTGAGGAGTGGTGAATAAGCCGATGGCACCCTTGGATAAACAGTTTGACAGGCATCCTTCGGAGCCCAGAAACAATGTGCCTGCTGCCCAGTTAATGTAGAGGTTGTGTTTTACCAACCAGGGTAATCCTAGAATCACAGGATAATGGGCCTCCTTTATGAAATTGAACACAATCTGTTCTTGGTGTGATGAGATTCTCATAGTTAGTTCCATAGTGTTTTCTAATACGAGTGCCGAGCTTAGGGGGGTCCATTCGACTCCTTCAACTCGGATCGCAACGGATTTGGTCACCCTTTTGATTTGATTTCGTTTGGCCCATTCAGAATCCATGAACAGTCCTGCGGCTCCGCAATCAATCAGGGCTGGGACTTCGTTTAATGTGGTATCCTGAAACTGTAAAGTGATTGGTAACACCACCATTCTCTGGGAGGTAGGAAGACAGTCCAGGGAACTTTTGCAATACCTGTCCATAGTTCCCTTCATGGATGGGTGGAGGCATTTCCCGAACGTCGGGGAGGTACCTAGGTGCAATTGGATAGTATGTGCTTATCAGATCCGCAATACATACATAGTCCCAATGTCTTCCTTCTGAGTCTCTCTTCAGGAGTTAAAGGTCCACGGGCAGTTCATAGTTGCATAGGTTTGCCTTGTTCGTGTCTGGTGAGGGTATTTGTGGAATCATTACGTGGAAGGAAGGCTGGAGGTTTATTCCGATTCTTGCGGCGTTCGGAGTTTCTTTCTTGTATACGATAATCCATTTGGAGTACTAGGGAAATCATTTCTGCCAGATTCTGGGGTCGAGCTACCCGAGATATCTCATCCTTCAGTTCTTCGCACACATTTCTTCTAAAGACTGTGATGAGAGCATCGTCTGACCAGGCTGTTTCTGAGGCGAGTTGTTTAAATTGAGTAATGAATGAGAGTAAGTCAGTGTTGCCTTGTTTTAAATCTAGGATTTGTTCTTGAGCCGTAACCACCAGTTCTTTCTGGCCAAACCTGGCCTGAACGCTATTAACAAATCCTGCCGCTGAATCCATCAATTGATTATTGGTGGTAACAAGGGGAGTTGCTCAAGCCAATGCGTTGCCGGATATGTTTGAAACCATGTAGCTAACTTTGGCTCCATCAGTGGGAAAGTAGGTGGGTTTCAGGGTAAATTGTACCGTACATGAGTCCAAGTATTCTTTTACTCTCTTCGGATTACCATCAAACTTTCCCATCGGTAAGGGCCCAGGGGGAAGTTCATTCCGTGAGGCAACCATTTGGCGTTACACATTATTTTCATTTCTCAGCGTCTGTACTTCGGTATTGAGAGACTGGACCGCGGTTATCAGTTGCTGGACTTGTTGATCCATGGCGTCGCTATCTCTTAGACTCTCAATAATAGAGATAAAGATGGTACTCACAGAACTGGTGTTCTTTTTCCTTTGGCTTCTTGGTTCGTTCCTGTGGTACTGAAGTTGTGGTATGCCTCCCAGAAGGCGCTGAAGAGACCAGAGAATGGGCTCCAAGCGCCTCGTGGGCGACACCCTCGGGAAACCCTCCGGGGAATAAAACCTAATGATGTATCTGGATTCCTCCAATGAAGACGTGCAGGTAAGGGAAGGATTCTTGTTAACAGTCCTTTGATCTTGTGCCGTGAGCAGAAGAGTCCAGCTGCCAGTAGTCGTGACACAAAAAGGCTCGTAGCCGAGTCTCGGGAAAGTAGAAGTATTGTACAGGAATTATCTTCAGGAAAGGAATCCGGGAGATGGTAAGTATTCAGGACGCTCAACGGGGCAGAACGGCACCCGGAGTGAAGTTGTTATACGTGCTCAGACAAGTTACACAGTGGGGCTGCAAGAAACTCAGTGCGGAGGCAGTGTAACAGAAAGCTCAACGGGGCTGAGGAGCCCAGAGCGGGTGAGCAACGAAAGCACAGCGGGGCCGAAGCGCCCGCAGAGGAAGGAGGGAGGAGGAGGGCGCGGCTGTGGAAGGAAACAGCAGCGGAAAGGAAAAAAGGAAAGGAGGATATAACGGAGGGAAAGTAAAAGGTAGACCGAAGTCTGGAGGCTGGTGATGGAAGTTTGCAATAACGCAGGAGCGAAAGCTGCTAAATTGCTGCACAGGGTGTGGAGCGAGTAGCGACGCGCCTACCTGTATCATTACAATACAGATATAGTGTTTGGCGTGAGGAGATCACCATCTTGGGATAAACTAGACCCACTCTTAGAAGTGGGATAAACGGAACCAAATAGGCGCCATCTTGGTTTCTGTTGCAGGTAGTAAGGATGGTGTAGTTTCCATGTTTTCCAGTATGAACGCTGGGATTTCCTAACATTTAATGTATTATGAAAATTGTATAAGATGACAGGTTCTTAAAGGAACGCATTGTAATTAGTTTATTATCATTATTTTTTAGAATTTGGGCTCACCCCATCCTCATTTGAGGCAACATATAATGGACAGTTGCACTCCGTCCTGATGAAGGTTGGCTAGATTAACAGGGCAAGGTGTTTCCTGCCCACAGTGAACTACAACCAAAACACGTGTCGACAGACATACAACTCCTGCAATATAGACAGAGAGATACATCTAAAAATATGAGTCTTGAATCTGAATTGAGGTTTTCTTTATGTTATGGGAACAATAAATACCCAGAATACGAATGTTTGCGAGTATGAAGATGTTATATATGACATATGAATGAGTTGTGATTGATGGGAAAAGTTTTTTTGTGTTGAGCCTTTTTACTTATATAAAATTTTGTTGATAACTTGAAATAAATACCATGTATTGTTAACATTTGATTATAACGATAGAGAATCCTGTCATCTTTGTTATATGGGTCAATTTTTGTTTGCTGTTTTTACTCACCTGGAGGACCGTAGACATATACCAGGTATCCCTTGTCTATTATATATGGGCGCAGTGTGACTTCTACGCAGAGGCCAGCCTCCATAGAGAAGTCGTCCTGGAGGGGTGGAGTCATGCAAGATCGCGGAACCAGCAATGGTGTGGAGGGCAAGGAGACTGCTAGCCGAACGGTAGAAGGCTGAAATGCTGCCCGATCGGAAGCCCAGGTCAGGAACAAGGAGGAGGCGGAAGAGGAACCATCTCATCTGGTGGTGTGACAACAAGGGCGCTGTGGTGGGCTTGTGGCCCCATAACTGATGCCGAGACCAGCGTGCAGAGGGGAGCCCAGACCCAGGAGCACCGCACAAGAAGTGCATTTTACACTGAAACGTGCAACTGCAGGGAAGCGAACGCTTCTGGCAAGAAGAGACACTATTACAAGGTACAAACTTTGACTGCCACAGCTGTAGCAGCCAAGGTCATGAGAGCCTGAGAAACCCGAGCGAGCAAGAGCCCCATGTGAAACAGAATAAAAAGAGGTATGAAGACTTTGAAAAAGGCTTGGAAGCCGACAAATACGGGATCCTGAGAAACCCTAATGAGAAAGAGCCCTATGTGAATCAGATTGAACTAGATACAAACACTTTGCATCCAGGCTTGGAAAGCCGACGAGGATATGGGACCCTGAGAAACCCGGATGGGCTAGCACCCTATGTGAATCAGAATGAAGGAGATACAAACACTTTGCATCAAGCCTGGGAAAGCTGAGGTTACGATAGCCTTAGAAACCCGAGTGGACAAGTGCCCGAAGTGAATTATGTGTTTTGAGAGAAAGCAAGTTTACCAGAGGGCCATAGGGCATTGGGGAGATCAAGAGCCACAGTTTTTCTTACAGAGAACTATGTTAAAAAGGAACCTGGAGAGATTCAAGCCCTTAGTTGAATCTGCAGGGAAATGGTCTGAGCGAAACCCTTGTTTTCTTCAGGAAGAGGGAACCATTTAGAGGATATTTAACTTTTGACCAAACAAAGTCTGCATTAGGATTATGAACTGTTTTATCATACACTGACCAACTTTGAATCTAACGACAAACCATCCAATTGATTGGGCCAGACAGAAGCCGAAGACAGAGGACACTGCTCCAACCACCTCCTTTTTTTGTTTTCTTAAAGTGGTAGCACCAGTTAGAGGAATAGGATTTGGACTAAACACTGTTTTTCTTTTGACGAGCACCATTAGTTTTACTTTCTAGGTAGGGAACTTCCCTAATAGAAATAGGGCAAGTTAGGTGTTTTCTTTGAATTTTAATAAACCCCCTTCAACATGTTAGTCATTGGCCAGAGTCCTTCTGGTTCACCACAGAGCTGAAAACTCAATGCAGTTTTATTATTTCGACAAGGAATGACAGAATATGAAAACCTGCCTAATATATTTAGCTATTTTAAAGACTTAGATACACAGTCCACACGTGTGTGATAAAGGCACATGCTTGTATGCATTGTTTTGCACAAGCATGCAGCTTGTTATGCAAATTATGCTATGACAAGATCTCCTGTTTGACCTTGCTTGCCAGCGATGTGATGGCTCTAGGGGCCGGGGACCACCCTATGCTCAAGGATGGTAGCCCTGGAAGAGGTATATGAATGGCCCCTTGATGCACCACTTTGCGGCCCACATGCTTAGCAGGGTCCTGTCACAAGAAAACTAAACTTCCCACAATCTGTTTGTCAACCCCGTATTCAGAACAAGCAATAGAATCTATAATGTCTTGTAACCAGAACCACTTACAAGTCCTGACTAGAGGACACAGGATGCAAACCCCTCCCCACTGGCAAATTAGCATAGGTCCCTTTAAATCGAGAACAGCACACTGTAAACCCAGATATGCTGCAGAAGTGCAAAAGTCAATTACAAAGACTTCTGTTGATGCTTTTAAATCTCGAGGGATCCACCTCTGACAAGAAAAGTACATTCTGAAGACTGCAAGATCAGTGAATTTGGCGCTGCGTTTGCAGATCCGAAAAAAAAAACCTTCAGGAAGAGGTCGAAGAAGCGCAGCCCTGGTTCCACACAATCCCTGGGAGAGTTTTAATGACCCCCAAAGTTACATATTTACAACTTGCCTTACCAATTCAACATAAAGATCAGAACCGCAGACAGCATGCAAACAGAACAAGGAGGGCCAAGCCACTTAAATCCAAAATGCCCACCCTACCTCTTAGAGCCTTTGTCTCGCTAGACGCACCAAGGAAGAGTGACTGAAGAGTGACCAATGACAGTCTAGTACTCCCACAGAAACTATGTGCAAGCTATCAGCCAGAGAGCCAATCCAGTGGAGGGGCCAAGAAACTATTAAAAGAAACACAAGTACTCTCCATGAGTGGGTTGTTGGCGCAGAAGAAGGCCAGAATTTGGAGACATTTGTTGAGGAGGAGGGGGGGGGGAAAGAGCAAAGACTGAGGATGAGAGAGACTGGAGGATCAGCGTTTAGTGCAAGAGGACATATGTGGACCTAGAGGGGGTGAAGTTATTGGAGAAGATTGGCAAAGATCATAAGGATGAGGTTGGAGATTTGTTGAAGGAGGGTGGAAAGTTATTGGTCGGGGTTGAGGAAGGTGGTTGGAGATTTGTTGGGACATGGTGGAGAGTTATTGGAGGATGTTGGAGAAGATCAAAAAGAGAAAGCTGGCATGTGTTGGAGGAAGGTGGAGAATAATTGGCAGAGGTTGAAAAAGATCAGAAGTGGGAGTTTGGCCATTTATTGGAGGAGATTGGAGAATCATTGGGAGAAGTTGGGAAAGACCAAAAGGATGCGGTTGGAGATTTGTTGGAGGAGGTTTCTGAATTATTTGAGGAGGTTGGGAAAGAACACAAGGTGGTAGTTCAAGATTTATTTAAGGGGGTAGGCCCAGGGGGGCTGGAGAAATAAGTATGTGGCATGCTGGCGAGAATGATAGGCCTGATCCAGGGCGAGATTAAGACATGTTAAGAGTTTTCCTAGGTAGGTAGGCTCCAAACCTGACCTTCCCATCTATAGACACCTGAGATCTCCAGTCGCATATGTAAACTCTGCTGGGACTTGATGGAGTACGCTGGTGAAAAACAGTCTGGACTTGCAGCATAGTAATGTGAATCTTCCCATGTACCCATACACCAATGCCTAAAAGTATAAGTAACCACAGGACACTGATTTCTACCCACAGGCCACATCCAGTGACGGGGATGGAATATCAGTGAAACAAACTGAAGCCACCACAGCTACATTTCCCTTCTGTGTTCCTATTATAGGCAGCAAAGCACTCACTGGGAAGAAGGCCATGATAAAAACATCTGCACCCACAGCAGCAACAACCCAAAAAAAGAAAAGACCCCCCCCCCAATAACCCAAGCAAGGGGGCACACACCCAGTCAAAAACAGCCAGGCCACTGAAAATGCTGGCAGAGCCACCCCTACCAGCCCCAAATGCAAAACACATCTGATGCAGCCATTCCAGCTGCTGAGAGACCCAGCAGACCACAGAGGTAATCCTGTAGCTGCTCTGGCTGAGCCACAGCTAGTCAGTGAGGCAGTATTGCAGTTAACCCCCCACCCCCGCACTCCGGCCTCAAGAGATTATTGCAATTGTGCCAAGGGAAGGAGATACAGTGGGGGACTCGCCCACACCAAGACATACGCCAAGTGCAGTACAGGTGGTGACACTGATGATGGAGATAGTGTTTCAGGACAGTGGCATCTTGGCTCTCCAATACAGCCAGACACCCTAAACCTTAGTCACACCCAGTTATGTAATGCTACATGCACAACATGCCAGTGCTCCCACTGCAGGGCCAACTTTAGGCTGCCCTGATCCAATCATGGGGGCCCAACACCAGGCCCTTCTCCGCCGCCTATGGGAGATAGACGCCCAACTCTAGTGACAGAAGAACCTGTCCACAGAGCACCGGCAGTGTCCAGGGTGATCCATAGTGCGATTTCAGTGCATGCCAATAAAAGAGGCCAGTAATTTGGATGGATGGCATGCAGGGTAGAGAGTCCCCTAGATGCCATTACTATACAGAGTAAAATAATATTACAGAGCAGTGAGGCATCCACACAGGGATTCAGCCTTGCATCAGGAACCTAAAAAGGTTGGGGGGTTTCTGTTGCACTTGCAGACATTGGTCCTCCACGTCTGACTCCATCCACCTCTGTTCCAACAATGGTTGGGTCTCACATGGGAACCCAAAATGGCACTCAGGTAGACTGAACAATCATCCTGCCAGGCAAGAGCAGAAGGCCCAGGTGCTAATGTGTCACACTGTGAAATGACACAAAGACTGTTGCCTGGGTGTTGAGGAGGGGGAGGATGCAGAGGGGTGAGTTGGGGGAAGAATGGCGAGTTGGGGGAGCGCATGGGTGATGTAATCTGATGAATAAAGACTTGGAATGTTCTCAAGATGTGTTTATTCCACTCGACACCTTGTTGTCTGTCACGATTCTGTCAAGGCCAATGTTGATGTGCAATATACATGTACACACGCTGGTGCTGCTACCGCTGCACGGCGTAATATCATCAAACACTTCATTGTCCATAGGTGGTACGGATGGCCCCACACTTCCTCTTAGACGAACACTACCACTATATGTTGTCTCATAATCAGTCCTTCTCACGCCTCCCATTCTGACCTTGTAAGTGGATTTTTCATCCCTGTCAGGTCGTATGACTAGGTTGTTGGCAGGGCACGTTACTCGAACCAAACCACTGAGGGGAAAACACGAGGGCCTCACCAGTTAACTATGACTTTCAACTTTTCAAAGGCCCTCTCAATAATAGCCGGTGTGTTTATGAGCCTCTGGTGGTTATGGTATGGGTTCATCAGCCATGGCAAGAGTGGATAGACTGCATCACCTGTATGCATGGGGTGATATGTCAATGTTAGAATGCAGATAGTTAATGTCATGTTACAATGTATAGTTTGTAAATTATTATTATTATTATTATTTATTAATGTGATGTAGTTTCAATTTAAACTTTACACATATTACATATAATACATATAATCAACCAATAAAATCATATTCTAATTCATTTTATCAGTCAAAATCTTGAGTTTAAACCAAACAGACAATAAATAAAATCCATAAAAAGAAAATATATAATGAAATGAGATAAGCCCAATCCAGCCTCTCATTTGTTAAAATACCTTATCATAAAAGTCAAGTGAGAACACATCAGATCTCATTACAAGATTTAAAAAAAAGAATAGAAACCCACCCACTTGTTTGTCTAAAACAACATGATCCATTAATAGTTATCATCGACAGGTTGTGATTCCCTAACCTTTCAGACTCAATATTTCCCACCTTTTTTCCTAGGATCTCAGGGGCCTTATGCAAGGCTTCCATCGTTGGTCGTATAATCTAATTCGCCCTTTCTGTGGTCACACTTGATCATGTATTAATTCAATATTTTAAATAGTAATTCCCAGCATACTATCTATCTTCCTCCATACATTGCATAAGGAGAAGTACATTTTGATATTATTAGTGTTGACGCATCTATACCAGAACTGCTTCTCGCCAACACTTTCCAAGATATGTACATATCTTCCGAAATGTAGCCGATTATATGCTTTGCATGTCTGGACATTTGGTTAACAAGTGCTCAGCTATTTCCAGTTCCTCCTTATTTTTACAAATTCTGCAGTGACGGTCAGATAAAGGAATTTTATCATTTGTACCCGTCACTGCAAGAGCAGGTAGATGAGCCATTCTCAATAATAGTATAAATCGACAAAGCCTCTTTGATGGGCACTATTATGTAGTCTGTAGCTCTTGTTATTTATTTATTTTTTTCTTTATTGATATAGCTGAAATTTATCAACTTTTCAATATAAAAATCAAAATTACATAACATTTACAGAAATGTACAGAATTTTATAAAATAAGAAAAAAATAAGGCACGTATGGCATTTGACACTAAGACACAACACCTTCAGGTTTTGATGTACACTGAACTCTCTGCAAATTGATTAAATAATAAATAAATTAACAAGTGGCATTTGACTACAGCATAGTAGCTTTTGTTATTGCAGGGTACATGACGTAATAGAGAATTCCTGCAACACCCCTGGAAAGGTTTGCTGATAACCCAACTGTTCGCCACTAGCCCATGCATCAATCCATACTCCTGGGTGTTTGTTTACCGAACAGCCATATAACTTTTCCTCTGTGCCTGGCCATGTAAGCTGGTAGGGCAATGTTATGCAGGACCATCTATCTAGTCATGTGTTGATCCTGGGAAGTGTACACAACAGTGTGTGATGGTGTCACAGGCAGGGACGTCATTTCACCAAAATGCCAGGGGTAGCGGAAGTGACATCACATGACACTTGACCTCTGGTGACATCACATGAAGTGTTGTCCTTTGACCCCACCCTGAAGTGACATCACGCCAAGTGACCCCTTAACAAAACATGAAGTGGCAACACATAGCATTGTTTCTAAGTACACTATGAAAAATAGGGTTACACTATTACTGAAACGCAATATACATTTTATAATCGTCAGAAAAAAACATGCTATAACTGCAACTTGCGAAATGCAAAATACATAGTCCGAAATTGATGCTTTTTCTACTCTATATGCTTTTTGGAGGATTTTGTCTGCATTGTGAATTCGAGGTGTTTGAGAACAGACTAAATCAGTGACTCACCCCCTGAAGTGTGCTTGAAATAAACCTTTAATGAGTCCAGAAATTATTGTATGGAATTCCAGAAAGACAAATAGCTCAAATAGCCACATGGCATTGGCCACAGTCCAGGAGCTTCAATTTTTTTAGGGGTCGCAAGTGTGACCCCTGGTGGCCCCCAAATGACATCCCTGGAGCAATTTGCATGTTCACTCTGCGCTGCTGTTTCCTGTCAGTGAACAATTGCTCAGGGGCATTGGGCAACAGCAAAGACCCATGCATTCAGTCCAAAGCAACAATGATATTGAGGAATTGTGCAACATCGGACAAATGTCCTTGGATGGCCTGGGGGTTTCTGGGCAGGCCTATGTGCACTGAAGTATGGGGTAGTAGGGCTGTCAGGATCTCTTTGAAGGCTTTATAAAATGTGGACTTTGCCATTCCATGTACCATACCAACTGTGTTTTGGCAGCTGTAAGTGGCAAGAAAATGGAGGACAGCTACCAACTTCAGCTTGCTGTGCCCTCTGCCACATGATGCCTGCATTCCTCTGGACCTCACTCGGTATGTACAGTTCCCCCAGGTACAGAGGTAGTGCCCGTCCAGGCTTCATGGTGCGGTGTGTTTCGGGAGTAATAGGCTTTGTGACTGGCGTGGTGATTACAGAAACCGTGGCGTGGACTGATTTTCCTTCAGTTGGAGCTCATTTTTGACAGCCTGTAATTACTGGGCCTTACATGTGTTGTTTTATGTGGCGTTGGGAGGCGTAATCATGGAGTTTTTTTCTGCGTACGTCAAAGGTATGTCTACGCATCTAGCATGTATCGCAGGCAGATGCGCACTGCTACCACCTTTGTTGACTTCGGACGCTGCCCATCTGCTAGGTCTGCATGCAGTATTTGGCTTGTAATGTGGCTGAGCAGTGAAACCTCTGATATTGTTGTCTTGTCTACTAGTTTTACCATTATCTGCAAACGTGTAATCTGGCCCCCAGTCTTTAAGAAGCAGTAGAAATTGCCAACCTCCAAACTGCAGTGTTTGGCAGCACCGGTCTGCAGATAATTGTATGAAACAATGGTGAATGTTCGAACACCATTCTGGCCATGCCATCTACTGCTAAAGCCTGAGGCACTGACAGAGGGTGACGTTAAGAACCTTCTCAGGAGTACTTGCTTCGAGCTTGGTGCAAAGGGTACCTTGCAGCGTTGCAGCTGTGGTATCTTTGGGAAGTTCTAATAAGTCTATTAATTCAATTGGGCATATAAGAGGGGCTCCCTTTTCTCTTGAATATAGGCACCCTGATTTGTAGTGGGGACATGGCCATTGGGACCAGAAAAATACAGATAAAGTATGCTTAATTTTACTACACACACAACTTGTTTTTTTCATAATGCCCAATAATTTTTTTTTTATTGAATTAGTTGAATTTAATCAACCATACAATATCAAAATGTAAAACAAAATTAATATACAAGTTCATAATTTAAAGTATAACAATTTCATATATATACAAATTCACTATCTTAATACAATACAAAACAGCAAAACTAAGACAAAAAGTGAGCCCCTCAGGTCAGGAAGGAATGGCGCGATACAAAACCAGCTAGTTATAAACCTCCAAAGCTAGAATATTAATTAAGAGTATCATAATAGATGAATATCTAATGATGATTCACTACTGATTGACACTGATCTTCATATTCATTAAAACAACATTCTGCCACTGGGAGTTCACCGAAGGTCAGCATCAGGCCTCTCATAAGTAGCTGAGGCCGTAGATGAGGTCTGTTTAAGGGCATTTCCAGTCTATCAAAGCACCTTGCATTTTCGTCATTTCGGGCAAAAATGTTAGCGTTTGACAAAATGACCACAAGTAATCAATGGTAATACATATTGATGCACTAGGAGCCAGGATCTGGAGTTAGATGGAGACTTGTTCGGAAATTCACTGTAGCTAATTGAATCCGCGGTTGAGCGCAGCTCAGAATGGTTACCCAGCATGCTTCCTCACCGAGATTTCCCAATTGTTGACAGTATTGTGCGAAATGCATTTGACTGCGGGGCATTAAAAGGGGACATTGTGTTATCAAATGTTGTAATGTTTCGGACACCCCACTTGCAGTGCAAAAGCGACAAATATTGTCATTAGGTAACATAAGGCGCTGTTTAGATAATACCTCCCGTGTATGCCAAAGGTTAAAACGTAATCGTATGATGGCAGATCTATAAACCGGCGTAGGGGATCTTAATAGGTAAGGTGGTAATATCCGCAATTATTTTGGTGGAAATCTAATAAGGTCTCCTCCTTGATAACGCAAACATTTATCACACGTATTGATCCAATCAGCCCGGTATAGATTTATTTTAGCTTTATCAGGATGTGATATCAATAGATTGATAGAAAGGTCGGCGTTACCCATAATCTGACAGATCTTATTTATCCATGTTGAAACAAATCTATCTTTGGATGAAAACATATATACAGTTGGTGGTCGTAGGGTGATCTTATAATCAGTAGACAATAAGCATTTCCTAAACAAAGAACAGTCTCCAGTAATAGTGCTTGGAGGGAAACAAGACCCAGTTCATATCTGATCCAGGCGTGCGGTACACAACCTGGCAAGAAGAGAATTTTTTTCCAAAATTTGGCCTCCCAATGATCGAACGGGAGCCAAGTACTGCTTGGGAGAGTTTCTAGACCATATAACATAACCGGTATTGCTTTTTGGGTCCAGTATACCCAGGCCGGTTTGATGGAGAATTTCCCAAATTTAGTCATGATCAACTTGCTCTGAGCTATGGCTGTGTCGAGTTTCCACTCCACCCACTCCAATTGGGTGTTGACATTATTTTTACCCTCAAAGCACATTCCCAGATAGATATAGCAAGGTACTCTTTGTAAAACCACATGATTAAAAGACCATGAGAAGCACCTTGGGCCTGTCCTTTTTGGAGAGTACATAACAATTTGAGTTTTCTTGGTGTTTACCCTCAGTTGATTCAGATGGATATATGTCTGAAAGGCTGACAAAAGATTTTGGAGACCAATTTGGGTCTTCGAGATCAACACCAAATCGTCTGCATACATCAATGCCTTAATAGTATGCAAGCCTAGTTTTGGAGAATCAGATATGATATTGGCAAATACATTTTTCAAATCATAAATGAAATAATTAAAAATGGATGAGGCTAACAAGCAACCCTGTTTAAGGCCCCGAGCCGTATTAATCGGAGCGGACAATACTCCATCTAAGGAAAGCCGAACACGGATGGAGGTGTCTGAGTGTAATGCTTAGATGATTTCATGCAACGAAAACGGGCATTTGTCTCTAGTTAGTTTTTCAAAACAGCAGTACCCTTGAAATGGAATCAAAAGCCGAGTGCAAATCTAGAAATGCAAAATATGCTGGACATTTCATGGTTTGGCACTTAGCTTTGATGGCATTTAAACAGAGCAAATTTATATCACGCAGATGATTTTTTTGTGTCCAAGAGTTAAAGTCCCTCAGTGTAAGTTTAGTAAAAATCTTGCCCGGGGCATCCAACAATGCAATTGGCCTATAGTTTTCTGGTAGAGTGTGATCATCTTTTTTAAAAACGGGAATGATAATTGATGTTTTCCATGATGCAGAGACTTGGGCAGTTTTTACTATTAGTCGGAATATCTGGTCTAACATAATCGCCCACTCATGTAGGTTTGATTTTAATGTCATATTAGTAATGCCATCAGGCCCTGCAGCTCTGGTGGTGCGTGCTTGCTTAATTATCAATTCAATGCTAGATGGTGAAAACTCCAGAGACCAACCAGTAACACTAGGTGTAACAGATTGTATTTTCGCAAAATGGGGATCGGCATATAATTTGTCAAAGTATTCAACCCATTTTTCTTCTTGAACTGCCATCAATTGAATATCGGCTTGTGTGGGACCAGCATGATTATTCAAAAGCATCCACATCTGGGCCGAGTTTTTATTAGTCATAGCACTAGCCATGTGATCGCTATCATGTTGGTACATTAAATATTTTCTTGATTTGATCCAGTTTTTGTAGACACATTTGGCATGTTTTAGATCTTGCTGGCACCTTGTCGAACCTGCAGCTATGATTTATTTTCTTTGTTTCCGATACGTTGCACGTGTAGTTTGAATATCCTGATCATATATATGCCAGTGCTTCGTATGCGCTTTAGGGAGGCCATAGTTGGTATTAGTGAATGGTTGTAATAGCTCTGTATAATGTAACGGCACTATTGCTTTAGCATTTTTCATCACAATGGTACTATATGCCGCTACCTTGTCGTGAGACCATTTCACTGGAGATTTGGCTGCATTAATCAATACTGGCTGTTGTAGCAAAATCCTTTTGTCCCTGTGACCACCTCCTGTTATGGTTAATGATAGCAATTTGTGGTCACTATTCGAGGATTCGAGCACCAATAAGCTCGATACTCGTTGGAACAGAAGGGAATCTACAAAGATGTAATCAATCGTGCTGGAACTGTGATTTCTAGACCAAGTAGTATGAGCTGGTATATCACCGTGAACTGCACCATTCACCATAAAAAATTGTCTTTCTTCCATATACGATAACCATCTATGTGTGTCTTTCGTTTGGCGATGTGAGGCCCAGCAGTCTAAATTTAAATCCCCTAGAATGACTGTATTAGTTATACTGTTTGTGCCACTGATTACATGAAATATTCTGTCTAACGAGCTATAAAAGGCTTCATCTGTCATAGCCATCGGGTTTCTATAAAGGTTGACAAGTGCTATATTCCATGTTCCACTTTTAATCTTTACTAACTGCAAATAAGCACTTTCTGCTGCCCATTCATTAATCAACAAACCCTTTTCGTAGATTCACTGCTACTAGTAGTCCTGATGAAGGACGCCCTCCTGTTAATAGTGCAGGTAGTAAAATAACATCAAAGCCATCCCATATTGGGGTCGCAGTGAGCCAAGTCTCTTGAAGTGCAATGATATCAAGTTCTATGGCAAATTCTTTCAGAGAAAAGTGCAATTGGGAATGACCACTCGAATTCCAACTCGCAAGTTTTAAAGCTGGGGAAATAGCCTGTGTTCGTGGTTAATATTCACCCTCACTAGAACACCGTTCTTCATGATGGTTGGTGTTAGTGGTGCTTTGATAGATATTGGGTTTTGGAATCACAGATTGTTCTTTGCTAGGCAGCTGCTCAGGCTCTTCAGCCAAAAGAAAACCCATATTAAAAAGGTTCATTTTTTCTTTCCAAATCAAATTAGCAACAACACCTGAGTGTATCCACAATCTAATGACCGAGTTGGTAAAGTCTGATATAACTTCAATTCGTTCAATGTCATTAGAGGACATATCTTGCAAATTTCTCACATCATTGAAAATATTAAGTACACTTTTCCGATTCAGCACATATGATGGAAAGTCTCCTTCTCTGCATTTCATGATAAAAGAGTATATGGTACCCCTTTTCTGATTAGATGGTTTAGGAGTTGGTGGTTGTCTAGCACCAGAGGAAGCATTGTGCATTTGAGTGGGTTGTATCAAATCTCCCCTACCATTAAGCATGTTTTCAGATGTAGATATGTCACCATACATTGGAAGGCTAGATCGACTAGCTCCTTCTCTCGCTCTCTGTGATGTGACATTGTCACGCTCCATTTGGGACCAAGAAATGGTAGTCAAGACTGTATGCTCAGATAGATACTTTTCTATCATTTGTTTGATGGAAGCAGTCATGTTTTGTGTTTGATCATCTTTTGTACTTACAATTACATTGGGGTCAACTAACCTTGATGATGTTTTGTTCATTAGCGATGCATCTGCTTTATTCTGTTTATCAAGTGTTGCCGCCCTCAATGAATCTACAAGTTGATTCAGAGGCGAGTGAGCAGGTGGGCACGCTAAAGGAGCACTTGTCCTAGCAGGGGAAGCAACCCTCCCTATGGATGTGCTGGATGCTTTATTTGAAGCCATGTTTAGATTAAGTATATTTGTATCAGGATGAATGGAGGCCATAGGGGGGTGTAGAGGAGGAAGGGAGCCACCAATGGCCTGGAAGAAAGCATTCAGTGTTTTCTTTGGCCCTTTCATGTAGGGCATATTTTTTTGTTTTTTGACAATGGCTTTTGGACCTTTTATTCTTAGAGGCTTTGAGGGTTTTCTTTTTTGGGGAGGCTTTTTAGTTTGTTGAATAGGTTCAAATTGTGTGACGTTAGTCACTGCCTCACATCTTTCGGAAGGCAAGTTAGTCTCATATATTGAAAGATCAATGTATGAGGAGTCTTTGGCCGCCTGTGGTTGGACGTCTAATGGAGATCCTCCTATGGGTCATATGATTTCAACTATCAGTGGCAACGCTAGTGTTGGGACTCCGTTTTGAGGTGCCAGGTTCAAGCCAGCTCTATAGCCTTCGTACACTAGGCTGGCCTCCATTTCACTTATAGGGGGGTCAAATTCTCTCACTCTCAGACATTTAAGGCTTAATTCCTCCAAAAGTATACGATTCGAGGTCAAGCCACGAGTGAGTTCTTCCAAAAGGCAGGTTTGTTTATCAAGTCTGTTATCTAGTGTCTCAAAGAGTTTAAAGAGACTCTGCACGGAGGTGTTCACTGCATAGAGGGCCAATTCCAACATAGCAGAATTAGTTGGGGTAGGAGGTCGTTGAAGGCCAGATAGAGATAAGTTTCGACACGCCCTGGGAGTGGGTTGTGCAAAAGAGGGTGAGTAGGAACGGGAGTGCGAGATAGATGACGAAATGGTCTCTATCAAGCTCATGCACGCCTCAATACCTTCTCTAATGGAAATCGGAGACTCACATTGAGAGGCATAAATAGATATGGCCGAATTGTCGCGTGTGTCAATGGGAAAAGGAATGGGCGATAAAGCCGTTAAGGGCAAATTAGCAGAACGGGCACGATCTGCTTTTACAGAGTCAAGGATTGTTTGGTCAGACAATTGGTCACACTTGGGCATCCTACTAGGTCTGAACCCCTTATACTGTGGATGAGCAAGAGGGGGAAAAGACTGAGATCGCCCATTGTCAGTGTCTGAAGCAACTCGGGAACCACAGGCAATGGGAGAGTCACTCGCAGCAGAAGTCGCTATCGCACAGTAAACACTTCTCACCAATCTATTGTAGGGAGTTAATGCGATCGCGGTGCGGCTCGAGCAGCGTGTCTGAGACGACACTGCTTCAGTCCTTTCAATAGGAATATTGTTACACAGCGGCATGTTTGTTTTCAGGGTATACATGAGTATACCGACTGATAACAAAAAGGCTAGTTAAAGCTTTTTACACAGGAGACTAGTTCATTTCACACCGTGAAACCACAGATTTAGAAGAAAACACAATATGAAATGTAGCAAATTTCCACAGATCCCCACAATTCAAATTGTACTAGACAACAACAAAAAAAAATAAAAAATAAAAAGAGTTTGTTTTTTATATACCGACCCCAAGCCGCAACGCCGCGGCAAAGTGGTACTTGTGCCGGTACTTGCCCGTGTGCGCGCACGCTGTGCGCGTGCGTGGGCAATAACTAGGAAGTCACTGGCTAACACCGGGGCCAATCCCAGCAAGTCCAAGGCGGGACAAAAGCAAGCAGCAACAGCAGCTGTCAATCAATGGGGAATCACTGGGGAATCACTGAGGAAAAAGAGGAAAGTAGGCGTCAATGAAAGTCAATAGGATGCGAGCCAGCAAATGGAGCCTTGCATCCAACAGTCACCTCAATCCAGGTTCGCAGGTTAGCAAGAATAGCAGCGTTTCACGGCGGCAAAGCGGTACTTGTGCCGGTACTTGCCCATACAAATGTTTGCATGCCCTATCATTTGCATGCTCCCATTCTAAATTGTACACATTTGCAAATCAAACACTAAATAGTGGTTGTTAATCGAAAAATAATCCCAGGCACTGTAGCAACAGTTTCCCCAAGCTGTTCTGACTGCTTCCTAGCATGCGCTGCGCTGCAATTGATTCAATATTGCAGAACAGCTGCACTTCCACAGGATGCATGGGAAAGACTGTTTACCAAAAGGAGGCTCCGTGTTATTCGTTGGGAAAAACACTACAGAATACTAATCTGAGGCCACAAAATAATTTTGTGTGCGTTTATTGGTTAAGAAACAAACCTTATACACAAAAAGTAATAAAAATAAACTCGGAAAGACCTGTTGCGGATGTATGAAAACATGAGGGTATTTAAATACGATTGCTATCGTTTCCAGGATGCCCATGTACCTATTACTGTAGTGTCAATAATATCAACAGTTCTAACTCCAGTTGAATTAGATTCAGCTCGGCGATTGCCCGGGCTACGCGGATGCCTGGAGATTTCCCAGAGGAGTCACTTGCTCCAGGGGCCTCTTTGCATGACGCATGCAAAATGATGGTATATGCAGAATTCTGTTTTTTTTTAATAAGAGCTCAGCAGCTCTGATGTTCTTACCGCCCCCACCCCCCCATTCCCAATGTGCAAGCACGGGGCACTGGTATGATATGCATCCCAGGAGGGAATGTGATCGGCGGCCAAAAGTCTAAGGGGGTCCTATTAGGAACTCCTTATATATGCAGCCATGCAAGGAAGGGAGTTATTCTGTGATGGGTTCAGACTCCCTAAGGAATTAGATCTCTAATTCAACTGCCCTATGGGAGAGCGCTGCCTTAAAGGCAAGCTGGTAGACTGCCTGTATGGAGGGTCCTGTAGGTGTGGGAGGTGGGGGGAAGCAGGAGTTCATGATTTATATTATCAAGAACCTTCAGAGTAAATGGGAATTGCAATACTAGCACAGAACATACATCTATACCCTAACTAATGACATTACGCGAATTAGACAATTTCAGTCATTTGCACAATGGTAGTTCACTTTGTGTTATGTCATGACCAATGTTATCTCTAATTATTTTTCTCTAAGTGCGGAAATTGTTTGCTTTTATGCTCACACTATTTTCCAGTTGCGCCACTGACTAAGAAGAAACTCCACTGTGAGCAAGTGTAGTTAGTGAGCTATTGTCTCAGAGGGGAGTGTGAAAGGAAATGTTCCTTCCCAACCACTGCAATTCTTTACAAATCCGTATAATAGGGGCATCTTACCAAACTTTTTTCAAATATATTGGCTATAAAACAGATGCTATGCATGTGGTTTAAAGACAGCTCATAAACCGATCCAATACCTCAAGATCTGGCACAGCACCCAGAAGAATGAATCGCGTGCAGAGTAAAATACATGCATTTACCAAGTATTGTATGCTCAGTGTAAAGAATTAAGTTAGTTGTTGTTATTCATTTGTTGTGTGGCAAACACTGATCAGAGGCAATACAGAATAGCAGTGTAGGCTTTATGCCATTGGAAAAAATGCTCATGTCTGTTACAAAGAACAAATATCCTTTATCATAGCTCATTTGTCTAGCCAACCATTCAGACATGATACATTATTTGCCGTCCCGAATAATAGCAGTCGAAAGGAGTGTGCCAGAAAGCATGCCAATAAGAATTCATGTGGCACTAGATGTAACGCTTGCCTGTGGAGTCGTGCGGCAATGCCCTGGAGCACCTTGTGATCGCACTCCACCATTCCCACCCTGACCGCAAAAGGTACTCGAAAAGGTGCACTAGCGCGGTCAGGGTGGTAGGGACAGGGATGGTTGGTATGGAAGGATGCACCCTTCAGCTCTGTTGTTCCCCTGATGTGGGTCGTGCCTCTGTAGGAGAGAGAGAGGATTGGTCAATAGGTGTACTGTGCTCCCCTCCTACTCCCTGTTAGCACTGACACCCCAGAGTTACTGACTCACCGTGGTGCATGGACATGGCTTGAAGATGATCTTTGAACCAGTTACGTCACTGATTCAACAGACCAGTCGTTACGTCACTGATTCAACAGACCAGTCCTGCTGTGGCTGGCTTCTTCTTGTTTCTTCGATTGTGCCTAATGTAGCTGGGTAAGGTAGATTGTGCTCATCTAGTCTGTGGGAGTCAATATTCGTGGGAGTCCAAATATTTCAGTACAATTAGCAAATGTCTCAGTGCAGCGCACTAAGATGTCCATTCTGTGTTCTCACTATGTAGTTTTGTTTCCTTACAGGTCCTGAGTGTGCCGCGGACTAGGCCGCGATGAAGATAGGAAGAGCCGATTACTCATGGTTCCCGTGATGATGGGGGCTAGATAAATGGTGCCACAAAAGTACAAAACGAGCTCCCTGGAGGTCGCCTGGCATTCCGGAGATAACTGTGTTTCCTCTTCCCCTTAGGTTGCTGGCAGTGGGATCAGGAGATGGAGGGGATCGCTGCAGGGTGGTTGTTCCATGTAAGTCTTGGGTAGTTGACAGAGGCTGTTGTAGAGTTCACTTTCTGGAACTCTGAGCACACGGGCAAGGCTGGGCGGGGTTTAAATAGCTGGGCCTTGCAATATGGAGGCTGTGAGTTGAGTACTTCTCACAAGATTTGGGCTCCGTTACATCTGGCTGTCCACAGCAGTGGTCATCTTGGAATGGTGGCCATCCATGCACCAGGATGGTCCATCTGTTTGTGAACTGGCAGTGCATGTTTCCCTTGTGTACCCTGAACCTTACATTTGGAATATGCCCATGATCAGGGTGTGCCTGGAGCAGGGCCATCTTAAGCACTTTTGGGGCAATGGGCATGGACATCTTTGGGAACCCCGCCACCAAACCAAAGGATTTAAGGGATCAAGAATACTGGTCACGCCCCCCACCCGTCGTCCTCATAACCTATAGGTTGATATGCTGTCTCGCAGCATAATAAGCATGTTTACTCCGTTTAGGTTACCTTACCCTCTTCATTCTTGCTCTAATCGGTTCCATGTCTTAAAATCACGGCAAAAATGGCTGATTACAAAATATCGCAGAAAAAATGCTGTGGTTTTTTGCGCCACAATCATGTAAAGGATGCGGCGGACACCCCTGTGACCCCCAGACCCATTATAGCATTTAAGGGTAGTGGGGGACACCCCGCAACCCCTGCTCCCCTTAAGTGGTATAATGGGGTACACCTTTACTGGTTCAAACATGATACATTTTATCAATAACATCCCGGAAGGTATGCAGCCTGTAGTATTAATGCAGGACCGTGTGCATGGACAGTGGATTCAGATTAGAAGCTACCAGGAAGGTGTCTTGTTTGTTTGTTTGTTTATTTATTTATAATGCGTGCCAGACCCAAGGGTATCAGGGCGCAGAAAATAAAAGAAGGCTTTCAGCTTAGTTACAGAGTGGCATAAGGTGTAAAACAGGGTATACAAACATGAAATACAAGGTATGCAGTATAAAGTATATACAAAGAAAGGCATATGGTATTAAATGACACAGTGCAGGCAGTAAAGTAATTTACAAGGCAGTTTCAGGCTATATACAGGGCGATATAACTAGACTAATATCTTTATCCAGAGACTGAGATTAGAAGTGGGATATGGTTTTCAAATAGTGTTGCCAATAGATATTAAAAGGAAGAAATGCCTGTGGTGTGCTATATAAATATGCTCAATATTGAAATGAAGCAACCCTATAGCCAGTTAAACCATGAATTAGGCTTTTATGAAGATGATACCCTGAGAAGGAAATCACTCTGAAGGGCTGACCATTTTAAAATGTTTAGGGACTGGCAATATTGAAAGGTTAGGCAATACAAGATTAAATGAGATACCAGGATCACACATTGGTTAAGGGGTGAAGCTGAGATTTGTGCCAACTCAGCAATTTCTGCATTTGAACGATTTCTTTCCTCGTTCTTACCATGATCTAAAACAATCTCATTTTATAAAAACAGACTTGGAAAGTACACAAATCACATTACCAAACCTAATCATTTTTAAACAAAATATTATAGAAGGGTGTTATGCAAAATGGGAATGATTCTAGCGTCATTCTCTCCATCATCAAGGGAAGTATATGAGTACCATCACACCAATCGATGTGATTTAACATATTTAACCTGGGTTTGTCTTCTGTATTTTAAAGCTTTAAATACTTCCAAAACAATGGCTTGTGACATTTTCATTTATACATTTGCATAAAAACCTTTGACTTTTACCAAAAAGCAAACCGTTTTTTGTGTCAAACAAGCAGACCTTTAAATATGCAGGGGACCACTCCGGTGGTGCTAGTGCGCATTACAAATATCATTTAACATTAACATTAACATGCCTGAGTTCTGCAACATCTGGTCCGCTCTCTTCCATCTACAAACCACCCTTCCACCCAAATGGCCTACATAAGAAGAAATATCAAGTAATTGGCTAAAGGATACCAGCAGCATGCAAGAAAGCAAACCACACAGAAGGCAGTACATTAATGTAAGATATATTAGATGATTTGACCAGGATCACTGTATCGTCTGCTGGCAAATCAGGATACAAGCATGAACGCTTTCGATCCATAGGGCCTCATCACGAGTCTGGCGGTAACCCTTAAATGCGGCAGTAGCGCTATTACCGCCACAGTTAAGGGTCCGCCACAACATGGCCTTGGCGGATTTCGGAATCTGCAGCAAAATTGCCGATTTTCAGCGTTTTTACCACTGGCGGGAAATCCGCCGGCGGTAATAGCGCAAATTTTCCCCATTGGGCCCAATGGGGAATGAGGAATTTCCGAATGGGCCCAATGGGGAATGGACACTAACCATTCCGCCAAACCCGTGTTCCGGCGCTAATAGCGCTGGGGGTTTGGCGGTAGGGCTAATAAAGCCGGCGGTAATAGCGCCGGCGTTACCGCCCAACTTGTGATGAGGCCCATAGTCTTGAATTTGGATACTTATTCACCTCTTGGACTAATAGTTTATGCCATCGTTGGAGGTGATTGCCTAGGTTTTACAACACCCCATCTGAACAAACCAATTTCGCTACCTTCACCATACGGATTACATGTTAGTTTTTATAGCAACCCCTATGTGGTGCAGGTACATGGCTGATAATAGCAGATGCTGTTCTGTGAAACCAAGTACATATGCAGACAGGTTTATAAACTTCAGAAGTAGGAAAGGCTCAGTCAGCCTTGCTAGAATGTGAAATTCTAATTTTGCATATGAACACATATCTCTGCAATGGGTGCTTCACACACTGAGCTAACTTCTGAACCATTGTGGCATTCAATTTATCAATATGCATTTCACTGTGGCCTAGTGCACATGATCAACATAATTCCTGCAGGAAGGAAAGAATGCTACAGAGTTGTGCCGAGGGAACACACAGAATATGTATACCGCAGTGAACACAGAAAGCAATACATGGTGAATTGATGAAGGCAGAATGTACTCGTCAAAACAGAAAGGCAATGGGTTTAGAGCCTCAGCCGCATCCCATTCAATATCATGACATGTCCTATTTAAGACTGGTGAACAATAGAATCTTACTTCTTCAGATCAGGCAACCATGTGGGGCCCCCCTCCAAGGTGGGAGCACTGGCCAAGTGCCCCTTTTGCCCTCCCATAAAAACATCTCTGGTCTGGAGGGGTCGGGGGTCCCAATCATGACACTAGAATGAAGTAATTCAGGTGGTAGGGGAATAATTTGAGTCAGCAGATTAAATGCATTGCAATTGCTGCACCAAATAGTATGATGATCATGATTCCTATGCCTCTGCTTACTATCAGCATTACGCTGCCCTTGGAACAGAGCAGTCACAACACTTACTCATAACCAACTCTACACGTAAGAGGCATACCATCCATGTTTACTCCCTAAAAACAGCGAAATACTTCCAACAAAAAAGGGGAGCACAAATACTCCCAATATAAATCGGAAACAAGGAACGCATAGGATCCTACATCCTGCCTCCACCGATCAGGTTCCACTGATATTATTGGATAATTGTAACCAGCAGAGCAGTGTAATAGGATGTTGTGCTTATGCTATCACTGCTTGACTTGAAGAGGAACATCAAGGCAAAAGTATCTATCAAAAGGCATGAATTACAAGGACATTTGCATTACAAAAAGATACCCGGTCTGGAGTTAAAATATATTCCACTTGTTTAAAAAGAATTCCAATTGGCAATGCAAATTACTTTTTTACTTCCTGAAAAATCATTGTCTCTAGACTTCTATCATATATGAGCACTGCTTGCAACCCTGTCACATGAAGTAAAATGACTGGGTCCTCAATCCAACCTGTAGCTGTTGTGCCCTCCCTTCCTCACTCCAGCTTATACAAAATCAAACAAATAGGAACTTCATTGAGATTCCTTAAGGAGCACCTTACAAGAGTGACATAGGTTTGCCTTATATGTTAATAGTAGTACTAGTCAGAGGTATAATTGATGGAGTGTCTTCTCCTGTAAGGTGGGTCCCTCCTCTGCAATTCACTCTCAAATGTTTAACAAGATGGAGGGGGTGTGAGAAACTGGAAATCCCTGAAACTGAGCTCAGAAAATAATGAGAAGGTGCAGTTTCCGAGACTATTAAGGGAGGTTGCTGTCCTCCAATGCACACTAAAAGCACATTTCTGTCAATGTACTGCACTGCCGAAAAGATCTCACTTGGTTTTTTAAAGTGGCTTTTTTGCCATTCACCACCAAAGAATGTGCTCTTGTGTCTCTTGGGCTCCTGTGCTGGTTTCCAGTGCTAGTTAACGTGGCACACTACAAATTGAGACAGCGTCCTCTGCACATCATAGCAGTCAAACACTAAGTGGGGTATTTCTCACCCACAATACTTTGCGTGCAAAATAATATGTAAAGCCTCACCCTGATATTATGGGAGTTTAAGAAAATGTCATGGCTCTTCATACACACAATTATTTTGCCTTGCAAACAACAGTGTTTGCAACTTAAATTCCCCCTAATATTATTTGGTAGCATTATACAATTGGTCTGTGAAACAACTATTTTGTAGGAGAGAGAACTGTAGAATTCATTAATGTCTATGGCCAATGGAACTCTAAAAACCTGGTGTGACGAAATTACTACTGCTTTGCAAGAGGACAGGGAGTAATAGTCCACACTCCTACTAAACCAGCAGTGATCCTAATCATAAAAGTAAAACAGGCACAGCCTGATGGATAAACCTCCTTCGCCTTTTGTTTTAGCGTGGGCCGGGGGCAGGTTGTTCTCTCAAGAGCGGCGTGAAGTGATCACAGTAGTAACCCAAACAGCAACAGCACAAAGATTCCAAAATTAAACAATGTACAATCAAGGTTCTATGAATTCATATATTGTTGCAACAAGCGCCATCTGTGGTGCACTACCTCATAAATAGTGGGTGCCTCCGAGTTAAGATGGAAGCAATCCTCAGCACACAAAAGCGATTTCATATATATATATTTTAATTAAACAACCAAAAACGCAAATAACCTAACTAGAAAACACATGCAAACCCTCCCTATAAGAAAAAACCCAGAAGATGCAGATAGTACTGGATGTCAAAGCGTTGGAAGCGGCTGCTGCGTGATTGATTGTCTGTGCCGTTCCGTGCCATTCCTGAGCAGTGGGGCTTGACACTTTTTTGGCACGTATGAAGGTTCCTTCCTCAAACTATTCTTGCCTCCTCTTCTGCCTGTCGCTGCAGTTGGGAATAGAGCCACAGAAGCCACGCAAGGCTAGTCAAGTTAAGGCGCAGTAAAATGGAGTGGTAAGGCTGTGCGAGGTTGGAGGTCCGAGGAGTCAGGTTGCTGCGTGACGTCCTCTGGAGTCTGGGAGTCCCAGTGAAAGTCTGAAGGTAAGCAGGAGCGGGGAGGCTCTAGGGTGAGCCCTAGTAAACCTGGGTAGTAAGGCGGTGAGTGCAGACTGCACCTTGTCCTGCCCTGGTGCAAGGCGGTCTCCCCTCTCCCTATAGCCCCTCACTAGCAGCTCTTAGCCACAACTTGTGTGGATCTTCTGGAAAGGGAAAAAAGGGGGCTACCTATTACAGAGAAGGGATATCCTAATACAGCCCAGTGGTACAACTACTATAGTGTAATAGGGTGCAAAATATGATAAGCGCCCTTTTGGCGTCTAATAAACGTAACAATCTTAACACCCTTGGATTTTGCCTACTTTGTCAGTCTAGAAATACGGATACCTCTACTTTGAGACCGCAAACGCATTTTGGTGGCCGTGGGCCAACTGTCTCATGCACGATATGACAAAATATAGGTTTTCGAGTTTGCCAATGAACGGCCATTTTGATGTAACAAGAATCGCCATTTTGTTTTCTAACCATTGCTCATTGTTTTCTGTTCCTATTTCTTCGCATTATATTTTCCGCTTACACTGCTCGACTGTGAAACATTGTTGTCTGTATGTGAAAAGGACAAGGCCGCAGGGCCGTGAGGATAACAAGAGTTCGCTGAAACACAAACGTAGGCAGCGCCAGGAAGAATGCCGGCTCCCTCCCGAATGTAGCCTTGAAGCAGAGCTGCAGGGCATTTAATCATTTCACAGCTGCCAGCCAGTCTCGTTATATGGTAGAATATGTTAGAATAATACTGCTAAAGGCTTGAATTATGCTTTTCATATGGCCCCCCTTTGCTGAGGCCGCTAGAGCGTGTCGGCTCCCAGGACGCGAATAGCACCTGATAGATAGCAAGGTCCGGAATGCAACTCTTCCCCCCCGTATGTAGCTCGCTTCCAAGAACAGAAGCGCTGTGTTCTATTCAACAACTGAAAGATGCCTTCGCACTCACAAATTGCAAATTGTTACTAGAATAGATGTTTGAAGGTGTCATAGTGGTCGGAGATGTCCATCATCACACCAAGTTCAAAGAAACCCAATAAAGGGGGGTGTTAAACATGTCATAGCCGATTGTTTGATATGCATTTTGTATATATGTAACTGATGTACGTAATTCACTCTCTTGCGTGCCTCGAGGTCTAGAGATACACGTCGCGGGGCGTGAGACCGAGTTGGCCAACTGAGACTTTTGCTTTGCAATAAACCCTAGCTTTGGGAATACAACCTCGTGTCTGGCGTATCTATCGTGTGTGGTGACTCGCCTTGTTTCCATAGAAGTCAGGGTCCCCTAGGAGCCCCTTCCAAGATGGCGCCCGAATAGGGGCCCTCCCCCACTTGTTCCATCACATAACGTTGTAATTGAGTAAGGCAGAGAACAGCGAGGACGGGACGATCGAGCCGGGATCAAGAGGTGTTCGGGGCGCCCTGTAAAAATGATGAGAGACTCCTTTGCAGATCTGCACACATCTGATCCCTGATCGACGTGCCTGGCTAGAGAACAAGGAGGCGAGGGTCCAGAAACGAGGCGGAAGCCAAGAAATGCAGACACAACGTCCTTTGGTGCGTCATTATACAGACGACTTGATTTATCTGGTGAGTCTTTCCCCGATTCAAAGTATCCTGATATCGGTCGAGAGTTGATTTTGCAAAATCAAACGCCCTAGGTAAGGTTGATTAACCAGGGGGAAAGTTGAAAAATGCCTGGGGTATTGTCCACCTTAGCAGTGTTTTTCCGCTGTGGTAGACAATCTTTGGAAGATGGCCAAATTGTACCACCTGGGGGAACGCCGGCGTATGAGATGTATGTGAAGTATGAAGTGGGTGCGATAATAGTCTGTGAGACTTGGCATAGGCAAACCAGAAAGCAGCAAGACCATCAGTGGCTGATTAATGGTAGTTTTGAGATAGCGAGGATAGACAACCTGGAAAGGGTGTTGATAAGAAAGAAAGAGCGTCCTGCAGCATTTGAGACTATTAAGGACTGGAGAAAGGAAGCAATGCTCCGATTTAAAAGCAGAGCAAAGCATGCGCACAGGCATAAATTGAAAGGTGAAGTAGCGGAAGAGGAAGAGGAGGAGGAGTGGACTGAGAGTCTAAGAAGGGCAGGTAGGTGTGACCAGTTGAATATAGAAAAGATATACCCACAACGAGAATTACACATAGCAGATGAATTGATAGAAAATATATTGACCCATACAAAACAAGGCCCAAGATCAGAAGTAAGACCAGACACGTCAGTAGCTATTGCCCAGACCCCGCCCGTAGCTCAAGCTTCCCCTCCGGTAACTCAAGCCCTCCCGCAGCCACAGACTGCGCGCGTAACACTTCCTATTAGCCAATCAGGCTCACAACAGACACTCCCTGCTCCCATCGTCCCATCCGCACCTCCCGCCTCAGGCACAGACTCGGTACCGTCCGTTCCTCCCGGGGTTGAAGTTGAAACCACGGGGGCAAGAGGCGGGACTGACCAATGGGAGTGCACAAGGGTAACCTGCAGCGCAATCAGCAAAGAAAGGAAGGTGGATTGCATCAACAGGCAGAGATGTATATAGACGGGAATGATGGGATAGCAGCAGTGGCTTCGATACATGACTTCCGTAGAAGCAACGAAAGACAGGTAGTGTTGGAATGCATGGGTGAATATTTGGTGGAGAAATGGAAACAGCTAATTGGGAAATTACCACCGCAGCGATTGTTACATTTGAATGCATTAGCACGCTGTAGGGAGAGGGATGAAGAAGTGAGAGAACATGTGTATCGACTTTTTGAGCTTAGAGATGAATTAGATAATGATTATGTCAAAACGTTTACTGCACCTGTCAAAGTGTTTACTACACCTGCATACAGGAGTAGGGATATCGGGAGACCTGGGAAGGGGGAAAAGGGGCTGCATAATAAACGGCAGCAATTACCATCGCCGGGGCAGAAGGAGATGGTGAACGAATTATCGTTGCTAAAACAGGTGGGGGCAGACTTGAAAGAATGTCTAATAAAAACACCGGTACTATTGCAGCAAGTAACACGACATAATAGAGGGCGAGGGAACACACAAGGAAGGAGTAATTCAAATATGCATGGGGGAACAGTGGGACCGAATCAGTGTGCATAATGTAAAGAGGAAGGACATTAGCGAGCGCAATGTCCGCATCTACAGAATAGAAATGGGTCTGGTCAGAGGAGACAGCATAGAGGACACCCAGGAGCGAATGGACCAAATAGGAATAGTATGCAGCAGAATCACAATAACGGAGGTAATCAAAACCAAGGCCAAAACCAAAATGCCTCAAACCAGAGTCAGGGACAGCAAAATCAACAATATGTAAATCAGAGTGGGGGAAATAGAGGGAAGAGTGGAAATGTTTTTGATACACAGCCAAACACGTATTACAGTAATAGTAGTGATTACACATCGGATGATGTGTTATTTCCCCAATAGGACAGCCCAGGACAGGGGTCGGAACCAGTGTCTATTCCCGTGAATCAGAGAGGTCCCTACGTAGAAATGAGAGTCGGGAATGAGGAGCACCGCTTTCTTGTAGATACAGGAGCACAGAAGTGTTCAATAGACCATCACTTGATTCCGGATATACCACTGTCAGGGCAAAAGAATATTTCCGTAGGGTTCGCAGGTACACCAGTCATAAACCAAGTCTCCAACCCAGTCCCAGTTACCATAGGACCATTTACTGAACATTGTCCTTTCCTTTTAACAGAAAATTGTGGGGAAAATTTGTTGGGATTAAACTTGTTGAAAAAACTAGGTTCTGTTATACATTGCATGGCAGACGGAGTGTTTCTAATGATATGGCCACACGATGCCCCTGCGTCAGAATTCATGTCCGAAGCGTTACCAGGGGAACTAAGTAAAGTACCAATCTGTATATGGGCAATGCATGACAATGATGTAGGATGTTTAAAGATAGAGCCAGTAAAGATTATTTTGAAAGAAGGTGTTACCCTACCGCGAATACCCCAATACAAAATTTTGGTTGAAGGTGAGAAAGGATTGAAGAGTATTGTTAAAGATTTGGTGAAATTAGGGGTAATCGAGGAAATTACAGGCAGTACGTGGAACAGCCTGATTCTTCCGGTTTATAAAAAAGGAGGTAATGAGGTACCATACCGTTTCATAATTGATCTACGCGCATTGAATAAGGTAGTAGATCCACAATTTCCTCTAGTGCCAGACGTCACTACAATATTGACAATGATACCTGTTTCAGCAGAATATTTTAGTGTAGTAGATTTGAAAAACACATTCTTCAGTATTCCAGTGGACAAGGACAGCAGATATTTGTTTGCGTTCACATTAGGAGGACGATCATTTACATTTACGCGGATTCCGCAAGGTTACACGGAAAGTCCAAGTGTTTACAGTAGAGCATTAAAAGAGCAGCAAGACATGCTGGAATTACCCGTGGGTTGTGTACTTTTGCAATACATAGACAATCTATTGCTAGCTGCAGACACAGAGGAGATTTGTAAAGAAAGCACTGTATTACTACTGTCACACCTAGCGGCACATGGCCATAAAGCTAGTTTGAAGAAATTTCAGTATAATCGAAAGGAGGTGGCCTATTTGGGCTACCTAATTTCGAAAGGAGGGAGAAGACTAACGCCAGAACGCATAGAAAGTATTTCTTGTATGCCTATTCCAAAGACACAAAAAGGAGTCAGAGCCATAATAGGCATGGCTTCATATTGCCGACAATGGATTGGTAGTTTTGAGTTAATTGTGAAACCATTAGTGAATTTAACTAGAAAGGATGTGGTTATGCCTTTGCAGTGGGATGAGGAATGTCAGAAAACATTTGATGGATTGAAAACTGCATTATGCTCGGCTCCAGTTTTGGGTACGCCGAACTATGAGGACATTTTTAGACTATTTGTGTGTGAAAGTGAAGGATGTGCATTGGCGGTTTTGACACAGGAACAAGGTGGAAGAAATAGGCTGTGCGGCTATTTCTCTTCTGCGCTGGACCCTGTAGTGCGCGCACTACCACGATGTTTGCGATCTGTCGCGGCAGCTGCTGCGTCAGTGAAACAAACGGAAGGGATGGTATTGGGGCACACTTTAATTTTGATGGTGCCACATGCCATAGACGTTCTATTAAATAGGACACAGACACAACACCTCACCTCTGCTAGATTGACAAGATATGAGATTATCTTGTTCGCGACCCATATCCAAATTATGAGGTGTAGCGCTTTGAATCCTGCAGAATTAATGCCAGCAACCATAAAAGAAATTGGCAAGAATGAATCACCCCCCCACGATTGCTTAATGGTCACTGAGGAAGAAACCAATGGAAGAGTTGATTTAAGTGATATCCCACAGAAAGTGCCAGATGGAGAGTTATTTTGTGACGGCTCATGTTTTAAATTACCAGATGGCACGACAACTGCCGCATACGCTATCACTACCCTAGAGAGTGTTGTAGAAAGTAAAGGAATTCCCTATAATTCAGCACAAGCCGCGGAAATAATAGCATTGACCAGAGCCTGCGAGATTTCTGAAAATTTGAATGTGAATATATATACTGATAGTCAGTATGCTTTTGGAGTGGTTCATAATTTTGGTCGACTCTGGGCTGAGAGAGGGTTTCTGACATCATATGGCGCCAGAATTTAACATGGCCCTTTGATTGTACGATTGCTGTCTGCACTCATGTTTCCAAAGCGCCTAGCAATAGTGAAATGCGAGGCACATAAAAAAGTAACATGCAAAGGAGGAGAGGGAAACGCGTTTGCAGACAGAATTGCGAAACAAACTGCCACTGATTTGAATACCAAAATGATGACGGTTCAGACAGAGGAGGTACCGTGTATGAAAGAAGATGGTGTTGCCACTGTCAAAGAAATGCAGGCCGAGGCTACGGCTGATGAAATACAGGGGTGGGCAGAGGGATCTGCTGAGTTGGATCTGGAGGGTTGTTGGGTGGACAAGGGAACTAGAAACTGGATGTTGCCAAATTCGTACGTGACTGCAATGGTCACAATGGCCCACAGCCCTACGCACATCTGTGCGAAGAAAATAATACAGTACCTTTCTACAGTTTGGCAGAATGTCAACATAAAAAAGAATGCAGAGAGGTTGGTGCAGAACTGTATCACGTGTTTGCAACACAATGTAGGGAAGGGAACAGTGACTCCAACAGGCAGTTTTGGCCCACCCTCCATGCCATATGAGGTAATTCATTTTGATTTCATAGAGATGGAGAGGTGCCAAAACTTAAAATACGTCTTGGTGGTGAGCTGTGCATTCAGTAAGTGGGTGGAGGCATATCCTTTGAAGGACTGCACAGCAATGAGCACAGCAAAAGTAATGTTGAAGGAGTACTTTTCCAGATTTGGCTTTCCCCGAGTCCTATGGTCTGATAATGGACCACATTTTGTGGGTGCAGTGGTATTACAGATATGTGCTGGTCTCCAGATTGATAAGAGATTCCATAGTTCAAGGCATCCGAGTTCTGCCGGTCTTGTGCAGAGGCACAACGGGATTCTTAAATCAAAGATTAGCAAGATTTGTGCAGGAAGCAAGTTGAGTTGGGTGGATGCATTACCAATAGCACTATTATGCATGCGTACGTCTGTACAGGCTAAAACTGGGCTCTCCCCGTACGAGATCGTAATGGGGAGGCCGGCAAATGTTTGGTGCGCACCTCAGCCAAAGCGACTAAGTGAGATAGAACATCCTGTGCTTAGTACTTATTGTGGCCTTTTAATGCAGAAATTGCGTTTGATTCATCAAGGGGTGCAGGAGGCATTACCAGTGAGATACACCGGTCCGGGGCACGCGCTGGAGCCAGGAGACTGGGTGCTGCTAAAGAACCTTGAAAGAAAGTCATCATTAGCACCAGGTGGCGCGGGCCCCATCAAGTACTTTTGGCAACGCAGACGGCAATATGGGTGGATGGAAGGAAGTCGTGGATCCATGCCACCCATGCCAAGAAGATTCCAACTGCACTGAAAGACTTGCCTGACACTGATGACCGGAAAGAGAGAGCGGTCCCAGAAACGAAAGAAACTGTTGCCAGTAAGCAGCCACCTAATCTGCCAAAACGAGAAGTGAAACTCGAAACAAAGCCTGAGACGATTGCCAAAGAGGGGGAAGGGCAAAGAGTGCCCCAACGTTGCCTAGCAGAATCAAAATCACTGCTGATCGACGCAAAATCTACCTTGCAAATACCAGCAAAACCAAATCGTGTACCCCTTTGGCGCCCACCAGCACTTGTCAGCACGCCAAAAAATGGATCTGCATCATTGGCGCGGCGCACACCAGCACCTGCAGTAGCGCCACAGGCTGACTTCGAGCCTGAATCTGGAAGTGCACCGGCACTGTTCACGGATCATACGATACCAGGAGCAGGGCGATACAACCTGCGGCCTCGGAAGACAAAGTGATCCTCAGTTCTTTTTGGTGTTTATGTCAACCTCTGGTTCAGCTCATGGACGGAGAAGGAACCAGAGGTGTAGAGGAGAGAAGCGTGAGAATTGTGCAAGTCGGACAATTCAAGACTCGCAGCTCCTCGGTGCGATCATAAAAAGTACATGTCCGGAACCAGAGCGGACAAGCTGGGCGCACATGGTACTAAGGCGATAAGATAACTGATCAAAGGTCCTCTGAGCAGTATAAGAAAGGACAAGTGATCTCGCCTAAAAACGAATAATCGAATCCAGGCTAAAAAGGACAGGCAGAACTGAACTGTGACAATTCCATTGAACTTATTAACATCAGAGCAAGCGCGACGAAGAGAGATATTCACAACAAACTGTGATAAGAAAGAAGAAGGACGACGAGAAACATGCCGGGACCGGTCCCAGCCTCCTCCTGCACCACCACTGCTGAGAATGAATCAATTATAAAGACTATAAGCTTAAGAAAAACGCATGGTAAAACAAATTGTATGCTGGTACTAACGATAATAATGTGCTTTATGAGCGTGGTAGCACCAATATCAACAGCCCTAATATTATGGTGGGTAGAAACAATACACCCATTAGAAATGTTTTTACCAATAATTAATATATCCACTACTGAAAGCCCGGTTCAGGTGATCACTTATACCCTACCCCCAATGGAAGAAAAACACAGGGAAGGTTTTGGAAATAACACTTTATTGTTGATCATGAACATGACACATGCAATCCTGAAGAAAACAAATTGCTGGGTATGTGCCCATTTACCACAGCATGCTGGGAAAGGAATAGGGTGGTATGTGCAGCCATTACCATTAAGTTCTGCATGTAGTGCATCTTTAGGTGCAATGTTCTATGGGAAATGGAATGAGAGTAATACGGGTCAATTAGACAGAACCAACATGAATGAGTTTGAGGAGATAATAATGAAGCCTGTGGGTTGTTCCATTTTCCATAAAGCACAAGTAATAGCCCCAGAGCCCACGAGGAAAAGTACACGAAAGATAACACGACAAAATAGACGAGATAGATTGTCCCCACCAGAAAAAACATCTGTAATGACGTTTCGTGTAAGAACAGAAGGGGACAAAGATGCAATTCCCCCATCTTACACGGTGAATTATAGCCCAAGAACTGTCCCTTTTTGTCTAAAAAAGAAAGGCTCTTTTTCAGTCGGAACATATGCTGGTTGTATGAATACAGTGGTACTAAAATGGGAAATAGAACCAGTATACGTAGGTGATCCAGTTTATTTTATATGTGGAGAGAAAGCATACCCTTGGTTGTCCAGAAACTGGGGAGGTACATGTTACCTTGGGCTACTGTTCCCAGGTGTATTCCTCTTAGAAACAGCAGTCATGGCCAGATTATCCAGAACTAGAGTCAAAAGGACTGACGAAGGTGTTTTAATAGCAACTGATGTAGCAAAATCATTCATTCCATTCTTAGGGCAGATAGTGAAATCCTATAATATAAGGCAACTGTCCAGAATCCTAAAGAATACAATAAACACAACAACAGATATATTATTTAACATGACGTTGGAAGAAAGAGGAATCAGGTTAATGACGATGCAAAATAGAATGGCTCTCGATGTGATCCTGGTTGACTGTGAGGGAATTTGCAAAATGGTGGGATCAGCATGTTGCATTTATGTCGATGACTATTCCCCCACGATCTTTGAAGCAATAAAGAAAATGCACGTCCTAAGCTCTGAACTCCCTACTGGAGAAGCGAGCTGGGAAATAGAATCTTGGTTTTGGGGAATACTACGTTCTTGGGGATGGAAGTTGATCTCAATATTAGTAGTGGTGTTTGGAATTTTCCTAACGTGCTGTTGTTGTATACATTGTTTACCCATAGTTTGCGCTGAGGTAACTGAGGGATGTATGGAAGGATGTATGCATATGATAACAAAGAAAAAAATAACCTCATGATCGAAAAGACCCAGACCCAAATGAGACGAGAGCAGTTAAAGAGCTGATGGCAATAGATATTGATGAAGACAATGATGTCCACGATAGCATGCAAGACTCAGACATAAGTACTTCAGATTCATCATCACTAGAGGACGTTTCAATAAATAGATGAGACGTTTGGCATACGGCCAAAGGAGGGTTTGTCAGTCTAGAAATACGGATACCTCTACTTTGAGACCGCAAATGCATTTTGGTGGCCGTGGGCCAACCGTCTCATGCACGATATGACAAAATATAGGTTTTCGAGTTTGCCAATGAACGGCCATTTTGATGTAACAAGAATCGGCATTTTGTTTTCTAACCATTGCTCATTGCTTTCTGTTCCTATTGCTTCGCAGTATATTTTCCGCTTACATTGCTCGACTGTGAAACATTGTTGTCTGTATGTGAAAAGGACAAGGCCGCAGGGCCGTGAGGATAACAAGAGTTCGCTGAAACACAAATGTAGGCAGCGCCAGGAAGAATGCCGGAACCCTCCCGAATGTAGCCTTGAAGCAGAGCTGCAGGGCATTTAATCATTTCACAGCTGCCAGCCAGTCTCATTATGGTAGAATATGTTAGAATAATACCGCTAAAGGCTTGAATTATGCTTTTCTTATGGCCCCCCTTTGCTGAGCCCGCTAGAGCATGTCGGCTCCCAGGACGCGAATAGCACCTGATAGATAGCAAGGTCCGGAATGCAACTCTTCCTCCCCGTATGTAGCTCGCTTCCAAGAACAGAAGCGCTGTGTTCTATTCAACAACTGAAAGATGCCTTCACACTCACAAATTGCAAATTGTTACTAGAATAGATGTTTGAAGGTGTCATATTGGTCGGAGATGTCCATCATCACACCAGGTTCAAAGAAATCCAATAAAGGGGGGTGTTAAACATGTCATAGCTGATTGTTTGATATGCATTTTGTATATATGTAACTGATGTACGTAATTCACTCTCTTGTGTCCCTCGAGGTTGAGAGATACACGTCGCGGGGCATGAGACCGAGTTGGCCAACTGAGACTTTTGCTTTGCAATAAACCCTAGCTTTCGGAATACAACCTCGTGTCTGGCATATCTATTGTGTGTGGTGACTCGCCTTGTTTCCATAGACGTCAGGGTCCCCTAGGGGCCCCTTTCAACTTGTGAGCCAGCGATTTGACTGGGTCTTCATTTGTGGTGATTGTCAGACTGTGCAATCTTTGGACAATCTATCTTCCCCGGATTACAAAGGGTATGAAGTCAGCGAGGACACGCCAGCAGATTAGAATACTAGAAGCATCTTGAGTGTCTGACCAGCCACCCATGTTTGTGAGCCCCACTGTTGTTCCACTTGTTTATAGCCAAGATGCATACCTTAATATGAGGGGAGCAGAGAGGGACCCCTCATTAGTAGTAAATGGGAAAGGGCTTGTGGAGGACCCTCCCATGGCTATCCAAACCAATGGTGGCCTGCTGCTTACTGAGACTTCCTGAGAAAGGTCACTTTTGATCTCCATTAATAGCCTGTTAAATATGGAGACGTTGCATATGAGTCCCTTGCCAAAACCTCTTAAGGTCCTTGTACTATCTTGTGATCGCGGGGTCTATGGCTGTAATACTCGTGGCCCAAATGGGATGAACTCAATGCAAATAACTACCATGGTGAGTCAGGACTGGATGTTTTTGGAGGGGACTGATCCCCCCTCCCTCTGTTGACGACTGGTGGATGGAATTCCTTTCCTGAGTATGTTGGAACCCCCGAGGCTAGGCGGCTGCCATCCCCGATACAGGAGCAAATTAAATCTTCTACTAGAAATATACTAGAAATATACTAGATCTTATAACTCAGATTGCCTTGCAAAAAAGGCTGAGTTTGGCTAGTATACAATTGATATTGATATTTTATTTCTATCGCGCTCATGCACAAGTGTTTCAGAGCGCGACAAGGCAAGTGAGGGGAACAGGGGAGAACAAAACAACGATTTTACTAGGCCCAGTGACATTGAGAACGCGCAGGTGCGTGGGAGAGGGGGAGGGGAAAAGTGCATGGAAGGGGGAGAAGTGGAAAGTGCAGAGCAAAGGAGAAACAGAAAAATAATAATAAATAAATAAATAAATAAATAAATAAATAAATAAATAAATAAATAAATAAATAAATAAATAAGTCAACAAACAGTAGTAGTGCAGCCAGCAAGTGGCAAGTGCTGGCAGCAGACAGGGTAGGTCTGATAAGTGCAGGAAGAAAAAGGGTGGGGACTGTATGGCTACAGATACAGACCCCAGTGCAAGGGGTGGCACGGAGGCAGTGCAGGAGGGTGGCAGGGTGAGCAGGTACCTGGGCCTGGAAGACCGAGGGTGGCCAGGTACACATTGCCAAGAGAGAACAGATCAGCAGGGGAGGGGGGAAGCGAAGGCAGAAGCAAAGAGGAAGGTCTTGAGGTGCTTCGGGAACCAGAGATGGTTCTCCTCAAGTTTTAGAGTGGCAGGGAGGCTGTTCCATAGGGAGGCCCCATCCGAAGACAGAGATCTACCCCAGTTCATTTCTTTGACAAACGACTGACCCTGAGGGAGTTAGAGGTAGAGGAGCGAAGAGCTCGAGAGGGGAGGTATTTGCAGAGGGATAGCTGAAGGTATTTTGGACCCAGGCCCCAGAAAGCCTTGTGAACAATTCAGAGAGTTTTGAATGTAATCCTTGCATCCACTGGGAGCCAATGGAGAGATTTTGGAGCTGGAGAGATACGATCCCTGGTCTTGAGGCCAAGTATAAGTCTCGCAGTGCTGTTCTGGATTAGTTGCAGAGGGTGGAGAGTAGAGGCAGGTAGATTTAGAGAGAGGCTGTTACAATAGTCCAACCTAGAGGGAACTAGAGCTTGGGAGACATTGAGCTTCTGGGGGAAGGAGAGGAAAGGCAGAGTACCTCAGAGGAGGTGCAGTAGGAAGTTTGACTTTTTAGAGACATCAGAGATGTGGGCAGAGAAGGAAAGTGTGGAGTCAAAGATGACCCCGAGGTTCTTAGCCTCGCAGGTGTGGGTAGGAGGAGGGCCAAGAGAGTGAGGGGAAAGGATGGTGAAGGTGTGCCGATGAGGAGGATCTCCGTCTTGCTGGCATTCAGACAAAGATCATTATCGGCACACCAATCTTGAATGGCAGTTAGACAATCAGAGATGAGAGAGGGAGAGGAGGTGGCCGAGGGCAGCCTGAAAACGAGTTGGGTGTGGTCAGCGTAGCACTGGAAATTTGAGCAGAAATGGCAATGCAGTGGGCGAGAGTTGCCAGATATAGGTTGAAAAGCCAAGGGTGAGAGGTTAGACCATTGGGGAACACCACAGGTAGAGAGGAAGATAGATGATAGGAAGGGCCCAAGTTGTGCCTGGGAGGGTCGATCAGATTGGAAAGAGGTCGGCCAGGCCAGAGCCTAATCAGTGATTCCCAGGATATCACAGAGACGGCTGAGCAGGATGATACAGTTGACCGTGTCGAAGGAGAAGAGAGATCGAGTAGGATGAGGACAGAAGGAATGTTAGAGTCAAGGTTGGAGAGCAGATATTCACGGATGTTCAGGAGAGCAGTTTCCGTGCTTCTGGCAGCTCTGAAGCCAGACTGGTGGTCATGGAGACAGCCAACAGAATTGGAATGAAGGTTAAGCTGAGAGATGGCCAACTATTCCAGGAGTTTGCTCAGAAAGGGAGTAATGGAAATTGAGCGATAGTTAGGCGGACAAGAAGGATCAGCTGTGGGTTTCTTGAGAGTAGGACGCACAAGGGAGTGCTTCGGAGGGGAGGGGAAGGATCATGAGGCAAAGGAGTGGTTGCAAAAATCAGGGACAGAGCGAGAGTGTCAATGTGATCCTTGATGGTTTTAGAGGAACAGGTATGAACCTGTTTTGACGAGGCTTTCATAGATCAGACTTGTCTAGCGACCTCATCAGGGGAGAAAAGTGGAAAGGATGAGAAGGAGGGTGGGGAGTGGTTGAAGGAGGGTCAGCAAGCACAGACGGAGAGGGGAGAGGAAGGTAGGGGTGGAGAGGGTGGACAGAATGTCCTGGGTTTTTGAGATGAAGTGAGAGGTAAGGGCATTGCAAATAGCCTGGGAGGCAACAGGAGGGGTAGAGACTGCAGCAGGGTTGGCCAGCTCCTTGGAGATTTTAATGAGTTTGGCTGATTTGTTAGATGCCGTAGAGACACGAGTTTGAATGTGGACTCTCTTCGTGGTGAGGACAGAGAGTAGGTATTGCCTTTGGAGCAGGCGACAGGCCAGTTTGTCAGAGGATGAACAAGAAGCCCTCCATTTCTTCTCAGCCACCCTACATTTACGTTTAAGTTTAGCTAGGGCGGAGTCATACCAAGAATTGCACTTGGCTTTGGACTTCAAACAGATCCTCATGACAGGGGCAAGAGCATCAAAAGTATCAGAAATTGAAGGGTAGAGCAGAGACAGGGCTATGTCAGGATGTGAGACAGCCAGAGGTGGAGGGGGGGAGAGAAGGTTGCAGCGAAAGCCTCAACTGACACAAGCTTCATGGGCCGGATGTCCGAGAAGGTAGGTGGCAGTTTTGGGGTAGGTTTGGCTTGGGGGGAAGAGAGAGAGAGAGGAGGGAATGATCACTCCAAGAGAGAGGAATGGTCAGAGGGATGGAGAGGGGGAGGTCATAGGAGATCAAGACATCGAGTGTGTGCCCTGCAGAGTGAGTCGGGCCAGAGGGGAGGATGGACAGGGAGAGGGAGTTGCAGAGGTCACTGAAGAGTACAGAGGAGGAACAAGGAGAGTCTAAATGGATATTGAGGTCACCAAGGAGGAGGAGTTCAGTGGTAGAGGCCAGGAAGGAGGAGGAGAGGTCCACCCACTCAGAGAGAAATGAGGTGATTTGACAAGGAGACTGGTAGATGGTAGCCACAGTAAGAGAATGGGTAGGAGAGAGAGAGAGCCTACAGAGCAGGCATTCAAAAGAGGAGTAGGTCTGACTGGGAATGATAGAGGCAGGATCCACTCAGGAAAGATCAGGGCTACCCCCCACCGGACCAGGAGGATCTGGGTGCAGAGAGTATCTTGTAGCCATGAGGGAGGAGGGTGTCAAAGCCTGAGACAGAGCTAGCTGTGAACCATGGCTCAGTAGGACCAAGGACATCAAGGTTCTTCACGGAGGTGGCAGATGTCAGAGGAGTGTTTGACAGCAGAGCGAGAGTTGGGAGTGGCAATATGAATGAGGTTGCCAGCCTTAAAGACCTTCCAGTGAGGGGTACAGATCAAAGGTACACCCTGCCGTGGAGAAAGAGCCCCAGTAGGGGCAGAGGAGGAGGAGAGAGAGAGAGGGCAAGGTAGCCAAGGAGGCAGAGGAGGGGACAGCAGGAGATGAGAGGAAATTGTTGAGGCGAGGGAAGCGCCTATCAAAGAGGAGGAGATTGGCCTGAGGGCCTTGGACCATTACAGTGCAATTTAGGTAGACATTAATGATGAATTTAGAGGAGTCGAAGGAAGCCATAAGAACTTCCTAGTGAGTGCCACCATTAATGGGAGAGGAGGAGATAGGACAGAGTACAGAGATCATATGAAGAGTCCATAGATCTGGCGAAGGAACGACAAAGAGGATGTCGGTGAATGTCTGTCTTGAAGAAGTATTGGAGTAGGTGTCGGCGATAGAAAGACCAGTATTAGAGGCCAAGATATCCTTTTTGAACTTCTTCCTACCAGATTTAGCAAGAAGGGAAGGATAGTCAATGGAAAAGCAGTTGGAAAAGATAGGAGAAACAGAAAGCACCATGGGGGTGGAAGCGAGGAGAGGATGGAGAAGCTTGGGGGGCTAGGGCAGGGAGGTGTGGGACAAAAGAGAGTGATGAGGTCACTGGGTTATCAAGTTACAGAGAAGCAACAGTGTACAAGCAAAATACAGAGAATTTAGCAATGGGCAGTAAGATGTGACTTTGTAGCAAAAAGACAAAAACAGCAAGATTTGACTTTCTAACAAAAGGTCATTCTACAAATAGTGCAAATAGAGGTTTAAGCTCTGAAGATCATTGTCAGGAATCTCAACCGCCACTTGAAGGAGGTGAATCCTGCTCGCAGGCAGGCTACAGGCGAGTAATGTCTGCTCGTCTCCTTATTTGATTAGCAGGCCTATGAATGGAGAGGGGCGTCAAACTCTTAGCAGTAGTTCGGTAACAACTTCATCTTGACCTTCATGTGGGGACTGTGTGTTCCATACTACAGAGTGGCCAGTGGAGATGGGTCTTTCAACGGTGGCCCTGTCGCAATTACAAAATAATATTATGGCAGCACTCTCTAAATCCTTGGCCCCCTTCTCAACATTACACAAGGCCTTGAATGATTCGCTGAAACACCAAGCCACTCTGATAGCAATGACTCACACCAAACTTAGCTATGTAGAAAGTTTTGTGGCTAAGGTCCAAGATAAGCGGGGTAAAGAAGCCGAAACCTGAGTAAACTGGCAGAACCGACTGTGTGATTTGGCTCGAAGGGAAGAATCAGATAAGATGACACTGATGGAAGCATTGCTTGAAGATTGCGATTGGATGAGAAGCCAATTTAAAAATGAGCAGAGAAAATATATAGAGATATCTTGCCAAAGGCCCAATAACCTGAGTCCAGCACAGGGGGTCTATCCTCAAGAAATAGAAAGACGGTCCAATCCAGTTCCTAGAACTCTTGCCAAGGCAGCAGGTGAATGGTTCCTTGGAATTCAAAGTAATTGAAGAGGTGAGACTACCTTTGCCGGGTCCTTCGACCAAATACAAAAATGGTCCAGAAGCCACGGCCCCCATTTATGTGATTGTTTTTTTTTATCTTTTAATCACAGGAAATAAATGATGATGACACATCTGAAGGAACTGTGCAAGACAAAAAAACAAAAAACATGAAAATAGGGCAAAAATGGAAATCAAACATTTCCAGGGCTTTTTTGAGAAACCTGCAATCCACTCCTTTTGTATCCCCTCCCCTAAATCCAAAGCACCCCAAGAATGACATCTTTGTGGCACCCAAACTGATGTGGTTGTGCCCAGATAATGCCTCAGTTATATCTGCTTACAATCCTCAAAATCGATTGGAAGGAAATGACACAGAATTGATTTCTGAGTCTTGCCTGAGTGATCTAATTGATACAATGGTCATAGAGTCATAGAAGAAGAACTCGATGACTGGGGAAACTTGAGCTCTTCCGAACTTGTTGAGATAGCTAGACAAGTGACACAGATATCAGGCAAACCCTCCGTTTGTCTATCGTTTAATCAAGAACTTCATGACAAATTGAAACCTAAGGGTCTGGACAACGTCCCCTTCAAAACTAAGAAAGAAAAGAGGAAACGTCTCTCGGCTGTGAAAATACCAGACAAGAGTTCTGTAATCTGATCTGAAGTTATTCTCCGGGGAGCGTGGCCAGAAGCCATGTGAGGAAGATGTCCTCACTTGGGGCTCCTGCGGATCCGACGAAGAGATGTCCCGTTACATGACTTAAATAAGCCTAAAATGACCAGAAACAAGTGTACAGCTGCAGTACACAATCAGGAAGCTGTGTACTGGGAGAGAAGCATTGGAGCACTGCCAGGAGTCAACTACACCATGCCGTGGGATTGTGGCAGTGTCCAGAAAGAAAAAGTAAAATGGTGATGGAGGCTTGAAGCGCGATGAGACAAGAGGACTGGAGACTGCCGCTGGGGCCACTCTGCTGTGTTACAAGCGCAGACGGAACACCAGCTGATCAGAAAGCCCCGCTGATTGAGAACAGGAGCCGTGAAGGATGAATGCCTCTAAGTGCAACGTTGGGACTAACACTGACAGACTGCAGTGTGAAGCATAGCGCCCTGGACAAAGGACCTGTGGCAGGAGTCGAGAAGTAGCTAACCATGGCAGGGACATTGCAGGGTCCACGGCGTAACATGGAATGGCAAGCGGTGTGCCCCTGCAAGCGACGAGACGGTGCCAGCCGATTTCGCAAGTGGAGCACAGACCGCAAGCGGGCTGCTGCTAGTGAACGTGAGAGGACGAGCTGCCGGGTGGAAGTGAAGGTGCCCCACCCCCCCAGCAGGGACCGGTAGTGTTGCTGGAGGAGTGGAGGCAGTGTGCAGACTGTAAGAGGAACCGGAGGACACCAGAGCTAGCGGTAAAGAGTGGGGGGTGGGAGGGCCCAAAGAAAGACTTGGAGGCATGACAGCAATGAAGCAGGGTGCCTCCCCCACTCTTAAAAACATCACCGGGGTGCAACACCCAGAACATCTGGGTACCACTTGACCTGATGAACACCTTCTGAAAAGGTAGAGGTGTCCCCACAGCGGAGGCCATTGGAACAGAAGATACATGCGCAGACTCCAAATTAGGAATGAGAAGTATACGGTGGTGGGCAGGCCTGAAGACACAACAGTCAACTGCCTGTGGCAATCCAAGGGGGGGTGGCATGCAACGGTCCCCAAACAGAGATCCTGCATCAGAAACAGGAAGGAGATTGTGGGGACGCGAACATAATACCATACGCTCTGTCAAAAGCAATACCCCTTGGGGAGGTGGACCTTTCTCACACTGGGGTGAGACATAGACATACGGAAGTGGAACGCAGGCCTACAGTGGAACGGCTGGGCGTCGGTGGGGGAGGGCCCCCAAATAGGCACAGGAGCAGCGTGTCAGATGGGACGGCCGCCACATGACGCCATAATAAATGGGAAGCTGCGCTGAAGAGGCATATCCGACTGGGCTGGCCCTGAGACGAGATTACATTTTAAATTTAAATTTATTTTTATATTTATAAAGCGCTCACACAGCCCGCAGGCATTGAGGCGCTGTTACAGGAATTGTTTGTTTTTCTTAGTTGCGTATTTTTTGTTTGGTTGTCTTAGTTACGTATTTATAACGCGCTTAAACACACAGAGGTTTCTAAGCGCGGACCCGAGGATCGAACCTGTTGTTGCTTCGTGTCGTCTTGCTTCCAAGACGCGCACGCTGCCGCTGAGCTATCCTCCCGGGCCACCAAGAACACAGCTTGTGTGACGGGCACCTTACGGCCTGACAAAGGCCAGGGGGCAGTAGATCCAACAGCAGCAGAGTAGATAGAAAGACCCAACTTTCAAACCAGGCAAACCTCCCCTATCCTGACCTGAATGACCTGCAGGAGGCCAGGGGAACAGGACTAGGCACTAGTAGAGGCCATCAATACCGAGTGCCACAACACATTGATCGGTGGAGGGACTGAATAGTGCTTGGCACAAAGAGTCAGGGAACAAGAAGGGGATCACAAACTGAGGTGGCCCAGAACCAAGGAAGATACAGACCCACTGCGCACTGTGGAGAGAACCCACAGGGGAGGCAGTAGCAAAAGTTAGGACCAACAAGAAATGGAAAGGTTGCGACAGCAAAAGGCAGGGGCTGCACAGCATAGCTGACACGTTGAGCCTGAGACACTATATTAGGCAGGACACTGGCAGCTGCAGTAAGAGAACAGACTCCTGTGAACCAGGGAACACAGCAGACATAGCGTGACAAGCAGGGAGCAATGGCAACCAAGTGCAACAAGAACAAGCACAAGCAAGCCACATTTGACATCTTCCAAAGGGCCCATCTAGTCATCAGAAAGTAGATAGTGGGAACAAAGAGAAGGAACAGACAGCTCCCCAGAGAGACATGGCGGACAAGGGGATTCGACAGATCCTTGAGGCCATTGCGGCGCTCCAAATGACCTTGGAGGCTAAGATTGACGCGGTAAGCATTGATGTGGGACTGCTGTAACAGGATGTCCGCGTCATTGCAGAACACACCGGGAAACTGGAAGAACAGGTCAAGGAAAACACAGAAGCAAAGGCTCTAACAACCAAAGAAATTGATATCCTGCAGCAGAAAGTTAAGCTACTAGAAGATAGAGCAGAGGAGGCGAAAGGGCGAGCACAGAGAAATTATGTAATAATCATGGGTTGCCTGAAAGAGCGGAAGGGTCTGATCCAACCACCTATATTGACAACATGTTACTCAAAGAAATAGGGGCTGGAGAACTCACGCAGGGGTTCGGATCGAGAGAGCACATCGTTCCCTTGTCAGGCACCCACCCTTGGTTGCTCCGCCAAGGACTGTGATAGCTAAGGTATTAAACTACAAGGATCGAGAGAAGATCCTGGCTTTCTCCAGGTCGGGAGGGATGATACAAAGGGCGTCGTCAGAGATTTCAGTTTATCCAGACTATACCTTCCAAGTTCAGAAGAGGAGAGCCTAGCATATCGCGATAAAGGCCAGGCTCAGGAAGGCAGACCTAAAATACATGCTAATATATCCAGCTAAGCTAAAGGTGATATATAATAGAAAGGCCCTCTTCTTTGAGACGCCAATGGAAGCACAGGAGTGGATGGACAGTGTGCAGATCCTGGAAACAGCAGAACAGAGCCAACGCACCTAAGTAAGAAGCAGTCTCCTGGTGCAGACTGATACTGAGGCAGCAGGAATGACAAAGAACGTATGTATATACTAAGAAGTAGATGTACCCAGGCTATGCAGTAGTAGCGATTACAAGTAACATGGAAGTTATAAGATAAGGGATGAAGTAGCAGGAGCAGAAGTGTGAGTTACAGAAACCACCATAGAGGGAACGCTTAGAGCAGACCAACTACCCCCTCGAAGAAGTTGTTTTAAAGGCTGCCTTACAGGGCCCGCCCATAGAGCACCAGGGGACTAGCCTTGCGACCAGGTCGAATGAAGCGGAGACAGGAAAGTCCTAGCATGCACAGCATAGCGGGATGAGTTACGTTTGAAGTTAGTTTGAAGTGGGGTGGGTGAGGGAGGGAGGAAGAGAGCCTAGCACATATGACGGTACGCTGCATTGAACTCTTACTGAGGTTGGCTACAGGTTGGTGGCCTCATTGATACCCTAGACATTGCATATAATGGCAGGTACGGTTAAAATTATGACTTGGAATGTCAGAGGGCTCAATAATTATGTGAAACGTAGACGAGTGTGCATGTATATCAAGTGGAATAAAGTGGGGATAGCTTTGTTACAGGAAATGCACTTGGATGCACAAAAGCATAAGAACTTGGAGAGGGCATGGGGGTGTGTGATGGTGGGCTCCACATACTCGACGTATGCAAGGAGCTCCTCATTTGGGTGGACCGTGCTATACCATTCAAAGTGTTGACCAAAAAGACAGACAGCGAAGGCAGGATGGCAATGTTGCACGGGATAATGGAAAATCAGGACATCTGTATTGTGAACACTTATGCCCCAAACCACAATGCCACTGTGTTCTTCAGGTTTGGACCTTATAGAGGCGGGAGGATGCTTTGGGGAGGAGATTTTAATTGTACTGTGGACCGCACAAAGGACGGATCAGATGAGAAACACAAGAGGACGGCCCCCCAGCCAAGGTGCTAAACTCGCTACTGAAGCGCTTTCAACTGCGGGACCTGTGGAGGGTAAAACACGGGGAGGATAGAGCATAGTCTCATTATTCGGCCCCACATCAAGTGTATACAAGAATTGATTACATTTTCACTGGAGAGGTGCATGAACCAGAATTCTCGGAGTTGGAGTATTTAGCCAGGGTATTATCCTGCTTGTGGTGAGGTGGAGAGTGTATGCACCGACACCACCCATCCCCACATGGAAGCTAAGGAGCGAATCACTGAAGGATGTGCATTTGCTGAGTATATCAGGAAGAGCACAGTGGAATACATTATGGTGAACGAGGGGAGCGTGCAGAAGGTGGGCACAGTCTGGGAGGCATACAAAGTGGTCATTAGGGGAGAAATGATAGCAAAGTCGGGAGGTGTACAGAAAGTCATTGTCAAGGAACTGGGGAACATAGAGAAGAAATTGAGGGTATGTCAAAGAGAAGCCATAAACGACAAGGAACACATAGATAGAGGTAATTGAACTGACACAGGCATGCATAACACAATGGGACAGGCTGGGGAAGTTTAATTATGCAAAACACCTGGAAAAGAGCCACACACAAGGGGCTAAACCCTGGAGAATGTTGGCCTGGCTGTGCAGACGGAATTACACTAGAACCCCAATATGCTCCATTCTGAACGCAGACCTAGAAGAGGTGAACACGCAGGCAGGCATAAGCGAGGTGTTCTCAGAATACTATAAGGAACTATATGCAGACGTCCAGGGGAGAGAGGAAGACGACATAAAGGATGTTCATGAATTAATAGCACTGCCCGATTAGATGCTCTCTAAGCGGAGCCACTTGAGGCACCCATAACTCCGGAAGTGATTGTGGCCACCATTAGAACACTGCCAACGGGGAAAGTGCCAGGAGCGGACGGACTCCCAAGTGAATTTTATAAAGCCTATGTTGATACGTTAGCGCAGAGCCATTGTTGGCTAAGGTGTATAAAGAAGGTAATAGACTGGGTGAACAACCTAGTCAGACAGCCGCTCTCCGTTAAAACCCAACACGGGTCGTGCAGTTTCAGGTAAGTTATCACAAAAAGATTATTCAGGATTTCTACAACTTCATCTTGTGTTGATTAGAGTTCAAATAAAACCAAAGGCTTGGTCTAAGTAATGAGTGTTTTAATCAAAGAAAAATTATTTTTCAAAAAGGAAATGTTCACTAATATACACTTAGTGACGGCGCAGCTGACACATCTCATATTTTAGATAGTCTTTAAATGCCAATGCATTTCGGAGCATAAAGCTCTTTCTTCAGGGAAAGTCTTATATGTATAGAGTGTAGCCAGAGGTAAATATGCGAGATCAAGGCTCGTGGTCTCAGAAATGTAGAAGTACGACTCACAGTCGTGATCGTCCGCTTAAAGGAATAAAGTAGCCAGTCTGTAATGGTGAGGCTAAAATTAGAGTGAAACACGGGCTGCAGGTGAAAAAAGGAATAGCAGAGAGCTCGTGTGCATACCTGTGGCTCGATTGCAGAAATCACTGCTGAGACTTGGAGAACGCCATCGGACAACACCGCGTGAAAGCGTTGTCAAGGGAGCAGGATGTTAAATAAACACGTGACCACAATGCCGAAGGAAAGCACTTGCATTGCGGCACGACACATGCAAGGCTGCATGGGCGCTGTAGGGGCATGTAGGGGACAAATGAAATAATTATAGATGTACAGGAGAGTAAATGAAAAAAATAGAACATAACAAAAAATAAAATCTGAAAATACAATATGTAATCGAAATGGAGAAAATACTAGAAAAAATGCTGGTTGTTGGAAGGCAACCTGTAATTAAACAATAAAAACGTCAACAGTGAAAAATATACAATGTGAGCGTTGCAATGTGGATGAACAAATATACGCATAGTAATTATATCTTGTCCGCGTAGGGTGGTGCTGAAAAGTACCACCTTGGGTCCCAGACAGACGTCCGGGAGTTGCGGAACAAAGAGATGACAATTAACCAGTAAATAGTAAAACGATTCTAGGAATCAATGCATGCTGGTAAAGGCAAAACAACTTCAATGCATCTAAATGTATCCTAGCAGAGGCATGTACCAACTGCCAAGAAAACATACAGATGCAAATAGTGTCCACATTACACTACAGGTAGGCATCATTAGCAAAATAAACACATGCTGGTATATGAATGCATTAAAAAGTCTGAGGATACATTAACAGAATCATATACCAGTAATGAAAAAAATCGAACGAAGATTCATCAAATTCAAATGAAGCAATGGTAAGTGAGGGTATAGCCTCCCAAGTCTGTCGATCCAAAATGTTTCCCTTTGGTTGAGCCGGAGGCCCATGTTCTCATGGGGATTAGTTCAAAAACCTTATTTGTGTCAAATTATGGCCTTGTTCGCTCCAGTGTCGGGCCACTGCTGAATTCGGATTGCAATTCCGAATGCGGAACGATGTTCGTTCCATCGGGCTTTAGCTGTTCTCGTGGATTGGCCAACATAATATTTCCCGCAAGGGCACTTTATACCGTATATAATGTTCACACTGTCACATGTGCCGAATGTCTTAAGGAAAATCTTGTTGCCTGTACGAGGGTGGTAAATAATGTTCCCTTTAATTACCAGATTGCAATTAGCGCAGTGTAAACAGGGATATGTTCCTGTGCGTTGGATACTGGGTCCTTTTGGTGGAGGTCTTGTGTGCACAAGTTCATCACGTAAATTCCTGCTCCTCTGGTAGGCAAATACTTGCAACTGTTCAATCAAACAACTTCTGTACTCTAACATCCTTTTAAAGATGTTCCAGTGTTTTTTAATAGAATTCTTAATCTTGTGACTTTGTACGGAGAATCTTGAAACATACACTGGTGTTTTAAGTTCTCTCTGAGGTTTACCGGTGTTGGACAATAATATGTCACAATCAAGGTTATTCACCTTCTCAGATGCTGTGTCAAGTTCCTCTTGTTTGTAACCATGAGATAAAAATTTCTCCTTCATTACTGATTGCTGAGCTAAACATTCTTCTGGGTCACTCACAATTTTTTTCACACGTAACATTTGACTGTATGGTAGATTTCTTAGAAGACTGGGTTGGTGAAAGCTCAGCCGGTGAAGTAAGTTGTTGCGATCGGTGGTTTTGCGAAAAAGGGTGGTGCTATAGCCAGTATCTTTCCTCTGTACTAAGACATCGAGAAATGTGATCTTGTCCATAGATATTTCACTCGTAAACTGAATGCGTGGATCAATGCTGTTAAGGTATTCAAAGAAAAGCTTAAAGGTAGCTTCAGTGCCACTCCAAATACCAAAGATGTCATCTATGTATCGTGATCACAGATGGATGTTCTGGTTCCATTGTTGTTTCATGAGAATATGATCAGTTTCGAATTTGTGCATAAAACAATTTGCGTAGCATGGTGTCATGGTGGCACCCATTGAGGTGCCAGAGGTTTGTAAAAAGAACTTGTCTCGATATTGAAAGTACGAGTTTTCCGCAATGAATTGTAGCACAGTAAGTATGAATTCTTTTTGTGCACGGACTTCTGGTGTTTCAAGCAAGAGTCATTCAACTGATTCAATGCCAAGGTCATGAGGTATGGAAGTATATAGACTCTTGACATCGATAGTGAACATCAAGTGTTCACGTTGAAAGGTTGTACTGTTGAGTTTCTGTAGAAAGTGTGTTGTATCTCTGATGTAAGTAGATGTTTTTTGGATCAACGGTTGAAGAAAATAGTCAATATAGACTCCTAGCGGTTGATTAATACTGTCCATGCTGGCAACAATGGGTCTTCCTGGTGGTTTATCTTGGTTTTTGTGGATCTTAGGTAATATGTAAAAATTGGGAAATCTGGGATGAGCGTTATTGAGAAATTTGCGAGTATGATGATTTATCCAGTTCAATTCCATAGCTTTAGCCAATATAGTTTCAAGGTTGAGTTTGATGGATGCTGTGGGATCATGATCAAGTTGTGCATAGACAGTCTGATCTCGTAGCTGTCGCGTACATTCCATATCGTAATCAGTGGAATTCATGATTACTAAGGCGCCTCCTTTGTCTGCCGGACGAATGTGATATCTTTGTCACAATAAAGATCTCTGATAGTTCTCATCTTGTGTGGTTTCATATTCCTATGTGGTGAAATTTTGTAACTAATAAGTTCAAGATCTCTAGTGACCATTTTTTGGAAGATGTCTATTGACGGTACCGAAATTGGCGGTATAAATCCACTCTTTGCTCTGAATTCCTGAAAATCAGGCGCGTCGGTACTGCTCTCATGGGTATCAAGTTCTTCAAAGAACACCTTAAGTTTCAATTTTCTTACAAACCTATAAAGTTCGATGTTGGTATTAAACAGGGTCGTGCTATAGGTCCCTTCTGTAAGGTGTCCTCTTCTGTTTTACTCAAAATCTTGCAAGATATATTAATGACTAAGTTTTCCTTAGTTGAAATCTCATTTGTGGCTTGGTTCTGGGGTTTCCTCCTCCCCCTACGAGTTCTTTTGGGCGTGCTCCTAAAAAAGATGGAGTCGTGGATGTTTGGTTGGATGGGCTGGTTGTGCGGTTGGAATCGCCAGATGTCTCTCCTGTCGGTACTTCGGGATCCCTTTGTGCTTCTGAATCGGAACTGGATGTATTATCCGATGGATATTTGTAAAGTTTTTTAGGGGCTACAGGTCCGTATTTGTCCATCCACGTATAAACTTCTTCATTAATATAGTCGTAGGTGTCTTGTTTAAACTTGTTCACTTTCTTCTGTTCAAGCTCTGTTTTGTAATTTTTGAGTTTCGTATTAATGTTTGTAAGGATGATAGGGGCATGTAGGGGACAAATGAAATAATTATTGTAATTACTACGCGTATATTTGTTCATCCGCATTGCAACACTCACATTGTATGTTTTTCACTGTTGACGTTTTTATTGTTTAATTACAGGTTGCCTTCCGACAACCAGCATTTTTTCTAAGTATTTTCTCCATTTCCATTACATATTGTATTTTCAGATTTTAGTTTTTGCTATGTTCTATTTTTTTCATTTACTCTCCTGTACATCTATAATTATTGCATTTGTCCCCTACATGCCCCTACAGCGCCCATGCAGCCTTGCATGTGTCGTGCCGCAATGCGAGTGCTTTCCTTCGGCACTGCGGTCACGTGTTTATTTAACATCCTGTTTCCTTGACAACGCTTTCACACGGCGTTGTCCGATGGCGTTCTCCAAGTCTCAGCAGTGATTTCTGCAATCGAGACACAGGTATGCACACGAGCTCTCTGCTATTCCTTTTTTCACCTGCAGCCCGTGTTTCACTCTAATTTTAGCCTCACCATTACAGATTGGCTACTTTATTCCTTTAAGCGGACGATCACGACTGCGAGCCGTACTTCTACAATTCTGAGACCACGAGCCTTGATCTCGCATATTTACCTCTGGCTACACTCTATACATATAAGACTTGCCCTGAAGAAGGAGCTTTATGCTCCGAAATGCATTGGCATTTAAAGTCTATCTAAAATATGAGATGTGTCAGCTGCGTCCTCACTAAGTGTATATTAGTGAACATTTCCTTTTTGAATAATATTTTTTCTTTGATTAAAACACTCATTACTTAGACCAAGCCTTTGGTTTTATTTGAACTCTAATCAACACAAGATGAAGTTGTAGAAATCCTGAATAATCTTTTTGTGATAACTTACCTGAAACTGCACGACCCGTGTTGGGTTTTAACGGAGAGCGGCTGTCTGACTAGGTTGTTCACCCAGTCTATTAACTTATTTGTTTCCCGGGTCGGGGTGTCTCCAGACCCATCACGGCCAGCTCCTGTAAGCTTTTTCTAATTTCTCCGATCTATTATCTAAGTTTGAAGTTTTCCATGGACACTTGTTTCTAATTGGATTTACCCAGTGGTGCCCACTTTATTCCTTTTCTAAGGTGTATAAAGAGGCATACGCAGATAACATCCTACCCAGAAGCATGAGAGAGGCCCTTATAGTTCCGCTACTAAAACCAGATAAAACAAGCACAGAGTGTGGATCCTATAGACCACTGTCGCTGTTAAATCAGGACAGCAAGATCCTTACATCCATCCTGGCAAACAGAGTCCGCAAGGAGATACATGTATTGATCCACCCAGATCAAACAGGGTATGTACCGGGAAGGAATATTTCAGAGAACCTCAGGAGATTGCACCACATAATTTACAGTACAGAAGACAACACCACAGAATGTGCAGTGGCCTCCTTAGATGTGACTAAGGCATTTTACTCAGTACATTGGGACTGGTTATATGCCACCATGACAAACATGGGGATTGAACCACAGTGCATGAGATGGGTACGGTTGATATATACTGAGCCAATGGCCAGAGTTAGGATGGGGAGCACGTACTCTGATGCATGGCAGTTACACAAAGGCACAAGGCTGGGATGCCCACTGTCCCCAATGCTATATATCATAGCGGCCGAACCTATGATGGCATACTTTCGGCTGGAATACAGAGTTATGGGCATAGATATAGGTGGGATGAGACATGTGGTGTCCATGTACGCTGATGATGTGCTATTGTACCTAAGCAACCCAGAGACGACCCTGCCATACATCCTGGAGGTACTGGACAACTCGAGCAGGTTAACAGGAATCAAAACAAATAGGAATAAGTCATGCCTGTTTCCACCAGCTGTTACAGGATGGAGGGCTGAAGAGGACTTGCCAGTCCTTCCCTTGCCCTGGAGCAGGAACTTCTTTAGATAACTGGGAATTAGCATTTATCATGACCCTAAGTGAGAGCATGAATTTAACACAGTGCGAGCCAAACTTGGGTTAGTAAAATCGCTGGAGTCCTGGAGTAAGTTACACTTGTCGCTAATGGGCAGAACAGCATTACTAAAAATGGTTGCGCTGCCGAGACTCATGCATTACTTCGGGAAAGTCCCATACTATATACTGAGGCAATATTTCCCTGATTTAGAAAGACTATGTAGGGGGTTCCTGTAGCAGGAGGGGAGGAACAGGGTTGCCTTGAGCACGCTGCAGAGACCGTACGCACAGGGTGGGTTGAAGGTACCAAATGTTTAGCTATGCTTCCTGGCGTGTCCGCTGCAACATGTTGTACAATGGATGGCAGATGATCCCACAATGGATACTGCACTGCTACAACCAGTTATAAAAGGGAGATACATGAGAGACCTCTTTTGCATCCCCGCCAGGTAACAAGCTGGTAATCCTTATTTGGAGGAGCTGGGCATCCAAATTTGGGATAGAACCTGTAGAGTTATAGGCTAGTGGACTCACTCTCGCAACAGATACCGATGGCGGCTATCCTGAAAGGGAGACCAGGTAGTTGGGTAGTGGTCAGGGCACGATGGGAAATGTGTGGAGTAGCCACGGTGGGAGACTTGAGGAATGAGGGAGGTTGGAAGACATTTGGGGAATTACAGGAAGCCACAGGCATACACTCTGGCCAGTGCCTGTTTTATAACACAGTAATGAAGACATTGCGAGAAAGATGGGCAAACAACACAGAGGAGACTATAGGGATGAGGACATTAAGCTGTTGCTCACTGTGGTGGAGGGTGGATATGCCATTTTCTAGAATTTATGAGATATTGATAGATCAAACCTCACAATCAGACCTGAAGTGTAAAGAGAAATGGGAAAAGAAATTGGGGAGGATATCTGAGGACAGAGAATGGAAAGAGGTAGCATTGTACCATAGGAAGGTCTCTAAGAATGCCAGGCTGCAGTTAATACAATTGTACATCACACACAGAGCATACCTGACAACCGATGTCATTGCAACATTCAAATGCTCACCCAGAATGTCCCAGATGCATGGTAGAAAATGGTGGGCTTATACATATGTTTTGGGGATGCCCGATAGTGCAGGGGTTCTGGAGAGGGGTGGTGCAAAAGGCAGCCCAGGGCAGCATAGAACTAGATATCCAGACACCGAAGGCTTGCATGCTAGGTCGCTATAAGAGAAATGCGAAAGATAAACCGTTGGCCAAACTTAAAGATTTGATGTACATACTGGCTAAGCGTAGTATAGCCATAAAGTGGAAAGACACTAAAGAACATAGCATAACTAGATGGTGGAGGGAGTTGGATAAATGGATTATAGTGGAAACAGGGGTATGGGAGAAGGCACTACGAGAAGAAAAATCTGAAGTGGGTAGAGATTCAATGATGGATAGCTTTGACTGTCACACTGTTTGCAAACGAGAGAGGAGAGGAGGAAGTGGAGCCAGCAACGGGAAGGGTGATGCAATGTGTTAGTATATACATAACATGATAGGCTCTATAGACTAAGTTGAGGGGGGGTGGTAGAATTAGATGTAGTTGATGAATAAATATGCTGATAAATATGCTGAATAATGTTGTGTGGTTGTTTGTTGTTTATAAAAATGAAATAAATAAATATTACAAAAACAAAGTTATTCTACCAGAATACCGTAAGAATCAATATGAAACTAAAAACTCACTTTTGAGACTGGAAAAGCGGCACCATGGAAGTCGAATTATGAACGATCATATCTATCAGGACAATCGTATTTACTTGGAAAATCTATTTCCAACGGAGGATCCATCTATCTTAAATCACAGGAAGGTCATGAATTTATGTCAGCATATTCCAAAACTGAGCTTTATAAATGCAGATTACATCCGTATAGTGCAATTCGTGAATGAGAAACGTTTGGATTGGGGTGTTCTTCATTTGAACTCAGCTCTGATAAAGATGGCTCTATTGGAAGTGCGTGACCAACTGCTTCCTTTTGGTTTTGAGCATAGTGAATACTCTGACTCCAAAGTGATTCCTGCTGACCAGGAACATAGAAGGCCAGTAGTGAGGGGTTCTGCGTAAGGTAAAAATGGCTCTAAACAGATGATGACGAAGGGGAATCTGGCTCCTCAATCTACCGGCGCGGGAATATTGCCTTCATTCACAGTCACGATTGATTGAGCATCAGGCAGAAGAACTCAAGGCCGAAACAAGGGTATAGAAGGCAGTGGGCGGAACAGTGTCCTCTAAGGACAATTTCTAGCTGCTACTGCCTTAGTGGAGCTGCGTCAATGCTAGTGCCAGATGTGGCCCAAAAAAAGGAAGCTCTTATAATTGGATCATGGAACTGAAGAGGCTTTGTAGACTTCTTTTCTAATAACTTGGGCCTGGGTCAGTATGACATCATTTGCCTCCAGGAAACATGGCTGAGATCCACACCCATGTGCGATGGCTACCTGCAATATTTTAACAAAGCTTGCAAAGGACTCCTAGGGAGACCCTAATGAGGTTCAATGATGTTGGCGAAAATGGACAGCAATCTGAGGGTGAAGAAAGTTATCCAGCCAAATCATTTTGTTCAAATATTGCTGTTGGAACTGCTAATTGTCAATAGGGATGATGTTCTGTTGATTTTACTTATTAACATGTATTGGAGTGTGAATATGTTTTTGGCTGAGGGGCTTATTGATTGTGTGAAGGAGCTGTTAGATGATACCTTCATTGCCATAACTAATCCACACATTTTCATGTGCAGGGATTTTAATTTGAATTATTTGGATACCAATGGAGAGGTATTAAGAGATTCATCCTTATTACAGAGAGCCCTCTCCTGTGCCACTGAGTCAAAGGAGCGTGGCTTATCAATTTTAAATGGCCAGATGAAAGGGGATGTCCCAGAAGTGTGTACTTGGTCTAGGGGGTTACAGCGGGCATATCTGGTTATTGCTTTGTTTCAGAGAATGTGCTAACGGCAATGATCACATTTTAGGTTGTAGAGATGCCGGTAAGTGGCCATAACCTGCTAGCTATTAGCTGGGAAGTGTCCAGCGGGGAATCGAACAAAATATGGTCCAACCCAGTGGAGGCATCTTGGGGTAGAAACAGAGTGAAGATCCAATCGAGGGAGGTCCAGGTGGCTGCTGGGCGCTTCGCCAGTTTGTGTCGAATAATCCTAATGAACGGAGTGGACTATGAATGGATACTCTGTGGTTTTAGGGTTAACAAAGGCCCGATGGGCGAAGCTTCTTTCAAACCACGACATATATATAATGGGGCGGTGGCTGAGGCCAAGAAACTGTGTCAAACCGATATCAGGAAACTGAAGAAATGAAATGCCGTCTTGGGTGGTCTGTTAATTAAGAAGAGGAAGCAACAGTATTGTAACTGGCTCCTGTCTTCTAGAGCTGGTAAACTGCAACATAGGGTTTTATGCAAAAGAAATACTCTGAACCTCTGGGAACTAATCAATGATGCTAAAACCTAGCAACCGGTGACTACTATCAGCCAAGTCTTGGAAGATAGGTGGGTGGAGCATTTCACCAATCTTTTTGATGCAGGGACCAATATAAGAGAAGGGGCTATTGCAATTGAAGGGGTCGAGTGGTCTGTGGATTTTGATCTACAGGTCCTAAAAATTATAATGGGGAAGTTAAGCAGCTCTAGTGCAGCAGGCCGGATGGTCTCTCGAATGCCATGACAAAAGAAAACTTAGATTCCTGTGCAGAATTCACCTTTAAGCTTTGTACTCAAATAGTGGCAACTAAGCAGATCCCAGCATCATAGAGAGAGGCAGTGATCATTCTGATTTTTAAAAAGGGTGACCGAGGCGATCCAAAAAACTATTGGGCAATAGCTTTATTGTACTCTCTGGGTAAAGTTTTTGCATCTGTCCTACTGCGATAGTTAAGCGATTAGGCGGTTATATCGGGGCGCTCTGACCCTCGCCAGACTTGGCTTGTAAGGGGAGTGGGTACCTCATTAAATTTGTTCCTGCTGTATCTATTGAATCATCAAGCTATTCGGTCCTAGTCTAATATCTTCCTGGCATTTATGGACTCAGAACAAGCCTTTGATGGCGTTTGTCGGGACAGGCTATGGGTGAAACATTTGAATTGGGGATGTCCCCCAGGACTGGTTGATACAATTAACGCACTCTATTCTAATACTTCGATCCAGGTTAGATTAGCAGATAAGGGTACTCTCTCTAGGAGAATATTTACATATCGTGGGTTGAATCAAGGGTTCTCATTCGCCCCCTTTCTTTTCAATCTTTATATATTGGGTTTGGGGGAATCTAAACAAACAGTTTGGGCATTCCCACCAAGAATCAATGCAACAAGCCTCCCATGGGTCCTTTATGCCGATGATTTGGTATTCATCGACCAAACCCCGATCGCACTTCAACTTCGGTTAGACTCCTTTATGGAGTTCCTTATATTAAACAATTTGATAGTGAATGTAAAAAAATTGAAGGTCCTTGTCTTGTCATCTGCTCATAGGAGACCTAAGCGAGCTTTCTCATGGAGGCTTGGGGATAAAAAACCAGAAGTGGTAGAATCCATTATATATTTGTGTGTAGTGGTGAATAAAAACTTCAATGAGCAAGCCCGCTTTAAGATGCTGTGATTAAAATTTAAGAGGTTAGCAGTTCAGGGGGAAGCTCTACATAGGAGATACGGCTCCTTCTCTTTACTCCCAGTTATAACCTTCTATAAACAAAATGTAGTCAAAATCCTCACCTACGGGGCTGAATAACTTTTGAACCTATACTGAAAAATATGGGGGATATTGGAGGGCTACTTTTGGAGGAAGGTATTGCGATCACCTTATTCGCTTTCCGTGGTTTGTATCCGTATGGAACAAGGACTCCAATCGCAGCATGGAAAAGTATTTCCCTTCTTAGAAAGTGCATCTTGGTTGAAAATACACTCCATTTTGACATCGTGAGAAACAAGGACCAGTCACCATGGTATGGAAAGTTTGCGATCGGCAAGGCTTGCTGTATGACACACTTGGAGCAGCGTGATATCCCTTGAGATATGATCATTGCAAATCCACCAAAAGCAAAGAAAGACTGCCAGAGAGGGATTGGATAACAACACAAGAGTCCTACGCCAAAAATACATTTGTCTTACAATGATTCACGTAGGAAGAGGTTTAAATCTTATTCCCTCCTACCTCCAAAAATTCCCCTCAGCTCACCAATGAGAAATATTCAATGAGATGTTGCTTTAACATTCTTCCCACTAGAGAATTTCAATTAGCGCGGAGGATGTTATTAGAAGGTAACTCATTTTGTAGGTTCTCTGGGAAAAGTGGGGGCCCAGAAACATTATTTCACTTATTGAGTCTTTGAAGTGCATTGGGATGTTATCACATGCCATTTGGAAACATGGATTGCGACAATAAAATCCCTATTGGCCATTGAATGGTGGGCGATGTTTTGAATTGGTGATAAATTGAGTATGGTTTTAGCTACACTGAAATTCATTGAATGTATTTTTAAGAAATTATTGTAGATAGACTGATACATGCCCCTTTTCTATTTAGTCTCTTTCAGGAAGGTTTGGCTTTTACTGTTTTTTTTTATGAAATTGATGGTTAAATGATGAGTATGCTCTCAACGCTTATTAGGTTGGGGATTTTTTGGTGGAGGATTTTATATGGCTCCAGGAATTAAATGTAAATTGTAAAAGGTTTGTTTTTTTGATTGTTCACAATAAACCAAAAACAATAAAAACATTTTTTCTTTTTAAATAGTACTGGATGTCACTCTGTGTATCTGTGCTGGGGTGTTCCAGCAAGCAATTACAGCAAGGTCACTGTTCAAAGTATATATCTTTCAAGAAAAGATTTGAAACGGGGGCTTAGAAGTCACTATGGTCCCAAAGGTAGACCAGATTGAAAGGGCCTCTTAACAGTAACTTGTTCTTGGTCTCGGATGGTTCGACAGCACCAAACTGGGCATCTGCATGTTTTCTTTGTGGTCCAACTAGGTACGATATGCATTGAGCCACATTGACGCAGAAACAATTTAGCGTTGAATCGACTTTGAGACAGGGATCTGTGCAGTTCGAGTTGGTTGAGATAGCATGGGACACAATCGTTTCTTGGGTTTGAGTTGACGTTCGAGTCGGATCAAGCAGAGTTTCTGTTGTTTCGATGCAGTGATCAAGGATGAGGTAAGTCAAAGGCTTTCACAGTCATCCCCATTGTTCTCTGAGGATGGTTAGGGAACAGAGCTCTCCTCTGCCTTCGATGCCTTCTATGGTCATCTCACTGTCAGTTGACTTTGGAATGGACTACACTCCCAAAATAGGATGAATGAATACTTTGTGTCTTCTTAAAAGTCCAAAATGAATCAAGGAAGGAGTGGGCGACCCCTTCCTTATACAAGCACATTGTCACTGGGGATTGGACAAAAGCAAGCCTGCTGTAAAGGGTCCAATCCCTGTTGCTGTAACAAATGACTTGTGCCTCATTACCTCATACCCATAGTGTCTGCTCCTGTAGAAAATGGAAGGGACAGAAAGGGAAAGAGCCTCAGATGCTTTTCCATGCCTGCTGACTTCAAACACCCTATGTACTGCAGCACCCTGTTGTGAGGCTGGCTTTTGTTATGTGAGTGTCCCTTTGAAGCAGGTTTCCCAGGAAATCCCCTAGTGAAAGCGCCTTTGCCTGAGGTGAGGTATTATTCTTCCTCTCAGGGAATCAAAGGAAGACAGAATCCTGGCTATTATCCCATTGTGAGCAGTTCAGACAGGCATGCTAGCCATGAATATACACCACCTTGATATCCCTAACCTCAGCGCACAGGGTTGACACTTGGTAGGGCTTATTCTTATATATTATCCTGATAGGTCAACAATTACATTTGAGATCAAAGGTGTAGAGTTAACCTACCACCCCTGCCTGCAGTAACTGTGGGTCATAGTAGCTCCAGGAACGCACATGTGACTTTTGAACCTGCCATTGTGCCACTGAATAGCACGTGAGGCATTTGTTAAGTGACTGGTGCAGCAAAGGTACATGGATGGACTATGTGTTTGGTATGATAGGTAAGTGCTGTGGTTTGTGCCTTAGGAAGGCATGAGAAGGTGATACATGTCTGTGTGTGTTGCTAATTGGGTTCTTAGTGGCACCCAGAGGGAATCTGGGCAAGCATTGATGTGCACAGCTTAGAAAGAACATAAGCTATGAGGTCACCATGATATCGCGTCTGTGACAAAGGCCCTAAACTGACTTTGCTGGTGGAGGGTTGGGGTCACCATGTTTGCCACGTACAGCCGCATGGTTCTTGACCCACCATGTCAGATGCAGGAGACAATGGTATCAAGTAGGTGAGGGGGGAAATGACAGAGAAAAGTGTAGGAAGCCTCTACATCAGCAATGAACGGTAAGAACAGTAGTGAGGAGGAGAAGGTGGCAGACCATAAGGCACACAGAGGTACACCTAGAAGGGGTGGAGGAACAAGTTCTTGGTGAGGCATCTAGACAAGTCCGATCTATGACAATCTCGTCAAAACAGGTTCATCCCTGTTCCTCCAAAACCATCAAGGACCACATTGACTCCCTGGCACCTGCCCTCGCCGACTTCTGCAACCACTCCTTTGCCACTGGATTCTTCCCTTCCCCCCTAAAGCACTCCCTTGTGCACCCTCTTTTTAAGACCCATTGTCACGCTCACCTGATTCCCACGGAGGCGCAGGTCTGGCTTCGAGTGCTGATGCTTCTTCAATGGTGAAGCGCAGGGCTCTGAGGATGGACAGGTAGAGCCCCTCTACTCTGGCTTCTCTGGCTCGCAGGAGTATTCCCCTGTGCGTGAAAAGGGAGTATTACCTACTGACGGAATAATGCTCAAGCCTCCCACTCCCTTCCACGATTCCCCGTGAAGTCTCACCTTAGGGTCTGGAAGGATGAGTTCTCCATCCTGCTTCTGATGCAGGGGCGCGTTGAAACCCAGTTACTTCACTGGATTGAGGTTTGATGGGAGTTCAAATAAGCTTGACTATTCAGGTGAGGCGCTGTAAGAGTACTGTAGCAAGTTAAAAAGTTCAAGCTTAATAATAATGTACATTGTCTTATTGCAGCAAGCGCTAACGCTTATGTCTTTTTCCCCTTAGGGGCCGGGGTCGGAATGCCGGAGATATGGCGCCGACCCGAAGTGAAACGTGCAGTTCCAGTAAACGACAGGTAAGTTCTGGATGAGCGTTCGGGTAATGTCTTTGCATTCGCTCATTCAATGTCTTTGTCTTTTTTCCCCATAGGGGCCGGGGTCCGGAATGCCAGGAAGCGGCAGGACCCGAAATGAAATGGGAATGACCCAACAGGTAAGTCTTAGAAGGAAACTGAGCTTTTCCTATTCCCTTCCTTCCCTCACCTTGTGTTCTTGTCTTTTTCTCTCTAGGCTCTAGGAAGTGGCTGCGGAACCGGATGATCGCTGCTGAAGATGGAGGTGCCCAGGAAAGGTGAGTGAAATGCAGCGCTGCAGCGATCGAAGCGAAATGCTTTTAAAAATGATGTCTTCCCTTTCAGGATCGTCGGTGTGAAGTCTCCGTGATGCAGCTTTAGCAGGTAAGGTCTTCTTTCTCTCCAATTCTCTCTTAGCAGGTGACCCAGGATGCTGACAGGCGTGGCTGAAGTCCAGATGCAGGATCTGACACGGTGAGCGCCCAGCTGCGAGGAGCAGAACAACGCGAAGTGTGAGTTGCTGATCGGGCGTGGTTTAAATAGCTGTGGAAGAAGTCCCGGGTATGTATCCTTCCACCGATCAGGTGTATCCTTCCCCGACTACACCCAGGTGCAATGTAGTCCCACAGGTAAAGTAGTTCCATTCAGGCCTCAAGAGGGCCTGGATGTAGCAGCATGGTCTGCATCAGGTAAGTGCACATTAAAACACTTGAACACATGTCTAGCTTCATGAGCCTGGCGCCTAAGGCGCCAGGACTGTGTCCAAAGGGCCCCAGCTTGGGCCCGCTGGCACTTCCCTGGGGGGAATGATGCCTCCTCTGCGGTTGCTGGGTCGGACCTGGCACCTTGGAGGTAGGCATCATGACACCCATCCTGCCCGGCTTACTATTGCCAAATCTCTATCACTCCTTTCCTGAGCAAGCTCCTGGAAAATCTGGCCATCTCCCAGCTCAATCTCCACATTGAATCTGTTGGCCGTCTCCATGATCATCAGATTGGCTTCAGAGCTGACAGAAGCATGTAAAATGCTCTCCTGAAAATCCGTGAAGACCTGCTCTCCAACCTTGATTCGAACACCCTCTGTGTCCTCATCTTACTTGATCTCTCTTCTGCCTTTGACACGGTCAGCCATGCCATCCTGCTCAACCGTCTCCGTGATAACCTGGGGATCACCGGTCAGGCCCTGGCGTGGCTGACTTCTTTCCTCTCTGATTAACCCTCCCAGGTTCCACTACGGTCCTTCCTCTCCTCTATCTCTATCTCTACCGGTGGTGTTCCTCAGGGGTCTAACCTCTCTACCTGGCTGTTCGACCAATACCTGGCACTTCTTGCCCACTGCATTGCCACACTCTGCCCCAACTTCCAGTGCTATGTGGATGACACTCAGCTCATTTGCAGGCTACCCTCAGGTACCTCTTCTCCCTCTCTTATGTCTCACTGTCTGTCCGCCATCCAGGAGTGGTGTGCCGCGAATGATCTCTGCCTTAATGCCAGTAACACTGAGATTCTCCTCATCGGCACACCCACTCCCTAATTTCCTGTCACTCTCTGGCCGGCCTCTCTTTGCCCTCTTCCTGCTCCCACCTGTGAGGCTAAAAACCTCTGGGTCATCTTTGACACTGCACTCTCTTTCTCTATTCACATCTCTGACATATCTAAGAAGTCACACTTCCAGCTGCACCTCCTCAGAGGTATTCTTCCTCTCCTCTCCTTCCCCCAGAAGCTCATTGTCTTCAGAGCTCTGGTTCGCTCTACGCTCATTCGCCTCCAACTCCCTCAGGGTCAGGGTCAGTCGCTTCTCCAAGCAACGAGTTGATGGTAGATTTCTTTCATTGGCTGGGACCTCCCTCTGGAAACATCTCCATGCCTCCCTGAAACTTGAGGAGAATCATCTCAATTTCCAGAGGGAGCTCAAAACCTTTCTCTTTGCTTCTGCTTTTTCTCCTCCTCTCCCCTGCTGACTTCCTGGCTGAAACTGAAACTGCACTGGTTACCTGGCCGCCCTCTGATCTCAGCCAGGTCCACTCCCCCGCCAGTCACACCCCTGCACTGGCTTCCTGACAACCCCCGCACTTGGGGACTGTTTCTGTATCCCTACAGTTCCACTACCTGCACTTAGCCTTGCACTTGCCACCCGCTGGCCGTACATTTACTTATTGTTATTTATTATCCCATGTACTGCACTGTCCCCTCCCCTTCCCCTTACCCCCGCACTCTCCCCCATCCCCCTTCCCATGCACTTGCGCGATCTGAATGTCAACTGGCCTAGTAGGATAGTTGTCTGTCTTCCCTCTGTTCCCCCTCCCTTGCCTCATCGCGCCTTGAAACACTTGTGTATAGGCGCATTATAAATTGCATATCATATCATATCATATCGTATCATTTCTAAGAGGGGCAGAAGAAGCTCAGCTTGGATACATGTATATATCCAGGTTAGAACTAGAACGCTGTAGGAACGAAACTTGAGATGAGAAGCAGACGGTGGGAGAGAGAATCCTTAGTTCCTTAGTTGAGGCAGGGAAACCCCTCTTAGAGTTAGGGAGAGTCAGATTTCCTCTTTATTCTATCAATAAAAGTGTATGCCAGCCATCACACCACATGTGTGTCATTCTCCTCCTTCTGCACCCTTACACTAGGTATGATCCTGGATGCCCCACTTTCCATGACAGGCCATATCAGTAATATTGTTAGCTCAACTAACTACCATTTAGCGATACTGAGACAACAGAGACCCCTTCTCTCTGAAGTACATTGTGCTATCATACCTAGGTCCATAATTGGAGAATGTACTACTGCAACAGTTTATATGCTGGCTTGAACAAACAACCTAGTCATTGCTTACAGATGTTACAAAACGCTGCAGCACATATTGTCACAAAAGGCCTTAAATGAGATCATATCACCCATATACTCAGAAGTTTTTATTGGCTTTCAGTAAATGTGAGAATTAGCTTTAAAGTATTTACACTTATAGAGAAGACCCTTCACAGTCCAGTCCCTTCGTATCTCAAGGAGTATTTCATGCTCTATATGTGCTTGAGACCCCTTTGATCTACTACGGGATTAAACTATCAATTCCAAGATTTTGGAAAAGGAGAACCTATGGAAGATCCTGCAGTGTTTTAGTTCCACATTCCGGAACAGTCTTCCCCTCTGCATTAGAGAAATGAATGATCATCTTCTCTTCAGGAAAAAGATAACATAATTTCTGTTTGGCCAGTGATTATAAATCTTTTCCTCTTCTTTGAGTTCGTCTAGGACCTCATTGTAATTTTGGAGCTGAAAGGCTCTTTCTATAGTAGCAACTTCAAGACTCTGCAAAAAGAAACAGAAATACAAAATATGTCTTCCTTATGCAGGGAAATATAACTTCCCTGCCATGGAACATTATAAAAACACCGAAATGAAATATAATTGTAAGTATTTTACCTCTGCCATTAATTAGGCCATGCATTTCAAAGCCCCCTTTGCAGTGGTGAGCAGGTGCAAGTGGATCTTGGTCATGTGACCTAACCCTCACCACCTGTTTGGTGCCTTCTTGTTTTGCTGTCCTTCTTTTTTCCTACTTAAGCAGCCCTCCAACCTCTTTTCCTTTGCAGTTGGTGCACGGGTGCAAGTGCATCTTGACCACTTGACCTAATCCCAATCCACCTGTCAATCGCTGCCGATCTTTTGGTGCCTTCTTCTTTTGCTGCCCTTTTTCCCTACTTAAGCAGCCCTCAAGCCTCTTGCCCTTTGCAGCTAGTGAGCAGGTGCAAGTGGATATTGGTCATATGACCTAAGCCCAAACCACCTGAGTAGCCGTGTCCCTTCCTTTCCTTTATCAACTTTTAGACCAAAAGGTATCTTTCGCCCAGGCATCCAAAACAAAGGGCAGATGAAGAAAAATGGCACTTCCTGTTAGGACCAGAAAAATCCTGGACTAGAACCTCTCTTTCCCAACAGCCCATCCCTACCATCACCACCCATGCCACTCACCAACAACATCATGGACATTGCATCACAGCAACCTCACCCACAACACCATAGACCCCATCAGAACTCCATCATCCACCACCACATGGAAATTGATGCTTGCCAATGTCCGTTCAGCAGTCAACGTTTGTGATGTCATCTTTCATGTACTGGGTGTTTGCCTTAGCAGTGCACAGTGGTGGCACGAGTTATGGTTGCTTAGCTTACCATAACTGGTGAATTTCTGGGGGTTTTCAGTTTTACTTGTAACCATAATGTCCCTTTAACAAAGTTTTTTCATTGAATTTCATAGGTTTTTGTATGTGAAACTTAACCATAACATCCAGGTTTTTACCAGTCCACCCTTAATTTACTACAACTTACTAATATCATACTTACCCCAATATAGCAACATTTTTGTCTGATTTACAAAGTTTCACCTTAAAAATCTGCCTTTCCCACCTTCTAGCATAATTTTGAACACTTCTATCCACTTTTTCCACTGGTGTTGCATTCGTCGACATCCGTGAACATCCAACGTCATTGTGTACTTTCCAGACAGTGTCACGTGACCACGATGACATGTCTGTGAACGCGTCCACACTTCACAATCGGGTCCGTGTGTTGCCGACAGTTCGAGACTGCATTTTCTGCTGATCTAGCAACTTCCAAGCTCAAAATGTAACCTTGCACAGCTCCTACACCTATTCTTACTCATTATCCATTAACAATTGATTACAGCGTACATACTTGAAGGAATAATAGCAAAAATGCTATTTATCATAAAAATGGCATCAGCTATTGCCATCCCTCCTCCCCAAAAGGGACCATCTCCATGCGCCGTCACACACAATCCAACCACTGCAATGCTCTGAGAAAGGTTGCTCCTTTCTTAAGAAGTAGTAGCCTGTCTTCCTCCACCTAATCTTCCTCAACCAATACTGTAACCACACAACCTACTTCAATGGGGCACAAAATACCATCAGCTACCTTGCAAGCGATAAAAGAGAATGTTGATCCATACCTTTCCAAGACAACAGTACTCTGTATATACTGCAACACACCACTCTGCAGAGGGGAGCCATTTTGAAAATCTTTTGAAGCTGTAATCAAAGAGCATGACACACACTGCCCCCTACCTTAGATGTTACACACATGCAACATCTTCCCCTGTCCACCTGCCCCTCCATATTTGTGGTTGGTGCCTCTTGTCTCATTTCCCTCCCCACTTTACTTTCTGACATCTCCTGCAAAAAAAAATAATAAAAAAAACAACAAAAAGGGTTCCTTTAGGAACCACCTTTCACAGTTTAAAAATAGAACAGAAAAAGTATCTTCTAGACTCCATCTACTTTACATTTCTCAATAAAGTAGATAGAGTCAATAAGATTCTATCGCCCTAAATTCAAAAGCCCTCACGGCACTGATTACGTTACAGTGCAGTACCCTTTGGGAACACCATAACGCTAACATCACTATACGCTCAAAATGAGCTCCACCTATTTCAATGATGTTAGTGGGCAGCGTAGCCAAACGTACCCTGTCATCACCAACATCATAAGGTTATCTAACACAAAACAAAATACTTGAACACACACATCCACAACAAACGCAAAACTTTTCTGTATTTAAAAAAAAATGATAGAAACATTTTATTTTGAAGAAAACAACAATAGTCAGGACCTTAACAAATGCTTTTCATTTTGACACAATGATGAAAATATTCAATTAAGTCCACGAAAACGTAGTTAATGTTTTTCGAACAAGGTTCATAGCTAGTGAACTTTGCATCGTTCTGATTTTTAGTCAAACTGTCAATGGTGATCTTGTAATACCAAATCCATTAATGCAAGCCTTTGCGTTCTTCACCAAAAATTATCTTCCATGACCGACGAGTAATCTACACACATTGAGTTCCATTACAGAGGAGAAATGAGTGCTTTAAAATTGAAATAAATGCAACACTTTCACATCTGCACGTTTCTAGAACCTATACGCTCCTATGTCGCTCCTTGTTACTGCAATCACAAAAGGACAGGTTATTGTCTGGCGATTGTCCCAGATGAATGTTATTACATATGCATTGTTGATCATTATTGTCCAAATACTGTTGAAAAAGCCATCAGCCGGAGACTGTACCCATGACATGCGCACATCGGGATTATACAACTACATAAAATTGAGAATTGAAAAACATATTTCAGTAACCACTTTATAGTTAAATATACACAGTACATTCTTATTTTGGCCACCAATTTAAGTTATAAAGCACACGTATGATGTCTATTCTTTGTGTCAAATTTAAAATTAATTCGTCAGGACATTTGTCATGGACGTTCATCATATGGCACACAGTATACTTTCAATCCACACTTTAATAAATATTATTTAAAATCTTGCTTACATTGCATTTTGCGAATCCATTCTTCTGATGTAGCGGAGGACCAAATGCTCCAAAATACAGTTTTCTAAAATAGAAACTTTACTTTCCGACGTCAGCTTCCAATATAGTGAATCTTATCATTTCTTTGTTCCTTTTCGACACATTTAGCTCATCAAATTCTTAGTACGGTGTATTCAAGGACACATAACAATGAGACCCTTCATGTAGCGTTCACAAAAATGAAAAATATTACTGGCAATCAGTGTACTGAAAAAAAAAAAACTGTTTCAAGTAAACCACATAGCACAATATGTCATGAGCACTGCTCCCGAGAAGCCAAGTCAAGCCCAGCATCCCCGGAAGCAGGCTCACGACCCTCGTCCCCGGCTCCAGCAAACCCCTATTGGGGCCCTTTGGACCATGTCCTGGCGCCACTGGCGCCAGGCTCATAAGGAACCTCAGTCATAAGGAACCAGGGGCGCCGGGCTCATAAATCTTGCAAAGGTGCTTGGGTGGACCTACCTGTAGCAGACCATGCTGCATACTCACCTTTGCAAATGCTGGCAGGATGAAGTCCCCAGCCTTCTGCTGGGAGGAACTATTCCCTGAACTGGGACTACTTTCTTACCTGGGTGGGGCTGGTGCCACTCCTTAGCTCTGGAACACAGGAACTCTTTTACCTGGGCGAGGCTGAGGAAGAAGACACCCAATCACTCCAACACTATTTAAACCACACCAGATTGGGAAAACGTGCTTCGCGTTATTCTGCATCTGCAGCAGGACGCTCACCGAGTCAGCTCCAGCATTCCAGTGACGTCTCCAGCTTCAGCTCAGCAACCTGTGGAAGAAAGACACGAGAACTATACTTACCATCCAGGAATCCAGACACCGGCAGAACCTGCAAGCAAAAGAAACATAAGGTTAGCAAGTTGCAACACGTTCGCAGCCGCGCTCGCTTACCTGATCCATCTGTGCTTTCACGGATTCTTCGCGGCCTTCTCTTCAGCAGCCTAACGGCACCTGTAAAGACAAAGGACATTGTTAAGTAGGAATCGGGTGAAGGCATCCGCATTTACTTTTCTTACCTGCTTTTGTGTGCGTATTACGATCTCTTCAACCGCAGCAGCCCGGCACCTGAAAACAAGAAAAGACATTATTTAAGTGCCATTAAAGACTGCAAGAAAGCCTAACACTTACGTGTTTCCCCACGTGCATCTGCGACTGGGAAAACGCCCGCAACATCTCAAGACTTGAAAACAGAAAACAAGGGACTTTATTGACATGTCATTGAAATTCCCATACCTACGTACAACCGCACGTGTCTCGCTCTCAGTGACCACGCCCTCTGCATCCAGGCACCTGAAAAAGACAATGCAAAGACTTCATTAAAGGTGCCCATCAAGACTATAAACTCTTTATACCTACTGGCATCCGCTCGTGCAGTAACGGCGGCATCACCTTTTGGCATCTCAGCACCTGGCCACTTCTAAGGCCACAAAAGACTTTGAGGACCTCCAGTGACGTAACTGGAACCCACGCACCCTTGCATAAGTCGCAGCATGGAGAGCCCAGCATTTATACGCCTAAGGTGAGAGCTCACCAGGACATTGGACTTTCGGAGAGTTGGCGATTAGTGAGGAGGAAGTCCAGTCAAACGGTTATTAACCCTTTCTTCTTCCGCCTGCAGAAACCTTACCCTGCAAGCCAGACGGTCAATAAGAGGAAGCCCAGTCCAGAGAGTCATCCGAGCTCTACGCTTCTCAATTGAAGAGACTATAACAGTTCAGCCGGGACCAGTGCCTCTGTGGGAATCAGGTGAGCGTTACAGAACGCGAAGCCCTCCAATAACCTCCTACCCAGGCGCTATGGAAACTTCTGACACTGATCAACTGGCCCAGTTACTTGGGGAATTAAGAGCTGAAGTACATGCTGCCCGCCAGGAAACAAATTCCCTGAGGAGGGAATTGATTATGTCCAAAGAACGAACTGATGACCTCGCCAGACAGTTATTACAAACACAAGCGGGGCAAACCCCTCTACCTAATTCAAGAGGGACCTATACCCCGGCGGCTTCAGCCAATCCTGTTCAAATCAATCTGCCCGGAAATGTGCCTTTGGCTCCGCCCGAACGCTTCTCTGGTAACCCTAAGAGGTTTGCGGTGTTCATAAATCAGTGCCGATTGCACTTTCTTTGTAGGCCAGCTGCTTTTCCGACTGATCAGACTAAAGTAGCCTTTGTGCTTTCGTATCTTAGCGGCAGCGCCGCTGATTGGTCGATCCCTCTGGTTACACAGGATGACCCGATTCTTCGCAATTTCCAGGCCTTCCAGGCCAATATGGAAAGACTTTTCGCAAGACATTCCCAGGGGCAGGCCCTGGACAACAAACTCCTTTCCCTACGGCAGGGCAATCAGGATCTTCTGGCTTATATTGCGTCATTTAACAGACTAATCGTAGAAACCAGATGGCCCGAAGACAAGAGGATCACGCTTTTCCACAGGGGTTTGCGTGGCGAACTCAAAGACGTCCTAGCCCAGGTCGTGAATCCCCCTCAAGATTGTTCAGAGTACATTGATTTAGTGGTCCAATTGGATCACAGACTGCAAAACAGAAAAGCAGACCGCTCCAGGTTCGAAACTCGAGTATTCTCTAAGCCACTAACTCACACCAAAGGAGTTGAAGCCGTAGAACCTATGCAAATAGGGGTCGTAAAGGGTCCCCTAACCCAGAAAGAACGCGACAGGAGACGACAATTGCAGCTATGTCTCTATTGTGGAAATTCAGGACATTTCCTCCGAGATTGCCCGGTGAAACCTCCGAAGAAGACAGTGGGAGCTTCTGATAAGAATTCCGAAAAGCCCGAGCCGGGAAACGACCTCGCCCGACAAGTGTAGAGGTCCGCTTGCCGAGCATAAAAACCAGTTCTTTGACCTCGCACTTCATAATGTCAATGGTCCTCATAAATCCAGAACGACCGGATCGTTTGCATGCCATTAAAGCATACATTGATAGCGGAGCGATTGGAAATTATGTAGACCGCGAGATGGCTTCCAGGATGAACCTACCCCTTTGTCCTAAGGTAATTAAAGACGTCATTACCACAGTGGATGGTACGGAAATAGCCTCCGGACCGGTAACCCATACCACCACAGAAGTGACGTTATTAGGCCAAGATGGACATCGGGAGGTAATCGTGTTCGATGTGATCAAGGCCCCTCAGTTCCAAATAATTCTGGGGATCCCTTGGTTGGAGAAACACAATCCTCAAATTGATTGGCGAGCAAAGACGATACAGTTCCCAGAGTGTGCACCTACTTGTTATCCTCGACCCAGTATTGGCCTAGCGGTAGCAACATCCGAAGGACCGCAATTGCCTCCAGAGTATCAAGAATTCCAAGATGTCTTTCAGAAGGAACAGGCTAATACCCTGCCTCCCCACAGATCTTACGACTGTCAAATAGACCTGATACCCGGAGCCACTCCCCCTTGTAGTAGAATTTACGCCCTTACCGAGCCTGAAAGTCTTCATTTGCGACAGTATCTGGACCAGTACCTGGCCAATGGATTTATCCGCCCATCAAAGTCTCCTGCATCCTCGGCTCTGTTCTTCGTACCTAAAAAAGAAGGTGACCTTAGAACCTGTATTGATTATCGTGCCCTGAACCAGATAACGGTAAAGAACAGATACCCCCTACCTCTGATCCCGGAACTCCTTGACCAAGTTAAGACAGCCAGCCCCAACTGCCTCCTAGTGCCCAGATTCAAACTAGCCACCATTGGAGGTTCCAGCTTCCCAGTTAAGGCAGCACAGTTTTGGAACTCCCTACCTCTTGCACCCAGATCTGACCAAACCTTCAATAACTTCAGAAAGAACACCATAAAATGGCTTATTGAGAATGCGACATAGCGTATGTCACTTTATACGTAACGTCTTTTATAATGCTTGTGCTGACCTGCTTTTACTGTTCGATCGCCATAGATTTGACTGTTTAGCTACGCCTTATCTGCACGTGCACTTGCCCTACCCTGCAGATTCGAAATGTCCACTTTGCCTGTAACCTGTAACTTGTAACGTTAACTTATCTGTAACCTGTAAACGTTAACTAAGCTGTAAACCTCCTTGTTCTCTTGCGCCCTGCTACCCAAGGGTCTGGTGCGCACAATAAATAAATAAACAAACAAACAAACAAGAACGCCTGCATTTATACAAAGCTAGATCTCCGGGGAGCCTACCACTTGGTACGGATTAAAGAAGGCGACGAATGGAAGACGGCATTTCGAACCAAGTATGGACTATTTGAATACCAGGTGATGCCCTTCGGACTATGCAATGCACCAGCCGGTTTTCAGTATTTTATGAATGATGTCGTCAGAGAACTCATAGATGTTTGCGTAGTCGTCTACATAGATGACATCCTTGTGTACTCATCTTCAGAAGCAGATCATCGGAAACATGTTAGAGCCGTCCTTGAAAAACTCTGCCAACATAAGCTTTTTGCTAAGCTCGAAAAATGTGTTTTTCACGTCACGGAGGTCGAATTTCTAGGCTTTATTCTGACACCCAAAGGAGTCCACATGGACTCGAGAAAGGTGGACGCTATCATCAAGTGGCCATCACCTACTTTCGTGAAAGGTGTCCAAAGCATGTTAGGTTTCGCCAACTTTTACCGCAGGTTTATTCCAGAGTTTTCATGAGTGGTGCAGCCCATCACCGCCCTCTTAAGAAAAAACAAACATTTCGAGTGGTCAACAGAAGCAGAACAGGCCTTTCAAGAGCTAAAAGCCAAGTTCACCTCAGCACCCATACTGAAACACCCACGCCCAGACCTCCCTTACATCGTTGAGACCGACACCTCCAGCTTAGCAATGGGGGCGGTTCTATCACAGAGAGATCCGGAAACTAACCAATTGCACCCCATGGCATTCTGGTCTCGCAAGTTCTCGGCGCCTGAAATTAACTACACCATCACAGATAAAGAGCTTTTAGCAATTAAGTCCGCTTTCAAGGCCTGGCGGCACTATCTCCTTGGAGCCAAACACACTGTCACGGTAATCACCGATCATCGAAACCTACAATACCTGAAAACCGCCAAAGCTCAGTCCTCCAGACAGCTTCGCTGGGCACTTTTCTTTGCCGAATTTGACTTTGTAATTACTTATCGCCCCGGCAACAAAAATGGCAAAGCGGATGCCCTTTCCCGGATTGGAATGGGAGATAATATTGTCAATCCTGAACCTGTGCCAATAATCCCAGAACAGAGAATCCTGGGCCTAATTTCTTCACAATCCATCGAAGATATCGAAGCGAAAGTTAAACAACTTGTGACCCCTTCAGACTTACAAAACTGGCAACTGAAGGGAAAGGACTTCATCATAAAAAAAGACCTGCCTTATTTTCAGGGTCGACTATTCCTACCACATGCCGATTTACAAAAACAGGTAATCTCTTGCTACCATGATTCCTTGATGGAGGGCCACCCAGGCATTGCCAAAACCTCGGAAAAAGTCAAGAGACACTTCTGGTGGCCGTCATGGAGAAAAGACATAAAGGAGTTTGTGATGTCCTGTGGTGTGTGTGCCCAAAACAAAGGTCAGAAGGAAAGACCAGCGGGTCTCCTGCATCCGCTAGACATCCCGCCACATCCCTGGCATACCCTCTGCATGGACTTCATCACTGATTTACCCTCCTGTTCCGGATACAACACTATTCTAGTAATTGTAGATTTGTTTTCTAAAATGGCCCACTTCGTTCCACTAAAGGACTTACCTTCAGCTTCAGTTCTAGCAGAGTAATTCCTTGAAAATATTGTAAGATTGCATGGCTTCCCTTCGGTTTTGATCTCAGATAGGGGGAGCCAGTTTATCTCTCACTTTTGGCAAAGTTGCTGTCGTTTAGCTCAAATCGATGTGAGACTTTCAACCAGCCATCATCCCCAGACTGACGGACAAACTGAGAGGACAAACCAAACTCTGGAACAATATTTACGTTGTATGCTACAGCAGTCGGAAAGTAATTGGAAAGATATCCTTTGGATAGCCGAATATGCTTACAACAACTCGATCCATTCAGGAACCGGAAAAAGTCCCTTTTACATTTTATATGGGATTCATCCTCGAACCTCCAATATCGACCCGCCCCAAGATCTTGGAACGCCTGCCGTGGATCAACTTCACAATGCTATCACTCAAGCTTTTAAAGAAGCGACAATCCACCTACAACAGGCTAAAGAACGGTACAAAAGGGGAGCAGACCAACACCGAAGAGACACCCCTAATACCAGGTTGGAGATCAAGTTTGGTTATCCACCAAACATTTATCACTTAAAGGACCTCACACCTTCAACCCAAAATATCTGGGACCATATCCAATTACAGCCATAATAAACCCAGTGGCTGTCAAATTGGGTTTGCCATCCCACATGAAAATACATCCAGTGTTTCACGTATCTCTACTAAAACCTATTCAACCTGGAACCAGACTGAATAAACCTCCAAAGCCTATTCAAGTAAATGGAGAACCTGAATTTGAGGTTAAAAACATCCTAGACTCCAACATCGTCAAGTCAAAATTATACTATCTGATCGACTGGAAGGGTTACGGACCTCAAGAACGATCATGGGAACCCTCTGACCACGTCCATGCTCCTCGCCTAGTCAGAAAATTCCATCAAACTTTTCCCAATAGGCCAAAACCTCCGGGGAAGACAAGTTTGGGAGGGGCCTTGAGGGGGGGTGCTGTCATGAGCACTGCTCCCGAGAAGCCAAGTCAAGCCCAGCATCCCCGGAAGCAGGCTCACAACCCTCGTCCCCGGCTCCAGAAAACCCCTATTGGGGCCCTTTGGACCATGTCCTGGCGCCTCTGGCGCCAGGCTCATAAGAAACCTCAGTCCCGGCGCCATGGGCGCCGGGCTCATAATTCTTGCAAAGGTGCTTGGGTGGACCTACCTGTAGCAGACCATGCTGCATACTCACCTTTGCAAATGCTGGCAGGATGAAGTCCCCAGCCTTCTGCTGGGACGAACTATTCCCTGAACTGGGACTACTTTCTTACCTGGGTGGGGCTGGTGCCACTCCTTAGCTCTGGAACACAGGAACTCTTTTACCTGGGCGAGGCTGAGGAAGAAGACACCCAATCACTCCAACACTATTTAAACCACACCCGATTGGGAAAACGTGCTTCGCCTTATTCTGCATCTGCAGCAGGACGCTCACTGAGTCAGCTCCAGCATTCCAGTGACATCTCCAGCTTCAGCTCAGCAACCTGTGGAAGAAAGACACGAGAACTATATTTACCATCCAGGAATCCAGACACCGGCAGAACCTGCAAGCAAAAGAAACATAAGGTTAGCAAGTTGCAACACGTTCACAGCCGCGCTCGCTTACCTGATCCATCTGTGCTTTCACGGATTCTTCGCGGCCTTCTCTTCAGCAGCCTAACGGCACCTGTAAAGACAAAGAACATTGTTAAGTTGGAATCGGGTGAAGGCGGCTGCATTTACTTTTCTTACCTGCTTTTGTGCGCGTATTACGATCTCTTCAACCGCAGCAGCCCGGCACCTGAAAACAAGAAAATACATTATTTAAGTGCCATTAAAGACTGCAAGAAAGCCTAACACTTACATGTTTCCCCACGTGCATCCGCGACTGGGAAAACGCCCGCAACATCTCAAGACCTGAAAACAGAAAACAAGGGACTTTATTGAGGTGTCATTGAAATTCCCATACCTACGTACAACCGCACGTGTCGCGCTCTCAGTGACCACGCCCTCAGCATCCAGGCACCTGAAAAAGACAATGCAAAGACTTCATTAAAGGTGCCCATCAAGACTATAAACTCTTTATACCTACTGGCATCCGCTCGTGCAGTAACGGTGGCATCACCTTTTGGCATCTCAGCACCTGGCCACTTCTAAGGCCACAAAAGACTTTGAGGACCTCCAGTGACGTAACTGGAACCCACGCGCCCTTGCATAAGTCGCAGCATGGAGAGCCCAGCATTTATACGCCTAAGGTGAGAGCTCACCAGGACATTGGACTTTCGGAGAGTTGGCGATTAGTGAGGAGGAAGTCCAGTCAAACGGTTATTAACCCTTTTTCCTTCCGCCTGCAGAAACCTTACCCTGCAAGCCAGACGGTCAATAAGAGGAAGCCCTGTCCAGAGAGTCATCCGAGCTCTACGCTTCTCAATTGAAGAGACTATAACAGTTCAGCCGGGACCAGCGCCTCCGTGGGAATCAGGTGAGTGTTACACAATATTTACTTCCATTGTACTGGTATCAATGTGCACATTTACGTTTTCTTCCAAAATAAATACCCTCAGGCACGTCCACACAGGCACGTATTTCCCTACATGTCAATAATAATCTGCCCCCTGCTCTCTGCTATGAGAAGCGTTTCCCCAGCAGAGACTTGCAGCAACAAGATCTAAGGTATCGTGAAGAAAAGTAGTTTCTCAAAAAGACTGGCAGGTAGTGTGTTCCCAAGCCTCAGACAGCTTGTAGATAATGAAAGGTCTTGATTTTCATCCTTATACCAGCCACAAAGGCATCACACTTTGTCTGGCATAATTGCTGGAATGTGAAAGAATAATAGTAACATAAAGACAAGAACAGTGATCACACAAAAGTTTATACACATGAACAGTAGAGTAAAGGCTTACTAGCCTCTGTGTAAATCTATTCCCGCAATCATATTCATTTCTGTATTCATGCACGCGCCCCTCGTTCCCCTCCACAGTAAGATGTAAATGTGCAAAGACCACAGTCACATGTTCATAATGCACACTAGCAATACAAATTCCTTCGCCCATTATTTCAATGTTGACTAACACTGTGGCACATAAATCTTTGGTGTATTGCAAGCTGCAGCCACTTATCATTGTACCTACTTTTCTAGCATATCTAGACTTAATTTACTTTACTCATTTTATTTTTGTGTGAGAAACCTGCGGGTATTCTCCCAAGTAGATCTGGGAATCCCTTATTCAGGGGGCCTCGGAAGAACTGGCCCTCTCAGATACAAACCCTAGGAGTAGACGAGCGAGGGAGTATCACCTTGTATGGGGAACCTAGGGTTATGCTCAGGGGAATACCCTAGGTGAGATGTAGTATTATACCGGGGAAGAAGGAGAGGAGGACGAGATCCCTAAGACCTTTGTAGGTTGCACTACATCTGCCTCTCTTGCTCCCATTGAACCTTTCTTGCCCAGATACAATGACCCCTGCATATATAACAAATCCCCTAGGATTCCAAACTCTGTTACATCCAGAAACTATACCTCCCAAAATGTGTCTTACCCGAAAACTCCCAGTCATTCTTTTCCACGTCCCTCTGGTCATTATTTTCTCTCAATCAGCATTAACAACACACTATCGCTCCCGCAATCCCCACTGTTCAGTTCATGATAATAATCCCTGTCATTCCCGTTTGTTTCCCAGATCCTACCAATCTCCCTCTTCTGAGGTCACCAACCCCACTAGTACGAGGGTTATAATTCCATATAACACATTTTCCCCTCCGATCCTGTAGGATACTTGGAAACTCTACCACCCTCCTTTTCCAACACAAACACCTTCCCATAACGTACGCATTAAAAATTCTAAAATGGCAATCATCACTGACTCCAACTTGAGCAGGTTCGCTCTCGATCCCAGGACTTTGTAATAACTAACGTTGCGAAACCTACTCAACATGAAATAAGGGAGGCCCTAAAGAACAAAGTCCTAGCCTGGCTTAACAGAAAAGTAGTCCCCGATTGTGTCAGACCAGACGATTTTAGGGTACTCCGAAGGATTCATATTGATGACTGGTGCAGTGAGGCTAATACCGATTGTATATTGGTGGGATGTGGTTTAAGTATCTTACCCCTCTTTTTACAGAGTCTTCATAATCTACAGCACTCTTCACCAAATTCAAAGATGAACATAGCACTGAACTGAATCCTCCTGATTTTAGCCAGTATTATCTCTATATAGTTACCCTGCTATGCTGTATGCCCATGTGTTCTGATTTATGTATTGTATGTCTTGTCGCGCCATCATGCCTGAGGGTCTATTGTGCGCAATATAAATAAATAAACGTAAATGTAAAAATACAGTGAAAAATAACAGACTAATATGAAAACTGTATACCTGGTCAGGCAAAGTCAGGCAATTGACCGGAATCACACACACCTGACGGCCCTTTCCTTTCCCCACAGGGATAAAATGTGGAGCCCGAGAGCACAATACGAGCAAGGCAGACCGCACAACGGCTTAGCTATCCAAGTACGGTAGTTTAAGAGGAGAAAGGCAGTGAGAACCGAAAGGGTGACAAGGAGAGAAGCAACCTTGCCCTTTCTGACTCAAGCCCACGAAGCCTCTGTGGAAGGAATTGTAAGACTGCAAACAATAGCCAGTGTGTGTTGCAGCAGATGTCAATGGAACACAGTCCCTCCTCTGCGGATAACCAAGCCAGGGAGAGAGGCTTGCCACTATGGTACCATCCTTGACTCCAGAGACAAGGAAAGCTAAGCACTTCATCACAGCCGGTGAGTCGAAGCGCGAGACGGTTAGAAACCGAACTGCGTTGAACAAAAGTAGCAAACGACTAATTGAAGAAATGTACAAAGAACTGTTAATACAAGAGGGGAAAACCAGCTTCAGAGGAGCCCGTCACCATGTGGGTGCTCACTCGAGAAACTCGGGGCAATTACCCTATTGTTGATACTACCATTACCAGAAGGCATGGGGAACGGGGCGAGAAAGGGATCAAAGTGTTCTTATAGGGGTCTAGCAAAATCCTCTGTACAGTCGAAAGTATTTGACTGGCAGAAGATTGTAAAGCTAAGGGAAGTGAATCCTGCATCATAAGAAAATAGAAGAAATTGCATGACTGCCAAAAGTTGGCAAGAGTGAACCCGACAGAGGGATTCCGATGGAAAGGGGCCAAGCCTAAAGTCCCGATAAACAGTGTCTTGGTAAAGGTGAACCCGAAAGAGGGATGTCCACAGTGAACTGTTTAAAAAGACATTGAGATTTGTGAATGCCATGAATGAAGTTCATTTGAGGAAAGCCATAGTGAGCCCGACACACTATTGGAAGCGTTGTAAAGGTTAAGAAGCTCCACTCCATCCAAGAAGGTGAAAGGGAAAAGAAAGAAAGAAAGAAAGAAAGAAAGAAAGAAAGAAAGAAAGAAAGAAAGAAAGAAAGAAAGAAAGAAAGAAAGAAAAAAAGAGAGGAGAAAAACATATTTATAAAAGCCATTGAAACTAGATCTTATAGCCCAACCAGTAAGAAAACTGTTTGCGAGCTGGTGGACACCATTCCTTGATATAGTTAGTGTTAGGCAGAATTATATGCAGTACCCTTTGGGAACACCACACACAATTAAGACTACAAGTGACAGTACAAATTCACCTTTGGTACAAGCCTGTACTACACAGTTAAAGTGCTAGCAGTGGCTGAGCAGCCAGACTTATCTCAAGAGTAAGTGAGCAGTATCAAATAGTTACACAAAGAACAGCAATTACTATGATTCAAACAAACACTGACTCAAGGTTTTCAAGTAAACGAATATACATTTATTTACTCTTCAGTTGTATAACATTTGACTATTCTTAGCAGTTTAAAAATCACACTCTTAATACACCACACAACTCCCAATAAGTTCCAGACAAGTTAAGCTCACAAAATGAAGTGGGAGCAAAATGGCCCTCCAGCAATTTAAAAGGGAAGGAAAGACAAAGTTAATAAAAATTGAACCACACCAACAGGTAAGTACTCAGGGCAATTGAGCAAGAGGAACTACAATGATAGAATCAGGTAAAAAAGGCTTAGGGCCAAAGTCAGTAGGTCAAAAGTCTTTTGCTCAAGATCACACGGTTCAGGGTAGTTCTCGGTAAAGTTTGTGCCACGGATTCCGGACGAGGTTGGTTGGCCGAAAGGTTAGTTCAAAGAGAAGAGAAGGACAAGCCCTCGGATTGGAGAAAGACTTTAAACACTTTCACCGCAGTTGAATGAAACGAACAACCGGATTTGCACAGTACCTTAAAACGGAGAGGAATCTGTAGCTGAAGTGGGCGTTCCTGGTAGTTCCTGCAGGCTCACGCTTCCTGAATTGACTGTCGGACTGACAAGAAGTAGGAATACTGGAGGGTCCTGCACTACCCACGGAAGAAACCAGCAGCAGAGCAAAGCAACAAATAAAAGGTGCGCTCCTTAAAACCCAAGCAGGGTCTGACCTTCCTGGCTATCCGGCCCACTGTAGCTCTGTACAGTGAATTCGACCGGAGGAGGAGTCCTGGCTTGAAGTTTGCGCAAACTGGTTGCTCCCACCAGCTCAAGGGAAGAAGTTTCCTGGAGGATCTTCTCTGTCGTCGGATTCTGAAGATTCGGACCTGCAGCAGGGCTTCACCGGGCGGTTCAGTCATTGTAGGGGTCCTCTTCCATCTGTTCCTTGTTGGTTCTTTTGTTCCAGTGGCGACTCTGCTCTTCCAGTCCCAAAGACCTGCTTTTTATGCAGTTGTGCCCCGTTCATACAGCCTGGCTGTCAGTCACACAGCAGGGTGGCTGTCCCCTCCCTCACATCCTGCCTACCCAGACTTTCAGGTGCCTTAAGGAGGGCTTCTGTGCAGAAGCTTGCAATAAGACGGCAAACAAAGGGACCAAATCTAGTTTGGCACGCAGAGTAAAACATGAGAAAGACATTTACAAAAAGAAATGGCGAATAAACCCAGCCGGAACCGTAATAAAATATATATGGTCAAGCAGGTTTATGTTTGAGGCTAATATAATAGCCTAAAACAATATACCATGGTTATTTACGATAACCGCGGTATACAAAATAGGGTAGTTACCACTGCCACCAGCCAAGTCTGGATGTAAAGGGAGCGAAACAATGCTCCAAGAGACACAGACAAAAAGGAGTAGGAATTAACCCTTTCCAATACTCCATGTAAGAAGGGGTGTACTGGGTCTGTGGTTTAAAGTGACTAACATAAAGTTAATGGCAACTTTATCTTTTCTGGGGGACAGTAGTCTGCCCCAGAAAATGGAGTCGGTGGGAAGTCTCAAAGACAACCCTGTGTCACTGCACTGAAGGTGCTGTGTAACACACATGCAAAATGATGCTATGGAGTAGGTGATGATCCATTGCCCAAGATCACACAAAAAGTAGAAACACACACAGCAAAACACATGTAATAGTGGGAAAAAGGCTCACACTCTTACCAGGTGAAAAAAAGAAACCCTAGAAATCCAGCAAAGCTGCTGAGGGACCCATTGGGTAAAGGAAATCAGCCATTTATGAGAATTCTCCCTAACACTCGCCCGCCCCAGACTAAGGGACAGGAGGATTTAATCCACTCCTGGATGAATCTCTACCTCTAGTCGGTTAAAAACAACCAAGAGAGACCTTCAGCATTTTGGTGGGGACATCCTGCTCTGTGCTCAATAGTGAAATCAAACCCTTGCAGGCAGATTGCCCATTTTAGAAGTTTTGGGTTCTCCCCTTTCATTTGCATTAATCATCTCAAGGGTTGGTGGTCTGTCTGAATCACAAAGGTAGATCCATACAAGTATGGTCTACATCTCTTCAGAGCCCACACAATGGCAAAACATTCACGCTCTATGGTTGCCCAGCTTGTTTCTGGTTCCTTCAGTTTCCTACTGATGAAGCAAATGGGGTGCTCCCTCCCTTTCTCATCCAGTTGACTAAGGACTGCACCTATACCTATATTGGAGGCATCTGTCTGCACAATGAAGGGTTGGTGATAATCAGGAGCTCTTAGGACTGGAGCTTGACAAAGGGCTTTCTTCAGGTGTTCAAAGGCTTGAGTGCACTCCTCATTCCATCTAACCTTTTTAGGGAATTTTGGAGAGGAGATCACATTCAAGGGAGAAGCTATGGACTCATAGTTCTCTATGTAATTCCTGTAGTACCAAGTGAGACCTAGGAAAGCTATCACTTGGGTTTGACTAGTAGGGGGTGGCCCAGTTTTGCACAGCTTGTACCTTGTTGGGCAATGGCCATATTTTACCTCCTACTACCTCATGACCAAGGTAGACCACTTTCCCCTGACCAATCTAACATTTGCTTGCCTTTATGATCAGATGGGCCTGCTCAAGAGCCTGCAAAAAATATCCCAGGTGATTAATATGTTCTTTCCATGTAGGGATGAACACTGCAATATCATCCAAGTATACCATGCAGAAGTCATCCATCCCATTCAGAATTCGATTAACCATCCTTTGAAATGTAGGAGGTGCATTCTTTAGTCCAAAAGGCATAACCTTAAACTGGTAGAGGCCTGCTGGGTTGGAGAATGCAGTTTTCTCCTTGGCATGGTATGTCAGTGCTATTTGCCAATAGCCTGAGGTTAGGTCAAATGTACTGAGGTACTTGGCTGAACCAAGTCTACCCACCAGTTCATCTGTCCTTGGCAAATGATGGGCATAAGTCTTAGTGACTGCATTTAGAGATCTATAGTCCACACATAATCTCAACTCCTTGGATCCTGCCTTTGGTACTAGAACAACTGGACTAGACCATGGACTTGTAGATGGCTCTATAACCCCGAGATCAAGCATCTTGTTGACCTCTCCTTTGATGTAGGATCTCACATGTTCTGAGATTCTATAACCTTTGCTTTTCACAGGGAAACAGTCACCAGTGAGAATATCATGCTGGCCCCAAGGGGTCAAGCCTGGTGATAGTGAAAACAGGGAGGCAAACTGATTCAACAGAACTAGGCACTCCCCTGTTGTTCAGAAATCAGCTGAGAAGAGAGATTAACTCCTTCTATTTTCTCATCTAAAGGTTGGCCTCTGAGGAGGTCAGGTAGAGGTTCACTCTCCTCTTCCTCTTGAGCTGAAGCTAGAAGCAAAGCTCCTATTTCTGGTCTCGAGATATAAGCCTTTAAACGGTTGGTGTGAAAGACTATGGGAGCCTCCTTAGGTCTGCCTAAGTCCACCAAATAGTTCACCTCTCCAAGTTTGCCCACAACCTTGAAGGGTCCTATCCATTTGTCCTGCAAGGCCCTCTGCCTTGTTGGCACCATAACTAATACAAGCTGGTCTGGAGAAAACTCAACAATGCTGGCCTTCTGGTCATGCCAATGTTTGACCAGAGCCTGACCTGCTTTCAAGTTATCACTTGCTTTGCCATCATATGTGACATTCTCCTCCGGAGACCTATCACATAGTCAGTTACTCTGACTGGCTTGGGGGGAAGGAGCACTCTCCTACCCCTCCTTGATCAGGGCCAATGGACCTCTGACGGGATGGCCATAGAGAAGTTCAAAGGGACTGTAACCAACTCCCTCCTGAGGGACCTCTCTATATGCTAAGAGAAGGCATGGCAGTAGAAGGCCCCACTTTTTCTTAAGGGGTTCTTCTAAAGCACCTATCATGCTCTTCATAGTATGATTAAACCTCTCTACCAGTCCATTTATCTGTGGATGGTAGGCTGTTGTCATGATCTCTGCTTCCAAAAGGTCAGGGTTTTCCCAACTCCCTTGGAAGCAGATCCATAACCCAGGTTCCGAGTGCCAACCAGTCCCAATTGGGACCTTTTGGACCCAGTCCTGGCGCCAGTGGCAACAGGCTCATAAATATGCCCAGTCCCAGCGCTGGAAGCGCCGGGCTCATAATGCTTGGGTGGACTTACCTGCAGCAGACCTTGCTGCTTACTTGCCTGCCAGTTGAGCCTCTGATCCTCTTCTGTTTGGAACTACTTTTCCTGTTGGGTGGGGCAGGAGCCACTCCCTAGATTCAGAACACTGGAACTCTTCTGGAAAGCAGGAACTCTTTTCTTACCTAGGCGTGGCTGTGGAAGGAGACACCTAAGCACTACAGGAGGCTATTTAAACCACACCCGATGGATGAATCTTGCTTTGCGTTATTCTGCATCCTCTGCAGCAGAACGCTCATCGTGTCTTCTGCATCTGATCCTGGGCCTAAGGAAAAAGGCTTACCATCCTGAATCCAGTCTTCAGCAACACCTATAAAGACAAGAAAGAACAGGTTAGCATTACGGTCTTCAGTGACAGCTCTTCACTTACCTGGTCCATCGGCTGTCACCAACGCCTCGCGCTGCATTCCGGCATCTGAAAGACAAAGGCTTACCTACTCTTCGTGCGCTCCGGAGGTCTTCACACTGCATTCCGGCATCTGAAAGACAAAAGCTTACCAACTCTTCGCACGCTCCGGAGGCCTTCGGCGCTGCATCCCGCATCTGAAAGACAAAACAAGGTGCGTTTAAAGACATTGGGGAACTTTAATACTCACGTGCCATTACTCCTTTCCACATCTAACCCAGTGGGTATTCCGGCACCCTGCAGCCGCTCCGAACTTGTACCTGCAAAATAAAAAGACAGTTAGAGCGCATCGTGAAGCAGGCAACAAGCGCTTACTTACGTGCTTCCAGGCGCTTCTATTCATCACACGGGCTCCATCTTCAACTCACTTCAGCCCGTCATCTGCCATCGCCGGAACCCTGCAAAACAAGAAACATCATTACTAAAGACTTTAAAGACATTAGAATTACTCGAAACTTACCGTTCGTGCAGTAAACGACGGACAGCAGTCCTCTGAAGTCAAGAGGCCTGCTCCCCTTATCCAGTGAAGAAACTGGTTACAGCACCCTGCCCCGAGGCAGATGGAGAGCACGGCGTTCACTTACCTAAGGTGAGAGCGTTAACCTTTGGGGTTCTACAGGAGAAGAGAAAGGGAAGAAGAGAGACATTCAATAACCCAGTTCCTTAATCCTATATTTTCTATCTGCAGACATCTTACCCTTCAAGTCAGACATACAGTGCACAGAGGTCCAGCCCAAAGAGCCAGCCGTGTGTTACACATCACCTTTGAAGATACGGTATACGCCCAGTCAAGACCGGCGCCTCTACGGGAATCAGGTGAGCGTTACAGAACGCAAAGCCCACCACAAAACTCCCGTCCAGGCGCTATGGAAACCTCGGATACCGACCAGCTAGCCCAGTCACTTGGGGAACTAAGGGCAGAAGTGCATGCAGCCCGTCAGGAAACGAACGCTCTAAGAAGGGAACTGATTATTTCCAAGGAGCGAACAGATGATCTCGCTAGACAATTGCTACAGTCACAAGCCGGACAGACCCCGTTACCCGCATCTGGGGGAAATCTTCCTTCTAAATCCTCTATGAATCCAGTGCAGATCAACCTACCAGGGAATGTACCTCTGGCTCCGCCCGAACGATTTTCTGGTGACCCAAAGAGGTTTGCAGTATTTATCAATCAGTGCCGGTTGCATTTCTTATGCCGGCCAGCAGCCTTTCCAACTGATCAAGCTAAAGTAGCTTTCGTGCTTTCGTACCTTAGTGGCAATGCGGCAGACTGGTCGATCCCTCTAGTAAATCAAGATGATCCGGTCCTCCATGATTTTCAAGCTTTTCAGCTCAGTATGGAAAAACTGTTCGCAAGACATTCACAGGGGCAGGCCTTGGACAATGAGCTTCTTTCGTTGCGACAAGGTAATCAAGACCTTTTGGCTTATATTGCGTCTTTCAACAGACTGATAGTGGAAACTCAATGGCCTGAGGACAAAAGGATTACGCTGTTTTATAGAGGTCTACGTGGAGAGCTCAAAGATGTGTTAGCCCAAGTAGTGAATCCCCCACAAGATTGTTCGGACTATATAGACTTAGTCGTTCAAATAGATCACAGACTGCAGAACAGGAAGGCCGATCGTTCCAAGTTTGATGCTCGAGTATTTTCCAAACCGCCAACTCCTTCCAAAGGAGTAGACTCCGGGGAACCCATGCAAATAGGGGGTCTGAAAGGTCCTCTAACACAAAAGGAGCGGGAAAGGAGAAAACAGTTGCAATTATGCCTCTATTGCGGAAACTCAGGGCACTTTCTTCGAGACTGTCCGGTGAAACCTGCCAAAAAGGCAGTAGGAGCTGCAGTTACCAAAGTTACAAACTCTGAGCAGGGAAACGACCTCGCCCGACAAGAATAGAGGTCCTCTTGCCGAGCGTGAAAACCAGTTCCGTGACCTCGCATTTCGTGATACCTATGGTCCTCATTAGCCCTGATAATCCGGATCGATTACATGCAATTGAAGCTTACGTCGACAGCGGTGCCATCGGCAATTATGTGGATCATGAAATGGTTTTGAGGATGAATCTAACTCTTTGTCCCAAGGCTGTAAAGGACGTCATTACTACGGTGGATGGTACGGAGATAGCCTCCGGGCCAGTAACGCATACCACTCAAGAAGTGACGCTAGTAAGTCAAGATGGACACCATGAGAAGATTGTGTTTGATGTGATCAAGGCCCCTCAGTTTCAGATTATTCTAGGAATACCTTGGTTAGAGAAACACAATCCTCTGATCGATTGGCGAGCAAGAATGGTCCAGTTTCCAGAATGTGTCTCTACTTGTCACCCTCCACCTGGTGTTGCACTGGCAGCAATTTCTTCAGAGACTCCCCAGTTACCTCCCAAATACCTAGAATACCAAGATGTTTTCCGGAAGGATCAGGCTACCTCTCTACCTCCTCATAGGTCTTATGACTGCCAGATAGACCTGATACCTGGATCTACTCCTCCTTGTAGTAGAATTTATGCCCTCACCGAGCCTGAGAATCTTCACCTTCGACAATACCTGGATCAATACCTGGCAAATGGGTTTATTCGTCCTTCCAAGTCCCCTGCTTCTTCAGCTTTGTTCTTCGTTCCAAAAAAGGAAGGAGACCTTAGAACTTGTATAGATTATCGCTCCCTGAACCAGATCACCGTTAAGAATAGATATCCGTTACCTTTGATCCCTGAACTCCTGGACCAAGTCAGAAAAGCATGCATATAGACAAAGCTGGATCTTAGAGGAGCTTACCACTTGGTACGAGTAAAAGAGGGCGATGAATGGAAGACGGCCTTCCGCACCAAGTATGGGCTATTTGAATATCAGGTCATGCCCTTCGGACTTTGCAATGCCCCGGCCGCCTTTCAATAGTTTATGAACGATGTCCTCAGAGAGCTCATAGATGTGTGTGTTGTTGTTTACATTGACGACATCCTCGTTTATTCTTCATCGGAATCTGAACATCGGAAACACGTGAAAATGGTCCTCGAAAGATTGCGTCAACACAAACTTTTCGCTAAGTTGGAAAAATGTGTTTTCAACGTGACTGAAGTTGAATTCTTGGGATTCATATTATCACCTGGCGGAGTGCGTATGGATTCAAAGAAGGTTGATGCAGTTCTCAAATGGCCATAACCATCCTCCGTAAAAGGTGTGCAAAGCATGTTAGGCTTCGCTAACTTTTACCGCAGGTTTATCCCCGAATTCTCTCGAATAGTCCAGCCCATCACTGCTTTGTTAAAGAAAAACAAACGTTTTGAATGGTCTACCGAGGCGGAACAAGCTTTCCAGGATTTGAAGACTAAATTTATCTCTGCACCAATCTTAAAACACCCTCGCCCCGAACTCCCCTACATCGTGGAAACTGATGCTTCAAGCCTTGCCATGGGGGCAGTTCTATCACAAAAGGACCCGGTAACCAATCAGTTGCATCCCGTGGCATTTTGGTCCCGCAAATTCTCGCCTCCTGAAATCAATTACACGATTACTGACAAGGAGCTTCTGGCTATCAAGTCTGCCTTTAAGGCTTGGCGGCATTATCTGCTGGGGGCCCGACACACCGTTACTGTGATTACGGATCACCGAAACCTGCAATATTTGAAAACCGCAAAAGCACAATCCTCTAGACAACTCCGTTGGGCATTATTCTTTGCCAAGTTTGACTTCATAATTACCTATCGACCTGGTACAAAGAACGGTAAAGCTGATGCCCTTTCTCGGATGGGAGTGGAAGAACACTTGATCAACCCTAAACCTGTACCAATCATTCCCGAACAAAGAATTCTGGGTGTAATCGCCACAGAATCCATAGAGGAAGTTAAGGATAAAGCCAGGCAACTTGTAACTCCAGCAGACATACAGAATTGGCATCTGCAGGGAAAGGACTTTGCAGTAAAGGACAACTTATTGTATTTCCAAGAACGATTATACCTACCCAGCACAGATTTACAGAAAAAAGTAATCTCTTGTTATCACGATTCTTTAATGGAAGGACATCCCGGTATGGCCAAGACCTCAGAAAAGATCCAGCGCTACTTCTGGTGGCCGTCTTGGAAAAAAGATATCAGAGACTTTATAATGTCCTGTGGGGTATGCGCCCAAAACAAGAGTCAAAAGGAAAGACCAGCAGGCCTCTTACGCCCTATTGACATCCCACCTCGCCCGTGGCATACGCTTTCTATGGACTTCATCACCGATCTACCACCATGCTCCGGATACAATACGGTTCTAGTAATCGTGGACTTATTCTCCAAGATGGCGCATTTCATTCCGCTCAAAGGCATGCCAACAGCAGCAACTCTGGCCCGAGAATTTCTCGAAAACATCGTCCGACTGCACGGTTTTCCTTCGGTTCTAATTTCGGATCGAGGTAGTCAATTTATTTCTCATTTTTGGCGAAGTTGCTGTCGGTCGGCTCAAATTGATGTGAGACTATCGACCAGTCACCACCCTCAGACCGACGGACAAACCGAGAGGACCAATCAAACTCTGGAACAGTATTTACGCTGCATGCTGCAACAAACTGAAAAAACTTGGAAAGACATCCTTTGGATAGCCGAATATGCCTACAATAACTCTGTCCATTCGGGAACTGGGAAAACCCCGTTTTTTCTTTTGTACGGCAGTCACCCTCGAACCTCGGAGTTGGATCCCCTCCAAGATCTTGAAACACGAGCAGTAGACTACCTGCATTCTACAATCACTCAAGCCTTTAAGGAAGCTGTTTCTCACCTTCAAAGGGCTAAAGAACAATACAAGAAAGGAGCAGATCAACATCGGAAGGAAGCCCCTCAATATCAAGTAGGGGATCAAGTCTGGTTATCCACCAAATATCTACCTCTAAAAGGGCCACGCACATTCAACCCAAGATACCTTGGTCCCTATTCCATCACTACCATAGTAAACCCAGTAGCGGTCAAGTTGGACTTGCCCCCGCACATGAAGATACATCCGGTCTTCCACGTCTCTCTATTAAAACCCGTGCAACCTCAAACCCGACTAACTAAATCTCGAAAACCTATCCTAGTTGATGGAGAACTCGAGTTTGAAGTCAAAAGCATTCTGGACTCCAAGATCTCCAAATCTAAACTATTTTACCTAATTGACTGGAAAGGCTATGGCCCCCAAGAGAGATCCTGGGAACCTGCTGAATATGTCCACGCTCCTCGCCTAATCAAAAGATTTCACCGAACATTTCCTGACAAGCCAAAACCCCCGGAGGAGCCCGGTTTGGGAGGGGCCTTGAGGGGGGGTACTGTCATGATCTCTGCTTCCAAAAGGTCAGGGTTTTCCCAACCCCCTTGGAAGCAGATCCATAACCCAGGTTCCGAGTGCCAACCAGTCCCAATTGGGACCTTTTGGACCCAGTCCTGGCGCCAGTGGCACCAGGCTCATAAATATGCCCAGTCCCAGCGCTGGAAGCGCCGGGCTCATAATGCTTGGGTGGACTTACCTGCAGCAGACCTTGCTGCTTACTTGCCTGCCAGTTGAGCCTCTGATCCTCTTCTGTTTGGAACTACTTTTCCTGTTGGGTGGGGCAGGAGCCACTCCCTAGATTCAGAACACTGGAACTCTTCTGGAAAGCAGGAACTCTTTTCTTACCTAGGCGTGGCTGTGGAAGGAGACACCTAAGCACTACAGGAGGCTATTTAAAACACACCCGATGGATGAATCTTGCTTTGCGTTATTCTGCATCCTCTGCAGCAGAACGCTCATCGTGTCTTCTGCATCTGATCCTGGGCCTAAGGAAAAAGGCTTACCATCCTGAATCCAGTCTTCAGCAACACCTATAAAGACAAGAAAGAACAGGTTAGCATTACGGTCTTCAGTGACAGCTCTTCACTTACCTGGTCCATCGGCTGTCACCAACGCCTCGCGCTGCATTCCAGCATCTGAAAGACAAAGGCTTACCTACTCTTCGTGCGCTCCGGAGGTCTTCACACTGCATTCCGGCATCTGAAAGACAAAAGCTTACCAACTCTTCGCACGCTCCGGAGGCCTTCGGCGCTGCATCCCGCATCTGAAAGACAAAACAAGGTGCGTTTAAAGACATTGGGGAACTTTAATACTCACGTGCCATTACTCCTTTCCACATCTAACCCAGTGGGTATTCCGGCACCCTGCAGCCGCTCTGAACTTGTACCTGCAAAATAAAAAGACAGTTAGAGCGCATCGTGAAGCAGGCAACAAGCGCTTACTTACGTGCTTCCAGGCGCTTCTATTCATCACACGGACTCCATCTTCAACTCACTTCAGCCCGTCATCCGCCATCGCCGGAACCCTGCAAAACAAGAAACATCATTACTAAAGACTTTAAAGACATTAGAATTACTCGAAACTTACCGTTCATGCAGTAAGCGACGGACAGCAGTCCTCTGAAGTCAAGAGGCCTGCTCCCCTTATCCAGTGAAGAAACTGGTTACAGCACCCTGCCCTGAGGCAGATGGAGAGCACAGCGTTCACTTACCTAAGGTGAGAGCGTTAACCTTTGGGGTTCTACAGGAGAAGAGAAAGGGAAGAAGAGAGACATTCAATAACCCAGTTCCTTAATCCTATATTTTCTACTGCAGACATCTTACCCTTCAAGTCAGACATACAGTGCACAGAGGTCCAGGCCAAAGAGCCAGCCGTGTGTTACACATCACCTTTGAAGATACGGTGTACGCCCAGTCAAGACCGGCGCCTCTACGGGAATCAGGTGAGCGTTACAGCTGTAGAGAACTTGTAAGTGGCACCACAGTGTTTCCACGTGGCTTGCATGTAGTGGGACATAAAATTGGATCCCCTGTTGGATATCACTTTCTTAGGAAACCCTACACTGGTAAAAATACCAAGTAGAGCCTTAGCCACAGCCTGAGCCGTAACAGTTCTCATAGGTATGGCTTCTGGGTATCTTGTAGCATGGTCTACTAAAACCAGGATAAATCTGTTCCCTGAAGATGTGGAAGGGTCAAGGGGACCGACAATGCCAATGCCCACCCTCTCAAAAGGAATTCCCACCACTGGGAGAGGCCCCAGGGGTACCACATTCTTGGCTCCACTCTTGCCAGAGGTTTGGCATGTGTGACAGCTCCTACATACTTTGTCAACTTCTGAACCCCTCTTAGGCCAGTAGAAGTATAAGGAGAGCCTTTCCTTGGTCTTCTTGAAACTCAAGTGACCAGCCAAAGGTATCTCATGGGCTAACTGTAGGAACTGGAGTCTGTTGGCAAGGGGCACTACAATTCTTTTGCAGTCCCCAGGGGTAGACTCAGTCGGTTCACTGTAGAAGAGGCCATCTTCCCAGCTTAACCTGTGCTTCCCAACCTCTTGCCCATCAAGGTTAGCAGCCTGTTGTTGAAGACCTTCAAGAGTAGGACGCTCTTGCTGTCCTTTACTGATGTCTGCCCTGTTGGGTCCACCTTCTGCCAGTAAAGACTGCAGCCCAGGATGGTCAACAGGGTCAAGATCTCCAACTAAGACAGTGTCTTCTTCCAGATCTGATTCTTCAGAAACTGGCTCAACCACACAAGGTTGCACCTCATACTCTGCCTCAGCAGGTGTAGGAATCACAAGGGTGATCTTCGACAATCTCGGTGATGTCCTTGTTGGTAGCACAGGGGTGCTGTCTGTCCTTTTCCTGGAGGTCTTGGGTTTCCCCTTTGCCTCTGTATTCCTAGAAATAGCAGTGAGCAGCGCCTGTGCAGTGGGAGTGATAGTTTCCTCTATCAACTCCTCTAGAGAGCCTCTCAAGGTTCTCTTCCTTGCAGACCTAGTGAGCTCCTGTTTCCTTTTACTGGGAGGCCTGGGGATGCTTGACACAACTTCCAAGAGTTTTCAGGTCATTACCCAACTGGACTCTCCCAGGCACTTCACTCTGCACGCTAACAGGTGGCATGACTGTCATATCATTACACTGGATGAGAGCTGGTAACTGTGGAAGCATTTGCACAGGGCCTCCAGCTAACTTGGTGAGGCATTTGGGTGCCTTAGCAACATCCTCCACCTTCTCCACCTTGAAAAATGATTCCTCCACCACAGTTATGCTGGCTCCAGTGTCTCTGATGGCAGGGGTTTCCTGACCATTCACAAGAACACTATCTTTATAATACTCTTTAGTATTATCTGGGATGGAATTATAGACATCTAAATTCTGTTGTTCCCACAAGCCCAGGCACACTAAAGAAACACTAGCTGAGACTCTCATGGGTTCATCAGCCAGTAGGTGAAAGTTTCCACTTGCCATAGGTACTTCTTCCTCTGGGAAGAAGGCTAAGGAGACAGTGTGGACCCCTGAAGGTTTACCCTTACATCTGGGATACCCTTTCACATGGTCAGTTGACCCACAAACATAACATTTCCAAAATGTCTTGATGAATGGGGGTTTGTTCTGACCTCCATCTGGTTTGGGTCCAGATGGTACACTAGCCTGATTTGGTTTCCCTTGTGGTTTACCCTTATGTTGTTGTGTGTGGCCCTCTTTTGGATTGGAGGTATTAGAATTCCCTTTGTTATCTTTCTTTGGCTGTTTCCCCTCATCCTTTTTCTGAGTAGCCCCAGAATCCTTGTGAGTAGCCCTGTTGGCAACCCACAAGTCATCAGCCTTAGCTAGCTTCTTGGGATCTATCTCCTTAGAATCAGCCAAATGCTGTCTGAGCTCAGGAGAGCAGACATCAAAAATACACTCCAACATAACAAGATTTCACATTCCTTCATAAGTGTTTACTCTGTAACCCTTAATCCAACCATCTACTTTTTTCAAACATTCACATACCGAGGTAGCCCAAGGGGTACCATCATGCTTTTTGAGGGTCCTAAACCTCTTAAGGTACTGGGAAGAGGTGTTCCAAAATCTAGCAATTAAAGCTAGCTTCACACACTCATAATCCATCCTATCCACCTCCTCCATCACAACATCAGATGCAACAGTGGTTAGCCTAGAGAAAAGCCAGGGAAGCAACTGATTCCCTGTAAGACGTTGAATACCATGGTTATATTCAAACATTGCCAACCAATCCAAAATATCAAGCTTAACCTCATACATACCCACAATTTCTTTAGGAATACGGGGTCTCTTAGGACTGGAAGATCTAGAAAACTCTGGGAGAGAAGCATTTTTAAGAGATAATCTTTTCATTTCTAGTTCATGATTCAACTCCATTTCTCTGAGCTTAAGTTCTTGTTATTTTTGTTCAGTTTCAGCATTTAAACATTTGAATTCCAGTTCAAGCCTCATTTTCTCTAGAGCAATGAATTCAGGACTGAGTGTAGGACCTGTGGGGGTCCCAGTGGACAAGGGTTGAGGTTGCTGAGCAGGCAAGGGAGCAGTGAGGCCTACATTAGGAGACACATCTGCCTCTTCCAACTCATCAGTAACAGATATATTATCATCCTCAATACTTTCCACTTTTACTAGAGAGTCAGGCATTTCAGACCCACTCCCCAGGCTTGGATTCTTTACCAACTTTTCAATCAATTCAGACTTTTTGCCTTTGGCAGAGAGTTTCCTTTCTTTACACAGATTTCTTAGATAATCAGCAGTGTAGCTAAGGAGGGTCTCCTGACTGTAGCTTTCCATATCAGACATGACTAATATTGCTTTTTAGTGATGTTAGCCTTGTGGTTAGTTGATCCAAGGTAATAGCAGCTCTGTAAGTGTAATTACTATACTTGATCCTCACAGCTGTACACCAGTGTTAGGCAGAATGATATGCAGTACCCTTTGGGAACACCACACACAATTAAGACTACAAGTGACAGTACACATTCACCTTTGGTAGAAGCCTGTACTACACAGTTAAAGTGGTAGCAGTGGCTGAGCAGCCAGACTTATCTCAAGAGTAATTGAGCAGTATCAAATAGTTACACAAAGGACAGCAATTGCTATAATTCAAGCAAACACTGACTCAAGGTTTTCAAGTAAAATAATATACATTTATTTACTCTTCAGTTGTATAACATTTCACTATTTTTAGCAGTTTAAAAAATCACACTCTTAATACACCACACAACTCCCAATAAGTTCCAGACAAGTTAAGCTCACAAAAGGAAGTGGGAGCAAAATGGCCCTCCAGCGATTTAAAGGGAAGGGAAGACAAAGTTAATAAAAATGGAACCACACCAACAGGTAAGTACTCAGGGCAATTGAGCAAGAGGAACTACAATGATAGAATCAGGTAAAAAAAGGCTTAGGGCCAAACAAGTAGGTCAAAAGTCTTTTGCTCAAGATCACATGGTTCAGGGTAGTTCTCGGTAAAGTTTGTGCCACGGATTCCAGAAGAGGTTGGTTGGCAGAAAAGTTAGTTCAAAGAGAAGAGAAGGACAAGCCCTTGGATTGGAGAAAGATTTCAAACACTTTCACTGTGGTTGAACAAAATGAACAACTGGATTTGCACAGTACCTTAAAATGGAGAGGAAGCTGTAGTTCAGGCAGAGGTTCCTGGTAGTTCCTGCAGCCTCACGGTTCCTGAAGCGACTGTTGGACTGACACGAAGTAGGAAGACTGGAGGGTCCTGCACTACCCAGGGAAGAAACCAGCAGCAGAGCAAAGCAACGGATAAAAGGTGCGTTCCTTAAAACCCAAGCAGGGTCTGACCTTCCTGGCTCTCTGGCCCACTGTAGCTCTGTTCAGTGAATTCGACCAGAGGAGGGGTCCTGGCTTGAAGTTTGGGCAAACTGGTTGGTCTCACCAGCTCAAGGGAAGAAGTTTCCTGGAGGATCTTCTCTGTCGTCGGATTCTGACGATTCAGACCTGCAGCAGGGCTTCACCGGGCAGTTCAGTCGTTGTAGGGGTCCTCTTCCATCAGCTCCTCGTTGGTTCTTTCGTTCCAGTGGCGACTCTGCTCTTCCAGTCCCAGACAACTGCTTTTTATGCAGTTTTCCCCCATTCATACAGCCTGGCTGTCAATCACAGAGCAGGGTGGCTGTCCTGGCAAGGACAGTCACCCAGCCAATCAAACAGGAGTGCAACTTGGGTTACCAAGGGAACCCATGGTAGGGGTCCTAAGACCCCTCCCTCACATCCTGCCTACCCAGACTTTCAGGTGCCTTAAGGAGGGCTTCTGTGCAGAAGCCCGCGAAAAGACAAAGGGACCAAACCTGGTTTGGCGCGCAGAGAAAAACACGAGAAAGACATTTACAAAAAGAAATGGCGAATAAACCCAGCCGGAACCTTAATAAAATATATATGGTCAAGCAGGTTTATGTTTGAGGCTAATATAATAGCCTAAAACAATAGCATGGTTATTTAAGATAACCGCGGTATAAGAAATAGGGTAGTTACCACTGCCACCAGCCAAGTCTTGATGTAAAGGGAGCGGAAAAATGCTCCATGAGACACAGACAAAAAGGGGTTAAGAATTAACCCTTTCCAATACTCCATGTAAGATGGCGTGTACTGGGTCTGTGGTTTAAAGTGACTAACATAAAGTTAATGGCAACTTTATCTTTTCTGGGGGACAGTAGTCAGCCCCAGAAAATGGAGTCAGTGGGAAGTCTCAAAGACAACTCTATGTCACTGCACTGAACGTGCTGTGTAACACACATGAAAAATAATGCTATGGAGTAGGTGAGGCTCCATTGCCCAAGATCACACACAAATTAGAAACACAAACCGGAAAAACACATGTAAGAGTGGGAAAAAGGCTCACACTCTTACCAGGTGAAAGAAATAAACCCTAGAAATTCAGCAAAGCTTCTGAAGGACACATTAGGTAAGGGAAATCAGCCATTTATGATAATTCTCCCTAACAGTTAGAACAATAAAGTAGAAGAGAGGTCATACATTGGCCCTGAAGAAGACCTGGGTCGGTAAGGTCGAAATACGTGTGGGCGGGAGCATATTAATTGAGATTAAAACTGAACGTGAAAAATTCACTGAAAACCTTCATTTGTGAAGATTTGGAAATAAGGACTGATTAATGGTCTATGCGCAGTGCTTGAACCAATGCTTTGCTTGTTGATAAACATTCGAGAAGGGTCTGAGCCTGGAAGAGGGGGATCCAAGTGTGAAAAACCATCACCCCACCGAGATATGAATGCAACTGAAGAGATCTTTTGAATATAAGCCAGAGTGAACTCGACAGAGGGAAGCTGATATTCGAGGGGGTCTGAGCTTGGAAGAGTGGAACCCCGGGGTGAAGAATCATCATCCAAGTGCAATCAGAAAATAACTTTTGTTTATGAATTTTGTAGAAAGGAACTGTTTGTGGATCTGAGCCCGGGATCCAGGGGTGAAAAGGCATCACCCAACGTCCAATCATGAAGGAACTTTTGTTTATTATTTTGGATCACATCATGTCCTCGGAGGTCAGAGACGTTTTATAGAAAAGATACTTTAAGCACAGAAGTTCCTGATATCTGAGAAGCGGAACTAACCTCTCATGCTGGGGAAGCTCGAGTGTGTCCTGTGCTCAGGAGTCCCACCTTATCCCATGCTCATAACGTGGGGACGGGAAAATTCTGGCTACCAGATCCTGTCTTATCATTTGTGAATACGCCTTTCTTTCTTGTGCACCCTATCCCACACTCTTTTTGTATTTATTTGTAAGGATTGGCAATAGGATTTGCTTAGTATAGGCCCTTTTATTTGACAAGACGCCACTAGGACAGCCTTATTATTATTTGATGGTTCTAGCTTGCTCCCATCTTAGATTTAGGTTTAGATTAGGTATTTGTCCAACCAACCTATACAGTTTAGTAAACACCCTTGAACTGTGATCACTTGTGTCTGTCTTTACTGTTGCCACCATGAGTTCCTTACACTTGGTTATTTGCAAAGCGCCTACACCCACAAAAGAAATGTACATGTCATCCAAGACCAAAAAACGGTGGGCGTGGCCAGGGAACAAAACAACATTGATATGGTATGATAAGTCATTTATAACGCGCCTGTACACAGTTGTTTCTAGGTGCAACAAAACAAGGAAGGGTAAAACAAAGGGATACAAAACAAATTATCTTCCTATGCCTTGTGCCATTCATATTGTGCAAGTGCAAGGGGAAATGAGAGAAGTGCCAGGGGGATGGAAGGGGAGAGTGCAATAAGCAACCTCTACTAAGTGACTCCGGGGTGGCCGGTTCTAAGTGCAAAAAGGCATGGCAAAGTCTGTAGTGCATGGTAGGTGTGGAGACAGTGCATGGAGCTACTGGTCATAAGGGAACCTCGTCCCCATAAGGTTTAGAGGGTGGCCAGGTAACCACTTAGTGCAGCAGAAAGAGAACATCACCAGTGGAGAGAGAGAGAGAAATCAGAAGCATAAAGGAAAGTCCTCAATTACTTCCAGACCGTGAGGTGTTCCTGCTCAACTTTCAGAGAGGAAGGGAAGCTGTTTCAGAGGGACTAACCAGCCGAGGAGAGAAATCTACCCCCCCACTCTCTACCTAGAGAAGCATCTAAACTTCAGAGAGTTGAGGTGGATGAGCGAAGAGCACAAGAAGAAAAATACTTAGGACGATAAAGGGCTTCATTACAAGTCCGGCGGTAACCGAGCCGGTAAAACTGACAGGTTGCTGCCTAACTTGCAATATTTACTGGCGCCTGGCTTGCCGGAAACAGCGGGGGATTACAACCCTGGCATTCCGGGAAGTCAGGCGCCGCTAAATGTAAATCCCCATTCCCATTTGAGTGCCATTGAACTCAATGGGAGTGGGGACCACGGAAGCACAGGCACCATTAATAATGGTGCTGGTGCTTCCGTGAAACTCTGCGGGTGGGTGGCGTTCTGCCCACCAGGTCAGACCCTGGTGGGTGGGACGGCACCCGCCCACAGAGTCGTACTGTGCAAGTCCGGTAACAACAGTGCTGCTAGGCCTACCGGCACTGTTGTTACTGGACCGGCACAGTCATAATGATGCCCAAAGTTGCATGTAGTGTGGTCCCTGGCCCCAGAAAGCCTTGTGAATAATGCACAGGGTCTTGATTCTTGCAGCTACCAATTGGAACTAGTGTAGAGATTTCAGGACTGGAGATATATCATCCCTTGGTTTAAGGCCAAGGACAAGTCTTGCAGTCCTGTTTTGGATACGGTGCAGAGGTCAAAGAGTAGAGGCAGGAACATTTTGAAAGAGGCTTTAAAAATAGTCCAGCCTAGACAGAAATAGAGCTCTTGATAGAGTGGGCTTCTGGGGGAAAATGACGAAAGCAAGAATACCTCTCAGTAGGTGCAGCTTGTAGTGGAACTTATTAAAGACGCCCATAATGTGAGGACAGAAGGAGATGGTGCAGTCAAAGATGACACCAAGGTTTTTTTCCTCACCGGACGGAAAAGGCATAGGACCCAAGAAGGACAGCCAGAGTGAAAGAGAGAAAGAAGTAGCGGGGGTCCAATAAGAATGATATCAGTCTTCCTGGCATTAAGGCAGACATTGTTGGAGGCACACCATTCCTGAATCGCTCATACACAGTCAGCAATAAGCGAGAGAGAAGAGAATGCAGCACATAGGTTGAAGGAGAGCTGAGTGTCATCCGCATTACACTAAAAGTTAGAAAACAATGTAGAGATTAGGTGCGCTAGATGTGCCAAGTAAAGGTTGAAGAGCCACTGTGAGATATGCGGTCCCTGGTCTTCAGGCCAATGATAAGTCTTGCAGCCTTATTTCAAATAAGCTTGAGGGGCTGAGAGAGGAAGTGGGTAGATTAAAGAAGGGGCTGTTGGAATAGTACAGCCTAGAAAGTACCAGAGCTCTACAGACATTGAGCTTCTAGATAAAAGTGAGAGGGGAGGATGAGGATGAGGCAAGCGCGACAGGCCCGGGACAATGTTAAAGGGACACATAGATATGTTCATTGCAGGAACAAGGCCTTCAAAGGGGAGTCTGGACACAACAGGACTGCAGTGCTCATTTCGACAAAAGTCACAGTGCATAAGATGCCTTTGAGGCGCACATTGTGTACCGCACCTTGAGCATCCCCATCCACCCAGCCCCCTTGTGAGCGCACAATCACAGGTGACAACTGTCATTGATACTGGAGGGGGGTATATAAGGATGAGGCAAGTGCAATAGGCCAATGCATGTGTTATTGCACACTAATATGTAACAATACTCTTATATGTTTGAACGTGTAGTGCATTTACAAAACTTTCTCAAAACGATTTACCTTGAATTATTTGTAATGTATGTATTTAGTTTGGTAAAGTGGATATGAATGGCACTACATATTATACTGCTGCGGTTGACAATTTGGCTGCATCAATCCACGGTATTGTCCCCTGTCACTCGGGAATTTATCAATAATGACTTGAACCACACAAGCAGGTATTACTCTTCAGACACAAAATCCCAGTCGGCCATGATTCGACCATGTAAACGCAGTATATGCCAGAAACCTGCAACATTGATGTAACAGATACAGACATAAATTACTGGAATGAAGGCAATAATTGCATTTATTTTATTTGCACTACCTTGTAAAATGTTCAGCATTGTTTTAATTTATAAAGTAACTTTTCATACAATGTATTGACAGTACATGTGTTTTGCGATCCACATACAGAACTCTCTCGACCATTTAAATTCAGTAATACAAAGCGAGGGTAATGCCCCAAATTGTCTCCCTCACAATTAAGATGGCCGAAAATGGCAATTGTTTTGTTTTAGATGCCCCTTACAGCATATGTATGTGTCTGGGGGAGTACGTAATATGCTGGTAATATGGGGCAATTGCGGGGGGGTCTCTCCCCAGCATATGTTTGTGGTGTAAGGGGGGGTTTAAAAAAAGTACCAAAAAAAGTCTGCATTTTCGCCCGTCGAAATAAAAGTGGTCGCAATAATCACATAGATCCCAAATCGAGTAAATTGTTATGCTAATATAACAATTAATCTTCTCTTTCAATTGTCACCATTTGTTCACAACATTTACTTAACCCCTTAAGTGCCATTCTGTTATGCAAGTCTATGCAAAAAGGACAAGCAAACTTGTCCTTGGCACTTAAGGAAATGACCAGTTGTGTTTGCAAATGCTCGTCCTTCATACAAATGCCACTAAGCATCCTGACAACACTTAGAGTGTCTCGGGTATAAAGCAACCATTGGAATACTGTGCAGGAATGGTAAGATTTACCATAAAAACACAAAAAGATCCACAAGAACTCGTAATGTACTTACTACACGTACTGTAGACCAGAAACATCCCTATAAATGAAGTCTTCTAAATTCCATACACGTGCAAACATACATGCACTCGCTGCAACCATATTTCTCAAGAGCACATTCCTAATGAACGATTTGTATATGTATCCATACCAAATTCTGATTCCACTGCATTTCACCAGCTTCTGCAGAAAGCAAATCATGGCATATTATGCCCTTTTTGAAATTCAGACAATCGTTTCAACATACAAATAAACTCACATAGCCAATATGTCATACTAATGCTTCTAAGGTACAATGCAGATGGTACCAAAAATAACTGTAACCTCACAAGCTTCGCACATGGCCAAGTATCTCTTGGAAAGAGAACCTTCACAGCAGAAGGTATAGTATACCACAGTGGTGCACCACCAGTTCAAGGCACTACACTGCATATGTCAAAAAAAGAAGTGGTTGGTTTGAATGTAACGATACCTCAGTTACTCCAAAACATAGCTTACCAGCAAATCTAACAAATGCCTACTTAATATTCCTTCAACCCAAACTTAGTCACTAAACTATAGCACAATTAACAGTTACAATACGCCAGCAGGTATCTAACTACAACCGTAATACTGCAATAGTATTTTTGAAATCTAGTTACAATATGCCAACAGGTATCTAACTACCACTCAACACCCTTCATTCCAAAACACTTCAAATATGCCATCTCAATTCTTATACGACAAAACATCTTCTAACCTCTAATGTAGTTAGAATATGCCAACAGGTATCTAACTACTTCAAACATTCCATTAATCACAACATGCTTCAAACAAACATACTATCACCCTTACACTCAAGTAACTGTAATCTGATTTTTTAAATTTAGTACAGAATTCTTTTCCCAATGACCCAATAATTATTTAATGTCAAAACTACAGCAGTGTGTCATATACTAATGTTGTACCAAACATAGGGCCTCTTTACACGGTAGGCGGGAACCATGGCGCTATTAGCGCCATGGTTGCGGCAGGTATTTTACTGTGTCTGTCTTGGTGGATGGCGGAATTACCGCCCTACTCCAAGGTGAGCGGGGGCGGTAATTCCCCATTCACCAAGGCACTTCCCCATTCCCATTTTTGCCCCTATATGGCATAATCCAAGGTCCCTTTGCGACACCCTACTTTAACGGCTGGTAAAACCAGCTGTTAAAGTCGGGTCCCGCAAAGGGAACTCGTAGTAAGGTGGTAAGGGTTTACCGGTACCGGTGCCCTTACCCTTACTGCCTAACGTGTAATGAGGCCCATAGTACTTACAATGTACTGTTTATGAGGGTCTAACAAAAATGTATATGTAAAATTGTATACAACTACAGCTTTTACACCATCCTGCATAACAAAACTGTTCTGCTTTTCGTCCACAGAAAATAAACCATAGATTCCATTTTCATAACGTTATAAAACTAAGTAACCACAGCCATTATAATCAAATAAATATTCTATTAGCACTGTTCTCAATTGTACTACAATCATAAGTACCATATACAGTTCAATTACATGGTTTCTCCACATTACAAACACTTTGTACTCCCACAACATTACCTATAATTAATATACAATTATTACACTGTGGTGGTTGTATCCAGTGCACATATTCTTAGGGCCATGCCCTGCGGCCATGCCCCCCAGAATCTGGCCACTGGCCTTCACCACCACAATACAATTAACTATATAACAAGTACGTACCATATACCATCATCTAATAAAACTCACCTTAACCCTCCATTTCCAAATCCTTTTTCACCTATAAAAACAGGTCCACATTACCTTCATTCCACTTTCCCACCATTTCTACGCCCTAATTCATCCATCAAATAACCCCAAATGTAGTTCCCGAGCTGTGCCTTCAAGGCGAGGTCCGCAAACTGCTGCGGTGTCGGTGGGAAGCTATGACACCTGCCCAACCTTTTTCAACCTACAAAAATAGCCACATATCATCTTTTTTGCACACCCTCAACCTTCTCAGCCCCTCCTCCACCACCAAATAACCCAACATGTGTTTTCCAGAGATGTTCCCCAGTGTGATGTCCGCAGACACTGGCGGCTGTCCGCCGATCCAGCATGGCAGGCATTTCCAAAAATATGACGCACCTCATGCTCTTCACCATCCAATCAGCGGGTGTGTCTGATGTCCGCGGACCTCACGTCAGCCCCTGGATCAATCGCAGGCCCATCCGCGGACTGAACAGGTAAATGAGTCAGTGAACTGAGCCCAGATATCACATATTTTTCATACCTACTTTTTGGCGTTTAAAAAAAAAACGACTGGGCGGATTTACACCAAATATACATAAGCATGCTTTTGGGACCAAGCCGCCACTCCTGCTACAAATTTGGTTCAAGTCCGTCCAGCGGTTTGAGCTTTAGGCGTGAGGAAAATTCTTTTTCCATTGCATCTATGGAAAAAACCACACATTTTGGGACCCCCTGTATAACTCCCCCCCACCCCCTGCAAGAAATCTCACCAAACTTCGCAGGATCAATCTGATAGGGCTTGTCTTGGGAGGATAGCTCAGCGGCAACTTGCTCACCTTGAAAACAGGGTGACACAGAGCACCACAGGTTCGATCCCCGGGTCCGTGTTTAGAAACCTCTGGGTATTTAGCGTGTTAAAAATAACCTATCATATCTTATCATATCATAAGGGCCATACACTTTTTTTGTAACATTCGTGAGGATTCGTCCAGGGGGGCAAAGTTATAAGCCGCCCAAAAAGTGCTCTTTCTATGAGTTGATCAACTTAACCATAACTACAGGGCCACTATCACAGGCCTGTAATATATATACACATTCTAAATGGTACCACACTAGACTTAAATTCAGCAAAAATGCACCAACTGCTAACAGTTTTAAAAAGGCATGTGAATTCTTAAGTAAGGTGTGCTGTCATAGATCAAGGAGGAAAGGCAGGTTAGTTTCAGAACATAGGCAGTATACTTTCATGAGACTCAAATAGTGTGTGAGGAACCCCCACCGGAGCAACCTGCAATGGAAAAGTTAGGGAGTACCTTATCTTGTCTTTTACAGCCCAGTCCAAAAATGTTCAGTAATGCTCTTCTTTCTTTTTACAGGTTCTACCACCCCAATGTACCTGAGAAGCCACAACAGAACAGGATCCAAGATGAATCTGGGACCCCTGGATGACCCCTGAGGCTGGAGGATGCTCTTCCTCGTCACAGAACCTTTGGGGCCTTGGCAGGCAAAGTGGCAGAGTTTCTTGGCTTCACTCGACTGGACCCCTGAAGGATGGACCCCCTTTCCAAGAAGGAGTCGCTAGGATGTCGAGTCCAAGAGAAAAAGAGGAACTAAGTTATTTCGGAAAGGCAGCATTTTCGGTCTTTGCAGTGGTCTCGGTTGGACGGGTCCTACTCCGGTCGTGGAATTCCTAGGAAGGTGAAACTTGCTGTGGACTCTGAAAAGACCTGACTGAAGAAGATAAGATCCATCTGGACCTTGGATGCCTCTTGGTGGTGACGGACGCAGTGGCAGAAGTAGGTGTCGGGTTTCAGGATTTCGTGGTTTACTGCCTTTTGGATCTTTGGTGCTGCGGCCGCAGCACGGACATCTGGGTGGCGTCTGGTGACCTGGGCTCAACCACTGGACTGGACTACGGACACTCACTAAGGCTTTACTCTTGGGATGTCTTCTTTGGATTTTGGTGGTGGGAAACCCACAAGCGGACCTTCCTCTGCACACAGCAAACAGGAATCTTCTTTGGTGGGAAAACGTGCTCAGATGTCATGTCAGGGGTGTTCCTTGGAAGATTCTTTAATCAGGTGGAACTTTCACAGCTCTGGGTTTCAAGCGGCATTATATCAGGGTACGCCCTCTTCTGGGAGGTAGACAGCAATCTGGCTTCCAGCGGTCACACACACTCTTCCGGACCCTGGGTGACTCAACTGGACTTCTTCACTCAATATGTCCAGGCACTCCCCTCTGGACTCATGAAGACCCCTTCTCCGGATGGCAGGCACACAGGACTGATTTCCAGGGTACTTCTGATGAAGAGTAGTAGAAGATGGTCCCTCGTAGCTCGGGAAGAGGTCTCCTAACCAGGTCCTCTCTTAGATCAGTCCTTGGAAGAACACAGCAGTTTTTGGATTACGTGAAGAAAATGCAGCAGCAGACTTATTCCTCCAGCTGGGCTCCAGGGAAAAGCTTCTTCTTGCTTCAGCTTCGACTTCAGCTTCTGAATCTCAGTTTCAAGATTTGCTTCTGAACAAATCGGTGAGTGAGAGGTCCCTAGTTATACACATCGGTTCCCCAATCAATCAGGCTGAGCCAGGCTCATGCAGCCAATAATTCACAAGTGCATTCATGCAGGCAAGCAGCCAATCAGTCTCACAGTGCATTAATGCAGGCAGGCAACAAATCAGGCTCACAAGTATTCAGGCTATTCACTCTACCGAGACACCCATAACACTGAATGTGGATTGGAGTAAGCACCTAGCCTTTCAGCACACTACACTACATTCCCTCCAGTTTCACTCAGGGCTATCTCAGGCAATGTGTCACACAACTAAAAACAGACATCCACAACACAAAATGTGAGTTCACTTCAGACTCCATTCTTACAGGTCCCACCCCAAATGTGTACCCACAACACACAGTCCCTGGGAAGGCTCCATTCAGTCTGCCAGGAGGCAGCCCAAGAGCCATATATGGTCTTTCCACCCAACAGCCAGACAGGAAGCAGGGGACAGACTCAGGGCTTCCCAGGACTTTGGGAAACAAGGTGTAAAGGCAATACAAACCAAGAGGCTGAAGTGGCTATCCTGCCTTTCTTCAGGAATCCATTGATTCCTATGGCATGGACTGGGTGTGCCAAAAATGGGAGACACTCAGAGCCACTGCCAAATCAGCATGTAGCTGCCACTAGCCCATACCCTACTCTGTGGGCAACATACAGGTGCCCGGGCACACACATAAGGGGTACAAGGGTGTACCTCTACCCATGGATGCCATAAAGGTATCCCATGGGTCTTGTTCACCAAAAGGAAATCGTGAGGAGCTGCACTGCGAAAAGTACAGGCTGGACCTCAGTGGCAGAAAACATAAGGAAAACACACACAGAGAAGTGGTAGGACAAAGACTGGGAGGCCCTGTTCCTCCAAACGTCATTTCCATCATCACACAGGGTAAGATCCTTGGGAAAGCAGTAGCCACACAATTCCTCCAACACATCAAAGCCAACAACCTTCTGCAGTCCTTCTTCGGACCCTGATGCAGCACAGAAATGGCTACCATCAAGGTGATCAATGATGCCCTTAAAATCCTTGATGATGGCCATCCTTACTGCCCTGCTCTCCTTGACCTCTCAGCAGCATTCGACACAGTCCACCAGACACTCACCGACAAGCTACATCGCTGCATGGGGTTCAATGAGATCGTACTCACATGGCCCAAATCCTTCCTTGCTAAACGCCACCAGTTTGAACAAATAGATCCCTCCAATTCGCCAACTCTTCCCCTCGCATGCAGAGTACTGCAAGGATCCATCCCCTCCCTGTGATATTCAGTATTTGCATGGAGCATCACTGAAGCCTCTTGGCACCACCACCCAATACTCAGGTGACATACACCTCTACCTCAACATATCCTTCATTGAAGAAATATATATACTCAAGGCCTGCCTCACATTAATCCAGTCATGGATGTCCAGTGCTTACCTGAATCTCAACCTCTCTAAAAATTAATTCCTACTGCTGACGAACAACACCGAACACCCTGACATCCAGACCTGGCACGCTGCTATGAACCTCGAGGGCTTCACACTCCTCCTTGCCACCTGCACCAAGTCCCTTGGGTTCATCATCAACAGAACATTCTCCTTCAAACAGCACTTTAGAAGGAAGACACAAACAGCTTGGTAACAAATCTGTCTCCTGTGGAAAATCAAGCCCTTCATCCCAGAAGACAACTCAGATCTGCAGTCCAAGTCTTGGTCCTCTTCCACCTGGATGATAGCAATTCCCTCCTTTTGGAAGGCCTTCCAGTGAATTTAGACCACATCCCCCCAAACTCATTGAACTGCACAAGCTACCGCTGCATGCATGTATCATATTCAAATCCTGCTGCATCATCTACAAGGATGTTGCCCTGAAGTCCCCAAGCTACGCCACTGAGAAACTCAGCATCTCCCGAGGCTTATGATCCACCAGATGTAAGGACACGTGCAGACTTGAACCCCACTGGTGCAGGAAGGAAAGAACCAGAAGACAGGCCAAGACTCTAAAACCAGAGTTGCCCCTTTGCTAATACATTTCAGTAAGGAGCTCAAGACCCTCCTCTTCAAGGAATGGCTCCTCTCTAACACCTGCACTTCTTTCACTCCCCACTCTATCTGCTAATGTGCAATCTGCTCCCCACAGTTTCCTCCCCATGATGCTTGTAGTTGTTCTGCTGCCGAATTGCTCACCTTCCCCCTAACTACTTTCTTGTATCTATTCTTCCCTCACTATGTCTTTACCCCTGTGATTTGTAAAGGGCTCAGTTAATAATACTAATAATAATAATAATAATAATAATAATAATAATAATAATAATAATAAAAAGCTTCAGATTGCAGGACAAATTGTGGTGTTTGCTTGGGGTGTCCTGAGGAGAGAATAGGTTATTGGGGAGTGGCTGGTGGCGCCGGGGACCGTGGTTGACACCAGCCTCTTGTTTACACTTGTTTACACCACAAAGAGAGCCTGCTCTTTCCCCGTGGGGCCTGGCAGTGCGATGTAGTCAGCACAAGCACAAAGGCTGGTTGGGAGAGGTGGAAGAAAGTGAGGACAGCGGCTAATGTAGCTCCGCTGTGGAGCTTTTGCTGATTAACTTGTGACCCTCTGCTGGAGCTATCACATGAAGTAAATGCAGTACGCTACGCACCTACCTGGATTCCGGTTCTTGTTTCCTTGTCATGGAGATATCACATTTTGGCAACAACAGACTGCTGGAAGGCCCAAGTTAGGGGCTCCCCACCGAATCCTGTGAGGGTTAAGACCCACAGTGCCACCTGCTGGCGAAGGAAATCATTATATCATTATTACTTCATTTTGAAAGTTTCTGAAATGCTGAAAACTGTAAGACAAAGCAGAAAACAGTAGTACAAAGGTCTAGACAGTGCAAGACGTCATAGCACACCTTCCACAGAGTTTTCTGAAGAAACAATTGCAATTGCAAAGAAAGTGAAACACTCAGAGCTATGCACCAAAGTGGTCAAGGAAAAGAAAACTGTCATGGCAGAGGATGAAGCACAAACCATCAGCACTTTGAGATCAACATTTAAGAAAGATGAAAAGAGACGAAACTGAGAACACAAAGAAAATAGCAATGTGGAGAAAAAAGAGAGATTACCATGAAAATAGGGTTGATCGTTATGAGAAATAGAAGGTGACAGCACACAAGATGTCACCTCACATGCGGAGTGCCTCAGGCCTCCTCCCTGTCTCCAATCTTATTTAATATCTATATCTGGGCCCTTGTGTGTTTGATCCACTTCTTCGTTGTCAGATGCTACTCATATCCCGACGACACCCAGATCCTGATTCAATTAGATCTCGATCAGGCTGAGGTGCCGTTGTGCTTGCGGGGGTGTCTGGCGGCCGTTGGAGAGTGGATGAACTGCAATTGGCTCAAACTGAATGGAGACAAAACCGAGGTGATGGTGGTGGGTTGTCCCGCTAACCCCACTCTTTGGGTTTCCTCCTTTTGGCCCTTTTCCTTGGGTCCCCTACCGATTCCTGTTAGTAAAGTAAAAAATCTGGGGGTTATTCTTTTGGCTACACTGTCCCTGGATAAACAGATCATGGCAGTCTGCCAAGCTGGTCATTTAGAGCTTAGAGTTCTTAAGAAGGTTCTCCCTTTAATCCCAGCCTCACTACTTCGATCTGTGGTGGCGGCCATGGTGCTATCACGATTAGATTGCTGCAATTCATTATATCTAGCCCAACCTAAAAACCAGATCCAACGATTGCAACACCTTCAGAACCTAGCAGAGGGGGTTGCCACTGGCTCTCCGTACGGGGCACATATTACTCCGGTGCTCCGAGCCCTCCACTGGCTCCCGGTGACTCAGCGGATAGAATTCAAGGCCCTGTGTCTAGTCCATCGTGCTCTCCATGGGCAGGGGGCTGAATATTTGCAAGCCACATTTACCCGGTACCTTCCGAGCCGCAATCTTCGTTTATCCTCGGCTGATTGCTTAGTAGTGCTGAGGTTTAAACGGACCCGGGTGGGTGGTCGGGCTTTCTCCATAGCTGTGGCGGCTCTATGGAACAACCTCCCGCAACACATAAAGAAAATTCTGAACTACCTTGCCTTTAGAAAGGCTTTTAAAATGTATCTATTCTAGACAACCCAGTTCTGCTCTGGCTGCCCCCTCTTTCCTACAGTGCCAAGATACCTTCGGGTGACCGTGCGCTAAACAAATTCCATTAACATAACATAACATAACATAACAAGATGGAGAAAAACAAGTGCTTCCGATGTGATAGATGGAGCCACTGTACAAATTCACAACAGTGCCCAGTCCTTCATCAGAAGTGTGCAAATTGTGGCATGAGAGGGCCTTTTGCAGTTGTCTGCAGCGAGAAAAAGAGAATAACTGCATGTGTACAAGAGAGTGAAGAATCAGAAGAGCAACACCATGTGACGAGTATAGCGAGCTGCATGATAAAATTGAAGGCCATTTGCTAAGATGATGGGGATAATGGAGAGAACTACAAGGGCAATGTGAAAATGAACAAATCAGACATAACCCGGGAGGACTTGAAGTTTGAAAAAATCAAAATGTTAGGATTTTTCCTAGCAGAAGTAGAATCTAAACGCAGAATTGCACCAGTAAATGCTTATGTGGCCAAGAAAGGCGTCAATGCAATCAGATGGAGGGATCAAGCAGCTCTGAATACTAAGTTGGATCCCAACAGTAAGGAAGCAGTCTTCTGGATAGCATGCACAAGTGAACAGGAAGGATACCCAGAAGTGTTTTGAGAAATGTGAGGGTCAGAAATGTGAGGCAGACAACATTGTGACGTTTTTTCAAAATATGCCATTTTTATTAAATGAAAAGGTTGGATAAATGCCTCACTAGCCCTACCCTGATGAGGATTTCCCTGCTAGAATAAACTAAAGGAAATACTCTAACAAAGGATATCTGTCCCTCACACTCATACACAGTGCCGGCTGGTAACTTTTAAAGGTGGTGGGCCGTATAATTTGGAGGCCGAATTTGTGAGAGCGCAACAAGCAAACTTGAGGCCCTTAAAAGAGTTTCAAGGGTGGGGGTTGGGAGTCCCTCTAAGCATTGTTGGGGTTCGAAGGGGGGCATCCCTCCGAGCATTGTTTGGAAATATAGGTTCCAAACTGCAATTTAGGTTTGCTGCACAATTTCACACAAACATTGCCTAAAAAGCCTCAGGTTTTAGATTGTAAAACATTCTGATGTGTTCAAGTGCAATGTTTTATTTTAAAGCAATAACCTTTACGCTAACGCATACATATGCATCACCCTATTGCTATTGCACTGTTCCTCCCCGAAGACTGTTTTTATTACCCTCTATGAATCTGAAATAGTAACTGGCATGTCCTGGCAGCCGGGGGCTCCCATTGAAGGAACATGATGCAGTGAAACATGCCAATTTCCAGGTACCATCAGGTGAACAAGGAATGTGCGATCATCTCGGATTCGGGAATCTGTAAATAATCTACCTGCCCGCATCCAAGGACCCGGACATTGGGGAGTTGCTTCACCTGTAATGGGGCAACCTCCTATTTTGAACTTAGAGATTCACCACTACCAGCAGAAGAAATCAGACCGCACACTAAGGGGTGTTGGTCCTTAGCCCTGAAGAAAGTGGTTCTAATAACCTCAATACCACTGAAACCGGTCAGCTTCTATGTGACCTGATTGGAATAATTATGGATTAGAGATATCCCCAAATCAAGCCACACTTCTGATCCCAACACGAAAAGGGATCGTGCAAATTAAATTTTATTAAAACTTGAGGTTCGGAGTCCACATCAAGAAATACATCTCAGAATCACAAGGAATAGGAGTTGTTTTCAACTATCCCTGGTCCATACACTCCACAAAATGTTTTTTTAACAAATATGACTTATGTAACAGTTTCATGAGTCCTATCTCTCGACTTATATAATCTCCTTTGCAGCCGAGAAGATATTAGATCAACACCTCTAATTTTTTAATAAAGGTTGCATTCCAAAGAAACAAAATAAAAATGTAATGTTTTATTTGGGAAACAACAGATTATGTGAAAAACCTTGAAGGATAAAGCAAGAATAGGAATCCAACAGTGTGGAGTAAAAAAAAACCCATAAGGAAAAGCAAAACTTGAATAAAATTGACTCAAACCAAATTGTGATATAACGATGGGGAAGATTTGAGTTTCAGATCCCCAACTAGGCTCCAATATTGTGGACGCTTCACTCATTCACCACCATGAATCGTCCAGGATTTTCAATGTGTCTGTAGTATGCTACTCAACTACAGTGTGAGGCCTCGTAGTCTGTACGCGCAAGGCTGCTGGTCTCTTGCATATCTGAAAGTAACTCCTCCCTACCTATGATGTATCCAAGACATGCCAGAAACCCTCATGGTTCCAAAATCTTATCTAGGTGCCAAGACCAATCGCCCAACTTCTTTGCTGTGCAACTTTCTATGTGTATCAGAGGAGCCTCAAAGTGACAGGACCCTCCCCACTTAGTTCGCCAATATTCACTTGCTTTGATACATGTCAGTATCATGTAATTGTCACTGTGTATTGAAAACATTACTTTGTTTGCATGCTTCTAACTCATCTGTGTGAGAGTGTTAGGGAGAATTCTCATATATGTGCTAATTCCCTTCACCTTAGAGACCCCCAGCAACGTTGCTGGATTTTGAGGACTTGATTTTTTTACCTGGACTTTTTTTTACCATTCTTTCATGTATTTGTTTTACTCTTGTGTTCTTTGATTATGGAGTTTTAGACAACTCCATAGGCATCATCTTTTCATGTGTGTTACACGACACCTTCAGTGCAGTGACACAGGGATGTCTTTTAGACTTTCCAAAGGTTTAAATACCTTCTCTGGGATAAACTACTGTTTCCCGGAGAATGTAAGGTTTAATTGACTTTACTAGTCTTTTTAAATGTGTAGACCCAGCACACACTATCTTACTATAGAGTGCTGGAGGGGTTACCTAGTATCCCCTATGTCTAAACACTCATGTAGCAGTCAAATGCTACCTACCCTTTTCTATCGAAATGGCTGGTGGCAGTGGTTTTACAACGAACTACCATGATTTTTCCTGACAGCGAACACCAGTAGCTAAAAATCGCGGGAGCCATGTTTTTCAAGATGGTGCCTTAAACCCCTTTGTTTAAACGGGTCCCGGCCTTCTTTTTTCACCATTTCTTTTTGGAAAGGTCCTTCTAGTGTTTCTCTCTGCACGCCAAACCAGGTTTGATCCCTTTGTTCATATGCCTTTGGCGGGCTTCAGGACTGAAGACCGTCTCTGGCGTCTGAGTCTCTGGGGTGGCCAGGAAGTGAGGAAGGTGATCGACACTTCAGTCTCCTAGGAGACCCAAATGCACTCTGACGTGATTGGCTGGCTGACTGTCCGGCAAGGACAGCCACCCTGCTGGGTGAGTGACAGCTAGGCTGGAATGAAAGGGAGAAAACTGTTTAAAGGGCAAGTCTATGGACTTGGAAGGAGAGTCGACTACTGGAACGAAAGAACCCGAAGACGAGCTGGAAGAGGACGGCTGCTGAAACCACTGGACTGTCGGTTTGCCCGGTGAAGCCCTGCAGGAGGTCCGAATTGCCAAGTTCATCTCCACAGAGAAGCCCCTTCAAGGACGACTTCTTCCTTTGAGTTGGTGGGACCAATCAACTTGTAAGCCACCTGGATACCATTCTCAAGGCTGGTTAGGATTAACCAGGGAGAGTGACACCAGCTTGTGTGCTTGAATTACAGCTACTGGAACTGAAGTGACTCAATTTTGTCTGCGTTTTCCGACGATCCCTTGCAGTGCAGGAGTCCCGCGACGTCTTCCCTCTTGTCCCCACGACTGAGGCTCGGGAACAGTGAGATCTGCAGGAACTGCCAGGAACCAACGTCTTCAGCTGCATTTTGTTCTTCATATTAAGGTACTGTGCCAACCCGATTGAGAAAACTTACCTCTCGTGGTGAAAGTTCGTGGAACTTTTTCAACTTGCAGGCCTAATCAGCTTGTGACCCAACATATGATTCTTTTTCGTACAAACTACTTCTGGGAACTTTGGCAAAGACTTTACCGTTTACTACCAGAACTGCTCTTTCCTATCTAAGACACTAGTCCATTGACCTTGGCCTAAGCCTATTGAACTGAATTGAGTCCTCTAGTGAACTGAAACTATTTGCACTCCTTGTAAGTATTTGTGATCTATTCTATTAACTTGTGCCTTTGCCTTCCCATTTAAAGTGACTGAAATGCCCTTTGGCTCCTATTTCAGGGGAGCTTAAATTGTTCAGAAACATATTGGTTTTGTGTTTAAGTATATTTGTGTATACTATTAAGTTGCCTCCTTCCAGTGAATGTTTTCTAAATGATTGTGTAATAAATGTATAAGTGTTTTACAAAGAAAATTTGAGCGTAAGTGTCTACTTGAACCACTGTGATTGTAAGACCTCTGTGTAACTTCATTTACTGCTCACATTCCCTCTTGAGATAAGCCTGGCTGCTCAGCTCGCTACCACAAAACTGTGTAGTACAGACTTATACCAAAGGTTGGTTTTGCTTACACCTGTAGACCTAATTGTATGTGGTGGTCCCAGATGGTACTGCATGCAATTCTGCCTAACAGAGAGCGCAAGTAATGTGTGCACCTTGTTAAAAATGAGTTTAACATGAGGGTCCCTGGATAAAAAAACAACCAGGCCTGGGTAATTATTCCAATATAGCACGTGTGAGGATATAATAATTGATAATCTCTCCTGTTCAATCACTGACATATGACAGATGGGATTACCACCTTGTACATTTTCCTATAACTGTGCAGCCTAGCTAGGGAATTGTGGAACAGGACTCCATCGGATAGAAACGAAATAAGATTTACCCTGCAGGAGGCATTGGAAAAGGCCTGCCCGTCCCCTGGGGTTGCTGTGGGTGAGCGGTCTGCCTGTAGCTTCCTGGGTTTTGATTTAGTGCTGTAAAGAGTGACTAGAATGTATAGATAAAACCTTATTTGCAGTCCTATTATAGAAACTGCTCGTTGCACGACCAGAAATAAGTGATTTCTCTGCGGACACGTCGCACTCCCTACAGTGTATAAATGATCAAAAGTTACTGCAGGTAGGTCAGCCTTTCACCCACAGCTCAGCCTTTCACCCACGGCTGGCCCGTGCACTCCTTCATAAGGCTGACTGCCCCTTCTTCGGTCTGTATGTCTCGCTGCATCTTTGTTTCTTCTCCCTTTTCCTTCGGTCTCCTTTCTCTGACTTTCTCTCTCTCACTCACCACTGCTTCTATTTCTCTCTTCACGCACTTCTCTCTCGCACATACACACGCGTCTTCGGCAAATGATTTCTTTCTCAGACCATCCTCTCTTTGATCTTCTCTCCATTGATTGAGCTTGCCGTAATTCCTTGAGCTTGCCGTAGTTCCTGCTCCTTCTACTTTTCCAGCGGCCAGGTCGCCTTCAGCATCTTCATCACGCCCCCGAGCCGTCTGAGATGTACAGCCCTCCCCGTCTACCGAAGTCGGGTGCAGCTGAGGTTGGAATTGTTTGGAGAAAAAACGGGAAATGTGCTGACTTCCGGTTTTTTTCTCTTTGAGAAACGAGACGGTCTAGTTCTGCAAAATAAAAATGACGTAATGGGAAGGATGATTTTTATCACTATCCCTCTGGACATACTTGAAACCTATATTAAATTTTGGTGTGCAATAAAAAAAAAACTTCTGCGTTCACTTCAGGTAGAGCAAAGCCCCAGAAGCTGCCCCCGACCGCAATATGATGCATTATAATCCCAACATCCCTATCGATGTCCCCACTGCCTATCATATTTTCTTTTCTCACCTCCTGCTCCCTCGCTTTGTCATCTTTACTGTCTTTCTTTTTCTCACTTCCCTCTCTTTGCACCTTTCACCCTTCATCACTACCCCCTCACTTTGTCGGATGAGGCAGGCACAGGCCACCACCCATGCTGGCCATGACTACTGATGCTGGGTATGCTTCAATGGCCTCCCACAGCTGGGGGTTATCAGCACAAGTGACAATGACCCCACTTTGAGACACCAAACTAAACTGTGTGCCCATGTTTTAGGCCTCAGATCTGCAGATAAAGGGAATATACAGTGAGGGTCTGTGCTCAGATCTGCAGGTAAAGGGGATAGACAGTGAGGGTCTGTGCTCAGATCTGCAGATAAAGGGGATAGACAGTGAGGGTCGTGCCAGGCGGGGCATGACTAAACACAGTAAGAGAGCATAGGAGAGCAGACTGAGGGGGAATCTTATAGTGGTGACTCATGAACTGGTACTAAACTACCTACCTCTGGAAGCCGGGTTCAGCTGTTAAGTTTAGTGGTCCCTTCTTGGTATGTCGATCCCAGCACAAGCGCACAGGTAGACTGTTGCTCCAAATCTGCTGTACGTGGCGGCAGTCCCAGTAGGCCTGCCCACCTCCTCACATGTTACATTTCATACAGCCAATGAAATTGAATGTATCTGTGATTGACACAGTCGCAAGGAAGAATCAAAAGAAAGTACGCTGTTTGCGTTTGGTATCATATTGGTGGGGCCAGACAGCCACTTCATTGAAGAAATACAGTTTTTTTGACGCTATCTGCGCAGTGCCCTTCAGGGTCCACACAGATCGCAAAGAAAACATGCATGAAATGGGAGGCGCCCCTGTCCCATGCTCAAGATGGGCCTGGGGCAGGTCAGGCCAGCAGCATAATTTATTTAATAGTTATTAACTATTCCAGCAGCACATGCATGCTTCTCCTGACTGACTATTGATGTGCACTCTTTGACTGTTATCATTGCCTCAGGCTGCAGGGGGGGCGGTGCCACCACGCCCTAAACAACCAGCCGCCACTGCTTATACATAAAGTAACTCAATTAGGTAATGCATGGCAGTTCAAAGGCAACACAAACACATGATTTCGTAATATGACAACAGTCTCTCCATATAATCTGGGTGAATTCCCCTTCCCAGATTAAAGCCGGATTCTGCTCCAGAGTTCCAAAAAGAAATAACGATATCTTGTTTGTAACAAAGTTCCAATAAAGTTCTTTGCGACTCCGACTTGACAACAGAATGTTCCAATACTCCAGTGATTCAGCAAAGAAAATAGAAGGTTCTTCCTCTTCCTTGAACAAGAGTACAATTCAGAATGATCCTTTTCACATAAAAATATTGTCTTAGTTCGTCAATAGCAACAATAACTGTCTTTGTCATGATGTTTGCTGCATCTAAATATTTCTGAAGGGATGTAAATCCTCTACAGCAGTTTTAAAGTTCTTTCTTCAGTATCACATGCAACATTCATTTGGCCTCATTACGAGTCCGGCGGTAACCGTGCTGGAAATTCCGGCAGGTTACCGCCGGACTCGTATTACCATTCCGCCTCCGTGATTACCGGAATCACCGGGGCATTACCACCCCGGTGACCCGGTAATTCCGGAGGCGGAATTCAGTTAATCCCCATTCCCATGGAGTCCTATATAACTCCATGGGAATGGGGAAGTGGAAACACCGGCACCATGCTGTAATGGTGCCGGTGTTTCCATGTCCGCCTGCAGGCGGGTGGTGTTAAACCCGGCAGGTCAGACCTGGCGGGAGTGACACCTCCCGCCTGCAGGTCTCTTAATCAGCCGGTCTGGAAATAACGGTGGTGGCGGATTTACCACCACCATTCTTTCCAAGCCGGCTGACTCGTAATGAGGCCCACTGTCTTTGTTAGTACCACTTTATAGCACTTTTTCAAATTCTACCTGGCTTACTTCCATGCCAGGCCTACTACCTCAATTTCACCTGATTTATTCCCATGCCAGGCCTACTACCTCAAAGGTATGCCATTTGTGTGTACTCCCCCTGCCCGAACAGCGATTTGCAAACAACAAGTGCTTCTGTGGTTAGGATAAACTTATAACAGCTTTACCACAGCTTTACAGTGTTCATTGTTTTGCAACATCAAACTTTTAGTGACTCTCAGGGAAAACAAGATTCACATTGGTGCTCTTTAATACTCCTCTGCAAAGTATGCTCCTCTAATCCTGAATAACTTTTTTTCAGGAGGGCAGCCTTCTTGCCCCTCTTGTTTCCCCACTGAGTAAGTAACCAAATACTGAAAAGGATAGAATCTTATTCTGCTTCTTCCCTGGCTTTGCCAATGTGTTTTTATACCAGCTATTGTTCTAGGCTTCTCAAAATAGGGGCAACAAGCTTCATAACCTTTGGACCTTTCATTAGTCCTCTTCTGGCTGTTGGATTTGAATTGCCCTGGTTTTAATTTATCTTGGCTTGGGCAATGGTTGAATGCATTAGCATTTAATAATATTGCCCCATCGGGTTGCTGGGTTCTCAACAAACTCACATGCTTGAAATCACAGTCATTTGGTTTTGACAAATATTGCTTTTGCTGCTTTCGGATAGTTTGTTTTTTAAAATGACTTTTAGTATCACTTCCACCACTTGGTAAACGCCTGCCTTGATCACGCAAGCAGTCTCAGGGTGCTCTAGGGTTACTATCAGCTGGTGAACTCACCAGGTAAGGCGTGTGCGTCCAACCCCGTCGCTGCTCACAGGTGTTCTGATTCAGTGAGTCCTCATCACCAGGCAAACAGCTACTCCTGGTCGGCCTTCACTGCGCCACTTGAAAAATGAGCTTCCCTTGCTCCAGAGACTCTCTGGTGCTCGCCAGCCGCCGGAGACAGCCTCGTGGGAAGGAAAGCTTCCCTCGCTTTCACTTCCCACCGCAAAGCCTGTGCGCTTCAGGTTTCTGGAGGCACAGACCCTCTCAGGAACGGCTACTGTTTTCAGCCTGACAGTGGTCCCGGAGTCTTCTCCCTCCTCCAGTTCCTGCGTCGGATGCATACACGGATCACACTGCTCTTCCTGCTCGCTCAGCTCAACAATGCCTGCCCCAAGGGGGCCTTTTAAGCCTCCCAGTTTCCCTCAGGTGTAAGTCATTTCCATTAACAATCTGACCACTCCTGCAGCAGCATTGCTCCTCGTTAGCCATCTTCTTCATCCCAGTACTTAGGGAACTGTGGGACTTGTAGTCCTTAATGGCAAAGTTAGATTTTCTCACTTCTCCTGTTTTGCAATAAGCCATTAGGAGGTTGGGGTTTCGGGGAAAGTTGAACAAGTGGGATTATCATTCCTCCTGACCTGCTTCCCCCCATGTGATCCTCCCCCACAACACCTCCCCCAGGGTCGGGATCAGAAAGAGTCTGCCTTTCCCTCGCCACATGAGAAGGGTCCTAGGCCAGGTTTTCTGGGGGAATCATTGCTAATTCATCACATAAGGCATTGGTAAACTTGCAAGATATGGTCATAAAATGTGTTTAAAGGTTGGAACGACACCGATAAGTCACATGGTGAGGAACATTCCAATAGTCGCTAGAGGACAAGTGAAGGAGGAGCTTCATAGACTACTGCGACAGAAAATAATTGAACCAGTGGAATCCACGGAATGGATAAGTCCTAAAGTTTTAGCACAGAAGAAAAATGGCAAACTTAGAATTAGTGTAGACTTAATGGCAGTGAACAAAAATATAAAAGATTACAAATTTCTACTACAATACCATAAATGTTGAACGGTATCAGGGGGGCTACAGTGTTCACCACATTGGATTTGTCATCAACGTATCATCAGATGCCCATCACCAATGATCCTTCTAATTATTCTTGCATCGGATGCATACACAGATCACACTGCTCTTCCTGTTCGCTCTGCTCGACAATGCCTGCACCTGAGGGGGCCTTTTAAGCCACCTAGTCTCCCTCAGGTGTAAGTCATTTCCATTAACAATCTGACCACCCCTGCAGCAGAATTGTTCCTCTTTCGCCCTCTTCTTCATCCCAGTACTTAGGGAATTGTGCGACTTGAAGTCCCTAATGGCAAAGTTAGATTTTCTCACTTCTTCTGTTTTGCAATAAGCCATTAGGAGGTTGGAGTTTCAGGGAAAGTTGAACAAGGGGGATTACCATTCCTCCTGACCTTCTTCCCCCATGTTATCCTTCCCCACAACACCTCCCCCAGGGTTGGGATCAGAAAGAGTCTGCCTTTCACTGGCCACATGAGAAGGGTCCCAGGCCAGGTTTTCTGGGGGAATCATTGCTAATTCATTGGCGAACATACAAGATATGGTCACCGATAAATCACACAGTGAGGAATATTCCAATAGTCGCTAGAGGACAAGTGCGACAGAAAATAATTGAACCAGTGAAATCCATGGAATGGATATGTCCTATAGTGTTAGCACAGAAGAAAAATGGCAAACTTATGTATGTAGACTTAATGGAGGTGAACAAAAATATAAACAGTGACACATTTCTACTACAATACCCAAAATGGTGAACTGTATCAGGGGGCTACATTGCTCACCACATTGGATTTGTCATCAGGGTATCATCAAATGCCCATCACCAATGTTCCTTCTATTTATTTGTGGTTATGTATGGCAATACAATGCTTGTTTTTGGGATGTTATTAGGCATGTGTGCAACTGAATGACACTGTGTCAGAGGAATTTGACCTACTGTTGAAGCAGAGCGTGCAAGCTCTACTTCTAGATATTAACTGCTCTGAAATTTTACTATTTTAAATCTCAGAATGCTAGGAAGATGTCTTTAGTTTGACTAGTGAAATATGTTTCCCGGGAGTATGTCTGATTGCTCATTTATGAAAATAGAAACAAGGAGATGATTTCTTCTGGTGCCGCTCACATTCAGCCTCACAATCATATCATTATCTTCCACCTTCTCAACATTGGCTTAAAATACCTCCACTCTACTGATTTGCAGTGTAGTCACAGTGTATTCCAATATCGGCGTCCTCTGTCGAAAAGTCTAATCTGGAAACGGAGTGGATAAGGAAGATGAGGTCCCTCTTGAGATGGCGCCTGAATTATCGAATCGAGCGCAAATACACATGGGGCCTCATTACGAGGTATGCCGGTAGCCATGCCGCTATTGGCGGCATGGCTGCCAGCAAAATCGCATCCGTGTCCGTGTCCTCGGAATGAGGACTTACCGGACCATTCCGAGTTCGGATGGCCCAGTAATTCCTCACTCGAGGACACGGACACGGTTCATCAGGGCTGAATGGGAGAGGGAGTAAACAATGGGCCATTACGAGATGGCCCGTTGTTTGCTCCCTTTTCCCCTCGCGGGACCCGATATGCACGCCTGGTTTTCCCAGGCGTGCTTAACGTGTCCCGCGAGGGGACCTCGTAATGTGGCGGAACGGGTTGAACGGCGCCGCAGCCTTATTGTTGACTTTAGAATACTAAGGGCCTCATTCCGAGTTCGAAGATAACCACGCCGCTATTTGCGGCATGGCTGCCTCCAAACTCGTCCAAACTCCGGCCTGGTGAATGGAGTAATTACCGGTCCATACCGAGGTCGGAGGGACCTGTAATTCCCCATTCACCAGGGCCATTCCCCATTCCCATTTGAGCCCCCATAGGGCTCAATGGGAAGGCGGCAATAACAGTACTGTAAATTACGGTACCGTTATTGACCCCGGAGTCCCTTTGCGGGTTCCATCCTTAACGCCTGCTAAAAGCAGGCGTTAAGGATGGACCCGCAAAGGGAACTCGTAGTAGGGCAGTAAGGGTTTAACAGCACTGGTCTCATTACCGGTGACTGTTAACCCTTACCGCCATACTCGGAATGAGGCCCTATGTCCTGTCTAGGTACATTTGGTTGTTTATCTAAGAATGGATAAGGGAGATGAGGTCCCTCTTAAAATGGCACCCAGATTATGGAATCGAGCTCAATTACACAAATTGGCATGTTGACATACATGCTGACATGACTGGGCTCCAACGGGGCTCCAAAATAACATATCATATCATATCATATATCATATCATAACGTGATTCCCATTCATTTGATTATCTACTCTTCCAAATTCTGTTTCCGGATTAGACTTTCCGACAGAGGACGCCGATGTTGGAATATACTGTGAATCAGTAGAGTGGAGGTTTGTACAGAAAGGAGATTGAGCAGTCAGCGAATGTTGATATATTTATATACTGCACACACTCACAATATGGGATGGATGTCAATCTGTACACCCCCTGGCACGAGGATACAGGTGATGGGTATAATATTTACAACTCTTTCCATGTATTGAACATGATGTAATCAGATACATATGTTTTATGAAATATACATAGAGCACTGTTCTGTTTATTGATTTGTTTTATGGATCTTTTTCTATAGTGCTACTTGCAACTGAAGAAGGCGAAAGCATCCCGGAAACACACAGAGCACTTATTGGCCTCCTCTTGAACATTACAGAATAAAAGTAGTTATGATTACTTCAATAGAGTTGTGTGTATTTAATATGTCATTGGGGATAATACACGGAAATCTTTAATGTGCATTAATGATATTTTGCTGATCTCAGCATTTAGGTGTGCAGGGGTGGCGACAGGCTGAAAGACCTAAGAAAAATAGAGGCAACCCTGATCTGTAAATATAGAACGGTTCTAAGGCGACTAAATTCTGGTACAGAAATGGGGGTCTTTTTGTAAACAATGTATTATGATTGCTGGTCATTAATTGTCAAACAATCAGTATGACCACTAATGCAAAGACAAAGGTTTGGTCGATTTTTGGCATTGAGCAACAGCCTAGAACAAAACTGTGCCCACTCTGATTCAAGGGCCCAATTTTGAGAATATCATATTGTTTTTAACAATGAATTTGTATTTCACCACTCACAACACTTTGAATGAATGTGCTTTTTTATTCTGAAAATGGAATTACATGATTTTTAAAACACCTTTTATCATTTGGCTTCGCATGTTAACAGGACCATGTCTTACTTTTATTGAGCAGTGGGTCTGCTATCCTTTACAATTTCGCACATTCTAAATTTGTTCATAGTTAAAAGTAGTGCCGCTAAAAGTGCAAATCGCTTTTTGATTGGATGATATGACTTGCTCAAGCAATCCACAAGATGTTTCCTTCGGAATGGACAATTAATGAGGCAACCCTAGCGTTTGTTTTGTTTTGTTAGGCGGTTTTGTAGGTTTCCGTGCAGGCACCTATGATTGATGAGTGAAGGTCGACACGTAGCCCTAGATCCAATCAGCAGGGAAGTGCACATTGGATTGCACCACTCATGACTAGTGTTAGGAGAGATTTCCATTTCGTGTGTAATTTTCTCTCCAGTTGTGTACCCCCCAACTCTTTGCTACTGTTAAACAGCTTAGTCTGATTTTTCCAGTTGAGCCCAGCCTTCAGCTGTACTCCCCTGGGCTTTTCGCCTACTTTGTTATGGGGAAACTGACATGCACTTAAAGACAGTCAGTACTGGGAGACTTTGTTTCCCTTAGTCCTTGTCAATGTTGCAACTTTTCTGCAACATGTTGCAAGTGCACAATGTACCTTACAGTATGGTGCACTTGGGTCTTCCAATAATTTCTAAAGGCCCTAGATACGCTCGCTTCGAGGATTTTTTAAGGAGAAGTGCAGATGTGCCTTGGACAGGGCTGGTGGCAGCTTATCTTTTCATATATTTTAACCCTTTCCTGCCAGGTAAACCGCATTTACCGTGTTTGGCACACACAGGTGGCCTGGCTCCAAACACCCATAACAGGTGGATCTCTTGCATTCTCTCTGAAGGATAGGACCCAAGTCTCCTGAATCTAAGAAGCAGAGTCGAGGAACTGCTGGTGATCTGCTAGAAGGTTTGGCACCCTGAGCCCAGTGTCGTCCCGCTGGACCCCTCTGCATCTGATCGAACTAGAAGTTCTGCGAAGTTGCTTTGATCCATTGGAGTAGTGGAACCAACTTTTCTCGGCACCATCATTAAACCCTGCATGTAAGTCTTAGCAGAAGTGTCCCTGAGCCAACCAGTGGGCTGACCAGCTTGCGCAGGACCTTTGCTCTGTTACCGCCACCGTTTTGAGGAGCACCTCAGAGTTTGGTACATCGCAAGCTGTGTGTCCACGGCACTCTCACACCAAATTTCATATATTTAGCATTTCCAGGTCTGGAGTAAAGAGAGAACGCCTGAACCGCAGTACACGCGGTTACCGTGTTGCCCAGCTGTGGAGACGAACTTTGCAAGTGCATTGCAGCTGTGCCCCTCTGTGCCCTGAAGCCTGCTACAGTAAAACTGGCCTGATCCATCCACCAGGAGTGGAGAAATCGCCACTGTCCTTTTTGGGAATTAATGCTGTAACTTCATCGCTGAAAGGCGCAGAGCTGCAATATTGCCATATTTGAAAATGCAACCGAATTGGACACGACTGCCAACGTTTGGTCCAGAGTGCGACAGGGATCGGTGAGTAATTGCAACCCTTAACGGTGGCCCCTAGTGCATCCATCCAGTTTTACGCACAAGTGGTCCCTGAGAGCCCCTCTCCTTTCCACAGATAGCTTGAGCTATCAAACTATTCCCAACTCCTGGAACCTGTTCTGCCCTCTCAGGGAGACCCTCCACGAATAGTGGGAAGCTATTCTGCATCACCTCACCCACCTTCCTGAGCTGCTACAGACCCTACAAGAAACCCGTTTTCGCCCATCTGCACTGCCGCGAGCGCCAGCATTGCAAGTACATTTGAGCAATAGGCTCCCCTTTTCTTAGGGACTGGACTGCCTTTCAGTTAGGATTGTGATTACTGCAGAACTGCCTAAAGACTCTTTGCACTACCTGCTTCCTTCCCTTTTCTAGGTTGTGGACCCATTTTGTGCATTAATCCTTTATTCCACTTGGTTTTGTATATATGTATATTAGTAGGATTTAGTTGGTTTAAAAGTGTTACTGTTAATAACTATTGTGTTGAAACTCAAAGGCCTTGAATAAATGTAGCTGTATTTTTAATATATATACACCTGACTCGGAGTGATTTGTACTTTCCTTTACTCTGTGTGCTCATTGAGGTTTTTCAGTCACCCTCACCCCTCCTGAGACCTAGTCTTGACCACCGCCAATGCTACCTTGATTGGTCTGGCTTGTCCAGAAGGTTACCCGGTTCCAAGAAACAAGGTTGGCCTTCTGCCCACCAGGTCAGAGTTCAGAAATCCATCTTAACAACTAGGAAGTTTCAAATGCTACTTTATGTACCGCCACTTTGTTTATATGTGAGACAGCGAGGGGTGTGTCTAAGTGGCTCTGTTTATTTACATGCAGAAAACATGTGTTGTAATAGTTTTTTCAAATGTCCAGAGCACGTTTTGGAGTTCATTGTTATAATTACTTTGCATAATTCTTAATGAAAATCGAGCAGAAAAACGGGCTTGAATGCAAGCAATTCACGACAGTTTGTTGACATATACAAAGTAGGGGCGTGTCTAGCTGATGACATGCGTCCCTTTAGCCCTCAAAAAGAGGCTTCTTCCAAAATGGCGTGCTCGCGCCACACGGAATGCTGTGCAGGAAGATTTGGAAGCTGTGCAAGCAATGAGCCTACAGTAAGGAATATCTATGGTTTTACTGAGACTAGAGGTCATTTGTGGTGGTATTGTATTAGAGACTTAGTTAATATATGGTTTTGGGGCTAGTTAGCCTTAGGTTGAAACTGCAAAAATGTGTATCTATATATTTTTTTGCTATCAGGATTGTTCACAAGGAAGTCTGATCAGGAATATCCTGGAGTTAATGAATTGATTTGTTGAAGCATTGGTGCGAAGCAAATTAGGTAAGGCTGCTTGTCTTTCTCTCTGGCTAATCACTATAAATATTAGAGGAAGTACTACTTTATTAGGCACAATGAAATGTAGTCCTATTTTATCTTGATTTTATTTCACATTCACGTTTTGGAACTTAGAAAATCTTTTTTGGAAGACTAGTGATTTCCACTTGAACTTTGGCAGAATGTACTATTAGTTGTGAATTTTACCTGGCTTAGTTGTTAGTAGACAAAGATAGTCCACTTTAATTGGACACTTCTGTGCCTATGATTATAAAAATGTATATATTTGGCATTTTCCAGTAATTTATGAACGGTTGTAGTGGTACAGTTCATTCAAGGTCTTGTAAGTGGACACTGGAATTGTTCCAGGATATGTTAGTGTTTGAATAGGAATATGAATTAGTATGTATTGTTAGGACTTATTGTTATACTAGTGTAGATACATGGAATAAGAAATCAATAATGATTGCACATGTATTGCTAAAACAATGTAGAGAGATAGATCTATTTTTGACTGATGTGTGTTTTTGTTTTTTCTTGCCTCTGTTTTGTTATTTTTATGTTTACCATTTATAGTTCCACTCTTCGCAATGTTGTGACTCTCCAATGGTGTGCAACTGGTCTGTATACACATTTGATTACAATATTATGTATTGCATTATCGTATTGTTGTTTTGGCTAAAGCCCTGAAGAGGACCTTGAAAGTGAAGGTCAAAACACGTGTCGGCTTAGCCTGTGCAATTCTTAAAAATCATATAATAAAGACATCTAGTAATTGTCTAAGTGTTTCCTAAATTGTGAAACTAGAGTCTTGTCAAGTACTGTTAAGGCACTGGTGCAACTGGGAAAAACGTACTTGAGTGTCATTTTTGTAGCTTCAAAGGGACCAAAGCTATCTCATTTCCAATCGTTTTGCAGCATTGGTGCCAATTCACACAACTGAGTGTTTGATTAGAATAAAGATTGGACAGCGCAGTGGAATATGAGCCCGTTTCCTTTTGCCTAACATATTAAAATCTGGTCCGGTGTTCAGGATAACAAGAGGGAATATGTAAAAGATCAATTTACATAACATATATTTTAGTAGTTATTACTCACAAATTTGAGACAATTTTGAAAACATAACCGGATTTTAGGATTCAGTGGAACGATGAGTCCAATCCTACTCTCCAGAACCACTTGATTGCCTCTGGACCAATGTACCTGTTGGAATTCCAGTTTCTAACAAATCCACTAAAAAGATATGGAGAAAATGTCACTTTGATCTTGGAGTTGATTATCAGTGTCTGGTGGTATCATGGTTTTTAATTTTGCCAAATATGCGCAATTTTCCCCCACCATAAAAAACAATATGAAACAACTAAATCCAGGAGAGCTTATCTGTAACTGGTCAGCTGCGGTTTGCATAAGGGCTGCTGGATAGATTTCTGTGCAGTCCAACTCCACCCTACCTCACACATATGCAGTTTACAAAGGGAAGGCCATGAAAGAGAAACGCTAGGGAAATATAGCGACCAATTGAACTTCCAAAGAACTGTGTTTAAAAGCCATAAATTGCGTTTAATTTGCGTTATGATTTGCGGGACAGTTTAGGTTGAGAAATGTCAGGGAAGTCATTTAGGGGTCACCAGGGGTCACAACTGCAACCCCTATAGGTCTCCCTTGCTACCCCTGTGGTCTCCCTTGCTACCCCTAAAAAAGGAAAAATAAAACAAACTTTTGTTTTTTAAATGGAAGCTCCTGGGCTGGGGCCAGCACCATGAGACTCTTTGTTTCTGGAGTGGCTGGCTTTCTTGCACAGGCCTTTTAAAAAAACAGGGGGTTACACAAGTGTACCACTTTGACCTGTGACCCTAATTAAGAAAGAATAGGAATAATACATAATTGCTAGACTCATTCAAGGTTTATTTCAGGCACATTTTAGGGGGTGAGTCACTGATTTAGTCTGTTTTCAAACACCTCACATTCACAATGCAGACAAATATGTCCAAAAACATTTAGATTAGAATGAGCATCAATTTTGGACTATGTATTTTGCTTTTTGCAAGTAGCAGTTATAGCATGTTTTTTCTGCTGTTGTCTGTTATGATCATCACAAGACATTCCATCTCGGTGTCCTTGGTCACTTGACAACATCCTTGTGCCTAAAAGCTTGTGTACAGTGTAGAAATGTTTGACTATAGCACATAAGATGGTCCCTAATTTCCTGTCCCACCATGAATACCTTGTTCTAATGTTTCTATTTTTCATATCTGCACGGCATGCTTTTCAGGATGTTTGTTTGCATGTATGCGGTAACAAGTGCCCAGAGTACGGGATGCCGTGTCAGGCCAACCTCTGAAGCCTAAAAAGCAGATTGATGCAGGCTTGACATGTGGCCAATTTTGCACCAGACCTGTAGATGAACTGGCCTGCTGTTAAATCTGTTACCAGTTTAATGGTATCCAATACAGAGTGTAATTTGCTTTCTGACTTTGAGAACATTCATACATGTAATTGCTTATTTTACTATAGCCGGTAAAATAGCTCTAGCTGGTAAAATAGCTCTGCGGATTGAGCAGGTTGCAGGTTCGAATCCTGGCAAGACCAACTCAGCCTTTCATCCTTCTGAGGTTCATTAATGAGTACCAACACAGGTTGCGTGATATTGTATGTATATTTGTTCTATATAAACAGGTCGATTCATGGAAATAATGTGCGCCGAAAATTCCCGCGCAGAGGTGCCAAAACGTGCGAATCACAGTAAAAGTGCAAAAATCGCAGTGCAAGTGTGAAAATCACAGGGAAACCAGCGCACATCGATTCATGGAAGTCCGTGCGCGAGAAAAACATTGGGTGTGCGCTACAAATGTGCGCCGCGCACGCGCACGCCGGCGCACAGGTCATCCAACAGCGTGCGCCACGGCCACTGCGAAATCGCACATAGCGCGGCGCACATCACAAAAGTAGGCGGAACATGGGGCATAACACTCGGAATGGGGAACAACGCGTGAAAATATGGGCGTCACGGGGAAGTACAGGAGGCAAGTGCGCGGAACGCCCACACGCTCGCCTACAACCCGTATTCATGGAATCGAATAGGGCAAACTAGCGCACGGTCAAAGACGCGCACAGGGCCAAACAAGTACGCCACAAGAAAGCAGGCGGTAGCGCCCCTGCGACTGAAACAAATGTGCGCCAAAATGTGCGCTAACAAAAAGCACCCATTTATAGCCATGATGAATGGGCCATACAGTGGCCCTCTAGAACAAATGAGGTGCAAAGGGGCACCGACAAACACGGACACCCGCTGTGTGAAAAACATCGTGTGCGCGTGTTCCTGGGTGCGCGGGAAGTTCCACACGCGATTGGCCTGAGTACGTGTACTTCGGGGTGCGCGGGAAGTTCCACACGCGATTATCCTGGGTACGTGTACTTCGGGGTGAGCGGGAAGTTCCACACGCGATTGGCCTGGGTACGTGTATTCCGAGGTGCGCGGGAAGATTCACACGCGATTTCAGCAGGGTACGTGTATTTCGGTGGTGCCGGGGAATGCTACACGTGATTTGGCCATGTGGGTCTTCCCAGGTGTTCCCTCTACACCCTCCACGGCCCCTGCAGGCAGCCCACACCACAGGGTACTACCCTGCACCCCTGCTCATGTCCCACAGGCAACACATCCACCATGGCCATGCCCACCAGCCAACCCACATGTCACCTTGCACTACTGATCACCAACACATGTCTCCCATCACCCCCAGCAGTGCAGGGGCAGCCTCCACCAGGCCCCCACTCATGTCTACCACCACCCCCACCCCCCAGCAGTGCAGGGGCAGCCTCCACCAGGCTCCCACACATGTCCCCCTGCACCCCCACCCCCCAGCCACCAGGGGCAGCCTCCACCAGGCCCCCACTCATGTCTCCCATCACCCCCACCCCCCAGCAGTGCAGGGGCAGCCTCCACCAGACCCCCACTCATGTCTCCCATCACCCCCACCCCCCAGCCACCAGGGGCAGCCTCCACCAGGCCCCCACCCATGTCTACCATCACCCCCACCCCCCAGCCACCAGGGGCAGCCTCCACCAGGCCCCCACTCATGTCTCCCATCACCCCCACCCCCCAGCAGTGCAGGGGCAGCCTCCACCAGACCCCCACTCATGTCTCCCATCACCCCCACCCCCCAGCCACCAGGGGCAGCCTCCACCAGGCCCCCACCCATGTCTACCACCACCCCCACCCCCCAGCTGTGCAGGGGCAGCCTCCACCAGGCCACCACTCATGTCTACCACCACCCCCACCCCCCAGCAGTGCAGGGGCAGCCTCCACCAGGGTCCCACACATGTCCCCCTGCACCCCCACCCCCAGCCACCAGGGGCAGCCTCCACCAGGCCCCCACTCATGTCTCCCATCACCCCCACCCCCATCCACCAGGGGCAGCCTCCACCAGGCCCCCACTCATGTCTCCCATCACCCCCACCCCCCAGCCACCAGGGGCAGCCTCCACCAGGCCCCCACTCATGTCTCCCATAACCCCCACCCCCAGCCACCAGGGGCAGCCTCCACCAGGCCCCCACCCATGTCTCCCTGCACCCCCACCCCCCAGCAGTGCAGGGGCAGCCTCCACCAGGCCCCCACTCATGTCTTCCATCACCCCCACCCCCCAGCCACCAGGGGCAGCCTCCACCAGGCCCCCACCCATGTCTACCACCACCCCCACCCCCCAGCAGTGCAGGGGCAGCCTCCACCAGGCCCCCACCCATGTCTCCCTGCACCCCCACTGCCCAGCAGTGCAGGGGCAGCCTCCACCAGGCCCCCACTCATGTCTCCCATCACCCCCACCCCCCAGCCACCAGGGCAAGCCTCCACCAGGCCCCCACCCATGTCTACCACCACCCCCACCCCCCAGCAGTGCAGGGGCAGCCTCCAGCAGGCCCCCACTCATGTCTCCCATCACCCCCACCCCCCAGCAGTGCAGGGGCAGCCTCCACCAGGCCCCCACTCATGTCTCCCTGCACCCCCACCCCCCAGCAGTGCAGGGGCAGCCTCCACCAGGCCCCCACTCATGTCTCCCATCACCCCCACCCCCAGCCACCAGGGGCAGCCTCCACCAGGCCCCCACCCATGTCTACCACCACCCCCACCCCCAGCAGTGCAGGGGCAGCCTCCTCCAGGCCCCCACTCATGTCTACCAACACCCCCACCCCCCAGCAGTGCAGGGGCAGCCTACACCAGGCTCCCACACATGTCCCCCTGCACCTCCACCCCCCAGCCACAAGGGGCAGCCTCCACCAGGCCCCCACTCATGTCTCCCATCACCCCACCCCCCAGCCACCAGGGGCAGCCTTCACCAGGCCTCCACTCATGTCTCCCATCACCCCCACCCCCCAGCCACCAGGGGCAGCCTCCACCAGGCTCCCACAATTGTCCCCCTGTACCCCCACCCCCCAGCCACCAGGGGCTGCCTCCACCAGGCCCCCACTCATGTCTCCCTGCACCCCCATCCCCCAGCCACCAGGGGCAGCCTCCACCAGGCCCCCACCCATGTCTACCACCACCCCCACCCCCCAGCAGTGCAGGGGCAGCCTCCACCAGGCCCCCACTCATGTCTACCACCACCCCCACCCCCCAGCCACCAGGGGCAGCCTCCACCAGGCCCCCACCCATGTCTACCACCCCCCCACCCCCCAGCAGTGCAGGGGCAGCCTCCACCAGGTCCCCACTCATGTCTACCACCACCCCCACCCCCCAGCAGTGCAGGGGCAGCCTCCACCAGGCTCCCGCACATGTCCCCCTGCACCCCCACCCCCCAGTCACCAGTGGCAGCCTCCACCAGGCCCCCACTCATGTCTCCCATCACCCCCACCCCCAGCCACCAGGGGCAGCCTCCACCAGACCCCCACTCATGCCTCCCATCACTCCCACCCCCCCGCCACCAGGGGCAGCCTCCACCAGGCCCCCACTCATGTCTCCCATCACCCCCACCCCCCAGCCACCAGGGGCAGCCTCCACCAGGCCCCCACTCATGTCTCCCATCACCCCCACCCCCCAGCAGTGCAGGGGCAGCCTCCACCAGGCCCCCACTCATGTCTCCCTGCACCCCCACCCCCAGCAGTGCAGGGGCAGCCTCCACCAGGCCCCCACTCATGTCTCCCATCACCCCCATCCTCCAGCCACCAGGGGCAGCCTCCACCAGGCCCCCACTCATGTCTCCCATCACTTCCACCCCCCAGCAGTGCCGGGGCAGCCTCCACCAGGCTCCCACTCATGTCTACCACCACCCCCACCCCCCAGCAGTGCAGGGGCAGCCTCCACCAGGCTCCCACACATGTCCCCCATCAACCCCACCCCCCAGCCACCAGGGGCAGCCTCCACCAGGCCCCCACTCATGTCTCCCATCACCCCCACCCCCCAGCCACCAGGGGCAGCCTCCACCAGGCCCCCACTCATGTCTCCCATCACCCCCACCCCCCAGCCACCAGGGGCAGCCTCCACCAGGCCCCAACTCATGTCTCCCATCACCCCCACCCCCCAGAAGTGCAGGGGCAGCCTCCACCAGCCCCCACTCATGTCTCCCATCACCCCTACCCCCCAGCCACCAGGGGCAGCCTCCACCAGGCCCCCACCCATGTCTACCATCACCACCCAGCAGTGCAGGCGCAGCCTCCACCAGGCCGCCACTCATGTCTACCACCACCCCCACCCCCCAGCAGTGCAGGGGCAGCCTCCACCAGGCTCCCACACATGTCCCCCTGCACCCCCAGCCCCCAGCCACCAGGGGCAGCCTCCACCAGGCCCACACTCATGTCTCCCATCACCCTCACCCCCCAGCCACCAGGGGCAGCCTCCACCAGGCCCCCACTCATGTCTCCCATCACCCCCACCCCCAGCAGTGCAGGGGCAGCCTCCACCAGGCTCCCACTCATGTTACCACCACCCCCACCCCCCAGCAGTGCAGGGGCAGCCTCCACCAGGCTCCCACACATGTCCCCCTGCACCCCCACCCCCCAGCCACCAGGGGCAGCCTCCACCAGACCCCCACTCATGTCTCCCATCACCCCCACCCCTCAGCCACCAGGGGCAGCCTCCACCAGGCCCCCACTCATGTCTTTCATCACCCCCACCCCCCAGCCATCAGGGGCAGCCTCCACCAGGCCCCCACTCATGTCTCCCATCACCCCCACCCCCCAGAAGTGCAGGGGCAGCCTCCACCAGGCCCCCACTCATGTCTCCCATCACCCCCACCCTCCAACCACCAGGGGCAGCCTCCACCAGGCCCCACCCATGTCTATCACCACCCCCACCCCCGAGCAGTGCAGGGGCAGCCTCCACCAGGCTCCCACTCATGTTACCACCACCCCCACCCCCCAGCAGTGCAGGGGCAGCCTCCACCAGGCTCCCACACATGTCCCCCTGCACCCCCACCCCCCAGCCACCAGGGGCAGCCTCCACCAGGCCCCCACTCATGTCTCCCATCACCCCCACCCCTCAGCCACCAGGGGCAGCCTCCATCAGGCCCCCACTCATGTCTACCACCACCCCCACCCCCAGCCACCAGGGGCAGCCTCCACCAGGCCCCCACTCATGTCTCCCATCACCCCCACCCCCCAGCCACCAGGGGCAGCCTCCACCAGGCCCTCACTCATGTCTCCCATCACCCCCAGCCACCAGGGGCAGCCTCCACCAGGCCCCCACTCATGTCTTCCATCACCCCCACCCTCCAGCAGTGCAGGGGCAGCTTCCACCAGGCCCCCACTCATGTCTCCCTGCACCCCCACCCCCCAGCAGTGCAGGGGCAGCCTCCACCAGGCCCCCACTCATGTCTCCCATCACCCCCACCCCCCAGCCACCAGGGGCAGCCTCCACCAGGCCCCCACCCATGTCTACCACCACCCCACCCCCCAGCAGTGCAGGGGCAGCCTCCACCAGGCTCCCACACATGCCCCCCTGCACCCCCACCCCCCAGCCACCAGGGGCAGCCTCCACCAGGCCCCCACTCATGTCTCCCATCACCCCCACCCCCCGCCCACCAGGGGCAGCCTCCACCAGGCCCCCACTCATGTCTCCCATCACCCCCACACCCCAGCCACCAGGGGCAGCCTCCACCAGGCCCCCACTCATGTCTCCCATCACCCCCACCCCCCAGCCACCAGGGGCAGCCTCCACCAGGCCCCCACTCATGTCTCCCTGCACCCCCACCCCCCAGCCACCAGGGGCAGCCTCCACCAGGCCCCCACCCATGTCTACCACCACCCCCACCCCCCAGCAGTGCAGGGGCAGCCTCCACCAGGCTCCCACACATGTCCCCCTGCACCCCCACCCCCCAGCCACCAGGGGCAGCCTCCACCAGGCCCCCACTCATGTCTCCCATCACCCCCACCCCCCAGCAGTGCAGGGGCAGCCTCCACCAGGCCCCCACTCATGTCTACCACCATCCCCACCCCCCAGCCACCAGGGGCAGCCTCCACCAGGCCCCCACCCATGTCTACCACCACCCCCACCCCCCAGCAGTGCAGGGGCAGCCTCCACCAGGCCCCCACTCATGTCTACCACCACCCCCACCCCCCAGCAGTGCAGGGGCAGCCTCCACCATGCTCCCACACATGTCCCCCTGCACGCCCACCCCCCAGCCACCAGGGGCAGCCTCCACCAGGCCCCCACTCATGTCTCCCATCACCCCCACCCCCCAGCCACCAGGGACAGCCTCCACCAGGCCCCCACTCATGCCTCCCATCACCCCCACCCCCCAGCCACCAGGGGCAGCCTCCACCAGGCCCCCACTCATGTCTCCCATCACCCCCACCTCCCAGCCACCAGGGGCAGCCTCCACCAGGCCCCCACTCATGTCTCCCATCACCCCCACCCCCCAGCAGTGCAGGGGCAGCCTCCACCAGGCCCCCACTCATGTTTCCCTGCACCCCCACCCCCCAGCAGTGCAGGGGCAGCCTCCACCAGGCCCCCACTCATGTCTCCCATCACCCCCACCCCCCAGCCACCAGGGGCAGCCTCCACCAGGCCCACACCCATGTCTACCACCACCCCCACCCCCCAGCAGTGCAGGGGCAGCCTCCACCAGGCCCCCACTCATGTCTACCACCACCCCCACCCCCAGCCAACAGGGGCAGCCTCCACCAGGCCCCCACTCATGTCTCCCATCACCCCCACCTCCCAGCCACCAGGGGCAGCCTCCACCAGGCCCCCACTCATGTCTCCATCACCCCCACCCCCCAGCAGTGCAGGGGCAGCCTCCACCAGGCCCCCACTCATGTTTCCCTGCACCCCCACACCCCAGCAGTGCAGGGGCAGCCTCCACCAGGCCCCCACTCATGTCCCCCATCACCCCCATCCCCCAGCCACCAGGGGCAGCCTCCACCAGGCCCCCACCCATGTCTACCACCACCCCCACCCCCCCAGCAGTGCAGGGGCAGCCTCCACCAGGCTCCCACTCATGTCTACCACCACTCCCCAGCAGTGCAGGGGCAGCCTCCACCAGGCTCCCACACATGTCCTCCATCACCCCCACCCCCCCAGCCACCAGGGGCAGCCTCCAACAGGCCCCCACTCATGTCTCCCATCACCCCCACCCCCCAGCAGTGCAGGGGCAGCCTCCACCAGGCCCCCACTCATGTCTCCCATCACCCCCACCCCCCAGCCACCAGGGGCAGCCTCCACCAGGCCCCACTCATGTCTCCCATCACCCCCACCCCCTAGCAGTGCAGGGGCAGCCTCCACCAGGCCCCCACTCATGTCTCCCATCACCCCCACCCCCCAGCCACCAGGGGCAGCCTCCACCAGGCCCCACCCATGTCTACCACCACCCCCCAGCAGTGCAGGGGCAGCCTCCACCAGGCCACCACTCATGTCTACCACCACCCCACCCCCCAGCAGTGCAGGGGCAGCCTCCACCAGGCTCCCACACATGTCCCCCTGCACCCCCACCCCCCAGCCACCAGGGGTAGCCTCCACCAGGCCCCCACTCATGTCTCCCATCACCCTCACCCCCCAGCCACCAGGGGCAGCCTCCACCAGGCCCCCACTCATGTCTCCCATCACCCCCGCCCCCAGCAGTGCAGGGGCAGCCTCCACCAGGCTCCCACTCATGTCTACCACCACCCCCACCCCCCAGCAGTGCAGGGGCAGTCTCCACCAGGCTCCCACACATGTCCCCCTGCACCCCCACACCCCAGCCACCAGGGGCAGCCTCCACCAGGCCCCCACTCATGTCTCCCATCACCCCCACCCCCCAGCCACCAGGGGCAGCCTCCACCAGGCCCCCACTCATGTCTCCCATCACCCCCACCCTCCAGCCACCAGGGGCAGCCTCCACCAGGCCCGCACTCATGTCTCCCATCACCCCCACCCCCCAGCAGTGCAGGGGCAGCCTCCACCAGGCCCCCACTCATGTCTCCCATCACCCCCACCCTCCAGCCACCAGGGGCAGCCTCCACCAAGCCCCCACCCATGTCTATCACCACCCCCACCCCCCAGCAGTGCAGGGGCAGCATCCACCAGGCCCCCACTCATGTCTACCACCACCCCCACCCCCCAGCAGTGCAGGGGCAGCCTCCACCAGGCTCCCACACATGTCCCCCTTCACCTCCACCCCCCAGCCACCAGGGGCAGCCTCCACCAGGCCCCCACTCATGTCTCCCATCACTCCCACCCTCCAGCCACCAGGGGCAGCCTCCACCAGGCCCCCAACCATGTCTCCTATCACCCCCACCCCCCAGCCACCAGGGGCAGCCTCCACCAGGCCCCCACTCATGTCTCCCATCACCCCCACCACCCAGCCACCAGGGGCAGCCTCCACCAGGCCCCCACTCATGTCTCCCATCACCCCCAGCCACCAGGGGCAGCCTCCACCAGGCCCCCACTCATGTCTCCCATCACCCCCACACCCCAGCAGTGCAGGGGCAGCCTCCACCAGGCCCCACTCATGTCTCCCTGCACCCCCACCCCCCAGCAGTGCAGGGGCAGCCTCCACCAGGCCCCCACTCATGTCTCCCATCACCCCCACCCCCCAGCCACCAGGGGCAGCCTCCACCAGGCCCCTGCCCATGTCTACCACCACCCCCACCCCCCAGCAGTGCAGGGGCAGCCTCCATCAGGCCCCCACTCATGTCTACCACCACCCCCACCCCCCAGCAGTGCAGGGGCAGCCTCCACCAGGCTCCCACACATGTCCCCCTGCACCCCCACCCCCCAGCCACCAGAGGCAGCCTCCACCAGGCCCCCACCCATGTCTACCACCACCCCCACCCCCCAGCAGTGCAGGGGCAGCCTCCAGCAGGCCCCCACTCATGTCTCCCATCACCCCCATCCCCCATCAGTGCAGGGGCAGCCTCCACCAGGCCCCCACTCATGTCTCCCTGCACCCCCACCCCCCAGCAGTGCAGGGGCAGCCTCCACCAGGCCCCCACTCATGTCTACCACCACCCCCACCCCCCAGCTGTGAGATTTGCCTGGGTACGTGTACTTCGGGGTGCGCGTGAACTTCCACACGCGATTTGCCTGGGTACGTGTACTACAGGGTGCGCGGGAAGTTCCACACGCGATTGGCCTGGGTACGTGTACTACGGTGTGCGAGGGAAGTTCCACAAGCGAGTGGCCTGGGTACGTGTACTACGGGGTGCGCGGGAGGTTCCACACGCGATTGGCCTGGGTACGTGTACTACGGGGTGCGCGGGAAGTTCCACACGCGATTGGCCTGTGTACGTGTACTACAGGGTGCGCAGGAGGTTCCACACGTGACTGGGCCTGTGAGAGTGGGGTACATGTATTCCAGGGGTGGGCGGGAATATTTACCCGCGACTGGGCCTGGGAGAGCGTGCTACGTGTATTCCTGGGGTGGGCGGGAAGATTCACACGTTCGCCTACGACGTGCCGAAAAATAAATGGTCCAATCCTGAAACACGTACGCCAGCATGAAGCAGGCGTACGTCGACCCGCGCAGCATAAAAGTGCGCGCAAACAACAAACAAGCTCATAAGCCAGGATGAATATACGGTTCCTAGCAGCAGTGGCCGTGGGTTACCAAAGGAGGAGGAGGAGGATAGTGAGGGCCCAAATTTTCACTCCCAGACCAGCCTTTTTGGGATGCCTGATGTCCAGGTGTATGGGAGGTACAGGTTTCCACCACACATAATACTGGACCTGGTCAGTGAGTGGGAGGATGACCTCACATCACCCACCCTGTGCTCCCAAGCACTCAGCCCCCTGGAGAAGGTCCTCAATGTACTGCACTTCTTGGCCACAGGATCATTTCAGCGGACAAGTGCCATAGTGGGTGGGGTGTCACAGGCCACGCAGTCACGCTGCCTACACCAGGTCTTGAACATCATCACTGCACGCCCATCAGTCCGTAGGCACATATACCTGCCCAGGACACCTGCAGAAAGGCAGGCTGCCACCCTCGATTTCTACGGTGTGGCACAATTCCCAAAAGTGCTAGGTGCCATTGACTGCACCCATGTGGCACTACGTCCCCCCAGGGCATCTGAGCACATCTATAGGAACCGCAAGCACTGGCATTCCATCAATGTGCAGGTAGTATGTAATTCTAATGGAATCATCACCTCAGTATATGCCAACTATCCAGGATCCACCCACGACAGCTTCATTTACCGAATGTCTACCCTAAGCCGGGACCTCGAAGCTGGGCGGCATGGCGATACATGGCTGCTTGGTGAGTATGAATGCCACTGCACATGCATGCATGTCAGATGCAGAGTTATGTCACTACCCCACTAATGATACCCATCACCTCCTCACCAGGGGACAGTGCCTACCCTCTGAGCACCCACATGATGACGCCAATTCGGAACCCCATCACGCCTCCAGAGGTAAGATACAACACAGCCCATATTGCAACCCGGGGCATAGTGGAGCACACATTCGGAGTGCTCAAGTCACGCTTTCGCTCCCTTGACCGTTCTGGCGGGCAGCTGTTATATGCGCCCCCAGTAGTGTGCAGGATCATAGTGGCAGCATGTGTCCTGCACAATGTTGCAACACGCCGGGGCGTGGCTGTGGACATGGTGGTGCCCCCACATCCCCAACCACATGCACGCCTGTTAGGCGGAAACCTGTGCAGTTCCCTCTGGGACCACTGCAAAAGATTTAGGACTACAGGTGTTTGGTGGTGAACCCACTTGGTAGCAGTCTGTACCACACAGATTCACTTGGTAGCTGTGGCTGAGCAGTCAGACTTCCCTCAAGAAGAGTTGACCAGTATGTGGAGTATACAAAATAGGGCAATTCTTCCCAGCAAGACAAGCAAACACGCAACAAGGCTTAGTGTAAAGATATTAAGGTATTTATTTATAACGAAACATCTATGAAAAACACTATGGCACTTTCATGGCAAACAAATCAAACACAATTACTCTACGAAGAAGAAACGATCAATCTCCCTAGCAATATTTCGACAAGTCTAGGTTCTACCGGCACCACTTATTTACAGACAGAGGTGTATACCTCAACCTAGATGACACTCTAATATTAGTTAGGACGGGAGAGAAAAAGATAGGCAGGTTACGAAATCAACACAGTTCAATACTTCATGGGCAAAATGTACGGTAAGAAGGCAAGAACCACAATAGATCATAAAGTTCAGAGGCCAGGCCCACTCGGAGAGAGGCAAGGCGATATGTCCCAAAAAGTTTCTAGTGGAGATGCATTCAAGTCTTTGTAGCAAATTGTTATCGGCAGATTGAACCAGTTCAGAACAATAAATGAGAAAAGCTTGGAGGCGACCCAACGGAAAGGAGAGGATTAAGACACCTCACTCGAACCGATCGAAAGGGAAGCCAGGCGGACACGGTACCTTGTTGTGAAGGGCAGCTCTGGCGGGGGCAGTTGTTCCTGGTGGTGGATGCACGTCGGGTCTTTGCCAGGAGTAGAGAGGTTCTCATCGTCGAAGAAAAGTGAAGTCCGGTGCACCACCAGGGAAGAGACCAGCCACGGAGTGCTCCGTCACAAGGCACCACCTTTTGGTCGTGGTACAGGGGTAGTGGCTATCCGGTTGCCGAGGTGCGCTGCACGGGCAATTCGACCACTGCGTCCTGAGGCGAATAAAAAGCAAAGGGGACTGGTTGTTCCCACCAGTCAGGGGAAGAGACTCTCCGGCAGGGAGATCTCCTCTGTCGTCGGGAAGTGGTGAGTCGGCTCAGCAGGGCTCCACCGGAGGTGTCGTCGTTGCAGGTCGGCTCAGCGTTACCCTCGTCGGATTCTTAGGTCCTGTGGCGACTTCTGAAGATCCAGTCCCAAAAGCCCTGCTTTTATGCAGAAAACCCCCATTCATTCAGCCTAGCTGTCAATCAACACATGCTAAGTGGTGAGCGGGAAGGCTCACCACTTGGGCCAATCACTCCAGAGTGCGACCGGAGTTGGCAAGGCAACTCGGTCCAGGGTGCCTAAACCCCCTCCCACACCCCTGTGGTAACCCAGACAGAATGGCACCACTTTGGAGGGTCTCTGTACAGAGCCCGCCAAAAGTGGAACAAAGGGCTCAACCTTTGGTTTAGGAGTCAAAGAGACGAACACAGACGCCATTTTAAAAACCGAGTTCTGGCAGAAAATACCATCCGGTAAACTTATTTACGATAAGTAGACCGGTGGTACGTTAGAGATTAACGAGGAAAAGTATCAATCTCCAACAATGGGACGAATCCCATAGGGTTAGGTTCGGGGTCGAACATAACAAGTAGTTTCCACTGCCACCAGCCAAAACTCGACGAGGGGGGACGGGACAGTGCCCCCTCGAGTAACAGATCCAGGAGTAATCGAATTACCCCTACTAGTACGTCCACAATAAGAGGGTTTGTACTAGTTCTGTTAGTAAATTTAGGTCTAGTAAAGCCAATGGTGACTTTACATGCCCGGGGAGACAGTAGTCAGTCCCCGGGTATGGAGTCTATGGTGGAGGTCCGCTAGGACGCCCCAGTGCTACGGCACATAGGGTGCGGTGTAACACACATAGAAAAACATATGAGACCCTATGGAGTAAAATACCCCATAGCCCATAGAACACATTGATATTCAAAGGAATTACACACATACATGTCCAAGAGTGGGAGGAAAAGAGCCTCACTCTTGGCAGGATGGAAAAAACAAACTCCCGAAATCCAGCAAAGCTGCTGGGGGACTCACTAGGTTAGGAAATTCAGCCTAAACAGAGAATTCTCCCTAACACTCGCCCCCCCCCCCCCAGAGTAAGGGACAGGAGGATTTAATCCACTCCTGGATGAATCTCATACCTCTAGTCGATGACATACATCCTAGAGAGACCATCAGCATTTTGGTGGTGACAGCCTGACCTGTGCTCAATGGTGAAATCAAACCCTTGCAGGCAGATCGACCATCTCAATAGTTTTGGGTTTTCCCCTTTCATTTGCATTAACCATCTCAAGGGTTGGTGGTCAGTCTGAATGACAAAAGTAGAACCATACAAGTACGGCCTAAACTTCTTCAGAGCCCACACGATAGCAAAGCACTCTCTTTCGATTGTTGCCCACCTTGTTTCAGGATCCTTCAGCTTGCGGCTGATGAAGCAAACGGGGTGCTCCCTACCTTTCCCATCCAGTTGACTGAGTACGGCACCTATTCCTACATTTGAAGCATCTGTCTGCACAATGAAGTGTTGGCGGTAATCAGGAGCTCTGAGTACTGGGGCTTGGCAAAGAGCCTTTTTCAGGTTTTCAAAAGCCTGATTGCACTCCTCGTTCCATCTAACCTTTTTAGGAAATTTGGGCGAGGAGATGACATTCAGTGGAGAAGCTATGGTCCCATAGTTCTCTATGAAATTCCTGTAATACCCAGTGAGGCCTAGGAAGGCTCTCACCTGGGTTTGAGTAGTCGGTGTTGTCCAATTTTGCACAGCTTCAATTTTACTGAGCAAAGGCCTTATTTCTCCACCGCCTACCTCATGCCCAAGATAGACTACCTTACTGTGTCCAATTTGGCATTTGCTCGCCTTTATGGTCAGATTGGCTTGTCCAAGAGCCTGCAAAACATCTCTCAGGTGGGTTACATGTTCTTCCCAGGAATTGCTGAACACTGCGATGTCATCCAAGTATGCCATGCAGAAGTCCTCCATCCCATTCAGAACCTGGTTTACCATCCGTTGAAACGTAGCAGGTGCATTCTTCAATCCGAAAGGCATTACCTTAAACTGGTATAAGCCAACGGGGGTAGAAAATGCAGTTTTCTCCTTGGCATGGTCTGTCAGGGCTATTTGCCAATAGCCTGACGTCAAGTCAAATGTGCTGAGGAACTTGGCGGCGCCAAGTTTATCCACCAACTCATCTGTTCTTGGCAAAGGGCGGGCATCAGTCTTGGTGACTGCATTAAGAGCTCTATAATCCACGCAGAATCTAAGTTCTTTATATCCGGCCTTTGGTACTAACACAACTGGGCTAGACCATGGACTAGTAGAGGGCTCTATTACCCCGAGATCAAGCATCTTGCTGACCTCACCTTTGATGTGGGTTTGCACGTTTTCTGACATGCGGTATCCTCTGCTTTTGACTGGCAGACAGTCACCAGTGAGTATTTCGTGCTGGCCCAAGGGGTCAAGCCTGGTGAAAGCGAGAACAGAGAGGCAAACTGATTCAACATAGATTTGCACTCTTCTTGTTGCTCGGGTGTCAGATTGGAGGAGAGATTTACTCCTTCAATTTCTTCATCTAAAGGTAAGCCTCTGAGGAGATCCGGAAGAGCTGCACTCTCTTCTTCTTCCTCGGATGACGCTAGAAGCAACGCTCCAACATCAGGTCGCGAGACATACGCTTTAAGTCGGTTGGTGTGAAAGACTGTCGGAGCCTCCTTGGGATTGCCCAAGTCCAGCAGATAGTTAACCTCTCCGAATTTACCCACGACTCGGAAGGGTCCCATCCACTTATCTTGCAAGGCCCTCTGCCTTGTTGGGATCATAACGAGAAAAAGCTGGTCTTGAGCGAACTCAACCATGTTAGCCTTTTGATCGTGCCATTGCTTGACCAATGCTTGTCAAGCTTTCAAGTTATCGCTTGCTTCCGTCATCATGTGTGACATTCTCCTCCGGAGACCTATCAAGTAGTCAGTCACTGTGACTGGCTTGGGGGAAGGAGCACTCTCCAACCGCTCCTTAATCAGGGCCAATGGACCTCTGACGGGATGACCATAGAGTAGTTCGAAGGGCGAGTAACCTACGCCCTCCTGAGGGACTTCTCTATAAGCAAAGAGAAGGCATGGCAGTAGAAGGTCCCACTTACGCTTAAGGGGTTCCTCTAAAGCACCTATCATGCTCTTCATGGTTCGGTTGAACCGTTCTACCAACCCATTGGTTTGTGGGTGGTAAGCTGTTGAGAACTTGTAAGTAACTCCACAGGTTTTCCACATGGCTTTCATGTAGTTGGACATAAAGTTTGACTTCCTGTCAGAGATTACTTCCTTAGGAAACCCGACCCTAGTCAAAATACCAAGGAGGGCCTTAGCCACAGCCGGAGCTGTAACAGTCCTCATAGGAATTGCCTCAGGATACCTAGTAGCATGGTCTACTACAACAAGTATAAACCTGTTGCCTGAGGAGGTTGGAGGATCAAGGGGACCAACAATGTCAATCCCTACTCTCTCAAATGGGACTCCCACAATTGGGAGAGGTCCTAAAGGTGCCACATTCTTGGAGCCAACCTTACCAGAGATCTGGAAGGTGTGGCAGCTCCTGCAGTGTTTTTCTACTTCGGCCCCCGTCTTCGGCCAATAGAAGTAGAGAGAGAGCATTTCCTTAGTCTTCTTGAAACTCAAGTGACCAGCCAAAGGAATCTCATGGGCTAACTGCAAGAACTGTGGTCTGTTCTCTTGGGGTACTACAAGTCGTTTGTAGTCTCCAGGTGCCGACTCGGTCGGTTCACTGTAGAAGAGGCCACCTTCCCAGTGCAACCTATATTTCCCAGGCTCTTGCCCTTCAGCCTGAGCTTCTGCCTGGTGGCGAAGATCTTCCAGAGTTGGACATTCCCTCTGTCCCTTACTGAAGTCTGCCCTGCTGGGTCCACCTTCTGCCAGTAAAGACTGCAGCTCAGGATGGTCAACAGGATCCAAATCTCCAATGAGTTGCTGGCCTTCCATTAGCTCTTCCTCAGAGTCTAATTCTACCACACAGGGTTTTACCTCCCTCTCAGCCTCGGCTGGAGGTGGAGTTATGGGTGTAACTTTGGACAACCGCAGAGAAGTCCGTGTGGGCTGCACTGGAATGCTGGCTGCTGGTTTCGGGATAGAAGCCTTAGGTTTCCCTTTCGCTTCTGATTTTTTGGAGACAGCGGCCGACAATTCCAGTGGAGCAGGAGTGATTTCTTTCTTCATCATCTCCTGGAGAGTACCGCGCATGGTCCTCTCTCTTGCAGGTCTGGTTAGCTCCTGTAACCGTTTACTAGGAGGTCTGGGAGTATGCGATACAACTCCGAGAGTTTTCAAATCGTTACCCAACAGTACGCGTCCTGGTACCTCACTCTGTATGCTGACAGGTATCTTCACAGTCATGTCGTTACACTGGATGAGAACTGGTAATTGGGGAAGCATCTGCACAGGCCCTCCAGCTAACTTGGTGAGGCGTTTGGGTGCCTTAGCAAAATCCTCAGCCTGAAAAAACGATTTAGCCACCACAGTTATGCTGGCCCCAGAGTCCCTAATGGCAGGAGTCTCCTGACCATTCACCTGGACACTGTCCTTATAATACTCTTTAGTATTATCGGGGATAGAATTATAGACATCTAAATTCTGTTGTTCCCACAACCCCAGAGATACTAAAGAAACGCTGGCTGAGACTCCAATGGGTTCGTCAGCTAGCAGTAGAAAGTTTCCACTTGCCATTTGGACTTCCTCCTCTGGAGCGAAGGCTAAGGAGACAAGCTGGACCCCTGAAGGTTTACCCTTACATCTGGGATCTCCTTTCACGTGATCAGTCGAGCCACAAACAAAGCATTTACGGAATGCTTTCTGGAATGGTGGCTTGTTCTGACCTCCTTCCGGTTTGGCACCAGAAGACACACTATTCTGCTGTGGTTTTCCTTGTGGCTTACCCTTCTGGTTTTGTTTGGGGCCCTCTTTGGAATGTGAGCTATTAGAATTCTCTTTTGAGTCTTTTTTTAGGCTGTTTTCCCTCATCCTTTTTCTGAGTTGCCCCAGAATCCTTATGAGTAGCCCGGTTGGCAACCCATAAGTCAGCAGCCTTAGCTAGCTCCCGGGAATCCAATTCCTTCGAATCAGCCAAGTGCTGTCTGAGCTCAGGAGAACAGGCATCATAAATAGACTCCAACATAAAAAGATTCCTCATACCCTCATAAGTGTTCACTTTGTAACCCTTAATCCATCCCTCTAAGTTTTTCAACCCTTCACTCACCCAGGTAGCCCAAGGGGCACCATCATGCTTTTTGAGGGTTCTAAACCTCTTAAGATACTGGGAAGGGGTCTTCCCGAATCTAGCTATTAAAGCTAGTTTCACACTTTCGTAATCTGTCTTATCCGCCTCCCCCAACTCCATTACCACATCAGTCGCAACAGGAGGGAGCCTAGAGAACAACCAGGGAAGTAAAGCATTCCCGGTGATGTCCTGGAGCCCATGATTGTATTCAAACAGTTTCAACCAATCCAACACATCCAATCTCGGTTCATACATACCCACTAATTCCTTCGGCATCCGGGGTCTTTTGGGACTGGAGCTCCTAGAGGAACCAGAGGAGAGAGAAGCATTTTCCATAGACAACTTTTTCATCTCTAACTCGTGATTAAGTTCTATTTCCCTGAGTCTTAACTCAGCTTGCTTCTGCTCAGCCTGGGCATTCATCCATCTGAACTCGAGCTCTTGGTTTCGTTCAGATTGAGCCAAGAACCGTTTGTATTCTAATTCGAGCTTCATTTTTTCAAGTTCAAAATAAGCGGGGTTACTCATGGGACCTGGTATGGGCCCCGTAGGCACAGCTGGTAAGGCGGGTAGAGGAGCAGGGGAGACAGTTTCGTTAGCCTCGCCGTCCTCGTCAGCCTCTTCATCGCTATCATCAGAATTATGATTTAGATCAACACCATTACTGTTATCTACATTTGCTGGAGAGCTTGGTTCCTCTGAACCAGTACCCAGACTTTGGTTCGCCAGCAATCTCTCGATTAGTTCTAACTTCTTGCCTCTTACAGAAAGATTCTCTTGCCTACAGAGAGCTCGCAAACTCTCAGTATTTTCATTTGACAAGGACTCTTGACTGTAAGTTTCCATCGTAGACATGTTTTTTGAAAGTTGCTTTTTGTGCAAAGTTTTGTGGTTAGTTATCCTACAGTGTCGAAAAGCACTCTAAACTGTATACTCGATACAAATCCCACCACTGTACACCAGTGTTAGGCGGGCACCTGTGCAGTTCCCTCTGGGACCACTGCAAAAGATTTAGGACTACAGGTGTTTGGCGGTGAACCCACTTGGTAGCAGTCTGTACCACACAGATTCACTTGGTAGCTGTGGCTGAGCAGTCAGACTTCCCTCAAGAAGAGTTGAGCAGTATGTGGAGTATACAAAATAGGGCAATTCTTCCCAGCAAGACAAGCAAACACGCAACAAGGCTTAGTGTAAAGATATTAAGGTATTTATTAATAACGAAACATCTATGAAAAACACTATGGCACTTTCACGGCAAACAAATCAAACACAATTACTCTACGAAGAAGAAACGATCAGTCCCCCTAGCAATATTTCGACAAGTCTAGGTTCTACCGGCACCACTTATTTACAGAAAGAGGTGTATACCTCAACCTAGATGACACTCTAATATTAGTTAGGACGGGAGAGAAAAAGATAGGCAGGTTACGAAATCAACACAGTTCAATACTTCATGGGCAAAATGTACGGTAAGAAGGCAAGAACCACAATAGATCATAAAGTTCAGAGGCCAGGCCCACTCGGAGAGAGGCAAGGCAATATGTCCCAAAAAGTTTCTAGTGGAGATGCATTCAAGTCTTTGTAGCAAATTGTTATCGGCAGATTGAACCAGTTCAGAACAATAAATGAGAAAAGCTTGGTGGCGACCCAACGGAAAGGAGAGGATTAAGACACCTCACTCGAACCGATCAAAAGGGAAGCCAGGCGGACACGGTACCTTGTTGTGGAGGGCAGCTCCGGCGGGGGCAGTTGTTCCTGGTGGTGGATGCACGTCGGGTCTTTGCCAAGAGTAGAGAGGTTCTCGTCGTCGAAGAAAAGTGAAGTCCGGTGCACCACCAGGGAAGAGACCAGCCGCGGAGTGCTCCGTCACAAGGCACCACCTTTTGGTCGCGGTACAGGGGTAGTGGCTATCCGGTTGCCGAGGTGCGCTGCACGGGCAATTTGACCACTGCGTCCTGAGGCGAATAAAAAGCAAAGGGGACTGGTTGTTCCCACCAGTCAGGGGAAGAGACTCTCCGGCAGGGAGATCTCCTCTGTCGTCGGGAAGTGGTGAGTCGGCTCAGCAGGGCTCCACTGGAGGTGTCGTCGTTGCAGGTCGGCTCAGCGTTACCCTCGTCGGATTCTTAGGTCCTGTGGCGACTTCTGAAGATCCAGTCCCAAAAGCCCTGCTTTTATGCAGAAAACCCCCATTCATTCAGCCTAGCTGTCAATCAACACATGCTAAGTGGTGAGCGGGAAGGCTCACCACTTGGGCCAATCACTCCAGAGTGCGACCGGAGTTGGCAAGGCAACTCGGTCCAGGGTGCCTAAACCCCCTCCCACACCCCTCTGGTAACCCAGACAGAATGGCACCACTTTGGAGGGTCTCTGTACAGAGCCCCGCAAAAGTGGAACAAAGGGCTCAACCTTTGGTTTAGGAGTCACAGAGACAAACACAGACGCCATTTTAAAAACCGAGTTCTGGCAGAAAATACCATCCGATAAACTTATTTACGATAAGTAGACCGGTGGTACGTTAGAGATTAACGAGGAAAAGTATCAATCTCCAACAATGGGACGAATCCCATAGGGTTAGGTTCGGGGTCGAACATAACAAGTAGTTTCCACTGCCACCAGCCAAAACTCAACGAGGGGGAACGGGACAGTGCCCCCTCGAGTAACAGATCCAGGAGTAATCGAATTACCCCTACTAGTACGTCCACAATAAGATGGTTTGTACTAGTTCTGTTAGTAAATTTAGGTCTAGTAAAGCCAATGGTGACTTTACAGTCCCCAGGTATGGAGTCTATGGTGGAGGTCCGCTAGGACGCCCCAGTGCTGCGGCACATAGGGTGCGGTGTAACACACATAGAAAAACATATGAGACCCTATGGAGTAAAAGACCCCATAGCCCATAGAACACATTGATATTCAAAGGAATTACACACATACATGTCCAAGAGTGGGAGGAAAAGAGTCTCACTCTTGGCAGGATGGAAAAAACAAACTCCCGAAATCCAGCAAAGCTGCTGGGGGACTCACTAGGTTAGGAAATTCAGCCTAAACAGAGAATTCTCCCTAACACTGCCCACTGCGCATGGGAGGGGAGAGGGCACGGGGTGAGGCAGCCCGTACGCAGCTGGTGGCTAATTACTTCACATAGAAATCACACCCCAGTGGAGTGCGCACAGGCCTGGCACATACCATCTGATAAGCAATGATGACTCGACCTGACAATTAAGACGAACAAAGGGACAGTCAACTGTCAGAACCATAGCAGCCTGAGATTGTTCATGTGGAAGTGTCACAATGTGTGCATCCCTACCTACAGAAACACCACCAATGCAGTGTCATCAAAAGACACTTCCATGCTGCAGAAATGAATACCCACTCGCAAAATACTACATGAAAACAGTGCCATGTCACCCAACCCCTCCTCGGCACGGCCACACAACACACCATGGCATGTCATGCAATGTGAGAGGAAAGAAATTAATCCCCACAACATGCCCCAAGTGTCACCAGCTACAGTGTCCCTAATGGAAACATGTCCACACATGAAATGCTCACAGTAATGCAGGACCTACAACCCACATTACCAAATACTTACCAAGAATACCAATCACCTACACAACCTCCAACCTACCTTAAACATGACATTACAGACTTAAAAATTTGCTAGCCTCACTACCTGATGATGACAGCCCTCCGAACACTTCCAAGTATACAGTGTTAGCGCCACGCAAGAGTGTAGGTGCACTGCTTACAACATGGACTCCAGTTCCAAGGTGGACCGCATTGTGAAGACATGAGGAATGGACCTGCAAATTAGGAGGATGAGATGGATGCAGAGGCACATATCAATACACCATGCAGTGTACAACACAACAACAATATGCACTATTAATGTATACACAGTATTGACTACAGACTGCCCACACAGCTCATGGGAGTCCAATGTCACCATGTACGTCAATGTCACTTGGGCACACCCTTTGCAAGCCCATGGAAACGGGAAGCAGGAGGGGTGTGTGTGACAAAAACCCAAGCATCTGAACCAAATCCATGACAAGCCTGCATGTGCCCAGCCACAATGCAGCGTATGCCCACGGGAGCCACACAAGGCAACACACTGTCCCAAAAAAAAAAAAAAAAAATGGCCATTAATGGGCCGGGGAGGGGGGTGGGGGAGGCCACCCAGGAGGTCCGAGGACAGGGTGCACACCAAAACCCACCTGTGTGGATCTTGCGAAAAAAAAACACCTCCATGGGCTCATGGCCTACACGGCTACCCTATTGTGGGAGTATCACTGCTGACGCTCTCCTCACCCTGTGCAGCTGCATCAGGAGGTGGTGGCACTATGGGAGGCAGCCCACGCAAAGCCCTAGTCTGTTCCTCCATGGCTGCAAGCATGCGGGTGTGGTATGTCTCGTTCTGGAGGATAAGTGTGCAGAGGTCCCCATGCAACAAATCATGGGATGCCCGGACCTCCGCCCTAGTTGCCTGCATCTCAGCTGAGAGTGTACGGGTGAGACGCTCCAGCTGCTGTTCTGTCGTTCTGTTTGTTGAAGCCTCAAGCTCAACAAGAGTCGTCCTGAGGTGAAGGAGTTCCACCCTCAGGGCTTCCCTGTGGCCCTGGGACTCTATGGAGATGGCTTCCTGCAGAGTCGCCAGTGCCGCCCGCCTGTCCCTGTCGGACGCCAACATGTCCTCCCTGTGTGACTGGCAGATGGAGTCGGTTGCCTGCTGTAGTCGCGCCATCAGCCTTTCGGGGGGGACAATGGAAGTGGCCACCCTATCCATGGCCTGAGAAATCATCTCTGATGATGCTGCCTGTTGGGTTGCCATACCGTATATGGATTGCTCCCATGCGGTATTGCCAGGTGGCTGACGGCCACCACGTCGGCGGCACCACACCTGTCTGGGGCAAGGCGAACTGCGCCTTGCTGTGCCGGCACTGCCTGAGGCTGCAGGACTGCATTCCCCCTCTGATCTGCTGGCCCAGGAACAGGATCAGATGTCGCGGAGTGTGACCCTACATCAGTAACCACCAAAGGCGTACCTGCCAACACTGACATCCCCATTGAGGGTTCTAACCCTGGTGCAGGTGGGTCGGACAGAACAGAATCCCTCCCAGGAACACTCACCTGCGACGGCACATAGGTCTCATCATCCGAATCGACACCTGAATACAGCTCGGGGGAGGTGCAGCCAGAGCCTTGAGAGCACGACCTGCAGCAGTTGTGGGTTCTCACCCACCACCACACCACGTCCCTCACTGGTGGTCGGTCGGCCCTCAGACCCCTCCTGGGTCTGCACCATCTCCACAACCCCAGCAGTATCAAGTGCGTCATCCCTTGCAAAGACATATAAGAATACAAATGGAAACAGGCATTAGCACTATGGCACACAATTAGGGCTGAGAGGCTACAGAAACAGTACTTGATTGACACATGTCCCACATGACTAAAACCCTCCCATGCATGCACCGTCACTGCGTGTGATGGGGAGGCAGATGGCACACATTGATGACACCAAGATGGAAGATGAACACATTTGCTGCATGCTGCCTAGCCGTGGCATCACACATTGTCCAGTGATTGGCAGGTCAAATACACATGCCATCACACAGATGGCATGTACCCTAGCCATGAAGTGAAGGGGGAGAGGAGGTCACCAATTGTTCATTCAGTCCAGTTTGCTCATATAATTGATTTTTTCATTGAAATGGTTCAAATGTTTAACCTACAGCTGCCAGTCCAAAATGGTCCTATAGCACAGGGACATGTCTAAACTAATCATGTCCAGGAAACTAAGCCAGTCCACTGTACCATAGGCATGTCATACATGTGACAATAGGACTGAGAAATCCCGAGTAAAAGTGGTGGTATGCAAACAATCTGCCTGAATAAACAGAGGTAAATAAGCAACAATGTTGTGGCAAGATGACACTCCAAGGGCAACTGGCGTGGTGTTGGGCTGGATGTCTAATGTTGGGAGAAGGGATGCTGCTATACCCAAATGCTGGTGCCAAGAATGTATAGGAAGAGGCACATGGGTGACCCGAACCACTCAGGCACACACACCCTCACCTGGCACCCAAACAGAAGCCCTCCCACACACACCATGCACATGGATGACACACACATGCATGTGCACTCACCGGACAATGCCTCGTAATCTGCCAGTTCTCCCACGCCTTGGCTCTGTTCCTCCGTGACGTAGGTCCCAGCAACCTGCTCATGTGGAGTGAGTTCTATGTCGTCTGCTGGAGACCCACCTCCAGTCACTAGAGTTGCGGCATGACTTGAGGCCAGCTTATTCTTTGCCCTGCGCTTCAGGTCATTCCAGCGCTTGTAGCATTCATTAGCTGTGCGCCTCACGATTCCAAGGGCACTTATGATGTCCGCAATGGTCTGCCAGGGTGCCTGACGTTGTGCAGGTGTGGTCTTGGATCCTGCAACAATCACCATTTCGCGGTCATGTGCGGACACATACTCTACAAGTGCATTCAGTTCGGCCTCATTGAAGCTGGGCTTCCTTGACGGGCCAGACTGTGTAGCCCTGTCTGGGGAATCAGCCTCTACTGGACGAGCACTCTTCCTCTTCCGCTTGGAAGGTGGTGGGGATCCTGAATGTCCTACGCCGCTCTGGACACTAGGGGCAGGAGCGTGGGATTGCACACTCAGCATGGGAGTTGGTGCAGGCATTAGCTCAAGTGTGATGGTGTCAGGGGGAATGTCAGCATGATGTACTTGGACCGACACTGTCCTGGCTGGGTGTGTGAGAGGTGGGGTGGATGGAGCCGCAGCTGCCCCTGCAGCCTCCCCAGCCTGCCTACGTGGGGCAGCAGATGACCTAGCTGCCCCTGATCCACATGGCCTGATGACACCAAGGTTCACCGGCGCACGTGGCCTAGACCTGCTGACCTGGAAGTCAGCCATGGAGTCACCCTGTGCCAGGTCTGGTTCCATAGTGGGCTGGTCCAACAAGGGCTGAGCATGGATGGTGTCAGCCACGTTAACCTCAACCAGGGGGGGGCATGGGTGTCCCTGACTGCTCCTCCACACATGGGGGGCTAGGGGCACCCTGCAAGTCACGGCCATGTCCCCTACTGGATCCACCACGGCCACCACTTGGGGCGCGGCCACCTTTGCCACCCTTACGGCTTGGTCGCCTCCCAGCCATGGCACTGATGTTATTGTGCGTATGGGAGTCGATGTAAACTATTGTCCTGGGCAATTGGGGGTCAAAGGGGTTGGGTACCAGATGGTAATCGTACCCTAGTGCTCTAGCAAGGCTGTATGTCACCCCTGGGGAAAGATGATGGGTCACGCAATGGACAGGCACCCCAAAAAAGTGAAGTAAGGTGCACGCAACCCCTCCTAGACCACGTGCGTGGAAAAATAAACCTGCACTACGCTGTGGCACCCAAAAACACAAGAATTAACGTATGCGTGTCACACGCAGCCTAGAATGACCTCTGAAGGGGTACGCGACACACGGGGCAAGCACAGATGTTAAATACGTGCGCGACTCACCGTCTGCCAGGAACAAAAGCGTGAAAAATATGTGCGTGTGCGCGTTGGCAACACCCCCACCAAAAGAAGAATTGTACGCTGTCTGAGGAGTCAGGACAGCAGTAGAAGGGAACGCTATTTGAGCAAACAGGCCCAGGAAAAAGAGGAAAAGAGAAAAAGCTGTCAGAGGTAACAGGGAGTATGAACTGGAAACGACGTGAAGTAAATCACGTGTGAACCGACAAGAAGTACAGATTTCACCCACTCGCTCTCCACGAAAAGCAAGTACAAGGAAATGGCGTTCTACACGTACCTTTTATACACACGTCACAGACGCGCATACGCGATGAGGCCATTTCAACCAATTACGCACTTTGACACTCGGACGTGTATCTCTTCATTTTTACACGCGCCATTCTCTACGGCCATGCGCGTGATGTCACAGCTGTGCATGGTGGCCTTTGGGCCAATGAAATCGCATATGCGAGCACACGTGGTAAAACTGCACGTCCGTGTGTCATCGCGTGTAATCGGAGGGAATTGAGGGTACACACGATTGGCCTGGGTATGTGTATTACTGGGGTGTGCAGGAAGTTTCACACGCGATTGGTGGAAATCCACGTGTGCTCTGTCATCACGTGTAATGAGGGAAACACCCGCGCGCGTCACGTCACAGCCGCGCTTAAACGCTAAGGGCCTTTCCTCGATTTACACGCAGACGTGCAGGATTTTCACGTGCCAAATCACTCCGTATCAAGCTGGCCACACGTAAGCACACGGAAGACCACGCTCCTGCCCAGAAGGCCGAATTACTGCCCCCCAGAGCCCCGAGCACGCTCCCACCTGCCATCTGCTGCTGCCTGACTGCCTGCTGCCCACGTGCCCTGCCATTTGCTGCCTGCACATCAGCCAGGGGTGCTGTTGCTGTGACCACCCCTGCTGGAACCGAAGACTCCCGACTGGGATTCCATCGCTCCACAGCCCAACCCCAGGACCCAGTTGCCACCCACTCCTGCCTCTGGGGTTGTCATGTTGGGCACTGCAACATCTGGCACCACTGACAACCCCCGGCCAGAGAGGCAGAGGGGCACCAGCTTCAGTGCCAGGGAAGTTGGTGTCCTGGTGGAGCAAGTCCTGGGGCAGTATGATGCCCTCTACAGAAGTGTGCGTGCCGACAAGGAAGGACGGACTCGGATCTGGATGGACATCGTGACTGCCATCTACGCGGAGGGGGTGGCAGTCCGCGACTTCCAACATGTCAAGAAGCGCTGGGAGGACTTCAGGTCCAGGACCCTGAACAAGGGCCGGCGCCTCTTGAAGGCAGCGGATGCTAAGGGGCTCCCGGGCCACTTGTCGGAAGATCAGATGAGGGTCCTGGAACTCATATCCCCAGTGCTCCACGTCCAGGTCCTTGAGAGGCAGACCCGTCTGGAGTCGAGTGGTAAGTGTACATGCATCATGATTGTGAGCTGTGCGTGTGGTGATGTGCCAGTAGTGTGCCGGTTGCACATCTGTTTGTATGGGGCCGAGTATGGGTGGGGTTGTACAGGACCGTGAGGCTAACAGATGCGAGGGCTGTCATGTGTGAGACATGGATGGTGCTTGTGTGTGTAGGCTTGCATGCCAAATGCAGTTGTGTGGGCACACATGTTTGGATGAATGTGTGCATGTTCGTGATGTCACGCATGTATGTTGTTTTCAGCTGCATGTATCAGCACTGTGTACATGTGCATGTGTGTGTATTTGACAAGGGTGCAACAGTGAGGCAACATGGCTGCATGTGACAGCGGGATGTGGAAGCCTGATTGGCAGATGTGACATGGATGCCCATCGGAACACTGCGACAGTTAGCTGAGGTGTACACATGCATGCAAGTGTGGTGGTGTGGGTGCATGTGTAGTGCACTCCCTGTGTTGCATGTGATGTCTGGCTCACCTTTGCCTGCTCATGCTGTTGTATGTGTATGGATGGTGCTGGCAGTTGCGATGTGGCTGTGGTATGGCTCATGTGTACAAGTTGAAATGACATGTGTGTTGCCGATTGTGATGCCATGTCTGAGGTTTGCCAATGCCACTCATGTGCAACTGTCATGTGTGTATGTGTCCATTGTACAGTGCCCTGATGCCTGTGTTTTATTTCTCCCTGTCTGCAGCGTCAACTGATGAAGAGGGCGGAGAAGGTGCTGTGGAGCACAGCGGCGGGGATCGCACCGCCAGCCAGAGACGCAAGGCCCGGCTCCCCTCCCAGGTTGTGATCTCGTCAGGGAGTGAGAAGTCCGGTGCCACGTCCCAGGCCGCAGCTGCTGGGGGGAGGTCCAAGAGGCGGAGGTCAGAGTTGGACTCCTCAGCAGCAGAAGGGGCAGCTGGGACCCCACAAGGCCCAACGGGGGAAGATGGCACGGAGTCATCCAGGTTGGTGGGGGGTTTGGTGGAGGAGGAGGCCGTGCAAGCAACAGAGACGGGGTCTGGAGGTGGGGATTCCACTGGTGCTAGTGGTGCAGTGCAGGACCAGGGACAGGAGGCAGCACAGGTCGCCGCGGAGGTGCCTGTGTGCAATCCTGCCCCTGATCCTGTCACTGCATCATCTTGCACCAGCAGGGATGCCTACGTCCAGACCCGTTTTCAGGCAGTTGATGAGCTAACGACAACTGGCCTTCCTCTGCCTGCGGACGTGGCTATCCGGGTCCGGGTTGAGCCTGTCCTGACTGGTGTGGCGTTGCGTCAACGGGCCATGCGAGGTGATCTGCAGTCTTTTCATGAGGAGACTGCACGTCATCTGGAATGGCTCGTTGACCGCGTCGGCCTACTGGGACAGGTCACCCAGGCCGGATTCCTCCGTTTGATGGGGCTTGCTCAGACCCCCTCCTCAACTGAACGCCCTATGCGCCAGTCGTCCTCCGTGCCATCTTCCCACCCATCAGTCACCTTGGTGCCCTGTGGAGCTGCCTCTGACGGTGCAGCCAGGCTGGTGGAGGAGGCATCCCTGCCACAGTCGGGAGTCGGACGTCCAGCAGGGGTGGCCACATCAACGACTGCACCCCAGCCAGCGGAGGATGTGCAGGCAGCAGGAGGCAGTGCACGGGCAGAGGCGCAGCAGCAGCAACGTGGTGGGAGCCATGATGGCTCGGGGCCTTCCACATCAGAGGGGCAGGCATCGGCCGGAGGGCAGGAGGACCCGGGACGGGAAGTGTCTTCCGTGTGGCAGCGGTTGGGCCACGCCATAGATGCGGAGCGGCAGCGGGCGGAAGAGGCACGGCTCACGATGGTCAGGGCGGAGAACTCCATGCAGAGGGCCCTGAGGCGTGCCGAGTGCCTCGAGGCAATCCGCAGGGAGTTTGGAGGGAACATGTGGACGGCCCTGCGGACCCTCGGGCCATGGAGGAGGAGAGCCTCCGGGACATTGAGCAGGAGTTCGATGATGCCCTGGCCCGGAATATCCCGAAGTGAGCCGTCGGACTAGCCCGCTTCCCTTGTAAATAGTTATATAGTTAGTGTTAGGTTTCCTTTGGTTTAGCTTTTTTTTTTGGACCTTTTGGACAATGGGCCACATTTTTGTATATAGTTATTTTTTTTAGGTAGTGTTATTTCTTCGGTTGGGATCATGGACCCTGGATAGTTCATCTGTACATAGTTGACTTTTGGATTTTCAATTTTTATTATTATTTCGCCATGGAGCAATGGTTTTTGATTTTAATTTTCCATTGGATTTACTTTTGTGGACTGTGACTTTGGACACCTTTCCTTTGCATTATGATTTGTGGTTTAGCATTATTTCACGGACCTGCTGTTGTTTTTTTTTTTAATTTCTATTATTGTTTGTTTATTTTTGATTCAATTTATGTTGCTTTTAATACATATTTTTTCGTCAAAGTTCAATGTGTAGTATCATCTCATTGGTTTCATGCATATCATGATATGGGTTTTGACATTCACTGACACCCATTGGGTGTATGTGAGGGACATGTGTTCATTTCCAAACTTGCAATTGGGCTTCTGTCATGTTTTTGCCATTTCTAAGTGGGTGGATACAACACTCGGGTGGGTGTTTGCCATTTGGAGGCTGACCATAAGGGCCAGGGATCTACATTGTGGTGAAATGTTGGCTAGGAGACATGAGTGGGGGCCTGGTGGAGGCTGCCCCTGGTGGCTGGGGGGTGGGGGTGCAGGGAGACATGAGTTGGACATGAGTGGGGGCCTGGTGGAGGCTGCCCCTGCACTGCTGGGGGGTGTGGGTGATGGGAGACATGTGTGGGGGCCTGGTGGAGGCTTCCCCTGCACTGCTGGGGAGTGAGGGTGATGGTAGAGATGGGTGGGGGACTGGTGGAAGCTGCCCCTGGGGGGTGGGGGTGCAGGGGGACATGTGTGGGAGCCTGGTGGAGGCTGCCCCTGCACTGCTGGGGGGTGGGGGTGATGGGAGACATGAGTGGGGGCCTGGTGGAGGCTTCCCCTGCACTGCTGCGGAGTGGGGGTGATGGTAGACATGGGTGGGGGCCTGGTGGAGGCTGCCCCTGGTGGCTGGGGGTGGGGGTGCAGGAAGACATGAGTTGGACATGAGTGGGAGCCTGGTGGAGGCTGCCCCTGCACTGCTGGGGGGTGGGGGTGATGGGAGACATGAGTGGGGGCCTGGTGGAGGCTGCCCCTGGTGGCTGGGGGGTGGGGGTGCAGGGGGACATGTGTGGGAGCCTGGTGGAGGCTGCCCCTGCACTGCTGGGGGGTGGGGGTGATGGAAGACATGAGTGGGGGCCTGGTGGAGGCTGCCCCTGCACTGCTGGGGGGGGTGATGGGAGACATGAGTGGGGGCCTGGTGGAGGCTGCCCCTGGTGGCTGGGGGGTGGGGGTGGTGGTAGACATAAGTGGGGGCCTGGTGGAGGCTGCCCCTGGTGGCTGGGGGGTGGGGGTGCAGGGAGACATGAATTGGACATGAGTAGGGGCCTGGTGGAGGCTGCCCCTGCACTGCTGGGTGGTGGGGGTTATGGTAGACATGGGTGGGGGCCTGGTGGAGGCTGCCCCTGGTGGCTGGGGGGTGGGGGTGCAGGGAGACATGAGTTATACATGAGTGGGGGCCTGGTGGAGGCTGCCCCTACACTGCTGGGGGGTGGGGGTGATGGGAGACATGAATGGGGCCTGATGGAGGCTGCCCCTGCACTGCTGGAGGGTGGGGGTGGTGGTAGACATGGGTGGGGGCCTGGTGGAGGCTGCCCCTGCACTGCTGGGGGGTGGGGGTGGTGGTAGACATGAGTGGGGGCCTGGTGGAGGCTGCCCCTGGTGGCTGGGGGGTGGGGGTGGTGGTAGACATGAGTGGGGGCCTGGTGAAGGCTGCCCCTGGTGGCTGGGGGGTGGGGTGATGGGAGACATGAGTGGGGGCCTGGTGGAGGCTGCCGCTGGTGGCTGGGGGGTGGGGGTGATGGGAGACATGAGTTGGACATGAGTGGGGGCCTGGTGGAGGCTGCCCCTGCACTGCTGGGGGGTGGGGGTGGTGGTAGACGTGAGTGGGGGCCTGGTGGAGGCTGCCCCTGGTGGCTGGGGGGTGGGGGTGCAGGGAGACATGAGTTGGACATGAGTGGGGGCCTGGTGGAGGCTGCCCCTGCACTGCTGGGGGGTGTGGGTGATGGGAGACATGAGTGGGGGCCTGGTGGAGGCTGCCCCTGCACTGCTGGGGGGTGGGGTGATGGTAGACATGGGTGGGGGCCTGGTGGTGGCTGCCCCTGGTGGCTGGGGGGTGGGGGTTCAGGGGGACATGTGTGGGAGCCTGGTGGAGGCTGCCCCTGCACTGCTGGGGGGTGGGGGTGATGGGAGACATGAGTGGGGGCCTGGTGGAGGCTGCCCCTGCACTGCTGGGGGTGGGGGTTATGGTAGACATGAGTTGGACATGAGTGGGGGCCTGGTAGAGGCTGCCCCTGCACTGCTGGGGGGTGGGGATTATGTTAGACATGGGTGGGGGCCTGGTGGAGGCTGCCCCTGGTGGCTGGGGGGTGGGGGTGCAGGGAGACATGAGTTGGACATGAGTGGGGGCCTGGTGGAGGCTGCCCCTGCACTGCTGGGGGGTGGGGGTGCAGGGAGACATGAGTGGGGGCCTGGTGGAGGCTGCCCCTGCACTGCTGGGGGGTGGGGGTGATGGGAGACATGTGTGGGGGCCTGGTGGAGGCTGCCCCCGGTGGCTGGGGGGTGGGGGTGCAGGGAGACATGAGTTGGACATGAGTGGGGGCCTGGTGGAGGCTGCCCCTGCACTGCTGGGGGGTGGGGGTGATGGGAGACATGAATGGGGCCTGGTGGAGGCTGCCCCTGCACTGCTGGAGGGTGGGGGTGGTGGTAGACATGGGTGGGGGCCTGGTGGAGGCTGCCCCTGCACTGCTGGGGGGTGGGGGTGGTGGTAGACATGAGTTGGACATGAGTGGGGGCCTGGTGGAGGCTGCCCCTGCACTGCTGGGGGGTGGGGGTGGTGGTAGACGTGAGTGGGGGCCTGGTGGAGGCTGCCCCTGGTGGCTGGGGGGTGGGGGTGGTGGTAGACATGTGTGGGGGCCTGGTGAAGGCTGCCCCTGGTGGCTGGGGGGTGGGGTGATGGGAGACATGAGTTGGACATGTGTTGGGGCCTGGTGGAGGCTGCCCCTGCACTGCTAGGGGGTGGGGGTGGTGGTAGACTTGAGTGGGGGCCTGGTGGAGGCTGCCCCTGGTGGTTGGGTGGTGGGGTGCAGGGAGACATGAGTGTGACATGAGTGGGGGCCTGGTGGAGGCTGCCCCTGCACTGATGGGGGGTGGGGGTGATGGGAGACATGAGTGGGGGCCTGGTGGAGGCTGCCCCTGCACTGATGGGGGGTGGGGGTGATGGGAGACATGAGTGGGGGCCTGGTGGAGGCTGCCCCTGCACTGCTGGGGGGTGTGGGTGGTGGTAGACGTGAGTGGGGGACTGGTGGAGGCTGCCCCTGGTGGCTGGGGGGTGGGGGTGCAGGGAGACATGAGTTGGACATGAGTGGGGGCCTGGTGGAGGCTGCCCCTGCACTGCTGGGGGGTGGGGGTGATGGGAGACATGAGTGGGGGCCTGGTGGAGGCTGCCCCTGCACTGCTGGGGGGTGGGGTGATGGTAGACATGGGTGGGGGCCTGGTGGTGGCTGCCCCTGGTGGCTGGGGGGTGGGGGTTCACGGGGACATGTGTGGGAGCCTGGTGGAGGCTGCCCCTGCACTACTGGGGGGTGGGGGTGATGGGAGACATGAGTGGGGGCCTGGTGGAGGCTGCCTCTGCACTGCTGGGGGTGGGGGTTATGGTAGACATGAGTTGGACATGAGTGGGGGCCTGGTGGAGGCTGCCCCTGCACTGCTGGGGGGTGGGGGTTATGGTAGACATGGGTGGGGGCCTGGTGGAGGCTGCCCCTGGTGGCTGGGGGGTGGGGGTGCAGGGAGACATGAGTTGGACATGAGTGGGGGCCTGGTGGAGGCTGCCCCTGCACTGCTGGGGGGTGGGGGTGCAGGGAGACATGAGTGGGGCCTGGTGGAGGCTGCCCGTGCACTGCTGGGGGGTGGGGGTGATGGGAGACATGAGTGGGGGCCTGGTGGAGGCTGCCCCTGCACTGCTGGGGGGTGGGGGTGATGGGAGACATGAGTGGGGGTCTGGTGGAGGCTGCCCCCGGTGGCTGGGGGGTGGGGGTGCAGGGAGACATGAGTTGGACATGGGTAGGGGCCTGGTGGAGGCTGCCCCTGCACTGCTGGGGGGTGGGGGTGATGGGAGACATGAATGGGGCCTGGTGGAGGCTGCCCCTGCACTGCTGGAGGGTGGGGGTGGTGGTAGACATGGGTGGGGGCCTGGTGGAGGCTGCCCCTGCACTGCTGGGGAGTGGGGGTGGTGGTAGACATGAGTTGGACATGAGTGGGGGCCTGGTGGAGGCTGCCCCTGCACTGCTGGGGGGTGGGGGTGGTGGTAGACGTGAGTGGGGGCCTGGTGGAGGCTGCCCCTGGTGGCTGGGGGTGGGGGTGGTGGTAGACATGAGTGGGGGCCTGGTGAAGGCTGCCCCTGGTGGCTGGGGGGTGGGGGTGATGGGAGACATGAGTGGGGGCCTGGTGGAGGCTGCCCCTGGTGGCTGGGGGGTGGGGTGATGGGAGACATGAGTTGGACATGTGTTGGGGCCTGGTGGAGGCTGCCCCTGCAATGCTGGGGGGTGGGGGTGGTGGTAGACTTGAGTGGGGGCCTGGTGGAGGCTGCCCCTGGTGGCTGGGTGGTGGGGGTGATGGGAGGCATGAGTGGGGGCCTGGTGGAGGCTGCCCCTGGTGGCTGGGGGTGGGGGTGATGGGAGACATGAGTTGGACATGAGTGGGGGCCTGGTGGAGGCTGCCCCTGCACTGCTGGGGGGTGGGGGTGGTGGTAGACGTGAGTGGGGGCCTGGTGGAGGCTGCCCCTGGTGGCTGGGTGGTGGGGGTGCAGGGAGACATGAGTTGGACATGAGTGGGGGCCTGGTGGAGGCTGCCCCTGCACTGCTGGGGGGTGGGGGTGATGGGAGACATGAGTGGGGGCCTGGTGGAGGCTGCCCCTGCACTGCTGGGGGGTGGGGTGATGGTAGACATGGGTGGGGGCCTGGTGGTGGCTGCCCCTGGTGGCTGGGGGGTGGGGGTTCAGGGGTACATATGTGGGAGCCTGGTGGAGGCTGCCCCTGCACTGCTGGGGGGTGGGGGTGATTGGAGACATGAGTGGGGGCCTGGTGGAGGCTGCCCCTGGTGGCTGGGGGGTGGGGGTGCAGGGAGACATGAGTTGGACATGAGTGGGGGCCTGGTGGAGGCTGCCCCTGCACTGCTGGGGGGTGGGGGTGATGGGAGACATGAGTGGGGGCATGGTGGAGGCTGCCCCTGGTGGCTGGGGGGTGGGGGTGATGGGAGACATGAGTTGGGCATGAGTGGGGGCATGGTGGAGGCTGCCCCTGCACTGCTGGGGGGTGGGGGTGGTGGTAGACATGAATGGGGGCCTGGTGGAGGCTGCCCCTGGTGGCTGGGGGGTGGGGGTGCAGGGAGACATGAGTTGGACATGAGTGGGGGCCTGGTGGAGGCTGCCCCTGCACTGCTGGGGGGTGGGGGTGATGGGAGACATGAGTGGGGGCCTGGTGGAGGCTGCCCCTGGTGGCTGGGGGTGGGGGTGCAGGGAGACATGAGTTGGACATGAGTGGGGGCCTGGTGGAGGCTGCCCTGCACTGCTGGGGGGTGGGGGTGATGGGAGACATGAGTGGGGGCCTGGTGGAGGCTGCCCCTGCACTGCTGGGGTGTGGGGGTGATGGGAGACATGAGTGGGGGCCTGGTGGAGGCTGCCCCTGGTGGCTGCGGGGTGGCGGTGATGGGAGGCATGAGTGGGGGCCTGGTGGAAGCTGTCCCTGCACTGCTGGGGGGTGGGGGTGATGGGAGACATGAGTGGGGGCCTGGTGGAGGCTGCCCCTGGTGGCTGGGGGGTGGGGGTGCAAGGAGACATGAGTTGGACATGAGTGGGGGCCTGGTGGAGGCTGCCCCTGCACTGCTGGGGGGTGGGGGTGATGGTAGACATGGGTGGGGGCCTGGTGCAGGCTGCCCCTGGTGGCTGGGGGGTGGGGGTGCAGGGGGACATGTGTGGGAGCCTGGTGGAGGCTGCCCCTGCCCTGCTGGGGGGTGGGGGTGAAGGGAGACATGAGTGGGGGCCTGGTGGAGGGTGCCCCTGGTGGCTTGGGGGTGGGGGTGCAGGGGGACAAGTGTGGGAGCCTGGTGGAGGCTGCCCATGCACTGCTGGGGGGTGGGGGTGATGGGAGACATGAGTGGGGGCCTGGTGGAGGCTGCCCCTGCACTGCTGGGGGGTCGGGGTGATGGGAGACATGAGTGGGGGCATGGTGGAGGCTGCCCCTGGTGGCTGGGGGTGGGGGTGGTGGTAGACATGAGTGGGGGCCTGGTGGAGGCTGCCCCTGGTGGCTGGGGGTGGGGGTGGTGATAGACATGAGTGGGGGCCTGGTGGAGGCTGCCTCTGGTGGCTGGGGGGTGGGGGTGCAGGGAGACATGAGTTGGGCATGAGTGGGGGCATGGTGGAGGCTGCCCCTGCACTGCTGGGGGGTGGGGGTGGTGGTAGACATGAATGGGGGCCTGGTGGAGGCTGCCCCTGGTGGCTGGGGGGTGGGGGTGCAGGGAGACATGAGTTGGACATGAGTGGGGGCCTGGTGGAGGCTGCCCCTGCACTGCTGGGGGGTGGGGGTGATGGGAGACATGAGTGGGGGCCTGGTGGAGGCTGCCCCTGGTGGCTGGGGGTGGGGGTGCAGGGAGACATGAGTTGGACATGAGTGGGGGCCTGGTGGAGGCTGCCCCTGCACTGCTGGGGGGTGGGGGTGATGGGAGACATGAGTGGGGGCCTGGTGGAGGCTGCCCCTGGTGGCTGGGGGTGGGGGTGATGGGAGACATGAGTGGGGGCCTGGTGGAGACTGCCCCTGCACTGCTGGGGTGTGGGGGTGATGGGAGACATGAGTGGGGGCCTGGTGGAGGCTGCCCCTGGTGGCTGCGGGGTGGCGGTGATGGGAGGCATGAGTGGGGGCCTGGTGGAAGCTGTCCCTGCACTGCTGGGGGGTGGGGGTGATGGGAGACATGAGTGGGGGCCTGGTGGAGGCTGCCCCTGGTGGCTGGGGGGTGGGGGTGCAAGGAGACATGAGTTGGACATGAGTGGGGGCCTGGTGGAGGCTGCCCCTGCACTGCTGGGGGGTGGGGGTGATGGTAGACATGGGTGGGGGCCTGGTGCAGGCTGCCCCTGGTGGCTGGGGGGTGGGGGTGCAGGGGGACATGTGTGGGAGCCTGGTGGAGGCTGCCCCTGCCCTGCTGGGGGGTGGGGGTGAAGGGAGACATGAGTGGGGGCCTGGTGGAGGGTGCCCCTGGTGGCTTGGGGGTGGGGGTGCAGGGGGACAAGTGTGGGAGCCTGGTGGAGGCTGCCCATGCACTGCTGGGGGGTGGGGGTGATGGGAGACATGAGTGGGGGCCTGGTGGAGGCTGCCCCTGCACTGCTGGGGGGTCGGGGTGATGGGAGACATGAGTGGGGGCATGGTGGAGGCTGCCCCTGGTGGCTGGGGGGTGGGGGTGGTGGTAGACATGAGTGGGGGCCTGGTGGAGGCTGCCCCTGGTGGCTGGGGGGTGGGGGTGCAGGGAGACATGAGTTGGACATGAGTGGGGGCCTGGTGGAGGCTGCCCCTGCACTGCTGGGGGGTGGGGTTATGGTAGACATGGGTGGGGGCCTGGTGGAGGCTGCCCCTGGTGGCTGGGGGGTGGGGGTGCAGGGAGACATGAGTTGGACATGAGTGGGGGCCTGGTGGAGGCTGCCCCTGCACTACTGGGGGGTGTGGGTGCAGGGAGACAGGAGTGGGGGCCTGGTGGAGGCTGCCCCTGCACTGCTGGGGGGTGGGGGTGATGGGAGACATGAGTTGGGGCCTGGTGGAGGCTGCCCCTGCACTGCTGGGGGGTGGGGGTGATGGGAGACATGAGTGGGGGCCTGGTGGAGGCTGCCCCTGGTGGCTGGGGGGTGGGGGTGCAGGGAGACATGAGTTGGACATGAGTGGGGGCCTGGTGGAGGCTGCCCCTGCACTGCTGGGGGGTGGGGGTGGTGGTAGACATGGGTGGGGGCCTGATGGAGGCTGCCCCTGCACTGCTGGGGGTGGGGGTGGTGGTAGACATGAGTGGGGGCTTGGTGGAGGCTGCCCCTGGTGGCTGGGGGGTGGGGGTGGTGGTAGACATGAGTGGGGGCCTGGTGAAGGCTGCCCGTGGTGGCTGGGGGGTGGGGCTGATGGGAGACATGAGTGGGGGCCTGGTGGAGGCTGCCCCTGGGGGGTGGGGGTGATGGGAGACATGAGTTTGACATGAGTGGGGGCCTGGTGGAGGCTGCCCCTGCACTGCTGGGCTGTGGGGGTGGTTGTAGACGTGAGTGGGGGCCTGGTGGAGGCTGCCCCTGGTGGCTGGGGGGTTGGGGTGCAGGGAGACATGAGTTGGACATGAGTGGGGGCCTGGTGGAGGCTGCCCCTGCACTGCTGGGGGGTGGGGGTGATGGGAGACATGAGTGGGGGTCTGGTGGAGGCTGCCCCTGCACTGCTGGGGGGTGGGGGTGATGGTAGACATGGGTGGGGGCCTGGTGGTGGCTGCCCCTGGTGGCAGGGGGGTGGGGGTGCAGGGGGACATGTGTGGGAGCCTGGTGGAGGCTGCCCCTGCACTGCTGGGGGGTGGGGGTGATGGGAGACATGAGTGGGGGCATGGTGGAGGCTGCCCCTGGTGGCTGGGGGGTGGGGGTGATGGGAGACATGAGTTGGACATGAGTGGGGGCCTGATGGAGGCTGCCCCTGCACTGCTGGGGGGTGGGGGTGGTGGTAGACATGAATGGGGGCCTGGTGGAGGCTGCCCCTGGTGGCTGGGGATTGGGGGTGCAGGGAGACATGAGTTGGACATGAGTGGGGGCCTGGTGGAGGCTGCCCCTGCACTGCTGGGGGGTGGGGGTGATGGGAGACATGAGTGGGGGCCTGGTGGAGGCTGCCCCTGGTGGCTGGGGGGTGGGGCTGCAGGGAGACATGAGTTGGACATGAGTGGGGGCCTGGTGGAGGCTGCCCCTGCACTGCTGGGGGGTGGGGGTGATGGGAGACATGAGTGGGGGCCTGGTGGAGGCTGCCCCTGGTGGCTGGGGGGTTGGGGTGATGGGAGACATGAGTGGGGGCCTGGTGGAGGCTGCCCCTGCACTGCTGGGGGGTGGGGGTGATGGGAGACATGAGTGGGGGCCTGGTGGAGGCTGCCCCTGCTGGCTGGGGGTTGGGGTGCAGGGAGACATGAGTTGGACATGAGTGGGGGCCTGGTGGAGGCTGCCCCTGCACTGCTGGGGGTGGGGGTGATGGGAGACATGAGTGGGGGCCTGGTGGAGGCTGCCCCTGCACTTCTGGGGGGTGGGGGTGGTGGTAGACATGGGTGGGGGCCTGGTGGAGGCTGCCCCTGCACTGCTGGGGGGTGGGGGTGATGGTAGACATGGGTGGGGGCCTGGTGGAGGCTGCCCCTGGTGGCTGGGGGTGGGGGTCCAGGGGGATATGTGTGGGAGCCTGGTGGAGGCTGCCCCTGCACTGCTGGGGGGTGAGGGTGATGGGAGACATGAGTGGGGGCCTGGTGGAGGCTGCCCCTGGTGGCTGGGGGGTGGGGGTGCAGGGAGACATGAGTTGGATATGAGTGGGGGCCTGGTGGAGGCTGCCCCTGCACTGCTGGGGGGTGGGGTGATGGGAGACATGAGTGGGGGCCTGGTGGAGGCTGCCCCTGGTGGCTGGGGGGTGGGGGTGATGGGAGACATGAGTGGGGGCCTGGTGGAGGCTGCCCCTGGTGGCTGGGGGGTGGGGATGGTGGTAGACATGAGTGGGGGCCTGGTGGAGGCTGCCCCTGGTGGCTGGGGGGTGGGGGTGCAGGGAGACATGAGTTGGACATGAGTGGGGGCCTGGTGGAGGCGGCCCCTGCACTGCTGGGGGGTGGGGGTGATGGTAGACATGGGTGGGGGCCAGGTGGAGGCTGCCCCTGGTGGCTGGGGGGTGGGGGTGCAGGGGGACATGTGTGGGGGCCTGGTGGAGGCTGCCCCTGCACTGCTGGGGGGTGGGGGTGATGGTAGACATGGGTGGGGGCCTGGTGGAGGCTGCCCCTGGTGGCTGGGGGGTGGGGGTGCAGGGAGACATGAGTTGAACATGAGTGGGGGCCTGGTGGAGGCTGCCCCTGCACTGCTGGGGGGTGGGGGTGATGGGAGACATGAGTGGGGGCCTGGTGGAGGCTGCCCCTGCACTGCTGGGGGGTGGGGGTGGTGGTAGACATGGGTGGGGGCCTGGTGGAGGCTGCCCCTGCACTGCTGGGGGATGGGGGTGCAGGGAGACATGAGTGGGGGCCTGGTGGACTTTCCCCCCTCACTGCTGGGGGGTGGGGGCGATGGGAGACATGAGTGGGGGCCTGGTGGAGGCTGCCCTGCACTGCTGGGGGGTGGGGGTGATGGGAGACATGCGTGGGGGCCTAGTGGAGGCTGCCCCTGCACTGCTGGTTGTTGGGGGTGGTGGTAGACATGAGTGGGGGCCTGGTGGAGGCTGCCCCTGGTGGCTGGGGGGTGGGGGTGGTGGTAGACATGGGTGGGGGCCTGGTGGAGGCTGCCCCTGCACTGCTGGGGGGTGGGGTGCAGGGAGACATGAGTGGGGGCCTGGTGGAGGCTGCCCCTGCACTGCTGGGGGGTGGGGGCGATGGGAGACATGAGTGGGGGCCTGGTGGAGGCTGCCCCTGCACTGCTGGGGGGTGGGGGTGATGGGAGACATGCGTGGGGGCCTGGTGGAGGCTGCCCCTGCACTGCTGGGGGTTGGGGGTGGTGGTAGACATGAGTGGGGGCCTGGTGGAGGCTGCCCCTGGTGGCTGGGGGTGCAGGGGGACATGCGTTGGTGGGCAGTAGTGCAAGGTGACATGTGGGTTGGCTGGGGGGCATGGCCATGGTGTATGGTGTGCCTGCAGGACATGTGCAGGATTGGCCCCTGTGGTGTGGGCCACCTGCAGGGGCCGTGGACGGTGTAGAGGGAACACCTGGGAGGACCCACACGTGCAATTCACGTACCCTGATGGAATCGCGTGTGATACTTCCCGCGCACCCCTGAAATACACGTACCCTGCTGTTTTTGCGTGTGATACTTCCCGCGCACCCCTGGAATACACGTACCCTGATGGAATCACGTGTGATACTTCCCGCGCACTCCTGACATACACGTACCATGCTGCTTTTGCGTGTGATACTTCCCGTGCACCCCTGGAATACACGTACCCTGATGGAATCGCGTGTGATACTTCCAGCGCACCCCTGAGATACACGTACCCTGCTGCTTTTGCGTGTGATACTTCCCGCGCACCCCTGAAATACACGTACCCTGCTGTTTTTGCATGTGATACTTCCCGCGCACCCCTGGAATACACGTACCCTGATGGAATTGCGTGTGATACTTCCTGCGCACCCCTAAGATACACGTACCCTGCTGCTTTTGCGTGTGATACTTCCCGCGCACCCCTGAAATACACGTACCCTGCTGTTTTTGCGTGTGATACTTCCCGCGCACCTCTGGAATACACGTACCCTGATGGAATCGCGTGTGATACTTCCCGCGCACTCCTGACATACACGTACCCTGCTGCTTTTGCGTGTGATACTTCCCGTGCACCCCTAGAATACACGTACCCTGATGGAATCGCGTGTGATACTTCCAGCGCACCCCTGAGATACACCTACCCTGCTGCTTTTGCGTGTGATACTTCCCGCGCACCCCTGAAATACACGTACCCTGCTGTTTTTGCATGTGATACTTCCCGCGCACCCCTGGAATACACGTACCCTGATGGAATTGCGTGTGATACTTCCCGCGCACCCCTAAGATACACGTACCCTGCTGCTTTTGCATGTGATACTTCCCGCACACCCCTGAAATACACGTACCCTGCTGTTTTTGCGTGTGATACTTCCCGCGCACCCCTGGAATACACGTACCCTGATGGAATCGCGTGTGATACTTCCCGCGCACTCTTGACATACACGTACCCTGCTGCTTTTGCGTGTGATACTTGCCGCGCATCCCTGAGATGCACGTACCATGCTGCTTTTGCGTGTGATACTTCCAGCGCACCCCTGAAATACACGTACCCTGCTGCTTTTGCGTGTGATACTTCCCGTGCACCCCTGAAATACACGTACCCTGCTGCTTTTGCATGTATTACTTCCCACGCACCCCTGATGCACACGTACACAGGACAATCGCGTGTGGAACTTCCCGCGAACCACTGAAATACACGTTCCCCGCTTGGTGTTTGCTGTTTGCCAGCCCTGTGAACTGGTCCAGGGTTAGCGCAGCCCTTTGCGATTATTTGGGGATTTTGGAGGCTTTTCCTAGCACGAGGGCATTCTTGGGGGCGTAACTGGCGCTGCTGCAGGGTAGCTGCGCCACGCTGCGCCACGGCTGGTTTTGGATGCGAAAATCCATGAATACGCTGTGCTTCGATTTTAGCGCACGCGGCTGTGCGCCAGCCGCGTGCGCCACTTTTGTGCGAATTTCTATGAATTACCCTCAAAGTGCGTAAGCATACGTTCTATATAATAACACATCATTATCATTTGGCCTTGGACGTCTGCTTGCATTTACAGTAATTTGGTAATATGGCCCTACACACACTGATATTAACAATACATATGGTGATCCATTCTTGTGTGAAATGTATATCACATTACAGTGATATCGTAACCATATTTTTCATAGTGTACTTAGGAACAGTGCTTTGTGATGCCACTAACTCTTTTGTCAAGGGGTGAAAGGTCGTATTTGTTTGTTTGTTTGTTTGTTTTATTCATTTATAATGCGCACCAGACCCAAGGGTAAGAGGGCGCAGCAGTAAGGATATTCGAGGCTTAGGTTACAAAGTTACATAGTTACACAAAATTGTAGTAAAATATACAGGCCGAAGCAGTAATACAGTAAATACAGTAATACAGTAAATTATAAATAGGATATTTATCAGCAAGGTGGTGGGGGAATGAGCTCCTGGCTACGTGATCAATTGCTTCAAGTGGTTGATGTATTTGGCTCTGAATTTAAGGAAGGATTTCTCCTCATGTAAGGTGTGTTGCAGAGAGTTCCATACTTGGGCCGCCCGGACAGGAAAGCTGGAGCCGCCGGCCTTGGTCAATTTGAATCTTGGAATGATAAATGTGCCGGCATTGGATGTTCTTGAGGGTCTGGAGGATCTTCTTTCTACTAGTCTATCAGTTAGATATGGAGGGGCCACATTGTTCAGGGCTTTGTGTGTAAGGGAGGCAATTTTCAGTAAGATTTTGTCTTGGGTAGACAGCCAGTTATTATTACGCCTTATCTTGGAAATATGTGATCGTCTAGAGATACCAAGAGCTGCTCTCAAGGCATTATTTTGTAAAATGTGTATTCTCTGTGGGATGTATTTGTTGGCTTCAATATATTGCAGTAATCTAGTCTAGATGGAATGAGCGCTCTAGCTAGATTCATGCAATTGTCATCTGAGATAAAGTGTTTGCCTGCTCTGATAAACATACATGTGTAAAATGTGGCTGAAGCTAGTGACTTTACCTGTTTGTTAAAGGAGAGGGCGGCATCTAGATGGAAGTCTAGAGTCTTCACTTCCTTAGCAACCATAATAGTATTCCCGTCAATCTCAAAGGCAGAGTAATCCTGGCTATGTTTTTTGAGATTAGAGTGTGTGCCCAGAATGATTAACTCTGTTTTGTCATCATTCAGGCATAGACCGTGAGTTGCCACCCATGCCTGGATGATGAGATACACCCTATTCACCAAGGCCAAATCCTTATTGTAATCCCCTAAAAGTGGGAGGAGGATCTGGGTATCATCTGCATAGTTAGTATAGGTGATACAAAGAAGGTCCAGATCATCAAAGTGGCTTAGTAAATATGTTGTATAGTGTCGGAGAAACACAGGAGCCCTGAGGAACGCTGGACAGAATGGGGATCGGGTCTGCCGCATCTGAGGGGGAGAACACCCTCATGGTCCTTTCGCTGAGGAAAGATTCTTTAGAGAAATGTGCAGCAGAGTTTAGATGGTTACAGAGGACTTTGTGATCTACAAGGTCAAATGCGGCCAAGAGATCCAATAGTACAAGGAGGGCTGTTTGACCTTTGTCCCTCAGCTCATCAATTTGAGCTTTCAGGTCGATGAGAGCGGTCTCGGTCCCATGTCGCGGATGGAAGCCAGACTGCCTTGCTCCTAGGAGTTTGTGGTGTTCTAGGAATTTTTGGATTTGGGTGTATGCTACCTTGTCCAGAATTTTTAACAGGAAGGGGACTGTCATAATGGGGTGGTAGTTAGTAGGGATGAGGGAGCCTAGGGATTGTTTTTTTTAGCAGCGGCAGTACCCAAGATTGTTTCAGGTTGGATGGCACAGTGCCTGAGGTGAATGAAGCATTTACATGTTTAGCTATGAAGGGAGAGAGTTCTCTAGCGGCATCTTTTATAAGTTGTGCAGGGCATGTGTTGCCTTGGCAGTTCGACGGCTTAACAGAGAGGATGACTTTCTCCGCCTCTCGGATAGATGTTTTTGCAAATATGAATTGGGTAGTTATTTTTTGCTCCATGCAGGGTGGGTTGGCATTAAATATTGGCAGTTGATTAGGAGCTGCTTTCTTAGTCACTATTTTCTTTTGGAGCATGGTGACTTTGTTGGACAGTGCTTGTTGTATCTCTGTGCACCAGACTTTGTCTTTTGTACATATATCTGGAGTGGGAGTAGGCGACTCTAATTCCTTTAGGATGGAAAACAGCTTCCTCATACTTGAGTTGGCTGTGGAGATGCACTTATTGTATGAGTTAGGTTTGGCCAGGATAATTTCCTTCTTGTATTGTGAGGAAATTTCTTTGAGTTTATTTTTTATGTTCTTCTGATGGGATAAGTCTCCAAGTGGATTTGCAGCTTCTTTTAAGTTGACGGAGATCTTTCAGTTCGGGGGAGAACCATTTATTGAGGTGAGCTTTAGGTTTGCATGGTCTGAGTTTTAGAGGGGCTATGTTGTCAAGAGTGGTTCGTATTATTTTGTTGTACTCTTCAACAAGTAATTCTGGGTCTAGATGTTCATTGAGTTGGTTGAGGATGGGTAGAATAGCTGGAATTACTTTATCCTTAGTGATATGTTTTTTGTTCCTGGTAGGGCAGGAAGGGGCCATATTGGCTGCAGGAGGGAGTGGCGGTAATGGAGGCGGAGCAGTTATAAACTGCTAACCAATCGAGAGTTCTCCCTCTATTATGGGTAGGTTCCACAATTTTTTGGGTTAGTCCTAATTCAGTAAGGGTATTGGCCACGTTGAAGGCATGTTTATCTGATGGGTCATTATAGCCTAGATTAAAGTCACCAAGAATGAGTAGTTGTGTGGAGGTTTTCAGATTAGTAGATAGTAGATAGTTAATATCTTCTTCAAATGTGCCCACCGGGCCGGGGGGCCTATAGGTGAGGTAGATAGTCAGGGTCTGGGAGTTGTGACGTAAGAGTTTGAAGGCGCACACTTCGCAAGAATTTGAGTCTGGAATAGAGGTAGTTCTCATGTTCAGGCTGATTTTAGCAATGATGGCAATGCCGCCACCTCACATGTTAGTTCTATCTTGTCTCACAATGGTATAGCCATCTGGGATTGCTAGGGATAATAGAGGTCCTGCTGCATCGTGCAAGCCAGGTCTCTGTGATGGGGAGGAAGTCAAGTTTATTAGTATGAGTTCACAGATGTCAGTGGCATGCGCCGCTAGGGATTTGACATTTATTAGGCCACCTTTGAGCGGAGGGGCTGCAATGGTGATTTTATTTTGTTTAGTTTTGATGGAGGATGTTAGAGATGTCTTAGATAAGCTATTGGCGACGCTAGCTTGTTGATTAATGGTTCTTTTGTTGTTAACAGGGAGGGATCTAGTCAAAGGCTCGTGTAGTCTTGTAAGTCTTGCTCTGAGTCTGGAATTTCTGGTTGGTGGGCTACATGGTCTACTTGGACGTTCGCTAGTAGATCCCGTCCTGGATCCGCTGGTGAGGTTAGCTTGCTCCATGGTGATGCAGAAGGAAGTAGCTAGACAGGATGGGTTGTGTTGGAGATTCTTAGTGGCGGGGTGGAGGCTAATGTCGGATGTTAAGCACGTTAAGAGCAGTGGGTATGTGATAGACCAAAGAACAGGTATTATGATGCTCATGGTGTATCACTATTAGGGAAGTGTATTCTTGTGGTTGGGTCACTCATACAGAGGGGTGTTAATGTAGAGCTTGACTACTCATATGGGCTAAGTGTAGCTATCAGATGGCAAGGTACGTATAAGCTAGATGGGACAATCACTGGCAGGGCACATACGGGCTAAATGAAATAGTCAAAGGCAAAGGCGCATATGGTCTAAGTGCAGCTGTCAAATGGCAGGCCACATATGGGCTAAAAGCAGCTATCAAATGGCAAGACACATATGGGCTAAATGCAGCTATCAAATGGCGGGGCACATATGGGCTAAATGCAGCTATCAAATGGCTATCAAATGGCAAGACACATACGGGCTAAATGCAGCTATCAAATGGCAGGGCACATATGGGCTAAATGCAGCTATCACATGGCAAATCGCTTCCTGTGATGTTCACTTTGGGGTGGGGTCAAATAACATCACTTCCTATGTTGTCATCAGAGGTCAAGGGTCATGTGACGTCACTTCCACGACCCCTGGCATTTTGGTGAAATGACGTCCCTGAGAAATGTGTGTGCACTTCACACATCTAGGAAGGAAACGCAGCAAAAATAGACATTTCTGCACAGGCCTGGCATAGCATCATAAAACCAGCGAATTCTGTGAGGTGCAGAGAGCTCTATCATCTATCATAACAGTGCTGACAGGACGCCAGGTTCTGTTCAGTTTTAGCCTTTCCGAAGGCATTTCCAGTTATAATCTGTATTCAGGAGAACAGGGAACACCTGGAAAATGGAAAACTGCTGAGAAAATCAGCTAAGTTGCCATGTCGCTCGAGTGACTCAGGAACACTTCGAAGGCATTAACAACTGAGAACCACAGGAGGCTGATATAAAACCTGGCAATGGAGTATGGAATTGCAATCCAATTTTTGAGGGGGATCTATCAAGCTTCTCTGCACTGTCTCCTCTCCTGATAAGAGATTTGTCACTTGTTCACTGGCTGGCCCTGGATAGCCAGCCCATCAAACACTGCAGTTTATCTGTGTGTAATGTACAAGATGACACACAGAATTGCTCTGGTGTGTGCTTAGCGTTGGTTCCTTTCTCAGAGTGTCAGGGTTGCCCTTTCCAGAGCTTTGATTTGTGTGGGACAAGGTGAAACTAATAAGAGCAGGCCAAGCATAGGCCTTTGTTTTGTGGTTTGAAAGGAAACTAGGTATGACACAATTTACTTGCTTTGTTGTAGGAAAACTTTTCAGTCCGCTGAAAAACGAATGGAACAAAAACAAAAGGGATCGGCCAGGCACAGACGTGTTAAATGAGTGATAATGTGTTTTAAACACGAGTGGCCGTGCTGAAAAGTAAGTTAGAGCCCCTGTCGCCAAGCCTCAATTGCCCTATGTTGAGCCGGTAATGAACAAACAGAGAATTCGTGTTGCGAGGCCTTATCTTGCATTTGCAAGGATGGACGTCCTTCCAATCCAGCAAACACAGCTGTGACAGATCTGGCGCTACAGCGTGGCTGCGTAAACAGGGCACGCGGAGCCCCGTAATACGCTCGCGAGAATGATGTAGTGTCTGGCTGCAGAGAAGTGTTTGAAGGACGAATAGGGGAATACATTATTGAGCGGCTAAAAAAGGAAACCGTGGGGGCAATCCGTCATATTGCTTCCTGGTAGCCCTCGGCCCTTTTGAAGGATCGTTGTTCTTTAATTCAGGATTATGAATTTTCATGAACCTTTCCAGGCCTGGATAATACTCTCTTAATATATTTGCTTAAATAAAATCATGTAGCTCGCTCTTTTCATTACAGTGTGTTAACTGTAAGGTTTCGAAAGGTAGGAATAGGGTAAGCATTTTTTATTTTTTATTTTTTTATTTTTTTAGTTGAATTTAATCAACCTTTCAACATTAATACAAACAATTTGAAACACTTTCCAATACATAAAATAAGGGTAAGCATTTTAACCAAAAGTCTTCCAGTGTCACTATTTTGATTCACAATTTTCCTTATGAATCCAATATTGATAGTTTATTTGGATCATTCATATTTTGTGAATGGCACCCCCTGCAGAGAGCAGTATTTGCCTATCAAATGAAATGGTGGTCAACAACCGTTTTTCCATAGAACATATCAGAGTTCAATTAGTGACACAATGATTGCAACACAAATTATAACTGTAATGCATCTAGCGTTAATATGCTGTGATTAACAGACCAGGGTTAACACTAGCCCCGAGAATTTGCAAGGCACTTGAACATTATTTGGAATTAAGTATGTGTTTACAGCGAATGTTTAGGAAATTAAGTGGAAATGAGGCAATTTGTAGGCACATGGGGCCAGTTCAATTGTTCAAAAACATGGTGGGACTTAAGAAAAATTACCATGGGCTTATTTCTCACAAGCATTTCATACAAAGCTTGCAGGTGTACTTTGGGGTTCTCCTAGATGGGTTAGTCGGGATGTTTAGTGGACAATGGTACATTTTGAAGCAGACCAGATGAGTAATCCTGGTAAAATATGGTAATTTGCAAATCACTTCACTGGGGTTTTGACAATTATCACCCTATGCATTGAAATGTTCTCTCAAATCGTGCATTTTGAAGCACATGGCGGTGGTATAATGGTGAAAATATGGTTCGGAATGAAAACAAAAAAAACATTTTTCTGAAGGTTTTGGAGTTTCTTCTCCCAGAGGATTTCACAGACATTAGTGAATATTTTTACAGTGTTAAGAAATCGAGTGAGTTGGGTCTTTGAATAAGCCTGGCGAAAACCAAGACGATGGTTATTAAGCCAAAATTTGGGAAGATTGTCTCTCTTCAAATAAATGTTAAGGATTCCAATCGGGGGTCACACGCCGGACCAGGACACTTGGTCTTATCCTGGGATGTGGCGCTCAATAGGAATGCTTTTTCTTTAATTTCAATGAATTCAAATTGAGCCGATACCCGACTCGTCTCACACCCCTTTTTACAAATACCCCGGGTCACAATGGACCATGAACCAGGCCGGTTGGTGAAAATACAATGTTGATTTATTTTTAAAATTCACAAAAATCACACACATTTTAATATTGGGCAGCAATCACCAATGGGGTGATAATGACAATGGAAATGTAAGAAATGCACTTGGTTAACCTTCTAGTAGAACATATTCAAAGCACAAGTGAATAGGAGCACTTTTTGAATTAGGATATTTAGCACCCAAGTTAAGGTTTCCTCTGCAATGTTCCCTCAACCCACAAATAATTGAATTCTGAGTAGATAGAAAGAAGCAGCAGGTAGTCAGGGATAAGAGGCAGCAAACCCTTTTCAAAGGCCTAAAATGACACTTGGATTTAAAAAAATGTGCTATTATATGTGTGTAAATAATGATATATAGATGTTTTATCACAGTATTAGGGATGTTATCTCACTATCAAACATCAGGCAAGGCATCACAAAAGCAAACAGTTCACAAAACAGATTGACATTGAAAACCCAGTGCAGCTGAATTCACACGTGGAAAAGTTCAATTTTTTTCTAGTTTTTTCTAGTTAAATGTAAAAACGTTTTGTTTTAAAAAAAGCGGGTGAAAAACACTGAATTGGAATGTGGTTTTGGGCAGGGGGATAGATGCACAGCCGAGGAACAATATAGCGGTGAAAAGAGGGCTATAGGTGAAGAATAGAGAGAGATTTGGAAGGTAGAATGAGGTTCGTTTTTAGGAAAATAGAGCAGTTAAAAAGAGAAAATCGGTTTTAAAAATGAGAGGCAAATTTTACTTAAACCAAATTATTTAGACTATATTGTTAAAGAAAGTCACGGTACGTTCAAAGCTTGATTTGCGATGTCAAACTTTTCCCGCCGTGTCCTAATCTATGTGGGAATTAATTTAAATTACTCCAAATATTACTAATGAGATGAAGGAAAGAATTGCGCTAACACTAGGAGACAAGAACAGGGTGCACAGAAAATTAGAACAGTCTATACAAGTTATCAGGGAATGGATGGGGTTTCTTAGAGAGAGTGGAACAAAAGTTAAGATGGGGTAGACTATGTGTTATGGGATGTGGGATACTCACAGTCCGCTCTTAAATTTGGGATTAGGAACAGTCAACCGGGTTCTGGACTCCAGGGCTCGGGTCACCAGGTAGCAGCGGACTCTCCTAGCAGAACAACAGCTGGGCCTGTCTGGTCACCAGATAATCAGGATAGCTGGATGGCAGGGTTGCAGCGGGCATGTAGTTAGTGGGCACAAAGCCAGTCTGGTTTCAGGATGCTTCCCAAAATAATACCACAGCTTTTCCCTTTGGTTAATGGGATTTTTTTTTGTGGGATTCTCTTAATTGAGGCCTTGCTGGGGATAGGATCAGCAATGCTTCGACTTTGCAGTGGGATCTGGAATCAGCTATGCTTTGCTTTTCAGTGGGATCCGGAATCAGCTATGCTTTGGCTTTGCAGTGGGATCTGGAATCTGGCAGGATGAATGTAGAAGATCAGGAACGCAGGCGCAGGAAATTCAGGAAAGAGTCTGTCTAGAGTCCTGTCTGCCACCCTTTATATAAGGCATGATGACATCACAGAAATATTGGTGGGCAAAACTGAGCTAGGCCTACCTCCAAGCCTCAAATAGATCAGCCTAAGTTAATCGCCTCCTCGAGGAGGAGTCTCAATTGATGAGCTTGCATTTTATGAGGTGAAAAGCCTTCCCACTGTTACTTTTGCCACAACCCAGTTTTGACATAAATGGCACATTTGTACAGTTGGGGCATTTTAACAAATTACATGGGCAGATTATATATTTTATGTAGAACAAAGCACTCCAGTCCTCACGGCTGTAGGACCTTGTTTTGCCCTTCTACCATTTTTTCACACTTTTCGGTGAGAATTATATTACTTAAAATTCTATAACTTTACACATGTGTATAGATTATTATTAGGCATATTAGTATTACATTTTACAGTGGCATCCTGTACACTTTCCCCAGAATATCCACTTCTTTGCCATTTCTGTTCCCAACATGGCAGTGAAGTCTACGACGTCTTAAATTAAAGCCCATAAAATCACATTTAAACTGTTAACTTTTTACATTTTTGCGTCCAGTTGCAAAGATAAAAGTCTTACAAGTTTCATTAATAACATAGGGCCTCATTACACAGAATGCGGTAAGGGTGTACCGGTACCGGTAAGGGCACCGGTAAGGGCACCGGTACCGGTAAACCCTTACCGCCTTACTACGAGGTCCCTTTGCGGGACCCAACCTCAACGTCTGGTTTTATCAGCCGTTAAGGAACAGGCCCACAAAGGGACCTTGTTGCTAATTACGGTACCGCAATTCGCGGTACCGTAATTAGCTCCTTCCCAATTCCCATTGAGCCCCATGGGGGCAAAAATGGGAATGGGGAAGTGCCTTGGTGAATGGGGAATTACCGCCCCGCTCACCTTGGAGTAGGGCGGTAATTCCGCCATCCACCAAGGCGGACACGGTAAAATACCGGCGGCAACCATGGTGCTAATAGCGCCATGGTTACCGCATACCGTGTAATGAGGTCCATAGTCTTTGGAATCAAATGTTTAGTATTGTGCCCCATAAATGGGCATAGCTTCCAAGCTACCCCCCTTAGTCTAGGGCTGTAATGGAGTTTTTCTTTGAAACCTCTTGTGGAAGTCACGGGGAGGTGTGATTTAATTTTTCACATACTCGTGTCCCATATTTCCATTGTAAGAGGCCTCAGCTCAGACTGAAGTCTGCCAAGGTAGCACTTAGCACTTGTGTGTCTGACAATCTACTGTGAAGGGCCTTCTGGTGCTAGCATCCTCCAAGCAGAAACCCGTTTTGGTCCGATTTCCATCCATGTCGCCACTGCTTGATAATTCCTTATCTTACTTATTTTTGTCCAGAATCAGAAGAAAGCCTGCTGAATGAAACCTCCCATATATATATTTCACAGCACAATCCCCTTTCACATTGCTAGGCAAGGACACGTTTTCAATGTTTGTAGTTTTAAAACTGGCGTTTTCTTCTTTGGTTTGCAAAAGCCCATTTTGACACATGGTGAAAGCTGGCATTTTTCTTTCAAATTTGGTTTTTCCATGTGACTTCCCAATATTGTTTTGCAGCCATAGTTAGTTTCTTGTAGGCAGCAATTTGTTTGAACACTGATGTACTGAAATTGACATAGGCGCAGAGGGCTGGAGTTTCTTTGAATATAGATGAATATAGATCTTTGACACTTTGTAACTCAAAAAGTAAAGGGTTTCCTGTGCGGCTGAAAATTAAGTTACTTTTATTTTCCCAGGTTTGGCTTGAAAGAGCCTGTCATTCAGGGATCATGCTTTCTTCTGCCGAACCACAATGGGGTATGGATGGGCATGGCAAAGCTTTATTAATAACAGTAGTTTGATGAAAAACAGATGAAAATAGAATCAGAGCAGCATTATTTTTAATTTGAAATATTCTCTTTTTCAATGGGAACTTTTTGATTTTGCAAGCAGCAGAGCAGCGCTGCTTTGATTTGTTTTTTTTGTGTGCACCACAGAACACCCAAGCATCTTTCTCTGTGTGCTCCCTGTTCCACCCCATCCATTTTGTGTTTGGCAAGAAGGTGCAGCCAACCTTGTGTCGCTGCAAGTCACAGTTTTGACGCAATGGTGCCCTAGGGAGCCAGCGCAGCCATTTTGCTGTTGATGCAGAAGCGCACCTTGGTTATGGAGAAGAATTCTTTTGAGTGGGTCAATGTAGCCCACAAATCAGCCCCCCCACCCTGACTTTTCTGAGACGTTGTCAAGGGAGAGTAGGGCAATGTGGGGTTCATTAGGTAGGGCAAAACGGGGTTCATCAAGTAGGAGTCCTTCTTACATCAGGGAGCAGTACGCCACGATTCTCTCGCTGTGCTTTCCCTGAGGTCTTCCTTTATGGTGTTGAGCGATACCCCCAGATTTTCTTCGATTTCTCCTTTCCAGGTCCCCGGGGAGGTCCTCCGTGGTCTTTGAAGGCCGCAACCAGTATGAATCTATAAGATAAAGAACCAGTTACTACATTTTCCCACCGACTGACCTCTGGGAAGGTTGACAGCAGTGGGACACACATACATTGTAATAATGACAGTTTCGGACAACAAGATAAATGTTCACTCACAAGACACAGATAACTATTTGTTTTGGGTAGAAATTTGGGAATCCCTTTCGTCGTGAAAATGAGGGAAAAAAATACTCCCAATTAAATAATTATGCCTATAAATCGATCTGTTCCCTTCTGGCCCTTCTTTTTCTTATTCTCATACTTCAGATGTCTCCTATATTTGATTTTCTCTTGGCTCCTCAATTTGCTGCAAAGTGTGCCTAGGGTGACAACTCTTTAGCTGATTAATGTGGACCCATTTCTCTTCTCTCAGTTCTCCTTTGGGGATGCAAATTCTATAGGCGACAGGTGAAATTTTATCTACAATTTCAAAAGGACCACGCCAGCTTGGTAACATTTTTCACTCTTTGGTCTGGTTCCTTTGGAAATTGTACAAGTAGACCGTGTCTCCTACTTGGTATTCCTTTTTGGTTGTTTTTAAATCATATTGAGTCTTCATACCCTCTGCAGATTTTTCCAGATTCCGCTGAGCGTATGCAAAAGCATGTTGAAGGTGTTTTCTTAGATTCTCAAGATACTCATGAGTGGTGGAGGCATTTATCAGTGTCTGCTCTTGTGTTCTATAGAGCAGATGCTGAGGTAGCACCATCCTTCGTCCAGTCATCAGCTCAAATGGAGACATCTTGGTTGCAGAAGAATGTGTAGATCTGATGGCCATCAGGAAAAGCGGTAATCGGATGTCCCAACTTAACCCAGAGTCTGCCACAAACTTTTTTAGAATGGTCACAATTGTTTTGTTGTATGTCTCAACTCCCCCACTAGAGGACCGGCGGTATGCAATGTGAAATTTCCTGTTTACCCCAAGTATCTCCCACATCTTTGTCATCACTTCGCTGGTGAAGTGACTTCCTCGGTCTCACTCAATCCTTTAGGATAGGCCAAAACGCGAGAAGATGTGGTTGATCAGCAGGGCAGCTGCTGTTTCTGCCTTGCAATTTGGTGCCGGGAGACATTCAACCCATTTGGTAATCAAGCATGTTACTGTTAACATATACTTGTTTCCCTAGAGGAGCGAATCACGGGCCTGATGAAATCTACTTTTAAATCTGACCAAGGTAGTGTCATCCCCCTCTTCTGAAGGGGAGCTCGGTGTGTGAGTGAAGTTGGCTGAAATTATGCATACACAAGACACCCCTTCAAGTATTGGTTGAGGTCCTTCCCCCTTGTGTGGCCAGTACGCAACCTCCCGCAAGATTTCTAAAGTAGTGTGAAAGCCCCGTTGACCGACTGTGGCCGCATTATGGGCGTGACTAAGCATCAGGCTTCGGAATTTGGTAGGTACCACCCATTGGTCACAGCCAGATAGGGATCTCCTTACCAAAAACCCGTCTTGGATTCTGAACATTTTGGGACACTTCATCAACACTCTGAGGTCCTCTTTCCCAATGTAGTCGATATCCATCAGGGGAAAGTTCTCAGGCTCCTCAATGTGTTGATAAAATATTCCAATGATCGCATCCCCTTTTTGTGCCGTGATTAAATCAGTATCTCGGGTCTCCTTACTCCACTGGGCAGTTGAGAGTTCATTGTGAGCATTTGTCTGGGACATAGTGATAGCAGTGACCTGGATTTCCCCCAACAGGGACTCAATCTTGAGGAGATCCCCCTGGATGGCTCTGGTTTTGGGCAGCTGATCAGCTAGGTCGTTTCCAGTTTTGTCTGGCCGCTCTATTCTGGAATGACCCTTGATCTTCTTCCAATAGATGGGCATCCCACTAGGGGTGACCAGCTCATCAATATTTTGTATTAGCCTGCCATGTTTGAACGGTTTGTTATTAAACAAAGAAAAATAGAGTGTGTCCACTCTACTAAGACTGGTGCTCTCAGTTTGCCCTAAAAGAAGGGATTGTGCGCTGTTGCACTGTTAGTTCTGTATATACGTAGAAATTCAAAACATACTGTATCATTTTCTCAAAAGAATGTTTATTTCATATCTTCTGATGTTTCTTTGCTCCTGAATATTTTACTTCATATTCAATGAGGACAGGCATAAAAATACTGGTTTGAATATTTGTACATTTTCCAATGCATTTCGGTTATTGAAATCTTCATCAGGGACGTACAAAGTCTTAATTATGCCCAATAATTCACTATTTCAGATCAATAAATCAGCATGTTGTAAGAAAGATCATTCAACAGTGATTACAAGAAGAAACACATGAAGACACAAGTTGTGTCACAGTGTTCCAACGGTAAAGTTGTAGTTGTGAAAAAATAAAAATAAAAAAGAAACCATTTTCTAAAATCAGTAATGTGAGTAGCATTGTAATCATCGGTTAAACATTGAGGTAATCTGTTTAAAATGTACCTTGTGCTTCAAAGGATTCTCAGACTCGTGAAGGAAGAATCCAATCTGAGTAAATCTTCCTGTTAATGTTACGTAAAAAGTCATCAGAATACAGTCTATCTGTCAACACGCAGAAACCTCAAACATGAGATAAATGCTTACCATTACTCAGCAACTAAACGATCCGTGCCGGTCAAACGCATTTGCGGAGGCGCAAGCACAAATGAAACAAGCAGTATTTATGCGTTGCCATGGAGATCCCAAGGCGTCGCGTGTAAACACGTACGCCCTGGGTCCCACCTCCGTGCGAGCACGGGAGGCGGGATTGTCGCCATGACAACGCTGTGCACTGTTACAGTGAAACTTAGCATTTGCTAAATGAATACCAACCATTATGAAAATGTTACTGAGAACAGAACGGATGCGTTTTGAAAGGCAGTATACGAGTGCTGCAATGGAGATCCAAAGGCATCGCGTGGGCACACGTACGCCTTGGGTCCCACCTCCATGCAGAGCACGGGAGGGGGATTATCACCATGACAACGCTGTGCACTGCTAAAGGGAAACTAAGCAATTGTTAAACGGATACCAACCAATATAGAAATGTTATTGAGGACAGAACAGATGCGGTGCGGCATCGTATTAACTCGTGATGACTGTAGTATTAGAAAAACCCAATGATTATGCTAATAATGGATGATGTTAAAGGATAGTTCCGGGACTTTTTTTTTATTGTCCCTATGGTTCGGCCATGTGTTTTTAAGCATAAATCGGTAGATCGTATAAAACTTTCCTATGGACCTTACCCGACTTTTCGTCCATTAACCCACTCGAAATCAGCTGCCATTTTGTGATAATCCTATCACTTTCCGCATCGCCCTGGCTGACCTGCTTTTGCGGCACTAAATCAAATCCCCCGCCCCTGAAACAGACTTTATCAAAACATTCATATTCCCCGCCTCTATCCGTGACGTGACTGTGCTGCGTAGGCAAACGCGCCCAGGCGTCTTCTACGCGACTCCACACAGAACCCGGAAACCAACACAGATCAGCTCACAGATCAGCTCACAACACAGCGCGCCACAATTCGGAATTTGAAACTGTACTTTCAAATCAAACCGCAAGATTGTAAATTTGGTGAAGTACATTTATTTGACATCAAATGTTTAGAGAATATTCAGCGATTTGCATTTTTATTTGCTCTCGATCCAAAATAGTTCGTCTTGAGGCAAGCGATGTTCGTGTGCAGTACACAGGGTGTTGGTTTACGATAAAATAAGCTCTTCGGTCGCACTGATCATCGCATGGCTGTTCCAACAACGAGGCACTAGGCCACCACAATGGTATGTATGTTGCATCTAGCCGTTAGTACCGCGTAAGGGCATACTTGTACTTGGCGATCGTCCCATAAAATGGTCAGGGTGGTAACGTTGTTCACGCAGAGAAGCAACTGGCGGCTGTAAAAGCCATCCGCCGGTGTCTGGTACTCGTGACACAGACAGTAATGTAGAATGTACCTGTTTTAAAAACATAAAAAATGAAATTAGTCTCACCATCAGATCTTTATTAAAATTATTCATTTTATATATTAGGTTGAGAAATTGTTTCATAGCTAGGACAGTGCAACTGGGTATTATACGTCATTTCCAGTAACCCACCCCCTCTCCTCCGCCTTTTTCAGAGCCGCCTGAGCGCCAGTGGACCACTTCGTCACTGATGAAGTGTTTCAAGGCGTGGCGAGGCAGGGAGGGGGGGCAAGGAGAAGACAGACAACGTCCCTACTAGGCCAGGTGTAATTCAGATCACGCAAGTGCAGGGGTAGGGGGAAGGTAAAAGTGCAAGGGGAAGGGGAAGGGGAGGGGGGAAGTGGAGTACAAGGTAAGTAGCATAAAATAATAAATACATAGGGCCAGCTGGTGGCGAGTGCAAGGTAAGTGAAGAACAAGTGCTGGGAAGGGGGGCTGTAGGATACTGAGACAGTCCCCCAGTGCAGGGGTTGACAGGGAGGCAGTGCAGGTGGAGAGTGGAAGGGCCCAGGACCGATGTCGCAGACAGTGGACCGGTTGTAGCAGGGGAGAGGGAGAGAGAAAGCAGAAGCAAAGAGGAAGGTTTTGAGGTGCTTCCGTAAAAGGAGATGGTTCTCCTCAAGATAGTGCGCGGTACAAAACAATATGCCACATAGAACGAACAAGTACACCTTAACCCATCTTTAAAGCTACTGTATAGTAATTAAATTGCGGTATAAACTCATCTAAAGAGTTACTTACATTATATTTGCAATTTCCATTGTATCTGTGTGTCGGGCAGCCACGAAATACCACTCCTTCTATGCCAACGTGATTTCTTCTAATGAACGAACATTAAATGGCTTTCGTTTCGGAAATTATATTCATTATCTTTCACGTTACTGCACCACACCCCCAAAAAGAGGTCTTTCGGGATGGTCCCGGCCTGTCAAGGTCAAATAACAATAGAACCTTATACTGAGTCGTGGGCCATTCCGGCACCCGAGCAAAAAATCAAAGCAGCTGACCTTCACTTTGAACGAGCACACATTCCTAGTTAGCTACATTCAGTGTAAGGCCATCTCACAGGACTTGAAATTTACACTGCATCTTTGCATTTTGTCTGCGTGCTTTGCAGCCCCAGAAAACCATAAATACGGAGACATTCTATAATTTTTGAAAAATGATTTATATTACTGTTTGGTTTAATTTAATGCGCAAATGAACAAGGTGGAATAGACATATTGCATGTACACTGAGCAATCACTTTTATTTACACAATACATAGCTACACATATTCAATGGGCCTGCGACATGAGGAGACTCGAGAGAACAGACAATCAAATTACAATCATTTAAACCGCGATGTGTATTTCTCAATGACCTCTGCTTTAGGTGGACATGGAACAGAGGCAATGTTGGGTGGCAATGCAGTTGTCCCCTGCACAGGTTCGTTCACAACTCCGTGTATGTGCCTATCTATGACATCGACAATAAGTCTCTCAATAAACTCATATTGCATATCCTCAAACACTGGTTTGATCACCCATTGTTTACTTCTTTTGGTGAAGGCCTTATTGTAGCGAAGCGTCCCTAAAGTTCCGGTCGTCCTACTTTGTTGACGGCCAACATTATGGTTATGTGCCAAGACCGCTAGAAGAGTCCGATTTATCATGCCCTCCATGCCAAAATGCAATCGTTTTGGCCTGTACTTTAGGCACATATTGTGGAACACCTCCAAATCTCCTGTGTGGCAGAATTCCGTGAGTCCCCTCAAATCTCTTGTTATAGTTTTATCAAATACAATCTTTTCAATGGCTTTGTGAGTGGGTGATGAAGGAATCAACCACTTCTTTTTCCGTGCCTCCTCTGTGGACAAATGGCCATGTTCACAATTGTGGAAATGTTGGTTCGTGTTCCAGCGGTGAACGTTTGTACAGTGTAGCATTACTGACCGCCATTTTTCCAGTAGAATTTCCAACGACCCTCCACATGTTTTTGAGCTCCACCAAAGATGGTTGCTGATTGACTTGGACCACTGTGAAATACCTTGCATATCTTTTTTTTTACCTGCAGCCGACATTTTTTTATTGATTGTTTTTGCAACATGCCAAACGTCAAATTGGTGATTTATATTTTTGTACTCTTCTCTCATTGTCTTGGCAATTGAAACGTGTCTGTCCGTGGCTATCAGGTCGATCACCATTCCCCGCGATTGTAGTTCTTGCAATGATGCTACAAAGCCAACTTTCTCCATGGCCACTGAGGATGTACTTTGTGACACCTGCACGACCACCAAACTCACAATTTTCTTACTTTCCATGTCCTGAAAGTGGTAGGTGCAGTACTTGGCTGAAAATCCTGGGCTGTCGCACTGTCCATCACCGGCTAGCCTGAACTGTTTGCCCGCAAATGTACTATCAATAGACATTTTTTCCATTCTCCAAGCTTCGCTAATGGCTGGAAATAGATAATCGGATTGGTATTTGTAGAACTGACTTTTCGCAATGAAATGGATTCCCACAAACTGAAAGAAAGACTCTAACTTTTTAAAACTTGAACCACTAAAAAGTGCAGCCGCTGCACAAAGTAGATTGCCTGCTGGCAGTTGCCCCAGCATGGGTTGTGCAGACTATGAGAACGGATGATATTGTGTACAGGTGGCATGTATTTTAAGGTTAGTGCCTCGAATTGCATGAGTCACATTAATCAATGGCTCCCCACATACTTCCCCACCAACCAAATGCCCACATTTCAGCATAATAATAATATCAATCAAACAACTATCGAATACAATGAATTTGGCCTCTTTCCTTATATTGTCACTCTGCATCCCAGCTGGTTCGGCCTGTAACATTGAGGACATGTCACTCACATGAAAGGTAGAATCTCTGATATCATCTTCCGCTATGTTCAGTGATATTGATGGTGTTTCATTGTCGTCCATTACATTCTCTTCCATTGAAACATCTGTTCCTTCACCGGCGATGGGAGAAAAAAACAATTTCTTCAACTTTCTCGCGGTCTTAGTTTTTGCGGGTGTGGATTCTGTGAATTTATCTCCGACTGCATCCGAACTACCAGGAGGACATTCACTATCAATGACTGGTGGTGGTATAGCTCCGTTGTCAATCACTTCATATTCTTCCCATTGGCACGATGCATCTCCAGTCTCAAGTCCCTGCCAAAAGGTTTGACAAGCAACATCTCTCGTTCGCTTCACTGTCTGTGTAGATCTAGTTCGTACACCCACTCGCAACTAGAGGACAGATTGGAAAAGGGATGTTCAGTTTAAACACAACTTACAGTATTGAACTATTAACAGTGAAAAACAACATAATATAGTGACCAGGACACTAACCTTCTTTTGCTTTCTTTTCTTTGAAACTTTCTTGCCTCGAACTTCAACATCAGGACGCTGTTGCTCCAACTCGTGTGTGCATGTCTCCACTTCCTCTTGCGCTGCAACGACTATATTTTCATGATAAGCACATCCATCACGCACTGACGCTCCAACGACTCCCTGAAACATAGAACTTTCATTAGTATGTATAATAATATCGAAAACACAAAATGTACTTGGGGACCAATACACACGTACTACTCAATAGCAGAACACGAATGAACGCTTTGTGTAGAACATTCAAACGACAATTATTCACGCATTGTTGATCTACTTAGATGGAACTGTCAAGATCCATACCTCGGGCTCCTCAAAGACTTCCATTGATGATATTATTGAAGATGATGCTTCAGTGACTCCAAGAAACACAGTAATTGCATTAGTATGGTTTTCTATTTTGTTAAAAAGGACATAAACTTTGTGCAGGCGTCAACGGCTCATCTAAATAGACTTGCACAAATGATCAGTTGTCTAAAATAAATAATGGATATGTAAATATGATTCGATTTGCTCGATCGTTGGAAGTGTCACCACCCAGAGATCTGCATCAACTACTAGGGGTGATGTTCTTGTAGAAGAAGCTCCGTCATCTCCCTGAAACATAGTACTTGCATTAATAAAGAAGGAAGTATAGCGGATGTAATCACGTCATATGATTTCGCTTGATCGAACTGTCAGTATCCATACCTCGAAATGCATAAGAACATCAAGGGACGATGTAACTGCGGTGCACACTTCTGCAAGCTGTTGCGCCGACCCGTAACTGCATGCTCCCCCTTCTTCTTGGACTAATGCTCCATCGACTCCCTGAAACATAGTACTTTCATTAGTAATGAACACAATATTGAAAAAAGAAGACACATAGGAGGGCGACGACAGAAGGACATATCAATGGCTAAAAACGAAAGAAACATTGTGTGTAACAATCACGCTACAAGAATGCAAGATCTGATGATATCCATCGATGAAACTGTCCGGAAACGTACCTCGAGATCTGAGTGACATCAACGGTAGTCGTCAATACGTTGGACTCCTCAGCATCTCCCTGAAAGACAGTACTTGCATTATTTTGGATAACAATAATTATAACTGAAAACAAAGACTATAGGACGAGTACAAGGGTGTACCATTAGGTAAAATAATTACACGATAAATTAAAACTATTGATTTACATGCCTAAAACAAGTCAGTGGCAGAATAGCCAAGTAAGATTACCCGATAGGAGCTTGAAGTGGCTGATGACTGCAATAACGACACGGATGGAGAATCTTCCGCCTTCATATTGAGTGGATACATAAATGGGGAAATTATTGTTAGCTAATGCTACACACTACCGCAAGGCCGAGAGATAAATACGTAAACTTGACTCACCAGTGGAGGGATGTGGACGAATAGAGTGGGAATAGCGGTTGAGAGCAATTTTCGCCTCGCTCGCGGTGTGTTCTTCTTTATTAGCAATGATGTGGAGTACATGTCTGAGCTAAAGTGCCTGCTGCAGATGCGGTATCGATCACCCCTCTTGTCCGCAAAGACTTCTAGGACTCTACTTTCAAGTTCAGACGGTGGATATCCGCAATATCGGACCCATTCTCTTATCTGATCTATTGTCTTAGGGAAAACATGCATTATAGTACCTTCAGATTTATTATGGGTCTTAGAAGGGCAGCCGCCAATGGAACAGGCAGGCATTGTGGAAAGTTCTGAAAAGTAAAGATCAACAATTCTCAATGAATACCAATGTGTTAAAAAATTAAATGACACATAAAAGGTCCAATGCAAGGTTCGTTTAGGTTCTTGGAACTATACACGTTATTCACATGTGGATAAGTATTTGAATAACTTTAAAAAAATAGAAAAATAATTTGACTAAAGTCCGAACATGTGACTAGTTCCTTGCATGTACTGTCTTGAACGATAAGAAAACATGGATGCAATTTGATGACTACTAGCAAATAGATATACATTTAAAAATTGGACGCAAAATGATTATGGTACATGGCCTTACCTTGACGAACAAACAGTTAGATGCAGGGATCAGAGTAGTTTCTTGTCGTAGAACAGGGAGCAGTTCACAGGTTGCAAACTGGCGAGTTTGCTCGAAGTGGTCACGGAAGTTCACAGAGACGAAGAGCAGATAACCAGCACTTTCACGGGTTGACTAGCAAAGCGCAAAGAAGTTCTCATTCGAAATCTGAAGTGGGTTATAAAAAATTCGAAACAGGGGTGTGTTTGAGAATGAATGACGTGTATATGTCGTGGCATTATGTGGATTGCAGGGGGCCGTCCAGCGTGAGGGGGGATGCTTGGCAGGAGACACGGGGTCTGGAGGTAGACATGGGAACAACAACCCATGCTCTATAGACCACTTTGAAGTGTACATGGTCTTTGGCACCTCTTGGCCTTTATCGCTCCCCGACAGCTCCACTTGCCAGCGCAAGTACCCCGGTGCGAACTGCCTTTGATAGGGCGGGGGGTGGATTGGGGCGGTGGTCGTGCAGACAAGACACAGGAAGACTTGTGAATGGAGACACACTTATGTGGATTGAAGGTGGGCGGCCAGCGTGAGGGAGGATGCTGGCCGGAGACATGTGGGGTGACAAGACAAGGCACAGGAAGACTATTCAATGGAGACACACTAGATTCATTTAAAAAATCAAAACAACCATTGTTAAAATATATGTTGGGTTTTATTTTAGATCTTAATTTCAATTGAACATAAATAATAAACATTACACATTGTAAAGTTCCGGTTGCAGCACATCCAGGGAAAATCCGCGGTATTGTCCACTGTCGCTGGGGAAATGTTGTCTAATGGCAAGTACCGCACAGGCAGGTATTACTCTCCGAACGCGGTGTCCGAGCCTCCCGTGAAGCCACCAAGTGAAGCAACAATAGGCCACCAGCCTGTACCACCTGTGAAAAAGAAAGATGCAAACTGTATTAAAATGACAAAACTTTATTATCAGTGTCGATTCAGGTAAAAAATGTCATTCTGCTTTGAAAAAAATTCTATCTAGAAAATGCACAATATGGAACCAATTTACATGCGTTCAAATGATATGTAGATGTAATTTTATATGTGGGGGACGACCATGAAATAGTAGTGGCATCACTGATATCACAACCAGAGTATACTTACTCGTTACTCGGATTACGCGGACGAACAGTGCCGCGAAGTTCGTGCATAAGCACCATCATCATCCTCAACACGGTCCATGAGAGGCAGGCTTCCCTGAACTCTGGCAGATCGGTGATGCATTGCGGACTTGGCTCGCCTTCCGAAATGTAGGCCAAGCACCCGGAATTTTCACGGCAGCAGCAGTTCTCCTCCTCAGTTGGCATTAGCTCGCACGTGCACCAGGTGGAGACGCCGTCCATGCGACATGGTCCAGGCTCTTCATCCGTTGACTGGTCCTCCCAACTGCCGTCCGAATCCCCATCGTTTTCGCGTGCTTGCCTTTCCAGTAGTTCCTCCTCGGTGTACTCGGGCTCTTACATATACGGCATTATTGTAGCCATTGTGTGGTAAAGAAAGTAAAATAATTTACAGAGATGGTACAGGTGTTCACAAGGCCTAGAAGCAGCGAAGGTAGCTGACCAGAGCACAGAAACGAGTCACAGAATACTCAAAGTAACACAGAGAGAGTAATGGAATCGAAAATCTGCTGCTGTGTGTTGTGAAACGGTGTGTTTATACTTATTGAGGAAAGAGGCGTCCTGCCATTTCCATGGCGACACTTCATTAGCTGAGGCGCAGCGATTGTTGACACGAAACGTGCTTTGGCGTTGGGAAATGGGCGGTGCGCGTCTGCTGATGTCAGGCTCAGGGGCGGGGGATTTGATTTAGTGCCGCAAAAGCAGGTCAGCCAGGGCGATGCGGAAAGTGATAGGATTATCACAAAATGACAGCTGATTTCGAGTGCGTTAATGGACGAAAAGTCAGGTAAGGTCCATAGGAAAGTTTTATATGATCTACCGATTTATGCTTAAAAACACATGGCCGAACCGTAGGGACAATAAAAAAAAAGTCCCGGAACTATCCTTTAAAACGAATGCTAGGTAATTGAAGTGGGTAACATGAAGATGTCGGGGTATGGGTATGTTAAGTACCCAAATGTCTAATAAACGGATAGTGGAAGATGGTGTATCCATAAGAGGAATCTTAATTGAAGGAAAGATGTAAAGATAGGTAAAAGTAAGTGCTTAACATCTACAATAGGAATACTTGTGATGGAAATGTATAGGAAACACACGCAATGATCTGGTCAAAGGAAGGAGACAATGGGTACAGACATGTTATCGTCAAAAATTATAGGGACGGTAGAACTGGATACAAAGAAGACAAACTGAGATGTCTGTACATCCTCAATTGCAAAAAAGATGTATGGATGTTCATAAGTAGCACATATAGTTTATTTCTTCATTCAACCCCTTGGGTGTCAGAGAACTCAGTCGATCTATCCAAAATGTTTCTCGTTGGTCGAGTCTTTTTTGGAGATTCTCATACTTGTTGTATTTGTGGACCACTTCTAAGATTACAAATCTGATCTGTGCCAGATTGTGGTGTTTTTCTTGCCAATGTCTGGCCACCGCCGAAGTTGTTGTATGATTCCTTATGCATGAACGATGTTCATTCCATCGGATTTTAGCAGTACGTTGTGTCTGGCCAACATACAACAGCCCACAGGGGCATTTTATTCCATAAACAATATTCTGTGTATCACAAGTGGCAATGTCTTTCAACTTGATCTTAGCTCCGGAGTCTGGGTGGTCGATGGTTGACCCTTTGATAATGTAGTTCCAATTGCTGCAATTTAGGCACGGAAATGTGCCTGTCCGATCTGTTAACTTCTTTTTGCGCAAAGGTTTCGTGTAGACCAGTTTATCTTTCAAATTCTGGCTCCGTTGATATGCAAAAGTGGGGAGTTCTTTAAAAAGATGTTCTATTCTCTGATCGCAAGATATGGTGTTCCAATTTTTCTTAATTATAGATTTAATCCGACTGCTTTGCCTAGAATATTTTGATACAAAGACCAATGGGGCATTTGTTCTGTTTTTGTTTTAGGTTTCAATAGTTCTTCTCTGTTTTGTGTAGCTGTGCGGGCAACTGCTGTGTTTATCTCGTCTTGGGAATAACCTCTTTCCAGAAATGTATTCCCCATCTCTTTCAGTGCTTCTTGGTAATCTGTAGGGTTGCTGACTATTCTTTTCACCCTTAACATTTAGCTGTAGGGGAGATTCTTAATAAGACTTGGTTGATGAAAACTTAATCTTTATAGAAGATTATTGCGATCCGTACTTTTGCGATAGATCGTGGTGCGGTATTCGCAGTCAGTGACTTTTATTTCCACATGCAGAAAATGTATGATTTTGTTTGAGTATTCATGTGTGAACTTTATCCGAGTGTCTATACTGTTGAGATAGTCAAAAAAAGTTAAAAGTTCAGTTTCCGTGCTTGTCCAAATGCCAAAAATATCATCTATGTATCTGATCCATATCGACAGGTTGTTATGCCATTGGGGATTTGTGAGTACATGTTCTAGTTCAAATTTGTACATAAATGCATTGGCATAAGAAGGTGCCATGGTGGCCCCCATCAATGGCCTGCAACTTGTAAAAAATATGAGTTTTTGTATTGGAAGTAGGAGTTATTGCTGATGAATTCCAGAAGTGCCATCATAAATTCTTTCTTGCCTGTATCTCACCTTCTTGTAACAGTAACCATTCCACTGCTTCCCTACCTAAGTCATGCGGAATGGAAGTATAAAGACTCTTGACGTCTATGGTGAAACAGATGAGGTTGGAATTAAATGGTATGGTTCTGAGCTGTTGTAGAAAATGAGTGGAGTCCTTAATGTGTGTGCTGGTTTTTTGAATTATGGGTTGTAAAAAATAGTCAATGTATTTTCCCAACGGTTCAAGAATACTGTTCATGCCTGCTACTAAGGGCCTCCCTGGTGGTTCGTTTGGATCCTTGTGGACTTTCGGTAATGTGTCAAAATAAGGCATGCGAGGATGTGAGTTTGTCAGGAACTTTCTTGTATTATGGGAAATCCATTCCAACTCCTCCGCTTTTGCCAATAGTGTCTCTAGGTTCTTCCTTATCTCTTCCGTGGGATCTGTGTCCAAGGGAGGATAAGTATTTGTGTCATTCAGTTGCTGTGCACATTCCTGGTCGTAATCTTGACTGTTCAAAAGAACTATACTACCTCCTTTGGGGTCGATTCATGTAAATAATGTGCGCCGAAAATTCCCACGCAGAGGTGCCAAAACATGCGAATCGCAGTAAAAGTGCGAAAATCGCAGTGCAAGTGAGAAAATCGCAGGGAAACCAGCGCACAGCGATTCATGGAAGTCCGTGCGCGAGAAAAACATTGGATGTGCGCTAAAAATGTGCGCCGCGCACGCCGGCGCACAGGTCATCCAACAGCATGCGCCACGGCCACTGCGAAACAAAAGTAGGCGGAACACGGGGCGTAACACTCGGAATGGGGAACAACGTGTGAAAATATGGGCGTCACGGGGGAAGTACAGGAGGCAAGTGCGCGGAACGCCCACACGCTTGCCTACAACCCGTATTCATGGAATCGAATAGGGCAAACCAGCGCACGGTCAAAGACGCGCACAGGGCCAAACAAGTATGCCACAAGAAAGCAGGCGGTAGCGCCCCTGCGACTGAGAAAAATGTTTGCCAAAATGTGCGCTAACAAAAAGCACCCATATACAGCCATGATGAATGGGCCATACAGTGGCCCTCTAGGACAAATGAGGTGCAAAGGGGTACCGACAAACACGGACACCCGCTGTGTGAAAAATAGCATGTGCGTGTGCTCCTGGGTGCGTGGGAAGTTCCACACGCGATTGTCCTGGGTACGTGTACTTCAGGGTGCGCGGGAAGTTCCACATGCGATTAGCCTGGGTACGTGTATTACGGGGTGCGCGGGAAGTTCCACACGCGATTGTCCGGGGTACGTGTACTTCGGGGTGCGTGGGAAGTTCCACACGCAATTAGCCTGGGTACGTGTACTTCGGGGTGCGCGGGAAGTTCCACACGCGATTGGCCTGGGTACGTATATTCCGAGGTGCGCGGGAAGATTCACACGTGATTTCAGCAGGGTACGTGCATTTCGGTGGTGCCGGGGAATGCTACACGTGATTTGGCCATGTGGGTCCTCCCAGGTGTTCCCTCTACACCCTCCACGGCCCCTGCAGGCAGCCCACACCACAGGGGACTACCCTGCATCCCTGCTCATGTCCCACAGGCAACCCATCCAGTATGGCCATGCCCACCAGCCAACCCACATGTCACCTTGCACTACTGATCACCAACACATGTCTCCCATCACCCCCACCCCCCAGCAGTGCAGGGGCAGCCTCCACCAGGCCCCCATTCATGTCCCCTATCACCCCCACCCCCCAGCCACCAGGGGCAGCCTCCACCAGGCCCCCACTCATGTCCCCTATCACCCCCACCCCCAGCAGTGCAGGGGCAGCCTCCACCAGGCCCCCACTCATGTCTCCCACCACCCCCACCCCCCAGCCACCAGGGGCAGCCTCCACCAGGCCCCCACTCATGTCCCCTATCACCCCCACCCTCCAGCCACCAGGGGCAGCCTCCACCAGGCCCCCACTCATGTCCCCTATCACCCCCACCCCCCAGCAGTGCAGGGGCAGCCTCCACCAGGCCCCCACGCATGTCTCCCACCACACCCACCCCCCAGCAGTGCAGGGGCAGCCTCCACCAGGCCCCCACTCATGTCTCCCTGCACCCCCACCCCCCAGCAGTGCAGGGGCAGCCTCCACCAGGCCCCCACTCATGTCTACCACCATCCGCACCCCCCAGCAGTGCAGGGGGAGCCTCCACCAGGCCCCCACTCATGTCCCCTATCACCCCCACCCACCAGGGGCAGCCTCCACCAGGCCCCCACTCATGTCTCCCTGCACCCCCACCCCCCAGCCACCAGGGGCAGCCTTCAACAGGCCCCCACCCATGTCTACCACCACCCCCACCCCCCAGCAGTGCAGGGGCAGCCTCCACCAGGCCCCCACTCATGTCCCCTATCACCCCCACCCCCCAGCCACCAGGGGCAGCCTCCACCAGGCCCCCACTCATGTCCCCTATCACCCCCACCCCCCAGCAGTGCAGGGGCAGCCTCCACCAGGCCCCCACTCATGTCTCCTATCACCCCCACCCCCAAGCCACCGGGGGAGCCTCCACCAGGACCCCACTCATGTCCCCTATCACCCCCACCCCCCAGCAGTGCAGGGACAGCCTCCACCAGGCCCCCACTCATGTCTCCCTCACCCCCACCCCCCAGCCACCAGGGGCAGCCTCCACCAGGCCCCCACTCATGTCTCCCTGCACCCCCACCCCCCAGCCACCAGGGGCAGCCTCCACCAGGCCCCCACTCATGTCTACCACCACCCCCACCTCCACCTCCCAGCAGTGCAGGGGCAGCCTCCACCAGGCCCCCACTCATGTCCCCTATCACCCCAACCCCCAGCCACCAGGGGCAGCCTCCACCAGGCCCCCACTCATGTCTCCCTGCACCCCCACCCCCCAGCCACCAGGGGCAGCCTCCACCAGGCCCCACTCATGTCACCCTGCACCCCCACCCCCCAGCCACCAGGGGCAGCCTCCACCAGGCCGCCACTCATGTCTATCACCACCCCCACCCCCAGCAGTGCAGGGGCAGCCTCCACCAGGCCCCCACTCATGTCCCCTATCACCCCCACCCCCCAGCCACCAGAGGCAGCCTCCACCAGGCCCCCACTCATGTCCCCTATCACCCCCACCCCCCAGCCACCAGGGGAAGCCTCCACCAGGCCCCCACTCATGTCCCCTATCACCCCCACCCCCAGCAGTGCAGGGGCAGCCTCCATCAGGCCCCCACTCACTCATGTCTCCCACCACCCCCACCCCCCAGCAGTGCAGGGGCAGCCTCCACCAGGCCCCCACTCATGTCTCCCACCACCCCCACCCCCCAGCAGTGCAGGGGCAGCCTCCACCAGGCCCCCACTCATGTCTCCCTGCACCCCCACCCCCCAGCCACCAGGGGCAGCCTCCACCAGGCCCCCACTCATGTCTCCCTGCACCCCCACCCCCCAGCCACCAGGGGCAGCCTCCACCAGGCCCCCACCCATGTCTACCACCACCCCCACCCCCCAGCAGTGCAGGGGCAGCCTCCACCAGGCCCCCACACATGTCCCCTATCACCCCCCAGCCACCAGGGGCAGCCTCCACCAGGCCCCCACCCATGTCTACCACCACCCCCACCCCCCAGCAGTGCAGGGGCAGCCTCCACCAGGCCCCCACTCATGTCCCCTATCACCCCCACCCCCCAGCAGTGCAGGGGCAGCCACCACCAGGCCCCCATTCATGTCCCCTATCACCCCCACCCCCCATCCTCCAGGGGCAGCCTCCACCAGGCCCCCACTCATGTCCCCTATCACCCCCACCCCTCAGCCACCAGGGGCAGCCTCCACCAGGCCCCCACTCATGTCTCCCACCCCCCCACCCCCCCAGCAGTGCAGGGGCAGCCTCCACCAGACACCCACTCATGTCCCCTATCACCCCCATCCCCCAGCCACCAGGGGCAGCCTCCACCAGGTCCCCACTCATGTCCCCTATCACCCCCACCCCCCAGCCACCAGGGGCAGCCTCCACCAGGCCCCCACTCATGTCCCCTATCGCCCGCACCCCCCAGCAGTGCAGGGGCAGCCTCCACCAGGCCCCCACTCATGTCTCCCTACCCCCCAGCCACCAGGGGCAGCCTCCACCAGGCCCCCACTCATGTCTCCCTGCACCCCCACCCCCCAGCCACCAGGGGCAGCCTCCACCAGGCCCCCACTCATGTCTACCACCAACCCCACCCCCCAGCAGTGCAGGGGCAGCCTCTACCAGGCCCCCACTCATGTCCCCTATCACCCCCACCGCCCACAGCCACCAGGGGCAGCCTCTACCAGGCCCCCTACTCATGTCCCCTATCACCCCCACCCCTCAGCAGTGCAGGTGCAGGCTCCACCAGGCCCCCACTCATGTCCCCTATCACCCCACCCCCCAGCCACCAGGGGCAGCCTCCACCAGACCCCCACTCATGTCCCCTATCACCCCCACCCCCAGCCACCAGGGGCAGCCTCCACCAGGCCCCCACTCATGTCTCCCTGTACCCCCACCCCCCAGCAGTGCAGGGGCAGCCTCCACCAGGCCCCCACTCATGTCTCCCTGCACCCCCACGCCCCAGCCACCAGGGGCAGCCTCCACCAGGCCCCCACCCATGTCTACCACCACCCCCACCCCCCAGCAGTGCAGGGGCAGCCTTCACCTGGCCCCCACTCATGTCTCCTATCACCCCCACCCCCCAGCCACCAGGGGCAGCCTCCACCAGGCCCCCACTCATGTCCCCTATCACCCCCACCCCCAGCAGTGCAGGGGCAGCCTTCACCAGGCCCCCACTCATGTCTCCCTGCACCCCCAACCCCCAGCCACCAGGGGCAGCTTCCACCAGGCCCCCACTCATGTCTACCACCACCCCCACCCCCAGCAGTGCAGGGGCAGCCTCCACCAGGCCCCCACTCATGTCCCCTATCACCCCCACCCCCAGCCACCAGGGGCAGCCTCCACTAGGCCCCCACTCATGTCTCCCACCACCCCCATCCCCCAGCAGTGCAGGGGCAGCCTCCACCAGACCCCCACTCATGTCTCCCTGCACCCCCACCCCCCAGCCACCCGGAGCAGCCTCCACCAGGCCCCCACCCATGTCTACCACCACCCCCACCCCCCAGCAGTGCAGGGTCAGCCTCCACCAGGTCCCCAATCATGTCCCCTATCACCCCCACCCCCCAGCAACCAGGGGCAGCCTCCACCAGGCCCCCACTCATGTCCCCTATCACCCCCACCCCCCAGCCACCAGGGGCAGCCTCCACCAGGCTCCCACTCATGTCCCCTATCACCCCCACCCCCAGCAGTGCAGGGGCAGCCTCCACCAGGCCCCCACTCATGTCTCCCTGCACCCCCACCCCCCAGCCACCAGGGGAAGCCTCCACCAGGCCCCCACTCATGTCTCCCTGCACCCCCATCCCCCAGCCACCAGGGGCAGCCTCCACCAGGCCCCCACTCATGTCTACCACCACCCCCACCCCCCAGCAGTGCAGGGGCAGCCTCCGCCAGGCCCCCACTCATGTCCCCTATCACCCCCAACCCCCAGCCACCAGGTGCATCCTCCACCAGGCCCCCACTCATGTCCCCTATCACCCTCACCCCCAGCAGTGCAGGGGCAGCCTCCACCAGGCCCCCACTGATGTCTCCCTGCACCCCCACCCCCAGCCACCAGGGGCAGCCTCCACCAGGCCCCCAACCATGTCCCCAACCATGTCCCCAATCACCCCCCAGCCACCAGGGGCAGCCTCCAACAGGCCCCCACTCATGTCCCCTATCACCCCCACCCCCCAGCCACCAGGGGAAGCCTCCACCAGGCCCCCACTCATGTCCCCTATCGCCCCCACCCCCCAGCAGTGCAGGGGCAGCCTCCATCAGGCCCCCACTCATGTCTCCCACCACCCCACCCCCCAGCAGTGCAGGGGCAGCCTCCATCAGGCCCCCACTCATGTCTCCCACCACCCCCACCCCCCAGCAGTGCAGGGGCAGCCTCCATCAGGCCCCCACTCATGTCTCCCTGCACCCCCACCCCCAGCCACCAGGGGCAGCCTCCACCAGGCCCCCACTCATGTCCCCTATCACCCCCACCCCCAGCCACCAAGGGCAGCCTCCACCAGGCCCCCACTCATGTCCCCTATCACCCCCACCCCCCAGCAGTGTAGGGGCAGCCTCCACCAGGCCCCCACTCATGTGTCCCTGCACCCCCACCCCCCAGCCACCAGGGGCAGCCTCCACCAGGCCCCACCCATGTCTACCACCACCCCCACCCCCCAGCAGTGCAGGGGCAGCCTCCACCAGGCCCCCACACATGTCCCCTATCACCCCCCAGCCACCAGGGCAGCCTCCACCAGGCCCCCACCCATGTCTACCACCACCCCCACCCCCCAGCAGTGCAGGGGCAGCCTCCACCAGGCCCCCACTCATGTCCCCTATCACCCCCACCCCCCAGCAGTGCAGGGGCAGCCTCCACCAGGCCCCCATTCATGTCCCCTATCACCCCCACCCCCCCATCCTCCAGGGGCAGCCTCCACCAGGCCCCCACTCATGTCCCCTATCATCCCCACCCCCAGCCACCAGGGGCAGTCTCCACCAGGCCCCCACTCATGTCTCCCACCACCCCCACCCCCCCAGCAGTGCAGGGGCAGCCTCCACCAGACCCCCACTCATTTCCCCTATCACCCCCACCCCCCAGCCACCAGGGGCAGCCTCCACCAGGCCCCCACTCATGTCCCCTATCACCCCCACCTCCCAGCCACCAGGGGCAGCCTCCACCAGGCCCCCACTCATGTCCCCTATCACCCCCACCCCCCAGCAGTGCAGGGGCAGCCTCCACCAGGCCCCCACTCATGTCTCCCTGCACCCCCACCCCCCAGCCACCAGGGGCAGCCTCCACCAGGCCCCCACTCATGTCTCCCTGCACCCCCACCCCCCAGCCACCAGGGGCAGCCTCCACCAGGCCCCCACTCATGTCTACCACCCCCCCCAACCCCCAGCAGTGCAGGGGCAGCCTCCACCAGGCCCCCACTCATGTCCCCTATCACCCCCACCCCTCAGCAGTGCAGGTGCAGGCTCCACCAGGCACCCACTCATGTCCCCTATCACCCCACCCCCCAGCCACCAGGGGCAGCCTCCACCAGGCCCCCACTCATGTCCCCTATCACCCCCACCCCCAGCCACCACGGGCAGCCTCCACCAGGCCCCCACTCATGTCTCCCTGCACCCCCACCCCCCAGCAGTGCAGGGGCAGCCTCCACCAGGCCCCCACTCATGTCTCCCTGCACCCCCACCCCCCAGCCACCAGGGGCAGCCTCCACCAGGCCCCCACCCATGTCTACCACCACCCCCACCCCCCAGCAGTGCAGGGGCAGCCTCCACCAGGCCCCCACTCATGTCCCCTATCACCCCCACCCCCCAGCCACCAGGGGCAGCCTCCACCAGGCCCCCACTCATGTCTCCTATCACCCCCACTCCCCAGCCACCAGGGGCATCCTCCACCAGGCCCCCACTCATGTCCCCTATCCCCCCACCCCCCAGCCACCAGGGGCAGCCTCCACCAGGCCCCCACTCATGTCCCCTATCACCCCCACCCCCAGCAGTGCAGGGGCAGCCTCCACCAGGCCCCCACTCATGTCTCCCCACACCCCCACCCTCCAGCCACCAGGGGCAGCCTCCACCAGGCCCCCACTCATGTCTACCACCACCCCCACCCCCAGCAGTGCAGGGGCAGCCTCCACCAGGCCCCCACTCATGTCCCCTATCACCCCCACCCCCAGCCACCAGGGGCAGCCTCCACCAGGCCCCCACTCATGTCTCCCACCACCCCCACCCCCCAGCAGTGCAGGGGCAGCCTCCACCAGGCCCCCACTCATGTCTCCCTGCACCCCCACCCCCCAGCCATCAGGGGCAGCCTCCACCAGGCCCCCACCCATGTCTACCACCGCCCCCACCCCCCAGCAGTGCAGGGGCAGCCTCCACCAGGCCCCCACTCATGTCCCCTATCACCCCCACCCCCCAGCCACCAGGGGCAGCCTCCACCAGGCCCCCACTCATGTCCCCTATCACCCCCACCCCCCAGCCACCAGGGGCAGCCTCCACCAGGCCCCCACTCATGTCCCCTATCACCTCCACCCCCAGCAGTGCAGGGGCAGCCTCCACCAGGCCCCGACTCATGTCTCCCTGCACCCCCACCCCCCAGCCACCAGGGGCAGCCTCCACCAGGCCCCCACTCATGTCTCCCTGCACCCCCACTCCTCAGCCACCAGGGGCAGCCTCCACCAGGCCCCCACTCATGTCTACCACCACCCCCACCCCCCAGCCACCAGGGGCAGCCTCCACCAGGCCCCCACTCATGTCCCCTATCACCCCGACCCCCCAGCAGTGCAGGGGCAGCCTCCACCAGGCCCCCACTGATGTCTCCCTGCACCCCCACCCCCCAGCCACCAGGGGCAGCCTCCACCAGGCCCCCACCCATGTCTACCACCACCCTCACCGCCCAGCAGTGCAGGGAAAGCCTCCACCAGGCCCCCACTCATGTCCCCTATCACCCCCACCCCCCCAGCCACCAGGGGCAGCCTCCACCAGGCCCCCACCCATGTCTACCACCACCCCCACCCCCAGCAGTGCAGGGGCAGCCTCCACCAGGCCCTCACTCATGTCCCCTATCACCCCCACCCCCCAGCCACCAGGGGCAGCCTCCACCAGGCCCCCACTCATGTCCCCTATCACCCCCACCCCCCAGCCACCAGGGGCAGCCTCCACCAGGCCCCCACTCATGTCTCCCACCACCCCCACCCCCCAGCAGTGCAGGGGCAGCCTCCACCAGGCGCCCACTCATGTCTCCCTGCACCCCCATGCCCCAGCCACCAGGGGCAGCCTCCACCAGGCCCCCACTCATGTCTCCCAAGACCCCCACCCCCCAGCAGTGCAGGGGCAGCCTCCACCAGGCGCCCACTCATGTCTCCCTGCACCCCCATGCCCCAGCCACCAGGGGCAGCCTCCACCAGGCCCCCACTCATGTCCCCTATCACCCCCACCCCCCAGCCACCAGGGGCAGCCTCCACCAGGCCCCCACTCATGTCCCCTATCACCTCCACCCCCAGCAGTGCAGGGGCAGCCTCCACCAGGCCCCGACTCATGTCTCCCTGCACCCCCACCCCCCAGCCACCAGGGGCAGCCTCCACCAGGCCCCCACTCATGTCTCCCTGCACCCCCACTCCTCAGCCACCAGGGGCAGCCTCCACCAGGCCCCCACTCATGTCTACCACCACCCCCACCCCCCAGCCACCAGGGGCAGCCTCCACCAGGCCCCCACTCATGTCCCCTATCACCCCGACCCCCCAGCAGTGCAGGGGCAGCCTCCACCAGGCCCCCACTGATGTCTCCCTGCACCCCCACCCCCCAGCCACCAGGGGCAGCCTCCACCAGGCCCCCACCCATGTCTACCACCACCCTCACCGCCCAGCAGTGCAGGGAAAGCCTCCACCAGGCCCCCACTCATGTCCCCTATCACCCCCACCCCCCCAGCCACCAGGGGCAGCCTCCACCAGGCCCCCACCCATGTCTACCACCACCCCCACCCCCAGCAGTGCAGGGGCAGCCTCCACCAGGCCCTCACTCATGTCCCCTATCACCCCCACCCCCCAGCCACCAGGGGCAGCCTCCACCAGGCCCCCACTCATGTCCCCTATCACCCCCACCCCCCAGCCACCAGGGGCAGCCTCCACCAGGCCCCCACTCATGTCTCCCACCACCCCCACCCCCCAGCAGTGCAGGGGCAGCCTCCACCAGGCGCCCACTCATGTCTCCCTGCACCCCCATGCCCCAGCCACCAGGGGCAGCCTCCTCCAGGCCCCCACCCATGTCTACCACCACCCCACCCCCCAGCAGTGCAGGGGCAGCCTCCACCAGGCCCCCACTCATGTCCCCTATCACCCCCCAGCCACCAGGGGCAGCCTCCACCAGGCCCCCACCCATGTCTACCACCACCCCCACCCCCCAGCAGTGCAGGGGCAGCCTCCACCAGGCCCCCACTCATGTCCCCTATCACCCCCACCCCCCAGCAGTGCAGGGGCAGCCTCCACCAGGCCCCCATTCATGTCCCCTATCACCCCCACCCCCCATCCTCCAGGGGCAGCCTCCACCAGCCCCCCACTCATGTCCCCTATCACCCCCACCCGCCAGCCACCAGGGGCAGCCTCCACCAGGCCCCCACTCATGTCCCCTATCACCCCCACCCCCCAGCAGTGCAGGGGCAGCCTCCACCAGGCCCCCACTCATGTCCCCTATCACCCCCACCCCCCAGCCACCAGGGGCAGCCTCCACCAGGCCCCCACCCGTGGTCCCCTATCACCCCCACCCCCCAGCAGTGCAGGGGCAGCCTCCACCAGGCCCCCACTCATGTCCCCTATCACCCCCACCCCCAGCAGTGCAGGGGCAGCCTCCACCAGGCCCCCACTCATGTCTCCCTGCACCCCCACCCCCCAGCCACCAGGGGCAGCCTCCACCAGGCCCCCACTCATGTCTCCCTGCACCCCCACCCCCCAGCCACCAGGGGCAGCCTCCACCAGGCCCCCACTCATGTCTACCACCACCGCTACCCCCCAGCAGTGCAGGGGCAGCCTCCACCAGGCCCCCACTCATGTCCCCTATCACCCCCACCCCCCCCAGCCACCAGGGGCAGCCTCTACCAGGCCCCCACTCATGTCCCCTATCACCCCTACCCCTCAGCAGTGCAGGTGCAGGCTCCACCAGGCCCCCACTCATGTCCCCTATTACCCCACCCCCCAGCCACCAGGGGCAGCCTCCACCAGGCCCCCACTCATGTCCCCTATCACCCCCATCCCCAGCCACCAGGGGCAGCCTCCACCAGGCCCCCACTCATTTCTCCCTGCACCCCCACCCACCAGCCACCAGGGGCAGCCTCCACCAGGCCCCCACCCATGTCTACCACCACCCCCACCCCCCAGCAGTGCAGGGGCAGCCTCCACCAGGCCCCCACTCATGTCCCCTATCACCCCCATCCCCAGCCACCAGGGGCAGCCTCCACCAGGCCCCCACTCATGTCTCCCTGCACCCCCACCCCCCAGCCACCAGGGGAAGCCTCCACCAGGCCCCCACCCATGTCTACCACCACCCCCACCCCCCAGCAGTGCAGGGGCAGCCTCCACCAGGCCCCCACTCATGTCCCCTATCACCCCCACCCCCCAGCCACCAGGGGCAGCCTCCACCAGGCCCCCACTCATGTCCCCTATCACCCCCACCCCCCAGCCACCAGGGGCAGCCTCCACCAGGCCCCCACTCATGTCCCCTATCACCCCCACCCCCAGCAGTGCAGGGGCAGCCTCCACCAGGCCCCCACTCATGTCTCCCTGCACCCCCACCCCCCAGCCACCAGGGGCAGCCTCCTCCAGGCCCCCACTCATGTCTACCACCACCCCCACCCCCCAGCAGTGCAGGGGCAGCCTCCACCAGGCCCCCACTCATGTCCCCTATCACCCCCACCCCCCAGCAGTGCAGGGGCAGCCTCCACCAGGCCCCAACTCATGTCTCCCTGCACCCCCACCCCCCAGCCACCAGGGGCAGCCTCCACCAGGCCCCCACTCATGTCTCCCTGCACCCCCACCTCCCAGCCACCAGGGGCAGCCTCCACCAGGCCCCCACTCATGTCTACCACCACCGCTACCCCCCAGCAGTGCAGGGGCAGCCTCCACCAGGCCCCCACTCATGTCCCCTATCACCCCCAGCCACCAGGGGCAGCCTCTACCAGGCCCCCACTCATGTCCCCTATCACCCCTACCCCTCAGCAGTGCAGGTGCAGGCTCCACCAGGCCCCCACTCATGTCCCCTATCACCCCACCCCCCAGCCACCAGGGGCAGCCTCCACCAGGCCCCCTCTCATGTCCCCTATCACCCCCATCCCCAGCCACCAGGGGCAGCCTCCACCAGGCCCCCACTCATTTCTCCCTGCACCCCCACCCCCCAGCAGTGCAGGGGCAGCCTCCACCAGGCCCCCACTCATGTCTCCCTGCACCCCCACCCCCCAGCCACCAGGGGCAGCCTCCACCAGGCCCCCACCCATGTCTACCACCACCCCCACCCCCCAGCAGTGCAGGGGCAGCCTCCACCAGGCCCCCACTCATGTCCCCTATCACCCCCACCCCCCAGCCACCAGGGGCAGCCTCCACCAGGCCCCCACTCATGTCCCCTATCACCCCCACCCCCCAGCCACCAGGGGCAGCCTCCACCAGGCCCCCACTCATGTCCCCTATCACCCCCACCCCCAGCAGTGCAGGGGCAGCCTCCACCAGGCCCCCACTCATGTCACTCATGTCTCCCTGCACCCCCACCCCCCAGCCACCAGGGGCAGCCTCCTCCAGGCCCCCACTCATGTCTACCACCACCCTCACCCCCCAGCAGTGCAGGGGCAGCCTCCACCAGGCCCCCACTCATGTCCCCTATCACCCCCACCCCCAGCCACCAGGGGCAGCCTCCACCAGGCCCCCACTCATGTCTCCCACCACCCCCACCCCCCAGCAGTGCAGGGGCAGCTTCCACCAGGTCCCCACTCATGTCTCCCTGCACCCCCACCCCCAGCCACCAAGGGCAGCCTCCACCAGGCCCCCACCCATGTCTACCACCACCCCCACCCCACAGCAGTGCAGGGGCAGCCTCCACCAGGCCCCACTCATGTCCCCTATCACCCCCACCCCCCAGCCACCAGGGGCAGCCTCCACCAGGCCCCCACTCATGTCCCCTATCACCCCCACCCCCCAGCCACCAGGGGCAGCCTCCACCAGGCCCCCACTCATGTCCCCTATCACCCCCACCCCCAGCAGTGCAGTGGCAGCCTCCACCAGGCCCCCACTCATGTCTCCCTACACTCCCACCCCCCAGCCACCAGGGGCAGCCTCCACCAGGCCCCCACTCATGTCTCCCTGCACCCCCACCCTCCAGCCACCAGGGGCAGCCTCCACCAGGCCCCCACTCATGTCTACCACCACCCCCACCCCCCAGCAGTGCAGGGGAAGCCTCCACCAGGCCCCCACTCATGTCCCCTATCACCCCCACCCCCCAGCAGTGCAGGGGCAGCCTCCACCAGGCCCCCACTGATGTCTCCCTGCACCCCCAGCCCCCAGCCACCAGGGGCAGCCTCCACCAGGCCCCCACCCATGTCTACCACCACCCCCACCGCCCAGCAGTGCAGGGGCAGCCTCCACCAGGCCCCCACTCATGTCCCCTACCACCCCCACCCCCCAGCCACCAGGGGCAGCCTCCACCAGGCCCCCACCCATGTCTACCACCACCCCCACCCCCCAGCAGTGCAGGGGCAGCCTCCACCAGGCCCCAACTCATGTCCCCTATCACCCCCACCCCCCAGCCACCAGGGGCAGCCTCCAGCAGGCCCCCACTCATGTCTCCTATCACCCCCACTCCCCAGCCACCAGGGGCATCCTCCACCAGGCCCCCACTCATGTCCCCTATCCCCCCACCCCCCAGCCACCAGGGGCAGCCTCCACCAGGCCCCCACTCATGTCCCCTATCACCCCCACCCCCAGCAGTGCAGGGGCAGCCTCCACCAGGCCCCCACTCATGTCTCCCCACACCCCCACCCTCCAGCCACCAGGGGCAGCCTCCACCAGGCCCCCACTCATGTCTACCACCACCCCCACCCCCAGCAGTGCAGGGGCAGCCTCCACCAGGCCCCCACTCATGTCCCCTATCACCCCCACCCCCAGCCACCAGGGGCAGCCTCCACCAGGCCCCCACTCATGTCTCCCACCACCCCCACCCCCCAGCAGTGCAGGGGCAGCCTCCACCAGGCCCCCACTCATGTCTCCCTGCACCCCCACCCCCCAGCCACCAGGGGCAGCCTCCACCAGGCCCCCACCCATGTCTACCACCGCCCCCACCCCCCAGCAGTGCAGGGGCAGCCTCCACCAGTCCCCCACTCATGTCCCCTATCACCCCCACCCCCCAGCCACCAGGGGCAGCCTCCACCAGGCCCCCACTCATGTCCCCTATCACCCCCAACCCCCAGCCACCAGGGGCAGCCTCCACCAGGCCCCCACTCATGTCCCCTATCACCTCCACCCCCAGCAGTGCAGGGGCAGCCTCCACCAGGCCCCGACTCATGTCTCCCTGCACCCCCACCCCCCAGCCACCAGGGGCAGCCTCCACCAGGCCCCCACTCATGTCTCCCTGCACCCCCACTCCTCAGCCACCAGGGGCAGCCTCCACCAGGCCCCCACTCATGTCTACCACCACCCCCACCCCCCAGCCACCAGGGGCAGCCTCCACCAGGCCCCCACTCATGTCCCCTATCACCCCGACCCCCCAGCAGTGCAGGGGCAGCCTCCACCAGGCCCCCACTGATGTCTCCCTGCACCCCCACCCCCCAGCCACAAGGGGCAGCCTCCACCAGGCCCCCACCCATGTCTACCACCACCCTCACCGCCCAGCAGTGCAGGGAAAGCCTCCACCAGGCCCCCACTCATGTCCCCTATCACCCCCACCCCCCCAGCCACCAGGGGCAGCCTCCACCAGGCCCCCACCCATGTCTACCACCACCCCCACCCCCAGCAGTGCAGGGGCAGCCTCCACCAGGCCCTCACTCATGTCCCCTATCACCCCCACCCCCCAGCCACCAGGGGCAGCCTCCACCAGGCCCCCACTCATGTCCCCTATCACCCCCACCCCCCAGCCACCAGGGGCAGCCTCCACCAGGCCCCCACTCATGTCTCCCACCACCCCCACCCCCCAGCAGTGCAGGGGCAGCCTCCACCAGGCGCCCACTCATGTCTCCCTGCACCCCCATGCCCCAGCCACCAGGGGCAGCCTCCTCCAGGCCCCCACCCATGTCTACCACCACCCCACCCCCCCAGCAGTGCAGGGGCAGCCTCCACCAGGCCCCCACTCATGTCCCCTATCATCCCCCAGCCACCAGGGGCAGCCTCCACCAGGCCCCCACCCATGTCTACCACCACCCCCACCCCCCAGCAGTGCAGGGGCAGCCTCCACCAGGCCCCCACTCATGTCCCCTATCACCCCCACCCCCCAGCAGTGCAGGGGCAGCCTCCACCAGGCCCCCATTCATGTCCCCTATCACCCCCACCCCCCATCCTCCAGGGGCAGCCTCCACCAGCCCCCCACTCATGTCCCCTATCACCCCCACCCGCCAGCCACCAGGGGCAGCCTCCACCAGGCCCCCACTCATGTCCCCTATCACCCCCACCCCCCAGCAGTGCAGGGGCAGCCTCCACCAGGCCCCCACTCATGTCCCCTATCACCCCCACCCCCCAGCCACCAGGGGCAGCCTCCACCAGGCCCCCACCCATGTCCCCTATCACCCCCACCCCCCAGCAGTGCAGGGGCAGCCTCCACCAGGCCCCCACTCATGTCCCCTATCACCCCCACCCCCCAGCAGTGCAGGGGCAGCCTCCACCAGGCCCCCACTCATGTCTCCCTGCACCCCCACCCCCCAGCCACCAGGGGCAGCCTCCACCAGGCCCCCACTCATGTCTCCCTGCACCCCCACCCCCCAGCCACCAGGGGCAGCCTCCACCAGGCCCCCACTCATGTCTACCACCACCGCTACCCCCCAGCAGTGCAGGGGCAGCCTCCACCAGGCCCCCACTCATGTCCCCTATCACCCCCACCCCCCCCAGCCACCAGGGGCAGCCTCTACCAGGCCCCCACTCATGTCCCCTATCACCCCTACCCCTCAGCAGTGCAGGTGCAGGCTCCACCAGGCCCCCACTCATGTCCCCTATTACCCCACCCCCCAGCCACCAGGGGCAGCCTCCACCAGGCCCCCACTCATGTCCCCTATCACCCCCATCCCCAGCCACCAGGGGCAGCCTCCACCAGGCCCCCACTCATTTCTCCCTGCACCCCCACCCACCAGCCACCAGGGGCAGCCTCCACCAGGCCCCCACCCATGTCTACCACCACCCCCACCCCCCAGCAGTGCAGGGGCAGCCTCCACCAGGCCCCCACTCATGTCCCCTATCACCCCCATCCCCAGCCACCAGGGGCAGCCTCCACCAGGCCCCCACTCATGTCTCCCTGCACCCCCACCCCCCAGCCACCAGGGGCAGCCTCCACCAGGCCCCCACCCATGTCTACCACCACCCCCACCCCCCAGCAGTGCAGGGGCAGCCTCCACCAGGCCCCCACTCATGTCCCCTATCACCCCCACCCCCCAGCCACCAGGGGCAGCCTCCACCAGGCCCCCACTCATGTCCCCTATCACCCCCACCCCCCAGCCACCAGGGGCAGCCTCCACCAGGCCCCCACTCATGTCCCCTATCACCCCCACCCCCAGCAGTGCAGGGGCAGCCTCCACCAGGCCCCCACTCATGTCTCCCTGCACCCCCACCCCCCAGCCACCAGGGGCAGCCTCCTCCAGGCCCCCACTCATGTCTACCACCACCCCCACCCCCCAGCAGTGCAGGGGCAGCCTCCACCAGGCCCCCACTCATGTCCCCTATCACCCCACCCCCCAGCAGTGCAGGGGCAGCCTCCACCAGGCCCCCACTCATGTCTCCCTGCACCCCCACCCCCCAGCCACCAGGGGCAGCCTCCACCAGGCCCCCACTCATGTCTCCCTGCACCCCCACCCCCCAGCAGTGCAGGGGCAGCCTCCACCAGGCCCCCACTCATGTCTCCCTGCACCCCCACCCCCCAGCCACCAGGGGCAGCCTCCACCAGGCCCCCACCCATGTCTACCACCACCCCCACCCCCCAGCAGTGCAGGGGCAGCCTCCACCAGGCCCCCACTCATGTCCCCTATCACCCCCACCCCCCAGCCACCAGGGGCAGCCTCCACCAGGCCCCCACTCATGTCTCCTATCACCCCCACTCCCCAGCCACCAGGGGCATCCTCCACCAGGCCCCCACTCATGTCCCCTATCCCCCCACCCCTCAGCCACCAGGGGCAGCCTCCACCAGGCCCCCACTCATGTCCCCTATCACCCCCACCCCCAGCAGTGCAGGGGCAGCCTCCACCAGGCCCCCACTCATGTCTCCCCACACCCCCACCCTCCAGCCACCAGGGGCAGCCTCCACCAGGCCCCCACTCATGTCTACCACCACCCCCACCCCCAGCAGTGCAGGGGCAGCCTCCACCAGGCCCCCACTCATGTCCCCTATCACCCCCACCCCCAGCCACCAGGGGCAGCCTCCACCAGGCCCCCACTCATGTCTCCCACCACCCCCACCCCCCAGCAGTGCAGGGGCAGCCTCCACCAGGCCCCCACTCATGTCTCCCTGCACCCCCACCCCCCAGCCACCAGGGGCAGCCTCCACCAGGCCCCCACCCATGTCTACCACCGCCCCCACCCCCCAGCAGTGCAGGGGCAGCCTCCACCAGGCCCCCACTCATGTCCCCTATCACCCCCACCCCCCAGCCACCAGGGGCAGCCTCCACCAGGCCCCCACTCATGTCCCCTATCACCCCCAGCCCCCAGCCACCAGGGGCAGCCTCCACCAGGCCCCCACTCATGTCCCCTATCACCTCCACCCCCAGCAGTGCAGGGGCAGCCTCCACCAGGCCCCGACTCATGTCTCCCTGCACCCCCACCCCCCAGCCACCAGGGGCAGCCTCCACCAGGCCCCCACTCATGTCTCCCTGCACCCCCACTCCTCAGCCACCAGGGGCAGCCTCCACCAGGCCCCCACTCATGTCTACCACCACCCCCACCCCCCAGCCACCAGGGGCAGCCTCCACCAGGCCCCCACTCATGTCCCCTATCACCCCGACCCCCCAGCAGTGCAGGGGCAGCCTCCACCAGGCCCCCACTGATGTCTCCCTGCACCCCCACCCCCCAGCCACCAGGGGCAGCCTCCACCAGGCCCCCACCCATGTCTACCACCACCCTCACCGCCCAGCAGTGCAGGGAAAGCCTCCACCAGGCCCCCACTCATGTCCCCTATCACCCCCACCCCCCCAGCCACCAGGGGCAGCCTCCACCAGGCCCCCACCCATGTCTACCACCACCCCCACCCCCAGCAGTGCAGGGGCAGCCTCCACCAGGCCCTCACTCATGTCCCCTATCACCCCCACCCCCCAGCCACCAGGGGCAGCCTCCACCAGGCCCCCACTCATGTCCCCTATCACCCCCACCCCCCAGCCACCAGGGGCAGCCTCCACCAGGCCCCCACTCATGTCTCCCACCACCCCCACCCCCCAGCAGTGCAGGGGCAGCCTCCACCAGGCGCCCACTCATGTCTCCCTGCACCCCCATGCCCCAGCCACCAGGGGCAGCCTCCTCCAGGCCCCCACCCATGTCTACCACCACCCCACCCCCCAGCAGTGCAGGGGCAGCCTCCACCAGGCCCCCACTCATGTCCCCTATCACCCCCCAGCCACCAGGGGCAGCCTCCACCAGGCCCCCACCCATGTCTACCACTACCCCCACCCCCCAGCAGTGCAGGGGCAGCCTCCACCAGGCCCCCACTCATGTCCCCTATCACCCCCACCCCCCAGCAGTGCAGGGGCAGCCTCCACCAGGCCCCCATTCATGTCCCCTATCACCCCCACCCCCCATCCTCCAGGGGCAGCCTCCACCAGCCCCCCACTCATGTCCCCTATCACCCCCACCCGCCAGCCACCAGGGGCAGCCTCCACCAGGCCCCCACTCATGTCCCCTATCACCCCCACCCCCCAGCAGTGCAGGGGCAGCCTCCACCAGGCCCCCACTCATGTCCCCTATCACCCCCACCCCCCAGCCACCAGGGGCAGCCTCCACCAGGCCCCCACCCATGTCCCCTATCACCCCCACCCCCCAGCAGTGCAGGGGCAGCCTCCACCAGGCCCCCACTCATGTCCCCTATCACCCCCACCCCCCAGCAGTGCAGGGGCAGCCTCCACCAGGCCCCCACTCATGTCTCCCTGCACCCCCACCCCCCAGCCACCAGGGGCAGCCTCCACCAGGCCCCCACTCATGTCTCCCTGCACCCCCACCCCCCAGCCACCAGGGGCAGCCTCCACCAGGCCCCCACTCATGTCTACCACCACCGCTACCCCCCAGCAGTGCAGGGGCAGCCTCCACCAGGCCCCCACTCATGTCCCCTATCACCCCCACCCCCCCAGCCACCAGGGGCAGCCTCTACCAGGCCCCCACTCATGTCCCCTATCACCCCTACCCCTCAGCAGTGCAGGTGCAGGCTCCACCAGGCCCCCACTCATGTCCCCTATTACCCCACCCCCCAGCCACCAGGGGCAGCCTCCACCAGGCCCCCACTCATGTCCCCTATCACCCCCATCCCCAGCCACCAGGGGCAGCCTCCACCAGGCCCCCACTCATTTCTCCCTGCACCCCCACCCACCAGCCACCAGGGGCAGCCTCCACCAGGCCCCCACCCATGTCTACCACCACCCCCACCCCCCAGCAGTGCAGGGGCAGCCTCCACCAGGCCCCCACTCATGTCCCCTATCACCCCCATCCCCAGCCACCAGGGGCAGCCTCCACCAGGCCCCCACTCATGTCTCCCTGCACCCCCACCCCCCAGCCACCAGGGGCAGCCTCCACCAGGCCCCCACCCATGTCTACCACCACCCCCACCCCCCAGCAGTGCAGGGGCAGCCTCCACCAGGCCCCCACTCATGTCCCCTATCACCCCCACCCCCCAGCCACCAGGGGCAGCCTCCACCAGGCCCCCACTCATGTCCCCTATCACCCCCACCCCCCAGCCACCAGGGGCAGCCTCCACCAGGCCCCCACTCATGTCCCCTATCACCCCCACCCCCAGCAGTGCAGGGGCAGCCTCCACCAGGCCCCCACTCATGTCTCCCTGCACCCCCACCCCCCAGCCAACAGGGGCAGCCTCCTCCAGGCCCCCACTCATGTCTACCACCACCCCCACCCCCCAGCAGTGCAGGGGCAGCCTCCACCAGGCCCCCACTCATGTCCCCTATCACCCCCACCCCCCAGCAGTGCAGGGGCAGCCTCCACCAGGCCCCCACTCATGTCTCCCTGCACCCCCACCCCCCAGCCACCAGGGGCAGCCTCCACCAGGCCCCCACTCATGTCTCCCTGCACCCCCACCTCCCAGCCACCAGGGGCAGCCTCCACCAGGCCCCCACTCATGTCTACCACCACCGCTACCCCCCAGCAGTGCAGGGGCAGCCTCCACCAGGCCCCCACTCATGTCCCCTATCACCCCCAGCCACCAGGGGCAGCCTCTACCAGGCCCCCACTCATGTCCCCTATCACCCCTACCCCTCAGCAGTGCAGGTGCAGGCTCCACCAGGCCCCCACTCATGTCCCCTATCACCCCACCCCCCAGCCACCAGGGGCAGCCTCCACCAGGCCCCCACTCATGTCCCCTATCACCCCCATCCCCAGCCACCAGGGGCAGCCTCCACCAGGCCCCCACTCATTTCTCCCTGCACCCCCACCCCCCAGCAGTGCAGGGGCAGCCTCCACCAGGCCCCCACTCATGTCTCCCTGCACCCCCACCCCCCAGCCACCAGGGGCAGCCTCCACCAGGCCCCCACCCATGTCTACCACCACCCCCACCCCCCAGCAGTGCAGGGGCAGCCTCCACCAGGCCCCCACTCATGTCCCCTATCACCCCCACCCCCCAGCCACCAGGGGCAGCCTCCACCAGGCCCCCACTCATGTCCCCTATCACCCCCACCCCCCAGCCACCAGGGGCAGCCTCCACCAGGCCCCCACTCATGTCCCCTATCACCCCCACCCCCAGCAGTGCAGGGGCAGCCTCCACCAGGCCCCCACTCATGTCTCCCTGCACCCCCACCCCCCAGCCACCAGGGGCAGCCTCCTCCAGGCCCCCACTCATGTCTACCACCACCCTCACCCCCCAGCAGTGCAGGGGCAGCCTCCACCAGGCCCCCACTCATGTCCCCTATCACCCCCACCCCCAGCCACCAGGGGCAGCCTCCACCAGGCCCCCACTCATGTCTCCCACCACCCCCACCCCCCAGCAGTGCAGGGGCAGCTTCCACCAGGTCCCCACTCATGTCTCCCTGCACCCCCACCCCCAGCCACCAAGGGCAGCCTCCACCAGGCCCCCACCCATGTCTACCACCACCCCCACCCCACAGCAGTGCAGGGGCAGCCTCCACCAGGCCCCACTCATGTCCCCTATCACCCCCACCCCCCAGCCACCAGGGGCAGCCTCCACCAGGCCCCCACTCATGTCCCCTATCACCCCCACCCCCCAGCCACCAGGGGACGCCTCCACCAGGCCCCCACTCATGTGCCCTATCACCCCCACCCCCAGCAGTGCAGTGGCAGCCTCCACCAGGCCCCCACTCATGTCTCCCTACACTCCCACCCCCCAGCCACCAGGGGCAGCCTCCACCAGGCCCCCACTCATGTCTCCCTGCACCCCCACCCTCCAGCCACCAGGGGCAGCCTCCACCAGGCCCCCACTCATGTCTACCACCACCCCCACCCCCCAGCAGTGCAGGGGAAGCCTCCACCAGGCCCCCACTCATGTCCCCTATCACCCCCACCCCCCAGCAGTGCAGGGGCAGCCTCCACCAGGCCCCCACTGATGTCTCCCTGCACCCCCAGCCCCCAGCCACCAGGGGCAGCCTCCACCAGGCCCCCACCCATGTCTACCACCACCCCCACCGCCCAGCAGTGCAGGGGCAGCCTCCACCAGGCCCCCACTCATGTCCCCTACCACCCCCACCCCCCAGCCACCAGGGGCAGCCTCCACCAGGCCCCCACCCATGTCTACCACCACCCCCACCCCCCAGCAGTGCAGGGGCAGCCTCCACCAGGCCCCAACTCATGTCCCCTATCACCCCCACCCCCCAGCCACCAGGGGCAGCCTCCACCAGGCCCCCACTCATGTCCCCTATCATCCCCACCCCCCAGCCACCAGGGGCAGCCTCCACCAGGCCCCCACTCATGTCTCCCACCACCCCCACCCCCCAGCAGTGCAGGGGCAGCCTCCACCAGGCCCCCACTCATGTCTCCCTGCACCCCCACCCCCCAGCCACCAGGGGCAGCCTCCACCAGGCCCCCACCCATGTCTACCACCACCCCCACCCCCCAGCAGTGCAGGGGCAGCCTCCACTAGACCCCCACTCATGTCACCTATCATCCCCATCCCCCAGCCACCAGGGGCAGCCTCCACCAGGCCCCCACTCATGTCCCCTATCACCCCACCCCCCAGCAGTGCAGGGGCAGCCTCCATCAGGCCCCCACTCATGTCCCCTATCACCCCCACCCCCCAGCCACCAGGGGCAGCCTCCACCAGGCCCCCACTCATGTCCCCTATCACCCCCACCCCCCAGCAGTGCAGGGGCAGCCTCCACCAGGCCCCCACTCATGTCCCCTATCACCCCCACCCCCCAGCCACCAGAGGCAGCCTCCACCAGGCCCCCACTCATGTCCCCTATCACCCCCACCCCCCAGCAGTGCAGGGGCAGCCTCCACCAGGCCCCCACTCATGTCCCCTATCACCCCCACCCCCCAGCCGTGCGATTGGCCTGGGTACGTGTACTATGGGGTGCGCGGGAAGTTCCACACGCGATTGGCCCGGGTATGTGTACTACGGGGTGCGCGGGAAGTTCCACACGCGATTGGCCTGGGTACGTGTACTTCGGGTGCACGGGAAGTTCCACACGCGATTGGCCTGGGTACGTGTACTTTGGGGTGCACGGGAAGTTCCACACGCGATTAGCCTGGGTACGTGTACTTCAGGGTGCGCGGGAAGTTCCACATGAGATTGGCCTGGGTACGTGTACTACGGGGTGCGCGGGAAGTTCCACACGCGATTGGCCTGGGTACGTGTACTACGGGGTGCGCGTGAAGTTCCACACGCGATTGGCCTGAGTACGTGTGCTTCGGGGTGCGCGGGAAGTTCCAACGCGACTGGGCCTGTGAGAGTGGGGTACGTGTATTCCTGGGGTGGGCGGGAACATTCACACGTTCGCCTACGACGCGCCGAAAAATAAATGGTCCAATCCTGAAACACGCACGCCAGCATGAAGCAGGCGTACGTCAACCCGCGCAGCAAAAATGTGCGCGCAAACAACAAACAAGCTCAGACGCCAGGATGAATATACCGTTCCTAGCAGCAGTGGCCGTGGGTTACCAAAGGAGGAGGAGGAGGATAGTGAGGGCCAGAATTTTCACTCCCAGAACCAGCCTTTTTGGGATGCCTGATGACCAGGTGTATGGGAGGTACAGGTTTCCACCACACATAATACTGGACCTGGTCAGTGAGTGGGAGGATGACCTCACATCACCCACCCTGTGCTCCCAAGCACTCAGCCCCCTGGAGAAGGTCCTCAATGTACTGCACTTCTTGGCCACAGGATCATTTCAGCGGACAAGTGCCATAGTTGGTGGGGCGTCACAGGCCACGCAGTCACGCTGCCTACACCAGGTCTTGAACATCATCACTGCACGCCCATCAGTCCGTAGGCACATATACGTGCCCAGGACACCTGCAGAAATGCAGGCTGCCACCCTCGATTTCTACGGTGTGGCACAATTCCCAAAAGTGCTAGGTGCCATTGACTGCACCCATGTGGCACTACGTCCCCCCAGGGCATCTGAGCACATCTATAGGAACCGCAAGCACTGGCATTCCATCAACGTGCAGGTAGTATGTAATGCCAAGGGAATCATCCCCTCAGTATATGCCAACTATCCAGGGTCCACCCACGACAGCTTCATTTACAGAATGTCTACCCTAAGCCGGGACCTAGAAGCTGGGCGGCATGGCGATACATGGCTGCTTGGTGAGTATGAATGCCACTGCACATGCATGCATGTCAGATGCAGAGTTATGTCACTACCCCACTAATGATACCCATCACCTCCTCACCAGGGGACAGTGCCTACCCTCTGAGCACCCACATGATGACGCCAATTCGGAACCCCATCACGCCTCCAAAGGTAAGATACAACACAGCCCATATTGCAACCCGGGGCATAGTGGAGCACACATTCGGATTGCTCAAGTCATGCTTTCGCTCCCTTGACCGTTCTGGCGGGCAGCTGTTATATGCGCCCCCAGTAGTGTGCAGGATCATAGTGGCAGCATGTGTCCTGCACAATGTTGCAACACGCCGGGGCCTGGCTGTGGACATGGTGGTGCCCCCACATCCCCAACCACATGCACGCCCGCTGCGCATGGGAGGGGAGAGGGCACTGGGTGAGGCAGTCCGTATGCAGCTGGTGGCTAATTACTTCATATAGAAATCACACCCCAGTGGAGTGCACACAGCCCTGGCACATACCATCTGATAAGCAATGATGACTCGACCTGACAATTAAGACGAACAAAGGGACAGTCAACTGTCAGAACCATAGCAGCCTGAGATTGTTCATGTGGAAGTGTCACAATGTGTGCATCCCTACCTACACAAACACCACCAATGCAGTGTCATCAAAAGACACTTGCATGCTGCAGAAATGAATACCCAATCGCAAAATACTACATGAAAACAGTGCCATGTCACCCAACCCCTCCCCGGCACGGCCACACAACACACCATGGCATGTCATGCAATGTGAGAGGAAACAAATTAATCCCCACAACAAGCCCCAAGTGTCACCAGCTACAGTGTCCCTAATGGAAACATGTCCACACATGAAATGCTCACAGTAATGCAGGACCTACAACACACATTACCAAATACTTACCAAGAATACCAATCACCTACACAACCTCCAACCTACCTTAAACATGACATTACAGACTTAAAAATTTGCTAGCCTCACTACCTGAAGATGCCAGCCCTCCGAACACTTCCAAGTATACAGTGTTAGCGCCACGCAAGAGTGTAGGTGCACTGCTTACAACATGGACTCCAGTTCCAAGGTGGCCCGCATTGTGAAGACATGAGGAATGGACCTGCAAATTAGGAGGATGAGATGGATGCAGAGGCACATATCAATACACCATGCATTGTACAATACAACAACAATATGCACTATGAATGTATACACAGTATTGACTACAGACTTCCCACACAGCTCATGGGAGTCCAATGTCACCATGTACGTCAATGTCACTTGGGCACACCCTTTGCAAGCCCATGGAAACGGGAAGCAGGAGGGGTGTGTGTCACAAAAACCCAAGCATCTGAACCAAATTCATGACAAGCCTGCATGTGCCCAGCCACAATGCAGCGTATGCCCACGGGAGCCACACAAGGCAACACACTGTCCCAAAAAAAAAAAAAATCTAAAAAAAATAAATAAAAAAAATCAAAAATGGCCATGAATGGGCCCGGGGGGGGGGATTTGGGGGCCACCCAACAGGTCCGAGGACAGGGTGCACACCAAAACCCACCTGTGTGGATCTTGCGAAAAAAAAACACCTCCATGGGCTCATGGCCTACACGGCTACCCTATTGTGGGAGTATCACTGCTGTCGCTCTCCTCACCCTCTGCAGCTGCATCAGGAGGTGGTGGCACTATGGGTGGCAGCCCACGCAAAGCCCTAGTCTGTTCCTCCATGGCTGCAAGCATGCGGGTGTGGTAGGTCTCGTTCTGGAGGATAAGTGTGCGGAGGTCCCCATGCAACAACTCACGGGATGCCTGACCTCCGCCCTAGTTGCCTGCATCTCAGATGAGACCGTACCTCAGATGAGACCGTACGTGTGAGACGCTCCAGCTGCTGTTCTGTCCTTCTGTTTGTTGAAGCCTCAAGCTCAACAAGAGTCGTCCTGAGGTGAAGGAGTTCCACCCTCAGGGCTTCCCTGTGGCCCTGGGACTCTATGGAAATGGATTCCTGCAGAGTCGCCAGTGCCGCCCGCCTGTCCCTGTCGGACGCCAACATGTCCTCCCTGTGTGACTGGCAGATGGAGTCGGTTGCCTGCTGTAGTCGCTCCATCAGCCTTTCGGGGGTGACAATGGAAGTGGCCACCCTATCCATGGCCTGAGCCATCATCTCTTATGATGCTGCCTGTTGGGTTGCCATACCGTATATGGATTGCTCCCATGCGGTATTGCCAGGTGGCTGACGGCCACCACGTCGGCGGGCACCACACCTGACTGGGGCAAGGCGAACTGCGCCTTGCTGTGCACTGCTTGAGGCTGCAGGACTGCATTCCCCCTCTGATCTGCTGGCCCAGGAACAGGATCAGATGTCGCGGTGTGTGACCCTGCATCCGTAACCACCAAAGGCGTACCTGCCAACACTGACATCCCCATTGAGGGTTCTAACCCTGGTGCAGGTGGGTCGGACAGAACAGAATCCCTCCCAGGAACACTCACCTGCGACGGCACATAGGTCTCATCATCCGAATCGACACCTGAATACAGCTCGGGGGAGGTGCAGCCAGAGACACCGCTTGAGAGCAGGACCTGCAGCAGTTGTGGGTTCTCACCCACACCACACCACGTCCCTCACTGGTGGTCGGTCAGCCCTCAGACCCCTCCTGGGTCTGCACCAACTCCACAACCCCAGCAGTTTCAAGTGCGTCATCCCCTGCAAAGACATAAAAGAGAACAAATGGAAACAGGCATTAGCACTATGGCACACAATTAGGGCTGAGAGCCTCCACCAGGCCCCCACTGATGTCTCCCTGCACCCCCAGCCCCCAGCCACCAGGGGCAGCCTCCACCAGGCCCCCACCCATGTCTACCACCACCCCCACCGCCCAGCAGTGCAGGGGCAGCCTCCACCAGGCCCCCACTCATGTCCCCTACCACCCCCACCCCCCAGCCACCAGGGGCAGCCTCCACCAGGCCCCCACCCATGTCTACCACCACCCCCACCCCCCAGCAGTGCAGGGGCAGCCTCCACCAGGCCCCAACTCATTTCCCCTATCACCCCCACCCCCCAGCCACCAGGGGCAGCCTCCACCAGGCCCCCACTCATGTCCCCTATCATCCCCACCCCCCAGCCACCAGGGGCAGCCTCCACCAGGCCCCCACTCATGTCTCCCACCACCCCCACCCCCCAGCAGTGCAGGGGCAGCCTCCACCAGGCCCCCACTCATGTCACCTATCATCCCCATCCCCCAGCCACCAGGGGCAGCCTCCACCAGGCCCCCACTCATGTCCCCTATCACCCCACCCCCCAGCAGTGCAGGGGCAGCCTCCATCAGGCCCCCACTCATGTCCCCTATCACCCCCACCCCCCAGCCACCAGGGGCAGCCTCCACCAGGCCCCCACTCATGTCCCCTATCACCCCCACCCCCCAGCAGTGCAGGGGCAGCCTCCACCAGGCCCCCACTCATGTCCCCTATCACCCCCACCCCCCAGCCACCAGAGGCAGCCTCCACCAGGCCCCCACTCATGTCCCCTATCACCCCCACCCCCCAGCAGTGCAGGGGCAGCCTCCACCAGGCCCCCACTCATGTCCCCTATCACCCCCACCCCCCAGCCGTGCGATTGGCCTGGGTACGTGTACTATGGGGTGCGCGGGAAGTTCCACACGCGATTGGCCCGGATATGTGTACTACGGGGTGCGCGGGAAGTTCCACACGCGATTGGCCTGGGTACGTGTACTTCGGGTGCACGGGAAGTTCCACACGCGATTGGCCTGGGTACGTGTACTTTGGGGTGCACGGGAAGTTCCACACGCGATTAGCCTGGGTACGTGTACTTCAGGGTGCGCGGGAAGTTCCACATGAGATTGGCCTGGGTACGTGTACTACGGGGTGCGCGGGAAGTCCCACACGCGATTGGCCTGGGTACGTGTACTACGGGGTGCGCGTGAAGTTCCACACGCGATTGGCCTGAGTACGTGTGCTTCGGGGTGCGCGGGAAGTTCCAACGCGACTGGGCCTGTGAGAGTGGGGTACGTGTATTCCAGGGGTGGGCGGGAATATTTACTCGCGACTGGGCCTGGGAGAGCGTGCTAAGTGTATTCCTGGGGTGGGCGGGAACATTCACACGTTCGCCTACGACGCGCCGAAAAATAAATGGTCCAATCCTGAAACACGCACGCCAGCATGAAGCAGGCGTACGTCAACCCGCGCAGCAAAAATGTGCGCGCAAACAACAAACAAGCTCAGACGCCAGGATGAATATACCGTTCCTAGCAGCAGTGGCCGTGGGTTACCAAAGGAGGAGGAGGAGGATAGTGAGGGCCAGAATTTTCACTCCCAGAACCAGCCTTTTTGGGATGCCTGATGACCAGGTGTATGGGAGGTACAGGTTTCCACCACACATAATACTGGACCTGGTCAGTGAGTGGGAGGATGACCTCACATCACCCACCCTGTGCTCCCAAGCACTCAGCCCCCTGGAGAAGGTCCTCAATGTACTGCACTTCTTGGCCACAGGATCATTTCAGCGGACAAGTGCCATAGTTGGTGGGGCGTCACAGGCCACGCAGTCACGCTGCCTACACCAGGTCTTGAACATCATCACTGCACGCCCATCAGTCCGTAGGCACATATACGTGCCCAGGACACCTGCAGAAATGCAGGCTGCCACCCTCGATTTCTACGGTGTGGCACAATTCCCAAAAGTGCTAGGTGCCATTGACTGCACCCATGTGGCACTACGTCCCCCCAGGGCATCTGAGCACATCTATAGGAACCGCAAGCACTGGCATTCCATCAACGTGCAGGTAGTATGTAATGCCAAGGGAATCATCCCCTCAGTATATGCCAACTATCCAGGGTCCACCCACGACAGCTTCATTTACAGAATGTCTACCCTAAGCCGGGACCTAGAAGCTGGGCGGCATGGCGATACATGGCTGCTTGGTGAGTATGAATGCCACTGCACATGCATGCATGTCAGATGCAGAGTTATGTCACTACCCCACTAATGATACCCATCACCTCCTCACCAGGGGACAGTGCCTACCCTCTGAGCACCCACATGATGACGCCAATTCGGAACCCCATCACGCCTCCAAAGGTAAGATACAACACAGCCCATATTGCAACCCGGGGCATAGTGGAGCACACATTCGGATTGCTCAAGTCATGCTTTCGCTCCCTTGACCGTTCTGGCGGGCAGCTGTTATATGCGCCCCCAGTAGTGTGCAGGATCATAGTGGCAGCATGTGTCCTGCACAATGTTGCAACACGCCGGGGCCTGGCTGTGGACATGGTGGTGCCCCCACATCCCCAACCACATGCACGCCCGCTGCGCATGGGAGGGGAGAGGGCACTGGGTGAGGCAGTCCGTATGCAGCTGGTGGCTAATTACTTCATATAGAAATCACACCCCAGTGGAGTGCACACAGCCCTGGCACATACCATCTGATAAGCAATGATGACTCGACCTGACAATTAAGACGAACAAAGGGACAGTCAACTGTCAGAACCATAGCAGCCTGAGATTGTTCATGTGGAAGTGTCACAATGTGTGCATCCCTACCTACACAAACACCACCAATGCAGTGTCATCAAAAGACACTTGCATGCTGCAGAAATGAATACCCAATCGCAAAATACTACATGAAAACAGTGCCATGTCACCCAACCCCTCCCCGGCACGGCCACACAACACACCATGGCATGTCATGCAATGTGAGAGGAAACAAATTAATCCCCACAACAAGCCCCAAGTGTCACCAGCTACAGTGTCCCTAATGGAAACATGTCCACACATGAAATGCTCACAGTAATGCAGGACCTACAACACACATTACCAAATACTTACCAAGAATACCAATCACCTACACAACCTCCAACCTACCTTAAACATGACATTACAGACTTAAAAATTTGCTAGCCTCACTACCTGAAGATGCCAGCCCTCCGAACACTTCCAAGTATACAGTGTTAGCGCCACGCAAGAGTGTAGGTGCACTGCTTACAACATGGACTCCAGTTCCAAGGTGGCCCGCATTGTGAAGACATGAGGAATGGACCTGCAAATTAGGAGGATGAGATGGATGCAGAGGCACATATCAATACACCATGCATTGTACAATACAACAACAATATGCACTATGAATGTATACACAGTATTGACTACAGACTTCCCACACAGCTCATGGGAGTCCAATGTCACCATGTACGTCAATGTCACTTGGGCACACCCTTTGCAAGCCCATGGAAACGGGAAGCAGGAGGGGTGTGTGTCACAAAAACCCAAGCATCTGAACCAAATTCATGACAAGCCTGCATGTGCCCAGCCACAATGCAGCGTATGCCCACGGGAGCCACACAAGGCAACACACTGTCCCCAAAAAAAAAAAAATCTAAAAAAAATAAATAAAAAAAATCAAAAATGGCCATGAATGGGCCCGGGGGGGGGGGGGGATTTGGGGGCCACCCAACAGGTCCGAGGACAGGGTGCACACCAAAACCCACCTGTGTGGATCTTGCGAAAAAAAAACACCTCCATGGGCTCATGGCCTACACGGCTACCCTATTGTGGGAGTATCACTGCTGTCGCTCTCCTCACCCTCTGCAGCTGCATCAGGAGGTGGTGGCACTATGGGTGGCAGCCCACGCAAAGCCCTAGTCTGTTCCTCCATGGCTGCAAGCATGCGGGTGTGGTAGGTCTCGTTCTGGAGGATAAGTGTGCGGAGGTCCCCATGCAACAACTCACGGGATGCCTGACCTCCGCCCTAGTTGCCTGCATCTCAGATGAGACGCTCCAGCTGCTGTTCTGTCCTTCTGTTTGTTGAAGCCTCAAGCTCAACAAGAGTCGTCCTGAGGTGAAGGAGTTCCACCCTCAGGGCTTCCCTGTGGCCCTGGGACTCTATGGAAATGGATTCCTGCAGAGTCGCCAGTGCCGCCCGCCTGTCCCTGTCGGACGCCAACATGTCCTCCCTGTGTGACTGGCAGATGGAGTCGGTTGCCTGCTGTAGTCGCTCCATCAGCCTTTCGGGGGGGACAATGGAAGTGGCCACCCTATCCATGGCCTGAGCCATCATCTCTTATGATGCTGCCTGTTGGGTTGCCATACCGTATATGGATTGCTCCCATGCGGTATTGCCAGGTGGCTGATGGCCACCACGTCGGCGGGCACCACACCTGACTGGGGCAAGGCGAACTGCGCCTTGCTGTGCACTGCTTGAGGCTGCAGGACTGCATTCCCCCTCTGATCTGCTGGCCCAGGAACAGGATCAGATGTCGCGGTGTGTGACCCTGCATCCGTAACCACCAAAGGCGTACCTGCCAACACTGACATCCCCATTGAGGGTTCTAACCCTGGTGCAGGTGGGTCGGACAGAACAGAATCCCTCCCAGGAACACTCACCTGCGACGGCACATAGGTCTCATCATCCGAATCGACACCTGAATACAGCTTGGGGGAGGTGCAGCCAGAGACACCGCTTGAGAGCAGGACCTGCAGCAGTTGTGGGTTCTCACCCACACCACACCACGTCCCTCACTGGTGGTCGGTCAGCCCTCAGACCCCTCCTGGGTCTGCACCATCTCCACAACCCCAGCAGTTTCAAGTGCGTCATCCCCTGCAAAGACATAAAAGAGAACAAATGGAAACAGGCATTAGCACTATGGCACACAATTAGGGCTGAGAGGCTACAGAAACAGTACTTGATTGACACATGTCACACATGACTAAAACCCTCCCATGCATGCACCGTCACTGCGTGTGAAGGGGAGGCAGATGGCGCACATTGATGACACCAAGATGAAAGATGAACACATTTGCTGCATGCTGCCTAGCAGTGGCATCACACATTGGCCAGTGATTGGCAGGTCAAATACACATGCCATCACACAGATGGCATGTACCCTAGCCATGAAGTGAAGAGGGAGAGGAGGACACCAATTGTTCATTCAGTCCAGTTTGCTAATGTAATTGATTTCTTCATTGAAATGGTTCAAATGTTTAACCTGCAGCTGCCAGTCCAAAATGGTCCTATAGCACAGGGACATGTCTAAACAAATCATGTCCAGGAAACTAAGCCAGTCCACTGTACCATAGCCATGTCAGACATGTGACAATAGGACTGAGAAATCCTGAGTAAAAGTGGTGGTATGCAAACAATCTGCCTGAATAAACAGAGGTAAATAAGCAACAATGTTGTGGCAAGATGACACTCCAAGGGCAACTGGCGTGGTATTGGGCTGGATGTCTAATGTTGGCAGAAGGGATGCTGCTATACCCAAATGCTGGTGCGCAGAATGTATAGGAAGAGGCACATGGGTGACCCAAACCACTCAGGCACACACACCCTCACCTGGCACCCAAACATTAGCCCTCCCACACACACCATGCACATGGTTGACACACACATGTATGTGCACTCACCGGACAATGCCTCGTAATCTTCCAGTTCTCCCACGCCTTGGCTCTGTTCCTCCGTGACGTAGGTCCCAGCAACCTGCTCATGTGGAGTAAGTTCTATGTCGTCTGCTGGAGACAGTTGCGGCATGACTTGAGGCCAGCTTATTCTTTGCCCTGCGCTTCAGGTCATTCCAGCGCTTGTAGCATTCATTAGCTGTGCGCCTCACGATTCCAAGGGCACTTATGATGTCCGCAATGGTCTGCCAGTGTGCCTGACGTTGTGCAGGTGTGGTCTTGGATCCTGCAACAATCACCATTTCGCGGTCACATACTCTACAAGTGCATTCAGTTCGGCCTCATTGAAGCTGGGCTTCCTTGACGGGCCAGACTGTGTAGCCGTGTCTGGGGCATCAGCCTCTACTGGACGAGCACTCTTCCTCTTCCGCTTGGAAGGTGGTGGGGATCCTGAGTGTCCTACGCCGCTCTGGACACTAGGGGCAGGAGCGTGGGATTGCACACTCAGCATGGGAGTTGGTGCAGGCATTAGCTCAAGTGTGATGGTGTCAGGGGGAATGTCAGCATGATGTACTTGGACCGACACTGTCCTGGCTGGGTGTGTGAGAGGTGGGGTGGATGGAGCCGCAGCTGCCCCTGCAGCCTCCCCAGCCTGCCTACGTGGGGCAGCAGATGACCTAGCTGCCCCATATCCACATGGCCTGATGACACCAAGGTTCACCGGCGCACGTGGCCTAGACCTGCTGACCTGGAAGTCAGCCATGGAGTCATCCTGTACCAGGTCTGGTTCCACAGTGGGCTGGTCCAACAAGGGCTGAGCATGGATGGTGTCAGCCACGTTAACCTCAACCAGGGGGGGGCATGGGTGTCCCTGACTGCTCCTCCACACATGGGGGGCTAGGGGCACCCTGCAAGTCACGGCCACGTCCCCTACTGGATCCACCACGGCCATCACTTGGGGCTCGGCCCCTTTGCCACCCTTACAGCTTGGTCGCCTCCCAGCCATGGCACTGATGTTATTGTGCGTATGGGAGTCGATGTGAACTATTGTCCTGGGCAATTGGGGGTCAAAGGGGTTGGGTACCAGATGGTAATCGTACCCTAGTGCTCTAGCAAGGCTGTATGTCACCCCTGGGGAAAGATGATGGGTCACGCAACACACAGGCACCCCAAAAAAGGGAAGTAAGGTGCATGCAACCCGTCCTAGACCACGTGCGTGGAAAAATAAACCTGCACTACGCTGTGGCACCCAGAGACACAAGAATGAACGTATGCGTGCCACACGCAGCCTAGAATGACCTCTGAAGGGGTACGCAACATAGGGGTACGGGGCAAGCACAGATGTTAAATACGTGCGCGACTCACCGTCTGCCAGGAACAAAAGCGTGAAAAATATGCGCGTATGCGCGTTGGCAACACCCCCACCAAAAGAAGAATTGTATGCTGTCTGAGGAGACAGGACAACAGTAGAAGGGAACGCTGTTTGAGGAAACAGGCCCAGGAAAAAGAGGAAAAGAGAAAAAGCTGTCAGAGGTAACAGGGAGTACGAACTGGAAATGCCGTGAAGTAAGTCGCATGTGAACCGACAAGAAGTACAGATTTCACCCACTCGCTCTCCACAAAAAGCACGTACAAGGAAATGGCGTTCTACACGTACCTTTTATACACACGTCACAGACGCGCATACGCGATGAGGCCATTTCCACCAATTACGCGCTTTGACACTCTGACGTGTATCTCTTTTTTTTTACACGCGCCATTCTCTACGGCCATGCGCGTGACGTCACAGCTGCGCATGGTGGGCTTTGGGCCAATGAAATCGCATATGCCAGCACACGTGGTAAAACTGCACGTTCGAGTGTCATCGTGTGTAATTGGAGGGAAGTGAGCGTACACGCAATTGTCCTGGGTACGTGTATTTCTGGGGTGCGCAGGAAGTTTCACACGCGATTGGTGGACATCCACGTGTGCTCTGACATCACGTGTAATGAGGGAAACACCCGCGTGCATCACATCACAGACGCGCTTACACGCTAAAGGCCTTTGGTCCAATGAAATCGCATATGCGTGCTGACGTGCATACACGCTAAGGGCCTTTCCTCGATTTACACGCAGACGTGCAGGATTTTCACGTGCAAAATCACTCCGTATCAAGCTGGCCACGCGTAAGCACACGGAAGACCACGCTCCTGCCCAGAAGGCCGAATTACTGCCACCCAGAGCCCCGAGCACACTCCCACCTGCCATCTGCTGCTGCCTGACTGCCTGCTGCCCACGTGCCCTGCCATTTGCTGCCTGCACATCAGCCAGGGGTGCTGTTGCTGTGACCACCCCTGCTGGAACCGAAGACTCCCGACTGGGATTCCATCGCTCCACAGCCCAGCCCCAGGACCCAGTTGCCCACCCACTCCTGCCTCTGGGGTTGTCATGTCGGGCACTGCAACATCTGGCACCACTGACAACCCCCGGCCAGAGAGGCAGAGGGGCACCAGCTTCAGTGCCAGGGAAGTTGGTGTCCTGGTGGAGCAAGTCCTGGGGCAGTATGATGCTCTCTACGGAAGTGTGCGCGCCGACAAGGAAGGACGGACTCGGATCTGGACGGACATCGTGACTGCCATCAACGCGGAGGGTGGGGCAGTCCGTGACTTCCAACATGTCAAGAAGCGCTAGGAGGACTTCAGGTCCAGGACCCTGAACAAGGCCCGGCGCCTCTTGACGGCAGCGGATGCTAAGGGGCGCCGGGGCCACTTGTCGGAAGATCAGATGAGGGTCCTGGAACGCATATCCCCAGCGCTCCACGTCCAGGTCCTTGAAAGGCAGACCCGTCTGGAGTCGAGCGGTAAGTGTACATGCATCATGTTGTAAGCTGTGCGTGAGGTGATGTGCCAGTAGTGTGCCGGTTGCACATTTGTTTGTATGGGGCCGAGTATGGGTGGGGGTGTACAGGGCCGTGCGGCTAACACATGCGAGGGCTGTCATGTGTGAGACATGGATGGTGCTTGTGGGTGTAGGCTTGCATGCCAAATGCAGTTGCGTGGGCACACATGTTTGGATGAATGTGTTTGTAAGTGGGCATGGTCGTGATGTCACGCATGTATATTGTTTTCAGCAGCATGTATCAGCACTGTGTACATGTGCATGTGTGTGTATTTGACAAGGGTGCAACAGTGATGCAACATGGATGCGTGTGACAGCGGGATGTGGAAGCCTGTTTGGCAGATGTGACATGGATGCCCATCGGAACACTGCGACAGTTGGTTGAGGTGTACACATGCATGCAAGTGTGGGGGTGTGCGTGCATGTGTAGTGCACTCCCTGTGTTGCATGTGATGTCTGGCTCACCTTTGCCTGCTCATGCTGTTGTATGTGTATGGATGGTGCTGGCAGTTGCGATGTGGCTGTGGTATGGCTCATGTGTGCAAGTTGAAATGACATGTGTGTTGCCGATTGTGATGCCATGTCTGAGGTTTGCCAATGCCACTCATGTGCAACTGTCATGTGTGTATGTGTCCATTGTACAGTGCTCTGATGCCTGTGTTTCATTTCTCCCTGTCTGCAGCGCCAACTGATGAAGAGGGCGGAGAAGGTGCTGTGGAGCACAGCGGCGGGGATCGCACCGCCAGCCGGAGACGCAAGGCCCGGCTCCCCTCCCAGGTTGTGATCTCGTCGGGGAGTGAGGAGTCTGGTGCCGCATCCCAGGCCACAGCTGCCGGGGGGAGGTCCAAGAGGCGGAGGTCGGAGCTGGACTCCTCGGCACCAGAAGGGGCAGCTGGGACCCCACAGGGCCCAACGGGGGAAGATGGCACGGAGTCATCCAGGTTGGTAGGGGGTTTGGTTGAGGAGGAGGCCGTGCAAGCAACAGAGACGGGGTCTGGAGGTGGGGATTCCACTGGTGCTAGTGGAGCAGTGCAGGACCAGGGACAGGAGGCAGCACAGGTCGCTGCGGAGGTGCCTGTGTGCAATCCTGTCCCTGATCCTGTCACTGCATCATCTTGCACCAGCAGGGATGCCTACGTCCAGACCCGTTTTCAGGCAGGGGATGAGCTCACGACAACTGGCCTTCCTCTGCCTGCGGACATGGCTATCCGGGTCCGGGTTGAGCCTGTCCTGACTGGTGTGGCGTTGCGTCAACGGGCCACGCAAGGTGACCTGCAGTCTTTTCATGAGGAGACTGCACGTCATCTCGAATGGCTCGTTGACTGCGTCGGCCTACTGGGACAGGTCACCCAGGCCGGATTCCTCCGTTTGATGGGGCTTGCTCAGACCCCCTCCTCAACTGAACCCCCTATGCGCCAGTCGTCCTCCGTGCCATCTTCCCACCCATCAGTCACCTGGGTGCCCTGTGGAGCTGCCTCAGATGGTGCGGCCAGGCTGGTGGAGGAGGCATCCCTGCCACAGTCGGGAGTCGGACGTCCAGCAGGGGTGGACACATCAACGACTGCACCCCAGCCAGCGGAGGATGTGCAGGCAGCAGGAGGCAGTGCACGGGCAGAGGCGCAGCAGCAGCAGCAACGTGGTGGGAGCCATGATGGCTCGGGGCCTTAGACATCGGAGGGGCAGGCATCGGCCGGAGGGCAGGGGGACCCAGGAAGGGAAGTGTCTTCCGTGTGGCAGCGGTTGGGCCACGCCATAGATGCAGGCGGCAGCGGGCGGAAGAGGCACGGCTCATGATGGTCAGGGTGGAGAACTCCATGCGGAGGGCCCTGAGGCGTGCCCAGTGCCTCGAGGCAATCTGCAGGGAGTTTGGGGGGAACATGTGGACGGCCCGGTGGACCCTCGGGGCCATGGAGGAGGAGCGCCTCCGGGACATTGAGCAGGAGTTTGATGATGCCCTGGCCCGGAACATCCAGAAGTGACCCGTCGGACTAGCCCGCTGCCCTTGTAAATAGTTCTGTAGTTAGTGTTAGGTTTCCTTTGGTTTAGCATTTTTTTTGGACCTTTTGGACAATGGCCCACATTTTTGTATATAGTTTATTTTTTTAGGTAGTATTATTAGATAGGTTTCATTTCTTCGTTTGGGATAATGGACCCTGGATTGTTTATCTGTATATAGTTGACTTTTGGATTTTCATTTTTTTTATGATTTCCCCATGGAGCAATGGTTTTCGATTTTAAATTTCCATTGGATTAACTTTGGTGGACTGTGACTTTGGACACCTTTAGTTTGCATTATGATTTGTGGTTTTGCATTATTTCAAGTACCTGCTGGTTTATTTTTAAAAAATGCAATAATTGTTTCTTTATTTTTGATTCAATTTATGTTGCGTTTAATACATATTTTTTCTTCAAACTTCAATGTGTAGTATCATCTCATTGGTTTCATGCATATCATGATATGGGTTTTGACATTCACTGACACCCATTGGGTGTATGTGAGGGACATGTGTTCATTTGCAAACTTGCAATTGTGGTTCTATCATGTTTTTGCCATTTCTCAGTGGGTGGATGCAATACTCGGGTGGGTGTTTGGCATTTGGAGGCTGACCATAAGGGCCAGGGATCTAGATTGTGGTGGCCTGGTGGAGGCTGCCCCTGGTGGGTGGGTGGTGGGGGTGGTGGGAGACATGAGTGGGGGCCTGGTGGAGGCTGCCCCTGCACTGCTGGGGGGTGGGGGTGATAGGGGACATGAGTGGGGGCCTGGTGGAGGCTGCCCCTGCACTGCTGGGGGGTGGGGGTGGTGGGAGACATGAGTGGGGGCCTGGTGGAGGCTGCCCCTGCACTGCTGGGGGGTGGGGGTGATAGGGGACATGAGTGGGGGCCTGGTGGAGGCTGCCCATGGTGGCTGGGGGGTGGGGGTGATAGGGGACATGAGTGGGGGCCTGGTGGAGGCTGGCCCTGCACTGCTGGGAGGTGGGGGTGATAGGGGACATGAGTGGGGGCCTGGTGGAGGCTGCCCCTGGTGGCTGGGGGTGGGGGTGATAGGGGACATGAGTGGGGGCCTGGTGGAGGCTGCCCCTGCACTGCTGGGGGGTCGGGGTGGTGGGAGATGAATGGGGCCTGATGGAGGCTGCCCCTGCACTGCTGGGGCGTGGGGGTGATAGGGGACATGAGTGGGGGCCTGGTGGAGGCTGCCCCTGGTGGGTGGGGGGTGGGAGTGATAGGGGACATGAGTGGGGGCCTGGTGGAGGCTGCCCCTGCACTGCTGGGGGGTGGGGGTGGTGGGAGACATGAGTGGGGGCCTGGTGGAGGCTGACCCTGCACTGCTGGGGGGTGGGGGTGCTAGGGGACATGGGTGGGGGCCTGGTGGAGGCTGCCCCTGGTGGCTGGGGGGTGGGGGTGCAGGGAGACATGAGTGGGGGCCTGGTGGAGGCTGCCCCTGCACTGCTGGGGGGTGGGGGTGATAGGGGACATGAGTGGGGGCCTGGTGGAGGCTGCCCCTGGTGGCTGGGGGGTGGAGGTGATAGGGGACATGAGCGGGGGCCTCGTGGAGGCTGCCCCTGCACTGCTGGGGGGTGGGGGTGATAGGGGACATGAGTGGGGGCCTGGTGGAGGCTGCCCCTGGTGGCTGGGGGGTGGAGGTGATAGGGGACATGAGCGGGGGCATCGTGGAGGCTGCCCCTGCACTGCTGGAGGGTGGGGGTGATAGGGGACATGAGTGGGGGCCTGGTGGAGGCTGCCCCTGGTGGCTGGGGGGTGGGGGTGATAGGGGACATGAGTGGGGGCCTTTTGGAGGCTGCGCCTGCACTGCTGGGGGATGGGGGTGATAGGGGACATGAGTGGGGGCCTGGTGGAGGCTGCCTCTGGTGGCTTGGGGGTGGGGGTGATAGGGGACATGAGTGGGGGCCTGGTGGAGGCTGCCCCTGCACTGCTGGGGGGTGGGGGTGATAGGGGACATGAGTGGGGGCCTGGTGGAGGCTGCCCCTGGTGGCTGGGGGGTGGGGGTGATAGGGGACATGAGTGAGGGCCTGATGGAGGCTGCCCCTGCACTGCTGGGGGGTGGGGTGATAGGGGACATGAGTGGGGGCCTGGTGGAGGCTGCCCCTGGTGGCTGGGGGATGGGGATGATAGGTGACATGAGTGGGGGTCTAGTGGAGGCTGCCCCTGCACTGCTGGGGGGTGGGGGTGGTGGTAGACATGGGTGGGGGCCTGGTGGAGGCTGCCCCTGGTGGCTGGGGGGTGGGGGTGCAGGGAGACATGAGTGGGGGCCTGGTGGAGGCTGCCCCTGCACTGCTGGGGGGTGGGGGTGCAGGGAGACATGAGTTGGACATGAGTGGGGGCCTGGTGGAGGGTGCCCCTGGTGGCTGGGGGGTGGGGGTGCAGGGAGACATGAGTGGGGGCCTGGTGGAGGCTGCCCCTGCACTGCTGGGGGGTGGGGGTCATAGGGGACATGAGTGGGGGCCTGGTGGAGGCTGCCCCTGGTGGCTGGGGGGTGGGGGTGATAGGGGACATGAGTGGGGGCCTGATGGAGGCTGCCCCTGCACTGCTGGGGAGTGGGGGTGATAGGGGACATGAGTGGGGGCCTGGTGGAGGCTGCCCCTGGTGGCTGGGGGGTGGGGGTGATAGGGGACATGAGTGGGGGCCTGATGGAGGCTGCCCCTGCACTGCTGGGGGGTGGGGGTGGTGGTAGACATGGGTGGGGGCCAGGTGGAGGCTGCCCCTGGTGGCTGGGGGGTGGGGGTGCAGGAAGACATGAGTGGGGGCCTGGTGGAGGCTGCCCCTGCACTGCTGGGGGTTGGGGGTGATAGGGGACATGGTTGGGGGCCTGGTGGAGGCTGCCCCTGGTGGCTGGGGGGTGGGGGTGATAGGGGACATGAGTGGGGGCCTGATGGAGGCTGCCCCTGCCCTGCTGGGGGGTGGGGGTGATAGGGGACATGAGTGGGGGCCTGGTGGAGGCTTCCCCTGGTGCTGAGGGGTGGGGGTGGTGGGAGACATGAGTGGGGGCCTGGTGGAGGCTGCCCCTGCACTGCTGGGGGTTGGGGGTGATAGGGGACATGAGTGGGGGCCTGGTGGAGGCTGCCCCTGCACTGCTGGGGGGTGGGGGTGGTCGGAGACATGAGTGGGGGCCTGGTGGAGGTTGCCCCTGCACTGCTGGGGGGTGGGGGTGATAGGGGACATGAGTGGGGGCCTGGTGGAGGCTGCCCCTGGTGGGTGGGGGGTGGGGTTGATAGGGGACATGAGTGGGGGCCTGGTGGAGGCTGCCCCTGCACTGCTGGGGGTGGGGGTGGTGGGAGACATGAGTGGGGGCCTGGTGGAGGCTGCCCCTGCACTGCTGGGGGGTGGGTGTGATAGGGGACATGGGTGGGGGCCTGGTGGAGGCTGCCCATGGTGGCTGGGGGTGGGGGGGCAGGGAGACATGAGTGGGGGCCTGGTGGAGGCTGCCCCTGCACTGCTGGGGGGTGGGGGTGATAGCGGACATGAGTGGGGGCCTGGTGGAGGCTGCCCCTGGTGGCTGGGGGGGTGGGGGTGATAGGGGACATGAGTGGGGGCCTGGTGGAGGCTGCCCCTGCACTGCTGGGGGCTGGGGGTGATAGGGGACATGAGTGGGGGCCTGGTGGAGGCTGCCCCTGGTGGCTGGGGGGTGGGGGTGATAGGGGACATGAGTGGGGGCCTGGTGGAGGCTGCCCCTGCACTGCTGGGGGTGGGGTGGTGGTAGACATGAGGGGGGGCCGGTGGAGGCTGCCCCTGGTGGCTGGGGGTGGGGGTGATAGGGGACACGAGTGGGTGCCTGGTGGAGGCCGCCCCTGCACTGCTGGGGTGTGGGGGTGGTGGGAGACATGAGTTGGGGCCTGATGGAGGCTGCCCCTGCAATGCTGGGGGGTGGGGGTGATAGGGGACATGAGTGGGGGCCTGGTGGAGGCTTCCCCTTGGTGGGTGGGGGGTGGGGGTGATAGGGGACATGAGTGGGGGCCTGGTGGAGGCTGCCCCTGGTGGGTGGGGGGTGGGGGTGATAGGGGACATGAGTGGGGGCCTGGTGGAGGCTGCCCCTGGTGGGTGGGGGGTGGGGTGATAGGGGACATGAGTGGGGGCCTGGTGGAGGCTGCCCCTGCACTGCTGGGGGGTGGGGGTGGTGGGAGAAATGAGTGGGGACCTGGTGGAGGCTGCCCCTGCACTGCTGGGGGGTGGGGGTGGTGAGAGACATGAGTGGGGGCCTGGTGGAGGCTGACCCTGCACTGCTGGGGGGTGGGGGTGCTAGGGGACATGGGTGGGGGCCTGGTGGAGGCTGCCCCTGGTGGCTGGGGGGTGGGGGTGCAGGGAGACATGAGTGGGGGCCTGGTGGAGGCTGCCCCTGCACTGCTGGGGGGTGGGGGTGATAGGGGACATGAGTGGGGGCCTGGTGGAGGCTGCCCCTGGTGGCTGGGGGGTGGGGGTGATAGGGGACATGAGTGGGGGCCTTGTGGAGGCTGCCCCTGCACTGCTGGGGGTGGGGGTGATAGGGGACATGAGTGGGGGCCTGGTGGAGGCTGCCCCTGGTGGCTGGGGGGTGGGGGTGATAGGGGACATGAGTGGGGGCCTTTTGGAGGCTGCGCCTGCACTGCTTGGGGATGGGGGTGGTGGTAGACATGAGTGGGGGCCTGGTGGAGGCTGCCCCTGGTGGCTGGGGGGTGGGGGTGATAGGGGACATGAGTGGGGGCCTGGTGGAGGCTGCCCCTGCAATGCTGGGGGGTGGGGGTGGTGGGAGACATGAGTGGGGGCCTGATGGAGGCTGCCCCTGCACTGCTGGGGGGTGGGGGTGATAGGGGACATGAGTGGGGGCCTGGTGGAGGCTGCCCCTCGTGGGTGGGGGGTGGGGGTGATAGGGGACATGAGTGGGGGCCTGGTGGAGGCTGTCCCTGCACTGCTGGGGGGTGGGGGTGATAGGGGACATGGGTGGGGGCCTGGTGGAGGCTGCCCCTGGTGGCTGGGGGGTGGGGGTGCAGGGAGACATGAGTGGGGGCCTGGTGGAGGCTGCCCCTGCACTGCTGGAGGGTGGGGGTGCAGGGAGACATGAGTTGGACATGAGTGGGGGCCTGGTGGAGGGTGCCCCTGGTGGCTGGCGGGTGGGGTTGCAGGGAGACATGAGTGGGGGCCTGTTGGAGGCTGCCCCTGCACTGCTGAGGGGTGGGGTGATAGGGGACATGAGTGGGGGCCTGGTGGAGGCTGCCCCTGGTGGCTGGGGGGGTGGGGGTGATAGGGGACATGGGTGGGGGCCTGATGGAGGCTGCCCCTGCACTGCTGGGCGGTGGGGGTGGTGGTAGACATGGGTGGGGGCCAGGTGGAGGCTGCCCCTGGTGGCTGGGGGGTGGGGGTGCAGGGAGACATGAGTGGGGGCCTGGTGGAGGCTGCCCCTGCACTGCTGAGGGGTGGGGGTGATAGGGGACATGGTTGGGGGCCTGGTGGAGGCTGCCCCTGGTGGCTGGGGGGTGGGGGTGATAGGGGACATGAGTGGGGGCCTGATGGAGGCTGCCCCTGCCCTGCTGGGGGGTGGGGGTGATAGGGGGCATGAGTGGGGGCCTGGTGGAGGCTTCCCCTGGTGCTGAGGGGTGGGGGTGGTGGGAGACATGAGTGGGGGCCTGGTGGAGGCTGCCCCTGCACTGCTGGGGGTTGGGGGTGATAGGGGACATGAGTGGGGGCCTGGTGGAGGCTGCCCCTGCACTGCTGGGGGGTGGGGGTGCTAGGGGACATGGGTGGGGGCCTGGTGGAGGCTGCCCCTGGTGGCTGGGGGGTGGGGGTGCAGGGAGACATGAGTGGGGGCCTGGTGGAGGCTGCCCCTGCACTGCTGGGGGGTGGGGGTGATAGGGGACATGAGTGGGGGCCTGGTGGAGGCTGCCCCTGGTGGCTGGGGGGTGGGTGTGATAGGGGACATGAGTGGGGGCCTTGTGGAGGCTGCCCCTGCACTGCTGGGGGTGGGGGTGATAGGGGACATGAGTGGGGGCCTGGTGGAGGCTGCCCCTGGTGGCTGGGGGGAGGGGGTGATAGGGGACATGAGTGGGGGCCTTTTGGAGGCTGCGTCTGCACTGCTTGGGGATGGGGGTGGTGGTAGACATGAGTGGGGGCCTGGTGGAGGCTGCCCCTGGTGGCTGGGGGGTGGGGGTGATAGGGGACATGAGTGGGGGCCTGGTGGAGGCTGCCCCTGCAATGCTGGGGGGTGGGGGTGGTGGGAGACATGAGTGGGGGCCTGATGGAGGCTGCCCCTGCACTGCTGGGGGGTGGGGGTGATAGGGGACATGAGTGGGGGCCTGGTGGAGGCTGCCCCTCGTGGGTGGGGGGTGGGGGTGATAGGGGACATGAGTGGGGGCCTGGTGGAGGCTGCCCCTGCACTGCTGGGGGGTGGGGGTGATAGGGGACATGGGTGGGGGCCTGGTGGAGGCTGCCCCTGGTGGCTGGGGGGTGGGGGTGCAGGGAGACATGAGTGGGGGCCTGGTGGAGGCTGCCCCTGCACTGCTGGGGGGTGGGGGTGCAGGGAGACATGAGTTGGACATGAGTGGGGGCCTGGTGGAGGGTGCCCCTGGTGGCTGGGGGGTGGGGGTGCAGGGAGACATGAGTGGGGGCCTGGTGGAGGCTGCCCCTGCACTGCTGAGGGGTGGGGGTGATAGGGGACATGAGTGGGGGCCTGGTAGAGGCTGCCCCTGGTGGCTGGGGGGGTGGGGGTGATAGGGGACATGGGTGGGGGCCTGATGGAGGCTGCCCCTGCACTGCTGGGGGGTGGGGGTGGTGGTAGACATGGGAGGGGGCCAGGTGGAGGCTGCCCCTGGTGGCTGGGGGGTGGGGGTGCAGGGAGACATGAGTGGGGGCCTGGTGGAGGCTGCCCCTGCACTGCTGGGGGGTGGGGGTGCAGGGAGACATGAGTTGGACATGAGTGGGGGCCTGGTGGAGGGTGCCCCTGGTGGCTGGGGGGTGGGGGTGCAGGGAGACATGAGTGGGGGCCTGGTGGAGGCTGCCCCTGCACTGCTGAGGGGTGGGGGTGATAGGGGACATGGTTGGGGGCCTGGTGGAGGCTGCCCCTGGTGGCTGGGGGGTGGGGGTGATAGGGGACATGAGTGGGGGCCTGATGGAGGCTGCCCCTGCCCTGCTGGGGGGTGGGGGTGATAGGGGGCATGAGTGGGGGCCTGGTGGAGGCTTCCCCTGGTGCTGAGGGGTGGGGGTGGTGGGAGACATGAGTGGGGGCCTGGTGGAGGCTGCCCCTGCACTGCTGGGGGTTGGGGGTGATAGGGGACATGAGTGGGGGCCTGGTGGAGGCTGCCCCTGCACTGCTGGGGGGTGGGGGTGGTCGGAGACATGAGTGGGGGCCTGGTGGAGGTTGCCCCTGCACTGCTGGGGGGTGGGGGTGATAGGGGACATGAGTGGGGGCCTGGTGGAGGCTGCCCCTGGTGGGTGGGGGTGATAGGGGACATGAGTGGGGGCCTGGTGGAGGCTGCCCCTGCACTGCTGGGGGGTGGGGGTGGTGGGAGACATGAGTGGGGGCCTGGTGGAGGCTGCCCCTGCACTGCTGGGGGGTGGGTGTGATAGGGGACATGGGTGGGGGCCTGGTGGAGGCTGCCCCTGGTGGCTGGGGGTGGGGGTGCAGGGAGACATGAGTGGGGGCCTGGTGGAGGCTGCCCCTGCACTGCTGGGGGGTGGGGGTGATAGCGGACATGAGTGGGGGCCTGGTGGAGGCTGCCCCTGGTGGCTGGGGGGTGGGGGTGATAGGGGACATGAGTGGGGGCCTGGTGGAGGCTGCCCCTGCACTGCTGGGGGCTGGGTGTGATAGGGGACATGAGTGGGGGCCTGGTGGAGGCTGCCCCTGGTGGCTGGGGGGTGGGGGTGATAGGGGACATGAGTGGGGGCCTGGTGGAGGCTGCCCCTGCACTGCTGGGGGGTGGGGTGGTGGTAGACATGAGGGGGGGCCTGGTGGAGGCTTCCCCTGGTGGCTGGGGGGTGGGGGTGATAGGGGACATGAGTGGGGGCCTGGTGGAGGCTGCCTCTGCACTGCTGGGGGGTGGGGGTGGTGGGAGACATGAGTGGGGGCCTGATGGAGGCTGACCCTGCAATGCTGGGGGGTGGGGGTGATAGGGGACATGAGTGGGGGCCTGGTGGAGGCTGCCCCTGGTGGGTGGGGGGTGGGGGTGATAGGGGACATGAGTGGGGGCCTGGTGGAGGCTGCCCCTGGTGGGTGGGGGTGATAGGGGACATGAGTGGGGGCCTGGTGGAGGCTGCCCCTGCACTGCTGGGGGGTGGGGGTGGTGGGAGAAATGAGTGGGGGCCTGGTGGAGGCTGCCCCTGGTGGCTGGGGGGGTGGGGGTGATAGGGGACATGAGTGGGGGCCTGGTGGTGGCTGCGGCTGGGGGTGATAGGGGACATGAGTGGGGGCCTGGTGGAGGCTGCCCCTGGTGGCTGGGGGGTGGGGGTGATAGGGGACATGAGTGGGGGCCTGGTGGAGGCTGCCCCTGCACTGCGGGGGGTGGGGTGGTGGTAGACATGAGTGGGGGCCTGGTGGAGGCTGCCCCTGGGGGGTGGGGGTGATAGGGGACATGAGTGGGGGCCTGGTGGAGGCTGCCCCTGCACTGCTGGGGGTGGGGGTGGTGGGAGACATGAGTGGGGGCCTGATGGAGGCTGCCCCTGCAATGCTGGGGGGTGGGGGTGATAGGGGACATGAGTGGGGGCCTGGTGGAGGCTGCCCCTGGTGGGTGGGGGGGTGGGGGTGATAGGGGACATGAGTGGGGGCCTGGTGGAGGCTGCCCCTGGTGGGTGGGGGGTGGGGGTGATAGGGGACATGAGTGGGGGCCTGGTGGAGGCTGCCCCTGCACTGCTGGGGGGTGGGGGTGGTGGGAGAAATGAGTGGGGGCCTGGTGGAGGCTGCCCCTGCACTGCTGGGGGGTGGGGTGAGAGGGGACATGGTTGGGGGCCTGGTTGAGGCAGCCCCTGGTGGCTGGGGGGTGGGGGTGATAGGGGACATGAGTGGGGGCCTGGTGGAGGCTGCCCCTGCACTGCTGGGGGGTGGGGGTGGTGGGAGACATGGGTGGGGGCCTGATGGAGGCTGCCCCTGCACTGCTGGGGGGTGGGGGTGATAGGGGACATGAGTGGGGGCCCGGTGGAGGCTGCCCCTCGTGGGTGGGGGGTGGGGGTGATAGGGGACATGGGTGGGGGCCTGGTGGAGGCTGCCCCTGGTGGCTGGGGGGTTGGGGTGCAGGGAGACATGAGTGGGGGCCTGGTGGAGGCTGCCCCTGCACTGCTGGGGGGTGGGGGTGGTGGGAGAAATGAGTGGGGGCCTGGTGGAGGCTGCCCCTGGTGGCTGGGGGGGTGGGGGTGATAGGGGACATGAGTGGGGGCCTGGTGGTGGCTGCCCCTGCACTGCTGGGGGCTGGGGGTTATAGGGGACATGAGTGGGGGCCTGGTGGAGGCTGCCCCTGGTGGCTGGGGGGTGGGGGTGATAGGGGACATGAGTGGGTGCCTGGTGGAGGCTGCCCCTGCACTGCGGGGGGTGGGGGGGTGGTAGACATGAGTGGGGGCCTGGTGGAGGCTGCCCCTGGGGGGTGGGGGTGATAGGGGACATGAGTGGGGGCCTGGTGGAGGCTGCCCCTGCACTGCTGGGGGGTGGGGGTGGTGGGAGACATGAGTGGGGGCCTGATGGAGGCTGCCCCTGCAATGCTGGGGGGTGGGGGTGATAGGGGACATGAGTGGGGGCCTGGTGGAGGCTGCCCCTGGTGGGTGGGGGGTGGGGGTGATAGGGGACATGAGTGGGGGCCTGGTGGAGGCTGCCCCTGGTGGGTGGGGGGTGGGGGTGATAGGGGACATGAGTGGGGGCCTGGTGGAGGCTGCCCCTGCACTGCTGGGGGGTGGGGGTGGTGGGAGAAATGAGTGGGGGCCTGGTGGAGGCTGCCCCTGCACTGCTGGGGGGTGGGGTGAGAGGGGACATGGTTGGGGGCCTGGTTGAGGCTGCCCCTGGTGGCTGGGGGGTGGGGGTGATAGGGGACATGAGTGGGGGCCTGGTGGAGGCTGCTCCTGGTGGGTGGGGGGTGGGGGTGATAAGGGACATGAGTGGGGGCCTGGTGGAGGCTGCCCCTGGTGGGTGGGGGGTGGGGGTGATAGGGGACATGAGTGGGGGCTGCCCCTGCACTGCTGGGGGTGTGGGGGTGGTGGGAGAAATGAGTGGGGGCATGGTGGAGGCTGCCCCTGCACTGCTGGGGGGGTGGGGTGATAGGGGACATGGTTGGGGGCCTGGTGGAGGCTGCCCCTGGTGGCTGGGGGGTGGGGGTGATAGGGGACATGAGTGGGGGCCTGGTGGAGGCTGCCCCTGCACTGCTGGGGGGTGGGGGTGGTGGGAGACATGGGTGGGGGCCTGATGGAGGCTGCCCCTGCACTGCTGGGGGGTGGGGGTGATAGGGGACATGAGTGGGGGCCCGGTGGAGGCTGCCCCTCGTGGGTGGGGGGTGGGGGTGATAGGGGACATGGGTGGGGGCCTGGTGGAGGCTGCCCCTGGTGGCTGGGGGGTTGGGGTGCAGGGAGACATGAGTGGGGGCCTGGTGGAGGCTGCCCCTGCACTGCTGGGGGGTGGGGGTGCAGGGAGACATGAGTTGGACATGAGTGGGGGCCTGGTGGAGGGTGCCCTGCACTGCTGGGGGGTGGGGTGATGGGAGACATGAGTGGGGGCCTGATGGAGGCTGCCCCTGCACTGCTGGGGGGTGGGGGTGATAGGGGACATGAGTGGGGGCCTGGTGGAGGCTGCCCCTGGTGGCTGGGGGGTTGGGGTGATAGGGGACATGAATGGGGGCCTGATGGAGGCTGCCCCTGCACTGCTGGGGGGTGGGGGTGATAGGGGACATGTGTGGGGGCCTGGTGGAGGCTGCCCCTGGTGGCTGGGGGGTGGGGGTGATAGGGGACATGAGTGGGGGCCTGATGGAGGCTGCCCCTGCACTGCTGGGGGGTGGGGGTGATAGGGGACATGAGTGGGGGCCTGGTGGAGGCTGCCCCTGGTGGCTGGGGGGTGGGGGTAATAGGGGACATGTGTGGGGGCCTGGTGGGGGCTGCCCCTGGTGGCTGGGGGGTGGGGGTGATAGGGGACATGAGTGGGGGCCTGATGGAGGCTGACCCTGCACTGCTGGGGGGTGGGGGTGATAGGGGACATGAGTGGGGGCCTGGTGGAGGCTGCCCCTGGTGGGTGGGGGGTGGGGGTGATAGGGGACATGAGTGGGGGCCTGGTGGAGGCTGCCCCTGCACTGCTGGGGGGTGGGGGTGGTGGGAGAAATGAGTGGGGGCCTGGTGGAGGCTGCCCCTGCACTGCTGGGGGGTGGGGTGAGAGGGGACATGGGTGGGGGCCTGATGGAGGCTGCCCCTGCACTGCTGGGGGGTGGGGGTGGTGGTAGACATGGGTGGGGGCCAGGTGGAGGCTGCCCCTGGTGGCTGGGGGGTGGGGGTGCAGGGAGACATGAGTGGGGGCCTGGTGGAGGCTGCCCCTGCACTGCTGGGGGGTGGGGGTGCAGGGAGACATTAGTTGGACATGAGTGGGGGCCTGGTGGAGGGTGCCCCTGGTGGCTGGGGGGTGGGGGTGCAGGGAGACATGAGTGGGGGCCTGGTGGAGGCTGCCCCTGCACTGCTGAGGGGTGGGGGTGATAGGGGACATGGTTGGGGGCCTGGTGGAGGCTGCTCCTGGTGGCTGGGGGGTGGGGGTGATAGGGGACATGAGTGGGGGCCTGATGGAGGCTGCCCCTGCCCTGCTGGGGGGTGGGGGTGATAGGGGGCATGAGTGGGGGCCTGGTGGAGGCTTCCCCTGGTGCTGAGGGGTGGGGGTGGTGGGAGACATGAGTGGGGGCCTGGTGGAGGGTGCCCCTGGTGGCTGGGGGGTGGGGGTGCAGGGAGACATGAGTGGGGGCCTGGTGGAGGCTGCCCCTGCACTGCTGAGGGGTGGGGGTGATAGGGGACATGGTTGGGGGCCTGGTGGAGGCTGCCCCTGGTGGCTGGGGGGTGGGGGTGATAGGGGACATGAGTGGGGGCCTGATGGAGGCTGCCCCTGCCCTGCTGGGGGGTGGGGGTGATAGGGGGCATGAGTGGGGGCCTGGTGGAGGCTTCCCCTGGTGCTGAGGGGTGGGGGTGGTGGGAGACATGAGTGGGGGCCTGGTGGAGGCTGCCCCTGCACTGCTGGGGGTTAGGGGTGATAGGGGACATGAGTGGGGGCCTGGTGGAGGCTGCCCCTGCACTGCTGGGGGGTGGGGGTGGTCGGAGACATGAGTGGGGGCCTGGTGGAGGTTGCCCCTGCACTGCTGGGGGGTGGGGGTGATAGGGGACATGAGTGGGGGCCTGGTGGAGGCTGCCCCTGGTGGGTGGGGGTGATAGGGGACATGAGTGGGGGCCTGGTGGAGGCTGCCCCTGCACTGCTGGGGGGTGGGGGTGGTGGGAGACATGAGTGGGGGCCTGGTGGAGGCTGCCCCTGCACTGCTCGGGGGTGGGTGTGATAGGGGACATGGGTGGGGGCCTGGTGGAGGCTGCCCCTGGTGGCTGGGGGTGGGGGTGCAGGGAGACATGAGTGGGGGCCTGGTGGAGGCTGCCCCTGCACTGCTAGGGGGTGGGGGTGATAGCGGACATGAGTGGGGGCCTGGTGGAGCCTGCCCCTGGTGGCTGGGGGGTGGGGGTGATAGGGGACATGAGTGGGGGCCTGGTGGAGGCTGCCCCTGCACTGCTGGGGGCTGGGGGTGATAGGGGACATGAGTGGGGGCCTGGTGGAGGCTGCCCCTGGTGGCTGGGGGGTGGGGGTGATAGGGGACATGAGTGGGGGCCTGGTGGAGGCTGCCCCTGCACTGCTGGGGGGTGGGGTGGTGGTAGACATGAGGGGGGGCCTGGTGGAGGCTGCCCCTGGTGGCTGGGGGGTGGGGGTGATAGGGGACATGAGTGGGGGCCTGGTGGAGGCTGCCCCTGCACTGCTGGGGGGTGGGGGTGGTGGGAGACATGAGTGGGGGCCTGATGGAGGCTGACCCTGCAATGCTGGGGGGTGGGGGTGATAGGGGACATGAGTGGGGGCCTGGTGGAGGCTGCCCCTGGTGGGTGGGGGGTGGGGGTGATAGGGGACATGAGTGGGGGCCTGGTGGAGGCTGTCCCTGCACTGCTGGGGGGTGGGGGTGGTGGGAGAAATGAGTGGGGACCTGGTGGAGGCTGCCCCTGGTGGCTGGGGGGGTGGGGGTGATAGGGGACATGAGTGGGGGCCTGGTGGTGGCTGCCCCTGCACTGCTGGGGGCTGGGGGTGATAGGGGACATGAGTGGGGGCCTGGTGGAGGCTGCCCCTGCCCTGCTGGGGGGTGGGGGTGATAGGGGGCATGAGTGGGGGCCTGGTGGAGGCTTCCCCTGGTGCTGAGGGGTGGGGGTGGTGGGAGACATGAGTGGGGGCCTGGTGGAGGCTGCCCCTGCACTGCTGGGGGTTAGGGGTGATAGGGGACATGAGTGGGGGCCTGGTGGAGGCTGCCCCTGCACTGCTGGGGGGTGGGGGTGGTCGGAGACATGAGTGGGGGCCTGGTGGAGGTTGCCCCTGCACTGCTGGGGGGTGGGGGTGATAGGGGACATGAGTGGGGGCCTGGTGGAGGCTGCCCCTGGTGGGTGGGGGTGATAGGGGACATGAGTGGGGGCCTGGTGGAGGCTGCCCCTGCACTGCTGGGGGGTGGGGGTGGTGGGAGACATGAGTGGGGGCCTGGTGGAGGCTGCCCCTGCACTGCTCGGGGGTGGGTGTGATAGGGGACATGGGTGGGGGCCTGGTGGAGGCTGCCCCTGGTGGCTGGGGGTGGGGGTGCAGGGAGACATGAGTGGGGGCCTGGTGGAGGCTGCCCCTGCACTGCTAGGGGGTGGGGGTGATAGCGGACATGAGTGGGGGCCTGGTGGAGCCTGCCCCTGGTGGCTGGGGGGTGGGGGTGATAGGGGACATGAGTGGGGGCCTGGTGGAGGCTGCCCCTGCACTGCTGGGGGCTGGGGGTGATAGGGGACATGAGTGGGGGCCTGGTGGAGGCTGCCCCTGGTGGCTGGGGGGTGGGGGTGATAGGGGACATGAGTGGGGGCCTGGTGGAGGCTGCCCCTGCACTGCTGGGGGGTGGGGTGGTGGTAGACATGAGGGGGGGCCTGGTGGAGGCTGCCCCTGGTGGCTGGGGGGTGGGGGTGATAGGGGACATGAGTGGGGGCCTGGTGGAGGCTGCCCCTGCACTGCTGGGGGGTGGGGGTGGTGGGAGACATGAGTGGGGGCCTGATGGAGGCTGACCCTGCAATGCTGGGGGGTGGGGGTGATAGGGGACATGAGTGGGGGCCTGGTGGAGGCTGCCCCTGGTGGGTGGGGGGTGGGGGTGATAGGGGACATGAGTGGGGGCCTGGTGGAGGCTGTCCCTGCACTGCTGGGGGGTGGGGGTGGTGGGAGAAATGAGTGGGGACCTGGTGGAGGCTGCCCCTGGTGGCTGGGGGGGTGGGGTGATAGGGGACATGAGTGGGGGCCTGGTGGTGGCTGCCCCTGCACTGCTGGGGGCTGGGGGTGATAGGGGACATGAGTGGGGGCCTGGTGGAGGCTGCCCCTGGTGGCTGGGGGGTGGGGGTGATAGGGGACATGAGTGGGGGCCTGGTGGAGGCTGCCCCTGCACTGCGGGGGGTGGGGTGGTGGTAGACATGAGTGGGGGCCTGGTGGAGGCTGCCCCTGGGGGGTGGGGGTGATAGGGGACATGAGTGGGGGCCTGGTGGAGGCTGCCCCTGCACTGCTGGGGGTGGGGGTGGTGGGAGACATGAGTGGGGGCCTGATGGAGGCTGCCCCTGCAATGCTGGGGGGTGGGGGTGATAGGGGACATGAGTGGGGGCCTGGTGGAGGCTGCCCCTGGTGGGTGGGGGGTGGGGGTGATAGGGGACATGAGTGGGGGCCTGGTGGAGGCTGCCCCTGGTGGGTGGGGGGTGGGGGTGATAGGGGACATGAGTGGGGGCCTGGTGGAGGCTGCCCCTGCACTGCTGGGGGGTGGGGGTGGTGGGAGAAATGAGTGGGGGCCTGGTGGAGGCTGCCCCTGCACTGCTGGGGGGTGGGGTGAGAGGGGACATGGTTGGGGGCCTGGTTGAGGCAGCCCCTGGTGGCTGGGGGGTGGGGGTGATAGGGGACATGAGTGGGGGCCTGGTGGAGGCTGCCCCTGCACTGCTGGGGGGTGGGGGTGGTGGGAGACATGGGTGGGGGCCTGATGGAGGCTGCCCCTGCACTGCTGGGGGGTGGGGGTGATAGGGGACATGAGTGGGGGCCCGGTGGAGGCTGCCCCTCGTGGGTGGGGGGTGGGGGTGATAGGGGACATGGGTGGGGGCCTGGTGGAGGCTGCCCCTGGTGGCTGGGGGGTTGGGGTGCAGGGAGACATGAGTGGGGGCCTGGTGGAGGCTGCCCCTGCACTGCTGGGGGGTGGGGGTGGTGGGAGAAATGAGTGGGGGCCTGGTGGAGGCTGCCCCTGGTGGCTGGGGGGGTGGGGGTGATAGGGGACATGAGTGGGGGCCTGGTGGTGGCTGCCCCTGCACTGCTGGGGGCTGGGGGTTATAGGGGACATGAGTGGGGGCCTGGTGGAGGCTGCCCCTGGTGGCTGGGGGGTGGGGGTGATAGGGGACATGAGTGGGTGCCTGGTGGAGGCTGCCCCTGCACTGCGGGGGGTGGGGTGGTGGTAGACATGAGTGGGGGCCTGGTGGAGGCTGCCCCTGGGGGGTGGGGGTGATAGGGGACATGAGTGGGGGCCTGGTGGAGGCTGCCCCTGCACTGCTGGGGGGTGGGGGTGGTGGGAGACATGAGTGGGGGCCTGATGGAGGCTGCCCCTGCAATGCTGGGGGGTGGGGGTGATAGGGGACATGAGTGGGGGCCTGGTGGAGGCTGCCCCTGGTGGGTGGGGGTGATAGGGGACATGAGTGGGGGCCTGGTGGAGGCTGCCCCTGGTGGGTGGGGGTGATAGGGGACATGAGTGGGGGCCTGGTGGAGGCTGCCCCTGCACTGCTGGGGGGTGGGGGTGGTGGGAGAAATGAGTGGGGGCCTGGTGGAGGCTGCCCCTGCACTGCTGGGGGGTGGGGTGAGAGGGGACATGGTTGGGGGCCTGGTTGAGGCTGCCCCTGGTGGCTGGGGGGTGGGGGTGATAGGGGACATGAGTGGGGGCCTGGTGGAGGCTGCTCCTGGTGGGTGGGGGGTGGGGGTGATAAGGGACATGAGTGGGGGCCTGGTGGAGGCTGCCCCTGGTGGGTGGGTGGTGGGGGTGATAGGGGACATGAGTGGGGCCTGCCCCTGCACTGCTGGGGGGGTGGGGGTGGTGGGAGAAATGAGTGGGGCCTGGTGGAGGCTGCCCCTGCACTGCTGGGGGGTGGGGTGATAGGGGACATGGTTGGGGGCCTGGTGGAGGCTGCCCCTGGTGGCTGGGGGTTGGGGGTGATAGGGGACATGAGTGGGGGCCTGGTGGAGGCTGCTCCTGCACTGCTGGGGGGTGGGGGTGGTGGGAGACATGGGTGGGGGCCTGATGGAGGCTGCCCCTGCACTGCTGGGGGGTGGGGGTGATAGGGGACATGAGTGGGGGCCCGGTGGAGGCTGCCCCTCGTGGGTGGGGGGTGGGGGTGATAGGGGACATGGGTGGGGGCCTGGTGGAGGCTGCCCCTGGTGGCTGGGGGGTTGGGGTGCAGGGAGACATGAGTGGGGGCCTGGTGGAGGCTGCCCCTGCACTGCTGGGGGGTGGGGGTGCAGGGAGACATGAGTTGGACATGAGTGGGGGCCTGGTGGAGGGTGCCCTGCACTGCTGGGGGGTGGGGTGATGGGAGACATGAGTGGGGGCCTGATGGAGGCTGCCCCTGCACTGCTGGGGGGTGGGGGTGATAGGGGACATGAGTGGGGGCCTGGTGGAGGCTGCCCCTGGTGGCTGGGGGGTTGGGGTGATAGGGGACATGAATGGGGGCCTGATGGAGGCTGCCCCTGCACTGCTGGGGGGTGGGGGTGATAGGGGACATGTGTGGGGGCCTGGTGGAGGCTGCCCCTGGTGGCTGGGGGGTGGGGGTGATAGGGTACATGAGTGGGGCCTGATGGAGGCTGCCCCTGCACTGCTGGGGGGTGGGGGTGATAGGGGACATGAGTGGGGGCCTGGTGGAGGCTGCCCCTGGTGGCTGGGGGGTGGGGGTAATAGGGGACATGTGTGGGGGCCTGGTGGAGGCTGCCCCTGGTGGCTGGGGGGTGGGGGTGATAGGGGACATGAGTGGGGGCCTGATGGAGGCTGCCCTGCACTGCTGGGCGGTGGGGGTGATAGGGGACATGAGTGGGGGCCTGGTGGAGGCTGCCCCTGGTGGGTGGGGGGTGGGGGTGATAGGGGACATGAGTGGGGGCCTGGTGGAGGCTGCCCCTGCACTGCTGGGGGGTGGGGGTGGTGGGAGAAATGAGTGGGGGCCTGGTGGAGGCTGCCCCTGCACTGCTGGGGGGTGGGGGTGATAGGGGACATGAGTGGGGGCCCGGTGGAGGCTGCCCCTCGTGGGTGGGGGGTGGGGGTGATAGGGGACATGGGTGGGGGCCTGGTGGAGGCTGCCCCTGGTGGCTGGGGGGTTGGGGTGCAGGGAGACATGAGTGGGGGCCTGGTGGAGGCTGCCCCTGCACTGCTGGGGGGTGGGGGTGCAGGGAGACATGAGTTGGACATGAGTGGGGGCCTGGTGGAGGGTGCCCTGCACTGCTGGGGGGTGGGGTGATGGGAGACATGAGTGGGGGCCTGATGGAGGCTGCCCCTGCACTGCTGGGGGGTGGGGGTGATAGGGGACATGAGTGGGGCCTGGTGGAGGCTGCCCCTGGTGGCTGGGGGGTTGGGGTGATAGGGGACATGAATGGGGGCCTGATGGAGGCTGCCCCTGCACTGCTGGGGGGTGGGGGTGATAGGGGACATGTGTGGGGGCCTGGTGGAGGCTGCCCCTGGTGGCTGGGGGGTGGGGGTGATAGGGTACATGAGTGGGGCCTGATGGAGGCTGCCCCTGCACTGCTGGGGGGTGGGGGTGATAGGGGACATGAGTGGGGCCTGGTGGAGGCTGCCCCTGGTGGCTGGGGGGTGGGGGTAATAGGGGACATGTGTGGGGGCCTGGTGGAGGCTGCCCCTGGTGGCTGGGGGGTGGGGGTGATAGGGGACATGAGTGGGGGCCTGATGGAGGCTGCCCCTGCACTGCTGGGCGGTGGGGGTGATAGGGGACATGAGTGGGGGCCTGGTGGAGGCTGCCCCTGGTGGGTGGGGGGTGGGGGTGATAGGGGACATGAGTGGGGGCCTGGTGGAGGCTGCCCCTGCACTGCTGGGGGGTGGGGGTGGTGGGAGAAATGAGTGGGGGCCTGGTGGAGGCTGCCCCTGCACTGCTGGGGGGTGGGGTGAGAGGGGACATGGGTGGGGGCCTGATGGAGGCTGCCCCTGCACTGCTGGGGGGTGGGGGTGGTGGTAGACATGGGTGGGGGCCAGGTGGAGGCTGCCCCTGGTGGCTGGGGGTGGGGGTGCAGGGAGACATGAGTGGGGGCCTGGTGGAGGCTGCCCCTGCACTGCTGGGGGGTGGGGGTGCAGGGAGACATTAGTTGGACATGAGTGGGGGCCTGGTGGAGGGTGCCCCTGGTGGCTGGGGGGTGGGGGTGCAGGGAGACATGAGTGGGGGCCTGGTGGAGGCTGCCCCTGCACTGATGAGGGGTGGGGGTGATAGGGGACATGGTTGGGGGCCTGGTGGAGGCTGCCCCTGGTGGCTGGGGGGTGGGGGTGATAGGGGACATGAGTGGGGGCCTGATGGAGGCTGCCCCTGCCCTGCTGGGGGGTGGGGGTGATAGGGGGCATGAGTGGGGGCCTGGTGGAGGCTTCCCCTGGTGCTGAGGGGTGGGGGTGGTGGGAGACATGAGTGGGGGCCTGGTGGAGGCTGCCCCTGCACTGCTGGGGGTTGGGGGTGATAGGGGACATGAGTGGGGGCCTGGTGGAGGCTGCCCCTGCACTGCTGGGGGTGGGGGTGGTCAGAGACATGAGTGGGGGCCTGGTGGAGGTTGCCCCTGCACTGCTGGGGGGTGGGGGTGATAGGGGACATGAGTGGGGGCCTGGTGGAGGCTGCCCCTGGTGGGTGGGGGTGATAGGGGACATGAGTGGGGGCCTGGTGGAGGCTGCCCCTGCACTGCTGGGGGGTGGGGGTGGTGGGGGACATGAGTGGGGGCCTGGTGGAGGCTGCCCCTGCACTGCTGGGGGGTGGGTGTGATAGGGGACATGGGTGGGGGCCTGGTGGAGGCTGCCCCTGGTGGCTGGGGGTGGGGGTGCAGGGAGACATGAGTGGGGGCCTGGTGGAGGCTGCCCCTGCACTGCTGGGGGGTGGGGGTGATAGCGGACATGAGTGGGGGCCTGGTGGAGGCTGCCCCTGGTGGCTGGGGGGTGGGGGTGATAGGGGACATGAGTGGGGGCCTGGTGGAGGCTGCCCCTGCACTGCTGGGGTCTGGGGGTGATAGGGGACATGAGTGGGGGCCTGGTGGAGGCTGCCCCTGGAGGCTGGGGGGTGGGGGTGATAGGGGACATGAGTGGGGGCCTGGTGGAGGCTGCCCCTGCACTGCTGGGGGGTGGGGTGGTGGTAGACATGAGGGGGGGCCTGGTGGAGGCTGCCCCTGGTGGCTGGGGGGTGGGGGTGATAGGGGACATGAGTGGGGGAATGGTGGAGGCTGCCCCTGCACTGCTGGGGGGTGGGGGTGGTGGGAGACATGAGTGGGGGCCTGATGGAGGCTGACCCTGCAATGCTGGGGGGTGGGGGTGATAGGGGACATGAGTGGGGGCCTGGTGGAGGCTGCCCCTGGTGGGTGGGGGGTGGGGGTGATAGGGGACATGAGTGGGGGCCTGGTGGAGGCTGCCCCTGGTGGGTGGGGGGTGGGGGTGATAGGGGACATGAGTGGGGGCCTGGTGGAGGCTGCCCCTGCACTGCTGGGGGGTGGGGGTGGTGGGAGAAATGAGTGGGGGCCTGGTGGAGGCTGCCCCTGGTGGCTGGGGGGGTGGGGGTGATAGGGGACATGAGTGGGGGCCTGGTGGTGGCTGCCCCTGCACTGCTGGGGGCTGGGGTGATAGGGGACATGAGTGGGGGCCTGGTGGAGGCTGCCCCTGGTGGCTGGGGGGTGGGGGTGATAGGGGACATGAGTGGGGGCCTGGTGGAGGCTGCCCCTGCACTGCGGGGGGTGGGGTGGTGGTAGACATGAGTGGGGGCCTGGTGGAGGCTGCCCCTGGGGGGTGGGGGTGATAGGGGACATGAGTGGGGGCCTGGTGGAGGCTGCCCCTGCACTGCTGGGGGGTGGGGGTGGTGGGAGACATGAGTGGGGGCCTGATGGAGGCTGCCCCTGCAATGCTGGGGGGTGGGGGTGATAGGGGACATGAGTGGGGGCCTGGTGGAGGCTGCCCCTGGTGGGTGGGGGGTGGGGGTGATAGGGGACATGAGTGGGGGCCTGGTGGAGGCTGCCCCTGGTGGGTGGGGGGTGGGGTGATAGGGGACATGAGTGGGGGCCTGGTGGAGGCTGCCCCTGCACTGCTGGGGGGTGGGGGTGGTGGGAGAAATGAGTGGGGGCCTGGTGGAGGCTGCCCCTGCACTGCTGGGGGGTGGGGTGAGAGGGGACATGGTTGGGGGCCTGGTTGAGGCTGCCCCTGGTGGCTGGGGGGTGGGGGTGATAGGGGACATGAGTGGGGGCCTGGTGGAGGCTGCTCCTGGTGGGTGGGGGGTGGGGGTGATAAGGGACATGAGTGGGGGCCTGGTGGAGGCTGCCCCTGGTGGGTGGGGGGTGGGGGTGATAGGGGACATGAGTGGGGGCTGCCCCTGCACTGCTGGGGGGTGGGGGTGGTGGGAGAAATGAGTGGGGGCCTGGTGGAGGCCGCCCCTGCACTGCTGGGGGGTGGGGTGATAGGGGACATGGTTGGGGGCCTGGTGGAGGCTGCCCCTGGTGGCTGGGGGGTGGGGGTGATAGGGGACATGAGTGGGGGCCTGGTGGAGGCTGCCCCTGCACTGCTGGGGGGTGGGGGTGGTGGGAGACATGGGTGGGGGCCTGATGGAGGCTGCCCCTGCACTGCTGGGGGGTGGGGGTGATAGGGGACATGAGTGGGGGCCCGGTGGAGGCTGCCCCTCGTGGGTGGGGGGTGGGGGTGATAGGGGACATGGGTGGGGGCCTGGTGGAGGCTGCCCCTGGTGGCTGGGGGGTTGGGGTGCAGGGAGACATGAGTGGGGGCCTGGTGGAGGCTGCCCCTGCACTGCTGGGGGGTGGGGGTGCAGGGAGACATGAGTTGGACATGAGTGGGGGCCTGGTGGAGGGTGCCCTGCACTGCTGGGGGGTGGGGTGATGGGAGACATGAGTGTGGGCCTGATGGAGGCTGCCCCTGCACTGCTGGGGGGTGGGGGTGATAGGGGACATGAGTGGGGGCCTGGTGGAGGCTGCCCCTGGTGGCTGGGGGGTTGGGGTGATAGGGGACATGAGTGGGGGCCTGATGGAGGCTGCCCCTGCACTGCTGGGGGGTGGGGGTGATAGGGGACATGTGTGGGGGCCTGGTGGAGGCTGCCCCTGGTGGCTGGGGGGTGGGGGTGATAGGGGACATGAGTGGGGGCCTGATGGAGGCTGCCCCTGCACTGCTGTGGGGTGGGGGTGATAGGGGACATGAGTGGGGGCCTGGTGGAGGCTGCCCCTGGTAGCTGGGGGGTGGGGGTAATAGGGGACATGTGTGGGGGCCTGGTGGAGGCTGCCCCTGGTGGCTGGGGGGTGGGGGTAATAGGGGACATGAGTGGGGGCCTGATGGAGGCTGCCCCTGCACTGCTGGGGGGTGGGGGTGATAGGGGACATGAGTGGGGGCCTGGTGGAGGCTGCCCCTGGTGGGTGGGGGGTGGGGGTGATAGGGGACATGAGTGGGGGCCTGGTGGAGGCTGCCCCTGCACTGCTGGGGGGTGGGGGCGGTGGGAGAAATGAGTGGGGGCCTGGTGGAGGCTGCCCCTGCACTGCTGGGGGGTGGGGTGAGAGGGGACATGGTTGGGGGCCTGGTTGAGGCAGCCCCTGGTGGCTGGGGGGTGGGGGTGATAGGGGACATGAGTGGGGGCCTGGTGGAGGCTGCTCCTGGTGGGTGGGGGGTGGGGGTGATAAGGGACATGAGTGGGGGCCTGGTGGAGGCTGCCCCTGGTGGGTGGGGGGTGGGGGTGATAGGGGACATGAGTGGGGGCTGCCCCTGCACTGCTGGGGGGTGGGGGTGGTGGGAGAAATGAGTGGGGGCCTGGTGGAGGCTGCCCCTGCACTGCTGGGGGGTGGAGTGATAGGGGACATGGTTGGGGGCCTGGTGGAGGCTGCCCCTGGTGGCTGGGGGGTGGGGGTGATAGGGGACATGAGTGGGGGCCTGGTGGAGGCTGCCCCTGCACTGCTGGGGGGTGGGGGTGGTGGGAGACATGGGTGGGGGCCTGATGGAGGCTGCCCCTGCACTGCTGGGGGGTGGGGGTGATAGGGGACATGAGTGGGGGCCCGGTGGAGGCTGCCCCTCGTGGGTGGGGGGTGGGGGTGATAGGGGACATGGGTGGGGGCCTGGTGGAGGCTGCCCCTGGTGGCTGGGGGGTTGGGGTGCAGGGAGACATGAGTGGGGGCCTGGTGGAGGCTGCCCCTGCACTGCTGGGGGGTGGGGGTGGTGGGAGAAATGAGTGGGGGCCTGGTGGAGGCTGCCCCTGGTGGCTGGGGGGGTGGGGGTGATAGGGGACATGAGTGGGGGCCTGGTGGTGGCTGCCCCTGCACTGCTGGGGGCTGGGGGTGATAGGGGGCATGAGTGGGGGCCTGGTGGAGGCTGCCCCTGGTGGCTGGGGGTGGGGGTGATAGGGGACATGAGTGGGGGCCTGGTGGAGGCTGCCCCTGCACTGCGGGGGGTGGGGTGGTGGTAGACATGAGTGGGGGCCTGGTGGAGGCTGCCCCTGGGGGGTGGGGGTGATAGGGGACATGAGTGGGGGCCTGGTGGAGGCTGCCCCTGCACTGCTGGGGGGTGGGGGTGGTGGGAGACATGAGTGGGGGCCTGATGGAGGCTGCCCCTGCAATGCTGGGGGGTGGGGGTGATAGGGGACATGAGTGGGGGCCTGGTGGAGGCTGCCCCTGGTGGGTGGGGGGTGGGGGTGATAGGGGACATGAGTGGGGGCCTGGTGGAGGCTGCCCCTGGTGGGTAGGGGGTGGGGGTGATAGGGGACATGAGTGGGGGCCTGGTGGAGGCTGCCCCTGCACTGCTGGGGGGTGGGGGTGGTGGGAGAAATGAGTGGGGGCCTGGTGGAGGCTGCCCCTGCACTGCTGGGGGGTGGGGTGAGAGGGGACATGGTTGGGGGCCTGGTTGAGGCTGCCCCTGGTGGCTGGGGGCTGGGGGTGATAGGGGACATGAGTGGGGGCCTGGTGGAGGCTGCTCCTGGTGGGTGGGGGGTGGGGGTGATAAGGGACATGAGTGGGGGCCTGGTGGAGGCTGCCCCTGGTGGGTGGGGGGTGGGGGTGATAGGGGACATGAGTGGGGGCTGCCCCTGCACTGCTGGGGGGGTGGGGGTGGTGGGAGAAATGAGTGGGGGCCTGGTGGAGGCTGCCCCTGCACTGCTGGGGGGTGGGGTGATAGGGGACATGGTTGGGGGCCTGGTGGAGGCTGCCCCTGGTGGCTGGGGGGTGGGGGTGATAGGGGACATGAGTGGGGGCCTGGTGGAGGCTGCCCCTGCACTGCTGGGGGGTGGGGGTGATAGGGGACATGAGTGGGGGCCCGGTGGAGGCTGCCCCTCGTGGGTGGGGGGTGGGGGTGATAGGGGACATGGGTGGGGGCCTGGTGGAGGCTGCCCCTGGTGGCTGGGGGGTTGGGGTGCAGGGAGACATGAGTGGGGGCCTGGTGGAGGCTGCCCCTGCACTGCTGGGGGGTGGGGGTGCAGGGAGACATGAGTTGGACATGAGTGGGGGCCTGGTGGAGGGTGCCCTGCACTGCTGGGGGGTGGGGTGATGGGAGACATGAGTGGGGGCCTGATGGAGGCTGCCCCTGCACTGCTGGGGGGTGGGGGTGATAGGGGACATGAGTGGGGGCCTGGTGGAGGCTGCCCCTGGTGGCTGGGGGGTTGGGGTGATAGGGGACATGAGTGGGGGCCTGATGGAGGCTGCCCCTGCACTGCTGGGGGGTGGGGGTGATAGGGGACATGTGTGGGGGCCTGGTGGAGGCTGCCCCTGGTGGCTGGGGGGTGGGGGTGATAGGGGACATGAGTGGGGGCCTGATGGAGGCTGCCCCTGCACTGCTGGGGGGTGGGGGTGATAGGGGACATGAGTGGGGGCCTGGTGGAGGCTGCCCCTGGTGGCTGGGGGGTGGGGGTAATAGGGGACATGTGTGGGGGCCTGGTGGAGGCTGCCCCTGGTGGCTGGGGGGTGGGGGTGATAGGGGACATGAGTGGGGGCCTGATGGAGGCTGCCCCTGCACTGCTGGGGGGTGGGGGTGATAGGGGACATGAGTGGGGGCCTGGTGGAGGCTGCCCCTGGTGGGTGGGGGGTGGGGGTGATAGGGGACATGAGTGGGGGCCTGGTGGAGGCTGCCCCTGCACTGCTGGGGGGTGGGGGTGGTGGGAGAAATGAGTGGGGGCCTGGTGGAGGCTGCCCCTGCACTGCTGGGGGGTGGGGTGAGAGGGGACATGGTTGGGGGCCTGGTTGAGGCTGCCCCTGGTGGCTGGGGGCTGGGGGTGATAGGGGACATGAGTGGGGGCCTGGTGGAGGCTGCTCCTGGTGGGTGGGGGGTGGGGGTGATAAGGGACATGAGTGGGGGCCTGGTGGAGGCTGCCCCTGGTGGGTGGGGGGTGGGGGTGATAGGGGACATGAGTGGGGGCTGCCCCTGCACTGCTGGGGGGGTGGGGGTGGTGGGAGAAATGAGTGGGGGCCTGGTGGAGGCTGCCCCTGCACTGCTGGGGGGTGGGGTGATAGGGGACATGGTTGGGGGCCTGGTGGAGGCTGCCCCTGGTGGCTGGGGGGTGGGGGTGATAGGGGACATGAGTGGGGGCCTGGTGGAGGCTGCCCCTGCACTGCTGGGGGGTGGGGGTGATAGGGGACATGAGTGGGGGCCCGGTGGAGGCTGCCCCTCGTGGGTGGGGGGTGGGGGTGATAGGGGACATGGGTGGGGGCCTGGTGGAGGCTGCCCCTGGTGGCTGGGGGGTTGGGGTGCAGGGAGACATGAGTGGGGGCCTGGTGGAGGCTGCCCCTGCACTGCTGGGGGGTGGGGGTGCAGGGAGACATGAGTTGGACATGAGTGGGGGCCTGGTGGAGGGTGCCCTGCACTGCTGGGGGGTGGGGTGATGGGAGACATGAGTGGGGGCCTGATGGAGGCTGCCCCTGCACTGCTGGGGGGTGGGGGTGATAGGGGACATGAGTGGGGGCCTGGTGGAGGCTGCCCCTGGTGGCTGGGGGGTTGGGGTGATAGGGGACATGAGTGGGGGCCTGATGGAGGCTGCCCCTGCACTGCTGGGGGGTGGGGGTGATAGGGGACATGTGTGGGGGCCTGGTGGAGGCTGCCCCTGGTGGCTGGGGGGTGGGGGTGATAGGGGACATGAGTGGGGGCCTGATGGAGGCTGCCCCTGCACTGCTGGGGGGTGGGGGTGATAGGGGACATGAGTGGGGGCCTGGTGGAGGCTGCCCCTGGTGGCTGGGGGGTGGGGGTAATAGGGGACATGTGTGGGGGCCTGGTGGAGGCTGCCCCTGGTGGCTGGGGGGTGGGGGTGATAGGGGACATGAGTGGGGGCCTGATGGAGGCTGCCCCTGCACTGCTGGGGGGTGGGGGTGATAGGGGACATGAGTGGGGGCCTGGTGGAGGCGGCCCCTGGTGGGTGGGGGGTGGGGGTGATAGGGGACATGAGTGGGGGCCTGGTGGAGGCTGCCCCTGCACTGCTGGGGGGTGGGGGTGGTGGGAGAAATGAGTGGGGGCCTGGTGGAGGCTGCCCCTGCACTGCTGGGGGGTGGGGTGAGAGGGGACATGGGTGGGGGCCTGATGGAGGCTGCCCCTGCACTGCTGGGGGGTGGGGGTGGTGGTAGACATGGGTGGGGGCCAGGTGGAGGCTGCCCCTGGTGGCTGGGGGGTGGGGGTGCAGGGAGACATGAGTGGGGGCCTGGTGGAGGCTGCCCCTGCACTGCTGGGGGGTGGGGGTGCAGGGAGACATGAGTTGGACATGAGTGGGGGCCTGGTGGAGGGTGCCCCTGGTGGCTGGGGGGTGGGGGTGCAGGGAGACATGAGTGGGGGCCTGGTGGAGGCTGCCCCTGCACTGCTGAGGGGTGGGGGTGATAGGGGACATGGTTGGGGGCCTGGTGGAGGCTGCCCCTGGTGGCTGGGGGGTGGGGGTGATAGGGGACATGAGTGGGGGCCTGATGGAGGCTGCCCCTGCCCTGCTGGGGGGTGGGGGTGATAGGGGGCATGAGTGGGGGCCTGGTGGAGGCTTCCCCTGGTGCTGAGGGGTGGGGGTGGTGGGAGACATGAGTGGGGGCCTGGTGGAGGCTGCCCCTGCACTGCTGGGGGTTGGGGGTGATAGGGGACATGAGTGGGGGCCTGGTGGAGGCTGCCCCTGCACTGCTGGGGGGTGGAGGTGGTCGGAGACATGAGTGGGGGCCTGGTGGAGGTTGCCCCTGCACTGCTGGGGGGTGGGGGTGATAGGGGATATGAGTGGGGGCCTGGTGGAGGCTGCCCCTGGTGGGTGGGGGTGATAGGGGACATGAGTGGGGGCCTGGTGGAGGCTGCCCCTGCACTGCTGGGGGGTGGGGGTGGTGGGAGACATGAGTGGGGGCCTGGTGGAGGCTGCCCCTGCACTGCTGGGGGGTGGGTGTGATAGGGGACATGGGTGGGGGCCTGGTGGAGGCTGCCCCTGGTGGCTGGGGGTGGGGGTGCAGGGAGACATGAGTGGGGGCCTGGTTGAGGCTGCCCCTGCACTGCTGGGGGGTGGGGGTGATAGCGGACATGAGTGGGGGCCTGGTGGAGGCTGCCCCTGGTGGCTGGGGGGTGGGGGTGATAGGGGACATGAGTGGGGGCCTGGTGGAGGCTGCCCCTGCACTGCTGGGGTCTGGGGGTGATAGGGGACATGAGTGGGGGCCTGGTGGAGGCTGCCCCTGGTGGCTGGGGGGTGGGGGTGATAGGGGACATGAGTGGGGGCCTGGTGGAGGCTGCCCCTGCACTGCTGGGGGGTGGGGTGGTGGTAGACATGAGGGGGGGCCTGGTGGAGGCTGCCCCTGGTGGCTGGGGGGTGGGGGTGATAGGGGACATGAGTGGGGGCCTGGTGGAGGCTGCCCCTGCACTGCTGGGGGGTGGGGGTGGTGGGAGACATGAGTGGGGGCCTGATGGAGGCTGACCCTGCAATGCTGGGGGGTGGGGGTGATAGGGGACATGAGTGGGGGCCTGGTGGAGGCTGCCCCTGGTGGGTGGGGGGTGGGGGTGATAGGGGACATGAGTGGGGGCCTGGTGGAGGCTGCCCCTGGTGGGTGGGGGGTGGGGTGATAGGGGACATGAGTGGGGGCCTGGTGGAGGCTGCCCCTGCACTGCTGGGGGGTGGGGGTGGTGGGAGAAATGAGTGGGGGCCTGGTGGAGGCTGCCCCTGGTGGCTGGGGGGGTGGGGGTGATAGGGGACATGAGTGGGGGCCTGGTGGTGGCTGCCCCTGCACTGCTGGGGGCTGGGGGTGATAGGGGACATGAGTGGGGGCCTGGTGGAGGCTGCCCCTGGTGGCTGGGGGGTGGGGGTGATAGGGGACATGAGTGGGGGCCTGGTGGAGGCTGCCCCTGCACTGCGGGGGGTGGGGTGGTGGTAGACATGAGTGGGGGCCTGGTGGAGGCTGCCCCTGGGGGGTGGGGGTGATAGGGGACATGAGTGGGGGCCTGGTGGAGGCTGCCCCTGCACTGCTGGGGGGTGGGGGTGGTGGGAGACATGAGTGGGGGCCTGATGGAGGCTGCCCCTGCAATGCTGGGGGGTGGGGGTGATAGGGGACATGAGTGGGGGCCTGGTGGAGGCTGCCCCTGGTGGGTGGGGGGTGGGGGTGATAGGGGACATGAGTGGGGGCCTGGTGGACGCTGCCCCTGGTGGGTGGGGGGTGGGGTGATAGGGGACATGAGTGGGGGCCTGGTGGAGGCTGCCCCTGCACTGCTGGGGGGTGGGGGTGGTGGGAGAAATGAGTGGGGGCCTGGTGGAGGCTGCCCCTGCACTGCTGGGGGGTGGGGTGAGAGGGGACATGGTTGGGGGCCTGGTTGAGGCTGCCCCTGGTGGCTGGGGGGTGGGGGTGATAGGGGACATGAGTGGGGGCCTGGTGGAGGCTGCTCCTGGTGGGTGGGGGGTGGGGGTGATAAGGGACATGAGTGGGGGCCTGGTGGAGGCTGCCCCTGGTGGGTGGGGGGTGGGGGTGATAGGGGACATGAGTGGGGGCTGCCCCTGCACTGCTGGGGGGTGGGGGTGGTGGGAGAAATGAGTGGGGGCCTGGTGGAGGCTGCCCCTGCACTGCTGGGGGGTGGGGTGATAGGGGACATGGTTGGGGGCCTGGTGGAGGCTGCCCCTGGTGGCTGGGGGGTGGGGGTGATAGGGGACATGAGTGGGGGCCTGGTGGAGGCTGCCCCTGCACTGCTGGGGGGTGGGGGTGGTGGGAGACATGGGTGGGGGCCTGATGGAGGCTGCCCCTGCACTGCTGGGGGGTGGGGGTGATAGGGGACATGAGTGGGGGCCCGGTGGAGGCTGCCCCTCGTGGGTGGGGGGTGGGGGTGATAGGGGACATGGGTGGGGGCCTGGTGGAGGCTGCCCCTGGTGGCTGGGGGGTTGGGGTGCAGGGAGACATGAGTGGGGGCCTGGTGGAGGCTGCCCCTGCACTGCTGGGGGGTGGGGGTGCAGGGAGACATGAGTTGGACATGAGTGGGGGCCTGGTGGAGGGTGCCCTGCACTGCTGGGGGGTGGGGTGATTGGAGACATGAGTGGGGGCCTGATGGAGGCTGCCCCTGCACTGCTGGGGGGTGGGGGTGATAGGGGACATGAGTGGGGGCCTGGTGGAGGCTGCCCCTGGTGGCTGGGGGGTTGGGGTGATAGGGGACATGAGTGGGGGCCTGATGGAGGCTGCCCCTGCACTGCTGGGGGGTGGGGGTGATAGGGGACATGTGTGGGGGCCTGGTGGAGGCTGCCCCTGGTGGCTGGGGGGTGGGGGTGATAGGGGACATGAGTGGGGGCCTGATGGAGGCTGCCCCTGCACTGCTGTGGGGTGGGGGTGATAGGGGACATGAGTGGGGGCCTGGTGGAGGCTGCCCCTGGTAGCTGGGGGGTGGGGGTAATAGGGGACATGTGTGGGGGCCTGGTGGAGGCTGCCCCTGGTGGCTGGGGGGTGGGGGTGATAGGGGACATGAGTGGGGGCCTGATGGAGGCTGCCCCTGCACTGCTGGGGGGTGGGGGTGATAGGGGACATGAGTGGGGGCCTGGTGGAGGCTGCCCCTGGTGGGTGGGGGGTGGGGGTGATAGGGGACATGAGTGGGGGCCTGGTGGAGGCTGCCCCTGCACTGCTGGGGGGTGGGGGCGGTGGGAGAAATGAGTGGGGGCCTGGTGGAGGCTGCCCCAGCACTGCTGGGGGGTGGGGTGAGAGGGGACATGGTTGGGGGCCTGGTTGAGGCAGCCCCTGGTGGCTGGGGGGTGGGGGTGATAGGGGACATGAGTGGGGGCCTGGTGGAGGCTGCTCCTGGTGGGTGGGGGGTGGGGGTGATAAGGGACATGAGTGGGGGCCTGGTGGAGGCTGCCCCTGGTGGGTGGGGGGTGGGGGTGATAGGGGACATGAGTGGGGGCTGCCCCTGCACTGCTGGGGGGTGGGGGTGGTGGGAGAAATGAGTGGGGGCCTGGTGGAGGCTGCCCCTGCACTGCTGGGGGGTGGAGTGATAGGGGACATGGTTGGGGGCCTGGTGGAGGCTGCCCCTGGTGGCTGGGGGGTGGGGGTGATAGGGGACATGAGTGGGGGCCTGGTGGAGGCTGCCCCTGCACTGCTGGGGGGTGGGGTGGTGGGAGACATGGGTGGGGGCCTGATGGAGGCTGCCCCTGCACTGCTGGGGGGTGGGGGTGATAGAGGACATGAGTGGGGGCCCGGTGGAGGCTGCCCCTCGTGGGTGGGGGGTGGGGGTGATAGGGGACATGGGTGGGGGCCTGGTGGAGGCTGCCCCTGGTGGCTGGGGGGTTGGGGTGCAGGGAGACATGAGTGGGGGCCTGGTGGAGGCTGCCCCTGCACTGCTGGGGGGTGGGGGTGCAGGGAGACATGAGTTGGACATGAGTGGGGGCCTGGTGGAGGGTGCCCTGCACTGCTGGGGGGTGGGGTGATGGGAGACATGAGTGGGGGCCTGATGGAGGCTGCCCCTGCACTGCTGGGGGGTGGGGGTGATAGGGGACATGAGTGGGGGCCTGGTGGAGGCTGCCCCTGGTGGCTGGGGGGTTGGGGTGATAGGGGACATGAGTGGGGGCCTGATGGAGGCTGCCCCTGCACTGCTGGGGGGTGGGGGTGATAGGGGACATGTGTGGGGGCCTGGTGGAGGCTGCCCCTGGTGGCTGGGGGGTGGGGGTGATAGGGGACATGAGTGGGGGCCTGATGGAGGCTGCCCCTGCACTGCTGGGGGGTGGGGGTGATAGGGGACATGAGTGGGGGCCTGGTGGAGGCTGCCCCTGGTGGCTGGGGGGTGGGGGTGATAGGGGACATGAGTGGGGGCCTGATGGAGGCTGCCCCTGCACTGCTGGGGGGTCGGGGTGGTGGTAGACATGGGTGGGGGCCTGGTGGAGGCTGCCCCTGGTGGCTGGGGGGTGGGGGTGCAGGGAGACATGAGTGGGGGCCTGGTGGAGGCTGCCCCTTGTTAGGCGGAAACCTGTGCAGTTCCCTCTGGGACCACTGCAAAAGATTTAGGACTACAGGTGTTTGGCGGTGAACCCACTTGGTAGCAGTCTGTACCACACAGATTCACTTGGTAGCTGTGGCTGAGCAGTCAGACTTCCGTCAAGAAGAGTTGAGCAGTATGTGGAGTATACAAAATAGGGCAATTCTTCCCAGCAAGACAAGCAAACACGCAACGAGGCTTAGTGTAAAGATATTAAGGTATTTATTTATAACGAAACATCTATGAAAAACACTATGGCACTTTCACGGCAAAGAAATCAAACACAATTACTCTACGAAGAAGAAACGATCAATCCCCCTAGCAATATTTCGACAAGTCTAGGTTCTACCGGCACCACTTATTTACAGACAGAGGTGTATACCTCAACCTAGATGACACTCTAATATTAGTTAGGAAGGGAGAGAAAAAGATAGGCAGGTTACGAAATCAACACAGTTCAATACTTCATGGGCAAAATGTACGGTAAGAAGGCAAGAACCACAATAGATCATAAAGTTCAGAGGCCAGGCCCACTCGGAGAGAGGCAAGGTGATATGTCCCAAAAAGTTTCTAGTGTAGATGCATTCAAGTCTTTGTAGCAAATTGTTATCGGCAGATTGAACCAGTTCAGAACAATAAATGAGAAAAGCTTGGAGGCGACCCAACGGAAAGGAGAGGATTAAGACCCCTCACTCAAACCGATCGAAAGGGAAGCCAGGCGGACACGGTACCTTGTTGTGGAGGGCAGCTCCGGCGGGGGGCAGTTGTTCCTGGTGGTGGATGCACGTCGGGTCTTTGCCAAGAGTAGAGAGGTTCTCGTCGTCGAAGAAAAGTGAAGTCCGGTGCACCACCAGGGAAGAGACCAGCCGCGGAGTGCTCCGTCACAAGGCACCACCTTTTGGTCGCGGTACAGGGGTAGTGGCTATCCGGTTGCCGAGGTGCGCTGCACGGGCAATTCGACCACTGCGTCCTGAGGCGAATAAAAAGCAAAGGGGACTGGTTGTTCCCACCAGTCAGGGGAAGAGACTCTCCGGCAGGGAGATCTCCTCTGTCGTCGGGAAGTGGTGAGTCGGCTCAGCAGGGCTCCACCGGAGGTGTCGTCGTTGCAGGTCGGCTCAGCGTTACCCTCGTCGGATTCTTAGGTCCTGTGGCGACTTCTGAAGATCCAGTCCCAAAAGCCCTGCTTTTATGCAGAAAACCCCCATTCATTCAGCCTAGCTGTCAATCAGCACATGCTAAGTGGTGAGCGGGAAGGCTCACCACTTGGGCCAATCACTCCAGAGTGCGACCGGTGTTGGCAAGGCAACTCGGTCCCGGGTGCCTAAACCCCCTCCCACACCCCTGTGGTAACCCAGACAGAATGGCACCACTTTGGAGGGTCTCTGTACAGAGCCCGCCAAAAGTGGAACAAAGGGCTCAAGCTTTGGTTTAGGAGTCACAGAGAGGAACACAGACGCCATTTTAAAAAACGAGTTCTGGCAGAAAATACCATCCGATAAACTTATTTACGATAAGTAGACCGGTGGTACGTTAGAGATTAACGAGGAAAAGTATCAATCTCCAACAATGGAATGAATCCCATAGGGTTAGGTTCGGGGTCGAACATAACAAGTAGTTTCCACTGCCACCAGCCAAAACTCGACGAGGGGGGACGGGACAGTGCCCCCTCGAGTAACAGATCCAGGAGTAATCGAATTACCCCTACTAGTACGTCCACAATAAGATGGTTTGTACTAGTTCTGTTAGTAAATTTAGGTCTAGTAAAGCCAATGGTGACTTTACATGCCCGGGGAGACAGTAGTCAGTCCCCGGGTATGGAGTCTATGGTGGAGGTCCACTAGGACGCCCCAGTGCTACGGCACATAGGGTGCAGTGTAACACACATAGAAAAACATATGAGACCCTATGGAGTAAAAGACCCCATAGCCCATAGAACACATTGATATTCAAAGGAATTACACACATACATGTCCAAGAGTGGGAGGAAAAGAGTCTCACTCTTGGCAGGATGGAAAAAACAAACTCCCGAAATCCAGCAAAGCTGCTGGGGGACTCACTAGGTTAGGAAATTCAGCCTAAACAGAGAATTCTCCCTAACACTCCTGCACTGCTGGGGGGAGTGGGTGATAGGGGACATGAGTGGGGGCCTGGTGGAGGCTGCCCCTGGTGGCTGGGGGGTGGGGGTGATAGGGGACATGAGTGGGGGCCTGGTGGAGGCTGCCCCTGCACTGCTGGGGGGTGGGGGTGATAGGGGACATGCGTGGGGCCTGGTGGAGGCTGCCCCTGGTGGCTGGGGGATGGGGGTGATAGGGGACATGAGTGGGGGCCTGGTGGAGGCTGCCCCTGGTGGCCGGGGGGTGGGGGTGATAGGGGACATGAGTGGGGGCCTGGTGGAGGCTGCCCCTGCACTGCTGGGGGGTGGGGGTGCAGGTAGACATGATTTGGGGCCTGGTGGAGGCTGCCCCTGGTGGCTGGGGGGTGGGGGTGATAGGGGACATGAGTGGGGGCCTGGTGGAGGCTGCCCCTGCACTGCTGGGGGGTGGGGATGGTGGGAGACATGAGTGGGGGCCTGGTGCAGGCTACCCCTGCACTGCTGGGGGTAGGGGTGATAGGGGACATGAGCGGGGGCCTGGTGGAGGCTGCCCCGGTGGGTGGGGGGTGGGGGTGATAGGGGACATGAGTGGGGGCCTGGTGGAGGCTGCCCCTGCACTGCTGGGGGATGGGGGTGGTGGGAGACATGAGTGGGGGCCTGGTGGAGGCTGCCCCTGCACTGCTGGGGGGTGGGGGTGATAGGGGACATGGGTGGGGGCCTGGTGGAGGCTGCCCCTGGTGGCTGGGGGGTGGGGGTGCAGGGAGACATGAGTGGGGGCCTGGTGAAGGCTGCCCCTGCACTGCTGATGGGTGGGTGTGCAGGGAGACATGAGTTGGACATGAGTGGGGGCCTGGTGGAGGGTGCCCTGCACTGCTGGGGGGTGGGGGTGATGGGAGACATGAGTGGGGGCCTGATGGAGGCTGCCCCTGCACTGCTGGGGGGTGGGGGTGATAGGGGACATGAGTGGGGGCCTGGTGGAGGCTGCCCCTGGTGGCTGGGGGTGATAGGGGACATGAGTGGGGGCCTGATGGAGGCTGCCCCTGCACTGCTGGGGGGTGGGGGTGATAGGGGACATGAGTGGGGGCCTGGTGGATGCCGCCCCTGGTGGCTGGGGGGTGGGGGTGATATGGGACATGAGTGGGGGCCTGATGGAGGCTGCCCCTGCACTGCTGGGGGGTGGGGGTGATAGGGGACATGAGTGGGGGCCTGGTGGAAGCTGCCCCTGGTGGCTGGGGGTGGGGGTGATAGGGGACATGAGTGGGGGCCTGGTGGAGGCTGCCCCGGTGGGTGGGGGGTGGGGGTGATAGGGGACATGAGTGGGGGCCTGGTGGAGGCTGCCCCTGCACTGCTGGGGGGTGGTGGGAGACATGAGTGGGGGCCTGATGGAGGCTGCCCCTGCACTGCTGGGGGGTGGGGGTGATAGGGGACATGAGTGGGGGCCTGGTGGAGGCTGCCCCTGGTGGCTGGGGGTGATAGGGGACATGAGTGGGGGCCTGATGGAGGCTGCCCCTGCACTGCTGGGGGGTGGGGGTGATAGGGGACATGAGTGGGGGCCTGGTGGATGCCGCCCCTGGTGGCTGGGGGGTGGGGGTGAGAGGGGACATGAGTGGGGGCCTGATGGAGGCTGCCCCTGCACTGCTGGGGGGTGGGGGTGATAGGGGACATGAGTGGGGGCCTGGTGGAAGCTGCCCCTGGTGGCTGGGGGTGGGAGTGATAGGGGACATGAGTGGGGGCCCGGTGGAGGCTGCCCCGGTGGGTGGGGGGTGGGGGTGATAGGGGACATGAGTGGGGGCCTGGTGGAGGCTGCCCCTGCACTGCTGGGGGGTGGGGGTGGTGGGAGACATGAGTGGGGGCCTGGTGGAGGCTGCCCCTGCACTGCTGGGGGGTGGGGGTGATAGGGGACATGGTTGGGGGCCTGGTGGAGGCTGCCCCTGGTGGCTGGGGGGTGGGGGTGCAGGGAGACATGAGTGGGGGCCTGGTGGAGGCTGCCCCTGCACTGCTGATGGGTGGGGGTGCAGGGAGACATGAGTTGGACATGAGTGGGGGCCTGGTGGAGGGTGCCCTGCACTGCTGGGGGGTGGGGGTGATGGGAGACATGAGTGGGGGCCTGATGGAGGCTGCCCCTGCACTGCTGGGGGGTGGGGGTGATAGGGGACATGAGTGGGGGCCTGGTGGAGGCTGCCCCTGGTGGCTGGGGGTGATAGGGGACATGAGTGTTGCCTGATGGAGGCTGCCCCTGCACTGCTGGGGGGTGGGGGTGATAGGGGACATGAGTGGGGGCCTGGTGGATGCCGCCCCTGGTGGCTGGGGGGTGGGGGTGATAGGGGACATGAGTGGGGGCCTGATGGAGGCTGCCCCTGCACTGCTGGGGGGTGGGGGTGATAGGGGACATGAGTGGGGGCCTGGTGGAAGCTGCCCCTGGTGGCTGGGGGGTGGGGGTGATAGGGGACATGAGTGGGGGCCTGATGGAGGCTGCCCCTGGTGGATGGGGGGTGGGGGTGATAGGGGACATGAGTGGGGGCCTGGTGGAGGCTGCCCCTGCACTGCTGGGGGGTGGGGGTTGTGGGAGACATGAGTGGGGGCCTGATGGAGGCTGCCCCTGCACTGCTGGGGGGTGGGGGTGATAGGGGACATGAGTGGGGGCCTGGTGGAGGCTGCCCCTCCTGGGTGGGGGGTGGGGGTGATAGGGGACATGGGTGGGGGCCTGGTGGAGGCTGCCCCTGGTGGCTGGGTGGTGGGGGTGCAGGGAGACATGAGTGGGGGCCTGGTGGAGGCTGCCCCTGCACTGCTGGGGGTGGGGGTGCAGGGAGTCATGAGTTGGACATGAGTGGGGGCCTGGTGGAGGGTGCCCTGCACTGCTGGGGGGTGGGGGTGATGGGAGACATGAGTGGGGGCCTGATGGAGGTTGCCTCTGCACTGCTGAGGGGTGGGGGTGCAGGGAGACATGAGTTGGACATGAGTGGGGGCCTGGTGGAGGGTGCACTGCACTGCTGGGGGGGTGGGGGTGATAGGGGACATGAGTGGGTGCCTGGTGGAGGCTGCCCCTGCACTGCTGGGGGGTGGGGGTGATAGGGGACATGAGTGGGGGCCTGGTGGAGGCCGCCTCTGGTGGCTGGGGGGTGGGGGTGATAGGGGACATGAGTGGGGGCCTGATGGAGGCTGCCCCTGCACTGCTGGGGGGTGGGGTTGATAGGGGACATGAGTGGGGGCCTGGTGGAAGCTGCCCCTGGTGGCTGGGGGGTGGGGGTGATAGGGGACATGAGTGGGGGCCTGATGGAGGCTGCCCCTGGTGGCTGGGGGGTGGGGGTGATATGGGACATGAGTGGGGGCCTGGTGGAGGCTGCCCCTGCACTGCTGGGGGGTGGGGGTGGTGGGAGACATGGTTGGGGGCCTGATAGAGGCTGCCCCTGCACTGCTGGGGGGTGGGGGTGATAGGGGACATGAGTGGGGGCCTGGTGGAGGCTGCCCCTCGTGGGTGGGGGGTGGGGGTGATAGGGGACATGGGTGGGGGCCTGGTGGAGGCTGCCCCTGGTGGCTGGGGGGTGGGGGTGCAGGGAGACATGAGTGGGGGCTTGGTGGAGGCTGCCCCTGCACTGCTGGGAGGTGGGGGTGCAGGGAGACATGAGTTGGACATGAGTGGGGGCCTGGTGGAGGGTGCCCTGCACTGCTGGGGGGTGGGGTGATGGGAGACATGAGTGGGGGCCTGATGGAGGCTGCCCCTGCACTGCTGGGGGGTTGGGGTGATAGGGGACATGAGTGGGGGCCTGATGGAGGCTGCCCCTCCACTGCTGGGGTGTGGGGTTGATAGGGGACATGTGTGGCGGTCTGGTGGAGGCTGCCCCTGGTGGCTGGGGGGTGGGGGTGATAGGGGACATGAGTGGGGGCCTGATGGAGGCTGCCCCTGCACTGCTGGGGGGTGGGGGTGATAGGGGACATGAGTGGGGGCCTGGTGGAGGCTGCCCCTGGTGGCTGGGGGGTGGGGGTGATAGGGGACATGAGTGGGGGCCTGATGGAGGCTGCCCCTGCACTGCTGGGGGGTCGGGGTGGTGGTAGACATGGGTGGGGGCCTGGTGGAGGCTGCCCCTGGTGCTGGGGGGTGGGGGTGCAGGGAGACATGAGTGGGGGCCTGGTGGAGGCTGCCCCTGCACTGCTGGGGAGTGGGGGTGATAGGGGACATGATTGGGGGCCTGGTGGAGGCTGCCCCTGGTGCTGGGGGGTGGGGTGGTGGGAGACATGAGTGGGGGCCTGGTCGAGGCTGCCCCTGCACTGCTGGGGGGTGGGGGGATAGGGGACATGAGTGGGGGCCTGGTGGAGGCTGCCCCTGCACTGCTGGGGGGTGGGGGTGGTGGGAGACATGAGTGGGGCCTGGTGGAGGCTGCGCCTGCACTGCTGGGGGGTGGGGGTGATAGGGGACATGAGTGGGGGCCTGGTGGAGGCTGCCCCTGGTGGGTGGGGGGTGGGGGTGATAGGGGACATGAGTGGGGGCCTGGTGGAGGCTGCCCCTGCACTGCTGGGGGTGGGGGTGGTGGGAGACATGAGTGGGGGCCTGGTGGAGGCTGCCCCTGCACTGCTGGGGGGTGGGGGTGATAGGGGACATGGGTGGGGGCCTGGTGGAGGCTGCCCCTGTTGGCTGGGGGGTGGGGGTGCAGGGAGACATGAGTGGCGGCCTGGTGGAGGCTGCCCATGGTGGCTGGGGGGTGGGGGTGCAGGGAGGCAAGAGTGGGGGCCTGGTGGAGGCTGCCTCTGGTGGGTGGGTGGTGGGGGTGATAGGGGACATGGGGGGCCTGGTGGAGGCTGCCCCTGCACTGCTGGGGGGTGGGGGTGGTGGGAGACATGAGTGGGGCCTGGTGTAAGCTGCCCCTGCACTGCTGGTGGGTGGGGGTGATAGGGGACATGGGTGGGGGCCTGGTGGAGGCTGCCCCTGGTGGCTGGGGGGTGGGGGTGCAGGGAGACATGAGTGGGGGGCTGGTGGAGGCTGCCCCTGCACTGCTGGGGGGTGGGGGTGATAGGGGACATGAGTGGGGGCCTGGTGGAGCCTGCCCCTGGTGGCTGGGGGGTGGCGGTGATAGGGGACATGAGTGGGGGCCTGGTGGAGGCTGCCCCTGCACTGCTGGGGGTGGGGGTGATAGGGGACATGAGTGGGGGCCTGGTGGAGGCTGCCCCTGGTGGCTGGGGGGTGGGGGTGATACGGGACATGAGTGGGGGCCTGGCGGAGGCTGCCCCTGCACTGCTGGGGGGTGGGGGTGGAGGTAGACATGGGTGGGGGCCTGGTGGAGGCTGCCCCTGGTGGCTGGGGGGTGGGGGTGCAGGGAGACATGAGTCGGGGCCTGGTGGAGGCTGCCCCTGCACTGCTGGGGTGTGGGGTGATAGGGGACATGAGTGGGGGCCTGGTGGAGGCTGTCCTTGCACTGCTGGGGGGTGGGGGTGATAGGGGACATGAGTGGGGGCCTGGTGGAGGCTGCCCCTGGTGGCTGGGGGGTGGGGGTGATAGGGGACATGAGTGGGGGCCTGGTGGAGGCTGCCCCTGCACTGCTGGGGCGTGGGGGTGGACGGAGACATGAGTGGGGGCCTGGTGGAGGCTGCCCCTGCACTGCTGGGGGGTGGGGGTGGTGGGAGACATGATTGGGGGCCTGGTGGAGGCTGCCCCTGCACTGCTGGGGGTGGGGGTGATAGGGGACATGAGTGGGGGCCTGGTGGAGGCTGCCCCTGGTGGCTGGGGGTGGGGGTGATAGGGGACATGAGTGGGGGCCTGGTGGAGGCTGCCCCTGCACTGCTGGGGGGTGGGGGTGGTGGGAGACATGAGTGGGGGCCTGGTGGAGGCTGCCCCTGCACTGCTGGGGGGGTGGGGGTGGTGGGAGACATAAGTGGGGGCCTGGTGGAGGCTGCCCCTGGTGGCTGGGGGGTGGGGGTGGTGCTTTTGACATGAGCGGGGGCCTGGTGGAGGCTGCCCCTGCACTGCTGGGGGGTGGGGGTGATAGGGGACATGAGTGGGGGCCTGGTGAAGGCTGCCCCTGGTGGCTGGAGGGTGGGGGTGGTGGGAGACATGATTGGGGGCCTGGTGGAGGCTGCCCCTGGTGGCTGGGCGGTGGGGGTGATAGGGGACATGAGTGGGGGTCTGGTGGAGGCTGCCCCTGCACTGCTGGGGGGTGGGGTGGTGGGAGACATGAGTGGGGGCCTGATGGAGGCTGGCCCTGCACTGCTGGGGGGTGGGGGTGATAGGAGACATGAGTGGGGGCCTGGTGGAGGCTGCCCCTGGTGGGTGGGGGGTGGGGGTGATAGGGGACATGAGTGGGGGCCTGGTGGAGGCTGCCCCTGCACTGCTGGTGGGTGGTGGTGGTGGGAGACATGAGTGGGGGCCTGGTGGAGGCTGCCCCTGCACTGCTGGGCGGTGGTGGTGATAGAGGACATGAGTGGGGGCCTGGTGGAGGCTGCCCCTGGTGGGTGGGGGGTGGGGGTGATAGGGGACATGAGTGAGGGCCTGGTGGAGGCTGCCCCTGCACTGCTGGGGGGTGGGGGTGGTGGGAGACATGAGTGGGGGCCTGGTGGAGGCTGCCCCTGCACTGCTGGGGGGTGGGGGTGATAGGGGACATGAGTGGGGGCCTGGTGGAGGCTGCCCCTGGTGGGTGGGGGGTGGGGGTGGTGGGAGACATGAGTGGGGGCCTGGTGGAGGCTGCCCCTGCACTGCTGGGGGGTGGGGGTGATAGGGGACATGAGTGGGGGCCTGGTGGAGGCTGCCCCTGGTGGCTGGGGTGTGGGGGTGATGGGAGACATGAGTGGGGGCCTTGTGGAGGCTGCCCCTGGTGGTGGGAGACATGAGTTGGGGCCTGGTGGAGGCTGCCCCTGCACTGCTGGGGGGTGGGGGTGCAGGGAGACATGATTTGGACATGGGTGGGGGCCTGGTGGAGGCTGCCCCTGGTGGCTGGGGGGTGGGGGTGATGGGAGACATGAGTGGGGCCTGGTGGAGGCTGCCCCTGGTGGCTGGGGGGTGGGGGTGATGGGAGACATGGGTGGGGGCCTGGTGGAGGCTGCCCCTGGTGGCTGGGGGTGCAGGGGGACATGCGTCGGTGGGCAGTAGTGCAAGGTGACATGTGGGTTGGCTGGGGGGCATGGCCATGGTGGATGGGGTGCCTGCAGGACATGTGCAGGGTAGGCCCCTGTGGTGTGGGCCACCTGCAGGGGCCGTGGAAGGTGTAGAGGGAACACCTGGGAGGACCCACACGTGCAATTCACGTGTGGTGCTCCCCGCGCACCCCTTTAATACACTTACCCTGATGGAATCGCGTGTGATACTTCCTGCGCACCCCTGAAATACACGTACCCTGCTGCTTTTACGTGTGATATTTCCCGCGCACCCCTGGAATACACTTACCCTGATGGAATCGTGTGTGATACTTCCCGCGCACCCCTGAAATACACGTACCCTGCTGATTTTGCGTGTGATACTTCCTGCGCACCCCTGAAATACACGTACCCTGCTGCTTGTGCGTGTGATACTTCCTGTGCACCCCTGGAATACACGTACCCTGCTGTTTTTGCGTGTGATACTTCCCGCGCACCCCTGGAATACACGTACCCTGATGGAATCGCGTGTGATACTTCTTGCGCACCCCTGAGATACACGTACTCTGCTGCTTTTACGTGTGATACTTCCCGCGCACCCCTGAAATACACGTACCCTGCTGCTTTTGCGTGTGTTACTTCCCACGCACCCCTGATGCACACGTACACAGGACAATCGCGTGTGGAACTTCCCGCGAACCACTGAAATACACGTTCCCCGCTTGGCGTTTGCTGTTTGCCAGCCCTGTGAACTGGTCCAGGGTTAGCGCAGCCCTTTGCGATTATTTGGGGATTTTGAAGGCTTTTCCTTGCGCGAGGGTGTTCTTGGGGGCGTAACTGGCGCTGCTGCAGGGTCGCTGCGCCACGGCTGGTTTTGGATGTGAAAATCCATGAATACGCTGTGCGCGGAAATCGATTTTAGCGCACGCGGCTGGCGCATACATTCGCACGGCCACGCTGTGCGCCAGCCGCGTGCGCCACTTTTGTGCGAATTTCTATGAATTACCCTGCAAATCTGCAGCTCTTATCGTTAATGATTCATCTCCATATAGGTCTCTGATCAATTTAAATTCATGAGGTTTCATGTTGCTGTTCTTGGAGTAACCAAACTTGATTTTCTCCAGGTCTCTTGTGACTCGTTTTTGGAATATGTCGGCAGACGGTACACTGACAGGGGGAATAAAGTTGCTTTTTCCTTTAAATTCTTTGAGGTCAAGTGGATCCTTATCGGGTTGATTTTCTTGTTCTAACTCACTAAAGAACACCTTTAGCTTCATTTTGAGAATAAGCTTATACAGTTCGATTTTGGTGTCAAAGAGAGTGCTGTTGTGTGTGGGAACAAAGCTTAGTCCTTTCTCTAAAGTTCGAGTCTGTGTGGGAGTAAGAACCCTGGAAGATAGATTGATTACTAGGTTTTCTTTTGCTGTAATCTTGTGTTGGCTTTTGCTTTTTGTTTTTCTTTTCCCCCCTTCTTGTTCTCTTCCTCCTCTGTCTAAAAAAGGAATTCTATCGTTTCTTGGTGGTTCTGTTGTGCCTGTCCCTCCTGAGGCACTTGCAATTGTTTCTTCTTCTTGATTCACACTCTCTCTCTCTCTGTCCGTCTCTGAGCTGGATGTTTCGCTTCTATTATTTGGCTTAGGTTTCCTCAATGGTGGTCCATATTTTTCCATCCAACTGTACACCTCATCTTTTAAATAGTCGTAAGTGTTCTGTTTGAATTTTCTAATTTTCTTATTTTCGAGCTCTGTTTTGTATTCTGTTAATTTGGTGTTGATATCTTCAAGGATGGGTCTTCCTTATTGGTGCTGGTTGTGTTGAATCCAGTGTCCTTAATCAAACCAAGTATTTTGATGGTTTGTTATTAGCACATAGCATGCCTCTGGCTTTCCAATTTTCCAGGTGCTCCACGAACCTGTTACGGACATAAACTGAATCAGTGATTATGACCAGTTCAGTTTGTGGAGTTGGTGTTGGACGGCAGTGAGGATGGCCTGATGAACTGTCATCAACTCTGCCACCTGACTACTGCGGGGACCGATTTTGTACCCGGCGGAGGGTTCCGGGGCATCATTCACCCAGGCATTCGCAACGCTGGTCACCAGTTCCTTTTCCCCGTTGTTGTCAACATGGTAGGAGCACCCGTCCACATAAACTGTGGGCATTCCCTCGCACTTGTCTTCTTCATAGACTTTGTGCGGGGAATTCCGGTACGGCTCCATGTTGTCCTGGATTTTAAGACTTTCGTCCCCGAGACACAATCATGCAAGTCAGCCAGACCTTGTGCGAGGGGACTCTTCTTGTTTTGGCCATATCTGACCTCCACAGGAAAGCCTTGCATTGACAGAATGCAAGAAGTAATTCTGGAATTACTCACATTTCTGGCCCGGATTCTGTCACTTTGGAGGTATTGCAAAGGCTGGTGTGGAGTCTCCACTATGATGTGTTCCCCCTTGATGAATGGGCGGTAATTTTTCAATGCCCACACCGTTGCCAGGAAGGCCTTCTCACAATCGTTGAACGTTTCCTACACAAAGGATAAAGTCTTGCTTGCATAGGAAATTACTTCATTTGCTTTTGATATAATACTGCTGTCAAGCATGTATTCGAGAACCCTGTCTCGAAGAAGAACTCCTTGTTTCTGACATACTGTAATTAGTTAGTCCAAGCAGGCTTCTTACCTCACGCAGAGTTGTGGGGTCTTTTAGTTTTAGGAGTACTTCCACTTTCTTCTCCTGGGGGGGGGGGCAGAGACCCTCATGAGTTATTCCATGTCCCAAGAATTTGACACGGGTTCTGCACCACTGCGCCTTTTGAAAGGACAGTTTTGCTCCGGCAACCCTCAACTGGGTCAGAACATAACGGATTTCTGCTATATGTTCCTCCACAGTTGAGCTTTTTATCAGGACATCATCCACATAGGCCATGTTACCCCTTTCACCCAAGTTGGGCATGGCCTTATGTAGGAAGATCTTGAATTAATTGCTGGGGTTGATGTATCCGAAGGGAGTCTGGGTCCACGTGTACTGCTGCCCCCCAAAGGTAAAGGTCAGCTTTTATTGGTCCTCCCTACTGACGGGCACGGTCCAGTACCCATTGGTCAGGTCAATGGCAGTGTATACCTTTGACCCCTGGATCTGGGCCAGCCCCATGTCAATGTAGGGGAGAGGCCAACGGGACATGTGGACCCATTTATTTAGCTCCCTAAGGTCAGCACAGAGTCTCCACTGGCCTTTCGATTTTAAGATCCCCAACACCAGATTATTAAAGGTGCTGTGGACTGGACGAATTATCCCACAGGACTCAAGGTGTTTGATGATTTCCGTCTGGGGATCCATGGACGCGAGAAGCAAGGGATATGGCTTCACAAACACTGGAGTCATTCCAGGGTCCGTGGGAATTGTTGTAGTATGGATTTCAGTGCGACCACAGTCATACGAGTCCACCGCAAAGAGATCTTGAAAATCTAAGAATACCTGTTTTTCTCCGGAGTCTCACAGGCATCAGCTAGGTTGACTCGCTGTTCAACCATTTGCCTGAAGCCTGGAATGACTTCCAGGTTTGCTATCTCAGCGGCCTCCTCCAGCTGGGCGGAGAGGTCTCTGGTTAGAGTATTGACCTGGACAGAGGGTTTCAGGCAGGAGAGGCAGTCATTGTGGACCTGGAATATCACCTCATCCTGCCTGATGTCACAAGTCACCTCTTCCTCCCTGTAAGGGCAGAAAGAGTACACCAGGAAATTCCCCCCTTGCTGGGTGAAGATGCTGTCTGGTGTTAAGTCATTGTCACTGTCATTGTCAAAACAGTAATTGTGAACTGGTCCTATCAGTTCATTTCCTAGATCCATGGAAACATTTCGATCATCAACCGCCATTCCAATAATGGTGCCTGCTCCCAGAGTGATACTCCTAGTGTTGCTGTTATCCACCAATATTGGAATGGTGTTGTGTTTTACACTGACTAATGGTTTTGGGTTTAACCCCAACCCCTGCTGTTAGAGATGGGCATTGAGGTGTACATATGCATCAGGATTTTGCAGTTTCTGTCCTCTTTTTTTTCCAACGTTGTTTTTATTGTTTTATTGGCATAACAAGTATAGCAAACATTTGATTTATTACATGTTTTTCACTCTTGCTATGGCGCTTTACATCAGAAAACTGCAATTAGCATAGAGAAATCTTAACAGAACTCAAGTTTTCTACAGGAATCAAATCTGTAACTGGAGGGGGGGGGCAGAAGGGAAGGGAACGGGAGCAGTATATAGGACAGGGGTAGGGAAGACAGCTACATTCACATCAAGCTTCTAATAGACTGGGAGCATGTCTCTATGTGTGGGCTTAGTATGGACTCATCCGGCATAGGCCTCTGCGGGTTTGTGTCTTTAGATTCTGCCGCCTTAATCAATTCAAATGTAAGCCGGAGACTTTCTGCGCATTGATTGTTTGTTGAGTCCCTTTCTTTTCAATCCTGGGTTTCCATCCTCCGCAGAGCCGGGGGTCGTCTTGTCACACCCGGGAATCGCTGCGCATAGTCTTGGGAATAGTCATGTCCATCCTGGGATGGTGACCTCCGCTCCAATTTGAACTTCAACTGCATACGTCAGCAATTGGGCTGACCAAAATACTTTTTCTGAATCATCAAAGTCAATGGGATTTCCCCCTAGTCGGGTCCAGGCTTTGTAATTTCCGAATTAATGGCAAACTGATTGAGAATGTCACTGCCTAAATAGAATGCAGCTTGTACATCTCACACGACCAAACAATTATGTTCCAAGCTTTTGTTACCTATAGAAAATTTGAGCATAGACCTGCTAGGCAGGAGATGTTTGGAATTGGGAGTTTCCAGGCCCATTTCCCACTTATTGATCAATGTAAATGTGGGAATGGCTGGATCTTTTGGGAGCTGTCTGAACGTGGCTTTGCTGATGAAGCTCTTACCGTTGTTCACGCACACTCATGCGAGAACATACTTCTTCCCCTCATTTAACTGAGTAGGGATGAACAACTGTTCTCTAATTTTCTGAATATCAGTTTAACTTTGAGCTGGTTTTCTCATCACCTTTGACTATAGAATTGGGATTTTCAAATTGGGGATCAGTATAACATTTCAAAGGTTGGTTTTCAGGAATGGAGAGGAGTTCCCATCACCAGTTGGTTGACCTACAGCAATTACTGTCACGTCAGGTATTTGATTGTTCTGGAAATGAAACTCAATATGATCAGGTTTTTGTTCAACCATGTGGCATATGCCATTTAAACTAACATGGTTGACACTCTGTTTTAATTTTATTGGACTGTTATTCTGAGTCCAGGGGACCTTGTTCACATAGTCTATTAGGGGGGACAACCTGCACAGGATGTCATTCCCTAATAGACAGGGTGTGCTCTCTGGAGTCACAACTATGACCGGGTGTTTCACTTTGTGTTGCCCAATTTTTATTTCGAAATCCGCTCTCCCCTCGACAGGAATTTCTTTCCCGTCAAAGATTTGGAGTTGTTCAGGAAGATGGGTGAGAGGGATCTGGTATCTCTCCCCCCTTCCTGAATTTAGCTGATCAAAGGCCCTTTTGACAGAAGAGTGGCTTGGGAAACAGTGTCCACCAGTGCTGAAAATGTACATTGCCCTTGCACTTGGACTGGGGCATAAAATGTACCCTCCTTCTCCTCAAGTGGGCAAAGGTAATGTGCATTTTGGGCAAGCTGGGTGGTCATTTTCCTTATTTTGGATTCTGACACAGTGGCATTTTGGACAGGTTTATGTGTCAGAGTCTGGGGATCTGTAATAAAAATGTGACATTCTGAAATAGTGGAGATTTTGGAATCCCCGGTTTCCCTTAGCTCTGTGCTGCCCCCACTTACCGGGTGGCAGTCACTACAACCAATTTGTGGGGAGGATCCCTCTTTTACTATTTCCTTCTCCGGGTGACAATTCTGGGGTTCAGGGATGGATGACTCTGCATCAGTCCCCCCACCCCCCAGTCTTCATTTAGATCTCTCGGGACCCATTTGTATTTGGGAGGAATTCCCCTGTCCCTGAAGGAGAAGATTGTTTTCCCAGAATCCTCTAAGGATTCTTCCCCTTGAAATTGGAGGACACTAACTTCCTCCCCAAAATGGGCCTTTTTGAGGTCTTTATTTCTCCTACCCACTGCCTGTTCCCTGAGTTGCAGATTTTCTGGGGCAGGAGATTTTTGTTCCGGTTCCAGGGTGTCTGGGGGGTTTTTAACGGGTAAGGAAGGAAGCTTCCTCTAGGGCTTTACACCCCCCTTTTCCCTGTGCCTCCTCCTCTGGAACTGGTGAATTTTCGGGGTTCTCTCCCCGTCATTGTTCTGGGGTGCCAGACCCTTAGTTTGTGGGGTTCTGAGTCGCCATGTTCATCTGAGGGTTCTGTTGAGCCCTCAACATGCGACCCAGATCCTGGGTAAGGTTCTGGACCTGGCGCTCCAGTTGGGACACCCGTTCTGGCTGGTACGGGGGTCTCTGCTCATACCTCGGATGTTCACAGGAAGATTATCCCTTCTCCTGTAGTACCCTGGATATGGTGGATTTTGGTAGCCCTCCCTGCTTGGCCTCCCCTCTACCGGATTGGGTTGTCTGGGCTCCTGAACGCAGGGAAAGAAAGGAGGGTTGCCCTGCATGTTGGGGGTTTGAGGGTACTGGGGAAAGACACTTAACCCGGGATTTGGGGAATTACTGCCCTCTGGAGGGAAGTTAGGAGGGAAGTTTCCTGGGGGACTACTTACCTGGCGGGACCCCACCACCCCCCTTGAGCTGGAGGAGTCCATATATACCCCAAGATAGGCTGGTTGGCCTTGTACCTGGGACTAATATACTCAGGAGAATAAGGGGTCCCATTAGTGGGATTACCTCTTTGATTGCCACCTGTTTGTGATTTCCCTGAAGGCCTTCTTGGCCTCTGGCTTTGCTGGTTTGGGATAGTTGCATTTTTAGGCTCCCCCATTTCTAGGTCTAAAATGGGGGCAACCTTCACCTCCGCTACCTTAGCGGCAGCAGGGCTGTTGGCTGGTTTGGGGTTTTTGATCTGATTTTTTATTTTCTGCAGGTTTTTGGACTTCATAAATGTGGGTCGCCTGCTCTATTACCCAGTTCAGAGATCTTTTATCGTGCAAATGCCTCACCAGCTGGGTCATAACATACTTTGGGAGTGCATGAACGAAGGTTTTTATAAACTCCTTGCTATCCGTGTGCACCCTCCTTGTGGTTTTTGCAAAGGCGCGTTTTAGCACCTGCACAAATTCTCGTGGGGCCTGATCTTCCCCGCACTGCAAATTGTAGGCCGCTTTACAAGCCTATTGGGGGTTTCTGTGGGCAGAAAAATGTTTCAAGATGGCCGACCTGTAGGTGGACCACCTTGAATGGTTCTGGTCCTCCAGCTCAGCAAAGAAGCTTGAGTACTCTAGAGAGAATGTCCACTTAGCATACTCTATGCAGTTCTGGTTGTCTTTAAGGTGAAAAGTGTCCATCATCTGCTCATAGAGTTCCAAATGTTCCCAGACAGAATATTTTGCGTTTTTATGGTATGGAGTGATGAAACTCCTAATGGCCTTAATCTGCCTAATGGGGTCTTTGGCCTTAACTCTCTTTAGTTTATTTGCCTTCTTTGGCTTAGTCACCCGAGTTCACTCGCCCTCAGACTCAGAGGCGCCACTGTTGGAGCACCCCTCCTGATCTTCTAGGTGCTCCCTGATTCTTTGAGCTTGGGAGGGGCTTGCAGAATGGTGGGGCCTAGTTTCTACTCCGCTTTGGCGCACAGGAGAGTCGTCTTCTGACTCCTCCCTGCTTCCAGGGTTTGCAGAAGATATGCCCACTGCCCTGATTGGGTGGAGGTCTTCAAAATGCTCTTTTTGGGCCTCATTTCATTCAATTTTTCTACACATTGAACCAACTGGTCCCTTGGAAGGTAATATTTCTGTAAATCTAATTCCCTGACTTTTCCCTCATAGAAGACTGCCTGTCATAGACATCAGCTTTAATGTTTTGGTATATATATTGGGACGCCCGTCCATCGATTTCTGGGAGGCACTGACCTGTCAGACCCATCATACTAAACCTATTTAATTCCGCCGGCCTCATGGTTTCTGGTCAGGAGCAGGAAGTCAGCAGTGTTCAATGTATTAAATGGGTTTGAGTGCTTTAGCAGAGAGGTCATCATATTATGATCAGGGGTTGCCTTGTCCCTCTCCACCTGTTCAGGATCCCTCTAGTTGGTATTAGATCTAGAATACTCTTTCTCCAACCTCGCTAGTTTTTCCTTCTCAGCCCCTATCTCTTGACAATAGACAAAGATCTCAGCCTTTTGCTCGGCTATCAGGGTTTTACTGCCTCTATGACTCGCTCTTGAGCTGCCACTTGTTTCTGGAGTCCATCATTCTCCTCACATAGGGCCTCATTATCTCTTTGTGCTGCCTGTATAGTTTGGGCACCCTGAGCCAATTTCTGTTGAAGGAGGTGAGCTTCCCTTTTCTGTACATTTAGAGCCTCTATGGCCTGCTCTAACTCGAGTTCCATTTGTCTCCTATGTCCCATTACTTTATCATATTCTTCTTTTAGGCCAGTCAGTACCTGCAGTTCTGACTCCCTTCTCTCCAGATTGGTTTTTAAATTACACATTTCCTGGTTTAGGGCCTCTTTCTCCTCATACATAGCGCCCCTTTGTTCCACCAGGTCATCCCTTTGTTGTGCTATCACTCTTAATTTCTGGCGCTCTTCATCAAATTCTGCTTGGGAGTGGAGGTCTTTAATAATGAATTTGTTATTCTCCTATTCCAACCTTTTGACCTGATCTTGCATGGTTATTTGTCCTGAGCAGACCCTGTTATATGTTAATTGTTGAGTCCGCTTCTGTTGACTCTCTTCCAGAGATTCAACCTTTTCCTGACACTCTACTCTTAATGCATCTACTTGGGCCTCTTGGTCTACATTATTCTGTTGTTGGAGAACCAAGTCCTCTTTTAATTCTTTAATATAATCTCCAAATTCCGCCTCAGAATCTTGGCTTTTTTGCAATTTTTGTTCCGTTAATTTTAGCTCAGTCTGAATTTGAGCTAAAAGTTCAGATTGATTTTGCGCAAGAGTTCTATTTACCTCATGCTTTTCCCGCATCACTCCCATATGAAGATAGATATAGGCCGCAATTCTGACAAGTTTAATGTGCTCCTCTTTAATTTTCAGAGTCATGTATGACTCGCTCAAAGGTTGGTGCAATAGGCCACCGTCCTGTCATATATCCATGTCTATGGCGGTGACCTGTTGCGTTATTTCTTCTAGCCAGACTTTTTCATCTTGTTCTGGCCATTCTCACCTGACAAATAATTTGTGCAGGTGTTCCATAGCTATGTTGATCTCTACCGTGGCCATTTTGGAAAGTGTTCTTTCTTTATTAATTTATTTCTGGAAAGGTAATCTGAATTCTATTGCTTTTTGTCTATTTTTGGGGTTGATTTAACTTTAATTTTATTCACAGGCCTGGTACTTAGGATTTTTGTTTTGGGGAGGCGCTTCGACAGTGTAACACAGTGTTCTAGCCACACAAACTATTCGTACCTATTAGGTTAGTCTGCTGTGTTAGGCTGTCATGGGTGAATAAACAAACTCAATCCCCAACTCGAGCCCCCAGTTTGTTAAGGATTCCAATAGGGCGTCACACTTCGGACCAGGACACTTGGTCTTATCCTGGGATGTGGTGCTGAATAGGAATGCGTTTTCTTTAATTTCAATTAATTCAAATTGAGCCGATACCCGACCCGTCTCACACCCCCTTTTACAAATACCCTGGGTCACAATGGACCATGAACCGGGCCAGTTGGTGAAAATACAATGTTGATTTATTTTTTAAATTCTCACAAATCAGACAAATTTTAATATTGGGCAGCAATCACCAATGGGGTGATAATGACAATGGAAATGGAAGCAATGCACTTGGATAACCTTCTAGTAGAACATATCCAAAGCACAAGGGAATAGGAGCACTTTTTTAATTAGGATAGATAGCACCCAAGTTAAGGTTTCCCCCTGCAATGTTCCCTCAACCCACAAATAATCAAATTCTGAGTGGATAAAAAGAAGCAGCAGCTAGTCAGGGATAAAAGGCAGCAAACCCTTTGCAAAGGCCTAAAATGACCCTCAGATTTTGAAAAATAATTAATTATATGTGTGTTAAATAATGATATACATATGTTTTATCACAGTATTAGGGATGTTATATCACTATCAACCATCAGGCAAGGTATCACAAAAGCACCTTTTGATTGACATTGACATTGAAAACCCAGTGCAGCCGAATTTACACATGGAAAAGTTGATTTTTTTTCTAGTTTGCAGTTTTAATTGTAAAAATGTTTCTTTTTAAAAAAACCGGTGAAACACATTGAATTGGAATGTGGTTTTGGGCAGGGGGATAGATACACAGCCCAGGGCCAATATAGAGGTGAAAGGAGGGCTATAGGTGAGGAATTGAGAGAGATTTGGAAGGTAGAATGAGATTTGTTTTTAGGAAAATAGAGCAGTTCACAAGAGAACATCGGTTTTAAAAATGAAAGGCAAAGTTTACTTAAACTACATTATTTAGACTATATTGTTAAAGAAAGCCACAGTGCGTTCGAAGATTGATTTGCGACGTCAACCTTTTCTCGCTGTGTCCTAATCTATGTGGGAATTAAATTAAATTACTACAAATATTACTAATGAGTTATAAGATGAGATGAAGGAAAGAATTGCGCTAACACTAGGAGACAAGAACAGGGTGCACAGAAAATTAGAACAGTCTATACAAGTTATCAGGGAATGGATGGGGTTTCTTAGAGAGAGTGGAACAAAGACAAAAGTTAAGATGGTGTAGACTATGTGTAATGGGATGTGGGATACTTACAGTCCGCTCTTAAATTTGGGATTAGGAACAGTCAACCGGGTTCTGGACTCCAGGGCTCGGGTCACCAGGTATCAGCGGACTCTCCTAGCAGAACAACAGCTGGGCCTGTCTGGTCACCGGATAATCAGGATAGCTGGATGGCGGGGTTGCAGTGGGCATGCAGTTAGTGGGCACAAAGCCAGTCTGGTTTCAGGATGCTTCCCAAAATAATACCACAGCTTTTCCTTTGGTTAATGGGATTTTGTTTTTGTGGCATTCTCTTGATTGAGGCCTTGCTGGGGATAGGATCAGCAATGCTTTGACTTTGCAGTGGGATCTGGAATCAACTATGCTTTGGCTTTGCAGTGGGATCTGGAATCTGGCAGGATGAATGTAGAAGATCAGGAACACAGGCGCAGGAAATTCAGGAAAGAGTCTGTCTAGAGTCCTGTCAGCCACCCTTTATATAAAGCATGGTGACATCACATCATTATTGGTGGGAAAAACTGAGCTAGGCCTACCTCCAAGACTTGCATAGGTTAGCCTAAGTTAATTGCCTCCTTGAGGAGGAGTCTCAGTTTATGAGCTTGCATTTTATGAGGTGAAAAGCCTTGCGACAGTTAATTTTGCCACAACCCAGTTTTGACATAAATGGCACATTTGTACAGTTGGTACATCTTAACAAATGACATGGGCAGATTATATATTTTATGTAGAACATAGCAGTCCAGTCCTCATGGCTGTAGGACCTTGTTTCACCCTTCTACCATTTTTTTGCACTTTTCGGTGAGAATTATATTACTTACAATTCTATAACTTTACACATGCGTATAGATTATTATTAGGCATATTAGTATTAAAATGTACAGTGGCATCCTGTACACTATCCTCAGAATATCCACTTCTTTGCCATTTCTGTTTCCAAAATGGCAGTGAAGTCTACGTCTTAAATTAAAGCCATAAAATGACATTTAAACTGTTAACCTTTAACATTTTTGCGAAATCCGGTTGCAAAGATAAAAGTCTTACAAGTTTTATTAATAACATAGTCTTTGGAAGCAAATGTTCAGTATTGTTCCCCATATATGGGCATAGCTTCCAAGCTAACCCCCTTAATCCAGGGTTGTCATGGAGTTTTTCTTTGAAACTTCTTGTAGAAGTCATGGAGAGGTGTGATTTTCTTTTTCACATACTCGTTTCCCATATTTCCATTGTAAGAGGCCTCAGCTTAGACTGAAGTCTGCCAGGGTAGCACTTAGAACTTGTGTGTCTGTTAATCTACTGTGAGGGGCCTTCTGTTGCTAGCATCCTCAAAGCGGAAACCTGTTTTGGGCTGATTTCACCCCATGTAGCCACTGCTTTATAATTCCTTATCTTACTTATTTTTGTCCTGAATCAGAAGAAAGCATGCTGAATAAAACCTAAGACTTAACACTCTTCCTAAATACATGATTATCGCACCATGTAAGCGTCTAAGAAGACTTTACTTGAAATGTAGTCTAAATCTCTTTGAAACCAAAGAAATTCTAAGGCATAGATGAATGATCAAGGAAATATAAACTGCAGACTCTGTTCAATTGAGTTGAAAATCTAAAACATTTAGTCCTTTCCTGCCACAATCTAAGGGACCAATGTGGGAAATTCCTAAGGAAAGAGCTGGAAAAATGTTTGACTTATAACATTGAGGATTGGTGGAGGCAAATGCATAACAGCGAGTGCAAATCACTGTCGTTAGCACTAATGAGGTTCCTAGTAATTGATGGCAAGTGTGTTGGTCTTTGTGTCTTTCTCTTCTTTCTCATCTTTTTTTTAAAGATTATTTGTAAATTTAGTTTTAGAACTAGTTGAAATTGTGATTAATTGTGAGAGTTTTATATTTCAAAAGTTTGTATAAACTGTGTGAAATAATAAAAAAATTTTAAAAAATTAAAAAACTCATATATATATTTCACAGCACAATCCGCTTTCACATTGCTAGGGAAGGATACGTTTTCAACATTTGTACTTTTAAAACTGGCATTTTCTTCTTTGGTTTGCAAAAGCCCATTTTGACACATGTGGTGAAAGATGGCATTTTTCTTTCAAATTCGTTTTTCCATCTGACTTCCCAATATTGTTTTGCAGCCATATTTACTTTCTTGTAGGCAGCAATTTGTTTGAACACAGATGCACTGAAATTGCCATACGTTTCTTTGAATTATAGATCTTTGACACTTTGTAACTCAAAAAGTAAAGCGTTTCCCATGCGGCTGAAAATGAAGTTTCTTTTATTTTCCCAGGTTTGGCTTGAAAGAGCCTGTCATTAAGGGATCAGGCTTTCTTGTACTGAAGCACAATTGATATGTATGGGTGTGGCAAAGCTTTATTAATACAGTAGTTTGATGAAAAACAGATGAAAATAGCACCTGAGCAGCATTCTTTTTAATTTGAAATATTCCCTTTTTCAATGGGAACTTTTTGTTTTTGCAAGCAGCAAAGCAGCGCTGCTTTGATTTGTTTTTTTTTTGTGTGCACCACAGAACACCCAAGCACCTTTCTCTGTGTGCTCCCTGTTCCAACCCGCCCATTTTGTGTTTGGCAAGATGGTGCAGCCATCCTTTTGCCTCTGCAAGGCACAGTTTTGACGCAATGGTGCCCCAAGGAGCCAGTGCAGCCATTTTGCAGTTGACTGCAGAAGAGCAGCTTGATTATGGAGAAGAATTGAGTGGGTCAATGAAGCCCACATAAAGATAGATGATACTTTAATTGAACAAGTCGATAGTTTTGACTATTTAGGTGTGAGATTTCAGGTGAACCCAAGATGGGCTCTTCAGATAAATAGGGCTGCCCTTACGTTGAATACATTTTGCGGGGCTATTTTATCCTTTTTTAGTTGTAAAGTAAGTGGTGCAATTTCGCCGGAATTCAAACTCTATCAGAAGCAGGCAGTCTCAGCCATCCTTTATGATTCAGAGCTATGGGGGTTTGAGGATGCAGAGACGATTCTTAGAAGGGAAAACAACTACCTGAAGAAACTGTCACTGTTACCCCACAGTCCTCCGACTGCCTTAGTCCATCTGGAATACGGCACAATCCCCTTAAGCAAGGATATTATGTTTCAGCCTGTCTCTTTATGTGTTAGAGTCTGAACCCAACCAGCTTTGGAACACTGTAGCGACGCAGTTTTTCTGGGTGACTGAGATACAATAATTTGTAATTAGGCGCGGGACAGTGCTTCCTTAGTATCCAATGAGTATACATTTCCACACACGTTAGGTGTTTGCAACACTTGTTGATATATCTTTCCTTTAGTAATTTAAACATGGGTTGTCACTCTTGTGACAAACATATTCTTTGCTTAATCTTTACATGCGGTACAGAGTATGTGATATACTTCTATTCCATTAGTGCCGACACGTGTTTCAACCTATGAGGTCTTTCTCAAGGCTGCCCCTTTGCTCACATTCACTGCCACCTCATGGCTATTTAATATAACAGCCAAAAGAAAAGAAAAGTGAAGAACTGCATATAGAGAAACGGACAAAAACATTCCAGTAACATTTTATTTGCATTAACCTCTGTATATCAAGTCTAACCAAACACCTCCTCCTGGATATTGCTGTTATCTGCTGTTTGGCCTTCATAATAATTCCTCACCATGGCCGCTGATAAAAATAGCCAAAAAAACATTAACAGTTTCCAAGGACTTACAATCTCCTTCTGCCACTCTTAACTTAAAAGTGAATCGCCTACGCTGCAAACCTCCACTGACCCTGCCATTGAAGCTATTTTACAAAAGATTAGGTGACTCAAACTTTTCATTGAAACTACCAACCAAATATCACAGCAGCTTGACAAAAGATGACATTTCTTTGAAAAGGGAATGAGTGAACTGGAAAGTAGAATAAGCTTTGCTGAAGATGTCTCACCAAGAGTTACTCAGTTGCAAAAAGCGGCGAAGGAAATCTCTCTCAACATTCAACATGCTTATCGCATCGGCCCCATGAGAAGCTCGAAGCTGTCACAATCTCCACCGCGTAATCTGATTTTCTACTTATTAGAGTACACTCAACTGTTGCTCATCATTTCTAAAGCCAAAGAGTAGAATACCCTTGTTTGGCAGTGCTGCAGGATTCATATTTCCCAAGATTTAGCAAAGAAGACCGCCCAACACAAGAAGGAATTTCTTTCTTATTGCCCTGCCCTGAAAGAACTTAATGTCAGATATGGTTTATATCATCCATGTTCTTTTAAAATGACATATGCAGGTTGAGCATTGATCTTTGATGATCCTGCTGATCTTAAGACTTTCATTCGCTCTCTCAAGACTGAGAATATGGACACATCACTCGCCTCCAATTCCGCTGCTTCTGGCTCCTGACTTTCTGCCTCATATTTGAGCATATTTCGCTCACTCAGTGTGTTACAGTTTTACATTTTTATTCTCTCTCAACTATGGTGGGCCGGGTGCCAATTTGGTACTCCTCTTCCTCCCAGGCTGGTTTTGTCTTTTTTTTTTGGCCCGACTATTGCCATCTGCTCCCTCTTCTTTCATATTTTTTTCTCCTGGTTTTAGCTTTTCCCTCTCCGTTTCCCAACTTGTCAATGTTCTTTCATACCTTGTGCTGTTACACATCACGGGCCTCATTACGTGTGTGGTGGTAAGGGGTTAACGGCGCTGGTAAGGATGCCGGTGCCGTTAACCCCTTACCGCCGCATTCCGAGGTCCCTTAGCGGGTCCCACTAAGGCCGGCTGGTAAAACTAGCCATCCTTAGCGGGAGCCGCTAAGGGGCCAGGGAGCTAATAACAGGCCTTAGCTCCCTCCCCATTCCCATTGAGCCCTATGGAGGCTCGAATGGGAATGGGGAAGGGTATTTTGAATGGGGATTTACCGGGTCCTCCAAGGTTGGAATGACCCGGTAAGCCCCCATTCAGAGAACCCGGACCCGGACACGACTTTGGAGGCAGCCATGGTGCTAACAGCACCATGGCTGCCTCCAAACTCGTAATGACCCCCTATGTCTCTGCTACCTAGCCAGTAGAATTTGGTCACGTGTCCCCTTCCCACCCCTCTCTCCCTTTGTTATATCCTTTTGTGTTCCACCTTGGTCCCATGGGTACGTTTTCCACATCAATATGTTTTTACGCATTGGGATCAACTTTCAAAATATGTTTACAGTATTATATGACGTAGCACTAGTCAGGTATTTTTATATTGTTTCTATCCGCTTTGCTTTACAGGTACAATGTTTTTTAAATGCATAACCTAGAACATTAAGGGTTGTAACATCTCAAATAAAAGGTATACAATTATTTCCCACCTTAAAAAGCTGCATCGATCAGTTGCCTACATTCAAGAAACCCATCTCTCTCTCACAGAAGCCATGAAAATAAAATTCCTTTAGGTCAAGGATGTTATAGCTAGTCCAGCTGTAGGTGAAAAAAACGGGATAGCCATACTAATCAGTAAAACATTATCATAAAATATCCTTTGTCAAGATGTGGATACCAATGGGAGATGGTCCTTGGTCAAACTGCTTATTGGTTCTGATACTGTACCATAAAGAAAATCTATGGTCCTACATTGCCTGACCCTGATTTTTGGGATACCACTAAACAAATTATTCTTAAATCAAGTTTCTTGAACTTATTTCTTTGTGGCGATGTTAACCATGTCTGAGATCCTTTTTTGGACAGAAAATCCAGGTCTATCTTTAAAAGTTCCAAGTCCCATCAAGCATTTAACCATTGCCTGACATAAACTGGGCTTCTCGACACGTGGAGACATGCCCATCCAGTGGACTTAGAATACACGTTCCACTCTCATCCCCATGACACTCTCTCCTGCCTTGATTATATTTTCACTACTAAATTCCTCACTAACACTATCCTTCACTCTACCATTTCTAATATTACCATTTCAGATCACCCCCTTGTCATTACCACCTTTGACCTCTCCGATATTAAGAAGCCGTGTTCAAGGTGGAAATTTAATAATCGTTTACTTCATGATCAAAAATGTATCCAGTACTTCCTGTCCATCCAATAATATTTATTTTCTGAAAATGTAGATTAAAATACCACAGTGGGCACTAATTGGGATGCTTTAAAGCAGCCTTAAGAGGTTATGTAATTACACATTGTAGTACAAAAAATAAGCAATATAAAAAGGACCTTGATGCCTTATATCTTCAGCTCTCGAACTTCGGGAAGCGAAACTATCAATCACTGTCAGATCTGAATCTTTGTAATACCTTTTCCCTGCATTTCCAAATCAATTAAAAAGGTACTGCTCTCTACGTTATCTCAAAGGACAAAAATGAAGAACTGGGGTACGCCGCTATGGCCTTGTTAGGCCGAGAAAGCCTTTGATCGGGTCAACTGGGATTATATGTTTCAAGCCCTGCGCTGGCATGGGTGTGGCAAGGGCTTTATATGCCTGGTCAAACTCCTATAATCTCATCCTAAATCTTTGATCTGTATTAATGGGCTATCTTCATCCTTTTATTCACTTCGGAGTGGAACCAGACAGGGATGCCCCTTGTCCCCTATCCTGTATGTCTTATCCCTAGAACCTCTACTGAAATACATAAGATCAGACAGTAACACCCCAGGGATTTCATGTGGAAATTTTGAAACCAAAATAGCTGTATACGCTGATGATATCCTCATTTTGTTAAAAAATCACAAACAAAATATTTCTCATTTTTTGGCTGAATTAAAGCGTTTTCATCTGTATCTGGGTATAAACCTAATAAAGATAAATCGGAACTATTGCCACTCAATTCATTCTGTTTTAAACATGAAATAGATGTCTTTGTTTTAAGTGTTATGATAACTCATTTAAATATTTTAGCTTAAGTTTCGCTTATTCGGTAAGCAGCACCATCAAACTTAACACAAACATTCTGTTTAACAGACTCAGAGAACTGGCTTCCATGTGGTCACCTCTCTATCTTTCTTGGTGGGGTTGCCTTGATACTGTTAAAATGATGTTATCTTTTTTTATCCTCTACTTACCTTCAAATGCTTCCTGTTCTCAGAAGCTCCTTTTCCATGCCCAGGTCTGACTTTACTTTTTACAATAATTCAGTAAACACCTGTCTTGATGGACTACAGACATATGCAAACAATGTACTTACGCCTGATACCTCTAGACTACTGCTTTTAGCCATGGCTACCGATTTTAAAGCTGACACATTTTATAAACTGTTGGTACTGATATTTCTTCTACCACCAAGTGGCTGGTTCATTCCCAATGGGAGACCGATTGTGGTCTTGTATTTGATGATATGTGGACTTTACTTTGGGCTAGGATCAGGTGTGTCTCCACCTCCGCCAATATTACACAAAATCTTTATTTCTTCATGCACAGAGCCTTCATAACTCCTTGAAATTGACGAAATCCAGGAGCGACCCAGATGGTAAATGTCGGTCTTATGGAGGCACCCCTGGATCTTATAAGCATATGTTCTATGATTGCCCTTATGTATATAAGTTCTGGCAAAAGCTGTGGAAATATCTAAAAGCAATCTTTAAAATGGACATCCCACTTTCCTTTGCTAATGTCTTCTTAGGAAGTGTCAACATTGTTGCGGCTAAATGACACTCTTCCTCCATCTTGTATGATCTGTTCATCGTTATTGCTATTAAACATATCACTGTCAATTGGAAACATTTAAAAAATATTACTATTAAAGGCCGGTGGAACAACATTTGCTATACTCATTAACCATTGTATGGCTATGTATCTTGATTTAATACCCAAGTATAACATCAAATGGGCTCATTTCACCAACCATCATAACATGTCTACACACAGTACATGATTTGCCTCTCCCTTTAGATCTATTTCAAAAATGTTAATTAATTAATTAAATACTATGTGCATCTAACACTGTTGATCCATGACCAAACATCTTTAATGTGCCATCCTTTCCTACCTCTCCTTCCCTATTGTGTCCTGTGTGTCTCCACGTTTGTCCCCCTGTAAATCTACTGTTTATTCATTCTCTTCTTCTGCTGATAATATTGCATTAAGCGTTCATTTTATCCATTTATGGTATTATGACACTTGTTGTACTTGTCTTTTGTTCCTATAAAACTGCTATACATCTACTTCAGCTTGCTACTATCAGATTTGCTGTATACAGTGTCTGCATTTTGTTCTCCTAATTTACATTGTTGTAAGCATCATTGGCTATTGCTCTGATGCTCTACTGTTATATGTAAACCTCAATACAAATGTATTAAACTAAAAAATAGAAGTTGCAGCCTCTAAATTCACCCTGCAATGGGCTTGCCAAATGTCCCTTTCTCTTTCTCGGATGCTTGACGATTTGGATTTCCTTCTCAGATGCTTGAGGAGATGTAATCCTTAATGGAGCATGCGATGAACTTGTCAAACATGAATACATCTCTCAATTCACTTGTTGAATTAGCACTTAGTATCACAACCTTTTCTCAGTTTATTCTGTGAATTTCGAACTCCAATTCAAGCATCATACTGCACTTTCACACAGTAAATGCTTCTCCCTGTTCGCTCTGGGAATAAGGGTGGTATATCCAAGTGTGCAGTGTTTTCACAGAGTAAATGGGTTGCTCAGTTATTTTTTTCTTCCATGGTACCATGGACCTCCTTTTCTAGGCCCCTACATGACAGTTCATTGTGTGCAATACTTCTTTGTTCTTAGGCTTCTGGACCGGGATGTTGATTCATGCCCTCTCAGAGTCTTGAATTTGTTTTGTACTTTCCCCCTGTATTCGGCCTTGTGTCCACAGGCTCTCCCCTTTGCTTCTGTTCCGACTGTGGTTGGCTTCTTCTCTCTTGTTCAAGTCCCTGGAATACTTTGCTTTTCTGCATCTGTTCAAATGTACTACTCCCATTCCACTCGTAATAGATACGGGCATTTCTCTGATCTCTTCACATCTGGCATTGGTTCTTTCATCATTTTGGTCCATTGTCATCCGTTCAGTGTCAGATACCAGCAGTTATTCTGGGGATAGTCTCTCTCCTTGGATCTTCCCAGGTATTTCTGGCATCAGACTATTATTCTCCAGCTACATCCTCCTGTTCCTTTTGGTACCCTTAACACAGCAGCGACGCTATGTACAGATTCTCCAAAGCAAACATTAGCCATCGTTTTACCTTCTGCATCATGTTTTTTAAACTGGCCATGATGTTGCATGTTTGATCACATCATAGTAGCCAGACAGGGCATACTTCCATGATAGACCTTCTGTGCCATTTCTAGAGTATGATTCATCACACAAGTCTATTGCAGTTTATATCAAAGAAACTTTTCCAACTTGCATTGGTCAAGACTGGAACATAATTTACGCATTATTTGTTCCTTCATGAAAGCATATTGTGAGTTATGAGGTATTCTACTTAGATTAAGTGATGTCTATCCCTGCATCTCCTTAGTTATCTCATCAAGAGGAGCTCTCAAATAACAGACGTGTACCAAAATGAACCTCTCAACAGCTGGATAGGCTATGTGAGAAACCAGAAGGTGTCTCACCCGCTAGTCCCTGGGGACTTGTCATCCAGGTTGCCAGGACACGACCATACGACCATCACTGTTGGATCCAGTTCCTGGGGGTGCATGAGTGGGGGAGGATCACCTGGGTGAGGGGTCCTCGGGGAGTGGGAGTAGGACACCGGATGGTGAGATGCGGTATGCCTCTGTTCCCTCTAACACCTTTATCCCATCCTACCTGATGGGATATTTAGAAACGCAATCCCCCCTTTTCCTGCACAAACACTTTCTCATGGACTGCCCGCTTTGGGAGAAAACAGACTCACATCCAGCCGTGTACATGACATGTCCCAATACTATGGTCAGGCAAGGTCAGGCAATTATCAACAATCACTCAAACCTGACTTCCATTACACACCATTACACTTCCCCTCACAGATAAAACACAGAGCATCAGAACACACTCTGAGTGAGGCAAAACGCAGAAAGGTACAGCAGTTTCGAGTTGGCAGTTGAACGAGGGGAGAAATATTGTCATTCATGAGAGGTTTGTAAGAGGCGCAACACCCCTGACCTCGTTGACAGGAAGCTGTTACTTTCATGAAACCTTCAAGGCAGAAAATGTAAGACCAGGTAACGGGGCTAAAGAATCTTACATTGTGTGTTGGAGATATCGAGGGTCTGCCCGCGTAACTGACCAAGGCGGGGAGGAGCAGCAGATGCCGTGGTATCGTCCTTCGCTCCAAGAACAAAGAAGCAACAGAGAACAACAGAGCCGGTGAGTTAGGGAGACCGTTCTGTGTTGAAGTCAAGGTTGCAAGCTGCAACATTGTAAAGTGAGCACTGGAAGGAACATTGTTAAACGTGTGTGATGAAAGATACGAGTGAAGCTAAATTGCTGGTGAATGTTTGAACATTAGAAGAAAAGATACAATACCGTTGACAAGTGGTCCAGCACTGTGAATGTGCTCAATTGAAGGTCTCTGTATGGTATCTTGAGGAAAGGAAATGAAAGCAGAAGATCAATGTGAAGTGTAAACTGTGTGTAGTGAATCTAAGTGGTCCTGAGACAGTTTAAGCAGAACCCATCGCACATTCGAAAGTCTTCGATTCTGATATCAAAAGGGGATCTGAGCCTGGACTAGAGGGATCCAGGGTCCAAGCCCGAACGAGGGAGACAAAATTGTGAACATTGTAAAAAAGGGGTATGGGCCCGAACAAGGGGGATCCTTGGTCTGAGCCCAAACGAGGGAGGCCAAACTGTGAACATTGTAGAAAAGATGTCTGAGCCCGGACAAGGGAGACCTGGGGTCCAAGCCCGAAGGAGGGAGACCAGTCTTGAACTTGTCAAAGTGGAACCATGACAAAGGAAAGGGACTTTTGTGTTTTGTTTGCTGCAACAGGCCCTCTCATTAAGAGACTGTCATTGTGAGAGAGACTTTGGTGGAAGGCCCTGATGCCTAAGTGTTGAATTGTTACCTCGTGGCCAAGAAGCTAGAGTGTCTGCGAAGCCCGCACATGCCGCCTTACCCCATGCTGAAAACATGGGGAAGAGCAGCTAACTGCTCAACTATACGGACATATAATTTCTTGAACACTTTTCTTTTGCCTATATTGTTATCCCATACCATTTTATATTTAGAAGTAAGGACTGGCAATAGGTTTATCAGTATATGCTCTTTTATTTTGACAGACTCCACTAGGACTGCGTTATTATTATTTGATGGTCGTCCCTTGCTCCCATCCTTAGATTTCGGTTTAGATGGGCATTTTACCAACTCATTGAAGTTCAATAAACACCCTTGAACTGCGATCACTTTTGTTTGTCTTCACTGTTTGATACCATGCCTTTCATGCAGCTACTAACCAAATTTATTGTGAAATTGGTCCATATCTGAGTATTATTTTTATTTCACTTACATTGCCTTTTAAACATAATTATGAATTTGCATAAAAGGATGATAGAGGCACTGCATATCTGTTTAACTACTCTCAGTACAGAAAGCTAATATGCCTAGATCTAGGTCTTCGTATGGTAACACGTGTGGGGATAGCAAGTCTACTCTTACAGCTACAAAAGCGTACATAGGGATAACACATTGGAAAGACCCAAGATAGCTCCCTTAAGGGCATACAATAAGGATATCTTCAGAGTAAAAAAAAAAATGTTTTCTAAAATTGTTTGCATTCACAAAAAAGAAGCCAAATCAGAATGAGGCTGAATATTTGACTAGCTGGGTGTATGATTTCTTAATAGTGAAAGCTAGGTCCCATAGCCGTACAAAGGAACAATGATGTTGATGAAACATTTGGATGCCATTTAAAGATGTTGCCAGTATACCTTCGGTAAAATGTCTTAGCAGCAATTGAAACCGATAGAGCTAAGGGTATTGTAGTGGCAGGACTATGGGGGAACGTTAATATTCAATTACAAACACTGTTAAGACTTTTTTGCATGTGACTCCAACCATCTGATTAATTGCAAAGGTATGAATTGACAGAATAGAGTTTAAAGCAGTTATCAAGACTTTGCTAGCTTGGCAAAGATTATAGTCGAATATGGAGTTGGATTACTTTAAATACCTTTATGAAATGTATAAGTTGGACTAGATTCATAGATCCAGGTGGATGATTCACATTGAAAATATGCCTCTTATACAGAATCTCAAAAGTGCACTCAGAATAAAGTGTTAATCATAACCCTGTAACAGGCAAAGAGACATCATTTGATTTCCTGCCATATTCCTCTTCTACAGCTCTATATTTGAAAGTATGCCTGGGAATACTCCCAGTAGTGGCATTTACTTCAAAATTGTCCCGTTGAACCTCAGACAAATGTTACTGCAATTACTTTGAGGTTGAGAAAATGACTAATGTTCATTATGCCGCCCCTTACATAAACCCCCCACCCCCCAAAATGTGGTTGGTACCTCAATTTCATATTTTAATAGGCCCGATCAGGGAGGAGTGCTCTGTCTAGGTGTTTGTGCTCAGAAACACGTTTGTTCAGTTTGGGATTATATCATTTAGCTAGGTATTTACTACATTGCCTCCAATGTTATGTTGAAGGTAAGATATTCTCTGTAGTTTTTAATTATCATTCTTTTATGAGTGTTGCTTTTTTGTCTGTTTATATGTTTTATGTATATGCTTTTTTGAGGCTTCTGATGTGCAAAGTAATATGTATCACGTTATTATTCTTGTTATCGTTTTTTGGAATGAAGAATGAACGAATGTACAGAATTTAATGAATGTACAGAATTTAAATATTTTAGTTTTATGTAACATGATATTTTAGATAATAATTCCTCTTCCTTGAACTTATTTGATGTATTTGTAAAGATCTTGGGGGGGAAAGTATGGTTATAAATCATGCCATAATGGCACTCTTCCCAATCAGCACAATTTTGAATTAAAACGCTGCTTTCACATTACAAGAGAAATAGGGCAGACTGAATGTAATGATGGCAGATTCTTAATTAAATAAAAGATGAACAATTGTATCTGGTTTAATGACTGTAGTCTATCAGTCTGTCCCTATCTCCCCTTGGTCTCTGCCTCCTGAAAATGAAATGAAAATCCCCTACTGTCCGCAGTGTTTCAAGTGGTGTCTGCACTTCTTTCTTTTCTTTGCTGAATTGTTGCTCTGCTATCGCCTGGATGTTGACTTCTCAGGTAGTTTCTTTCACCCGAAACACCCCTCTGTGCTGGAGGCGAATCTGCCACAGTCGCCATATGCACTGGGTTTATGGGCATCCTGTCCATTGGGTACGTCTCATACTGGACAACTCCTATTTCCCCTCTCCCCAACATATCCTGTTTGCTCCTCGATGTCCCGCAATGATTAGGCCTTCTTTGCATCCCCAGAGCTTCCAACCCCTCCTTCATCCACTTTCTCTCTTTCATTTTCCATTCTACCCTCGAGATGTTTCTGTTCTAATGCGTTTATGCTATCCTCCTCCATTCCTCTCTAAGTCCTTCCACTTCATTCCTTTTTGCTCACCCACCTACTTTTCAGACGTTCTTTGTTCTCACCTACATTGCTCCTGTTTCTCATTTTACACCCTACTTTCTTCCTCTTCCACCTCCTCCTCTCTCAGTGTCTCTCCTTCAGGGTTTTCCACTCTCTGTCTGGCACTTTATCTCCTCCTCTCTCACCTCCTACTCTTTGGCTGTAAATACCCTCCTTCTCATTCTCTTCCTTTCTATGCATACCCCATCCCATACTCTGAATCTCCACCTCTTACATTCAATGAATACCTCATTGTACAACTCTTTTGTACAGATGTAGACCTGCCCTGAGGGCCTTGGAACACTGAACCACACTCTTCTGAGCCTGGAGATTGATTCTCTGCATTCAAATTGTTTCCTGCACCTGCTCCTGGTTGATCCATGGATCTAAACATGGTGCAGCAGATGCAAGTCACCATCTTGCTTGTCAAAGCTTTGTTGCTTTGGCAACTGCAGATTCTCTGCACAGTGGCTGAAAATCCATTGCTCAGCCACTCTTAGATACACATGAGCAACCCATTTCCAAGCTTGCGAGTCTATGCATGGAAGCTGGTGATTTTATTTTGAGGTGTTCATGAATGGGACTACTGTTGGATGCTTGGCTAGCCTGGGCTGCAGCATCATGAACTCTCTTACTTCTAAGTAGGCCCATCTGCCCATGCCCACATTTTCTGATCATGGCATGGGTTCTATAAAGAGCTCCTTGTAGCAAGCATTCAAAGTAGCATTGTTGATTGAAAGGCACACTTTCCTCTTTAGCAAGTCTCTTTACTGTGCATGTTCAAAATATACTAGATCCCAGTCTACGCCTCTGATCTGCTTCATTCCCAAAGACATGTTGTGTCCTTGTCAGTATAAAATAAAAAATGAAATCTCTGGCAATACTCTCTCGATCTGTCCCTCAGCGGAAAGTTTTAAAATCTTCTCAAATAGTTCTGTTGATGGTTCTAAAGTTCCATTTGCATCATGATATCACGATACCATGCAAGAGCATGCCCATCAGCGTAGAATTAGCTGGGTCTCTGATGAATGTGAAGACGTCAACATCTACAGGTCTCCCCACAAGCTCTGAAAAATCCTCGATTAGGCGAAAGAAAACATTACTCGCCAATCTGCTGTCTTCTGGCGACAGGGACATTTGTCCTGCCTTTGCTGAAGTTTGGGACTGTTGGCTCTCACTTACTGTGAACATCTCTGCAATTTTGGTGTGCGTGAAGAGCTACTTGCATAACAATTCCGTTTAGGATTATACTTAGACGTTCTGTATTTGCTGGATCTCAAAGAAATGTCAATACGTCTGTAGTTCTTCCGACAAGATCTGTACAGTCTTCAATTAGGCGAAAGAACAGTACATTAATAAGCCTATTTGCTTCTTCCTTCACTTGGGACATTTGGTTTTTCCTCGCTGTATTCCGGAAGTAGGAGGATCTGTTCGGCAATCACAGTGAGCAGCCTCCTTATAGTCTTTTTGTTTTCAGGATCTTGAAGCAAGTCAGTGACACTGGTGAGCCTGCCCACCAATGACAGGTATGATCTCAGTCCTAGCTCGAAGTATATGTTACGCTCACCTGGTATACACAGGGACGCCACCCAGCTGGGTTACTCGCTGGTATGCTTCTCAGCTTTGCCCTGATGTGGTCTGCGGGGAAGGTTCTGCCTGAAAATACAGGAGGACTGTGTTCAAGACTGACCGACTGGGGTAAGTATCCTCACTCCACCCCCGTATGCTTTCAGTCCCTCTGGCACCCTCTTCTCACCTTGTGGTAGAATTAGGCATGCTCTCCGTCCTGCCTTCTTTGCATGGGCGCGTTGTCCTTCATGGGCGAGTGCGGTCCAGTTACTTCACTGACGCCAGCCTGTTTGCTATTGTTCAGGTAGGTCTTATTGCTGTTCTTTAGTTTTGTTGCTATCCTGCATGCCTTTCTTTGTTTAAAATGTCTCTTTTTTCTCCCTTAGGTATGCGGAGCTTCAGCGCAGCGAACTGGCTTGGTTGAGCCCCGCTGGTAAATGATGGCGCATTAAGAGCGCTATGATGCGGTAAGTAAGCGCTATGCGCAGCGCTGCGAAGTCTTGCCTTTGCTAACCTGTGTTTTCCTTCCTTGTAGGTCGCGGTGTTCTTCAGCGCGAGTGGAATGTCCGGAGTGGTGCCAGCCGAGGGGCTACCAGCCAGTTAAGCCTTTTGAGCATTTCGTAATTTGTAAATGTCTCTACAGCTTTCTTTAATGTTGCCTCTATCTTCCTCTTTTAGGTCATTCTGTCCGGGAGGCGTGCAGATTCGAGGAAGCTGTTCTCAGTAGCTGCGAGTGTTTAAAGATGAAGACTGCAGGTAAGATGCTACTGCTAATGATGTTCCTTTTGTCTCCTTGCAGGTTCTGCTTCTCCAAGGTTCGAGGGAATAGCTGGACACGGTGAGCGTCACGTTGCAAGCTGCAAAGTAACACAAAGCATGTTCTGCAGTCAGGGTGTGGTTTATATAGCCCAGGTAAAGTAGTACCAGGGAAAGTAGTTCCAGGCCTGCCACACCCAAAACACTAGACCGCATAGCTTGGTTCTTAGGAACCAAGCTATGTCGATGCCTCCATGTTGGCTGACAATACAATAAAGTAGTTCCCAAGCACATTGTTGTTCATGGTGTATGAGCCTGGCGCCATAGGCGCCAGGACTGTCCCCATGAGGGCTTTTGAAGAGGATGCCAGGCTCTAGAGGCCTGAGTCCTAACTCCACCTGGCCAATGGGTTTGCCAGAGGGGGTTTTGGGCGAGGGTCGTGACAGCACTCCCCCCTAAAGCTCCTCCCATGGTGTAACTAAATTATCAAGGGAGGAAACCCGGTAAAGCACTGACTTGAACAAGTTAGCAGTGTTTACTTTGGGCCTCATTACGACCCTGGCGGAAAGTGACTGACCGGACCGCAACAGCGTAAATAGCGTTTCCGCCATTGCACGAAGGAGCAAAGTGCGGCTAATCACGACCCATCGGGCACGAGCATTACGCCATGGCGGAATCCGAAAGGCTGCGATGGCGGAAATGACCCCAAAACGGCCCTTACCGCCGCCGTACGCTGCACCAGGTGCAATACCGCCACCCATCTTAGCGGTCACCGTAATGAGCGGTCACCGTAACGAGCGGGCACCGCAAATTACGGCCACCGTAAATATACGGAAACGGAAGTAAAAGCATGTGGCCGGAACGGGAAACAGCACGCCGCACAACTATAAAATCCGAATCCCAACACAACCATTAAAAATCCGACCCTGACACACATCCCAACCCGTTAGCAACCCCAGTTAAAAAAATAAATATGGGAAAGGTAGCCAAGAAAGCGTGTGACCGCAAGCGGCAGGTACACTTCTCCCGAGAGGAACTGACCGTGCTCACCGAGACCCTCCAGGAAAATGCCGCCGTCGTCTTCTCCAGTCAAATGACCAGGACGGCCCTTGCCAACAAGAAGGCCATATGGGCCCTGGTGGCACAGCGCGTAAGTGCGGTGGGGACAACACCCCGCACGCCACAGCAATGCCGCAAGCGGTGGGACGACCTGCGGATCCGCGTACGCAGCATACTTTCTGCGAACAGGAACATCGCCACAGCTACCGGGGGGGGTTCAGAGTCGCCCATCAAGTTGACCCCCTGGGAGGAAATCTGCGCCTCCACCATAGGAATGGAGAGCATAGAGGGAGTCGGAGGGATGGAGAAAGGAGTGCCGACATCCGGAGAATCAGGTAGGTTGGCCAAGAGAAACAATGCGAAATCCACAAACCACGAACATGTGCAGTACCATGTGACCCCATAGTGCAATACATACTTTGCCCTGACAGCGCCCTCTAAAAGTCAGAATGAACAAACAAATCAATCAAGAAGCCATAAACAACCCCTACATGTGCAGCATGCACCCCCTAACTGCAGGCAGCCAAATGAATGCATCCTCAATCCACACGAAAATGAGACCACCTCCAAGGCCCAGTCCCAAATCAGCCTCATGTACCACCCCAATGCATTTGATACGTTGCCATTCCAAATCCGACAGACCCATAACTAACGCTCGCCCCTCTTTACTCCACCACAGGGTCCGATACCAACGACGAGCTGCAGGACACCCCTACCAGCACGCCTGCAAAGAGGGCCAGGACCAACGTCCCAAGAGCCTCCACCTCAGGTGCAAGGATCAAGACACGGCAGCAGCAGGAATCAAGTGGCAGCACACTGGAGGGGACTGCAACAGGCACCCCAGCAGCCAGCAAGTCCACAACCCCAGCACCACAGGTCCCCCCAAAGAACGTATCTGATGGCACTGCCTCTGGTGGTAGCAGCACCATAGGTGACACAGCTGTCATGCCAGCATGCTCCGACACGGAAAACAGTGCTGGCGACGTAGGTACCATCCATGACCTTTCCCAATCCCCCTGCATGTTCCATCCCCTACACCATGACGAAACCACGCAGGGGCACCCTGAAGACGACGACTGGCCAACCCCCACAAGTCCTGTGCCAAGGCAACATGTGTTGAGCAGCCCCCCTGTCACACCACCGCAAATGTCCATGGCCCAGCAGAGGCAACAGTCCCTCGACCTGCTGATCGAGCAACAGCAGGAAGTGTCCACGCTACTCAAGGACCATGCAAATGAATGCGGGGGTTCCAGGGCAGCCATGGAAACATCCACCGAGACACTCAGGGCACAAATAGAGAAAAGTAGTGAGAGCCTCAGGGGAGAAATGGAGAGAAGCACCGAGAGCCTGAGAGCACAAATGGAGAAAAGCACCGAGAGCCTGAGAGCACAAATGGAGAAAAGCACCGAGAGCCTGAGGGGGGAACTGCATGCGACGTCCAAAGACGTTTGTGCTGAACTTGCTGCTGTGCGCCGTGTGCTCTCGGAGCTCTCACAAACCCTCAGAGACATGCATGGACGCGAGCAGGCAGAGACATCATCCGTGGCAAGTTCCGTCCAGGGCAGCCCCCAACGCAGATCTGGCAGGAACCTGCGCTCCACGGGCAGGGGTGCCCCTGATACCCGTAGAGGGGGCTTGCAATAGCGTCCAACCACGGACAGCATGCATATTTGGACACTGGTGTTGGGGGGTGAGGTAGTAGGGTGGAGGGGGTGTGTTGGGCTTCACTGGGTGGCGGGTCCATAGGGTGTATAAATCAAATCACATTAACAATACAGCATCTCATAATCATCCAATGACATGTGTGGACATTGATATTTGCGTACGAGGCCTTCATAGGCGTACAGTCCACAATGTGCCTGTACTACACACACACAGTGCCACAGGTCCCCTTTCCGTGTAATAGGCACCATGCGTGGTTGCTAGAAGCATGCATCTATGATGCTCTGTCGGATTGCACGTGCATCCTGTGCCTCATGGACTCCTTGAGGTGCCTCCACATCCCCACCCTCATCATCATCATCATCTTCAGGTGCATGCAGTACAGCGTCAGGGGGCATGGGCACATTCCTACGTATGCACATGTTGTGCAGCATGACACATGCCATGACCATCTTAGAAACCTTCTCATGGCTGTACATGAGTGCCCCGCCAGACCTGCTGAGGCTGCGGAAACGAGCCTTCAGTAGGCCGAATGCCTGTTCAATGACCACACGGGTACGTGAGTGGGCATGGTTGTAGTCCTCCTCATGCTCGTTCTGTGGGTTCCGGATTGGTGTAAGGAGCCATCTCTTCAGTGGATACCCGGCATCACCTGTATGAGACGAATAAAGGGTGTCAGTGGAATGATAGTGCTAAGTAGCCCCCCCCCCCCTGCAAGGTCATTGACGCATCAAATGGGCCACGATGTCATGCATGGAATGAGACTCACCGAGTAGCCAGGATCTGTGCCCTGCGTGTCGCTCCATGTAGCGTGGTATTCTTGTGTTCCTCAGGACCATAGAATCATGGGTAGATCCTGGAAATCTGGCACAACAATGCGTAAATATCTTGTTGGAGTCACACACCATTTGCACATTGATTGAATGAAATTGTTTCCGGTTGCGGTACTGGACCTCCATGGCATGTGGGACAACCAATTCAACATGGGTGCAGTCGATGGCACCAATGCAACCCGGGATGCCGCCAAGTGCATGGAATCCCACTTTAGCGTTGGTAATCTCCTGGTACGTGCGTGGTAGTGTGATGTGGTCGTCGGCGTGCTTCAGGAGGGCATCGTGCACTTGGAAGAGTGTCCGTGAGAACAGTGGCTGTGAAATGCCATGCAACTGTCCCACTGTGTGCTGGTAGGTGCCTGTGGCCAGGAAGTGGAGTGCAGACACCACCTTCAGTAGGGGTGGGATGGCGGTTGGGCTATCTATCATGCTCACGAGGTCAGCATGTGTCATGTCCACAATGGCGATTATGGTGTCCCGGTCCAAACGGTAGAGGGTGTGGATCTGCTCAGCAGTGAGGTTGAACGGATCGGCTCGGAGGCGTGGGATTGCGGGCCGCCTGCGTGGTGGTAGTGGCAGTGCTTGTGGGCCTTGCTGACCCTGCCTTGCCCTCCTCCTCCTCCTTCTCCTCCGTCTCCCCTGTGCGCCCGGTTGTTGTACCTGTTGTTGTTCGTCGTCTTCTTGTAGTTGTAGCACTTGCAGTGCTATCTGGTCCCCCAGGCCCAACATCGCTAGTCCTGCCGGTAGCATTTTGGAGTGGGAGTGGTTGTGGGAGGGGTTTGGGTCTGCAATATATGTGCTGTCGGCCTGTATGGCCTCCACCTGTGCTGATTGAATGAATCTGTGGCAGATGCAATCCCTTCTGGCCGAGCACGTCCCGCACGTAAGGCTGCATTTGGCCGCATGGCATCTTGGGATTGGAATCATGTATCTAATCCCGATGGCAGTGTGATGTACTTTGACTGATCTTCATGGTATGCTCCCATTGTTACACATGCTATGATTGCAGCCGCTTACATACCTGTGAAGAGTCAGTGGTATGTAGGGCTCGATCGATGGCCGACCCTCATGCAGCACAGTAACGTACTTCACCGACGGGCGTGGCGTCCCATTTGTGATTGCAGCCAGTTAGCATCATGACACACAGCCGCACTACATTGATGTAATTGTGAATGCAAGCGTTCACAGAAGCCTTTTCGACGTAATGTTGCAAGTGAGGAATTCGAAGGCCAGCATTTTGGGTTTTGAAGTAGCGGCGAGGATACGCCCACAGGTCTGGCTGGAAATGTAACGTTCTATTGTAGAATGTCCTTGGGACATGGCCCATAACGAGCAGGCAATGAATGATATGAATTGAATGGGATGCGCAATAGCGTAGTGGACGATAAGGCAGGACGTTCCCAAATCCATCTTGCTTCACAACACTACAGATCCGGCCAGGGGCACAGTGGTTTTTGCGGACTGCATTACGCACAGACGCGATGGAAGTTTCACATATTATGTGAGTGAATATTCATGCGTTTTCATTGCGGGATGAGGGAATGATGTATGGATGCATGGACTGATGATTCCGTTTAGGGTCTGCCATGTACATGGGTTTTTTGATTCACTCCCCTTCCCCTGCGTTATGTGATGCAAGGCTGCCATAGTGGGACATACGTCTATCTGCCCTTGTCGGATCCTCCCTGTCTCGACGCGCCTTCATACACTTGTGTCTAGGCACGTTACTAATCCCATGTCATGGGTTCTATCTTGACGGACGCATGCACAGTAACCGACGTTGCCAATGGTGTATTTAGCTCGATTGGTTTCGTTATGATTCGATACTGATTTAGGGGTGTGTATATTCCTTTGGAGTGGGCTAGCATGCATATGGGTGTGGATTTGGTGTGTTGAATGAAGATTGTAATGCATCATGAGTCCCGTAATGCAATCGGTTAATTTGTGTTTCTTTTGGGTGACAGGTATCTCCTGCCCTATTGCAGATGCCATCTCTACGCCACTCCTCCAGATGGTTTTTACTCTCGACTCCTGCAGCTTCGGGTGAATCAGTGGAGCACCATTTCGATCATATGGGACGATCGCCAATGGGCCACATGCCCTTACGCTGTACTGGTGGCTAGGTGCAACATTTCGGCCTTTCAGCTCGACTAGTGCCTGCCTCATGGGACGGACCTGCGGTTCTTGACGCTTCCATGTTGCCTTTTGGAACGTTGATGTAGGCCCTGTGTGCCATGATGGTACAGGGCGTCACACAAGTGGAAGCCGGTCAATTATTGCAGATGCAGCCCTCGGTGATGATGGTTGTTTTGGTGGTATTTTGCAAATTGCTGTGGGGCCTTTGTCATTTGGATGTGCATTTAAATTGTATTCCGATATTTGTAGTGTTGCGTTGTTCTTTGCAGGTGATGTGGCGATTTTCGCTTTGTGGCGGTATGTATTGCGAGATGATCTGCATTGTGTTCCGCCTTCTGAGTTGAGTTGTGTGGTACAGTACTGGCCGCGTTTGCCTACGTAGCACAGTATGGTCACGGATAGGGGCTGCCATTGTGTCTGTTTACATGATGTGCTGTTCAGGGGCGGGGGATTGGCTTTTGGCCGACTGGTGCCTGTCAGCCAGGTCGATTGGTGGAATGATGGGTTGTTCAGAATGTGGCTGGTCACAGGTGACTGTGTTTGCGTGCGTTTGTTGGAGGGGGACTGGGGTCATGTCCATTGGAATAGCTTCTGTATTGATGCCATCTGTGCCCTGCAGCTCCCATCGGCCCCTCTTGGGATGAGCCTGGCTGCTCAGTCACTCTGCCGACTTGTGTGGTACATGCTTCTGCTGATGGTTGGTTTGTTTACTGGCATGAGTACAGGGCTGGTGCAATCCCCCTCAGGATGCTGTTTTGGATGTTGCCTTGCGCTGGTGGCAAGCGATGGGGGACTACTGTTGTTTTGTGTCATGTGTTCTTGATTTTCATTTTGATGTATTGTACCTTCACATGCCTGTGCTGCGTCAGTACGGCTATGGTGACATGCCGTACATGGATGCCCACTCACGGGGCGCTTTGAGCCCCTGCATGCTTTTCTACGTTGGCATGCATGGGTGAATTGTGGATTTCACTGGTTGCATAGTGTGAGTACATTGCGCCTGCCAGGAGTTGTGCAATGAGGCCAGGGAGTGGAGTACAGGCACTCAGTGGGCCATTTACGGTTGGTTCACGTTGCCGTATTTCTCGCCATGGCGGAATGGTACTTTACGACGTGCTTGATGGCGTTCAGTACATGTCCGCTAGGGTCAGAATTCGCGTACCGTTGCGCCATGGCGGTGATTCCGGTTTTGCAAGGCGCGCGTGCGCGTACTTGGTGCAGTTAGCGTTGCCGTTCACTGCGGTGTCGCTAATGGCATCGTACTTTACGGTGACGGGTCATGATCGCAACGAGCGGTGTTCGATGGCGGTATTGCATTTCCGCCATCATTTTTCCATTTCCGCAAGGGTCGTAATGAGGCCATTTGTCTATATCCGGGTGGATAGTAGTCAATGTATATTGGGAGACAAAGCTAGTGTATAGATGCTAGAGATAAAGAACCCTTTAAGTCAGGTGGAGGAGGGACCAGTCGCAGTTAAAAGATAAAAATCTATTTGAATAATTAGTTGTAAAAATTAAAACACATCATTAAATTTATGGTGCACAATACAATACTTAACATCCAATATAAAACAAGGGATAACGTAACAGGCTTAGATAGCAAGTTAAGACAAGTTCACAGAAAAAACATACACAGTTGGTACTTATAAAACAAATAGTGGTGTACCAGGTTCTATTAGAATTCAATGTATCTTAGATTTGGGTCTCTGTTTTTAGTCCAGAGAATTGTCTCGACATGTTTCTGTTCTTAAAACATAGGTGTGGAACATTCATCAGGAAAAAGTAGTTATTACGACATAACCTAATTCTTATTGGATTGTAATTATAATCAGCGTCTGTCTCATAGCATCTGTGGGGTTAAAAACACATAAAATAAAGGGTCAGCTTGTAAATAGCTAGATACTTAGATGAGTTCAAATGAACTAGGGCACCAATGTACAAGGGATAATTACCTTATATGGTGCTGGTGGGGGCTCTCTACTTTCGTCAGTCAGTAGGTGTAGGAGGATAAGTTAGTCCTACAAAGTATATTTAACACCTTAAGCATAATCAATTGCTTGTAAAATAGCCTAATGTGTGCTCTCAACACAAAAGCAGAATAATGCACCTCCCATGGTGTTCCTTCTGTCTTGGCCAGGTTTGGTTGGGAAGTTCTGATGGAATTTCCTGATTAGACGTGGTGCGTGGATATTCTCACTGGGCTCCCAGGATCTATCTTGTGGTCCAAATCCTTTCCAATTGACGAGATAATATAGCTTGGTCCTAGAGTATTTAGAATCCAAAATATCTTTGACTTCGAATTCTGGTTCTCCGTCAACAGGTATGTGCTTAGGTGGTGTCCCAATCCGTGTGCCGGGTTGCTTTGGTTTCAGGAGGGACACATGGAATACCGGGTGGATGTGTAGATTAGGTGGTAAATCCAGTTTCACGGCTGCTGGGTTGATAATTGCCTTAATGGTATAGGGTCCTAAGAATCTGGGAGGAAAGGTCTGGGTTCCCTTGATGGGTACGAATTTAGCGGCTAACCAAACTTTGCCTCTTACTTGATAATCAGGGGCCTTTTTCCAGTGTTGGTCGGCGAATCTCTTTTGTTTTTCTTTGGCATGAATAAGGTGTTCCTTTGCCCTTTTGAAAGCCTGAGTAATGGTTGTGTGTAGAGTCTTTACCGCTGGCATTTCCAAGCTGGCTGGAAGATCTAGTTCAGAGGTACGTGGATGTCTGCCATGAAGGCTATAGAAGGGCGTTTGTCCCGTGCTTGAATGCAAAGAATTGTTATATGCATATTCGGCTATCCATAGTAGGTCTTTCCAATTCCTTTGTTCGTGGTGCAGCATGCACCGTAAATATTGCTAGACTGTCTGATTGGTTCTCTCGGTTTGGCCGTCCGTTTGGGGATGGTGACTGGTAGATAGCCCAACGTCGATCTGCGCCATTGCACAGCATTTTTTCCAGAAGTTTGAAACAAACTGGCTACCTCGATCAGAGACCAGAACCGAAGGGAAGCCATGTAGCTAAACCACACCCTCCAGGAACACTTTTGCTAAAGTGGCTGCGTCTGGGAGGCCTTTGAGAGGAATACAATGGGCCATCTTCGAGAATAAGACCACAACTACAAGGATGGTGTTGAACCCTTGGCTTGGAGGTAGATCAGTGATGAAGTCAAGGGAAAGAGTGTGCCATGGAACTGGAGGAATGTCCAATGGTTGTAGGAGACCAGATGGTTTTTGTTTCTGTGATTTATTTTGTGCGCAGACACCACATGACTGAATATACTGAATGATGTCCTTACACCAGGTAGGCCACCAAAAGTTCTATTTCACTTTAGCTAGGGTTTTGGCGATCCCAGGATGCCCTTCGATCAGTGAATCGTGATAGTTTGAAATAATATGCTGTTGTAATTCCTTCTTGGATACATATAGGCGATCCCTAAAGAAGGGTAGGTGGTCCTTGATGGTATATTGTCCTCCTTGAGTTTGCCATGCGAGGTAGGCATCAGGATTCATTGTCCGTTGGATTTTTTTTCGTAGTTCTGCTTGTGTTAAGGCTGTCGTGATACCCAAGAGTTTGTCTCCAGGTATAATAGGTACTGGGTCTGGAGTTGTATATACTATTTCATCTATGCCCATGTGAGATAAGGCATCTGCCTCTCCGTTTCTGACTCCTGGTCGAAATGTGATAACATAATCATATTCGGCGAAGAAAAGGGCCCACCGTAATTGGCGCGAGGACTGGGCCTTGGCTGTTTTGAGATATTGCAGGTTTCGGTGGTCTGTGATGATTGTAATGGTGTGTCTGGCCCCAGAAGGTAGTGCCTCCAGGCTTTAAAGGCGGATTTGATAGCCAGGAGTTCCTTGTCCATGATGGCATAGTTAATCTCTGGAGGTGAGAACTTTTTCAACCAGAAGGCCACAGGATGTAGCTGGCCGGTTTCCGGGTCTCTCTGTGAAAGGACAGCCCCCATTGCGAGATTGGACGCATCAGTTTCAACAACATAAGGGAGGTCTGGACGAGGATGTCGCAGGATTGGAGCAGAGGTAAACCTTTGTTTAAGTTTCTGAAAGGCTTCTTCTGCTTCTTCGGTCCAAGTAAATTTTTTATTGTTTTTTCGAAATAGTACTGTGATTGGGTGCACAACCTGAGAGAAGACTGGGATGAACCGGCAGTAGAAGTTTGCAAAGCCCAGCATGCTTTGTACCTCTTTCAGAGACGTCGGTGAAGGCCATTTCAGAATGGCATCTACCTTGTGCACGTCCATTCTGATGCCTCCTGGAGTAAGGATAAAACCAAGAAATTCTACTTCGGTGATGTGAAAAAAAGCATTTTTCACGCTTTGAAAAAAAGCGATGTTGACGGAGCTTGGTGAGGACTGAACGAACATGCCTGACATGATCTTGTTCCAAGGCTGAGTATACTAAAATGTCGTCTATGTACACTAAGGCGCACACATCAATTAACTCTCTTAAGACGTCATTCATGAAATATTGGAATGCCGCAGGAGCGTTGCATAACCCGAAGAGCATGACTTGATATTCAGACAAGCCATACTTAGTACAGAAGGCGGTTTTCCATTCATCTCCTTTTCTGAGGAGATGAATGGAAAACAGGTGGTACGCTCCTCGAAGGTCCAATTTGGTATAAATCTGGGCATCTTTAACTTGGTCTAGCATCTCAGGGATAAGTGGCAAGGGGCAGCAGTTCTTCACGGTGATCTGGTTCAATGCGCGGTAGTCAATACAGGTTCTCAAGTCTCCTTCCTTTTTTTGTTACAAAGAACAAAGGACTGGCTGCAGGGTACTTCGCAGGACGGATAAATCCGTTTGCAAGGTACTAGTCTAAACAGGATTTCAAATGAAGGTTTTCTGGTTCTGTGAGAGCGTAGATCCTGCCGCAAGGGATTTGTGCACCAGGAACAAGGTCGATCTGACAGTTATAGGGCCTGTGCGGCGGCAATGTGTTGGCTTGGTCCTTTCGGAAAACATCCTGGAAATCATGGTATTCACTTGGCAAGGTATTAGTTGCTCCCAGGGTAGATACTGTCGCTCCGGGAGTCATGGGGATACAGACGTCGGGTTTCTCCTCTTGGTAATAGCAGGCAGAGGAGCAGTCTCTGGGGAAGGTTAATTTTCGTGCCCGCCAGTCTATCAAAGGGTTGTGAGCAACCAACCATGGCATCCCCAGTATTAGCCTGAACTGAGGTGCCTAGATGAGATCGAATGAAATAGACTCCCGATGTCCGTCCTGACACAGCAAGGTTACCCTGGCTGTGCACTGGGTTACTGGTCCAGAAGCAATTTCTGTCCCATCCACGGTGGTTACCTTGTCCATAGTTGGCTTAGAACACAAGGGAAGCCCCATCTCTGCTGCCAGTTCTTGATCGATATAATTTCCAACTGCTCCGCTATCGATGTATGCTTCAACGGCATGCATTCTTGACGACTGTTGGTGGTTAATTAAGATCACTGGTATTGCAAAGTGCGAGGTCAGCAACTTTTTCTTCTCACTCGACAAACTGACCTCTACGTTTGTCGAGCTTGGTAGTTTCCCGATTCCTTAGCTTCATCCTTCTCTGTGGCACCAACTGTTCTTCTTGGGGGTTTTACTGGACAGTCCTTCAGGAAATGTCCTAGTTTCCCAAAATACAAACAAAGCTGTTGTTGTCTTCTTTTGTCCCGCTCTTGCTTTGTTAATGGAGGCCGTATCCCTCCAATCTGCATGGGTTCTACAGCATTTTCAGGTACACAGGGTGTGATTTCCCTTGGTCGAACATACACGGTCCGAGGGTCCGTCTTAGACCAGTCTGCCTTTCGATCCTGCAACCGGTGGTCTAGCTGCACGACCAGATTTATGAATTCTGCACAGTCTCTGGGTGGATCAACCACCTGGGCTAAGACGTCCTTTAATTCGCCTCGTAAGCTTCGATGGAATAAAGTGGTTCTTTTGTTTTCTGGCCACCTAGCTTTGGCAACCAGTCTGGTGAAGGTAGCAATGTACGTTAACAAGTCCTGATTCCCCTGTCGGAGGGACAAGAGTTCATTGTCTACTGCTTGTTCCTGGGTATGGCGAGCAAAAAGTTTTTCCATTTCTCTCTGGAACCCCCCAAAGTCATGTAATAGAGGATTGTCATGGGTTACCAATGGCACTGACCAATCTGCTGCACTACCACTCAGGTATGATAAGATAAAAGCTACCCGAGCTTGGTCGTTTGGAAATGCTCCAGGCCTACAAAGAAAATGAAGGCGGCACTGATTGATGAATGCTGCATACTTCTGTGGGTCGCCTGAGAACCTTTCTGGTGGTGCTGGGGGCACTGTTCCAGGTAACGTGATCTGTACCGGAGTGGGTGGTATGGCGGGTTTTGCATCGTTGGATTGCTTCCAGGTAGAGGCGTCTGTCCTGCCTATGATTGCAAGTATTGCCTGCTAATCTCTTCAGTGCGTTCTTTGGTCACTATTAGGTCTCTCTGGAGGGCATTAGTCTCTTGTCGGGCAGAATGAACCTCAGCACGAAGCTCTCCTAGTAATTGGGCCAATTGGTCCATTTCTGATGTCTCCATGGCACCCAGGTGGATTTGTTATGGTAGGATTTGTGTTCTGTTGCGCTCACCTGGTATCCACAGGGACGCCACTCAGCTGGGTTACTCGCTGGTATGCTTCTCAGTTTTGTCCTGATGTGGTCTGCGGGGAAGGTTCTGCCTGAAAATACAGGAGGACTGTGTTCAAGACTGACCGACATGGTTAAGTATCTTCACTCCACCCCTGTATGCTTTCAGTCCCTCTGGCGCCCTCTTCTCACCTTGTGGTAGAATTAGGCGTGCTCTCCACCCTGCCTTCTTTGCAGGGGCGCGTTGTCTTTCATGGGCGATTGCGGTCCAGTTACTTCACTGACGCCGGCCCGTTTGCTATTGTTCAGGTAGGTCTTATTTCCGTTCTTTAGTTTTGGTGCTATCCTGCATGCCTTTCTTTGTTTTAAATGTCTCTTTTTTCTCCCTTAGGTATCCAGAGCTTCAGCGCGGCGAACTGGCTTGCTTGAGCCCCGCTGGTAAATGATGGCGCATTAAGAGCGCTATGATGCGGTAAGTAAGCGCTATGTGCAGCGCTGCAAAGTCTTGCCTTTGCTAACCTGTGTTTTCCTTCCTTGTAGGTCGCAGTGTTCTTCAGCGCAAGTGGAATGTCCAGAGTGGTGCCAGCTGAGGGACGACCAGCCAGTTAAGCCTTTTGAGCAGTTTGTAATTTGTAAATGTCTCTACAGCTTTCTTTAATGTTGCCTCTATCTTCCTCTTTCAAGTCGTTCTGTCCGGGAGGCGTGCAGATTCCAGGAAGCTGTTCTCAGTAGCTGCGAGTGTTTAAAGATGAAGACTGCAGGTAAGATGCTGCTGCTAATGATGTTCCTTTTGTCTCCTTGCAGGTTCTGCTTCTCCGAGGTTCGAGGGAATAGCTGGACACGGTGAGCGTCACGTTGCAAGCTGTAAAGTAACACGAAGCATGTTCTGCAGTCAGGGTGTGGTTTATATAGCCCAGGTAAAGAAGTATCAGGGAAAGTAGTTCCAGGCCTGCCACACCCAAAACACTAGACTGCATAGCTTGGTTCTTACGAACCAAGCTATGTGGATGCCTCCATGTTGGCTGACAATTCAATAAAGTAGTTCCCAAGCATATTGTTGTTCATGGCGTATGAGCCTGGCGCCATAGGCACCAGCACTGGCCCCATGAGGGCTTTTGAAGAGGATGCCAGGCTCTAGAGGCCCAGATCCTGACTCCACCTGGCCAATGGGTTTGTCAGAGAGTCCTTTGGGAGAGGGTTGTGACAGTATATTAATACATCTTTGGTGATGTCATTACTGTGGGACACCATAAGTGAGTCCGAACAAAGTGTCTGTGTTGAAAGAGTCTGGATACTGTATTTTCTTCAAATTTATGTGTCCTCGATCGAAATTTGGCATCATTTTTTTTACTTAATCAAGCCTTCAGTGTGCCTCAGTCCAAAGTTCAAAGTCAACAGATTATGTTGTGGGTTCCACGTGCACTTTCCTTCTTCACCCTGCAACTAGGATGCACAGAGTGTCCGTTTTTATGTCCTCATCCTCTTTTTTGCTCAGAGAAATGTCCAAAATGAAGCCACAACTTTTGCATAAAAGTTCTTTGTCTTTGCTTTGCTGCTGCTCATGCGTCCTTCTTCCTTGTCATGGATCTCGTCTGCACGTGCTGTGGTTATTCCCCATCGTCCGTAGTCTCTTCAAGCTGGGGTGCAGGCAGGGGGCCTTCTCCGAAGTATGGCTTAATGTCACCTAAAAAGATCCAAGCTCTTCTTCCTTGTAGCTTTACTGCAGAGGTAGTGCAGTCTTCCACTGTAAAGGGACCGTTAAACCTTGGCTCATCCCACTTTTTTCTCGTGTGGTTCTTTACCAGGACAGTGTCTCCAGGGAAGATGGATGGTACACGTAATCGTTGAGCAGTGTCGGCAGTAGTATCTCCTTCTGTGTTATGTGCTGCCCTGCACCCTTTTCGTCGTCGCTGCAGCTGGCCTGAAATTACATTAAGGCAAGATGTCATACAATTCAAGTAATTTTGCATTTCAGACCCTAAGATTTCTCCTGTCGACTGGGCATCACATCTAGCTCTGTCTCGGGGTTTCAGAGGAGTGCGCACTCTTCTTCCTGTGGCTATTTCGTGCGGCGTAAGATGGTAGTCAATACCAGGCTGGTTTCTGAGTGCATACAGTGCTAAAGGAAGGCAGTGTAACCATTCCTTTCTTAGAGTAAGCTTCAACTTGGCTAACCTCTCCTTTAATAAGCCATTAAGCTTCTCACATATTCCGTTGCCTTGAGGATGATACGCCAACGATAACTTGTGCTTTATACCAAGCAACAAACTAATCTGCTCAAAAACTTCATTTACAGAGTGAGTCCCGTTATCTGATCTCATGACTTCGCATACTCCCCACCTTGAAAATACCTCTCTCACTAGAAATTCGGCTGCACAGGTAGAGTCTGGGTGTGTACAACGACCTGCTTCTATCCATCTAGAGAATGGACACACCACAACAATTAGATACCTGTACCCGTTACATACTTGAATCATATCGACATAATCGACATGCAAGTGCTGAAAAGGTCCATTGGGCTTTGGGATGATTCCTCTAATTACTTTTAGTGTGTGCCCAGCTGTGAACTGTTGGCAAATTATACAGTTCACCAGAAAAAATGCAATGTGCTCTGCTAAGTTCGGTATGAACCAGTCTTCAGCGAGTATTGGCGCTAGATTCTCTTTTGTCATGTGTGCTGGATAGTGTAATTGCTCCAGCGCTTTCTTTAACAGGGCTATAGGCATTACTGGTTTACCAGTGCTGTCTTGTCACCACAAGCTTTCGGAAGGGTTCAAAGAACACCCTTGCCGCTTCCATAAATTCTTCTTCTCCTGTGGTGCCTCCCCTTGGAGTTCCATTAACTGTATTTGTCCCATATTATTGTAGCTTTCAGGTTCACTCTGTGCGACAATCATTTTCTCATTTATGTTAGTGACTTCCACATCCATGATCATCTCACTCTTGGATGCCATACGCTTGGCTTCTGTGTCTGCTGCTTCATTTCCTCGTGAGATAAAATCTGTCCCCTTTGTGTGGGCGGCGCATTTCACGACTGCTATGCCCACTGGGAGCTGTAGTGCCTTAATCAGCCTATCCAATAGGGCTGTGTGCTGTACTGGCATGACAAACGCTAGCAGGTAGCCCCTCCTTTTCCAGCACGGTGAGCCTGCGTGCACTGTAGATGTCACATAGGCGGAGTCATTGTACACTGTCACTTCCTGGTTTTCATGATTCTCAATCGCGAGTATCAATGCAAATAATTCTGCAGCTTGCGCTGAATAGTAAGATGTTATTTGTGCCCTAAGAAGCACTCGAAATTCTCCATTTGCTGTGTGGTTCATCACAGCAACACATGTATATCTTTGCCCATCGTTTTGATCGATTCTCGAAGAACCGTCAATGAAGACAATTTCTCCTTCTGCCATTGCATTTTCCTTTACTCTGGGAATTTCATCATAGAATTCTTCGTAATTTGCACAGTCATGTATTGGCTCTCCTTCAGTGATTGGTTCTGCTATGAACATAGCTGGGTTCACTATCTTGCATCGGACTATCTTAATCGATGGATTCGATATGATCACTTCATAAGCAGAAGCTCTCTGAGATGTCAGTGTGCCTTTCGGTTTCTCTAAAATAGCAAATAGCAAGTGCTCAATGAACAATGTCATTGAGCATCCCATTCCAATGGTAGTAGCCTTTTTGATGGCGAACGCTGCAGCAGCTAAACTTTTTTCGCACAGGAAATGGACCCTCATTACTGGGTCAAAATTTCCACTATAATATGCCTGGGGCTTGTACCCAGTGTGGTTCTCTGTGTGAGTACTGCCGTCATAACGCTGCCATTTGTGTGTGAGAACAGGTAGAATTGCTCTGCATAATTGGGAATCCCTAAAACTGGTGCCGTGCAAATGGCTCTTTTGAGTTCAGCAAATCCTTCCTCCATGGTCTCAGACCATTCAATCTTTTCTTTCGTCACTTGTGCCTTCCTTCAGGCCTGAAGCAAAGGCTTGGTGAATGAGCTGTAGTCGAAGACCCATGCCCTGACATAATTGCAAAGGCCTAAGAAGCTCTGCATCTGCTTTACTGTGTGTGGCTTGGCTGTATTCAGTATGGCTTCAGCTCTTTCTCTGGTAACTCTTTTCCCCTCATGTGAGATCAGCTGGCCTATGTATAGCACTTCTTGTTGACAATATTGTAACTTCTCTTTGTCAACCTTATATCCTTTTTCAGCCAATATAGTCAATAGCTGAATAGAATCGCATCTGCATTTCTCCTCTGTCGTGCTGCAAATTAAGATGTCATCCACATATTGTAAGATAACACTTTCTAATGCAATATTGCTTAGGTCCATCTGCAGGACTCTGTTAAAGATAGAAGGATACTCACAGTACCCCTGGGGTAACATTGTGCTTTTCAGACTCATTTGTCTGAACGTAAATTATGTCAGATCTTGTGAGTCTTTGTGTAATGGGATTGAGAAAAATGCATTTTTCAAGTCAATCACCATGAAATATTTCGCCCCAACAGGTATATTACGTAGGATTGTAGCCGGGTTAGGGACTAAAGGGAACTTGGCATCCACAATATCATTTATCAGCCTTAAATCTTGTACTAGCCTCCAAGACACCCCTTTACTTTTTTCACAGGGTACACTGATGTGTTACATGGTGACTCTGATGTCACTAAGATGCCCTGATCCATCATGGCAGAAATTGTCTTAACAATTCCTTCATCTGCCTCCCTGGACATGGGGTATTGCTGTGCTTTTGGTAGAATTGCTCCTGGCTTCAGTTTAATTTAATTTAATTTAATTTAATTTAATTTTCAATAATCCTACATCAAAGGGGCCTGTGGTCCACACTGAGACAGGCACCTGGGCCATGTCGTCCTCGAAATATTCAGGACGGTTCTGTGCTTACATAATTCTCTGAGGCACTTCTCTTTTGATAATTTTCACCCAAAAGGTTAGGTTCACCTCAACTGCTGTTTCTCCCCCGTCTGCTTGCTCGTCAAACAGATCGTCATCAATGATGTCAGTCAATCTGTATCCTTCTTCAATGGCGATTACTGTGCACCATTGTTGGCCTTCATCATCACAACCATTGATCAAAGCCATTTTCCCTTTTATCGCGGCTGTGTGTATCACTAAGGGAAATACTTGTCCCTTTTCCTCGTGCATAGGTATTCTTGGCCTGAACAGAAACTCATCTGGGGTCCTCATGGTTTTCTCAGCAAGTCCTGGCAGCCCTGCCATTAACATGCGTAGTACATATGCAAATATTTCTGGCTTTAATGGCATAGCCCTCATAGCTGTGTGCCCTGCGTATGCTCTAATCATTTCGCATACGTTCAAATAGTGCATTCCTGGAGTTGAGCATACTATGCCCTCCTCTGTGAACGAGATTTTCATGTTTAATTTCATCATTAACTCTCAATCCAAGATGTTTACTGGTGTTTGTCGTGAATATAACAGTGGTACATCCATATCACATTCTCCTATAGAGACTGGAAGTGTGTTTGCAAAAGGAACACGACTTGTAGCACCTGTGAAAATCAGAGTATTTATAGCATCGTCGGACAAGGAAAATTTGCCTTCACGTATACACGAACGTGTTGCACCCGTGTCAACTAGGGAGGAATATTCTTTATCCCCTATAACGACAGCCACCCTTCGTTCCTGGTGAGGGTCTGGTGTCACTGATAGGATAGAACACATCAGGGTTCCAATTGACCTGTCCTAGTCCATATCTAATTTTGTCCCACCTTGTGTGAATGGACTTCCCCCATCACCAGTGTTATTCCTCATTTTAGGGTTTACGGCTTGTCGTGTACTTACTGTCTGTGACAGTTGCACCGATGACTGTTGAGACTGTCCCTGCATAAAATTCACCACATTCTGAGGTTGCAAACCTTGCTGTGCTCCTGGTGTTTGTTGTTGCACTGTTTGATTCTGTGCAACTCCATTTCCTCACTGCTGTAAAAGCACAGGTGGATTAACCATACCTGCTCCTGTTCCTTGGCCGTTTTGCTTCATGCCTTCATTTCTGCATGTGCGTGCTAGATGGCCTTTCATCCCACACAACCAGCATACTGGCGGTGGCCTGGTAATTTGCCCATTTGACATATCTTGATTGCCATTTTGCATGTTTTGAAATCCTCCTTGATAATTCCGGAAACCTCCCTGATTAATCTGCCATCCTCTTCCTCTGAATCCTCTTCCCCTGGGGTGATACACCGTATTGCCCTGATTATTCTGCTGTGGATTATTGACTTGTTGCATGCTTGATCCATCTGTGCTAGTTATGATTGCCCCTTCAAGGGCGTATTTTGACAATTTTTTCTGTACTCATTTTGCCTCTTTACCCTTTCGTGCAGCTTCTTTTTTGCGATTCTTTTCTTGCAGTAGCCTGCAATAGTGTGTGATGGTCAGCTGTATTTCTGACCATGGTTTGGCCTCGATTCCTACCAATTTCTTGAGCTGTTTCTGTACCGGCTCTGGCAGCCCTTGGCATAATATATGGTAGAACATGCATAGAGATTCCCCCCAAGATTCCTGAGTCTCGAGTATTTATGCGTCTTGGAAATTCTGGATGTAAAGCAACAGGTCTTCCGACTCCTTCATCTTATGTGTCATTATAGCTCCCATGTTGGAAGTGTCTGGATATAGCACTCATAATGCTTTCCATACCGTGGCTCTGCAATTGTTAAATGGAGCTCCGTCATGAGCGCTATTAACTGTGGTCACACCGGAGTAACCTGCCCATGTCCATACATCGTTTGCTCTATCACCAAGTATGGCGATTAAGAGACCTTTAATATCCCCTATAGCTAACGTGTTCCCTCTTGACATTTTCTTTAGCTCGTGTATCCATTTTTCGGCTCCTGATGTCAACATTGGAAGCTTATTTTTCAGGTTTTCTCGATCCATGTGTGGCCATGGGATATACTGTGGTCTTGCTCCACCTTTCTCGAGCAACGGAAATTGGGATGCATAGTCCTCTCTTTCCTCTTTCATTGTTCTTCTGTCCATTGCAGGAGTAATATTCCTGCATCGCCACCTACCGGGCAATGTCCTTAACCGGCTCACATAGGGTGGTAGAGACACCCCCCTCTGACCGTAAGATACTTCTTCGCGTCCATCTGACTGTGTGGCTGACTCTGATGCCCTCAGTGCAGACCCACTAGAGTCTGACCATCTTATCCTTTTCCCTCCTGAGAATTGTTTTTCGCGTCTCCTCTCTTCCTCCTTTTCCTCATGCTCCTCTCTTTCAGTGTCAGACATTGTCTGCCCCCAACTTGTGCAACGTCTTGCATCATCTTTGTTCCTACTTATTTCCAACCTATTTAGGGACAGTTCTCTACTTCCACTACTTCGTGAGATGTCCTCAGTGTTCTAAAGCTGAGTGCTCTCCAGGCGCTCACCTTCCCCCTCCCCTTGGGGTACTTGTTCTAGTCCCATTTCATCATATATTCTAATGATCGTTTCTCCGATGCTTCTGGTGTCCAAGTCATCCTCGAAATTCGCCCTAGACGTGCCTGGTACTGAATCGTATTCAGGAAAGTATTCTTCTATATCTTCCCAGTCTACTACTGGCTCAAGTTTTTTAACATCCCTTTCCAGATATTCAAGATCGCATGCTTTCTGTCTTCGCTTGCGTTCTACATCTTCATCAAATTCTCTGCGCTTCCTCGCTTCTTCTCTGACCCTATCTTCTTCCTCTTTCTTTGCGTCTCTATGTTCGTTTGCCTTTCGGACTTCCTCATCCCTTCATCTCTTTATTCTTTTCTACTGTATCCTTTGTTCTTTTTCTATCCTTTGCTGCTCCTTTCTGTCTTGATCATTGGCTACTCTCTGTTTACAATCGTGTTGCCTTTCTTGCTCTTCGCGATATAACTGTTCTCGTCTCTGCCTATCTTTCTTCTTTATTCTTTCGTCTCTCAATCCTTTTTCCTTTTCCTTCTCCTTTCTCTGTACATCGTCTAACTTCTCTTTTTGTTTCGTGTCATCAATGTCTTTGCCATCGAGTTTCAATAGGATCTGCCCTCCCATCCATTCGTTCTGTGTGAATACTATCTCATCAGTTCTATCCTCGCTTCCTTTCAATCTTTTGCCTTCTCTCTGTATCGAGAGATGTATTTGCTTGTGTCTGGTCTTTTCTCTCGTTCTCGTGTCTCTCCTTGCTCCTCGGGACTTTGGAGGTGATATCTCTATCTCTATATTTGTCTGGTTTTTTGTCACTACTTTGCGTCGGTGACTCATACGCCGGATTGCCATACCATGTGGCTGCTTTAAGTTCTCTTAGTGGGTATAACCCTTCATCCTTACTGTCTTCAATTTTCGTTTTAGATGGGGCGGGTGGCGCTGAGGGCATTTCACTCCCCACTGTGCATACGTTAAGTATCCAGTCTAATGGTGGCTCCTCCTCTTTATCCTGTTGGTACATTTTCCACAACTCTAAACTAGCTAGGCGGTTGTCTAACGTTTTGCCAGAATATGTGGCGTGCAAGTATGTCGTCATGTGTTGCAAGACCGTTTTAGATAACGATCCACCCTGTGTTCATGGCATAAACCTTTTGTTTGCGGTTCCTTTAACCCATTCTGCATTGTATTTTTTCAGCTTAGGTGCATGTTTGGCAACTGTTTGCACAGGTGTACTAATGGAGTTATATCTTCCATATTTAAACTTGTTCACTTTCGCTTTATACAACACTTGTTATGTGTTTCGTTATTTAAACAATATGAGTGAGCATCAATCGTCGCAAGTTCCAATCCCGTTTTTCCACAAAATGTTATATCTTATATTTTACTCAATAAACATCAGGTTATTTTCTACAATATTCCAAGTATCCAATCGCGTAATTTTGATGCTAGTTCCTCAAAGGAAAATTTTCGTCCCATGACATCACAACAAATAACACGTAAGACAGACATTTACAGACTAGACAAACTCCAGCTGGTTACACAGACCTCTGCCTCTAATATTTTACCCTGACATGGAGTTTAAACTCATCCCTTTCACAGGCGTCTTTAACCACTGTGGTGACCTATTTGTTCCTCTTCATTCAGGACTCTGGATGCAAGTTTCTTCTTGCTGCTATATTAAAGCGTAGGAATAAGGCGAATCCTTTCTCTTCTCGGGTGTCCCCCCGGTATCCTCTCTCTTCTCGGGTGTGCTCCCCAGTATCCTCTTTTACTACTTTTAATCACCCTTTAAGTCACTATTTCCTTCCCCATATATATATAAATATATATATATATATATATCCTACTCTATTTCTGACTATCTTTTGTTTTTCTGCCTCCCTCCGTTACCTTTTCCCTTACTTGTTCTAAGGTATATACTTTTGCTAAAGCATTTAGGGCCTCATTACACGGAAGGCGGTAAGGGTTAACGGTCACCGGTAATGGTACCGGTGACCGTTAACCCTTACCGCCTTACTACGAGGTCCCTTTGCGGGTAGGTACTTTAACGCCTGCTGTTTAGCAGGCGTTAAAAACCAACCCGCAAAGGGACCAGGGTGCTAATTACGGTACCGCAATTTGCGGTACCGTAATTAGCACCTTCCCCATTCCCATTATGCCCTATGGGGCAAAAATGGGAATGGGGAAGGGCAATGGGGGAAGGGGGAATTACCGCCCCGCCAACCTTGGAATAGGGCGGTAATTCCCCTTTCCACCAAGGTGGTGCCGGTATTTTACCGGCATGGACCAAGGTGCTAATAGCACCTTGGTCCTCCGCCTATCGTGTAATGAGGCCCTTAGTCATTTTCACTCACCGTTCACATATTTCCTCTCTGGATGCTCGGGATCACCACCTTCGTCACTGCCTCTCCTGTCGTTCACCCGCTTAGCTGCCTGTAGGAGTGGGAAGGGGTTATGTGAGGAAGCACAGGTCCCTTCAGACCTTTGTCTGCAGATTCTACTTTTACTCTAACCGCTGTGTACGGGGAGCTTCACGGTCTACTCAGCCGGAAGTAAAAGTACTTGTGATATTGCCGAGGACCTAGAGTTACTTTATGTCAGCGGTCAATGGTTGTCTTATCTATTCGATAATCGATAACCATCCGATCTCTGCTACCAAGTGTGCTCTGAGACCCCCAAGCGGCCCATAGAGCCGGGGTTTGCTCAGAAGCAATTTAGGACAATATAGCAGCACCCTTGAGATGGATGGGGGTGCAGATTAATACTACAACACCAAATCAATAATGACAACTCGACGGTTTGGCAAAGGGAGTCCGTTTAATGACAAGTACAAAAAACAGGGAGTCTCATGAATATCAGCGGTTGCGTGATCTTCCTTCTCGCTTCACAACTCCAAAGAACTTCATAAAATACACATCATTTATAGTAAAAACTCGTCATCACTGACGTTTAACGCTTAAAAGTTGCCATACAATTCTATTGGTTTGGAAAAGGTCACTTTACTATAGGTACTATATCTGTATATGGTAAGAGAGTAAGGGGATTGGGTAAACACTGTTAGGTGGGGCATCTAAGCCCTACCTTCAAACTGGCTACTGTAGACGTCATTAAAAGTACAACGTCCCATTGGTTCTACTAACTATAAGACCCTAGATTACTTGGTCCATTGTGATTGGGTTGGCACTAACCCTACTTGTACTTTTTCACTTTGCTTAGCAGCACGCACAATGGTCGGCCAGGTGCAGGGTGCCCCTTAGTTCCCCCGGCCTTCCTCCAATTATTGGTACAATCATTCATCACTTTAGTGGCCATGTGTCAATTATTTCACTATGGTTGGCCTCGAGACTGCATCTCCTGTCTGGAAAAGTTCTGATATCTTCTCCTGGCCTGTTGCCATGTGTAGGTGTGAAGGTCTTACTTCTGTTCGCTCGGCTGGTCACGTGATTCAGACACTGTGAATTTGCCTCTTCTTCATCAATTTGTGTATTTGATTTGTGTTTCACCCACCACCTGCTTTTGTCTTCTTATCTTGACCTTTCAGAGTAGTATATTTGGTTCTTTGCTTCAATTAATTGTAGCTACTGTTCGTCCATCTTGACAGATACGACCTTGGTTCTCCTGGCACCATTTGCCTCTGTTGATTTTCGTTTCTGCCACTTTATTCTTGATTTTGCTAAATATGAAGCTCTTCTCGTGTGGCCTTTAGTAACCTTTTGGTTGATGCTGCTTCTTGTGCAAAGTTGAAGTATACTTATATTACATACTTCTTTTGAGGTAGATATGTATAGGTGGCGCTTGCCGCACTATCTTTCTACTAAGCATAGAAAGCTGCAAGATTTTCTTAGATTTCTTGCAGCTTCAAGCATATGTACATGCGTAAACTGGTCGAATATCTTCACCATGCTCTTGGCTTAAGATTCTTACATTTGACATCGTCCTTTCACTTTAGGTTCACGATATCCCTGGCCCCCAGCCTTTCATCTCTTTACGTCATTCTCTGGTCGTCATTTCTTCTATATGTGAATCAGTCCGGGTTCTCGTGTCATCACCATTCGTCTTCCATTAAGACCTTTTTGGTTTCTTCAGGGACTGTATTTAGACGATCTTCATTTCGTTTCATTTGTTGATATGGTTTCTCAATGAGTACCTTACTGTCCATGGTTTCCTTGGTATTGGTACTTCAATAGGTGCTGTTCTTCTGATAGGTACTGGACAGAGCCCCACTGCGGCTCTCTGTTGGTTTATTTGCTCATCATACATCACATATTTCGGCGTGAACGTTCCTGGTACTTCAAAATGGACAGTTGGAGTGCGGGCTGCATTTGGGACCTCCTCTACAACGGGCTAAACCGTTTTAGACTATGGTCTAAACTGGAAGACTTGGGTTGTCCTAGTTGGCTGCTGGACATCTTGAGGAGACTCCATGAGAACACGTCTGGATGAGTCAGAATGAATGACGCAGGTCTGACTTCGTCCTCGGTGTGCCTGAACAGGAGAGTCAAGCAAGGTTATGACTTGGCTCCCCTGTTGTATAATCTCTACATGAGCGACCTGCCCGTGGCCCTAGCGCATACTACTGGTTGTTGTCCAAAAATGAGTGGGGTGACCATTCTGGGTTTGATTAATGCAGATGATTTGGTCATATTCAATCATACATTAACTGGAATAAAGAACATGTTTGAAATCTTAGTTGATTTCGCTACAAAAAATGAATTGACCATCAACATGTCAAAAACTAAGATGATGCTGATCTTTGCAAAGAAAATAAACCACCCCCAGATTAATACGGGTTGGGTATTGTGGGATATGTGAGTAAATATCCATATTTGAGCCTCGATATGAGTCCGAGTTTGTCGTATAAACATATAACCAAGGGAAAAATGACTAAGGGAAGCACACTGGCAAATATGATAGAGAAGTTTGCTCACCAGACTGCTGGCTACCCACTAGAGGGTATACTTACATTATACCACCATAGCGTTTGTCCTATGGTCCAATACGGTCTGGAGGCAATAGTAATGACAGATTTAAGATGGCTGGATCGATTAGAGGGCTACTTTTGGAAGCGAGTCCTGAGGTTGGCGAAGAATAACTCAGTAGAATACATAAGACTAGAATTGAGTTTGGTATCTCTACATGAACAACTGCTTACATGACAGAGTGGTTTGCATCTTAAGGCCAACTCAAATCCTAGATGTAAACTACTGGCACTTGTGGGAGCAGATAGCAGGAAAAATCAGAGAATTGACGATGACGAATATCTCCACATGATTAAAGGTTTGCATGAGGACTTAGGGTGGTATCCCAAGTCTGAATGGGGAACTAAATATGAAACTTTAAGAGCCCTGTTCAGAAATAAGTTGGCCCAGTGGGATTGGACCAGCAATTACACTTGGCTATCTACACTAAAGTCCTACATACATGTTGCAAGAGTGGTACATAGGTACTTACGCTTACAACTCTACCTTTGCCAAACTCTTCGCCTGTAGTACGTAATCACATCCTGAGACTTCGAATTAACCGACTACCTTTGTTGGTCTTTGTGGGAGCTCATCTAAAAATCCCTTTAGAGGAAAGAGTGTGCCGTAGGTGTAATATACTGGGAGTTATAGAGACCCCCAAACATGTATTTACGGAATGTCAAACAATGGGCAATATTTACATGACTATTCTGGGTAAAAATGTCCATAACTCTGAGTCCATAAAGAGTGATACATTTCGGATGTATTGCCTCAATTCAGACCTGGAAAGCCTCCATATCAGCCTCTATTGGCTGTGGCGCCATATCGTTAAGCGATTATTAATAGATAAAGCAGTATCCTAACCCGGAGTGGTCTGTGAAAAACTAATGGTTATTGAAATATGCTACAGTCCTCCAGTTTTTGTATGTATAAGAAGTTTTAGAATTAATGTATCTTAAATCCTGCCATAGTGTTTGTTGTATATGTACAGAATGGGAAGGTGCAATAATCAAAATATTAAAGTTATAATTTTTAAATATAGAAACCGCTGACCCATTTTAATAGATTTTTAACAATTGAATGTATGGTCATATCTAAAATTTAATTTGCACTTGCACTTGCTCTGCCTACCACAGACATAAATTGGCTATTTGTATTGATTGTATGCTGGTATTAATCAAGTGTTATTTATTAAATGCATGAACGATATGTCCATTTTCTTTATTTAATTTTAAAGTATTTTATTGGCGTTTGCTTTTATTAATATTTACACAACAATCTGTTAAGACTTCATTTTCTTAAGGGGGGAAGAGGGAAATACATAAAAAGTGGGAATAGAGTGAAAAGTAAAATACACAAAACATTCAATAAACTAACTAAACAACCGGTCTTCTTGCCACTTGGGTACCCTGGGGGTGCAACCCCAGTTCGTTCGGTCTTTTGGATATCAGAGTATATTAAATGTTGGATTGACAAAAAGGTGTCAAATCTAATAGTTCTGCGGGTGTGTTCATTGGGTGTTGGCTTTAAGGCTGATTCAGTACAGTTTCAATGGACAGGGAATAGTTCAGGGGGGTTTGTCATCCGATGGATGGAACACGTCTCATATCAGTGATTTCCAGTCTTCAAATGCTGAGCTTGCCTTTCCTCCTGCTCTGTCTACCCCATCTCCCCACAGATTGGGTTGTCTCGGCCCCTGACCAGTGCTCTAAGTCTCTGTACCATCTCTCAAATTGTGGGCCTCTCGGGGATTTCCATGCCATTGCTATGGCTCTCTTGGCTAGCACACACACCATGTCCATAAGTTTCACTATGTGTCGTAGTTTGCCTATTCTTGGGTATGCTCCAAGGAAGCATTCCTTCGGGGGGCTATTTATATCGTGCCACTCCTGCTCTTCTGCAGGTCTGTTCCACTCTGGACCAGAAAGAGACTGTATCTTCAGGCATCCCAGAACATATGTATCATCCCCGCTCCCTCTAGTTTGCATCGAGGGCATAGTGGGTTGCCAGTCTTGTTGATTCTGGCCATTTTCACTGGTGTCATGTACGTTCTGTACAATACTTGTAGTTGGATTAGCCTGAATCGGGCATTTCTCGACACCTCTCTAGGGTATATTAGGATTCTTTCCCATTCCTTTTCAGTGATTTCGTCACTCAGGTCTATCTCCCACCTTGATTTTAATGACTCACTTTTGGGGTTGGGCCTGTCTGATAGTTGGGCGTAGAGCCTAGATATTGGTTTCCAGCCATCCCCTAGATTGTATATCAGTGTGATCAGGGGGTCCATTTCTGGTTCATCCGGCCACTCTTGCCATTGTGTTTTGGTGCATTTTCTGATTTTCCTGTACCAAAGGAATTGGCCGGTGGGCAAGTCCTCGTTGGCCACCATGGACTTGAAGTCCCTGAAGGTTCCTTACTTGTACGTATCTCCCCAGGTATAAATGCCGTGCGTCTCCCACTGTCTCATTTGGGCTAGGTCCGTTTTCCCTTTGCATACTCCTGCTGCTATAGGCATGCCTGCGGAGTAGGGGTGTACCACTCTTTCATGTCTCTGGGCTCTAGCCCAAACCCTCTTGCCCAGTTCTACTAGCATCAGAGTTTCCCCCAAGCATTCCGCCGGGACCCATAGTGTCTCCTTCAAGTTCGCTGGGGCTACATTGAATGGGGCCCCTAGGGAACCCTGACGTCTATGGAAACAAGGCGGGTCACCACACACGATAGAGACACCAGACACGAGGTTGTATTCCCAAAGCTAGGGTTTTATTGCAAAGCAAAAGTCTCAGTTGGCCAACTCGGTCTCACGCCCCTGTGACGTGTATCTCTAGACCTCGAGGGACGCAAGAGAGTGAATTACGTACATCAGTTACATATATACAAAATGCATATCAAACAATCAGCTATGACATGTACAACACCCCTCTTCATTGGGTTTCTTTGAACTTGGTGTGATGATGGACATCTCCGACCACTATGACACCTTCAAACATCTATTCTAGTAACAATTTGCAATTTGTGAGTGCATAGGCATCTTTCGGTTATTGAATAGAACATGGCGCTTCTGTTCTTGGAAGCGAACTACATACAGGGGGAGTTGCATTCCAGGCCTTGCTATCTATCAGGTGCTATTCGTGTCCTGGGAGCCGACATGCTCTTAGCGGGCTCAGCAAAGGGGGGCCGTTAGAAAAGCATAATTTAAGCCTTTAGCTGTATTATTCTAACATATTCTACCATATAACAAGACTGGCTGGCAGCTGTGAAATGATTAAATGCCCTGCGGCTCTGCTTCAAGGCTACATTAAGGAGGGAGCCGGGCATTCTTCCTGGCGCTGCCTACGTTTGTGTTTCAGCGAAACTCTTGTTACTCTCTCGGCCCTGTGGCCTTGTCCTTTTCACATACAGACAACAATGTTCCACAGTCGAGCAGTGTAAGCGTAAAATATAATGCGAAGCAATAGGAACAGAAAGCAATGAGCAATGGTTAGAAAACAACATGGCGATTCTTGTTACATCAAAATGGCCGTTCATTGGAAAACTTGAAAACCTATATTCTGTCGTATCGTGCATGAGACGGTTGGCCCACAGCCACCAAAATGCGTTTGCGGTCTCAAATTAGATTTCTAGACTGACAAACCCTCCTTTGGCCGTATGCCAAACGTCTCATCTATTTATTGAAACCTCCTCTAGTGATGATGAATCTGAAGTACTTATGTCTGAGTCTCGAATGCTATTGAGGTCATCATTGTCTTCATTAATATCTATTGCCATCAACTCTTTCATTACTCTCATCTCATTTGGGTCTGGGCTAGTTCGATCATGAGGTTGTTTTTTCTTTGTTATCATTCGCATGCATCCTTCCGTACATCCCTCGGTTACCTCTGCACAAACTATGGGTAAACAATGTATACAACAACAACCCGTTAGGAATATTCGAACACTACTACTTTTTTTTTTAAAGTATTTCATTGGCATTTGTATAAGCACATTATAACCATCAAACGGTAACATAACAAACAAACAGCAACTAATTAACTACCACAGTCTTCGTAGCTCAACATGTTGTTCTTAAATTGTGGTAAGGGGGAGAGGGGTCGGTAGTCGGAGTACCCAAGGTCGCGGGGGGATGGGTTTCCGGGTTGTCCATTCTTGGGGGTAAACCTCAGACGAGTCTCTGGCAGGGGTGAGAGCTCAGGGGGGTTTGTGATCCGAGGCGTATTGGATGTCACGCAACAGGGCCTTCCATGATTCTAGGGTGTCATTGGAGTCATCATCGTTTGAGTGGATTCCATCCTGCCAGGCTCTGGTCTCTGCCTCTGTCCACTTTTTCAGGTCCTTAAGCCAACGTCCGTGCCTCGGGCCCCCTGGTGATTTCCATGCCAAAGCTATGGACCTTTTTGTGAGGATGCAGGCTAGGTCCATTAGTTTGACCAGGTGTTTGTATTTGCTGAGTCTGGGATGGGCTCCCAGTAAGCATTCCTTTGGGTTCCACTCGTATCTTGTGAGTCCCGCTTCAGTGCAAGTGCTTTCCACCATGGACCAGAATTTCGCCGTTTTGGTGCAGGTCCAGAACATGTGGATCATGTCCGCTTTATCATTTCCGCACCAGGGGCAGTTCGGTGATGCTTGTTTATTAAAGGTAGCAACTCTTAGTGGGGTCATGTATGTTCTGTATAGCACATTCAATTGAACTTGTTTGAATCTAATGTTCCTCGACACCTCTTTGGGGTATAGTAGTATTCGCTCCCATTCACTGTCAGTTAGTGTGGTCCCTAATTCGGTTTCCCATTTTTGTCTCAGGGATGCGCTTTTTGGATTGGGTCTATCATTCAGTTTGATGTATAAGCGGGAGACCGGCTTCCAACCGTCTGCTAGATCGTACATCTCCTGGAGAAGGGGGTCCGGTGGAGGTTCCTCTGGCCAGACAGGCCACTGTGCCCTGGGTGTCCGCTTGAGGCGGTGGTACCACAGGAATTGGGTGTTCGAGATGCCTTCATTAGCTTGTAGCGATTCAAGTTCTCTGAACATGCCGTCTTCAAACAGGTCACCCCATGTGTAGATTCCGGCTCTCTCCCATTTCCTGGCTGTCGCTAAGTCTGCCTGAGTTTTGCATACATCCGCCAGGATGGGGGTGTTGGGATTGTAGGGATGTTTTAATTGTCGAAGGAAGCCAATTCTGGCCCATATCTGCCTGCCCAGGGTAACGATCATGGGAACTTCGGATGTTTGTTTCGTCGGGTTCCAAAGCATTTCTTTGGGGAATAGCTTGGAGGTCGCATATCGCAGGAGCCCCACTTCGGCTGATGGGTCATCAGAGAGCCATTTTGTCACGTGGCTGAGCTGTGCAGCTAGGTAGTACCTTTGCAGATCGGGAAGTTGTATCCCTCCTTCCCTGTACGGGAGCGTAAGTGTAGACAAAGAGAGCTTGTGTCTGGATGACCCCCATATGAAGTCCTTGATTAGAGAGTCTAGTTTCTTGAAAAAGGGAGGTCTGATGTAGAAGCAGACGTTCGTGAAGTGATATAAGAAACGGGGGAGAACTATCATCTTGACTATTGCCGCTCTGCCCATTACTGCCAGTGGTAGCTTCGACCAAAAGTTCATGGATTTGCGGAGGGCTCTTACTGCTTTTTCAGTGTTGTGTTCGTGCGTGAGCGCAGAGGTATGACACACTTCGATTCCCAGATACTTAAACTTCTCTAATTGCCAATGTATCCCTACGTCTGGAAGGTCGGACCTATCCAGACCCCTGAGTCTGGCCAGTGGGAACGCACACGACTTTAGCTTGCTAAATGTTATCCCAGAGTATCGGGCATAGTTGTCGAGGATGTCCAACGCGACTTGTGCATTGAGCTGAGGGTTATTCAAATACAGGAGGACGTCGTCTGCATACATGGATATTATGGCATGGTCACTGCCCAGCCCAATGCCCGCGTCGAAGTGTTGTTTCCTGAAATAGGCAGCCACTGGCTCCAGGCCCAGTATGTATAACATCAGGGACAACGGGCATCCTTGCCTCGTGCCCCACTGTATCGGCCAGGCTTCGGACACCGTCCCTCCAGTCTTCACTCTCGCTACCGGTGTATTATACAATACCTCGACCCATTTTACAAAGCTCTCGCCAAAGTCGAATTCCCTTAGCGCTTCAATCAGCCACTCCCAGTAGATGGAATCGAAGGCTTTTATAGCGTCTAGCGATAGCACTGCTAGGTCCTCATCTCGATCATAGGTCTCTGCCATGATGTGTTGGAGCCTCCTCAGGTTCGCGGTAGTATTGCGTCCTGGAACAAAACCATTCTGGTCCTCGTGAATCAGGGTTCCTACCACCCTCGCCAGCCTCTTAGCCAGAATTGTGGTCAGGATCTTGCAGTCATAGTTTAGCATGGCGTTTGGGCGGTATGATTCACAGTTGTCGACAGGTTTGTTGGGTTTAAGTATAGGGATGATAATTGTTTCTTTCATGGAGTTGGGTAGGATTCTGTTTTCGTATGCCTCCATATACACCTTGTGGAGTATTGGGGCAAGGGTCGCTGCATAAGCTTTATAGAATTCTGGCGGAAGCCCGTCACTCCCGGGGGTCTTGCAGGTGGATAGCGATCTAATCGCCTCCGTCACGTCTTCTGGAGTGATTTCCGCGTCCAGTAGCTCTCTTTGGGCCTCCGTCAGTCTTGGGAGCTCAATCTCAGCCAGTGTAGCCCTTATATCCTCCACTGGTATTTTGGTATCGTGGGCATACAATTTGGAATAGAAGGCCGCAAATGCAGAGTTAATATCTTGTTGCGTCCTGTGGGTTATCCCCCTTTCGTCAGTTATTTCAGTTGGGAGGTGCCTTGGGAACTCGCGTTTGCACAGCCAGGCCAACATTCTACCAGGCTTATCTGCTTCTTTGTGTGCCCTGGCTATGTAGGTCGTGTAGTCTAATTTAGACAGTCTATTCCAGGCCAAAAGGCACTCCTCCCGGGTGCCCTTCAGTTCTGTTTCGGCGTCCGGCGTGATGTCGATTTCGGATTCCAGGTGTGTAATCTTATTCTCCAGTTCCTCCAGTTCCAACTTCAGATGCTTGCGGATGCCACCAGCACCGGATATAACTTCTCCCCGTGTTACAACCTTCATGGCCTCCCATAATGTGCTCCAACTTGACACTGAGCCTGTGTTAATGTCTAGGTATTCCTCCAGTTTAGCACCAAGTTCCTCCTTAAATGCGTGGTCTGTGAGTGCTGCCGGTGGCATTCTCCATAGCGGGATTGGCGGTCTGTGTCCTCTAGGAGCCCATTGCATAATCAGGGGTGAGTGATCGGATATGGTTCTGCCTAGATACAATGTGGAGTCTATTTGTTGAGCCAGCTCACGATCTATGAAAAAATAGTCTATCCACGTGTGGACCTTGTGCAGGGCCGAGTAATAAGAATAGCACCTCTCGGTGCGATGTTGTTCCCTCCAGATGTCCACTAGGTCGAGCTGCTCTATTGTGGTGATTAGCGCGTTAGATGCAGGGTTATTTAAATGACGGGGGGGTCTGATCTGTCCATAGCTCCGTTCCTGATGCAGTTGAAGTTGCCACCCCATATGAAGGCACTCTCTCTGTGAAGAATCATTTTAGCACTGAGCATTTCGAGGTGTGAGGGTATTCCGTGTTGCGGAAAGTATGAGTTCACCAGGCAGACTGGCGTGGATTCGATAGTACCCCATATAATTAGATATCTGCCCTCATTGTCGGCTTCATAGTCCAGGAGCTGGAAGGGCACAGTTGGGTTCACCCACGTGAACACTCCTCTAGCAAATTTGGAGTATGGCACCCCTCTTCCGATCCCACCCCATCTTTCGGATAATTTCGGATAATTTGGCTGTGGATTCTTCCGTGAGGTGAGTTTCTTGAAGCATCGCTATCGATACCTTTTTCCTGTGCAGGTAAGAGTGGATCCGATTCCTTCTCAGGTACGTGCCCATAACCCTCACATTCCACGTCATCACCTTAAGTTGGAGTGCTATCTTTCCAGTCGCCCCAGTTTTCACGGGGCGGCCCTTTCTCCAGGTGGTAAGGCTCTCCCCCTGGGTTCTGGTGTTTTCTCATCCTCTGCCCGCAAGGGCCTCCGGTCTCATGCTTCCCCCCCTCCTAATATTTCGAGGACTGTGGTGTGAACAAAACAATTAACAAAACTGGAACTGGTGCGCCCAGCAACGACAAGTTCCTGCTGGTGCTCAGGCGCTCTCGTACCGTCAGGACCCATCCGTGTGTCAGGCACGAGGTGGGTCGGTCAGGCAACTGGCCTGTCCTGAACTGTTCGTGGGGGTAGGGCTCTGTGCCTGGCGTGGGCCGAGCGAGGGCCGCATCTACGTTGCTAACTGTTGGGTGATTTTACTTTCTCTTTGGTCATTTGCCTTGCGTCCGAGTTAGCTTTATGGGTCCTGGATTCGTCCATGCCTCAAGCGCAGGGGATTCTTCAGTTTCCCGTGGGTTGAGGATCTTTATCTGCGGCTAGATTGTTGTCTTCCAGCCACATGTTTGCAGCTGCTGGGGATTCCAAGAAGATCGCCCTCCCCTTGTGGATCACTTTCAGGTTGGAGGGGTATAACAGCATGTACTTCAGGTTCAGTTGCCTGAGCCGGGCTTCAATCGGCACAAATGAGTTCCTCTCCCGTTGGACTTTCAGGGTGTAATCGGGGTAGATTGTGATCCTAGAGCTCCCGCGTTCAATGGGGCCCTCCTCTCTGGAGTGCCGGAGGATGGTCTCTCTATCCTGGAAGTTGAGTACTTTAGCGATTATAGGGCGAGGATGTGAGCCCGGCAGGGGTCTCTTCTGAAGTGATCTATGCGCCCTTTCGATCGAGAATCCTTGCGTTAGTCTTCCAGCGCCCACCTCCTGTTGTATCAGGGATTCTATATAGGCTGTCGGATTCGGGCCCTCGCTTCCTTCCGGGACCCCAAGTATTCTGATGTTGGCGCGTCTGGCCCGGCCCTCGGCCTCCTCAGCCCTGGCCTCAAGTGTGAGCACCTTTCATTCCAGGTCCAGTACCTTAGCTCTCAGCTCCGCTGTGTCGTCCGACGTCTCTTTTATGGTTGTTTCGGCAGTGGTCACTCTTTCTGTTAGATTGCAGGAATCCTGGCGCATGAGTTGTAGCTCGGATTTAAACTCCCCGATTCTGGAATCTATAAATGTGCGCAGTGATGCAATTGCCTCCAGCACCTGGGCTTGATTTTCGGGGGAGTCCGCCGGTTTTGCTTGGGGAGGTTCGGGGGTGGAAGTGCGTGGTTGCGGAGAAGTCTTCGCTTTAGCAGATACATACGTGTCCATGGTGCTTGTTTTCGTCTTATTCCTGGCCGCCATGATGAGGGGCGTTCAGAGACGCCACTCGGTTGTGTGGGGGTAGATGGTAGTGGACGTCGCTTCCTCAGCAATGCCCCCACCAGCCCAGTGATTATGGTGTGCGGTCTGGGGGAGCTTATGGTTCTGGAGGTGGCGTGGTCCGTTTTTCGAGGGGTCAGTGTTCAAGTTCTCGGAGGGGCACACAACAGCACATGTTCGATTGGTTTATGCCCTCACCCAGTGCTCTCCTCACCTCCACCTTCTTTTGCTGTCGATGGCGGGGCTCCCCGCACCAGGGGGTCAGCGTGTCCACTCACGGTGCTGTAGTCCAGGGCCCGGGCCCAGTCTCCCCGGACGGGAGCGCCCGGTTGTCTCCCCGGTCGGTAGCTGTAGCAACAGAAGATCGGACCCGGGTGGAGGGGGACACTCCTCCTCCTTGTTTCGGTCGTGGCAGCAGCTTGTGGGTCGGCTTCGCTGCGAAGGCAGCTAGCGTTTTCCTCCGGCATCGGCTTCAAGAGATGGCCGCCATCTTAGGTCCCGCCAGCAGAGGGGGGGACCTTTGCCGGGGAGAATCCGTGGGTCTGGAGGTCCGAACCCAGGAGAAAACCACAGTATCGTGTCCGGGGTCGGTTCTCCTTCCTTCGGAACCGGTTCTTTCCGTCTCAGGTGTGATTTCAGGCAGGCAAAAGGATCAAGATACGGCGTCTCGACCGGAGCACAGCGACTCAGCTTCCACTCGCCATGAGCTCCAGGCCACGCCCCCCTCCGAACACTACTACTAATATTGAGATCAGGTTCCATCCCCAAGATCGTAGTATTCCCCAAAACCAAGATCCTATTTCCCAGCTCCCTTCTCCCGTGGGTAGTTCAGAGCTTAGAACGTGCATTTTCTTGATTGCTTCAAAGATCGTGGGGGAATAGTCATCGACATAAAAGCAACATGCTGATCCCACTATTTTGCAAATTCCCCCACGATCAACCAGGATTACATCAAGAGCCATTCTATTTTGCAGCGTCATTAACCTGATTCCTCTTTCTTCCAACGTCATGTTAAATAATATATCTGTTGTTGTGTTTATTGTATTCTTTAGGATTCTGGACAGTTGCCTTATATTATAGGATTCCACTATCTGTCCTAAAAATGGAATGAATGATTTCGCTACATCAGTTGCTATTAAAACACCTTTGTCAGTCCTTTTGAGTCTAGTTCTGGATAATTTGGCCATGGCTGCTGTTTCCAAGAGGAATACTCCTGGGAACAATAGCCCGAGATAACATGTACCTCCCCAGTTTCTGGGCAACCAAGGGTATGCTTTCTCTCCACATATAAAATAGACTGGATCACCTACGTATACTGGTTCTATTTCCCATTTTAGTACCACTGTATTCAGACAACCAGTATATGTTACGACTGAAAAAGATCCTTTCTTTTTTAGGCAAAAAGGGACAGTTCTTGGGCTATAATTCACTGTGTAAGATGGGGGAATCGCATCTTTGTTCCCTTCTGTTCTTACACGAAACATCATTACAGATGTTTTTTCTGGCGGGGACAATCTATCTCGTTTATTTTGTTGTGTTATCTTTCGTGTGCTTTTCCTCGTGGGCTCTGGTGCTATTACTTGTGCTTTATGGAAAATGGAACAACCCACAGTCTTCATTATTATCTCCTCAAACTCATTCATGTTGGTTCTATCTAATTGACCCGTATTACTCTTATTCCACTTCCCATAGAACATTGCACCTAAAGATGCACTACATGCAGAACTTAATGGTAATGGCTGCACATACCACCCTATTCCTTTCCCAGCAGGCTGTGGTAAATGGGCACATACCCAGCAGTTTGTTTTCTTCAGGATTGCATGTGTCATGTTCTTTATCAGTAGTAAGGTGTTATTCGTAAAACCTTCCCTGTGTTTTTCTTCCATTGGGGGTAGGGTATAAGTGATCACCTGAACCGGGCTTTCAGTAGTGGATATATTAATTATTGGTATAAACATTTCTAATGGGTGTATTGTTTCTACCCACCATAATATTAGGGCTGTCGATATTGGTGCTACCACGCTCATAAAGCACATTATTATTGTTAGTGTCAGCATACAATTTGTTTTACCATGCGTTTTTCTTAAACTTATAGGGCCTCATTATGAGTTGGCCGGTAAAAACGGGTCCATTACCGGCATGCCGGTAAGCGCGGGTTCGTGCTCGTATGAACCCGCTAATAGCGGGTGATTACGAGTGCGCGAGCACGCGCGAGCCCCCATGCTGTTAATGGTAATACCGGCATGCCGCTAAAGGCCCTCCAACCCCCCTATATCGGCATCGCGGGACCCGCCCATAGCGGTACCGCCTCATACCAATCCCTAAATACCGGCATGGTAATACCGGCATGGTAATACGTGTTCGCAAAAAAATGCTCCGGAAATTACATCATTGCGCAGGAACAGGAAATGGTCCGGCGGCCATCTTTAAAAACACAATCCATTGCCATCCTCCCCAACCACCAGTTCTTTTGTGTTGTGCTGTGGCAGAATAGAAGCAGGATGTCCAAGGCTACCAGGAAGGCGACCTCCAGGATGCGCAAACAGTGTTTTTCAGACGCTGAGCTAAGTATGCTCGCTGACACCCTGGCCCAGCATGCAGACACCATCAGGAGCACTGACATGAAGCATGCGGCCCAGACCAAAAAGAAGGAGGTGTGGCAGGAGGTCGCACTGTGGGAACCACCCCAAGGAGTGTGCACGACTGTCGGAAGCGGTGGGATGACCTCCGCCTCAGGGTGAGGAAGATCCTGTCGGAGAACAGGAGGGCCGCAATGGCGACAGGCAGAGGCCCACACTCCCCAGTGAAGTTGACGGCATCGGAGGAGACAGCCAGTACCTTTATAGATCCTGAATCCATAGAGGGAATCGGAGACCAGGAGGTGGGCGCTGCATCATCCACAGAAGAAGGTGAGTGACCCATCACATCCGTGTAGGCTAAACCACGATGTGGCACAAGTGACGTGGAAGTGAGACTAGCCAAGGCAATGCATGTCCCATGCCCACATCAACATATCCAGTCAAGAATGTGTGCCACACCCTGCTACACACGCATGCTGAGTTCCAATCCCAATCCCAACTCAAGTGCAACATGACCCAACCGTGCCCATGGAACTCACCACACATCCACCATACCAATGCCATGCCACCAGCCATGCATTGATTGCCCACATGCCCCCTCAGAACACCAACTGCCACACCCCTAAAATAATTTGATGCATGAATGTATGAACATATCACAGAGCAATGGATTATCGCTGCCATGTGACACCATCACTGATGACCTGCATCTCTTCTATCCCCCAGGCACTGATGAGGAAGATGGCATGCAGGATAGGGGTGCAAGTTCATCCACTGCACGGCAAGGGACCAGGGCCACTGCCACCACCCAGCCCAAGAAACTGCCCAGAGCAACGGGCAGTAACCCTGCAGGAAACACCTTCACCCACTGTCCAGCAGCAGCCACCCACCACAGTGGGAGGTGTTTCTATTCATGCTCCGCCAACCACCGCAGACGTTGTGGATGCAGAGGTGGAGAATGAGGGTGACATCATGTCCGGCACACCCACCCCAAGCCCCATTACCAGCATCCCTACCCCTACAGAGTCAGAGAGCATGTATGATCCCTGCCTCCACGACTCAGACCTTGATGAGTCAGACATATGCCTCTTTGAGGAGGAGTGTGCCCTGGATGTGGGCACCACACAAGTGCCATCCACCACCCTGCCTACCACCACCCCGGTCACCAGCACTCCTGCAGCCAACGACTCCTTCGAGGCTCGCCTGTCAAGGGTTGAGGCACAACAGGAGTCAATGCTTGAACTGATGCGGCAACAAATATCAGATGGAAATGACTCCATGAGGGCTGTTGCCACAGCCATCGCAGCCAACACTGCTGCTGTTGAGGTATCCACAAGTGCCATGAGGGAGTGTCTGGGGGCACTTACGCAAGCCCTGCTTGCAAACCTGCCTCATATGCAGCGCCCACACCTTGGGGCAGGCATGGGACTGACCATCGACACCTCCACTGCCACAACCCCTTCTACCTCGGTCCAATCGAGCCCCGTGTGGATGACGCGGAGGAGTGCACGGCGCTTGACCATGGCACCCCCGGATCCCAAAAAATCAAAAAAATAGAGTGGGCAGACAATGACATTTGAAAAATGTACGTTGGTCAAGGGACCAGTGTTTGTTGTACATATGGGGACATTTGGGGGGTTTGTAGGGTGGGTGAGGGAGTTTACTTGGGTATTTTTGGGGTTTGTAGGGTGGGTGAGGGAGTTTACTGGGGGTTGTGAGGGGATTATGTTCACATTATCACGTATATGGAAAATACACCCGTTGTGTGCAAGAAAATCATTGGCTGGACATACTTCTTTTTGTGCATGTACATTTAATGTGTGATGGTGTACAGTGGGGCACTTCTGACAAAACAAGTATGCATGTCCACATGCAGCCAGTGGGTCACAGGCACATTACTTTCATGGTCCCTGCGTTTCAAAAGTATTCGTCAATTAGTGCTTGGCGTACAGCATGGCCATCCCATGCATCACGTACTGGCAGGGGGGCTCCTTCGCCTCGTGCTCCATCCCCTTCATCCTCACCCGGCCCATGCATGTCAATGTCAGGTGGCAGTGGTACATTCCTTTGGATGCACATGTTGTGCAGCATGACACAGGCCATGGTAATCTTTGCCACCTTCTCAGGCCTATATAGGAGTGCCCCACCAGGCCTGCTTAGGCAGCGGAACCGCGCCTTCAACAGGCCAAAGGTCTGCTCATTCACAACACGGGTATGAGTGTGCACACGATTGTACTCCTCTTCATGGCTGTTCTGCGGCTTCCACACAGGGGTAAGTAGCCACGGCCTCAAGGGATATCCTCCATCACCTGCAAGCAGATACAAATAGGTGTGTGTCACTCTGAACTGCCACCTTCAGGGAGCACAGTCATGGCAGCAGCTATTTGGTGTGGGCATGCACATGTCCCAGTACAAAATAGTCACCCATATGCAATTTATACTGTAAAGAGGTGCGGTACACTGGAAGGGGTTCAATAGATGATGCAGGGTGTAATCATGCATGCTCTGGCAGATGTGCAGTGGTAGTGCAACAATGTTTAGCCTCCAATTCATGATGTGTATTCTTTACTATGCATGGTCACACTAGCCGCATTGCCACAGTTGCCGTCCTATTCAGTCATGCATTGCTTGCCATCACTATGGTGCCCTGGTTGTGCCACTTACTTGTAGTCATCCATATGCATTATTTGGGATATGTGGCCCAGTAATGTGTCATGTTCCGTTTGGCTAGTTCAGGTGAGGTGTGTTTAGATCTGCATGCATTCTCCAGTCACTGGCTATTGCCACCCAGGTGCACTATTCCCCCCCCTTTCCCACCCTGGTGAACTATCCCCCCTTTTCCCACCCGGGTACAGTAGCCCCCCCCCTACTGCATCCGCACACATCAGTACCCCACAGCATGGCCATCGGCCTGTTGTGAAACTCACCGAGCAGCCAGGCACGTGGTCCAGCATGCGTGACAGTGGTGGTTGTGAAGTGCCATGCAGCTGGCCCACTGTGTGTTGGTAGGTGCCTGTGGCCAGGAAGTGTAGCACAGACACCACCTTAAGTAGTGGGGGGATGGCAGTGCGTATTTCTATGTGGCTGGCAATGTCGTTCTGTATCATGTCCACTATGGTGGTGATGGTGGCACGGTCCAACCGGTACAGGGTGTGGATCTGCTCAGGGGTTAGGTTGAATGGGCTGGGTCTGGTGCGAGGGATTGTTGGCTGCGCTGGTGGTAATTGCTGGGCCTGTCTCACCCTCCTTCTCCTCCTGCGTCTCATCTGTGCTGCCTGTTGTTGCTGCTGTAGTTGTTGTTGTTGTTGCTGTTGTTGCTGTTGTTGCTGTTGCTGTAGGTGTAGCAGTATATGCATGTCTTCCAGCCCCATGATTGCAACTGCTAGTGGTAGCATTTTGGTGTAGGAAGGGGGGTGGTGTGTAGGTGTTCTCCTTTTGTTCTGGGCCACTCAACATTGCCTACACATGTGGGGGGGGGTTATGGTGTGTGGGTGTGCTCAGTTTATACTGGCACAGCCTCCATTGACTCCACCTGTGGGGATTGTGTGCACCTGTGGCAGCTGCCTTGTATCCTGCTTGCTGTTTGCGGGTGGTCCGCGATGCCTGTATGGCCGGCATCGTGCAGCCCGTGGTTACCGGCTTCGCAATGCCGGTATTTGCATGTATGAGTGGGTTGGAATTACCCCCTATTACCGGCATGCCGGTATTTGCTCTCTGAAGGTTTGCGTGTACGCGCCTATGCCGCTATTACCGGCACCGTTGTTTAGTGTGCCGCTAATACTGGGTTTGCGGTCGGAATGCGACGGGATGGTAAACGATGGCGGTATTACCATACCGGCATCGTTTTCGCCTTACCGGCATACATCGTAATGAGGCCCATAGTCTTTATAACTGACTCATTTTCAGCAGTGGTGGTGCAGGAGGAGGCTGGAACCGGTCCCGGCATGTTTCTCGTCATCCTTCTTCTTCCTTATCACAGTTCGTTGTGGATATCTCTCTTTGTCGCGTTTGCTCTGATGTCTATAAATTCAATGGATTTCTCACAATTCAGTTTTGCCTGTCCTTTTTTTTTTTTAGCCTGTATTCGATTATTCGTTTTTAGGCGAGATCACTTGTCCCTTCTTATACTGCTCAGAGGACCTTTGATCAGTTTTCGCCTCAGTATCATGTGCGCCCAGCTTGTCCGCTCTGGTTCCGGGCACATGTTCTGTTAATCAATTATCTCCCTTGTCATAGTACCATGTGCGCCCAGCTTGTCCGCTCTGGTTCCGGACACATGTACTTTTATGATCGCACCGAGGAGCCGCGAGTCTTGAATTGTCCGACTTGCACAATTCTCACGCTTCTCTCCTCTACACCCCTGGTTCCTTCTCTGTCCATGAGCTGAACCAGAGGTTGACATAAACACCAAAAGAAAAAGAATGCGGATCACTTTGTCTTCCGAGGCCGCAGGTTGTATCGCCTTGCTCCTGGTATCGTATGATCCGTGAACAGTGCCGGTGCACTTTCAGATTCAGGCTTGAAGTCACCCTGTGGCGCTTCTGCAGGTGCTGGTGTGCGCCGCGCCAATGATGCAGATTCGGTCTTTGGCGTGCTGGCAATTGCTGGTGGGTTACAAAGGGGTACACGATTTGGTTTTGCTGGTATCTCAAGGCAGATTTCACGTTGGTCAGCAGTGATGTCGATTCTGCTGGGCAACGTTGGGGCGCTCTTTGACCTTCCCCCTTTTTGGCAATCGTCTCAGGCTTTGTTTCGAGTTTCACTTCACGTTTTGGCAGATCAGGTGGCTGCACACTGGCAACAGTTTCTTTCGTTTCTGCGACCGCTGTCTCTTTCCGGTCATCAGTGTCAGGCAACACTTTCAGTGCAGTTGGGAGCTTTTTGGCATGGGTGGCATGGATCCACGACTTCCTTCCATCCACCCGTATTGCTGTCTGCGTCGCCAAAAGTACTTGATAGGGCCCACGCCACCTGGGTGCTAATGATGACTTTCTTTCGGAGTTTTTTAGCAGCACCCAGTCTCCTGGCTCCAGCGCGTGCCCCGGACCGGTATACCGCACGGCTAATGCCTCCTGCACTTGCTGATGAATCAAACGCAATTTCTGCATTAAAAGGCCACAATAAGTACTAAGCACAGGATGTTCTATCTCACTGAGTCGTTTTAGCTGAGGTGCGCACCATACATGTGCCGGCCTCCCCATTATGATCTCGTATGGGGAGAGCCCAGTTTTAGCCTGTACAGACGTACGCATGCATAATAGTGCTATTGGTAATGCATCCACCCAACTCAACTTGCTTCCCGCCCAAATCTTGCTAATCTTTGATTTAAACAATCCTGTTGTGCCTCTCCACAAGACCGGCAGAACTCGGATGCCTTGAACTATGGAATCTCTTATCAATCTGGAGACCTGCACATATCTGTAACACCACTGCACCCACAAAATATGGTCCATTATCGGACCATAGGACACGGGGCAAGCCAAATCTGGAAAAATACTCCGTCAACATTACTTTTGCCGTAGTCATCGCTGTGCAGTCTTTTAAATGATATTCCTCCACCCACTTACTGAATGCACACATTACCACCAAGACGTATTTTAAGTTTTGGCACCTTTCCTTCTCTATGAAATCAAAATGAACTACCGCAAACGGCATGGAGGGCGGGCCAAAACTGCCTGTTGGTGTCACTGTTCTCTTTCCTACATTGTGTTGTAAACACGTGATACAGTTCTGCACCAACCTCTCTGCATTCTTTTTTTATGTTTGCATTCTGCCATATTGTAGAAAGGTGCTGTATCATTTTCTTGGCACAGATGTGCGTAGGGCTGTGGGCCATTGTGACCATTGCAGTCACATATGAATTTGGCAACATCCAGTTTTTAGTTCCCTTGTCCACCCAACAACCCTCCAAATCCAACTCAGCAGATCCCTCTGCCCATCCCTGTATTTCATCGGCCGTAGCCTCGGCCTGCATTTCTTTGACAGTCGCAACTCCATCTTCTATCATACAGGGTACTTCCTCTGTCTGAACCGTCATCATCTTGGTATTCAAATCAGTGGCAGTTTGTTTCGCAATCCTGTCTGCAAACGCGTTCCCCTCTCCTATTTTGCATGATAATTTTTTATGTGCCTCGCATTTCACTATTGCTAGGCAATTTGGAAACGTGAGTGCAGACAGCAATCGTACAATCAAAGGGCCATGTTGAATTCTGGCACTATGTGATGTCAGAAACCCTCTCTCAGCCCAGAGTCGTCCAAAGTTATGAACCACTCCAAACGTGTACTGACTATCTGTATATATATTCACATTCAAATTTTCAGAAATCTCGCAGGCTCTGGTTGCTGCTATTATTTCCGCGGCGTGTGCTGAATTATAGGGGATTCTTTTACTTTCTACAACACTCTCTAGGGTAGTGATAGCGTATGCGGCAGTTGTCGTGCCATCTGGTAATTTAAAACATGAACCATCACAAAATAACTCTCCATCCGGCTCTTTCTGTGGAATATCACTTAAATCAACTCTCCCCTTGGTTTCTTCCTCAGTGACCATTAAGCAATCGTGGGGGGGTGATTCATTCTTCCCAATTTCTTTTATGGTTAATGGCATTAATTCTGCAGGATTCAAAGCGCTACACCTCATAATTTGGATATGGGGCGCGAACAAGATAATCTCATATCTTGTCAATCTAGCAGAGGTGAGGTGTTGCGTCTGTGTCCTATTTAATAGAACGTCTGTGGCATGTGGCACCATCAGAATTAAAGTGTGCCCCAATACCATCCCTTCCGTTTGTTTCACTGATGCAGCAGCCGCCGCGACAGATCGCAAACATTGTGGTAGTGCGCAGGCTACAGGATCCAGCGCAGAATAAAAATAGCCGCACGGCCTATTTCTTCCACCTTGTTCCTGTGTCAAAACCGACCAAAGCACATCCTTCACTTTCCCACACAAATAGTCTGAACATTTTCTTATAGTTCGGCGTACCCAAAACTGGAGCCGAGCATAATGCAGTTTTCATTCCATCAAATGCTCTCTGACATTCCTCATCCCACTGCAAAGGCATAACCGCATCTTTTCTAGTCAAATTCACTAATGGTTTCACAGTCAACGCAAAATTACCAATCCATTGTCGGCAATATGAAGCCATGCCTATTATGGCTCTGACTCCTTTTTGTGTCTTTGGAATAGGCATACAAGAAATACTTTCTATGCGTTCTGGCGTTAGTCTTCTCCCTCCTTTCGAAAATAGGTAGCCCAAGTAAACTACCTCCTTTCGATTATACTGAAATTTCTTCATACTAGCTTTATGGCCATGTGCCGCTAGGTGTGACAGTAGTAATACAGTGCTTTCTTTACAAATCTCCTCTGTGTCTGCAGCTAGCAATAAATCGTCTATGTATTGCAAAAGTACACAACCCACGGGTAATTCCAGCATGTCTAGTTGTTCTTTCAATGCTCTACTGTAAATACTTTGACTTTCCGTATAACCTTGCGGAATCCGTGTAAATGTAAATGATCGTCCTCCTAATGTGAACGCGAACAAGTATCTACTGTCCTTGTCCACTGGAATACTAAAGAATGCGTTCTTCAAATCTATTACACTAAAATATTCTGCTGAAACAGGTATCATTGTCAATATTGTAGTGACGTCTGGCAGTAGAGGAAATTGCGGATGTACTACTTTATTCAATGCGCGTAGATCAATTATGAAACGGTATGGTACCTCATTACCTCCTTTTTTATAAACCGGAAGGATCGGGCTGTTACATGTACTGCCTGTGATTTCCTCTATTACCCCTAATTTCACCAAATCAGTAACAATACTCCTCAATCCTTTCTCACCTTCAACCAAAATTTTGTATTGGGGTATTCGCGGTAGGGTAACACCTTCTTTTAAAATGATATTTACTGGCTCTATTTTTAAACATCCCACATCGTTGTCATGCATTGCCCATATACAGGTTGGTACTTTACTTAGTTCCCCTGGTAGCGCTTCGGACATGAATTCTGACACAGGGGCATTGTGTGGCCATATCGTTAGAAGCACTCCGTCTGCCGTGCAATGTATAACAGAACCTAGTTTTTTCAACAAATTTAATCCCAACACATTTTCTCCACAATTTTCTGTTAGAAGGAAAGGACAATGAGCCTCATTACACGGATGGCGGTGAACCATGGCGCTATTAGCGCCATTGTTCATGCCGGTAAAATACCGGCACCGCCTTGGTGGAAAGGGGAATTACCGCCCTATTCCAAGGTTGGCGGGGCGGTAATTCCCCCTTCCACCATTGCCCTTCCCCATTCCCATTTTTGCCCCATAGGGCTCTTGCGGTACCGTAATTAGCTCAATGGTCCCTTTGCGGTTTGGTTTTTAACGCCTGCAAAAAACAGACGTTAAATTCCCCAACCCGCAAAGGGACCTCGTAGTAAGGCGGTAAGGATTTACCGGTACCGGTAAAATACCGGTACCGGTAAACCCTTACCGCCATCCGTGTAATGAGGCCCAATGTTCGGTAAATGGTCCTATGGTAACTGGGACTGGTTTGGACACTGGGTTTATGACTGGTGTACCTGCGAACCGTACGGAAATATTCTTTTACCCTGACAGTGGTATATTCGGAACCAAGTGATGGTCTATTGAACACTTCTGTGCTCCTGTATCTACAAGAAAGCAGTGTTCCTCATTCCCGACTCTCATTTCTACGTAGGGTCCTCTCTGATTCACGGGAATAGACACTGGTTCCGACCCCTGTCCTGGGCTGTCCTACTGGGGAAATAACACATCGTCCGATGTGTAATCATTACTATTACTGTAATACGTGTTTGGCTGTGTATCGAAAACATTTCCACTCTTCCCTCTATTTCCCCCACTCTGATTTCCATATTGTTGATTTTGCTGTCCCTGACTCTGGTTTGGGGCATTTTGGTTTTGGCCTTGGTTTTGATTACCTCCATTATTATGATGCTGCTGCATACTATTCCTATTTGGTCCATTCGCTCCTGGGTGTCCTCTATGCTGTCTCCTCTGACCAGACCCATTTCTATTCTGTAGATGCAGGCATTGCGCTCGCCAATGTCCTTCCTCTTTACAATATGCACACTGATTCGGCCCCACTGTTCTCCCATGCATATTCAAACTACTCCTTACTTGTGCGTTCCCTCGCCCTCTATTATGTCCTACTACTTGCTGCATTAATACCCGTGTTCTAATTAGACATTCCTTCAAGTCTGCCCCCACCTGTTTTAGCAACGATAATTCGTTCACCATCTCCTTCTGCCCCGGCGATGGTAACTGCCGTCGTTTATTATGCAACCCCTTTTCCCCCTCTCCAGGTCTCCCGATCACCCTACTCCTGTACATGGGTGTAGTAAACATTTTGGCAGGTGCAGTAAACATTTCGACATAATCATTATCTAATTCATCTTTAAGCTCAAAAAGTCTATACACATGTTCTCTCACTTCTTCATCCCTCTCCCTACAGCGTGCTAATGCATTAAAATCTAACAATCCCTTCGGTGGTAATTTCCCAATTAGCTGTTTCCATCTCTCCACCAAATATGCACCCATGCATTCCAACACTACCTGTCTTTCGTTCCTTCTACGAAAGTCATATATCGAAGCCAATGTTGCCGTCCCATCATTCCCGTCTATATACATCTCTGCCTGTTGCTGCAATTCCACCTCCCTTTCCTTGCTGATTGCGCTGCGGGTTACCCTTGTGCACTGCCGTTGATCAGTCCCGCCTCTTGCCCCCGTGGTTTCAACTCCAACCCCGGGAGGAACGGACGGTACCGAGTCTGTGTCTAAGGCGGCAGGTGCGGATGGGACAATGGGAACAGCGAGTGTCTGTTCTGGGCCTGGTTGGCTAGTAGGAAGTGTTACGTGCACGGTCTGTGGCTGTGGGAGGGCTTGAGCTACCGGAGGGGGAGCTTGAGCTACGGGCGGGGTCTGGGCAATAGCTACTGACGTATCTGGTCTTACTTCTGATCTTGGGCCTTGTTTTGTATGGGTCAATATATTTTCTATCAATTCATCTGCCATGTGCAATTCTCGTTGTGGGTATATCTTTTCTATATTCAACTGGTCACGCCTGCCTGCCCTTCTTAGACTCACAGTCCACTCCTCCTCTTCTTTTTCTTCCGCTACCTCACCTTTTGATTTATTTTATGCCTGCGCGCATGCTTTGCTCTGCTTTTAAATCGGAGCATTGCTTCCCTTCTCCAGTCTTTAATAGTTTCAAATGCTGCAGGACACATTTTCTTTCTTATCAACACCCTTTCCAAGTTATCTATCCTCGCCACCTCAAAACTATCATTAATCGGCCACTGATGGTCTTGTTGCTTTCTGGTTTGCCTATGCCAAGTCTCACAGAATATTATCGCACCCACTCCATACTTCACATACATCTCATACGCCGGCGTTCCCCCAGGTGGTACAATTTGGCCCTTTTCCAAAGATTGTCTACCACAGCGGAAAAACCCCGCTAATGTGGACAATACCCCAGGCATGCTTCAACCTTCCCCTTGGTTAATCAACCTTACCTAGGGCGTTTGATTTTGCAAAGTCAACTCTGAACCAATATCAGGATGCTTTAAATCGGGGAATGACTGACCTGATAAATCAAGTCTGCGCTTCCGCCTCGTTTCGGGACCCTCGCCTCCTTGTTCTCTAGCCAGGCACATCGATCAGGGATCAGATGTGTGCAGATCTGCAAAGGAGTATCTCATCACTTTTACAGGGCGCCCCGAACACCTCTTGATCCCGGCTCGATCGTCCTGTCCTCGCCGTTCTCTGCCTTTCTCAATTACAACGTTACGCGAAGGAACAAGTGGGGGAGGGTCCCTATTCGGGCGCCATCTTGAAAGGGGCCCCTAGGGGACCCTGACATCTATGGAAACAAGGTGGGTCACCACACACGATAGAGACGCCAGACACGAGGTTGTATTCCCAAAGCTAGGGTTTTATTGCAAAGCAAAAGTCTCAGTGGGCCAACTCGGTCTCACGCCCCTGCGACGTGTATCTCTAGACCTCGAGGGACGCAAGAGAGTGAATTACGTACATCAGTTACATATATACAAAATGCATATAAAACATTCAGCTATGACATGTACAACACCCCTCTTCATTGGGTTTCTTTGAACTTGGTGTGATGATGGGCATCTCTGACCACTATGACACCTTCAAACATCTATTCTAGTAACAATTTGCAATTTGTGAGTGCATAGGCATCTTTCGGTTATTGAATAGAACATGGCGCTTCTGTTCTTGGAAGCGAACTACATACAGGGGGAGTTGCATTCCAGACCTTGCTATCTATCAGGTGCTATTCGTGTCCTGGGAGCCGACGTGCTCTTAGCGGGCTCAGCAAAGGGGGGCCGTTAGAAAAGCATAATTCAAGCCTTTAGCGGTATTATTCTAACATATTCTACCATATAACGAGACTGGCTGGCAGCTGTGAAATGATTAAATGCCCTGCGGCTCTGCTTCAAGGCTACATTAAGGAGGGAGCCGGGCATTCTTCCTGGGGCTGCCTATGTTTGTGTTTCAGCGAAACTCTTGTTATCCTCTCGGCCCTGTGGCCTTGTCCTTTTCACACACAGACAACAATGTTCCACAGTCGAGCAGTGTAAGCGGAAAATATACTGCGAAGCAATAGGAACAGAAAGCAATGAGCAATGGTTAGAAAACAAAATGGCGATTCTTGTTACATCAAAATGGCCGTTCATTGGAAAACTCGAAAACCTATATTCTGTCGTATCGTGCATGAGACGGTCGCCCTCGGCCACCTAAATGCGTTTGCGGTCTCAAATTAGATTTCTAGACTGACAACATGTTGTCTGAGTAACCTGGTTTCAGGGGTACGCTCGTCAGCCATCCATTTGGTCACGTGACTTAATTGTGCAGCTAGGTAGTATTTTCCCAGGTCAGGGAGCTGGATTCCGCCTGCTGCGTATGGTAGCGTTAATGTGTTCAGGGATATTTTGTGTTTGGTGTTGTTCCACAGCATCTCTCTCAGTAGTTTCTCCAGAACACGGAAGAAGGAGTGGTATAAGGTAGTGTATGTTGTGAAAGTAGTATAGGAATCTTGGTAGTATTATCATTTTAGCTACTGCGGCTCTGCCCATCATTGATAGTGGCAGTTTTGACCAGAATGTTATCGATTTCCTGAGCCCATGTACCGCCACCTGTGTGTTACCCCCATGTGTTTGTTCTGGTATGTGCCAGATGTTGACTCCCAGGTATCTAAAGGTGTGGAGCTTCCATTGGATTCCCACCATTGGGAGGTCAGTTTCAGTTTGTGTGGCCAGTTCAGCAAGAGGGAATATGCTGGATTTCTCCTTGTTGAAGGAGATCCCTGATACCCGTGCAAAGTTCTCTAGGACCTCTAGGATTGTTGGTAGGTTGAGGTGGGGGTCTCTCAGGTATAATAAGACATCGTCTGCGTATAGTGATATAATATGGTATTCGCCCCGCATCCTAATGCCGGAGTCAAAGAATTGCTTTCTCATAAATATAGCTAGTGGTTCCAGTCCCAGAATGTATAACATGGGTGATAGTGGGCAGCCCTGTCTGGTGCCCCTTTGGATGTCCCATAATCCTGACACAGTCCTCCTCGTTTTGACTCTGGCCACCGGTGACTGATATAGTATTTTTATCCATCTAATGAAGGAGGCCCCCAACCCAATTGTCCCAGGACTTCCCACAACCACTCCCAGCATATCGAGTCAAATGCTTTTGGGGCGTCCAGGGAGACCGCTGCATATGGTTCGCGTGAGCCTGTGGTCTGTGCCACTACATGTTATAGTCGGCGCAGGTTCACTGCTGTGTTTCTACCTGGTATGAATCCGTTCTGGTCCTCATGTATTAGTGTGCCTATCACCTTGGAGAGCCTCTGCGCTAAAACAGTTGTCAATATTTTTATGTCATAATCAAGCATGGCTAATGGCCTGTATGAACCGCAGTCTTCTTTGGGTTTCCGAGGTTTGGGGATCGGTACTATCATCGTCTCCCTCATGCTTTTGGGAAAGGTCCCTCTCTCGAAAGATTCTTTAAAGACCTCCAGGAGGGTGGGGGCTAAGGTATCGTTATATGTTTTATAAAACTTGGGGGGTATCCCATCACTGCCCGGGGTCTTGCTGGTGGACAGTGATTTGATTGCCTCGGTTATATCTTCCAATGATAGGTCCTCATTTAAAGTGGCTACCTGAGCTTCGTTCAGTGTTGGGAGATCTATTTCTTCGAGTATGGCTAGGATGTCCCTTTGCGTTATCGCTGTTTCATGGCTATAGAGCTGGGCATAAAATCGGCTAAATGCCTCATTTATTTCCAGTTGCGAATTGCGGATCTCACCGGTGGTGTTTTTTATTTCTGTGATCGGGTATTTCGGGTGTTCTTTTTTGCATAGCCACGCTAAGAGTCTGCTTGGTTTGTCGCTTTCGGCGTGCGCTCTGGTGGTCCTGGTTATGTAATCAAATTTAGCTAACCTGGCCCAAGCTTTTTGGCAGTTGTTTCTGACTGTGGCGAGTTCCTCCTCTACTTCCCTTGTTTTGGGCGCCAATGTTTCAAGTTGGGTGATTCTCCCCTCCCCAACCTCTAGCTCTTTCCGTAGAGTTTTCCTAATGCCACCAGCACTGGCGATGGCCTCCTCCCTGATCATCACTTTTAGGGCCTCCCATATTGTGTCCCAGCCCTTCACAGATCCTACATTGATGTCCAGGTATTGCTGTATTTTGTCCCTGAGGTCCTCCTTGAAAGCCCCATCTGCAGGGCTTCTACTGGCATACGCCACATTGGCATGGGTGGTCTGGGCCCCTTTGTCCTCCATTCCAGAAGGAGTCGGGAGTGGTCTGATATCGTTCTTCCTAGGTAGGAAGATGAGTCCACCTGAGATACGTGTTGTTTGTCGATTAGCAGATAGTCGATCCTAGTGTAGAGTGCGTGGGGAGATGAGTAGTATGAGTATGCTCTATCATTCGGGTGCAGTTCCCTCCACACCTCGGCTAGGTCAAGGTTCTCTAGCACTTTGTTCAGTGGGGATTGGGGGGGGGGTTGGTGTTGTTAGGGGTTTAGACCTATCTAACGCGCAGTCTCGCGTGCTGTTGAAGTCACCCCCCCACATAAAAAAAAATCCCGGTAGGGTGTTAGTTTGGCACTTAACTTAGACAGGTACACGGGGATGCCGTTGTTGGGGAGGTAAGTGTTGACAATGCATACCTCCTGTTGTCCAATGCTGCCCTTCAGTATTGTAGGCAGTGCTCGGGTGCCCCCGCCATCTCTTGGCCTTTCCAAGCCATCCTTGGCGGGTAGTGATGTAATGGCAATAGGCCTACATCGATCCATTGGCGGGTTCATGCTTTTTGCACAGGTGAGTCGGCATGGTGGTTCTCCCGTCCTTATTGGCAAGGGTTTTGGCGAAAGAGATTGTTTACCGTGGGTAGTTGCTCTCTGTGGGACCCTGTTATATCAGTGTTGTGATCTTGTTGTCGTCTCATCATCGTCGGCCATGTTGTTGTGTTCGAGCCACATGTTTGCTGCAGCTGGAGTCCCTAGGAAGATGGCTTGTCCTTTGTGTATCATCTTGAGCCTGGAGGGGTAGAGCAGAATGTATTTAAGGTCCAGTTGTCGCAGACTGTCTTTAATCGGAATATAGGAGTTTCTCGCCCTTTGAACCACCGGGGTGTAGTCCGGGTATATTGTGATCTTTGCGTTTCCCTTGCTTATTGAACCTTCCTCGCGTGAGTGTCTTAGAATCACCTCCCTGTCTTGGAAGTTTAGGATCTTAGCTATGATCGGGCGAGTGTGTGAGCCCGGTGGTGTTTTTTTCTGGAGCGCTCTGTGTGTTCTTTCGACAGCAAACCCCTGGGAGAGTTTGTCGGCACCTACTTCCTGCTGCAGTAGTGTCTCCATGAAATTCGTGGGGTCGCGGCCCTCGAGTCCATCCGGAACCCCAAGTAAGCGTACATGGTTGCACCTTGATCTTCCCTCTGCGTCCTCGGCCCTTTCTTCTTGTATTCTGTTGCGCTTTTCTAACTCTTCCACTTTGGTCCGGGACTCTTTCAAGGTCATGGCCATCTCTTGTTGGTTCGATTCCGTGGTTGTCACCCGTTCTGCTAGGTTGCGCAAATCCTGGCGCATTAGTTGCATGTCGGATTTCACTTCCTCTATCTTGGTGTTAATGAATGAGCAGAGTCCTGATATTGCTTCCAGTATCCGCCCATCTTTAGTTCTCTCCATGGGGGACCCCTGGCCTTGTTCAGGTGCTTTGGTTTCCGACTCTACTTCTTTTGGGTGGGCCACCACAAAGGATTCCATGGTGCTAGTTTTGGGCTTTCCTTTCGGAGGGGACATTGCATCACCTTACCAGCTGTGTCCTTGAGTAGTTGCCAGTCTGTGCCAACCCTCTCGTGTCGCTGGCCTGCGTATATGTGTGATTTTGTTGTGGCAGTCCAGTGTGCATCTGATTTGCTCCCTCTGTACTCCTGGGCAGGTGTGGGCCACTTGGTTGAGTGATATCTTCTGGGGGACTGTTTAATATGTTGGCAGTTCCTGTTTTAAAGCTGCTGTGCTTATGTTGGGGTTCTGCAGCCCTCGGGTATTGTGTAGGTGTGAGCCAGTACAGTGGTTCGTTTCTTATTTCACTATGACTTCTAGTCCTTTTGCCCCAACAGCTGATCGAGCCTAATGTTGGCCAGCACCGGCAGGGTTTTGTTGTTTCCAGTCACCGGTGCGGACACCTCCATATGATGGATGGCAAAACAGGTGTGCCCCAAAACTACCCGTGCATCCTCGTTCTTGCCTCAGGCCAATTGTTCATCCGCTTGTGCTGTCATGCGAGGCTGTAGTGTGACTAGGTATGGCATCTACCTTTCACTGTGGGGATTGCGTTTGGGTCTGGTGTCACCCCCTTGTCTGTTATCGCTTCGTTTCCCGTGTCTTTCGTGGGGTAGGTGGATATGTCTTGAGTGCTGTGCAGAGCACCGCTCTATTTCCGCCCCGTGTGTGGGTCCCCTCCAACGCTTTTCCCTTGTCGAACGGCCCTCCTCACTGGATTCTACACCGGCGGGGGGGCGGCCGGCCTGCTCCAACCGCCCGATTGCTCTCTGCATGTTGGGAGAGTTTCAGTGCGCTCCCGCCAGCGTTCTATCCTGGCTCGTTCCCCGCCCCTCCTGGCTCACTTCGCGTTGATGTTGTTCTGCCTCCAGGGTCGGGTGACACACTCCCGGCCCAGACGCAGGTTGTTCCTGCCCACTCTGGCCTTGGTCCGAGTCGCTGTCTGGGTGGCTGCTTCTTGGCGTCCTCTTCGCAATGCCATGTTCAGGCCTGTCTGCTGGTCGCTGCCTCCTCCTTGCTGCTCCACGATGTCTGATCCTCCGGTGGCTGCTGCGGTCTCTGCTGCCCCAGTCTTGCCGGCATTAGGTATCACGGGCGGTCTCGTTGTGACTGCCTTCAGTTGGCACGCAATGAGAGCGCTTCTCCATTGGTCCTATACTGCGGTGCCGTCCGCCATTTTGGCCAACCCGGGGGCACCTCTTCGTTCGCCCTGCTACAGGGGTGTAGGATCAACGTTTTTTGCTCGTTTGTAGCACCGAGTGTGCTGCATCGCTTCCCCTGCCGGAACGTTCACTTATAGCATGCGTAGTTCAATTTCGCCATATTTCGAAGGATCTGTTCAGGATCGGGACGGGGAGCTCAACCCCAGTGCGTCCTCACATTGCGTGCGCAGGCCACGCCACCTGTCCATTTTCTTTATAAAGAACTTTATTTCGCTTTGGTTGCATACATGGGAAAACCAGACAGTATCACAAATACAGTGTGTGTTAGTGATTGGATGGAATGGTAAATGAAAAACTGCCTCCCTTCTCCCTTCTTTGGACGCTAGTCGTCCCTCAGTCCCTGTTTCTCTCCCTTATAGAACCGTTCGGCCAAAGAGGGTCCATTATTGGAAATTGTCTCGTAGGACCAGCCGCGCTACGTGGAGCTGGTTTGTTTGCTTTGGGAAGTCCCGGTCATAGTCTAGAATTGGGGCCCAACCAGGATGTCGCATATTTTGATTCACCAAAGGGTCAGCCACGGACCCTCTGGGATCTTCCAGGTATGAGTGATCGTAATGCTTCCTGCGAGGAGCAACTGAGTGATGAGTATGACTGTCGCCCCCTTTCTTGGGTAAACCCCCTGGACTGGGGAGCCGAGCAGGACCACCTGAGGAGTTTTGGGAATCTTGATCTGGGTAATGGCCTCGATAGTAGAAAGACGTTGGTCCCAGAAGGATTGGACGATGGGGCAGTGCCACCACAGGTGTAAGTAATTGTTTTGCGGTCCACATTTGTGCCAGCATTGTGCATCTTGTGAATTTTGGATGTGGTGGAGCCGCACTGAGGGATAGTATCAGCGGAGGAGCAGCTTAAGAGCACATTCTCTATTTGTGACGCACATCGAGGAGGAGTAGCTTCTCGTCCACATGTCTGTCCAGGTGTGATCCTCGATCAGGTGTCCCAAATCTGTTTTCCCATTGTGTCATGTATGTGGGCTTGAGAGTTAGCATGTCTTCTTGTAGTAGTTTATATAAATTAGATATCTTTCCTAGAGATGGTTCCCCTTGCAGGATGAGTTCCATGGGGCTGAAGTCGCGTATGGCCCCTTATCAGACTAGTGTGTGAGTATTCCAGTGGCGGAGCTGGGCATAGGGGAATCTGTCCGTTTTAGCCAGTTGAAAGGCCGTTTTACAGCTCTCAAATGTCTGTGGTTGGCCATTTTCAAATAGTTGTGCTAGGGTTTTCAGGCCCCCTCTCACACAGTTCCTAAAGTTTGTGGGGTGGGTTCCCAGCGTGAAGGACGGATTCTGAAAGATTGGGGTATTCAGGCCCAAGACACTTGGGATGCCTTTGGATTTCATTGCCCAGTCCCATGTTTGCAGCATGCATTTCGTTGAAAAAAGTATGCCTGGCCAGCACTTCCGTATCGAGGGAGAGATATAGGGAAGAGAACCGAGGGGTAAGGGCAATCGTGATTGTTCAAATTTCACCCACCTCAGGGGCTTTGCTGAGGTGAGCCAAGCTCAGAAGCGCACAAGTTGTGAGGCCACATAATACTTGCGTAGGTTCGGGATCCCCCGACCACCCAGGTGATCACTGTCCATCATCACTTTTTTAGGGATCCTGGCTCTTTTCCCCCTCTATATGAGTCAGAGCATTTTTTGCTGAAGGTGGAGAAGGGAGGGTAACGGGATTGAGACAGGTAGGGAGGAGCAAAAGTAAAGAAATCGCAGTAAAAAGTTCCTTCTGCAGGCTGTAATTCGCCCCAGCAGTGACATTTCTTGGGAGGTCCATTGTTCGAGACCCCTTCTAGTTCTTTAAAGAGGGGGGGAAAGTTTGCTGAGTATACTTCTACCGGTCGGTCCGGGATCTTTACCACGAATTAGTGTATGGATTTACGTTTCCATTGAACGGGGCACAGCGGTTTAAGGACTTCCATCTCCTCTGCAGTCATCCCCACCCTAAGGCTGAGGACTTTCCATGGTTGATTTTGAACCCAGCTGCCATTCCAAATCTATGTAGTTCTCTGAGGGAGTGTTTTAATGAGGGATGGATATTTGTTATGGTCAACAAGACATCGGCTGCATAAAGCAAGATTTTGTGTTGTGAGGTGCCTATTTGCAGTCCCTTAATATTTGGGTCCCTCCGTATCAGTTGGGCCAGAGGTTCCATTATTAGGGCGAACAACAGTGGGGGAAAGAGGACACCCTTGCCTTGTCCCACACGACAGTGGGATGGGCGCCGTTAGTCTCTGGTTAACCCATAGGGAGGTTTTGGGCGAGCAGTAGTTAGCCAGGACCATTTTGCGGAAGAGTGGGCCGAACTGAAACCCTCAAGGGTAAGTTGCATGAAGGACAAGTCCACTTTGTCAAAAGCCTTGGATTTATATGGGTCTAATAGTGCTATTTTCTGACTCTCTGATTTGCTATTTCCACCAGATTCAGTGCTCGGCCGGATGTTGTCCCCTGTTGATCTACCCTGAATGAAGCCTGTTTGGTCTGGGTTGATTATTTTGGGGAGAACTACTGCCAGCTGATTTGCTAGGACCTTGGAGTATATGTTGGCGTCTATATTCAATAAGGAAATAGGTCTATATGAGGTGCAATCTCTGGGATTTTTTCCTGGCTTAAGTAAGAGGATGGTAACAGACTCTTGCATTGTTGAAGTGACAGAGCCTGACGCGTCAAAAGAGTTGAAAAGGGCTGTGAGGGGGACCAAAAGTCGGGGGCGAAAGAGCTTGTAAATTCTAGTTGTGAACCCATCAGGGCCTGGGGTCCTGGTTTTTAGAGCTTTGATGACCAAATCTACTTCTTTGCTTGTGATCGGGGCATCCAGGGCTTCTGTGTCTGTTGTGGGAGGGTGGTCCCTTCGATATATTGTTTTTGTTCTGTTCTGCTGCGGGGAGCTGCTGTCATAGTGTCAAAATAAAAAGACGGAACACAATAACAGGCCTGCGGGACCTACAGTGAAGGGTCCAATATATAGAAGAAGCGAAATTACAATTGGCGGCGTTGAGGTGGTGAGGTGGTCCGCCGCCAATTGTAATTTCGCTTCTTCTATATATTGGACCCTTCACTGTAGGTCCCGCAGGCCTGTTATTGTGTTCCGTCTTTTTATTTTGGCTAATTTCACGACAAGGGCTTATTTGCTTTATTGTTTTTGCCGTATTAGCCCTGTTTAGTTCTCGAAAGAGCGTGAGCTGTTTCATCTGCGTAATGGGCTTCGAGTCTGTTGCGGGCTACCTGTAGGGAGCGGTGGGCCCTCGGAGACCATCCCTTCTTGTGTTTCTCTTGGGCTATTATTATGTCTTTTTCTAGCTTTGCGCGTGCCTCCAGTCTACGCTTCCGGTAAGCTGCCACATGGGCTATAAATTCTCCCCTGATCACTGCATTCATGGCATCCCAGGTGTTTGCTGGTGAGGTGTGTTCTGTAGGATTTTCCCGAAAGTAAGATTGGATTGCTTTAGCTCTGGCGTCCCTCAGTACCATGTCTTTTAAGATCGGATCGTAGAGGTTCCAGCGAGGTTTGGGAGGGGGGTCCAGGTTATATACTAGGGAAGTCAGCATGACTGGGGTGTGGACTGACAAGATTTTTGGATTTATGCACACCTCATCGACAAAGGACAGTAGTTGGGGGGATGTCAAGAGTAGGTCTATTCGCGAACAGGTCCGAGGCACCTGCGAGAAGAAAGAGAAGTCCTTTTCATCTTGGCGTAGTACCCTCCAGGCGTCCACCACCCCCAGTGACCTAAACAGATGAAGGAGCCCCGTGGCCGTCTTGAAGTCTCTTGGGGCTGGTGGTTGAGATTTGTCCATCAGAGGGTCTGGCACCCTCTTAAAGTCTCCCCCAATGATCACCTGTCCCTTGATGAAGGGGAGAAGCTTGGCCTCCAGTTCTATGTAGAAAGCCTCTTGTCCTTCATTGGGTGCATAGACCGACATCAAGGGGTATAGTTGCCCAAAGATCATGCCCTTGATTCCTGCATAGCGACTTTCTGGCCAGTATAATGTCTCCAGTGCTTTGAACGGGATACCTTTCGCCAGGAGGATTGCCATGCCGCCTCTCTTTGAGCCACTGGAAGGCAAGTATTGGAGTGGAAAGTTTCTGTTCCGGAGCTGGGGAGCGTCCAGTGGAAGCAGGTGAGTCTCCTGCAAGAAGACCACAGAGCCCTTCAAATCCTGTAAGCGCTGAAGCGTGGATTTGCACTTTGTAGGTGCATTTAGGCCCTTCACATTGAGTGAGATAGAGTTCAGTTTCTATGGGGCAGTGAATCCATGGGAGAGTCCTGTTTCTCTGGGGTGGGTGGGGGAGACCGAGTCAATTCTACTCACCATCCAGGTCTGTTGCGGATCTGGTCCCACTGTGCAACCGGGTTTTTAACATTTGCTTCCAACTATGAAGTTGTAACAAAACAGTGGCAGTTGGCATCCAGCCTACTGTCAGTAACCATAACGTTGAACTACAATTGGGGTGTGCACCCCTTGGGCCTCTGGGCGCTGTGGTGCTTTAGGCCAGGCATAGGCTGTGTGAAGCCCGGGTATGAACGCTTCATGAGTTCTGGTGATCTGCTGATGGAGAGTCTGCGGTAGGCCGCTGTTCGCTCCGGCAGAAAGTGCCCAGAGTATGTGTGAGGAGGCCTTCAGGTTTGTTGTGGGGGAGTTCCTGGTTTACGCCCCTTGGCTACCTTCGCCCAGGTGTTTCGCTTTGGTCTGGTGAACTCTTTTGTCGATTGCGATGAGGGTCTCGTTGAGGAGCTTGTTTCTGCTTCCAGGGATGGCATTTTTAGGATATCTTCCGCTTCGTCTAGCGAACTGACGTGCGGGTCGTGTCGCACTATGTAGAGTGGCAAGGAAGAGCCAGCGATAGCACGCCTTTTGGTCTTGCAAAAATGCTGTCAGGGGCCTGAACTCTCTCCATCTTTGTATCGTTGCCAACGCTAGGTCCTGGAAAATTTGTAAAGGTGATCCCTGGAATGTTAAGTCTCTCTGGGACCGGCTGGCTGTTACGATCTTTTGATTTGTTGTGAAATAGTGGACCCGAGTAATTACATCTGGGGGCCTTTCTGCTGGCTGGCTCCCTCGGGTGCATATTCTCTGGGTCCGGTTGAGAAGCAGCATTGACTTATCCAGGTGTGGGAGGAGCGTCTGGAAGAGCCTGCCTATGTAGGCCGGGAGGGCCTGGTCTGTAATTGAGGTGGGTACTCCCTTGATCCAGAGGTTATTCCTGCTGCCCTGTTTTTCTGCCATATCTTTGCTTTTCCCCTCCTGCACCTGGATCCTTCTCTGGAGCTCAGCCACTATTGTAGATTGGTCCATTGCCTGGTCTTCCACTTCTCTGAGCCTCCGTTGCACTTCCAAAATCTGTTGGTCCAACTTGTCCACCTTTGACGAGATCCTTGCCACACAGCTTTGGAATTCCACCCTGATGAAGGATTGCAGATCTTCTTTAGTGGCCAGTTGTCCGGTGGGGAGTTCCTGTGAAAGATTTGAGGCCTTGGTGGCGTCCATTCTTTTGTATTTGTCCTGGGTTTGGAGGAGGGCAAAGATGTCCGCGTTTTTCTGCAGCTTCTGCTATTTTGTCATGGCTGGGGGGATTGAGGTCCCCCTGTAGTGTAGTCGGCGTGGGAGGATTGGTCCCAGTGGAGTTAATGGGTGGGAAGGGCTCCAGGAGGTAGCTCTGCAGAGGAAGGGCTACTATTGAATTGAGCCAGGTCCTTTTCAGCCCCTTGCCTTTACTAAGGTGAGCTTGTGGGTTAATTTGTGGTTTATAGTGATTGCATCGAATGCCAAAGCATGGAATGCCTTAGTATCTAAAAAAAGCAACGAAAAAAAAGCATTGAATGCATTTTTTTTTTCTTTTTTATTATGGGGGGTGTCCCCCCAACCCCTGTTTTTTACCCCTTAAAACCCATTACAATTCAAATTAAACCTTTACCTTTGAAAAAATGCATTCAATGCTTTTTTTAATGCATTTTTTTCGATGCTTTTGGCATTCAATGCTTTGTATTAGATGCAATGACTGGATACCTAATTTGTAGGATTCTTCACCGCTGTTTCCACTAGCCTCAACTGGAGCAGGTCTTATGGGTTGTCCCACTCCTGGGCGTAGTGCTCCCTTCCTTGTGTGATCTTCGCAGTAGGGAGGGCGTTGTGCAGTTCTTGTGCTGGTAAAAGGGTGCTGTCTCCTTTAATGAAGCTGCTCCCTCTCCCCAGGCATCTTCAGCCCCGCGGGTCCGTTTGAAGGTGGCTTTATGGCATTAATATGGGCCTTAGCCTGGGCGTGCTTCTGCGCTCTCCCAGGAGAGCTCTGCTTTTGAGGAGGATGTTTACGTGCTCTGTTGGCGCCTTGGGCTGGGATCCCTGGAGCTACGCTCCGAATAACTTAGCTTGGGCCGCAACGTTCCACGCAGCCGACCTCCTGTGTTGCTCCAACTCCTCCTCCCGCAGGAGCCGGAGTTGGGTCCATGTCGGCGTGCTATCTATTCGCAGGGCTTTAAGTGGGCCGGGGCCTGCCGGGGCCCTCCGAAATTTCATTTTGAGGCGGGGCCCTGCCAGGGCCCACTAATCTCCCCTGGCAGCCCCGGCCACTACACGAAAAGGCATTTTTTTCTACAGCCTGAAGCTCTCGTTCGTGTGCGAGAGCTTCAGGCTTCAGAAAAAAATGACTTTCTGCCATAATGGTGGCGCCGCACCTGTGAGGCATCCCTTTAATCAAGTGATGCTCGTGGGCCGGCACCACCATTATGGAGAAAACGTGAGGCCGCTGGAAGCAGAGGCCTTGCTTTCTAAATACTGGAGCTCCTGCGGATTCGCAGGAGTTTCAGTCTTTAGGAAAAAAGCCTCTGCTTCCAGTGGCCTCACCCTTTCAGCCTTAATGGTGACGCTGCCCCTCTCCAGCTGGCGAGGGGCAGCACCACCATTAAGGCTGAATAGGCGAGTCGCTATCCCCTTCCAGGCAAGCCTATGCAAAATAAATGCAGATCAGCACCCTCTCCCCCATAGGGGAGAGGGTGCTAATCTCTACAAAAGGCTGCCTGGCAGGGGTGCCAGTAGCCCATTGAGCCGGAGCTCGTCAAGGGGGCGTGGCCTAACGGGGCATCAAGACCCCCGTGGTTAGGCCACGCCCCCTCGATGAGCCCCGGCTCGATTTGTAGTGCCACTTAAGGCACTGTCTATTCCCCCTGTGATGGCCCAGCCATTATCGAAGGTGAGGGGAGAGCGGGACCTCATAGTCTGCTTGTTCTCCGCTCCTAATGGTCCAGGCTGGGATCAGCTGCCGTGAGGTCTCCTTGGCGCTCCGCTAGTGTTTGGCTTACGTGACCGCTCCCACCGTTATGCTGGCAGTCCCTGGCTTCCTGCTCCCCGCTGGCCGGCTACTTCGTTGAGGGGAAGGTGACGGGTCTCAGGAGCCATGTTGGCTGGGCAGGCGGTGGCCATTTGGGAGCTCGCCGGTGCTGGTCCGGCAGGGCCTTTTTGATTTAATTACTCGCCCCTCGGGTCATAGAATGCTGCGTCGCTTCCCTCAGCACTTCTCCTCCAGTACTCCTTTTGCCACCTGGCATTTAGTGGCGCCGTCGTTCACTAGGACCGGAGCATGGCATGTTTGTATGCCGGGCTCCACATGGAGGCTACAGGAGAAGCGTCCTTATCGCTGGTGCTTCAGGCCATGCCCCACAATATGTCAATTTTAAAGAAATGTGTTATATTGAAACTTTTCTTGTAAAGATTCTTCTAGAATCATATGCAAATAAAGAATAATAAAAAAAAGTAAAGGGTAAATCAGAGATTCCAACTTGTTCACCACATTACAACAGCCCCATGTACTTTAATTTTCATTGTATTGAATGAAAGTGCCTGCAGTACACTCCTGTACAGTTAGAAGGTTGTAATATGATTTCAACTCACTGATCCTTTCACTAAATATACTGGGCCTCATTACGACCCTGGCACTAATGGGTTAACGGCGCCATAAAAGGCTGCGGCGCCGTTAACCCATTAGCGCCTAATTACGAGGTCCCTTTGCGGGACTCGACCTTAACGGCTGGTCTAGACCAGCCGTTAAAGTAGGGACCCACAAAGGGACCCTCGCGGTTAGTATGGTACCGCAATTTGCGGTACCGTACTTAGCGCCTTCGCCATTCCCATTATGCCCTATGGGGATAAAATGGGAATGGGGAAGGGCCATGGGGAAATGGGGAAATACCGCCCCGCCAACCTTGGAATGGGGCGGTATTTCCCCATTTCACCATGGCAGACACGTTACGATACCGGCACCAACCATGGTGCTAATAGCGCCATGGTTTAGCGCCGGTATCGTAATAAGGGCCACTGACTTTAACATGATCATACATTTTATGTGCAATTTCCCCGAAAACCTTAGAACAATTGTAGGTCAGTTCCTTAGGATCCAGCAGAAATGATCTTTAAGGCAGATTTTGTATATCCTGATAGGAACACCCACACAAGTTGTACAATGTGGCTACCCTAAAAAATAATTAATCAAGCATTCAAATGTACCTGACAAGCAGAGATAGACCTTCCTTTGACACAGGCAAGATGGGAACTAGGATAGGGGTAGGTGGACTCTGTTGACACTGTGGGCCTCATCACGAGTTTGGCGGTAACCCTTAAATCCGGCGGTCACGCTATTACCGCCGAATTTAAGGGTCCACCAAATCAGGGCTTCGGTGGATTTCTCCCCAGCTGGGGGGAAATCCTCTGACAATTCGCGCTATTACCGCCGGGTAAGAGCTGGGGGTAAACACGCTGGAAAAATGCCAATTTTCAGTGCAATTACCGCCAGCGGTAATACCACACATAATTGCACTGAAAAATCCCCACTGGGTCCAATGGACCCAATGGGGAATGGGGAGTAACGGTTAGCGCCCAACACGTGATCCGGTAGTAATATCGTTGGATGAGTGGGCGCTAACGCAAATAAAGTTGGGTGGTATCCCAGCCCAATTCGTGATGAGGCCCTAAGTGTTATACACACTAACATTCAGTTACACCACTCTGGTACTGAGACGATGAAGAGGCCTGGAAGCTATTGCGAGGGTCAGGTATGTCCACAGAATAGAAGTAAGTGTTCTCAGGCAATTGAACTCAAGGGCTCGCACCTGCAACCTGTTACCAAGTCACAGGTGCATAAAAGGTGGTACCACTAGCAGGAGAGAAACCAGGCTGTGAGGGAAAGGCCTGAGAGGGGAGAATTCCTGCCCAGGCAGGGGGCTGCCAAGGAGAGTCCTGCCTGGAGGCCAGGACACTGATTACTGCAGAGGAGAGACTGAGATGCTGAGGCTCGAGCAGGCCATGAGAGGGTCGAAGCCGCTAGAGTGTCCTCTACTTTGTGCCCACAGCTATGGGGCATGGAAGACTCCCAAGTGCTGCAGGCCACTGTTAGCATACGTGGGTGAAGAGCGGAGCTACCGGCAACCCACAATGAGGTTTGCACAAGGCGAGTGCTGCTTGCGTATCTCCTGTGAAGTGTACACACAGCCGATGAACGCCAGGAGAAAGACGACGCCCGGAGGAGTAGCCGAGGACCAGTGAGTGAATTGAAGGGAACACCCATAGCGGGGCGCTGCTGAGGCTACAACTGGGCATGTGATAATGTGCTGGATAAGATGAAATATGTGTGCAATTGATGGTGAACCCAAAGTGTGGGGTTTTTGAACATCGAACAAACTTTGAACTATAAGTAAAGGAACTTGTAAAGTTAAGTAAAGGAACTTGAATATAAAACAAGCATTATTGAATACTGAACTAAAGGAAAGCCTTTGCTTGAATATAAAGCAGTCAAATATTGAATACCAAACTAAAGGAAAGCTTTGATGGGCCTATGAATGAAATGAAAGCAAGTGTGAAACACAAGTAATGAATATTTAAAGACAAAGGATGAATCTTTATGAATAAAGGAAGGCAAATGATGAGCACTTATGAAGATTGTGAAAGCAAGGTGGTGGAAGAGAGTGAGTACGACAGAGTGAGTTGTATGGAAGAAAACATGGTGACAAAACCAAAAGATTATCAAGGAGAATCCAAAGTGAAAGTAAACCAAAGCACAGGTGCAGTGAGAGAGAAACCTGTGTGGGAAAGAAAATCTAGGGTTATCGGTTGCGTAACCTGTAAGGGGTGGACCGTGTGGTACAGCAACTGTGCCTAGACCGAGGAAACACTGGGCCTCATTACGGGTTCGGCTGTAACTGTGCCGGTAAAACCGTCAGGTAGCTGCCGGACACGTAATTAATTAACAGCGCCTGACTTCCCGGTGCCACTGGGCTATTCCAAGTCCGGTGGTCGGGAGGAAGTCAGGCCCCAGCAATTTTGTTAGTCCCCATTCCCATGGAGTCCTATTGGACTCCATGGGATTGGGGACACGGGAGCACCAGCACCGTTAACAACGGTGCCGGTGGTCCCGTGAGAACTCTGCGAGCGGGTGTCGTCCCGTCTGCCAGGTCTGACCCTGGCGGGTGGGACGGCAACGGCCCGCAGAGTTGTACTGTGCCTGTCCGGAAACAACGGTGCTGGTAGGCTTACCAGCACTGTTGTTTCTGGACCGGCACAGTTGTAATGAGGCCCTCTGTTTGCAAAAGCCAAGGAACGTAAATAAAAATAATCTCCACTTGTAAATAAGATTGCCGAAGTGAATTTGAAAGATAGCAATCTGTATAAATCATTGAAGAGCCTGAAAGATTATAAAGTTGACCTGGAACTGATTTTGACAATTAAGAGACTTGAACTGATTGTGAGTTTACAAACTGGAAGAGCTGACATCTTGGGAAGGGAAACCTGAGACTTTGTGAACTGTGTTAGCACCTTGGGGAAGGGAACCTCGAGATTATTTTGGAACCGTGTTGTCTTCCTCGGGAAGCGAACCCTGAGGCCTTTTTCGAACTGTGTTGTCTTCTTGGGGAAGGGAACCCTGAGTTTTTTTGGGAACTGCTTTGAATTTGGTGTGGGGGAGCTGAGAGAAGCTCAGAACTTTATGTGGAACACTATTTCTTTTGTTGCTGACATCCCTACACATTGTTTAGCTTTAGTTGTGAGGGCAAGTATAGGCTTTGGAAACAGGCAGACATTTGGGTTGAACTTATTGACTCAGACTATACTTAGTTTCTTTAGGAAGGGAAATCCTGCCTTAGCATTGGGCAAGTTAAGCCTTTCACCATCCTGACATTTAAGTAAATAAAAGAGTCTTGTTTGAACCTTGAATCTGCTGTCTGTGTCTTGCTTCGTGATGCCTTCACAGTGCCTTTGCTCAAAACAATCTCCTCGCATCTAAAGCACCAGCTCTGTAGGGACATAGAGTAGGGTCAAAGGTCACCTATGCATTCCTGACAGCTACTGGGACACAAAGTATCTGCAGGGATCGATGCCTTTTTAACTATCCGTACCTCTAATCTAAATCATAATAATTGCGTAATTTAGTCAGTTAAGTGACATGCAATTCTTTAAATATAAGCTGTGCCTGGGTTGGTATGAAGGCTGCAAGAATCAAAAAATTATAAAGCCACAGCAATCTGGTGTCTAACTAGTGTCAGCTCTGTGAGAGGGGCCACATTATTACAGGAATGATGTGTTTAGTGTCTGGTCGGACTGTCTCTACTACAATCACGTGAAACATTGCCCAGGATGCTGCCTCTTTCATTCGCATGCAGGAAGATTAACACCTTCCCTCAGGCCAAAGGAAACTCTCTGAGGAGGTGCCCTAGGAAACTGTGCCTCAAAGGCAGCACGGACATAACAAAGTCACTCTCAGACTGGCTTCTGACCACTGGGGTTCCATTGAAGTCAACAGACATTGGAATGGATGGAGTTAGAGCCAGAAAGGAGAAGGAAGGCTGAGAGAATGGTTGTGGTATTGTTAGAGATATTTTCCTCTTCCTGCCCTCTCTATTTCCTGCTGGCAAGGTACTCTGGGTGTGATGTCACAATGCAAAGGGCACTTGTTACAACATTCTCGATTGGACCACTTACAGCAGGCTTGCTTTGGAACTATCCCCTGTAACATTGTGCATTTTGGAACACTCTATAATCTATTTGGGAATCAAATTGACAAAAACAGTGGAGCAACTATACCAGGCAAACTATCCGCCCGTCATAGCGTAGCTCAAATCTAAACTGATAGACTGGGGCCCCATATCCATAACATGGCTGGGTCGCATAAATGTCCTAAAAATGGTTGTACTTCCTCAACTACTATACTATTTCTCAGCCCTCCCAGTCCACATACCGCTAGCCCTATTCAGAGCCATCCAAAAAACGAGCAAATTTGTGTGCAATAACAGAGCCCCGAGAGTAGCTGCCATAGTCATGACACTGCCCACTTCTAGAGGGGGAATGGGGGAACCAGA